>NW_027139666.1:1296250-2592500 GCF_035084215.1 Heptranchias perlo
TTATAAAAGATTAAGTGGTAAATCTAATTGAGATGTTTTGAAAGATCAAATGCCCCCTTGTTCTGGATTCCCCCACCAGAGAAGCTATTTTCTCTGGTGGGGGAATCCAGAACAAGGGGGCATTCCCTTAAAACTCGAGCTCGGCAGTTCAGGGGTGATATCACGAAACACAAAAGATAGTGGAAATCTGGAACTGTCTCCCTCAAAAAGCTCCTAAGGCTGGATCAATTGAAAAATTCAAAACTGAGATTGGTAGGTTTTTGTCAGGTAAGCGATATGGAGCCAAGACATGTCAATGGAGTTGAGATACAGATCAGCTATTATCTAATTCAGTGGCGGAACAGGGTCGCGGTGGTGAATGGCCTACTTCTGTTCCAATGGGAAGACTGTATGAAATATTTGACAAGATTCGGTTTCCACGACTCACATAGATCATTAAAAATGAAATCTAAAAGACAGCTGCAATGCTGCTTGTCTGACTCCAGTCGGAGTTTCTGGTGGAATACAAGGATGTCAGACAGATAGAATTACAGGGAGAAACGCTGTTCGGCCCAATAAGTTCGTGCTGGCCCAAAAGAGAAGTAGACCGAATCCCATTACTCACCTTGTTTCCACAACTCTTTTTCCTCCTTTCCTTCAACTATTTATCTAAACTATTGTTCAATGTTAACATGGTCTCTGTGTCAATCACCAGCCTCACAACTATCGGTTTAAAATTGTTTCTCCTGCTCACTGCACTAAATCGCTTACATTTGATCACTATCTATATCCATTTGTTTTACATTCCCCAATCAAGTCCTCCGAATTTTTAAACACAAGTAGCGCAGATGGGAGCAGTAACTTACAGAGGGACAAAGAGAGATTAAATGAGTGGGCAAAGCTGCGGCAAATGGAGTTCAATGTGGACAAGTGAGGGATCATCCTCTTAGAACCCAAGAAATATGAATTGGAGTATTTTCTAACAGGTGAGAAACTACGAACTGTTGAAAATGGGTGTCCATTCACATAAATCACTAAAATCTAGTGGACACATACAAAAAAAAATCAAAATGGCAAATGGAACTCTGGCCTTTATCTCAAAGGGACTGGAATACAATGGTGAGGAAGATATGCTTCATTTGTTTAGAGCATTGGCTGGACCACATCTGGAATACTGCGTTCAGTTCTGGGCACCGAACCTCAGGAAGGATATTTTGGCCTTGGAGGGGGTTCATCACAGATTCATCAGAATTATACTGAGTCCTGCAGGATTAATTTAGATTGAGAGGTTGCCTAAAATTAACTTATATTTACTTGAGTATTGAAATTTATGGGGTTATCCAATCAATAAAGATATTCGATAGGGTAGAAAAGCAGAAACTATTTCCTATCGTAGGGGAATCTAGAAGAACATTAAAAGTAGAACTGAGCCATTTAGGAGTGAACGTTGGTCGCACTTTTTCCCACAAAGTCCAGTAATAACCGAGAACTCCCTCCCCCAAAAGGCTGTGCATGCTGGGACAAATACAATTTTCAATACTGAGATAGATAGATTTTAACACTGGCCGGATTAAACGTGAGCGAATGCGGTTGAGGTGCAGATCAGCCATGATCCAATTGAATGGCGGAGCAGGCTCGAAATGCTGAATTGCCTGCTCCTGTTCCTATTTACCATGATCCTAACCCTGGATTTTCCTCTGCTGCAATGAATGCAGACGATTTTTTGATTAGAGAGAAAGATGAGGCTCATCTAACTGATGGTTAGTTTCACTGCGCGTCGAATCTTTTCAACTCAACTCTGTGTCGTGGGCTAACATTTATTATGTATACTGGTGGCAGCAAAGCAATAGTAGGTATTAATATTCACCTTCATAATGCGTGCAAGTCTAGCAAAGTGTAGTTTAGGCAAAATTAATCTTAAACTTTTGTTTCAGATTCTCTCGTGATTCCAAGAATTGCTCTGGACCAACATTCGGGTGTGTACATAAAAGGAGATGCGGCCACTCTAACATGTACCAGTCTCGGGCTCCACAGCGGTAGCCCTTTCACTTTCTACAGAAGCAATGAGTTACTGACCCGCACGGATGTAGATCGACGTTGGGCCAGGCTCCGCATTGACCAGATCTCTGATGGGGACAAAGGATCGTACACTTGCCGGGACACGAAAGCTGTTTCAGGAAGAGAGGTGCAATCACAGCACAGCAACTCTGTTGAAATAACTGTTACAGGTAAATGAAAAGAAAGAAAGACTTCCATCACGACATCAGGACGTCACAAAGCGCTAAGCAACCAATGAAGTACTTTTAAAGTGTAGTCACTGCTGTAATGTAGGAAACGCGCCAGCCAATTTGCTCAAAGGATGACTCCACAAAAATCAATGAGACAACGGGCAGATAATATGCTTTTTCACCTCCTGTTGGTTGAGGTATAAATATTGGACAGAACTCCAGGGAGAAAATCATTGCCCTTCTTTGAAATCTTGCCATCTTGTACGTCCACCTGAGAGTGCAGACGGCGGCTTGTGTTAACGCCTCATCCGAAAGACGGCACCTCCGACAATGCAGCACTCACTCAGTTCAACAGGCCATATAAGTTGCAAAACTCAAGGAACTAGTTAACGTGAAAATAATTATTTCATGTGCGCATTATAATGGTAGCCATGATGTGGAGATCCTGGTGATGGACTGGGGTTGACAATTGTAAACAATTTTACAACACCAAGTTATAGTCCAGCAATTTAATTTTAAATTCACAAGCTTTCGGAGGCTTCCTCCTTCCTCAGGTGAACGAAATGAAATCCTCGAAATGAAATCGCATTTATAATTCACAGAACAATGCTCGGTGGTTACAGACAGTTTTTTCAACTGCCCGTTGCCAAGGCAATCAGTGTGCAGACAGACAGGTGTGACCTGCAAGGTCTCAGAAAAAACAAATCACCAAAAAAAAACAACAAACAAAAAAAAACAGAGACAGAGAGGTAGAAACATAGAAAAGACAGCAACTGACCCGTTATATTAAAAACAGATAACATTTGTTCGCTGGTGGGGTAACGTGTAGCGTGACATGAACCCAAGATCCCGGTTGAGGCCGTCCTCATGGGTGCGGAACTTGGCTATCAATTTCTGCTCGACGATTTTGCGTTGTCGTGTGTCTCGAAGGCCGCCTTGGAGTATGCTTACCCGAAGGTCGGTGGATGAATGTCCATGACTACTGAAGTGTTCCCCGACTGGGAGGGAACCCTCCTGTCTGGCGATTGTTGCGCGGTGTCCGTTCATCCGTTGTCGCAGCGTCTGCATGGTCTCGCCAATGTACCATGCTCTGGGGCATCCTTTCCTGCAACGTATGAGGTAGACAACGTTGGCCGAGTCACAGGAGTATGAACCATGCACCTGGTGGGTGGTGTCATCTCGTGTGATGTTGGTATCTGTGTCGATGATCTGGCATGTCTTGCAGAGGTTACCGTGGCAGGGTTGTGTGGCGTCGTGGACGCTGTTCGCCTGAAAGCTGGGTAATTTGCTGCGAACGATGGTCTGTTTGAGGTTAGGTGGCTGTTTAAAGGCGAGTAGTGGAGGTGTGGGGATGGCCATAGCGAGGTGTTCGTCATCATTGATGACATGTTGAAGGCTACGGAGAACATGGCGTAGTTTCTCCGCTCCGGGGAAGTACTGGACGACAAAGGGTACTCTGTTGGTTGCGTCCCGTGTTAGTCTCCTGAGGAGGTCTATGCGATTTTTTGCTGTGGCCCGTCGGAACTGTCGATCGATGAGTCGAGCGTCATATCCCGTTCTTACTAGGGCGTCTTTCAGCGTCTGTAGGTGTCCATCGCGTTCCTCCTCGTCTGAGCAGACCCTATGAATTCGCAGGGCCTGTCCATAGGGGATGGCCTCTTTGACGTGGTTAGGGTGGAAGCTGGAAAAGTGGAGCATCGTGAGGTTGTCTGTGGGCTTGCGGTAGAGTGAGGTGCTGAGGTGCCCGTCTTTGATGGAGATTCGTGTGTCCAAGAAAGAAACTGATTCTGAGGAGTAGTCCATGGTGAGCTTGATGGTGGGATGGAACTTGTTGATGTTATCGTGTAGTCTCTTTAGTGATTCCTTGCCGTTGGAGACTTCTACTGCCTCCCAAAGATACACAAAGCCAACACACCCGGACGTCCTATCGTATCAGGCAACGGAACCCTGTGCGAGAACCTCTCTGGATACATCGAGGGCATCCTGAAACCCATCGTACAGGGAATCCCCAGCTTCTGTCGCGAAACTAAAGACTTTCTACAAAAACTCAGTACCCACGGACCAGTTGAACCAGGAACACTTCTCACCACGATGGACGTCTCGGCACTATACACCAGTATCCCCCACGATGACGGCATCGCTGCGACAGCATCAATACTCAACACCAACAACAGCCAATCTCCGGAAGCCATCCTACAACTCATCTGCTTTATCCTGGATCACAATGTCTTCACCTTCGATAACCAGTTCTTTACCCAAACACACGGAACAGCCATGGGGACCAAATTCGCACCCCAATACGCCAACATTTTCATGCACAAGTTCGAGCAGGACTTCTTCACTGCACAAGACCTCCAACCAACACTATACACCAGATATATCGACGACATTTTCTTTCTATGGACCCACGGCAAGGAATCACTAAAGAGACTACACAATAACATCAACAAGTTCCATCCCACCATCAAGCTCACCATGCACTACTCCTCAGAATCAGTTTCTTTCTTGGACACACGAATCTCCATCAAAGAAGGGCACCTCAGCATCACACTCCAACGCAAGCCCACAGACTTTTCCAGCTTCCACCCTAACCACGTCAAAGAGGCCATCCCCTATGGACAGGCCCTGCGAATACACAGTGTCTGCTCAGAAGAGGAGGAACGCGATGGACACCTACAGACGCTGAAAGACGCCCTAGTAAGAACGGGATATGACGCTCGACTCATCGATCGACAGTTCCGACGGGCCACAGCAAAAAATCGCATAGACCTCCTCAGGAGACCAACACGGGACGCAACCAACAGAGTACCCTTTGTCGTCCAGTAATTCCCCGGAGCTGAGAAACTACGCCATGTTCTCCGCAGCCTTCAACATGTCATCAATGACGACGAACACCTCGCTATGGCCATCCCCACACCTCCACTACTCGCCTTTAAACAGCCACCCAACCTCAAACAGACCATCGTTCGCAGCAAATTACCTAGCTTTCAAGAGAACAGCGTCCACGACACCACCCAACCCTGCCACGGTAACCTCTGCAAGACATGCCAGATCATCGACACAGATACCACCATCACACGAGAGGACACCACCCACCAGGTGCATGGTTCATACTCCTGTGACTCGGCCAACGTTGTCTACCTCATACGTTGCAGGAAAGGATGCCCCAGAGCATGGTACATTGGCGAGACCATGCAGACGCTGCGACAATGGATGAACGGACACCGCGCAACAATCGCCAGACAGGAGGGTTCCCTCCCAGTCGGAGAACACTTCAGCAGTTATGGACATTCATCCACCGACCTTCGGGTAAGCGTACTCCAAGGCGGCCTTTGAGACACACGACAACGCAAAATCGTCGAGCAGAAATTGATAGCCAAGTTCTGCACCCATGAGGACGGCCTCAACCGGGATCTTGGGTTCATGTCACGCGACACGTTACCCCACCAGCGAACAAATGTTATCTGTTTTTAATATAACGGGTCAGTTGCTGTCTTTTCTATGTTTCTACCTCTCTATCTCTGTTTATTTTTTGTTCGTTGTTTTTTTTTTGGTGATTTGTATATTCTGTTACCTTGCAGGTAACACCTGTCTGTCTGCACACTGATTGCCTTTGCAACGGGCAGTTGAAAAAACTGTCTGTAACCACCAAGCATTGTTCTGTGAATTATAAATGCAAATTCATTTCGAGGATTTCATTTCGTTCACCTGAGGAAGGTGGAATCCTCCGAAAACTTTTGAATTTAATATAAAATTGCTGGACTATAACTTGGTGTTGTAAAATTGTTTACCATCATAATGGTGACACCGATATTATTAACCGCTCGCAGACACCGCCAGGCCTACATCTACAAATCTTACTGTGGATTAATTGCAAACTGTCAAAATAGAAAAAAATATAAATTGGCGTCCTATGTGACGTTAAGATGAGCTTCCGACACATATCCGCTCCATCACCAAGACCGCCTACTTCCACCTCTGTAACATTGCCCATCTCCACCGCTGCTTCATCTGCTGCTGAAACCCTCATCCTTGCCTTTGTTACCTCTAGACTCGACTTTTCCAGTGCTCTCCGAGCCTTTGTCTACCCTCCATAAACTTGAGCTAATAAAAAACTCTGCTGCCCTTATCTTAACTCAAACCAATTCCCGCTCACCCATCTCCTCCTGTGCTCACTGACCTACATTGGCTTCCAGTCCTGCAACGCTTCGATTTTAAAATTCTCATCCTTGTTTTCAAAATGCTCCATGGCCTCACCCCTCCCTATTTCCGTAATCTCCTTCAGTCCTGCAACCCTCCTGAGATGACTGCGTTCATCCAATTCTGGAATCTTGTGCATCCATAATTTTCATTGCTCCATCATTGGTGGCCAAGCCTTCAGCAACCTTGGCTCCAAGCTCTGGGATTCCCTCCCTCAATCTCTCGGCCTCTCTACCTCTCTCTGCTCCTTAAAACCTACCTATTTGGCCAAGCTTTTGGTCACCTACCCCAATATCTCCTTATGTGGTTCGGTGTCAATTTTTGTTTGGTAACGGACCTGTGCAGCGCCCTGGGACGTTTTACTACGTTAAAGGCGCTATGCAAGTAGTTGTTGTATAATCCAGTCTTCACCTCTGATAAATTATCAGAAATAAGAATTGCAGATTTATGCATTCTCCTTACTCCACTCGCTTTCCACGTTGCATTTTCTGTCCAAAAATTCGACTTTGGAAATACCACACGCAGTTGATTTATTTCTTGTTCTTCCGCACTTTTGTTTGACTCTCCTGACGAGATCACGAATTCCCCTTTTGTGACATCTCAGCCCCCGATCAAATGCTTCCCTTCAACACAGCAGAATCTATATTGAGTTTCCAAACTTCCACAGCATAAGTAAACCCAAAGATCCATTTCTAATTGTTCATGCCATTTATTTACCACAGATTCGCTAACGCCGCCAGAGGTATCACTTGATCAATCGACTGGTGTGTATTTAGAAGGAGAGGCAGTCACCATAACCTGCACCGTGACTAGAGACTATCTCGGCGAAGTCTTCTACTTTTACGGAAATAGCGAAATTATGTACTCTAGTCAAATCGTCACAAAGAACAACATTGGAACATTCACGGTTACCGGTACAAACCAAGGAGGTCGGTACCAATGCCGATATGGAAGGTCCGTCAACAGAAGGTGGTTGTGGTCCCAGCTCAGCGAGGCTGTGTCGGTAACAATAGCAGGTGAGTGATATGGAACAGAGATTTTTAATATGCCTGTTCAAGCTCTTAATATTTTTTTAAAAACATGCTCTATTCACTGTAACAAAATTGAACGTTTTATATTAGGAGAGAGAAATATAACCGAATGGCTTTTGATCTCATTGCTCAACTGCGCATCGACTGCCCGCGAGATCATTACTGGAGATAATGGTTTGACTTTTCTCCCTAAATGAAGATATCAAATTATAATATTGAAACTATTCCTCTTTAAGTGCTTGTTTCAGATACTTTGGTATCTCCAATATTGGATCTGCAGTCCGGAATGTAGGAAGGAAAGGAATTAGATTCTAATATTGGACTTGCAGTCCGGAATACAGGAGGCAGAGGAATTATATTCTCATATTGGACTTGCAGTCTTGAATGTAGGAAGGAGAGGAATTACTTTCTAATATTGGACCTGCAGTACTGAATGTGGGAAGGAAAGGATTTGCATTCAAATATTGGACCTGCAGTACGGAATGTAGGAAGGAAATAAATTACATTCTAATATTGGACCTGCAGTCCGGAATGGAGGAAGGAAAGGAATTACATTCTAATCTTGGACCTGCAGTCGGAATGTAGGAAGGAAAGGATTTACATTCTAACAATTCCTTTTTCTTCCTCAGGATATGCTGAAGCATTTCACAACCAATGAATTAATTTTGAACTTTAGCTCCTGTTGTTATTCAGGCAATCTTGGGAAACAATTTGTACAAAGAGCAACGGACAAATGACCAGTACACCGACTCTTGGTGGGGCTAGTTGGATCCATTTCGGCCACCTACCAGACCAGGCAGTGCCTCCGTTTAACGTCTCATCCCACACTGAGGCACTCGTTCCCAACTACAATGAAGTATCATCAGAGCTTATGGTCTCAGGTCTTGGAATGGCACTTAAACATGTGGCCTTCGAACTCAGTGGCGGTAGAGCAGCCAGTGACCCGACCGAATAATTAACTTGTTAATGGAGAGATCATTGCACGACCCGAAAACAGATGGTATCCGGGCGCTTTACCAACTTCTGATTAATGAAGGTTCTGGCTGAGCACCTCGAACACTGCTGGCGGACATCATTTGCTCCAAATTGTCATCCGTATTTTTTCTTTTAATGAAAAAGTATCTTACACGTGTCCGCATGGGAAAAAGTTTCTCTGGGAGATGGGTGCAGTTGCTGTCTCCTAACGCTGTTTTGTCCATTCCAGCCAGGCCGAAAGCTAACAGGATCGGGTGGATCGATCGTTTTACACCTCGATTGATTCTACTCTGTGCTAACAGATGGGGCGAAGTGTTAAACGGGTGCCCGGCCCGAACTAACCCATTTCCAGGCGGCGGGATAGGTTGTAATTAATCCCGTATGTTTTCGTGTATTTAACATTAATGTGTTTCCTTTTTGTGTTTGCAGCTTACCCTCTCAAACCGTCACTCTCTCTTAACCGTCGGGATAAAGTATTTGTGACAGGAGAAGTGGCCACAGTTACTTGTGAATCACGGTCTCCATATTTAGGCAGCAGTTTCTATTTGTACAGAAGAGGCCAAAATACACCAGTCGAAACGGACACAGCCCAGTCATCGCAATCCGATGTCACCTTTGACATCACTAACCATTTGGGGGCCGGTTCAGAAGATTACTTCTGTGTATATAAAAATACAGTGTCAGAGCGGGAGATCATCTCAGAGCGAAGTGATACAGTGAAGGTCACGTTAGTGGGTAAGTTTCAATTCCTATCACTCTAAGATAATCGGATGTTACTTGATGGCCGCTCACGCCTTAAAAATATACGTGAAATTCATCCTCGCTGGTAGCGGAAAAACGGCCATTGCAAATCGGCCTCACGTTTTAGACAGGGCCAATTTTCCTTATCATATAAGTAGGAGTGTGAAACAGGCTGCCGTTACATTGCCGTCCATTTTACGCTACCATCAAAGACCGATTTTATCCCCTACATGTCTGAACTTTCAGGGCGAAATATTTAATGCCGCAATGACAGCACGTGGACAGGTTTTTAACTGCAATCACTGCATCCTCACCTTATGAGAGAAATATCTGGGATGAAAACTGATTTTGGAAATAGAACCCCAGCTAATTTATTTTCTTTCCCACTTCTATTTGTTTTCGCTGATGACGTTGCGAATTCCCCATTTGTAGAATCTCCGTCCCCGATGCTACCAATTTCCTTGAACACAGTAAAATCGATATTGTGTAACAGACCTTTCACTACACATGAAAATCCACAGATCCATTTCTAATTGTTCGATCCATTTATTTTACCACAGACCCGCTAACAAAGCCAGGGATAACTTTTGATCAATCGACTGGAGTGTATTTCGAAGGAGAGACGGTCACTATGACCTGCACCGTGAAAAGAGAGTATCGCGGTCAAGTCTACTTTTACAAAGAAAATCAACCACTGTCCTCTCGTCAACTCTTCACAAAGGACAACATTGGTACATTGCTGCTTACCAGTACAAAACAAGGAGGGCTGTACCAATGCCAATATGGAACCTCTGTCACAACAAGACGATTCCTGTCCCAGCCCAGTGAGGCTGTTTGGTTAATTGTAGCAGGTAAGTGAATAGGAACATAGATGTTAATATATCAGCAGCACGTGTTACATTCCACCCTATTGCTTTTTCCATTGGGCTGCTGAAACCCTACCGCCCGAATAGCCCAACACCAAAGACGGGTTTCTACCCCATTGTCACAATATTTTGCTCCAACCCCAAACAAATCTTGAGGTCAGACCCCCAAGGTAACAATTGGTTTGATTACTTAGGCCCCCCAGTGGTAAAAGGACCGCTTCGGTCAGCCATCTAATTTACAGTTCGCCCAATTTTAAACTCCATTTTCTTTAATGGAGCTGAGATTTATGCGGAGTGTAATACCAGCCGTCGACTGAAATCGTGCCGTTCCTTCCGGAAAGGTCAGGTTAGAATTGCCCATTTTAGCTCATTACTGAGGGAAATCTACATTGCAGAGATGAGTCCTCCTTTCAGCCGTTGGCCCGAGATACCCGATCAGGAGCGATGTGAACACAAGAACTTCAAAAGATAACTGCAGGCTGTGTGATATTGATGCTCATCCATCTTCCTGATTTCCAGTGTTATCTCTCATGTATCTGAACTATCAGACTGAACAGTTTAATGCCACAATGATAGTGTATCGTCAGTATTTCAACTCCACTGACTGTCGCGTCACCCTCTCAGATTGACTGGCCTTGTCGCTTTACATTTTTCTATTAGATCTGCAGGCGGAGATTTTCAAAATAGTCCTTAATGCGGAATATTTAAACTTAATTCTATTGCGACTTTCCATGTCTCTGACTGGATTGCTGTCCGGCAGCTCCTCCCAAACCCGCGACCTGCACTAACAAGATGGACATGTGTAGCATGTGCTTGGGAACACCATCACCCTCGAGTCCCGCTCTAAGTCTCACACCATCCTGACTTGGACATATATCATCATCCCTTCATGGTCGCTGGGTCAAAATCCTGGAACTCCCTACGTGACATCATTGTGGGAGCACCTTCACTTTTCAGAAGTCTGCATATAAAGAATAAGACCCACCACCACCTTGTCAAGAGCATCCGATGATGGACAAAATTGCGGCCTTTCCAGCAACGCCTACATCCCATTGAATGATTTTTTTAAAGTAATTTCAAGTGCACCAACATTTAACATTTAATTTTAAAGCGAGTCTCCACGGTTTAACGGAGATATTTGGGTCGATCTAGACTTTGTGCGACAAAGTAAAACGGGTGAAAGCCAATCAGCAATCCCGTTTGACATAACTCTCTATTTCTATTTCAATTGAAGTCAAATGGGGAGAGATGTAAAATGGGCTTCCGCCTCGCCATCACGCGCTTTACACTGTACAAATGGGGAAAGATGTAAAATCGGCTTCCAACTCGCAATTACCCGCTTTACACTGTACAAATGGGGAAAGATGTAAAATGGGCTTCCGACTCGCCATCACTCGTTTTACACTGTACAAATGGGAGAGATGTAAAATGGGCTTCCGACTCGCCATCACCCGCTTTACACTGTACAAATGGGGAGAGATGTAGAATGGGCTTCCGACTCGCAATTACCCGCTTTACACTGTACAAATGGGGAGAGATGTAAAATGCGCTTCCGACTCGCAATTACCCGCTTTACATTGTACAAATGGGGAGAGATGTAAAATGGACTTCCGACTCGCAATTACCCGCTTTACACTGTACAAATGGGAAGAGATGTAAAATGGGCTTTCGAATCGCCATCACCCGCTTTACACCATACAAATGGGGAGAGATATAAAATGGGATTCTGACTCGCCATCTCCCGCTTTACACTGCACAAGTGGGGATAGATGTAAAATGTGCTTCTGACTCGCCATCTCCCGCTGTACACTGCACCAATGGGGATAGATGTAAAATCGGCTTCCGACTCGTAATTACCCGCTTTACACTGTACAAATGGGGAGAGGTGTAAAATGGGCTTCCGACTCGCCATCACCAACTTTGCACTGTATAAATGGGGAGAGATGCAAAATGGGTTTCTGACTCGCCATCTCCCGCTTTACAGCACCGCACAAAATCAAAATCTACCCCATTCGTTCTTTTTAATTGGGTTTGCAGCTCGGCTAAATCAGCAAAAATTGCAATTTGAAATCAACACATTTTCCTTGTTTTGCTCGTATCCCAGAGTGCAATTTCAGGCCTAAACCCAGATGTTGGAAATAGATATCCCGGCGGTTTTTTTTTACTTTCGCAATTTCGCTGATTGAGCTAATGAAATCGTGAATTCCCCCTTGGTAGAATTTTATTCCCGATGCAAACAAATTCCTTCGACACAACGCAACCGTTATTGAGTTATCAACCTTTCACTGTACATGAAAATCCTCAGATCCATTCCTAACTGTTCTTTCCATTGATTTTACCACAGATCCGCTGATACCACCAGAGATATCTCTTGATCAATCGACTGGCGTATATTTAGAAGGAGAGACGGTCACCATTACCTGCACCGTGAACAAAGAATATGGCGGTAAAATCTACTTTTACAGAAATAATGAACTGCTGTCCTCTCGCCAATTCTTCGCAAAGGACAACGTTGGAATATTGACGGTTTCCAGTAAAAAAACAAGGAGGACGGTACCAATGCAAATTTGGAGCCTCTGTCAAAACAAGGTGGTTGGAATCCCAGTTCAGCAAGGCTGTGACGGTCACTATAGCACGTAAGTGAAGGGGACAGAGATTGTTAATATATCTGTTCAATACACTTGTTATTTTCAAAATTTCATATTGTTTTGATATAATAGTGTTTAATACTCACAGAGAAGGTCCTTGAGCTCAGCTCCTGACAGGGTCCCTGTAACAATGGGTCCTGAACACACAGGCTGACCGTTTACTGCTTCCGAAAACATTAATAGAAACAAGCATTCTCATTGACTCCTTTCTTACTATATCCAAGTGTAGGGTGATATTTGGCTTCGGCTGTAGTGCAAACCGTGTGGTTGCGGATTGCAGCCCGTATTACACTCTGCAGATTTAACTTTCTAATTAACTCACGCTACCAGTCAAGACCAATTTATACCCCACTAAGGCAGAATTATGTGAATTCCATCCCAGCCAAGTCTTGGGCTCAGATCACAAGGAGACAAATATTGTTATTTTGGATAACTGGCAAAGGCAAAAAAGGGGCAGCTTACAACTTAGATAGAATGATATTGAACGACATAGAATTACATAGAAAGTAAAGCATAGAGAAAGGACATTCGGCCGAAATGGGCGATGGCCTTCATTGCAAGAGGATTGTGTGCAGGAGCAGGTATGTCTTACTGCAGTTATACAGGGCCTTGGTGAGACCACATCTGGAGTATTGTGTGCAGTTTTGTTCTCCTCATCCGAGGAAGGATGTCCTTGCCATGGAGGGAGTGCAACGAAGGTTTACCAGATTGATTCCTGGAATGGCAGGACTGACGTATGAGAAGAGATTGGATCGACTAGACCGGTATTCACTAGAGTTTAGAAGAATGAGAGGTGATCTCATTGAAACATACCAAATTCTGACAGGACTAGACAGACTAGACGCAGGGAGGATGTTCCCGATGGCTGTGGATTCCAGAACCAGGGGTCACAGTCTCAGGATACGGGGTATTCCATTTAGAACAGCGATAAGGATAAATTTCTTCACGAACCTGTGGAATTCTCTATCACAGTAGGCATTGGAGGCCAATTCATGAGATGTATTCAAGAAGGAGATAGATATACGCCTTAATGCTAAAGGGATCAAGGGATTTGGGGAAAAATCGGGAACAGGATACTGAGTTCGACAATCAGCAATGATCATTTTGAAAGGCGGAATAGGTCATAAGGGCCGAAGGGCCTGCTCTTGCTCCTATTTTCTATGTTTCTATGTGTCCATGTTTATGCTCCTCACTAGCCTCCCCCCAGTCTATTCACCTAACTCTATCAGCATTCGAACCTACACAGGAAAGACCCGCTGGTCCATCATGCCTGACCCACATTCATTATGGCTGGAACATTACGATCCCGCCCTTGCAGCTGTGTAATCTCCGGGGAGAGACAAAAACAGATGAATATTCAGGGCCGATAAGGGAAAAATACTCTAAAAAATTCCTCTTTGATCCAGTGAGGCGGTCGAAACCAGCCAGGAGATCACATGGACCAAATGGTATCTATAAAGTCACTTACCTTATATAGGTGCGATTTCTGCCCGAGTCAAGAAGCGGTCCAGCTTGCTTTATGTCGTGCAAAGAGTCAACAACCACCTCACCAGGGGCTCACTAAACTATGGAAAAAGAACTGCCTGACATCCTATCTATTTCTACACTTGCGTAGTTTCATTTCATATCCCCTGGTCATCCCCAATCTGTTAAGCTGGAATAATCTATCAATAGGCACGCTATTCGGCCCTTGAATTATTTTGGAGAGGTTTATCCACAAATATGGAGTTGTGTGGTATTAACAGAACCCAATACCATTTTAGCTTTAGCTACAGATTCTCTTCATTGGTCATTAACCTTCAGTGATCTGTATACAATGACACCTAGATACTTTTCTCTCTCAACCTCTTTCAGTATTGTTCCCTGCAAATGATGCGCTTATTCTGTGTTGGACGTACGAACGTGCAGGACATCACATTGATCTACGTTCATAGTATCATAGACGGTAGAGCACCGTGCATTTTATCACAGTAGGTACATCGTCCCTCTCCCGGCTCTTAGAAAGAGCTGTCTATTAATCACATTCCCTGCTCTTTCACCATCGCATATTTTTTTTCTCTTCAAGTATTTAACTAATTCCATTTTGAATGTTACAATTGAATGTGCTTCCACCGCCCTTTCAGGCAGTGCATTGTAGATTTTTATAACTCGCTGTGTAAAACAATATTCCTCATCTCGCTCTGGCTCTTTGCCGATCACCTTAAATCTCTGTGCTCTGGTTACCGACCATCCTGCCAATAGAAGCATTTCCTCTTTATTTACTCTAGCAAAGCCATTCATGATTTTGAAAACCTCTTTCAAATCTCCTCTTAACCTTCTCTGATCTAAGGAGAAGAACCACAGCTATTCCAATCTCTCCACATAACTGAAGTCCCTCATCCCTGGTAGCATTCTAGTAAAACTCTTCTTTACCCTCTCTAAGGCTTTGACATCCTTCCTAATGTGTGGTGCCCAGAATTGAACACAGCACCCAAACTGAGGCCCAGCCAGTATTTTATAAAGGTTTAGCATAATTTCCTTGTTCTTGTACTCTATGTCTCTATTAATAAAGCCCAGTATAAACATATGCTTTTTTAGCAGCCATCTCAACTTGTCCTACCACTCTGAAAGATTTGTTAATGTGCATCCCCAGGTCTCTACTTTCCTGCATCCCCTTTAAAATTGTACCATCTAGTTTATGTTGCCTTTCCTCATTCTTCCTCCCAAAATGTATCACTTCACACTTCTCTGCGTTAAATTTCATGTGCCATGGGTCTGCTCATTTCACCAGTCTGCCTATGACCTCCTGAAGTCTGTTACAACCCTCCAAATTGTTTACTACATTTCCTGTCTTTTGTGTCTCCTGAAAATCTTAAATTATACCCTGTTTACCCAAGTCCAGGTCATTAATATATATATCAAAAAGAGCTGTGGTCCTATTAATAAATATCATTTTTCATTGTGTGACCTTGTCCACAAGCGCATCTAAATCTCTTTGCAGTTGATTGCATTCCTGTACTGCCTTAACCATTTTACAGATTTTGTATTATTTGCAAACTTACTGACCATAATCACAACACCGCTGCCCAGGTCATTAAGGAAGACCGTGAACAGTAGCGGGCATAGTAGCGATCCCTTGGAAACAAAACTTGTAACTTGCCTCCAGGAGCCAATTGCTGATCCACCGTATCAAATTCCTACTGATATGACAAGATCCTATCTTGTGAAGTAACTTCATATCAGGAGTGCTGAACAAAGGCTTTCTGAAAGTCCAGATAGATAATGCGTACTGGATTTCCCTCATCCAATACCCTGGTAACATCCTCAAAAAACTCAATCAAATTTGTAAGGCACGACTTACTTTCCAGGAAGCCGTGTTGTAGATGTCTAATGGCCCCTTCTCTTTCCCAGTGATCACGAAGGGCACCTCTTACGATTCCTTCTAGCATTTTCCTGATATTGGATGTCAGGCCGATGGGCCTGTTGTTCGCTGGCTCTCATTTGACCCATTTTTTGAAAACATGAACTACATGGGCTAACTTCCAGTCTAAGGCAACTTTCCCTAACTTTATTGAACTACTGAAGACAGGTTCACGGAGCTCACAGAGCGCCTGCCCCATCTCTTTAATTATCCTTCGGTGGTTATTATCCGAACCTGGAGCCCTATTCAGGTTGGTCACAAGTTTTACGCTCCGCTCGATTTTACCCTCCAACCATTCTAATGGTGCATAAAATCGGGCCAAGTGCAAAATCGTCGGCCGACTGAACCGACTCTGTTTCCGCCGGGTGGTTTAAGTTAAAATTGCCCCATTTTGGTGAGTACTGAAGAAATGCTGCATTCCAGAGATGAATTTTCCGAACAGCCATTGGCAGGAGACACCTGATGAAGTGCAACGTAAGACCTTGTTGAAGGATAAAAGCAGATTGTGTGATATTATTATACATCTATGTTCCTAATTTCCAATTTTACTCCTTACATGCCCGAACTAGCAGACAGAACAGTTCAATGCCACAATGATGGCACATCGCCAAGATCTCAACTGCGCTGAACGTAGCGTCACAACAATAACAAAAACTTGCATTTATACACCGCCTTTAACTTAGTAATAATGTCCCGAATCGCTTCACAGGAACGTTATCAAGCAACATTCCGACTTGGACTTATATAACGGTTCCATTATTATTGCTGGATCAATATCCTGAGACTCTCTCCCAAACAGCATTGTGGGAGCCTCCTCACTACACAGGCTGCAGCGACTCATGAAGAAGACCCACCACTATCTTCACAAAGGCAACTCGGGATGGGCAGCGGAAACGCCCACATCGGAAACAATTATATAAAATTAATTTCGAGTCCACCAACACTTAACTCCTTTATTTTAAGAGCGAATCACCACGGTTTAGCGGATACATTGGGGGAGATTTTGATTTTGCGCGATATTGTAAAACGGGTGAAAGCGAATCATCAATCCTGTTTTACATCACTCCCGATTTTCATTCCCATTGCAGTCAAATCGGCCGAGATGTAAAATTAGATGGCGTCCCGTTAGCATTCATCTTACACTATCGCACAAAATCGAAATCTACTCCATTCACTGTCTCTAATCGAGTTTGCAGCTCGGCTAAATTAACAGAACAGGGGAATTCAAATCAATGCATTTTCCGTGTTCTGCTCGTATCGCAAAGAGCAATTTCTGGGCCAAGCGCTGATTTTCGAAATAAAACCACCAGCTGATTTCTTTACTTTCGCACTTCCACTGATTGAGGAAAGGAAATCGCGAATTCCCTTTTTTTGTGGAATCTCAGAAATTATGTAAACACTTCCCTTCAACAAACCGCCATCCTTACTGAGTCACCAATCTTGAACTGTACATGAAAATACACAGTTCCATTTCGAATTGTTATTTCCATTGATTTTACCACAGATCCGCTAACACCGCCAGAGATATCACTTGATCAACCGACTGGGGTGTATTTAGAAGGAGAAACGGTCACCATAACCTGCACCGTGGCCGGAGAATGTCGTGGTCAAATCTACTTTTACAGAGATAATCAACTGCTGTCGTCTCGTCAGCTCTTCGCAAAGGACAATACTGTAACCTTCACCGTTACCGGTCCAACGCTCGGAGGGATGTACCAATGCAAGTATGGAATCTATGCCAAAACAAGATGGTTAGAATCCCAGCTCAGCGAGTCTGTGACGGTAACTATAACAGGTGAGTGAATGGGAACAAAGATTTTAGGGCAGTCTATTCAACATTCTTGGTATTTCCAGAACTATATACTTCTTTCAATGTAACAGTGTTTATTATTGGCAGAGAGTGTTTCTGAGTTCATCCCTTGACAAGGTCTCTGTAACAATGGGTCCTGAACACAGGCTAGCCGCCTGTGAAAGCATCAACAGAGGGAAGCAGTCATTTTGACCCCCATGTTATTGTATCCAAGTGTGGGATGAAATCCATCTTAAGTGGTAGCGCAAAACTGGTGCCAGGGTATGCAGAAGCATGTTACACTTCGCCGAATGTTCTTTTTCATTGACGCAATGTCACCGCCTAAGGCAGAATTTTGTGTCTTCAATCTCAACCAAGTCTTGAGCTCAGTTCCCAAGAAGGGATGGAGGGTTATTTTTAACTAACTCTCAAAGACGGGAAAGGGGGCAGGTTCGGGTCGGCCACCCGTTTTACACTTCGCCCGATTTTACCCTCCGTTAACTTTAATGGGCAGAGTGTAAAATGGCCGGCCGTTCGATCCCGTCCCATTCCCACTGGGCGGTTCCGGTTAACATGTCCCCTTCAGTTCAGTACTGAGGAAAAACTGCATCCCAGAAATGAGTCTTCCTTTCAGCCGTTGGTCCAAGGTCCCTGATAAGGCACAATGTCAACATACGCCCTCCTTAATGTGTAAATGGAGGTGATGTGATGTTATTACACATCTATGGTCATGATTTCCAATTTTATGCCTTACATATCTGAACTAGCAGGGCGAAATGTTTAATGCCACAATGACAGCACGTCGCCAGTCTTTTAGCTCCACCGACTGTAGCGTCACCTCACGAGGTACCGCCAGACTGGCTGGTCTTGACGTATTACCAATTTCGCTGACAGTTAACCGAAACTGCCTGCTGAGACTTTCACCGTGATACTGCTTTGCAGAGTACTTCAAATCAGTTATGTTGTAGTTTTCCATATCTCTCACTTGATTGCATTTCGGCAGCACCTCTTAAATCCCTGACTTCCACCACCGAGAAGGGCAGCAGGGGCATGGGAACACCATCACTGCCGTTGCCTTCCAAGTCACTCACCATCCTGACTTAGACATATATCGCCATTCCTTCATTGTCGCTGGTTCAAAATCGTGGAACACACTATCGAACAACAGTGAGGGAGTACCTTTGCCACTCGGGCTAAAGCGGTGCAAGAAGAGGGTCGACGATCACCTTCTCAAGGGCACCTAGGTATTGGCAGTAAATGCCGACTTTTGCAGCATAACAAACACACCGAAACATGAGAATCAAAATTCTAGCCCACCAACATTTCCAAGCTTTATTTGAAATGTGACTTCCCACAGTTTATCGTTGGCGTGTACTCTTGTTAATTGCGTTTGAGATGCTGCGATATCAGCATCAATGGGAATTGAAATCAACGCTTGCTCCGCTTGTATCACAGAGAGCAATTTCTGGGATAAAATCTGATTTTACAAATAGAAACCCCAGCTGATTTCTTTTTAGTCACGCATCCATTTCATTCCACTGATGAAGTCGCGAATTACTCTTTTGTGGAACCCCAGGCCCCGATGTAACATTTCCCTTGATCATAGCGGAATCGTTATTGTGATACCAACATTCCCGCGCACGAAAATATCAACAGGTCAATTTCTCATTGCTGGTTCTATCTATTTTACCACAGATCCAATCACACGGCCGCGGATGTCTCTTGATCAATCGATTGGGGTGTATTTGAAAGGAGGGACGGTTACCTTTACCTGCAACGTCAACAGAGAATATCGCGGTAAAATCTACTTTTACAGAAATAATCAACTGCTGACATCTCGACAATTCTTCACCAAGGGCAACATTGGAACATTCACGGTTACCAGTTCAAACCAAGAAGGGCGGTACCAATGCAAATATAGAACCGTCGTCAAAAGAAGGCGATTCTGGTCCCCGCTGAGTGAGGCTGTGACAGTCACTATAGCAGGTGAGGGAAGGAGAGGAGAGATTGTTAATATATCTGTTCAACGCTCTTTATATTTTCAAAAAATAATCTTTGTATAAATGTCTCAGTGTTGCATGTTCAACGTCTCGGCGCTCAGCTCATGGTCTCTGTAACAAACGGACCTGAACACATAGGCTGACCGTTTACTGCCGGTGAAAGCATTTATAGCATTCACTGTAACACCGATGTTACGATATATCCAAGTGTAGGGTGAGAATAGTATCGTTAATAGAGACCCGCACTCACTGTAACCCCTATGCTAATATATATCCAAGTGTAGGATGAGATTAGTCCCATTAATAGAGACCAGCATTCACTGTCACCCCAATGTTAATATAGATCCAAGTGTAGGGTGAGAATGGTATCGTTACTGGAGACCAGCACTCACTGTAACCTCTATGCTAATATATATCCAAGTGTAGGGTGGGATTAGTCTCATTTATAGAGATCAGCATTCACTGTAACTCGGATGTTAATTTATATCTATGTGTGCGGTGAACTTAGCCTTACACGGGAGTCGAAATTGTCCCCAATTTCCAGCATTGAAGTGACTTGAAATGAAAATTGGGCGGAGTTCAAAATTGGGCGGAGTGTAAAATTGGCTGCCGATAGTTATCGCCCATCTTACGATACCAACCAGGACAAATTTCAGCCCAAATTTGACGGCCGAAGCATTTCATGCAGTTATTTAGGTAACCCCAAGTATTTTCTAACCAGAAATCAGCAGTGTAAATAGAAAGATAATCAGATAGCGGCTTTTCCTTCTTCAAAATGTGCCAAAGCATGTCACAGCCGGTGAAGTGTGGTCACTGTTGTAAACGCGGTACCCAGTTAACACGAACAGCAATGAGAGAATAATCGGTTCATTCATTTTGACCGTATTGGTTGAGGGCTAAATGTTGCCCACCGGTTCTTTCCTGTTCGGCTAAACGGGCAGGTAGTGCCTCGATTTAACGTTTACTTTCACACTGCAGCCTGGCCTTCCACTACAATCAATATTCACCGTGGCTTAGGTACTAAAGTCTTGGAGTTGACCTTATACCCACCGCCTTCGAACTCAGTAGCGAGAGAGATGCCAGGGGACCAGATAATATGTAACTTGCTAATGCAGAGCCCATTAGATAAACCGGGTCTGTGGTAAAATTAATGGAAAGAAACATAAGGCCAAGAGCTGTGAATTGCCACATGTCGTGGAAGGTTGGTAACTCTTTACCGATTGTGTTGAAGGGAAGTGTTTGCATCGGGAACTGAGATTCTACAAAAGGGGAATTCAAAATTTCATGAGCTGACTGAAACGGAAATAAGAAACAAAAGAAATCAGGGATTCCAGTCCCAAAGAAAGGATACAGCCCAAAAAATTAACACCAGGATATGAATGGAACAAGGAAAATGCGTTTGTCCCACATTCACAATTCCGCTAATTTATCTGAGTTGCAAACGTGATTAAAAAGAGTGAAAATCTCTGCTAATCCATGGGGATTCACATTTCAGATGAATGAGTTACAGGCTTGTGGACTTGAATTTTTGATCATTCTTCAGGATGTGTGTATCGCTTGAAACGCCGGCGTTTATTGCCCATTTATAGTAGCCATTGAGAAGGTGGTGATGAGCCTTCTTCTTGAACCATGCAGTCCATGTTGACGAGGTATTCCCGCAGTGCTGTTAGGTAGGGAGTTCGGAAGGGTGTTTGACTTGGAGGGGAACTTGGAGGTGATGGTGTTCCCATAGAGGTTCGACACTTGTCTTGACTGATGGTGGAGGTTGCGAGTTAGGAAGGTGCTGCTGTCTATCCTGTAGATAGTAAATACTGCAGCCACGGTGCACCAGTGATGCAGGGAGTGGATGGTTGAGGTAGTGAATGGACTGCCGATCAAGCGGTCCGCGTTGTGCTGGATGCTGTCGAGCTTCTTGAGTCTATTTGCAGCTGTACACACCCAGGCAACTGAAGATAATTCCATCACACTCCTGCCACCTTGTTGGTGGCAGTGTGATCAATTTGACTCTCTGCTCAATTCTTCGAGACTGACACCATAATGGTCAATAGCCTTGTGTCTTTACTGAGCACAAGCAAGAATCAATACATCACAATATTTCAGCAGTCGTTTACAAAACACAATTGAGAATTGTATTACCCCGTTGTCCTTTGGGTAGAAGCTGCGACCTCGTTCCCTGTTCGTTCCTTCACGTACTCTCGTTCTCGTTTACCGCCTTGTACTTTCTATACTGTTCCCTGCACTTAACAAAGGCCCAGACTAACAATTATACTCCAATAAACGGAACTGCGGGAACATACACCCAATCAGGTCTTTTCCAAAATACTCCCTTTAATTTACCAAATCGTCTCGACAACACGTAATTGCCAAGAAAGGATTGCGTCTTGTGCACCCTCCAGCCCCTTATCTTTAACACAATGTTCCTCAATCCCTGCAGTTGATAAATCCCTCTATAGGCCTTTAAGGTAACTAGTTAACTTCAGCATTCCAGTAAGCCTGAAGGAGTGGGGGTGCCGTTAAGTCCCTCCCTTAGTTTGCAATAACATGGTTTTCATGACTGTTAGTGCCTGCAGCTGCATTACGTTAATTTAAAAGCAGTCTATGTTATGGTGCAGTAGTTTCAGTTAAAGCCTTGACTAATTCACCCTTTCGCGCCTGGTTCCGCTAAATACCTTAACCAATATTTCCTTACAGCAGATAGGCTTTGGGGAATGAGGAGGTGAGCCACTGACCGCAGAATACACAGCGTCGAATTTACTCTGATAATCACACCATTTATGTGGTTGGTCCAGTTGAGTTTCCGATAAATGGCGACCTCTCAGATGTTGATGGTCGGGGATTCGGCGATGGTAATGCCATTGAATGTCAAAGGGGTGGTTCGACTTTCGCTTGTTGGAGATGGTCATTGATTGGCACTTGTGTGGTGCGAATGTTACTTGCCACTTATCAGCCGAAGTCTGATGTTGTCCGGGTCTTGCTGCATGCGGGTATGGACTTCTTCATTATCTGATGATTTGCGAATGGAGCTGAACACTGTGCAATCACTAGCGAACAGCCACACTTCTGAACTTATAATGAAGAGAAATGTCGAGTAAACGCTGTTCCATGAACTAAAGTAGATACATAACAGGAAGTTATGATAAGAAATCCCACTTTCTGATAAATGTTTCACAGGGTACAAAATATTTAATTACGAATAGCAATGTTCAATAGGCCTTTTACATTGTGTATGTGATAATTCCAGGGTGAGTGGTACAATTACATATCACAAAGTGTAAGCCAGTGAAAGGAAGGATTTCAAACTACCCTCGAGATTTCAGGCCACCTTTTTCTTTCTATAATTTTCACACACACAAAACTCCAGTGAATACAAGATGTCTGTTTTCCAATCGTGCATTTCCCTCGCCCACTGCTCTCCCTTTTCGTCTACTCTATCGTGCCTGAGATGACTGCCCTGGCGCTCGGATCCTGAATATAAAGTAAACCAAAATGCTGTAAAGTTGGTTGAACCATTAATTGTTCAGCTGCACGATTGGCAGCAATGTGCGGAATCCGGTGACATTAGTCGGGACTGATGGACCTTCTGCACTACAGTTTGGCTCACAAAAATACGTCTGTTCTTTGCATTTGAATCGATTGTCACTACTTGTTCCATTCGAATTACAGACCTACCCAAACCAAATATATCAGTGGATTCTAGTATTGCTGTGAAAGGTGGAAAAGTCATCTTTAACTGCACAAATCGCCAGAAGCTTCCTTGCTCCACATTTTACTTATACAGACATGGAGAAGCGAATTACTCGGATATCCAGTTTGCTGCTGCACGGCGAAATTATGTCACCTTCACGCTCACGAATATAGATCATGACGATGGAGGAAACTACATCTGTTTGTATGAAGCAAATGGGAAGAGAAAGCTGCGAACGTCAGCTCTGAGTGACCCTGTACACATAACTGTAAGAGGTGAGTGAGATTGGCACGGTGACTGTATCACTTCGAATTCTATCGAATTTTACTAACATGGAATTAAGCCATCCATTCCCTCAAGCATATTCCGCCATTCAAATGGATCATGGGTGTTTTTACAGCTCACAAAATGGACATTCAGCCCATCGGATCGATGACGGTCTTTATGCTCCACACGAGCCTCTTTCCACGTTACTTCATCTCACGCTATAAACATGTCCTTCTATTCCTTTCTCCTTCGTGTACTCATCTAGCTTGCCCTGAAATGCAGTTATGCTATTTGCCTCACTCACTCCATGTGGCAGCGAGATGTGCATTCTAACCACGATCAGGGTAAATATGTCTCTCCTGAATTCCTTATTGGGTTTATTTGTGGCTATATTGTATTTACGTCCCCGAGCTTTGGACTCCGCACAAGTACAAACTTCTTATCGACCTTATCGAACCCCTTCATAATTTTAAAACCTCCATCAGATCAGCTCTTTTCTTGAGAAAAGAGACCCGGCCTGTTCAGTCTTTCCTGATAGTTGTACCCTCTCAGTTTTGGTGACATCCTCCTAAATCTTCTTCCCACTTTCGACAGTGCTTCTATACCCTTTATGTATTCTGGAGGCCAGAACTGTACACAGTATTCTAAATGTGGTCGAACCAAGGTTCTATACCAGTTTAACAAAAAAATCTGCTTTCCGATTCTATTCCGCTAGAAATAAACCCCAGTGCTTTGTTAACTTGTGTTCATCCGACACCAGTAAAATGTGTTTATTTTCCATTTTTGGCCTGATCCAGTGTGGCGTAAAAGTGGCGTGGAAATTATATCAAAAAGCATTGTAACGCTTATTTCATTAAATGTTCGCCATTTATCGTGTTACTGAGGAAAAAACTACAGCATAAAACGTTGAATGATTTAATTTTTCAAATTCTGATGAGAAGTTAAATTCGCTCGGTTTGTCCTGTCGTTCCTGACCAATCCGCGAACAGTCCAGGGTTGCCCCCCAGTGAAGCTGAGAAAATAACATCCACGCTACGGTCTTTAACAAGAACTAATTTAACCTAGTCAGCAAAACACGATAAAAACAATCAAATGCTGTAACAATCAGTCAGCCTCTGTGCAGAGAACAGGTGAGTTCTGACCAAGGTCCACTCCTGAAACGTCACCGCATCAATCCTCTCCGCACATGCGCAGTTTAGACCCAATGCTGATTCTCGAGTTTACAGAATTGAATTGATTAATTTCCACACTGCCGGTGTGATATTTTTACCGTGAGCTGGGAAGAATTAAAAATTCACCTGTTCCCAGGTCCACTATTATTATCCAACGAAGGAATCAATGAATATATGAGGCTTTTAATTAATGGGCTAATGACAATTGAGCTTTGATCCGTGTCCCCGTTTCTCACCCGGATGTCGAACCATTGCCGAGCTCATTACCGATTCCCTGATTTTGGAGCCTTGCATTAATGTGGGACATTTATAGGGGTAAAAGTGACGAGAGGAGCCACTTCCACTCAACTGGATATTTGGCGTGCGGTATAACTGGCGGCAAAAGGGACTGCACCAGTTTCGCTTCCCCCGCCAAGTCCAATTACGCCTCCGGCGAGTGTTGGAAACACACCTTCATCTCAACCATTTTTTCTCCTTCAGAAATTCACTCCGCATTCTGAAACATCCGCTGCCTATTATGTTCTTTGTTAAATAGCAAATTATTTATTTCGTGAATAATCTTTGGGCTAACTTGGTTGTACTTTGCCCCTTTATATCATTTAGATGAATCCGTTGCGCTGGAGGCTGGTGTTGGCTCTGCTGTGGTTCTGATGCTCATCCTTGCTCTGTTGGTTGTGTGCTTCTGGAAGAGAGGTAGGTTAAACAATATATAATATCAGTTCATTACAAATACACGGACTGAGCTAATTATCCTCTCTCTTCTCCACTACTAACCATCTCCTCCAACCATCTATCATTGGACTCCTAACCTCGGGCTGTAAATGTAAGGAGATCATGGACTGAAAGATGAAATGTCTAAGGACGAAGTTAACACTCGTATGAGGGGGCATTGTCGCAGGATAAGGGATCGGCCATTTAAGACTGAGATGAGGATGAATTTCTTCAGTCAGAGGGTTGTGAATCTTTGGCATTCTCTATCTCAGAGGGTTGAGGATGCTGCGTCGTTGTTATATTCAAGGCTGCGATAGATAGATTTTTGAACAGTAGGGTCATCAAGGGATATCGGGATGGGGCGGGAAAGTGGAGTTGAGGTCGAAAGTCAGCCACGATCTGATTGAATGGCGGAGCAGGCTCGAGAGGCCCTATGGCCTACTCCTGCTCCTCTCTTTTATTTTCTTATATTCTTAAATGGACTTAAATTCTTAGCAGACCCGGCGCTCAACTTGTCTAACCAGTGCAGAGCAGCGATCAATAAATCCAACAGAATCTTGATCTACACATCCCAAAAGAATGGAATACAAGTCAGAAAAGGTCCTAATTAAACTGTACTGGGCTCTGACCGGACCATCCATCGCCTCATTAAAAGGATTGCATCGAAATCATAGCTTTAACGATAACGTTGTTGATGAGCGATGACACCTTCCTCCTTACTAAAGCCTCCCCCTTGTGGTTGTAATTTTCACCACCTGCCCCGCCCAAACCGCTGTGGTGGCGGTGTTGCCCTTCACCGAATCACACCTTGTTCTGTCCACATTGTCGTCCGGCACCTTCTCCTCCTTTAAGCACCTCACTTTGTTCCACCCCTCTCACATCTCCTATAAAATCCTTGTTCTCTACCTCCCACACATGCTCCACGCCAAGTTTCTCACCCAGAATAAATTACTGGTTTTGCCCCTCTGTCTCTGCACTGAACAACTTGTCATCCTGGCTGACGTCAAACCCTATCTTAACTCACCTTGCTCTCTCTTCTCTGAGTTCAGTGCTCTCCTGTCCTCACATAAGAAAATAAGAATGTATGAAATAGAAGCAGCAGTAGGCCGTACCGCCCCTCGAGCCTACTCCGCTATTCAATAAGACCATGGCTAATCTTGGACCTCAACTCCACTTTCCCGCCCGATCATATTAGCCCTTGATTGCTTTAGTCTCTAAAAATCTATCGATCTCAGTCTTGAATATAATCAACGACTGAGCATCCACAGCACTCTGGGGGGTAAAGAATTCCAAAGATTCCCAACCCTTTAAGTGGCCTTGTAAAATCGAGATCTGGTGGCTGGGGTGAAATCTGATCTCTGATACAGAAAGTGAAAGGAAGAATGAACGGTCGTCAAACAGAAACCAAAGCAGACTGCTCGCCCAACATTGCACCGGGACCCATTCCGGCAGTAGACGTTACTGTCCCAAACTTCGTAAGCCGAACTGTTCAGGGGAGAGTGAGATTAAGTCCTGCTCCGGTCATATTAAATGATTATACAGCGGTGAAGCTGCAGGAGAGCGGCTCAAGGAAGGAATCCGCAGCTCTCAGAAAGCATCGCTCGTCTTTCTTTGGTTAATTCTTGTGTCG
Source organism: Heptranchias perlo (assembly GCF_035084215.1). Taxonomy (NCBI): domain Eukaryota; kingdom Metazoa; phylum Chordata; class Chondrichthyes; order Hexanchiformes; family Hexanchidae; genus Heptranchias; species Heptranchias perlo. Next base: position 1,323,573 of record NW_027139666.1, read on the forward strand.
AAGTGCTTAAAGATTCAAGGGAGTGAACGTGGGATCTGATATACGGGAATCATGTGATTTCCCACTGACCTACATTCTCTAATGTCATAATGCCTCAAACAAGCCGACAAATGTTCGCCAAATTTTCGTCAGGATGCCCAATGCTTTCTTGCAGTTATATCTGCGTTCCAGGCTTACAACAGCCTCTGAAAGGACGCGGGGCCCGATACAACTCTGCATGGTCGGAGGAAACAAAGTCTCCTTACACAGAGTAATGATAATGGGGCATTGAGAATAAAGTCTGGGAGTGGGGGAGAGTGTCCTCGGGCTGAGACTTTCTCCATCCTTCCTGTTACAAGTCGCCATTCTTCGAACGCTCCCATTATCATTCACGTGGCTTACGGTTGGATGTGGACGACAACTGCTTATGCACATTGTAAGAGAGGCCTGCAAGAATGTTTCAAGTCCTTGAGGTGCAGAGGAGGGCAACGTGTGACGCAGAGAGCATTGTGTCTCATGTCACTGAAGAGGAACTCGGGACATGTCCCAGGTTTGATCTTGCGTTTAAGGATCGCTTCACAATAACACCTTGACACGCTGGTATTAGGAGCCATTGAATTGGCTCTTCCACTCCTCCATATAGTTAATTTTTCTGACAAACGTTTTTGCTGTGTTGAAGTGTTGGCGATCCTTCTTTGTAAGAATGCGACGAGTTCAAGAGGATCATTTCATGATTGCATCCAAGATTTAAAATATAGATTGTTTAGAAATGCCGGGAACCGAACTCGCGACCTCAACACATGCGCTGTACGACTGAGCTACATGCCCATTGACAAAATGTTGCTCTTTTGGAAGAAAACAAGTGTATTTTCCGCTTTGTATATCCCACACAACCAGCTGTCCAGCGGTTCGGTGCGCTCAAAATTTCAACTTCGTTTTGACTTCGCAGAGTTTCAGTTGCTCTTTGCTTTGAACTTAGCAAAAAAAGTCTGAGTCAAGTCGAATGCTGAGGCTTAGTGACGGTTCTGTAATCCGTTCCCTGAATCAGAAAGTGTGATGGACGAATTTCAGAGCGTCAATCAGAAACAAAAGCTGTGACTGTTCGCTTGACATTGCCACGTCACACATTCCCGTCAGTCAGCTGCTGCTCTGAGTTGCTGAGGGGACCGTGAGATGAAGTCCTGCTCCGGGACAATTGAATGTTTGTGGAGACTTAGAATTTGAACCTCGCTGCCTTCCGAAAGCAGCATTCGACTTCCTGTGAACAATTCTTGTGCAAAAAGGTTCTTGTGGAGGGGCTGGTAAATGAATACAGTACATCATGCAAGTGAAGCACACACAGAATTGAACCCGCGTCACTGGTGAGAATTCTACCACTGAACCACCAATGCACCATACTTAATGGCAGCTGTTCCTGGCTCTCCAACAGGAAGCGGTGACAATTTCTACTGGAGCAGCAATTTATCATCTGACTGGAAAAGGATCGATTCAATTTTTGCACCAAATGTAGCAGCAGACCTCGAGAAAAACAAATAGTGAAAAGGGTATATTAGAAACACCAATCACTCTACGAAGTCGCTAAAATCGATCCAAATTGCTTTGAACCCAGGATCTCTTCACTCTTGACAGGAGCTTTGACCAGCTAAGCGACGGCGCCAGGTCAGCCATCGTAAACTAAAATGCAATCACCAATCTCTAATCATTCATTAAGACTCCCAATAAGTCTCTAAACCTTTTGTTTGAACTCAACCCCCGACATACCCGGTCATATGTACTTGTGTGTTGCCCTCTATCTCAGTTAGAGTGCGGCATTCAATCTGTCAAACAGTTTCTTCAGGCTCATCGCTTCATCGGCTCCCCGTCCACCAGGTTAAACATCCACTCACTCCACCATCGGCGCACCGTAGCTACAATGTGTGCTATCTGCACGATTCACTAAGGCTTCCTAGACAGCACGAACCAAACAAGCGAACACCTCCATTATCTAGAAGGACAAGGGCAGCATCACTGCCGAGTTCCCCTCCAGGTCACAGGCCACACTGAGTTGCTGAAATATCGCGCTTCCTTTGACGACGCTCGGTTAATATCTTGGAACTCGCTACCAAACAGCTCTGTGGAAGCATCTTCACCACACGGACTGCAGCAGTTCAAGAAGAATGCCCACCACCACCTTCTCATGAGCAACTCGTGATGGGCAATACATTCCTGCCTTCCCAGCGACACCAACATCCCAAGAATGAATTTAAAAACACTCAGTAGACAGCCGTGACTATTTCTACTGAATCCGCAAAAAGGCAATTAGAATATTGACAAACGCACGCTGAGCAGGTTAATCCGTTCCGGCGCTCTCCAGAATAGCCACAATGGATTTTCTCTATGTTATTGCAGATTTTCGGGACTTCCTCAATGGTGGTGGCGCAGGATTACCGAGAGTATTTCTTTTACATGGAAGTAGCTCCATGGAGTTAAAGGAGCAGCCTTTTGCTGAAAACATGTTGGGGCAAGGAGCAGATCCAGCAATGTTCAGAATTTCCATTCAGATCTGTGGACATCAGAAGAATATTATCAAATGTCCCTGCGTGGTGACAAGTTGGACTAAGACTTCGCCTGTTTCGGTTTTAACCCCTTCAATGTCCTTTCTCAGCTTCCACGACAGAATGCCTGAGGGGGTGTCATGGGATTTACCTCCAAAAGTAGCTGCAAACACTGTTCTCTCTGCTGTAAAACCACTAAGCCTGGGCACCATTGGTTTCGAAAAACAGAATACATTGACCTGATTTGCTGTTCAAGCAGTCGAGAAGGGTAAAACTTTACCTGAACGTTTCCCTTTTCAGAACTGGGTTAATAAAATGTTATTAATAAAAAGAGCACAGTCTGGTTGGTTCTTTCACAAGACTGTGCATAAAAGATGATTGCAACAGCGGAAGAAATGTTGTTTTCCATGTCAGTCAGCGGAAATTCATATTGATAAGACAGACAAAACTTGGGAATAAAATAACCGAGAGGAGAGAGGTTAATTGGATATAATTACTGAGCACTCGAACCGTTCTGGCGTTAGGACCCAGGGACCAATACTCAGGACTTCAACAGAGAGACAGCTGAAATAATTGAACATTGGCAAGTCCTGTCAGTCCAACAGTACTAGCCGAGTCTGAACCTAATCCTAGTGTTGAGTGTTTGTGTGTGTGGGCGGGGGGTGGTGGGGAGGTGGTGGGGAGGGGGTAGTTGGGAGCGGAGGGGTACTGTTGTGGTAATGATAACTCATATCCCATATCTTCCAGGCAGGACGGCCCTCTGGAATCGGTAAGATCATGAAGAGATAAAATGGACTCAGGTTTAATGATGAATAATGTATTGGATGGTAAATTTCCTCCATGGCTCATGAAGAGATAGCAAGATTGTATAATTGGACTTCTAAATTGGATGAGAGGAGGTAACTACGGTATATGGTAACAAAATGAAAATTATACCACACAATGTGATCTAAGCCCTTGGTGATAATGGATTAATTTCAGGAACTCGGACTGAAGTTGTTATGGAAAAGATGTCTGAGTACACTCACTACTAATATGAATCACCTGGGCACAATTCACCACAAGATATCAATATTGTATCAATGCACAATCTGGTGAATGTCAGGGAAGTGTAGTTATGCATAGTTAGTGGATAGCTTTCTTTCGGAGAAGGTTATCTTCTTGCCTATACGTGACAATGCGAAGATATATTTTATAGCCGAGCCACGAACATGCAGGAGGTGAGCAAAGAGCTCCAGACATCCCGGATCTTTCAAAAAGATATACTGGAAGCTCAGGATTGGTTTGTATCTAATGCCACGGGTGGCATGACCTTGGGATAATGCTGTGTGAGCACATGTGATATGGTGCGAGTGAGGCAACTAGTTTGCGGTTTGCATGAAGGAGACCTACTGAAGAATGGGTTCCAGACATGTTCATTCATGCTGACAACACAATAGTTAATGTACCTCAGGAGAAGTAGAGGGTATATTACTGATTAAAATATTTTACTTAAGGCTCTGACACGTACTTCACAGTGGACCCGACCTTTTATATTAAGGTTAATCAAAGAACCAGGATGGGGTTAAACGCACTGGTACCGATCAGAGGGATGGGAATGCATGTGGAGAAAGATATACAATTGGAAATTGGAAATTCAACCTCAACCCCCAAAATTGAAATTAAAATGATCTGCAATATCAATAACAGTAACAGAATACCTTTAGGTGCATGTCATGAATTTTCGATACATGGAAGTATCAAGGGCGAAGTTTTGAACCAAGTTCAATGTACAATGATATTCATCATATTGTTCATATATCATGTACAACTAATGGGTAGTCATATATGGCAGTAATGAAATAATGTCCAGTGTTGGTCTTAAATACTCTAAAGCAAACACCACGGGGGTGGGGGGAGGGGTGGTGTTCGAGGGAACTGTAAGGAAAGCTTTAATCGGACTGATTAAAGCGTGCTAATGTAGTACTCCCAACGCTTGCTCTTGATATGGTGGTAATGTTAGCTTTTTGACATTGTTAAGAAGGGAAATATGATTCTTATATTGTAAAATCTTACGTGTGGAAGTATACAGTAATCCTAAAGTTATAACCATCTGCTTAATGAAGAAGGTGATAGGAGATCTGGGTAAGAATGAGTCACTAACTTCAGCAGCAGAGGACAGGCTGAAAAGTTCCCTTTGTACCAAAGAAAGAGAGAAGAATTTAATCATCAGAAGGAAGGCTTTGAACCCTTACTCAAGATAAGCAGCGAGCTGAGAATGAGCATAGCCTCGATCTGGAAAGTTAGTGAGTGTACGTCAAGTAAAAGGAGTTAGAAATAGCGATGTTTTGAAGGATGTTATTTTCACCCATGTCATTAATGTAACACGGACCTGCAGCTGCAAGGACAGAACATAATCAAACCAGTGTTTAATGATATATAATCAAAGACACCTGTTGATATAACTGTGTAATATCAATACATACGACTTGTCAGGTAGAAAGGGTGAGAGAAAGGTATTAAAGAGGGTATTGGAACAGGTACTTTCAAATTCGATTGAGGTCTGATCAGACTGTTTGCATTATTCGTATACATTGCAGTTCTCTAGCTAAAACTTGCAAAGTTTGTGTTGTATGTGCTGCACTTAAGTGTATGTTTAATTATTATATGCTTAATAAATCGGTGACATCTGGCATTCAATGTTGCGAACCATACTGATTTGAGGAGTAATTTATAAGTTAGAACAAACACATTTACTCTCCTCGAACAATATCTCTTAATCTGCTCTCTTAATCAGCCATTTGGTACCTTGTCAAAGGTTTTTCTAAAATACATCTACTCTGTATCCATTGCATTTCCGACATTTACCATGTCAGTTACCTCCTCAAAGAATTCTCCGAGGTTTGTCAAGCACGATTTTTCATTTGAAACGTATGCTGTTGCTCACACAGTGGACAACCAATAAACACATTGCCATGAATGTTAACAACAACTTGCATTGACAGAGCTCCTTTACTGTAATAATAATTATCAAGCGGATTCATAGCGTCTCTATGTTTCTATTATTAAATGTTTCACATTGACCAGATGGCACCCTGTGTCCAGTGTACATTATTATTAAATGTTTCATATTAACCAGATGTGACCCAGTGCCCAGCCTGCATTATTATGAATGGTTTTACATTGACCAGATGTGACCCAGTGTCCAGTGTGCATTATTATTATAAGTTTCAGATTGACCAGATTCGTCCCAGTGTCGAATGTGCATTATTACGAAATGTTATACGTTGAACTGATGTGACCCAGTGCCCAGTATTCATTATTAATTAATGTTACACATTGAGTAGATGTGACACAGTGTGCAATGTGCATTGTTATTAACTGTGGCACATTGGCCAGATGTGACCCATTGTCCTATGTGCATTACTGGTAACTGTTTCACATTGGCCAGATGTGACCCATTGTCCTATGTGCATTACTGGTAACTGTTTCACATTGACCAGATGTGACCCAGTGTCCAGTGTGCAATTTTAGTAAATGTTTCACTTTGACCAGATGTGATGCAGTGTCCAGTCTGCATTAATATTCAATGTTTCATACTGTCCAGAGATGGCCCAGTGTCCAATACGCATTATTACTAAATGCTTCACATTGACAAGCTGTGGCGCAGTGTCCAGTGCACATTATTATTAATAAATGTTTCTAATTGACCAGATGTGATCCAGTATCCAGTTTACATTATTATTAAATATTTCACATTAACAAGAGGTGACCCAGCATCCAGTGCACATTATTATCAGATGATCCACATTAACCAGGTGTGCCAAAGTGCCAAATATGCAATGCTACTAAATGCTTCACTTTGACCAGATTTGGTCCAGTGTCAAAGTTATCATTGCTACTAAATGCTTCACTTTGACCAGATTTGCCCAGTGTCAAAGTTATCATTACTTATAAATGCTTCACTTTGACCAGATATGGCCCAGTGTGCATGTTATCATTCAATGCTTATCATTGACAAAATGTGGCAACGTCTCCAGTGTACATTATTATTAAATGATTCACGTTGACCAGATGTGCTACAGTGTCCAGTGTGCGTTATGAAATGTTATACATTGACCAGATGTGGCCGAACGTCCAATCTGCATTATGATTAAAAGTTTCACATTGACCAGATGTGACCCACTGTCCAGTGTGCAATTTTAGTAAATGTTTCATTTTAACCAGATATGACCCAGTATCCAGTGTTAAATGTTTCACATTGACAAGAGGTGACGCAGTGTCTGGTGTGCATTATTCTTCAATGTTTCTCATTGATCAAATGTGGTATCGTGTCCAATATACATGATTTTTAAATGTTACATGTTCACAATCTTGCCCAGTGTCCAGTATCCATTATTATTAAATATTTCTGATGGACCAGATGACTTACAGTGTACATAGTGCATTGCTATTAAATGGTCCACATTGACCATATGCGACCCAGTGTCCAAGGCGCATTGTTACGATATATTTCACATTGACCAGATGTGACCCAGTGTCCAAGGCGCATTGGTACGATATATTTCACGTTGACCAGATGTGACCCAGCTTCCAGTGTACATTATTATTAAAACATGATTCAAGTTCACCAGATGTGCCCCATTGTCCAGTGTGTATCCCCCCTGGATGCTTCACATTGTTCAGAGGTGACCCACGATCTAGTGTGCATTATTAAATGTTAAATGATGTGATGCAATGTCCAGTGTGCATTAATATTCAATGCTTCACATTGCATCATTCTTAATAAATGTATCTCGTTGACCAGATGTGGTCCAGTGTCCAGTGTGCATTATAATTAAATGTTACACGTTGACCAGATCAGGTCCAGTATCCAGTGTGCATTATTATTAAATGTTACACGTTGACCAGATCAGATCCAGTATCCAGTGTGCATTATAATTAAATGTTACACGTTGACCAGATCAGGTCCAGTATCCAGTGTGCATTATTATTAAATGTTACACGTTGACCAGATTTGACCCAGTGACCAGCGTGCATTATTATTAGATGTTTCACAAAGGCCACATAAGCGCAAGTCTCCAATGTGAATTATTGGTAAATGTTTCAGATTGACCAAATGTGGCTCAATGTCAATTGTTCATTGCTATTAAATGTTTCTCATTGACCAGATAAGGTCCAGTGTGCATTATTATTAAATGCTTCACTCTGTCCAGATGCTTTTTTATTGAACACATTTTTTAAATTTTGTTTTATTTTATTTATAATGTATTCTACTAAAAAGCAGTGCGAGCCCCAGACTCTCGCTGATATTTTAATTGCATGTACCTCAGTGGGATTAAAGTTGCATAACCCCATCAGTCAACTGGCTAACTTCCCATGTCTCGCTTTCATACTGTGAACACATTACCAATTGCCAACTAATTCACATTAAAATCAAACTTGCCCTCTTCTGCTTATCAGTAGAATTGGCCAATTACCTCTCAAGACGTCCAGTCGCTTTCTTCCCATCACCTACCAGCCTGGTGTTATAAAATAGAAGAGGGCTGTAAATCTACAAAGCCTGCTGCAGCTTTATGTCAGTTGTCCGTTATTTACATACTCTGCCATTCAGTGTAAACAGATATTTCACCCCGTTCCTCAGCTCCTCTCTGAATTTCCTCAGTGTCAGTCCATAGATACACGTGTTGGTGCAGGAGCTGAGAAGCTGCAGCATGTATCCCGTTTGCTGATTGATGTATATAGGGTTAGTGTAGTATCTGTCTGTATAATTGTAGTTCTTCACCCGCCAACTTAAGGAATGTACAACATACGTGGCCCAGAGTAGAATGAAATTGCCGGATAGAGTGAAGAGCAAAATCATGGATTTCTTTCGGTTCTCGGTCTCTGGGTCATTGTGATTATCGACGTTCCTCAGGAGTGTCCTGCGGACTATATTGGACATTATAATGTGTTTGGCGGTGAGAACATTGAAAAACAGAATGAAAAAGATGGGCAGTAAAGGGGTTAAAATGCTGTCGAAAAACTCGTACGCTGCCCACCAGGGCGAGGTATGATAGGCAGCCGTTAAAATGCAGAAATACGGGACGCCATTAATTATAAATTGGGGTTGGTACACAAAGTAAAAGGGGATGCTCCTCAAACAGCCTAACATACACACGGTCCCTACAACAAGGCTCGCCATCCTTTGGGTACAAAACTTTGGTTTGAGATTCTGACAGCAAATGGCTACAAAGCGATCGACGGTGAAAGCGACCGTGAACCAGACCGAACAGTCCAGGGCCGCCATCTTCGTCACAAGTTTCAGGGCACATATTGGAGTGATGAACAGAACATTTACTGGCACGTAAATGTTGTTAATTCGCTTCATAATGACTTCAATGATCACCACCGTTAGATCGGCCGCTGCCATTCCCACCAGGTAGCGAGTGATACATTTGGAGAGACCGCATTTGCCTCGGGACAGGATCACAATCGCTACCAAGTTAACTGTAAGAGAGAGAGAGAGATAAAGGGAATTATCACCGCACTCGGTACAAAATAGATCACTCGGAGAGTTAGAGAGAATCCATGAAGTGGTAGCTTGGAGGGTCAGAGGTAAATCCGAGCGGAGTTGGAAAATAAAACAACGCAGAGCTGGCAGAGTGTTCTTTTTTAATTTAAGAGAGATTGATCGAAGGGAAGGGGTTCATCCTGTGACATTGTTGCAAAATCCCTGGTCTCATTTTCCTTTTTTGTCCATTTCTACCGCCGCCGACTTAAGTTTCCTCTGATCTTTTCTCAACTCTGCCACTGCTTTTCTTGATATATATTAATGACTTGGTCTTGGGTGTAGAGGGCACAATTTCCAAGTTTGCAGATGACACAAAACTTGGAACTGCTGTGAACAGTGAGGAGGATAGGGATAGACTTCAAGGTGGTTTATATAGGCTGGTGGCGTGGGCGTGACACGTGGCAGATGAAATTTAACACTGAAAACTGCGGGGTGATACATTTCGGTAGGAAGAATGAGGCGAGGCAATATGAACTAAAGGGCACAATTCTAAAAGGGGTTCAGGAGCAGAGAGGTCTAGGGGCATATGCACAAATCATTGAAGGTGGCAGGGCAGGTTGAGAAAGTGGTTAAAAAGCATATGGGGATCTGAGTTTATAAATAAAGACATAGGGTACGAAAGCAAAGAAGTCATGATGAACCTTTATAAAACACTGGTTCGGCCACAACTGGAGTATTGTGTCCAGTTCTGGGCACCGCACTTTAGGAAAGATGTGAAGGCCTTAGAGATGGTGCAGAAGAAATTTACTGGAATCATTCCTCGGAATGAAGCACTTTAGTTACGTGGATAGACTGGAGAAGCTGGGGTTGTTCTCCTTGGAACAGGGAAGGTTGAGAGGAATTTTGATAGAGGCATTCAAAATCATGAAGGGTCTGGGCAGAGTAGACCGAGAGAAAATGTTCCCATTGTCGGAAGTGTCATGAACTAGAGGACATTGATTTACGATGATTGTCAAATGAACCAAAGGCAACTTGAGGAAAAAACCTTTGTACTCAGCGAATGTTCATGATCTGGAATGCACTGCGTTAGGAGATGGTGAAGGCAGATTCAATCATGGCCTTTAAATGGAACTGGATAAGTACTTGAAAGGAAAACATTTGCAGGGATACATTGATAGGGCGGGGGAGTGGACTAGCTGGATTGCTCTTGCATAGAGCTGGCATGGACTCGATGGGCCCAATGGCCACCTTCCGTGCTGTAGCCTTTCTCTGATGCGATGATTCTACTCCATTTATCAGTTCCCGACTCTCTCTGAGCCTCAATCAATGGTGTATCATTCCCCAGCTCCGTTGGCTGCTGAGATCCCAAACACACTGATGGAGGTTTACAATCGCCAGTCAGCGATTTATTTCCCCAGTGATTGGGAAAATCTCGGATTGGCGAGTGTTGAACCTGCGTTACTCAACACGCACAGATTCCGTTTACACAATGTCCATTTCCATTTAAATTGCAATCCTTATGCAGACTATTCACATTTTACACAAATCCACCTGCAGTAAACAATGGGGAGGATAGTAACAGACTTCTGGAGGACAGAGATGGACTGGTGAAATGGGCAGACACATGTCAGATCAAATGTAACGCAGACAAGTGTGAGGTAATGCATTTGGTCGGAAGAATGAGGAGAGGCAATGTAAACTTAATGGTACAATTCTGAAGGGGGTTCAGGAACAGAGACCTGGGATGTACACACACAAATCTTTGAAGATGGCTGGACAAGTCGAGAAGGCTGTTAAAAATCATTTGGAATCCTTGGCTTTAGTAATAGAGGCATGAAGTACAAAAGCACGGAAATTATCCTCAACCTTTATAAAACACTGGTTGGGCCTCAGCTGGAGTATCGTGTTCAATTCAGGACACTACCCTTTCGGAAGGATGTCAAGGCCTTAGAGAGGATGCTGCAGAGGGATGAGAGACTTCAGTTATGTGGAGAGACTGGAGAAGCTGGGGTTGTTCTCCTTCGAACAGAGAAGGTTAAGTGGAGACTTGATAGAGGTGTTCAAAATCATGAACGGTTTTAAGAGAGTAAATCAGGAGAAACTGTTTCCAGTGGCACAAGGGTCGGTAACCAGAGGGCACAGTTTTAAGTTGATCGGCAAAAGAGCCAGGGGGGACATGAGGAAACATTTTTTTATGCAACGAGTTTTAATGATCTGGAATGTTCTGCCTGAAAGGGCGGTGGGATCAGATTCAATGGTAATTTTCAAAAGGGAATTGGATAAATACTTGAAGGGAAAACATTTGGAGGCTCTGGGGAAAGAGCCGTGGAATAGGACTAATTGGAAACTCGTTTAAAGAGCCGGCACAGGCAAGATGGTCCGAATGGCCTCCTCCTGTGCTCTGCCTACGATGCTACTGTGATACTATGATACCTGTTTCAGTTGTACCGTTTTGTTCAGAAACCAAACAATGACCTGCAAAGTGTTGCCGGACTGAATGTCTCCTTCCTCAACAATCAGTGGAGACGCCCTTTGTTGTCTGTCTAATCATATTTTATAACATTTATTGCAGATAAATCTCCCATTGCTTGGCCATCCCATCTCGTTTAAAAAAGTTAATTTTATGGTTGCAAGATTGAAGCACACTGATCACAAAGCGCTACCAAACATCCAATAGATTTGGTACATAGGTGACCTCTGGGCACTGCGATCACCATCAAAGAGGCCACTTTCACAAGTCTCAGACAGGGCGTGTTAACCTAGATGGCCCGGGACTATCTCTGCGACCAAACCGGAACAAAAGGCAGTCAACCATCATAGAGCAAAAAAACATTCATTGATATTGAGCAAGTCGTCAACTTTTGACATTGGCAAAGATTGTTTTGAATCAATGTAATGACTGTAGTCGATTCACTATCAGCAGCACCGAATCACCATTATGTGGGACCTTGAACCGTGTGAACTCGGAGACAATTATCAGGACTAAGCTGATTATTTATCGATTTAAAAATGCTTCCTTTGTCCTTGCGTGTTAACATGATATTTCTGGCAATAAAAAGGACAATTTAAAACTTCAACACAAACAACGATTACGTTTTCTCACAGCCCGATTAAGCTTTATATTCTGTCTGATGCCAGCGTCTATTCGAGATAAGGAATTCTCCAGCACACAGTACTGGGGAATTATCTGCCATTATTTCTCAGGTTGAAAATTCAAAGCAGTTCATTATTTCAAACATGAAATCCTATTAAGTAGACAACAAAAATACTGTACAATGAACGGATTGGGCGATTATGTCACAAACATATCAAGACACATGATCATAGAATCATAGAACGATACAACACAGAAGGATGCCTTTGGGCCAATTTTGTCTGTGCCAGCTCTTTGAAAGAGTGATTCAATTAGTCTTGATTCATGTATCTATCTCTTTCTCCCTGTTTTATCTCTCTCTCTCTCTCTCTCGCTCTCTCTTTCTCTCTAGCTATCTCTCTGACAAACACACTCTCTTCATATTTTTCTCTCTCTTACATTAATCCGTGTTATATATATATTGTATCAATCAAAATATATCGAGAACAAATCTGTTACAGGGCAGGACTAGCAATTAGAGCAGTAAGAGTTACATTGGTTTACACGATGACTAGTTCTATTTCCTTACCCGTAATACCAACGGCTGCAAGAACGGGATAGTAAATACGTTCTATCTCAAAGATGACTGGATAGTCCATGTTCAGTGTGAAGGAGCGATGTCTGCTGCGTTGGACACGAGGCTCTGATGAAAGGTACCAATTCGGTCAAAGGATCCCTCACTGATACCAGCGGAGATCCTCCTCCGGGATAATTACCTGGAGAGCACCATCAGAGATATTAGTCGCATTCAGTTAAACAAATAGATTTAATCAACCATTCTCCCCAAAGCTTCAATATGTAACAGAATCTATTTAAAGGGATCTTTCAAAACACGGACAAATTTCTTTGGATTTTCTCAGTAAACAACGGTTCTACTTTAGCCCTGGGACAGAGCCGGACAAACAACCTCATTAACAGGACTCTGTGTATTTAGTACATGTTAAGACCATCACTTCGACAGCCATCCTTAAAGAATCCAAACTCAGAACGGTGTGTCCGGCACCGAGGGATCTGAAGGCCACCCACGGGAGTTTAACTTTATAAATACAATCGAGAATTTGAGCTGCGAACATGAGGAGAGCTAATGTCCGTGCTATTTCAGAGGGTTTTACGACTGAAAGACTCAATCGTAGGCATATGGGATCAAGGGGAATAAGGAGTTATTTACATGTTCGAAGTTTATTCCTATCAGTAAATCAGGAGGAAACGTACATTTTCAGTTGTTACAGGAATATTAAAATTTCACAGACACTCAGAATACCATTAATAGGCTTCTTTGGATACAATGGATTGGTAATATTCGTGTCTGCAGCATCACGATAAACTCTGAATGTCCTGGCAAGTTACAGTGTCAGGGCTCTGGACCAGTGAAGTTGAAGATGTCACACATGCCCAACAAATTACCATGACGGCCTGCGCAAAAAAAATTGAAAGTGCAGTTCGTAACTCTCATAATTGGAGTCCGATAGCAACCAACTGATAGGCGGCAGTTACATATCACAGTTGAAGAATTCAAAGACATAATATCAATCGTCATAATTCTGGCCAATCAGGTTTGAAAAGAGTCAATATTAGAACTGCATTTCTCAGCTGGTCTGAGTACAGGCCCTTAAACCTGCAGAAGTCTCGCTGTGAGTTTATCACAAACCAGAAACTGTTCCGTCCATCCTTTCAGTCTGCTCTCGAACTTTCCGTGCTCCCACCACTTCCTCCCATCGCCAGGATACCTCCCACTAAACCTCTAACATCTGGGGATTAGTTTCAGAATTCGACCGAACTGAGGAAAGGAGGTATCTTTGGACTTTGGTTAACACCTTTGTCCAGCAGTTCGGAAGGACTGGGATAAATAAAGAGAAGTTGTGAGTGAAGGGTGAGAACTGGTGAGGGACTCGCATCTTCTCCTCTCCAGACAAAACAACCCGTTACTGGATTGCGTTTGCCACCAAGGAAGAAAACCTACCTGATCAAAGAATCAAATAATCATAGAGTACATGAGGAAGCCGTTCGGCCCATCATGCATGTGCCTTCTCTTTGGAAGAGCTAGCCTATTAATACACCTCCCCATTCTCTTACCCCATAGCTCTACAGATTTCCCCTGTTCAAGTATATATACCCTATTCTCTATTGAAAGTTACAGTTGAATCTGCTTCCAGTGCTCTTTCAGGCTATGCATTCCAAATCATTATAAGTAATTGCGCCAAAAACATTGTCTCCTCATCTCTCCTCTGGTCCTTTTGCCAATTACCTTCAATCTGTGCCCTTTGCTTACCGACCCTCCTGCCACTGGAAACAGGTTCTCCCTATTTACTCTTTCAAAACCCTTCATAATTTTGAACACATCTATTAAATCCACCTTTAACGCTGTCTGCTCTGAGGAGATCAATCCCAGCTTCTCTAGTCTCCCCACAAAATTGAAATTCCCCACCCTTGGTACAAATCTGGTTAATCTCCTCTGCATCCTCCCCAAGGCCTTGACATCTTTCCTGAACTCTGGTGCCCAGAATTGTGTGCAATACTCCAGGGGAGGCCTAACCAGTGATTTATAAAGATTTACCATAAATTGCTAGCTTTTGAACTCTATGCTTCCACCATACAGCCAAGGATCCCCTGTGCTTTTTTAAACAGCCTTATCAACTTGACCTGTAACCTTCAAAGATGTGTTCATGTATGTGCACCCACGGGCCTCTGTTCATGCACCTCCAATAAAAATGTAGTATTTAGTTTATAGTGCCTCTCCTCATTCGTCCTCCAATTTCACCATTGTGTCTATGTCCTTATGAAGTTTGTTACTATCCTCCACATTACTACTTTTCCGAGTTTCATGTCATCTGCAAACTTTGAATGTATACCCTCGATACCCAAGTCCAAGTCATCAATAGATATCAAAAAGAGCAGTGGTCCTAACACTGACCCCTGGGGAACACCACTGCATACTTCCCTCCAGTCTGAAAAGCAAGCATTCACCGTGCTGTCTGCTGTCTGTCCCTTAGCCAATTTGGTATCCATGCTGCCATTGTCTCTTTAATCTCAGGGGCATCAATTTTTCTAACAAGCCTATTATGTTTTCAAAGGCCTTTTGAAAGTCCATATACACAACATCAACTGCAATACCTTCATCAACCCTCTAAGTTATATCTTCGAAGAAATAATTCAGTTTGTCAGACACAATTTGCCTTTCATTTTGGTGTCAAATTCGATGTTAGGGCCAAAACCGAGATCAGGTCGAGCAAGCCGTCGTGTTAACACCCTTTGGCTCAGCTTGAGGCAGCATGCAGAGAGTTTGATGCAATTGAACGAATTGCTGCTGAGAGGTAAAGAGGATGGGTTAACGCTTGCTGAAATTCGGCTGGAATAAGTTGAGCTCCTACCAGTATTGAAATCTGGGAGGAAACCTCATAATGTTGGTACAATTATGGATCAATAGTGGAGGTAGCGAGGTAAAGTTGTGTATCATTGGCCTATATCTGATGGCTGACCACTGGCTTCATCGAAGGTATCATAAGGATTGTGAAGCGGAGAGGAACAAGAATTCATCAATTCGGTACATTGAAGTTTAACAGAGGGAATGCCATTAACAGCAATGTGGTGTGAGTCAGGAAAGAGCAGAACCTGAGCAGAGCAGTGCACAGGAGTTGGAGAAGGACGGTGTGCCGAATGGTGCGGTGAGTGGCAGAGATGTCGATGAGGACGAGGAGAGATTCATAACCCAGGTTGTAATCATTCCGGTTATCCTTTGTGACTTTGACCAGTGCAGTCTCAGCTATGTGGACGGGACAGAAGCCACTTCAGAAAAACTCGAATAAAACCTAGGGACAGAGCTTTCATCGCAATTACAAACCAATACGCATTTCAGGACTTAGAGGAGGAATGGAAGGTGGTGATAGGGCATTAATTGCCATGGAAACTAGGAACCATAGAAATGTAAAGCACAGATGGAGTAATTTCAGTCCATTGCGGCCTGCTTGGCTAAAACAATTCAAAACTAACCCCAGTCCTTTGCATTCTCTCCATATTCTCTCCTTGTATATTACGATCTTCAAAATTATCTTCCAAAATTTCAAGTGTAGAAATAGGGTGCGCTGAGGGTTGACTACGTGAGGAGGGTGTGATCACGGTGGTTGCGCTGGAAGCTGCAGTGCTGGATGATAGTAATATTGTCAAGAAACATGTGAAAGAGAAGCTGAATTTGAATCATCCGAGGCTTGGGCTGTAGGAGATCGAGGGAACAGTTCGTGGGCTTCATGAACAAGGTGTTGAGCTGAAGGATGGAGGAAGACAGAACAGAAACTGCGTACAGTAAGAATAGTGAGGATACAGTTCGATGGAGTGGCAGGGCTGGGAGCTTAGGGAGGTGGAAAGGTAAAGGGCAAGAGACAGGGGGCAGTTGAAGTTACGCAGATAGTTTTGATTTTGGACACACGAAGGCCCATGAATTGCTCAAACACCATCCACATCCAACGCCTCTCCTCCACTCCCCAATTCAGCAAAAAAACTCAATCTCGTTGATTAAACGAGATTTGCCTTTAGCAAATCCGTGCTGGCTTTACTTAATTAATCCACACTTGTCCAAGTAATTGTAAATTTTGTCCCGAATTTTAAATTCTAAAAGTTTTCCCACTACCGAGATTAAACTGACTGGCCAAGAAGCATAGAAAATAGGAGAAGGAGCAAACCATTCGGCCCTTCCAGCCTTCTCCGCCATTCAATATGATCATGGCTGATCCTCATCTCACTCCTAAATGTCCTACCCCGTGTCCTGAGACACCTCGTTCCAAACCCCCCAGCCAGGGGAAACATCCTCCCTGCATCCAGTCTGTCCAGCCTGGTCAGAATTTTATATGTTTCAATGAGATCTCCTCTCATTCTTCTAAACTCTAGTGAATACAGGCCTAGTCGACCGAATCTCTCCTCATACGACACTCCTACCATCCCAGGAATCAGTCTGTTGAACCTTCGCTGCACTCTGTCTATTACAGGTATACCCTTTCTTAGGGAAGGAGACCAAAACTGCACACAATACTCCAGGTGTGGTCTCACCAAGACCCTGCATAAATGCAGGAAGACATCCTTACTCCTTTCCTCAAATCCTCTTGCATTAAAGGCCAAAATACCATTGGCCTTCCGAACTGCTTGCTGCACCTGCATGTTTGCTTTTAGTGACTGGTGGACAAGGACAATCAGATCCCTTTGTACATCAACATTTCCCCAATGTATCAACATTTAAATAATACTCTGCCTTTTTGTTTTTCCTTCCGAAGTGAATAACTTGGCATTTATCCAAGTTATACTGCATCTGCCGTGTATTTACCCATTCACTCAACTTGACTAAATCGCCTTCAAGCCTCTTTGCATCCTCCTCACAACTCACAATCCCACTTAGTTTCCTATCGTCAGCAAACTTGAAAATATTACATTTGGTTCCCTCATTCAAATCATTCATATATATTCTGAATGGTTGGGACCCAATCACTGATCACTGCGGTACCCCATTAATCACCGCTTGCCACCACAAAAGATCCATTTATTCACACTCTCTGTTTCCTGTCTGTTATCCAATTTTCAATCAATGCCAATATATTACCACCAATCCCATGTGCTTTAGGTTTGCACGCTAACCTCTTATGTGAGGCTCTATCAAAGGTCTTCTGAAAATCCAAATACAACACATCCACTGGTTCTCCCCGATCTATTCTACCAGTTACATCCTCAAAAAAACTCTAGTATATTTGTCAAACACGATTTCCCTTTGGTAAATCCATGTTGACTTTGTTTAATCCCGTTGATATTTTCTAAGTGTCCTGTTTTCACATCCCCTATAATAAACTCTTGTATTTTCCCTACTCCTGATGTTAGGCTAACCGGTCTGTCGTTCCCTGTTTTCACTCTCCCTCCTTTTTTAAATATGGGGTTACATTTGCCACTCTCCAATCTGCAGGAACTATTGCATAATATATAGAATTTTGGAAGATGACAACCAATGCATCAACTATTCCCATGACTTCCTCTTTAGAACTCTGGGATGCAGATTATCAGGACCTAGGGATTTATCGGCTTTCAGTCCATTAATTTCTCCAGCACTATTTTTTTTACTAATTCTAATTTCCTTTAATTTCTACTTCTCACTAACCCCTTGGTTCGCTAGCATTTCTGGGAAGTTATTTGTGTCCTCTTGCGTGAAGACAGAACCAAAGTATTTGTTTAATTGCTCTGCCATTTCCTTGTCCCCCATTATAAATTCTCCCGTTTCTGAATGTAAGGGACCTACATTTGTCTTCACTAATCTTTTTCTTTTTACATACTTATAGAAGCTTTTACAGTCCACTTTTATGTTCCTTGCAAGTTCACTCTCATAATCTATTATTCCCCTCTTAATCAATCACTTGGTCCTTTTTTGCTGAATTCTATTCTGCTCCGAATCCTCAGTCTTGCTACTTTTTTCCGGCAACGTTATATGACTTCTCTTTCGATCTAATACTCTCTTTAATTTCTTTTGTTAGTCATGGTTGGGCCGCTTTTCCTTTTGTGCTTTAGTGACTTAAATGCTGGCCTATCCACAGTCATGCCTTTTAATGAAGCTTCCCAATATATCAGAGTCAACTCACTTCCCATACCTTCTTAGTTCCCTTTGTTTAGATTTAGGACCCTAGTTTCGGATTGGACTACTTCACTTCCCATCCTAATGAAGAATTCTAGCATGTTATGGTCACTCTTCTCTAAATGACCCGCACAACAAGATTATTAATTCAGCCCTTCCAATTGCACAATACCCAATTTAGGGTAGCCTGTTCCCTGGTTGGCTCCTCAACGTACTGGTCGAAAAAAACATATTATACACACGCCAGGCATTCATCCTCCACAGTATTATTGCTAATTTTTTCGGCATGTCTATATATAGTACCCTTGTTACATGCTTCTCTAATTTCCTGTAAATTGCCGTCCCTTACATTACCACTGCTGTTTGGAGGCCGATGGACAACTCCCACCAGTGTTTTCTTCCCCTTGGTGCTTCTTAACTCCACCCAGACTGATTCTGCATCTTGATTTTCTGAGCCAATATCCTTTCTCAGTTTTGCTCTGATTTGATTCTTTACTAACCAGGCCACCCCACCTCCTTTTCATTTTTGCCTGTCCTTCCTAATTATGGAATACCCTTGGATATTCAGCTCCCGGCCTTGGTCACCATGTAACCATGTCTCTGTAATCGCAATTGTATCGAATCCATTTACATCGATTTGTGCTGTTAATTCGTCTTCCTTATTACGAATGCTTCGTGCATTCAGATACAGTGCCTTTAGATTTGTCTTTTTTAACATTTTGAGATATTTTGATTTTTTTTGTACATGGTCCTATTTGTCTTGTTACCATTTTTTTCTTACCCGGACCCTATTTGTTCGTGCCCTCTTTTGTTTATACGCTCTGTCCCTTCCTGACACAATCTGGTTATCCTTACCCAAATCACTTCCCTGCACTGCTTCTTTGTATTTTCTCTTTAGCATTCTAGATTTCTCTCCACCGAGACACTCCCCTACCCTTGTTTCGTTTAAAGCCTTCTCTACCTCCCTAGTTATTCGATTCGCTCGAACTCTGGTCCCAGCGTGGTTCAGGTTTAGTCCGTCCCAACGGAACCAGCTCGCTCTTTCCCCAGTACTGGTGCGAGTGCCCCACGAATCGAAACCCACTTCTCCCAAAACAATCTTTGAGCCACGCATTCATCTCTCCGATCCCATTGACTCTATACCAATTTGCTCGTGGCTCAGGTAATAATCTGGAGATTACTATCTTTGTGGTTTTGCTTTTTAATTTCGTCCCTAGCTGCTCAAAATCTCTCAGCAGAACCTTTTTCTTAGTCCTACCTACGTCGATGGTACCTATGTGGACCACGACAACTGGATCCTTCCCCTCCCACTCCAAGTTCTTCTCCAGCCTCGGGGAGATGTCGTTAACCCTGGCACCTGTTAGGAATTTCGGAACTCACCCTTGCTATGAAATTGAGAGACACATTATTAATTACATTATAGTTGCCAAAGCTACACGTTAGATACCAGTCCAAAAAATCCATAGAGTGTCAGAATAAAAGATATAAGATCTGTTCCATTAGTGCAGACTGGGCTACACATTACATACCAGCTCCAAAATCTCATACAGTGTCAGATTGAAAGACACAGTATCAGTTCCATCAGTGCATACTGAACTACACGTTACATACTCGTCCAAAAATGTCATACGATGTCAGATTGAAAGATGCAGTATCAATTCCACGAGTGCAGACTGAGCTACACATTTCATACCAGTCCAAAGTAATCACCTATTCGGATTAAAAGATATATTATCATTCACATTAGTGTTCTCTATTTAATACTAGTCCAAACCTCAAACACATTATCTGAGTAAAACCTAGTGCACCAAATCCAAAAAATTATCCATATTTACAATTAAATTATAGACGAAAAACTATTATACATTAAGATAAGGAAAAGGCAATTTCAAGCACCATATTGTAACCTGAGATGAAAGTTAAGTACAGATATAGAATGAATCCCACACTTCCACACCGTACCAGAGACTGACAGTTACAGATCGAATCCCACACTCACATATAGTACCAGAGGTTGATAGATGGAGAAGGAATCTCAATCACACACAGTATCAGAGATTGACAAATATAGAATAAAACCCACACTTACATACAGCTCCAGAGACTGGCAGATACAGAATGAAACCCACTCTGAAATACAGTGCCAGAGACTGACAAATACAAAATCAATCCCACCCTCACACAAAGTGCCAGAGACTGACAGATACAGAATCAATCTCAGTCACCTACAGTACCAGAGACTATAAGACATCGGATGAAGCCAACATTCGCCTGCAGTACCAAAGATTGACACAAACAGAATGAAACCCACATTCACACACAGCACCAGAGACTGACAAATACAAAATAAATTCCACACTGACGTACAGTACGAAAGACTGACAGACACAGAATGAATTCTATGTTCACACACAGTACCAGAAACTGACAGATGCAAATTGAATCCAACGCTCACATACAATGTCAGAGACCGACAGATCCAGAATGAAACCCTCATTCACACACAGTATCAGAGGCTGATAGATACAGAATGAATCTCACTCACACATAGTACCACACACAGTAAGTCTATACAAACTTTAATTCAGAAATGAAATAATAATCTCTGAATCAGTGCTTTTTTTTACTTAAAACCTTGAACAAGAGAGACAGTCAGGAAAATTCTGTAAAATAGTAACAAAGATTTAATACAATATAAAATCTGGCGTTTTGCCGAACAAAATGTTCTTATAGCTCGTCTCCCTTAGCTCGTATTTCAAAGTTCAGCAATGGTCCTATCCAACAGGTAAAATGTGCTTTCTACTCGTGAGGATAAGGATTTTAGCTGGAAAGGCTCAGCAGGTCCGGCAGCATTTGTGGGAAGGAAACTCGGGTTAACGGTTCAGCTCTATGTCCCTTATAAACGCCTGAAAGATTAATCCTAAATTCACTTTAGCCCTTCAACTTTTACTTTTTCACTATTTATGCAATTCCTCTTTGAAAGTTACCATTGAAACTGCTTCCACCACCCTTTCAGGCAATGCATTACAGATTATAATAATTCTCTGCGTAAAATATTTTGTAATCTGGCTCTTCTGCCAATTATCTTAAATCTGTGTCCTCTGGTTACTAATACTCCCGACAGTCGAAGCAGTTTCTCCCCATGTACTGTATCAAAACCCCTCATAATTTTGAATCCCTCTACTACATCTACCCTTAACCGTCTCCGCTCCAAGGCGAACAATCCCAGCTTCTCCAGTCTCTCCAAGTGACTGAAGTCTTTCATCCTTGATATCATTCTTAAGATTTAGGAAGAAAGGTATATATTTGTAGAAAACTAGCGTCGTCAATCTGGTGACATTAATGGTGGTTGCCCATCAGTTTTACATTTCTTGCACCAGCTGATGATTGGTCGTGACAGAACTGTCTCTTTATATCAAATGCACGTACCTGAAGGCTATGCGAGTGATTGTGTAACCGTCTGCAATTGAATCCTTCCTGCATGTTATTCAATGGCCTGAGCTACACGTCTGGATCCAGTGTGTTATTCAATGGCCTGAGCTACACGTCTGGATCCAGTGTGTTATTCAATGGCCTGAGTTACACGCCTGGATCCAATGTGTTATTCAATGGCCTGAGCTACACGTCTGGATCCAGTGTGTTATTCAATGGCCTGAGCTACACGTCTGGATCCAGTGTGTTATTCAATGGCCTGAGCTACACGTCTGGATCCAGTGTGTTATTCAATGGCCTGAGTTACACGCCTGGATCCAATGTGTTATTCAATGGCCTGAGCTACACGTCTGGATCCAGTGTGTTATTCAATGGCCTGAGCTACACGTCTGGATCCAGTGTGTTATTCAATGGCCTGAGCTACACGTCTGGATCCAGTGTATTATTCAATGGCCTGAGTTACACGCCTGGATCCAATGTGTTATACAATGGCCTGAGTTACACGCCTGGATCCAGTGTGTTATTCAATGGTCTGAAATTCACGCCTGGATCCAGTGTGTTATTGAATGGCCTGAGCAACACGCCTGCATCCAATGTGTTATTGAATGGTCTGAGCAAAACGCTTGGATCCAATGTGTTATTCAATGGCCTGAACTTCACGCCTGGATCCAATGTGTTATTCAATGGCCTGAGTTACACGCCTGGATCCAATGTGTTCTTAAATGGCCTGAACTTCACGCCTGGATCCAATGTGTTATTCAATGGCCTGAGTTACACGCCTGGATCCAATGTGTTATCGAATGGCCTGAGCAACACGCCTGGATCCAATGTGTTATTCAATGGCCTGAGTTACACGCCTGGATCCAGTGTGTTATTCAATGGCCTGAACTTCACGCCTGAATCCAGTGTGTTAGTCATTGGCCTGAGTTACACGCCTGGATCCAGTGAGTTATTCAATGACCTGAGCTACACGCCTGGATCCAATGTGTTATTCAATGGCCTGAGCTACACGCCTGGATCCAGGAAGATGGGACACCGGCCAAGTGAACATTGGAATAGTCGATTCTAGATTTAACAAAGGCATGGATAAGGGTTTCAGCAGCAGATGGATTGAGGCAGGGGTGGAGACTGAGATAGATAAAACATTGAAATAAGATAAATGCAAAATGGAATAGCGAATGGATTCGCCACTTCACAACATTGAAGTCCATTAGCTCCACAAGCACAAAATAAGAAAATGCCGAATGAGCTGTCAGACTAGGAATACAATCCGGTCGTACTTTTTATTGCTCAACTAATTTAACAATCAGTCGCAATGGATATTTCACCAGATTCTTCAGCTCTTCTCTGAATTTAGTTTGAATTACTGCATAAATACACGTATTAGTGCAGGAACTTAAAAGAAGAAGCATATATCCCAGCTTTCGTGAGATATATATAGAGTTATGAGGATATATGATGTGAAATGTGCCTGTAGTTTGGAAATACACGGAGTTTATGACGTATGGTGTCCACAACAGTATAAAACTGCCTGAAACAGTGCACAGCAGAATGATGGATTTTCTTCGGTTCTCCGTCTCAGGATCACTGTGATTATCACCGCTACTGCTGCACCTGAGTCTCCTGCGAATTTTACTGGTGACTAAAATGTGTTTGATGGTCAAAATATTGAGGAGCAGAATCACAAAAAATGGAATAAACGGAATTAAAATGGTATCAATCCAGTCAAATATTATCCATTCGCGTGATGTATAATACTTTGATATTAATTTGCAATGCCACGGAACATTATCAAGTAGAAAACTGGGTTCATAAGCAAAGCACCAGGGAATGGTTTTTAAAGAGATTAACAAGCAAATTGTTACCATTACGATAAATGTAGTTTTCTCGGTGCGATAGTTTGATTTCAGCTTCACACAGCAAATGGCCACAAATCGATCGAAAGTCAAGGCGACAGTTAACCAGACAGAGCTATCTCTAGCGGCACGAGACATGGCCACAATGACACTACAAACAGGGAAAACGGACAAATATGAATCCGGGAAATGTATCACACGAATCCTCCTTAATATCGGATCAGTGATAACGACTAGCAAATCTCCCACTGCCATAGCTAACAGGTATCGAGAGATGCATGGGGATAGACCCCACTTTCCTCGAGATAAGATCACAATGGCGAGTACGCTAACTGTAATGAAGAGAAAGAAATAAAGGCATTTTCATGCAACTCACTGCAAAACCATCAGTTTGACACAGTCCTGTTCCTGCATTAATTAATGGATAGGATCCCTTCAGCTGCACAGCTCGTCCTTGTAAAGAAGGTGCTAATTTACAAGGAAGATAAGAACATCAAGCCAACTTCCATGAATTATAAATCTTGCTGTAATAAAAATATTGCATTGGAGTACTTTCTTTGTCAAATCTTCCTCTTATGAATACATATCTCCATATTTATAATGGGAACTGCCTGCGAAAATTTGCAGCACTGTAATTACTCCCTTCCACCACTTGTGCTGCTGCAGTCCCTCGGATTTTCATCGGCCGGCGCCACGCTCCGTGCTGCAGAGAGCGATGATCCAACTGTCTCTATTTCTATACTGTCAAATTTTTCAACGTTTTGACATTTCACGACAAATAATATTCTTTGACCTATACTTTGAATGAAGAATTAATTAATTTATTCCAAATGTGTTATTACTAATATTGCAGAATATCAAACTCCTTGACTTTTGGTCTTTTACTATCGTCAGTGATAATTTCGAAGTCATTGGCGTTGACAGCAGGCTCTGTGCGGTATGGATTATTACTCCATTTATCTGAAATTTCCCTCTCCTTTCTAACTGAGGCATTAACCTGTTTCTTTGAAATGAAGAGGTTTCATATCAATAGGTCAATCGACGGTTAGAAGCCCATTTCAATTTCGATGCCGCTATAAAACTGACAGAAAAATGACATGAAGTAAATGGCGAAAACATAGAATGTATCTATCGTTGAACTGATATCAATATATAACAATCACATCAATCAAAAATGACATTTTGAGATACATCACGAGAGCAGCTCTGAGGTGAAATGTATATCTTTTCAATTAATACTTACGTATACTAGCTTACCAAGAACACCGACGGCTGCGAGAAGCGGATAATATATAGATTCGATCTGAATAATGATGGGATATCGCATTTTCTGCTGAAGCTGTGTCATCGTTAACGTGGGAGGCAGAATCTCTCGTTGTTCTGAAGTGATGCCGTGCGTGGATCCCTGATTTATACAGCGGGGACACTCCACTGAGACGTGAGCCTACGTCACCCTGTTGTCAGTTGCAATCAATGAAGAAGTACCAATTACGGAAATCGCTTTCATTCTATTGGTTGTTACGCAAAAGATTTTTTTTAATGATGATATTACCCAGGGAAAATGCTGCCACAAGAGTACTTGGATTTCTGACACTTAAATAATTACATTTAAAGATTGGTATAAAACTCGAGATCACACTTGACATCGAGGAAAGGTAAACTGAATCGGCAATTTGCAGGATAAAGTGTACCCAATACAAATGGAAATGTGAGAGGCTGGAGGGGAAATTGAAATCCTTTGCTGCCTTGTCAACACTATTGTGTTGTAAAAATATATTTGTTAGTCCATTTGCACTAGCTTGACTCTCAGTCCTTGTTGATCTGAGTGATTCGCAAGAATACAGACACTGACAAGCCATAGATCCAAGTTTCGATCAAAACAGAACACACGTAGGGACTACTGCCAGATAATGAGCCATTATCATAATACAGGCAGCGAGATATGGAGCCTCTGACACAGTACAGGCAACACATATTGTCAGAAAGGGAGCCACCAATGCCACATTTGATAATTTAAAACAAATGTTTGAATGCTTTTATGAAACAGCAACAGAGGAATGTCAAATGAATGGGTAAGGCGTTCATTCATTATCTCCAAACATCGTTCCAGTCTGAAGTGTGAATGTGACAAGTTCAAGGAAAAACCTTCAATAATGATGGTCACATTGCTTTTAAGGTGAAAAGACGGGAAATTACTGTACAGTGTGACAAATCAGGATTAGTCAATAAGGAATAACATATAAAATAACAATTTATTGAGTAGCACAACATAGTGAGAACATCAGCATGACGAAGGAAATTGGACGATACAGATAGAATACGGATTATGTAAGTGAGATCATTAGCACGGAAATAATACGAAATGCTGGCATCAGTTCAACAAATATCATAGGAAGAAGGATATAATGGATGAACATCAACAGTGTCCACTTCAAAAATAATTCACTGGCTGTTTAACTCTCAGGTGTGTTCTGTCGTTACGAAAGGCACGGTACCATTGCAAGCTCGGACTTCCTTTAGTGGATATGTGAGGGGCAAATGTACAAAAGGAGATGGCATGAGGAGCGCGATGATATAAAGTGGAAAACACTTCGAGGTGGATCACACAAGGAGATTGGTTTGATAACGTATCCCAGCTGTGATGACATCTCGCTCAAAGTTAGATGGAAAACTACAATTTGGGAAAACCAAGAATTAGAGGCGCAGGTCAGTATGAAGGAATGGTTCAGTAAAGCACAAATATATTAATCTACTCCATTTAAGGGAAACATACTGAAAGGTTTGATACAAAGAAAGGGAACAGATTATCTCCGTCGGACTTGACGTATGTTTCCGTCTAGACAGTATTTAAAATTTTACGTCTGCACGCATTTCCTGTAAATCGAATCTGACTTCCTCGTCAACAAATTTTGGTCACAGTTTTTGTTCACCGTTATAAAACACTATCTCCATGTTTATAATAAGATTTGGAATGTGAACGTCTCGTCGTGTAACTGCAATGTCCCACCAACAGGCTCTGACAGATCGTTGGGAATGAGTCCTGGAAATTGGGAACATCCGCCATTTTTTCAGCAAGTGAAATTCTTAAGCTGCAAAATAAAGGCTTAAACAATTTTTAAAAGCTGAACAAATTACAAATTCCACAATAACAGGAATAAATTAATGCTTCAAAATATCTTCCATGCCTTATAATGCTTGTTATAGAGTCATAGAGTCATAGAGTTATACAGCACGGATAGAGGCCCTTCGGCCCATCGTGTCCGCGCCGGCCATCAGCCCTGTCTACTCTAATCCCATATTCCAGCATTTGGTCCATAGCCTAGTATGCTATGGCATTTCAAGTGCTCATCCAAATGCTTCTTGAATGTTGTGAGGGTTCCTGACTCCACAACCATTTCAGGCAGTGAGTTCCAGACTCCAACCACCCTCTGGGTGAAAAAGTTCTTTCTCAAATCCCCTCTAAACCTCCCGCCTTTTACCTTGAATCTATGTCCCCTTGTTATAGAACCCTCAACAAAGGGAAAAAGCTCCTTAGTATCCATCCTATCTGTGCCCCTCATAATTTTGTACACCTCAATCATGTCCCCCCTCAGCCTCCTCTGCTCCAAGGAAAACAAACCCAATCTTCCCAGTCTCTCTTCATAGCTGAAGCGCTCCAGCCCTGGTAACATCCTGGTGAATCTCCTCTGCACCCTCTCCAAAGCGATCACATCCTTCCTGTAGTGTGGCGACCAGAACTGCACACAGTACTCCAGCTGTGGCCTAACCAGTGTTTTATACAGCTCCATCATAACCTCCTTGCTCTTATATTCTATGCCTCGGCTAATTAAGGCAAGTATCCCATATGCCTTCTTTACCACCTTATCTAACTGTTCCGCCGCCTTCAGGGATCTGTGGACTTGCACACCAAGATCCCTCTGACCCTCTGTCTTGCCTTGGGTCCTCCCATTCATTGTGTATTCCCTTGCCTTGTTAGTCCCTCCAAAGTGCATCACCTCGCACTTTTCCGGGTTAAATTCCATTTGCCACTGTTCCGCCCATCTGACCAACCCATCTATATCGTCCTGCAGACTGAGGCTATCCTCCTCGATATTTACCACCCTACCAATTTTTGTATCATCAGCGAACTTACTGATCATACCTTTTACATTCATATCCAAGTCATTAATGTAGACCACAAACAGCAAGGGACCCAGCACCGATCCATGTGGTACCCCACAGGCCACAGGCTTCCAGTCACAAAAACAACCTTCGACCATCACCCTCTGCCTTCTGCCACTAAGCCAGTTTTGTATCCAAAGTGCCAAAGCACCGTGGATTCCATGGGCTCGTACCTTCTTGACCAGTCTCCTGTGGGGGACTTTATCGAAGGCCTTACTGAAATCCATGTATACCACATGCATTGCGTTATCCTCATCCACACGCCTAGTCACCCCCTCAAAAAATTCAATCAAATTAGTCAGACATGATCTTCCCTTGACAAAGCCATGTTGACTATCCCTGATTAATCCTTGCTTCTCCAAGTGGAGACTAATTTTTCCTTCAGAATTTTTTCCAATAATTTTCCTACCACTGATGTTAGGCTCACTGGCCTGTAGTTCCCCGGTTTTTCCCTACTCCCCTTCTTGAATAATGGTGTAACATTAGCGGTTCTCCAGTCCTCTGGCACATCCCCTGTGGCCAGAGAGGTTCTGAATATAAGTGTCAGAGCCCCCGCAATCTCCTCCTTTGCCTCACACAGTAGCCTGGGATACATTTCGTCCGGGCCTGGGGATTTATCCATTTTTAGGCCTGCTAAAACCACCAATACCTCCTCCCGCTCGATGTTAATATGTTTGAGTATATCACAGTCCCCCTGCCGTATTTCTATGTCTACATCCTCCTTCTCCATAGTGAAAACAGATGCAAAAAATTCATTTAGAACCCCTCCTACATCTGCCGGCTCCACACACAGATTGCCATTTTTGTCCCTAATGGGCCCTATTTTTTCCCTCGTCATCCTCTTACCCTTAATATACTTATAAAACATCTTAGGATTTTCCTTTATTTTGCTCGCCAGTGTTATTTCATGGCCCCTCCTTGATCTCCTAATTTCTTTTTTAAGTATCCCCCTGCACTTTTTTACTCCTCTAGGGCTTCCTCCGTCTTTAGCCTTTTGTATCTGCCAAAAGCCCTCCTTTTTTTCCTAATCCATTCTCGTATATCCCCTGACGTCCAAGGTTCCCTGGAGTTCTTGGAACCACCCTTGACCTTTACGGGAACATGTTGCCATTGTATGGTCTCAATCTCCCTTCTGAAAGACTCCCATTGCTCCGATGCGGATTTTCCTACAAGCAGCTGATCCCAGTCCATTTTGGCCAGATCCTGCCTTATCCTATTAAAATCGGTCTTCCCCCAATTTAGAACCTTTATTTCCGGCCCCTCCCTGTCCTTTTCCATGACCACCTTTTTTGATTGAAGGTCTCTTAAAGTTTTCGGCTGGTAATTGATATTTTTGCTCAGAATTGTGCGGTCTGACCATCATTAATTTCCAGGGATTAATCAGTGCCGTTTAGTCAGTTTCTGGTCTCCTGTTTTAAAAACTATTGATGAAATGGTACAGGAAACATTTCAAAGCTTTATTGCAGTAAAAGTTACACTGAAGATCTTAAAAATAATCAAGGCTAAGAAAGGCAGCATGGTGGTTATTTTACTGTACTGGTAATCTAACTGCCTGGACTAATGATTCAGAGAACGTGAGTTCAAATCCCACCATGACAGTTTGAGCATGTAAGTTCAATTAGGAATTTTCGAAATAAAAATCTGATGTCAAGTCATGTGACTATGAAGCCGTCGGCTTGTCATAAAAAAGACAAACTGGTTCACTATTGCCCTTTAGGGAAGCAAACCTGTTGTCTTATCAAGATAGGCTAAAAGAGTTTGGACTCTAAACATTAGAGCAGAGTAGATATTGGGGTGATTTGATCAAGGTTTATTAGATGATGAAGGGAATAGATTGTGTTCCTATTGACAGTTTGTTCCATTTAAATCATTTAGGGAAGGCAAAGAATCACACTTTTAAGTTGTACAAGGCCAGATCTAGCTTAGATGTCAGGACTCAGGAGGTGGTTCTTTTCTCAGAGAATAGTGAACCTGTGGAACAGGCTGGCGGTTCGTGCGGTGGACGCCGATTCGCTGAATTCCTTCAAGCGAGAGCTGGACCTGTTTCTGGCTGGGGCGGAGATCTCCTCTTCCAAAAGGTAGGTGAAGTAATGCATAGAATTATCAGGGCAAGAGTGATCTCCGGGACTTGTTTCGATCGCCAAAGAGGGTAAGAGAGGAATTTCCCAGATTTTTCCCCCAAATTAACCTGGGTTTTTATCTGTTTCTTCGCCTCCTCCAGGAGATAACATTGTTTTGTGGGAGTTGAGGAGTGTATATACTGGAACACAAAAGGCATCACAATTGTGTTGGACAGGCTGGATGGACTAGTTTCGTACGTCTTTACCCAGTCTGGCCTATATGTGACTCCAATCCTGCAGCAACATTGTTGATACGAGCTGCCTTCTGAAGTGTCTTAGCAAGCATTGTATAAAAACAACTAATCAGCGATCATGAATGTTGCCCATCATCACCAAAGGGCAATTAGCGATAGGCAATCAATCCAGGCCATGCCAGCGAAACCCACATCCTGAGAACGATAAAAGTGTGAGTATATGGGGTGAAATGGGGGGCTGGGTTTGGTGTCTCCGTGTAGGAAGCGAAAAGGAAGGTCAACGTTCGACTTAAAAAGCTTCCTTACGCGTTCAATACATTCCAGGAAGTGTAGAGAATTGTGGCATATGGTAAAAACAATCAGGCAACTAATACGAGGAGGAGGCTCCATAAACATTCTGATCCTCAGCCATGCTGGAGCTCAACACGTGGGTGTAAGAGACAAGTTTGGAAAACAGTGAGTAGTATAGATGGGAGCAGGAAGTTACATAGCGACATAAAGAGATTAAGTGATTGGGTAAAACTGTGGTAGATGGGGTTCAATATGAGGAAGTGTGAGGTCATACACTTTGGATCGAAGAAAGACAAATCATAACATTTTCTTAATAGAGGGAGATTATCAACTATTGAGGAGCAAAGGGGTTTGGGTATCCAGTTGCACAAATACTAAAAGCCAGTGCACAGAAACAAAAAGTTATCAAAAAGGCAAATGGAATATTGGCCTTTATCTCAAGAGGGTAGGAATACAGAGGAGAGAAAGTTATGCTTCAGTTGTACAGAGCGTTGGTCAGACTCGATCTGGAGATTGGGCACCACACCTTAAAATGACACAATAGTCTTCGAGGGCGGAATAACACCGATTCGCCAGAATAATATCTGGGTTTAAAAGGGTAAAATTATGAGGAGAGGTTGCATGAACTTAATTTGTATTCTCTTGAGTCCATAAATTTGATGGTTGATCTAATCGAGGTGTTTAAAATGATAAAGGAGTACGATCGGGTAGAGCGATCGTAACACTGATACATCGAAACTATTTCCTCTGGTGGGCGAATCAAGACCGAGGGGACATTAGCTTAATATGAGAGGAAGGCCATGCACTGTGAAATCAGGAAACACTTTTTCACACAAAGGGTGGTTAACATCTGGAGTTCTCGCCCCAAAAGATTGTGGATGCTTGGACAATTGGAACTTTCAAGGCTGAAGTGGAGAGAGTTTTATTCGGTAAGGGTATGAATGAATGAACAGTAATGGCGGACAAATGGAGTTGGGTGCAGATCAGCCATGATATAACTGAATAGCTCAACAGGCTTGAGGAGCTGAATGGTCTAATCCTGTTCCTATGTTGCTGAGGGTGACGTGCTAGGAAGCATCTGCAACAAAAAGTACCGAGTGCATGGTGAAATTTGGTTTCTACCTGAACTCTCCACTATCATATATGGCAACGTGCGTCATACACAGTTTACTCAGTGAATGAAGTAGTCCCTGCCTGCATGCAGCAAGGCTTGGGCCGATCTATTGCAAGCAGCATTCACACAAGACAAGGGCCAGACAATGGCCATCTCCAAAAAGATGGAATCCAATCAGCTCCCATTGACAATTCACTGTCGGGCACAGAAGTAAACCCAGTACTTAAAGTTGACCTCTTTTGAAATCTGTAATGACTATTCGTTATCAAATTTTCGGTTTCCATTTGTGTTCTATTACATTTATTAGTAAAGTTTACAATATCTTTGCGACCACCGCCGTTAGACTAACTGCTCTATCGTTCTCTGGATTTGTTCTATCTCCCTTTCTGAACATAGGAATAACATTAGCTGTCTTCTGGCACTATTCTCTTTGCTTTGGACTATATATATGTATATACATACAATTTAAAAGGGGTATCTAAGCTGAGGCAAGTCATGGCAGCAGACCTCGCACCCGTGATATGCCCCTCCTGCAAGATGTGGGAAGTCATGGACACTACCAGTGTCCCTGCCGACCATGTGTACAGGAAGTGTGTCCACCTGCAGCTACTGACCGATCGTATCTCGAAGCTGGAGCTGCGGGTGGATTCACTGTGGAGCATCCGCGATGCAGAGAAACTCGTGGATAGCACGTTTAGCGAGTTGGTCACACCGCAGGTAAAGGGAGTACAGGCAGGAAGTGAATGGGTGACCACCATGCAGAGTAAGAGGTGCAGGCAGGTAGTGCAGGCGTCCCCTGTGGCTATCCCCCACTCAAACAGGTATACCGTTTTGAATGCTGTTGGGGGAGATGGCTCACCAGGGGAAGGTGACAGCGGCCAGGTTCATGGCACCCTGGCTGGCTCTGCTGCACAGGAGGGCAGGAAAAAGAGTGGCAGAGCTATAGTGATAGGGGACTCGATTGTAAGGGGAATAGACAGGCGTTTCTGCGGACGCAACCGAGACTCCAGGATGGTATGTTGCCTCGCTGGTGCAAGGGTCAGGGATGTCTCGGAGCGGCTGCAGGACATTCTGGAGGGGGAGGGTGAACAGCCAGTTGTCGTAGTGCATATAGGTACCAACGATATAGATAATAAAACGGGATGAGTTTCTACAAGCTGAATTTATGGAGTTAGGAGTTAAACTAAAAAGTAGGACCTCAAAGGTTGTAATCTTAGGATTGCTACCAGTGCCACGAGCTAGTCAGAGTAGGAATGACAGGATAGCTAGGATGAATACGTGGCTTGAGAGATGGTGCAAGAGGGAGGGATTTAAATTCCTGGGCCATTGGAACCGGTTCTGGGGGAGGTGGGACCAGTGCAAATTGGACGGTCTGCATCTGGGCGGGACTGGAAACAATGTCCTAGGGGGAGTGTTTGCTCGTGCTGTTGGGGAGGGTTTAAACTAATGTGGCAGGGGGATGGGAACAGATGAGGAAGCCAGTGGGAAGTAAAGTGGTGACAGAAACAAAAGGCAGTAAGGGAGAGTGTACCAAACATGACCGGACAGATGGTCTGAGAAAGCAGGGCAAAGACCAAGGGAAGTCTAGATTAAACTGCATTCATTTCAATGCAAGAAGTCTGATGGGCAAGGCAGATGAACTCAGGGCATGGATGGCTACATGGGACTGGAATGTTATAGCTATTACTGAAACATGGCTCAGGGAGGGGCAGGACTGGCAGCTCAATGTTCCAGGGTACAGATGCTATAGGAAAGATAGAGCAGGAGGTAAGAGAGGAGGGGGAGTTGCGTTCTTGATTAGGGAGAACATCACGGCAGTCGTGAGAGGGGATATATCCGAGGGGTCGCCCACTGAGTCTATATGGGTAGAACTGAAAAATAAGAAGGGAGAGATCACTTTGATAGGATTGTACTACAGACCCCCAAATAGTCAACGGGAAATTGAGGAGCAAATATGTAAGGAGATTACAGACAGCTGCAAGAAAAATAGGGTGGTAATAGTAGGGGACTTTAACTTTCCCAACATTGACTGGGACAGCCATAGCATTAGGGGTTTGGATGGAGAGAAATGTGTTGAGTGTAGTCAGGAGGAATTTCTCATTCAGTATGTGGATGGCCCGACCAGAGAGGGGGCAAAACTTGGCCTCCTCTTGGGAAATAAGGAAGGGCAGGTGACAGAAGTGTTAGTGAGGGATCACTTTGGGACCAGTGATCATAGTTCCATTAGTTTTAAGATAGCGATGGAGACTGATAGGTCTGGATCAAAAGTTAAAATTCTAAATTGGGGAAAGGCCAATTTTGATGGTATTAGTCAGGAACTTTCAGAAGTTAATTGGGAGAGTCTGTTGGCAGGCAAAGGGACGTCTGGTAAGTGGGAGGCTTTCAAAATTGTGTTAACCAGGGTTCAGGGTAAGCACATTTCTTATAAAGTGAAGGGCAAGGCTGGTAGAAGTAGGGAACCTTGGATGACTCGGGAGATTGAGGCCCTAGTCAAAAAGAAAAAGGAGGCATATGACATGCATAGGCAGCTGGGATCAAGTGGATCCCTTGAAGGGTATAGAGATTGCCGGAGTAGAGTTAAGAGATAAATCAGGAGGGCAAAAAGGGGACATGAGATTGCTTTGGCAGATAAGGCAAAGGAGAATCCAAAGAGCTTCTACAAATACATGAAGGGCAAAAGAGTAACGAGAGAGAGAGTAGGGCCTCTTAACGATCAACAAGGTCATCTATGTGCGGAACCACAAGAGATGGGTGAGATCCTGAATGATTATTTCACATCGGTATTTACGGTTGAGAAAGGCATGGATGTTAGGGAACTTGGGGAAATAAATAGTGATGTCTTGAGGTGTGTACATATTACAGAGAGGGAGGTGCTGGAAGTCTTAACGCGCATCAAGGTAGATAAATCTCCGGGGCCTGATGAAATGTATCCTAAGACGTTATGGGAGGTTAGGAAGGAAATTGCGCGTCCCCTACCAGAGATATTTGAATCATCGACAGCTACAGTTGAGGTGCCTGAAGATTGGAGGGTAGCAAATGTTGTGCCTTTGTATAAGAAAGGCGGCAGGGAAAAGCCTGGGAACTACAGACCGGTGAGCCTGACATCTGTCGTGGGTAAGTTGTTCGAGTGCATTCTGATAGACAGGATCTGCAGGCATTTGGAGAGGCAGGGACTGATTCGGAACAGTCAGCATGGTTTTGTGAGAGGAAAATCATGTCTCACGAATTTGATTGAGTTTTTTTAAGGGGTAACCAAGAAGATAGATGAGGGCTGTGCAGTAGACGTGGTCTACATGGACTTTAGCAAAGCCTTTGACAAGGTACCGCATGGTAGGTTGTTACACAAGGTTAAATCTCACGGGATCCAAGGTGAGGTAGCCAATTGGATACAAAATTGGCTTGACGATAGAAGACAGAGGGTGGTTGTCGAGGGTTGTTTTTCAGACTGGAGGCCTGTGACCAGCGGTGTGCTTCAGGGATCGGTGCTGGGTTCGCTCTTATTTGTTGTTTATATTAATGATTTGGATGAGAATTTGGGAGGCATGGTTAGTAAGTTTGCAGATGACACCAAGATTGGTGGCATTGTGGACAGTGAAGAAGGTTATCTAGGATTGCAGCGTGATCTTGATAAATTGGGACAGTGGGCCGATGAATGACAGATGGAGTTTAATTTAGATAAACGTGAGGTGATGCATTTTGGTAGATCGAATCGGGCCAGGACGTACTCCGTTAATGGTAGGGCGTTGGGGAGAGATATAGAACAAAGATATCTAGGAGTACAGGTTCATAGCTCCTTGAAAGTGGAGTCACAGGTGGATAGGGTGGTGAAGAAGGCATTCGGCATGCTTGGTTTCATTGGTTAGAACATTGAATACAGGAGTTGGGATGTCTTGTTGAAGTCGTACAAGACATTAGTAAGGCCACACTTGGAATACTGTGTACAGTTCTGGTCACCCTATTATAGAAAGGATATTATTAAACTAGAAAGAGTGCAGAAAAGATTTACTAGGATGCTGCCGGGACTTGATGGTTTGACTTATTGGGAGAGGTTTGATAGACTGAGACTTTTTCCCCTGGAGAGTTGGAGGTTAAGGGGTGATCTTATAGAAGTCTATAAAATAATGAGGGGCATAGATAAGGTAGATAGACAAAATCTTTTCCCAAAGGTAGGGGAGTCTATAACGAGGGGGCATAGATTGAAGGTGAGAGGGGAGAAATAAAAAAGGGTCCAGAGGGGCAATTCTTTCACTCAAAGGGTGGTGAGTGTCTGGAACGAGCTGCCAGAGGCAGTAGTAGAGGCGGGTACAATTTTGTCTTTTAAAAAGCATTTGGACAGTTACATGGGTAAGATGGGTATAGAGGGATATGGGCCAAGTGCAGGCAATTGGGACTAGCTTATTGGTATAAACTGGGCGACATGGACATGTTGGGCCGAAGGGCCTGTTTCCATGTTGTAAACTTCTATGATTCAATGATTCCATATATGTGTAAAAATGCCTCTGCTATCTCTTCACTAGTTTCTTTGAGTCTTCAATGATTTGGGATACGGGATTTATTCCTCTCTAAGTTTGTTTACTTTATCAATTATTTCACTGTCTTGATCTCCGTTTTGATCTCTTCTTCTAATGTCATGTTAGTGTCCCTGGTAAATAAAATCAAGTAAAGTAACTATTCAGTCTTTCTGCCTTTTCAGTGACATTGCCTGTGAGTTCATCTTGTGCATCCCTTAGTGGCCCTATCCCTATCTTAATATTCCGTTTCATATTCATCTGTATATAGAACACTTTACTCTTTCTTTTAATATTCGTCCACAATTTCATTTCATTATTCCTCTTTTCCTTCCCAGTTATTTATTTAATCTTCTTTTCTAAGGTCATTGTATTCCATTTAGTCACACTCTCCTTTATTATCTATAAACCAACTGTATGCGTTTGTACTGAGATTCAACGTTACCCTTATTTCTTTATTCATCCACGGTCTCACTATTGGCTCGTTTTTTTTCCATATGTTAGCCGAATGAATTTATGCAGAACTTTATTAACCATATTTTAAAATATTTCCCATTGCTGTTCCACCTCTTTGTCTCTTAATATTTTTTTTCCAGTTTACCTTCCCTAGCTCCGTCTTCGTCCCTTCACAATTAGCTTTTTTTTTTACAATCTATTATTTTGGCCTTTGTCCTACTTATGTATCCCTCAATCATTATTTTAAACCTATTTATATTATCATCGATATTGCCTAGATGCTCCCCCACGCTTAATTCTCTATCTGGTCCATTTAATTTCCCATTACTAGATCCACTACTGATTCCTCTCTTGTTGGGCTTCTTACATATTGGGTAAGAAAGGATTCCCGAACAAACGGTAAAGACTCCATTCCCTTTCTCTCCTTTCACTACCGCTTCTTGCTAGTTTAATTCGGGGTCGTTGAAATCTCCCATAATTGCTATTCTATGATGTTTACTTATTTCATAGATTTGCCGAGTTATTCCTCCCTCCATCTCCCTTCATCTGTTCGGTGGTCTGTAGTGTACCCCGATTAGCGTAGTCGACGCATTCTTATCATTTTTCTTAATCCATATGGATTCTGTTCCTATCTTAATGATAGTTATGTCCTGTTTTTCTGCTGTCATTATGTTATCCCCAATTAGTAGAGATCCTCCACTCCCATCTTCCTTCCCTATCCTTTCTAAATATATTATATCCTGCAATATTGAACTGCAAATCATGTTCTTTATGCAACCATATTTCAGATATCTCTACTACACGTGGTTCATCTCCACGAATTATTGCCTCCTGTTCCCCATTTTGTTTCGGATGCTGTGTAAATTGTTGTACAGTCATTTAATTTGATTTTATTAATTGTTCCTCTCGCTTTATTTTGATAGTCATGTTGTACTTATGTTCTATAACTTTATCTGATCCCTGACCGTTTATGTTTCACTTATTCCTTTCCTTAGTCTGACCTTTACTCTCATCTCTCATACCTTTAATCTTCAACCTACTGTTACTTCTATCAGATCCCGAACCCCATCGAACGAGTTTGTAGTCGTATCAACAGCCCTATTTATCCATTCCGCTGGGACCTTGGCCCCATTCCGGTTCAGGTGGAGCCCGTTCCACCAGTGCAGCTCCTTCCTGCACCAGTACTCATACCAGTGCCCCATGAAATGGAACCCCTCCTTCCCACAGTAATCTTTCCACCACGCGTTCACCTTCCTGATCTGTGTCTCCCGATGCCAATTAGTGCGTGACCCGGCTAGTAATCCTAAGATTACCTCATGTGAGGTTCTGCTTTTAAGTTACTTTCTATCTCTTTATCCTCCCTTAGCTGGATCTCCCCCTCCCCGCACCATATTATTACTCTTGTCATTGTTGTCTTAATATGGACTTGCCCCTCCCTTTCTAGGTTGCTCTACAGTTCCTTCGAAATATTCTTTACCATGGAACCAAATAGGCAACACACCCTCCTAGACTCATGGTTGTGACTGTAGAGGATACATTCTTTCACCCATGAAGTCAACCTTTCTATTCCTATCTTGCTCATCCCTCCCCCACAACGGACTGCCACCTGCACCATGTTGCCATGTTCA
Source organism: Heptranchias perlo (assembly GCF_035084215.1). Lineage (NCBI taxonomy): Eukaryota > Metazoa > Chordata > Chondrichthyes > Hexanchiformes > Hexanchidae > Heptranchias > Heptranchias perlo. Next base: position 1,362,046 of record NW_027139666.1, read on the forward strand.
GCATTCTGAGCATCCTAGCTGCAGTCGGCGTCCTTATCCTCATCGGTCGCAAGTACGTTGTACCTGTCGGATATGACCAGTGTCTGTGGCACCTCATTCTTTGCTACCCCTACCCTGCTGACTTCCAGTCACACTCTCCCCTTCCTGGGCCTGTGCTTTCCTCTGAGATGTGACTGGGCTCTGGAGAAATCTATCCAGATATTCCTCCCCCTCCCTTGTGTGTCGAAGTGTCTCTAACTCACACTCCAGCTCAAAAACTCTGAGCCGGAGTGACTCAAGCCAGAGACATTTCCTGCAGATATGGCAATCTGAGACAGTCTCGCTGCCAACATATCCTCACATTATGCAGTCCCGACACACTGCCCGTGGCGTTACTTCTAATATTTATTTATTTATTTATTGTCAGCAGTAATTTACTTCAAGGACGAATATGATCACTTGGGGTCTAGATTATAATTAGTAGATTGATTAATTTGATTTCAAATTGCGTATCAATTAATTACACTGTTTATTTAGTAATTCGTTCTTTGTTGATTTACACTGTTAAAATAACAACTTAACATCTTGAAAAAGGTAGTTGAATAAATTAAAGAGCTGTAATTAAAATTAAAAGTGTGCACAGAGGTGAACCCATCCCATAATTAGTACTGTCAGGGACATTGGTTGCTGGCGCCTGCAGTATGCCCCGATTTTAACCTTACCCTCTTGGCGGGGATGGTTTCGTGTCGGCCGCCCGCGTTAAAACCAGCCTGATTTTACAATTGATTTCAAAAGTGAAATGGGCAGAATGTTAAATGGGGGTCAACCCCATCCCGTCAGTTTCACGCTGAGCAGGATATTTGATAGTTAAGTGTTACTTGCCCTGTTCATTATACTGAGGCTATCAGCAAATCGAGAAGTTGGAACGTTTTGACCATCTCCTTGTGAGTCTGACCAACAGTATGAACTTCAAAACTTGATGTCCTCAGCTGGACTCCAGGGGACTTATCTTTGCCTGTTCGGACATCAAAACAAATGAAACTTTTCTTCAAATTGAAGTACCGAAGTGAACGACCAGGACTCCGAATACTGGGTATGACCGTTTTGATGAGGTCAATAAAGATGAAGCAGAAAAAGAGGGAGTATGACAGATGTCAGGTTGATAATTCAAGTGAGAATCAGGCTGAATACAGAAAGCACCGAGGAGAAGTGAAAAAGAAAATAAATGGAACCAAGCGGAAGTGTGAGAATAGACTGGCGGCTAACATAAAGGGGAATCCAAAAGTTTTCTATAGGCATATAAATAGTAAACGGGCAGCAAGAGTAGGGGTGGGCCGATGAGGGACCGTAAAGGAGATCTACTCACGGAGGAAGATGGTATGGCTGAGGTTCCAAATAAGTACTTTGCATCTGTCTTTAGCAAGGAAGAAGGTGCTGCCAAAGTAACAGGAAAAGAGGAGATAGTTGAGATACTGTATGGGCTAAAAATTGATAAAGAGAGGTCGTAGGAAGGCTGGATATACTTAAATTAGTTAAGTCACCCGGCCCATATGGGATGCACCCTAGGTTGCTGAGGGAAGTAGGGGTGGAAATTTCAGAGGAGCTTACCATAACCTTCCAAACATCCGTAGATACGAAGGGTGGTGCCAGAGGAATGGAGAATTGCATATGTTACACTCTTGTTCAAAACAGGTGTAAGGATAAATCCGGTGACTACAGGCTAGTCAATTTAACCTTGATGCTGGGAAAGCTTTTAGAAACAATTATCCGAGACAAAATTAATAGTCACTTGGACAAATGTAGATTAATTAAGGAAAGCCAGCACGGATTTGTTAAAGACAAATCGTGTTTAACTAACATGATTGAGTTTTTTGATGAGGTAACAGAGAGGGTTGATGAGGGCAATGCGGTATATGTGGTGTATATGGACTTTCAAAAGGCATTTGATAAGGTGCCGCATAATAGGCTTGTCATCAAGATTGAAACCCATGGAATAAAGGGGGCAGTAGCAGCATGATAAAATTGGCTCAGGGAACGGAAACAGAGAGTAGTGGTGAACTGTTGCTTTTCGGACTGGAGGGCGGTGTACAGTAGTGTTCCCCTGGGATCGGTGCTGGGACCACTGCTTTTCTTGATATATATTAATGAGTGAACTTGGGTGTACAGGGTAAAATTGCAAAATGTGGAGATGTCACAAAATTTGGAAGTGTAGTAAACGGTGAGGAGAATAGTGATAGACTTCAAGAGGATATCGACAGGCTGGTGATATGGGCGGACACGTGGCAGATGAAATTTAACGCAGAGAAGTGCGAAATGATTCATTTTAGTTGGAAGAATGAGGGGAGGCAATATAATCTAAATGGTACAATAATAAATGAGGTGCAGGAACAGAGAGCCCTGGGGTTATTTGTGCACAAATCCTTGAAGGTGGCAGGACAGGTTGAGGAATCAGTTAAAGTGGCATACAGGAGCCTGGGATTTATCAATAGAGGCATAGAGTTCAATAACAAGGAAGTTGTGTTCAACCTTTATCAAACAGTGGTTCGGCCACAACGAGAGCATTGTGTCCAATTCTTGGCACAGCACTTTTGGAAGGATGTGAAGGCCTTAGAGGGGGTGTAGAAAAGATTTACCAGAACAGTTCCAGGTATGAGGGACTTTCGTTACATGGATAGACTGGAGAAGATGGGGTAGTTCTCCTTAGAGCAGAGAAGATTAAGAGGAGATTTGATAGAGGTGTTCAAAATCATGAAGGGTTTAGTGAAAGTAAATAAAGAGAAACTGTTCCTATTGGCGGAATGGTCGAGAGCCAGAGAACACAGAATTACGATTGGCAAAAGAACCAAAGGCGGCGTGAGGAAAATCTTTTTTTATGCAGCGAGTGGTTGATCTAGAATGCACTACATGAAAGGGTGGCGGAAGCACATTCAACCGTGGCTTTCAAAAAGGAATTGGATAAAAACTTGAAGGGAAAGAAATTGCAGGGCGACGGGGAACGAGCGGGGTTTTGGGACTAACTGGATTGCTCGATAGGCTGAATGGCCTCCTTCTGTGCTGTAAGCAATCTATAATGTTGTGATTCTAAGAAATGCTGATTTGTTGAAAGCCAGCTTGGATTTTATTAACTGATCGCGTAAAGCAGAGGGCTGCTGTGGATTGGGGTGCTGAGATAGAATGAGTAGAAGGCAATGGAAGTGACCTTGAGTTGAGTACACGCCGGATGCAGATTGGAATGCAAGAGAAAATCATTCTGAGTGTTGATAAAATAAGGCGAGGATTTCATGCACGTGTTCCATTACCCAACGGGGAAAGTCACGATGAGTCCATCTCTAGGTCCAATTTACTGCATTGCTCACTTTGGCCCGAGCCACTCTGTGCAACTCGGTCCTCTCAAATTTGGAATCTGACTTCATTCCATGAGATTTAAATCCTTTTTGGTCCAGGTTAGTAAAAATTCTCCGAACATCTTCTGCTGGTGGGACCTCGAGGGTCTCGGCGGCCAATCAGTGATTCGGGCACGAGACACATTTCCCTCTTTAATTCGGCCTTCAGTTCGTAAGAGCCCTGGACTGTGATGGGTGTAAACCTTAACTTTGTGACCTCCAATGATGTGGAGGGACTTAGAGAGGGCGCAATACAATTGAAGTATCTGCCTCTCTCATTCAATGTAGTTCAGCTCAGTTCCCCGGAGACGAGTCAATGTAAAATTAATGGGATTGGTCTTACCATGATGGACCCGCCCAAGCATGCCGACGGTACTCTCAGATCGGGAAAGGGGGTAAAGGGCACAGTCCTTTGTATAGTGGGGGGAGGCAAGCATCGGACCAATAGCAAGTCTCCTCTTACGGGTGGTGATGATATTGGTTGGGCCCTCTGCCCACTGCCATTCCTCTCCCTCCCGGAGTAGTTAATAGGGGGATCAGCAATTTCTGTATAATCAGAGATAAAATCCCCACTCTATCCTGTCATACCCAGAAACAAGTGCACAGAGGTCACATCGGTGGGCCGTGGTAAGGAGATGATAACCTTGACTTTATCCTGGTCAACAGACCGTGACCCGGCCTCTTGGAGGACACCAAGGAACGTGATCTGAGGGTTCATCAACTGCAGCTGAGTAACATTGACCTTAAGTCCAGAGGACTCCAGTCGATGGAAAACCTCACTCACCATTCGCAGGGGATCTTCCCGTGTCCTGGTGTGTATTAGGATTTCATCCACATATTGGATGACACCCCGGGAATTCACAGCACTGTCAAAGCTCCTTTCGTATGAGCAGGGACAATAGCGGGGCTGTTGTGGGAACCTTGAGAGAGGATGGTCCAAGAGTACTGCTGTCCTTCGAAAGTAAAGGCGAATTTATACTGGGAATCCGGGTGAAGCAGGAGATTCCCGAACACGTTCGAGATATCTCTCACCGAATACCAGTGAGACCGATGGAGTGTTCGAGATATCTCTCAAGCAATGCCAGTGAGAACGATGGACCGTTCCAGATACCTCTCTCTGAATACCAGTGAGACCGATGGACCATACGAGATATCTCTCACTGAATACCAGTTAAACTGATGGACCATTCGAGATATCTCTCACCGAATACCAGTGAGACCGATGGACCGTTCGAGATATCTCTCACCGAATACCAGTGAGAATGATGCACCGTTCGAGTTATCTCTCACCGAATACCAGTGAGACCGATGGACCGTTCGAGATATCTCTCACTGAATACCAGTGAGAATGATGGACCGTTCGAGTTATCTCTCACCGAATAGCAGTGAGACCGATGGCCCGTTCGAGATATCTCTCACCGAATACCAGTGAGACCGATGGATCAGCTTGACTAACATCTCTGGGTAAGAGGTCACAATTGCACTCGTTGTTGGTGTATTTTGGTTTCATTCCCTGTAATTATCTGTTGCTCACCGAGAGCTGTTTGATTTGCTCCACAGCCGCAGAGCAAATCAAACAGCTCTCGGTGAGCAACAGACCATAATTTCCCTGAACACCCCTGGTGCTCTAAGCTTCTCAGTTCCTGCGTGTTGGTGCAGGAACTGAGAAGTTGAAGCATGAATCCGGCTGACTCAATGTCACTGGCCATATAGTACTGGGAGTTTGTTATATTGGAAAGATAATAAAAAAAACGAACGCACTCCATAACAATATAAAACTGCCTGATATACTGAAGAGTAAAATGATGGATTTCCTTCGGTTCTCCATCTCTGGATCATAAGAACATAAGAACATAAGAAATTGGAGCAGGAGTAGGCCAATCGGCCCCTCGAGCCTGCTCCGCCATTCAACAAGATCATGGTTGATCTGATCCCAACCACAAATCTAAAGAACACAAGAAGTCGGAGCAGGACCCGGCCACATAGCCCCTGGGCCCTCTCCGCCACCCACAGGGCATTGACCGATCCGAACTCAGCTTCATGTCCAATTTCCTGCCCGCTCCCCATAACCCCTAATTCCCTTTACTTCTAGGAAACTGTCTATTTCTGTTTTAAATTTATCTAATGATGTAGCTTCCACAGCTTCCTGGGGCAGCAAATTCCACAGACCTACCACCCTCTGAGTGAAGAAGTTTATCCTCATCTCAGTTTTGAAAGAGCAGCCCCTTATTCTAAGATTATGCCCCCTAGTTCTAGTTTCACCCATCTTTGGGAACATCCTTACTGCATCCACCCGATCAAGACCCTTCACAATCTTATATGTTTCAATAAGATCGCCTCTCATTCTTCTGAACTCCAATGAGTAGAGTCCCAATCTACTCAACCTCTCCTCATATGTCCGCCCCCTCATCCCCGGGATTAACCGAGTGAACCTTCTTTGTACTGCCTCGAGAGCAAGTATGTCTTTTCTTAAGTATGGAGACCAAAACTGTATGCAGTATTCCAGGTGCGGTCTCACCAATACCTTATATAACTGCAGCAATACCTCCTTGTTTTTATATTCTATCCCCCGAGCAATAAAAGCCAACATTCCGTTGGCTTTCTTGATCACCTGCTGCACCTGCATACCCTCTCGCCATTAAGAAAATAACTTGCTCTCTGATTTTTCCTGCCAAAGTGCATAACCTCACATTTTCCAATATTATATTGCATCTGCCAAATCTCCGCCCACTCACCCAGCCTGTCTATATCCCCTTGCAGGTTTTTTATGTCCTCCTCACTCTCTACTTTCCCTCCCATCTTTGTATCATCTGCAAATTTTGATATGTTGCACTCGGTCCCCTCCTCCAAATCGTTAATATAGATTGTAAAGAGTTGGGGACCCAGCACCGACCCCTGTGGAACACCACTGGTTACTGGTTGCCAGTCCGAAAATGAACCATTTATCCCAACTCTCTGCTTCCTGTTTGATAAGCAATCCTCCACCCATGCCAGAATATTACTCCCAATCCCGTGATTTTTTATCTTAAGTAATAATCTTTTATGTGGCACCTTGTCGAATGCCTTCTGGAAGTCTAAATACACTACGTCCACTGGTTCCCCTTTAGCCACCCTATACGTTATATCCTCGAAGAACTCAAGCAAATTTGTCAGACATGACTTCCCCTTCATAAAGCCATGCTGACTTTGTCCTATTAAATTATGCTTATCTAAATGTTCCGTTACTGTCTCCTTAATAATAGACTCCAAAATTTTACCCACCACAGATGTTAAGCTAACTGGCCTATAATTTCCAGCCTTCTGCCTACTACCCTTTTTAAATAACGGTGTTACATTAGCAGTTTTCCAATCTGCCGGGACCTCTCCTGAGTCCAGGGAATTTTGGAAAACTATCACCAAAGCATCCACAATCCCTACTGCCACTTCCTTCAAGACCCTAGGATGGAAGCCATCAGGTTCAGGGGATTTATCCGCCTTGAGTCCCATTATTTTACTGAGTACCATCTCTTGAGTGATTTTAATCGTATTTAGCTCCTCCCCCCCGAGAGTCCCCTGTTTGTCCAGTGTTGGGATATTCTTAGTGTCCTCTACTGTAAAGACTGAAACAAAATATTTGTTCAGCATTTTTGCCATCTCCATGTTTCCCACCATTAATTTCCCGGTCTCATCCTCTAAGGGACCTATGTTTGCCTTAGCCACCCTTTTTCTTTTTATATAACTATAGAAACTCTTGCTATCTGTTTTTATATTTTTTGCTAATTTCTTTTCATAATCTAACTTCCTTTTCTTAATCAATCCTTTAGTTACTTTTTGCTGTCTTTTGAAGAATTCCCAATCTTCTATCTTCCCACTAAGTTTGGCTACCTTATATGTCCTTGTTTTTAGTCGGATACTATCCTTGATTTCTTTACTTAGCCACGGGTGGCTGTCATTTCTTTTACACCCTTTTTTCCTCAGTGGAATATATTTATTTTGAAAGTTGTAAAATAACTCCCTAAATGAACACCACTGCTCATGTACCGTCTTACCCTTTAATCTATTTTCCCAGTCCACTTTAATCAATTCCGCTCTCATACCATCATAGTCTCCTTTATTCAAGCTCAGTACGCTTGTTTGAGAATCAACCTTCTCACCCTCTAATTGGATATGGAATTCAACCATGTTGTGGTCGCTCGTTCCAAGGGGATCCTTAATTCGGACATTATTAATTAATCCTGACTCATTACACAGGACCAGGTCCAAGGTTGCCTGCCCCCTTGTAGGATCAGTTACATACTGCTCAAGAAATCCATCCCTGATGCACTCAATGAACTCGTCCTCAAGGCTGCTCTGCCCAATTTGATTTGTCCAGTTAATATGATAATTAAAATCCCCCATAATTATGGCTGTTCCCTTATTACATGCCCCGACTATCTCCTGATTAATACTTCTTCCAGCAGAGTTGCAACTATTAGGAGGCCTATATACTACTCCCACTAATGTTTTTTTTCCCTTATTATTCCTTATCTCCACCCAAACTGTTTCATTATCTTGATGCTTTGTCCCAATATCATTTCTCTGTATTACAGTGATTCCTTCCTTTATTAACATAGCCACCCCACCTCTCCTTCCTTCCTGCCTGTCCTTCCTGATTGTTAAATACCCTGGCATATTTAATTCCCAGTCGTTGTCACCCTGCAGCCATGTTTCTGTAATGGCCACAAGATCATACCCATACGTAGTTATTTGTGCCGTTAACTCGTCCATTTTATTACGAATGCTACGTGCATTCAGATAAAGAACTTTCAAATCTGTTTTGTGACGCTTAGTTACTGCTTTTTCCTTTTTTAACACTTTACCTATTACTCCATACCTTCTGTCCCTTCCTGTTACGCTTTCCTCTCTCTCCCTGCTCAGGTTCCCAACCCCCTGCCACTTTAGTTTAAACCCTCCCCAACAGCACTAGCAAACACTCCTCCTAGGACAGCGGTCCCGGCCCTGCCCAGGTGCAGACCGTCCGGTTTGTACTGGTCCCACCTCCCCCAGAACCGTTTCCAGTGTCCCAGGAATTTGAATCCCTCCCCCTTGCACCATTCCTCTAGCCACGTATTCATTTGAAATATCCTCCTATTTCTACTCTGACTAGCACGTGGCACTGGCAGCAATCCTGAGATTACTACCTTTGAGGTCCTATTTTTTAATTTACCTCCTAACTCCCTATATTCTGCTTTTAGGACCTCATCCCCTTTTTTACCTATATCGTTGGTGCCTATGTGCACCACGACAGCTGGCTGTTCGCCCTCCCCCTCCAAAATGTCCTGTAGCCGCTCCGAGACATCCTTGATCCTTGCACCAGGGAGGCAACACACCATCCTGGAGTCTCGGTTGCGGCCGCAGAAACGCCTGTCTATTCCCCTTACAATTGAGTCCCCTATCACTATAGCTCTGCCACTCTTTTTCCTCCCAGCCTGTGCAGCAGAGCTACCCGTGGTGCCAGGAAGTTGGCTGCTGCTGCCTTCCCCTGATAAGTCATCCCCCCCAACAGCATCCAAAGTGTCATATCTGTTTGAGAGGGGGATGGACACAGGGGACCCCTGCACTACCTGCCTGCATTTCTTACTCTTCCTGGTGGTCACCCATTCACTTCCTGCCTGTATACCCTTTACCTGCGGTGTGACCAACTCGCTAAACGTGCTATCCACGAGTTTCTCTGCATCGCGGATGCTCCACAGTGAGTCCACCCGCAGCTCCAGCTCCGAGATACGATCGGTCAGTAGCTGCAGGTGGACACACTTCCCGCACACATGGTCGGCAGGGACACTGGTAGTGTCCATGACTTCCCACATCTTGCAGGAGGAGCATATCACGGGTGCGAGGTCTGCTGCCATGACTTGCCTTAGCTGAGTTACCCCTTTTAAATTACGTTGAAATTAGAAAATGTTAACTATACTAGGGACCTAGGTTCACTAAAAAAAAAACACTATCTGCTATAAAACCTGCAGATCTTCCCTTTCTTATTACTTTACTTACAGTAAAATGGTAGAAATACTCACCTGAACCTACTCACCAATCAGCTGCCTCCCCTGTGCCGCGTCACTTTCTGACTGGTGACGTCACCCCGAACTGCCGCTGGTCTCAGAGTCTCGCTCTCAGAGTAAGCTCTGGTCTCGCTCTCTCCGCGCTGTTTATATCTCCGCTCTGGTCTCGCTCTCTCCGCGCTGTTTATATCCCCGCTCTGGTCTCACTCTCTCCGCGCTGTTTATATCTCCGCTCTGGTCTCGCTCTCTCCGCGCTGTTTATATCTCCGCTCTGGTCTCGCTCTCTCCGCGCTGTTTATATCTCCGCTCTGGTCTCGCTCTCTCCACACTGTTTATATCCCCGCTCTGGTCTCGCTCTCTCCCGCCGCTCACCGCTCTCAGGTCCACTACCGCTCTGCAAGAAAAGCAAGGCAAAGCAGCACCTCCTTCCCCCACTTCACCTAACTCCCACACGTACCGAACTCTCAGCACACTGTGTAATATCCGCACACCGTGCAGTCCGCACTGACAGGCCCCTGTATTTCTACAGTTGAGACTCAGATGAGTCAGGCCTGCCCCACCTTCAGGGACCAATTGAATCTAGCTAACCAATTAACTTGCTACAGCAGCTCTCTGCTGAAGCCTGACAGAAACTTAGAAATTTAAACTTTTAAATTGACCTTAAACAGTTGAAGCAATATGCACTAGATTTAAAGAGATTAACCCTTCAACTCCCACACCTGACAGAAACTTAGAAATTTAAACTTTTAAATTGACCTTAAACAGTTGAAGCAATATGCACTAGATTTAAAGAGATTAACCCTTCAACTCCCACACCTGACAGAAACTTAGAAATTTAAACTTTTAAATTGACCTTAAACAGTTGAAGCAATATGCACTAGATTTAAAGAGATTAACCCTTCAACTCCCACACGTACCGAACTCTCAGCACACTGTGTAATATCCGCACACCGATATTACACAGTGTAAGAAAGAATAAAAATGAACTACAGGCTTAGGAGACTGGAAGTCAATGCAAGGAAAAAGAGAGGGGCGGGATGGAATCAGTCGTTCGGATGTGGAGATTGTGGGGTCAAAGGTCATAACTTCCCAATTTTTCAATCGATGAAACTGTGGCTCATCTAAAACAAAATATCGCTCTGTCAACACGAAGACATTGGATGGGTCAAGAGAGGCGGCGGTTTTGTCAGTGTAAATCTGAAAGCTGGTCCATGTCTGCGGACGATGTCACCAATGGGCAGCATATATTTGAGGAAGAGGAGGGAGCTCAGGATCGAACCTTTAGTTACATCAGAGATAACTGTGTTAGGATGGGAAGAGAAGCTTCTATGATCAGGGGTGTGAGTGGAACCAAACGAGCGCAGTCCCACCAAAAGAGGCTAATGATCGATGAATGAGGAGGTGACGGGTGGGTTTCCTCTCGCTGTTAAGGAGATGGCAGAGATGGGGAAGGGTGGGCCATGGGAGGATATAAACCCCAGGATGAAAATGTTGAATATTATGCGATCGGCAACTGGGAGTCAGTGAGGGTCAGTGAGGCCGAGCAGGACCTGGTGCTGGTTGGAAGGTGGAGCTTGGGTGACCGGCCAGGAGTGCTTTGGAGGAATGGAGTCTGGAGGGGACAGAGGCATTGATGAGGGTTTCAATGGCAATGGGCTGAGGAAGGAATGGAGGCGGGTGAGGGAAGCACGGTGCCTTTGTGATGGAGGTCAGATCGGGTAAAGAGATCAGCTCAGTTACACGGGAGCAATTTTACTGGAGCCGTAACCCAATGTAAAATAAACGGTAAACATCTGCAGTTAAATAATGGAGAGATGACTGGCAATGAAGCTCGTTCAGTGTCCGACCCCTAATATCACCTACAGGCATTTCTCGGCTGCAATCCTCAACGTGGCTTTTAACTGTCCCCGTGTAAGAGACTCAGATTTCATATTTTAACTTGGAAACTGCAGGAACAGAGTGAAACTGGTCGGCTTTTGTCCCTGGATTCAGTGAACACGCGGAGAAATCGGTAAAATTTATCAATGAAACGGCAGGAGTGAATACTTTCAATACAATTATATAAAAACTGTAAATGAAGCCGCTCATTGTTGTTGGACCAGTCCTTTCTGAGCACAGCTTTTAACTTTATTCCTGAGAGAGGTTTCATTAAGACAAGGTTCTGAATTTTGAGATGTTTGTGATATATCCACGTCATTATTTACATTGAAGATAAAGATGCTGATGTAATGTGTTTGTTCAACTGACTGTAACTAAAAGCAATGATCAGGGGTATAACCGTGTCAGTGGAGATTTAACCCTGTATAAATCATGGCTTGTTGCAATGTATCAGCTCAGAGTGCCTGCCAGAGCTGCGGTTTCCCGGCCAAAAGAAGTCACTGCTGCTCACCAAAATGGGATATCCAGTAATCTATCAGATAGAAGACATTTATTATCCTGTTCTTGCAGTCGTTGGAGTTCCGGGTAAGCCGTTATCGCAGCTGTTAATGGTGTAAATCCGTGGTAACTGGGCACTTTTTTTTCTCCCATCATGTTTTACACAGGCGCCTGTTCTCAGTCTCTGCTCTTTCAGTCTTGTAGCAGCTGCATTATAACTATAATGTACCTCGTATATCCAAACCTGGCATTGGTACGGAATTATTCCCTGTACTGAATGTATTGGAATCAGGTGTCTGGGCTAAGAGCTGGTCCCAGAGCTGTTAACAGTTTCATGTTGTGGAACTAAGCTGTCCTGGAATATTTTTTCATCAATGTGTTTTCAGTGATTGATAATATGATAGCTCACGGTCTCAATGTTACAAGGAGGCAGCACAATGTCCTCCCTCCACACTTACATGGTTCAGTTTAACTGGGAATTCAATGTATTTATTGGTTAAACGTGTTATGAAAAATTATTTCATTGTGTCTGTATCTGATGAAGTTCCAGATGTCTGGCTACTGAATTGAATTTTTTGCTGATTCTTTCACATCTCATTCTCTGCTTCATTGTGGATGAATTCACTGTAAAATGCAATGTTTTGAGGTTATGTTGTATCAGTTTGCACTTGAACTGTTGGAATCATAAGCCGTTCCATTTATCGAAAGATGAAAAGCTGCAGCGGTGATGTTGACGTTTTGTTAATTGAACAATGCCGCCATCTAACGCTGAAGTTTACAATTACAGGAGAAGGAATTTCAATCATTTTGAGGTGTGTCTGGAAGAGGCTTTCGATACGATTTATTCCACGCATTGTAGATGAAGTGAACAGTGTAGGTGAACTGATGGAGACTTGGATGATCTGTAGAAACATTAACCTGTTCACAGAGGCTTGAAAATTTAACACATTGTCACTAACAATAGGATCGTTGGAACACGGGGCTGGTGAGGAGAAAGCAGGCGCAGTATGTTCGGAATTACTCGGAAGTGAAAAGGGGCATTGAGAAAGAGAGTAGAGACAGCTCGGAGAGATAGAGAGGAGTCATCGAGAACGCGACTGAGAAGGAAAACGAGAGGGAGACGGGAGAATGAACGTGAGAGTAGAAAGCGAGGGACAGAGAGGGAGAGACAGACGGAAGGAGAGAGAGAGCAGCAGCTGTGTGAATAATTCACCGGAATAAAGTGCTGAAACTTCCAGTACAATTATGAAGAGGAAATGTGACTTGAAGGTGTTATTAGGATGTTGTCAGATTGTGAGAGTTTTATTATACTCGCTGCGGGAGTGTTTATCGCTATCAGGTCCTCAGTATGTTTCTGTGAATGTTCCTTTTACTTATTCACTGACTGAATAAATAAACGTAATTCATCGTATCGAATTATTAGAATACTGTATTCTAAAAGCTATGTGTCAGCTTAATTTGCTAAAGAACGAGGCTAATTTAATTACTATATTTCAATGTAATTTTAATTGAATGTGCAAAATAAATGTATTGAACTCATTTTATACCCAGCGCCCAGTTCCCTAACTCCAAAAACCATAGAAATGAACTGTTGAATTTATTAATTGAGTTGTGTTACGGGGACCTATAGATTAGACTTCCGCTAACACGTTCCTGCAGTCTCTCCCTATGAATCCCAGCCTCACATCCCACTGCATTTAATCCTCTGTCTCCTCATCCGTTGCTTCAGTTTATCTGCTTTCCCAAACCATCTGCTCCTGACTCCCCTCCAGCAGCTTTTCTCCCACCCAATCGCATTCACTGGCTCGGTCTCCAGCTGCCTTTCCCATCTTGTGGCAGCCCCTGTCGTCTCTCTTAACCGGGAGCAACAAACCAGCTGCACCTCCCACTGTCCGATCTTCCCGACCTTCTCTCTCGTTCCCATCCGTCTGGAGCCAAAATCCGGATTTAATCGGCTGGATTCCAGCTCATTCGAACCCCTTCTCCCTTCCCCAACCGCACTGCGCCCTCACTCGGCCCTTCCAGTGGATCCGGTGGTCACTCTTTTCAGTTTCTGTATCGATTTCCCAATTCATTTTTGATAATTGTGTTTAAAAACAACTCTCTGCTCGAAAGCGCTGCCGAGATCAGTGGATCAGTTTCCAACGTTTGATGCAGGAACAAAGCTGGAAATGTCATCCCAGATCCTCTCAAACTGCTGCTTTGACTCCAGTTCTGATCAGTAATTTCACTGCTTCCGTTTCTCTCTCTTGCAGTTAATGTGGTGGCGATTGTGATCCTGTCCCGAGGAAAGTGCGGTCTCTCCAAATGTATCAGTCGTTACCTGGTGGGAATGGCAGCGGCCGATCTCCTGGTCGTTATCACCGATGTTATATTTGCGAGGGTTGGTGGAATTTATTTCCCGGTTTCATTCCTTCACATTACTCACGTGTGCAGGCTCATTCCCTTCCTGGTTTTTGCAAGCACGGAGGCTTCAGTCTGGCTCACAGTCGCTTTCACCTTTGATCGATTTGTGGCCATTTGTTGTGAGAAGCTGAAAACAAAATATTGCACCGAGAAAACGGCGGCGGTGGTTCTGGGAACCCTGAGTGTGCTGAGCTGTTTGTAGAGTCTCCCATGGTACTTTATATATCAACCTGGAACTATAATTGATAATGTTCCCTGGTTTTGTGTCACTGAAGCGTACTTCTTTAATTCACCCATATGGGCCGCATTTGAGTTGTTTCACTACATTTTAACCCCTTGTGTCCCGTTCTTTCTGATTTTACTGCTCAATGTTCTGACCATCAGACGTATTTGAGCAGCCAGTAGAGTTCGGAGGGGACTCCGGAACCGCAGCAATGGAGAGAATCACAAGGATCCAGAGATGGAGAACAGAAAAAAATCCATCATTTTACTTTTCAGTATATCGGGCAGTTTTATATTGTTATGGTTGACGAAGGTTGTGTATAAAATGTTTGCACGAATTGCAAACATTCAGTATTATACTTCCGCAACTGACTCTAATTTTATCACAGAAGAGATATCATTTATGCTGCAGCTTCTGAGTTCCTGCACAAACACATGTATTTATGTCTTGACCCAGACTAAATTTAGAGAGGAGTTGAAGAACGCGGTGAAATATCCATTCAATCTAATTGTTAGATTAGTTAAATTATAGAAAGAGCTGCAGGCTAGAACTACTGTCCATTTCGTACTCCATCCCCTGTACTTCCCAGGTGACGGAAATTACAATTTATAGTAGCAGCACGGAGCCCTGAAATGATCTTCAATCTGATATGATATTTTTTCGATAATCTGAGCTATTGAGGCTCTGCAGACGATACATGAACTGTTGCTTGAAAAGGTGGCACTAAACAGCTCAGCTGGACTTCAACTGAGAGACCAAGAGAGAGAGAGAGAGAGAGACAGACAGAGAGAGCGAGAGAGAAAACAGAGAGGCGGAGAAACAGAGAGATACAGCGGGAGAGAAAGACTGAGGGAGAGAGACAGACAGGCAGACTGACAGAGGGAGTGAGAGCGAGAGAAAGAGAGAGAAAACAGAGAGGCGGAGAGACAGAGAGAAACAGAGGGAGAGAAAGACTGAGCGAGAGCGACAGACAGGCAGACAGACAGAGAGAAACAGACACATACACCGACAGAGGGAAATGTAGGAAAATAGAGAGAGAAAGAGACAGTGAAACAAAATGGAAAAAAACGAGGAAGAGAGAGCTAGAGGGAGAGACAGACAGACAGACAAAGGGAAGAGAGCGAGAGAAAGAGATGGATAGAGAGGGAGACAGAGAGAGAGAGATAGAGAGAGCAGATCGGAGAAAGACTGAGGGAGAAAGAGAGACAGAGAGGCAAACAGAGAGAAACAAATACATACACAGACAGAAAGAAATGTAAGAAAATAGAAAGAGAAAGAGAAAGAAAAGGGAAAAACCAGAGGAAAGAGAGCTAGAACGAGAGAGAAAGGGCGATGAATAGAGAGATAGTGAGAGAGGTGGGAGAGAAAGAAAGAGGCCATCCGGCCCATCATGTCTTTGCCAGCTCTTCAAAAGAGCTATCCAATTAGTCCCAGTCCCCAGCTCTTTCTCCATAGCCCTGCTATTTTCTTCCCTTAAAGTAATCAATCAATTCCCTTTCGAAAGTTACTATTGAATCTGCTTGCACCGCCTTTTCCAGTCGTGAATTCCAGATCATATCAACTGACTGCGTAAAGAAACTTCTCCTCATCTCCCTCTGGTTCTTCAGTCATTTATCTTAAATCTGTGTCCTCTGGTTACTGATTCTGCTGCCAGTGCGAACAGTTTCTTCTTATTTACTCTATCGAAACTCCTCATAACTGTGAACAGCTCGATTAAATCTCGCCTTAACCTCTCTCCTCTATACAGAACAATCTCAGCTCCCCTCGTCTCTCTACATAAAGGAACTCCCTCATCCCTGGTACTATTCTGATAAATATCCTCTTCACCATCACCGAGGCCTTGATATCCTTCCTCATGTTTGGTGCCCACAATTGGTCACAATGCTGCAGCTGCGACCTAAACTGTAATTTATAATAGTTTAGCTAAATAAATGTCTTGCTTTTATGTCTCCATTGATAAAGCCAAGCTCCCATATGTTTTTTTAATGACATTTATCAATCTGCTCTGCAACCTTCAAAGATTTGTGTACATAGATCACTGGGTCTCTCTGTTCTTGCACTCCTATTAAATTGTGCCATTTAGTTTATATTGCCTCTCTTCTTCCATCCAAAATGCATCACTTCGCACTTCTCTGCATTGACTTTCATCTGCCATTTGCCTACCCATTACGCTGTTCTGTCTATGTCCTCCTAAAGTCTGCTACTATCCTGTAACTACATTGTGTAGAACCACCCCCGTAGGATATTTACTGCTGCTTCTGGAGAGTGACTGTGTATGTGTGTCTATGTTTGGTTTCTGCGTGTGTGTGTGTGTGTGCGTGTGTGTGTGTGTTTGTGTTTGGTGTGAGAGAGAGAGGAAGAATGAAAGATAGAGAGGCATGGAAAGTAAGAGATACAAAACTAGGTGGGATCGTGAGTTGTGAGGATGATGCAAAGAGGCCTCGAAGCGATTTAGACAAGTTGAGTGAGTGGGCAAATACATGGCAGATGCAGTATAATGTGGATAAATGTGAAGTTATCGACTTCGGAAGGAAAAACAGGAAGGCAGAGTATTATATAAATGATAGATTCGGAAATGTTGATGCACAAAGGGACCGCGTGTCCTTCTACACCAGTCTCTGAAAGCAAACTTGCATGTGCAGCAAGCAGGATGATTTGCATAAAGGAGCAGGGATGTTTTACTGCAGTTATACAGGGCCTTGGTGAGGCCGCACCTGGAGTAGTGTGTGCAGTTTTGGTCTCCTTACCTAAGAAAGGATATACTTGCCATGGAGTGAATGCAGCGAAGGTTCACCAGACTGATTCATGGGATGGCAGATTTGAGGTATGAGGAGAGATTGGGTCGACTCGGCCTGTATTCACTCGAGTTTGGAAGAAGGCGAGTGGATCTCATTGAAATATATAAAATTCTGACAGGGCTGGACAGACAGAATGCAGGGAGAATGTTTCCTCTGTCTGGGGGGTCCAGAACGAGGGGGTCACAATCTCAGGATACGGGTTAGGACATTTAGGACTGAGATGAGGAGAACTTTCTTCAATCAGAGGGTGGAGAACCTGTGGAATTCTCTACCACGGTAGGCTGTGGAGGCCAAGTAACTGAAGGAGCGAGTTAGATTTCTAGATACAAAAGGCATCAAGGGGTATGGAGAGAGAGCAGGAATATGGCATTGAGGTAGTGTTTCAGCCATGATCATATTGAATGGCGGAGCAGGCTCGAATGGTCGAATGGCCGACTCCTGCTCCTATTTTCTATGTTTCTATGTCTCTATTTAAGTTTCACAAGGAGAAAAACACATTAATACAGACAGACAAAAAGGGAGACTGAGAGAATGAAAGATTCAAAGTCAGAAACAGAGAGAAAGAGAGAGATGAGGGAAGAGGGAGAGAGAGAAATGAAAAGTAGGAAAATGCAAAATAATAGAGAGTGACTGAGGAGGAAAAGGGTAAAGAAAAAGGAAAAACATGAGTGACCGCGAGAAAACAAAGACAGATACAGATATAGAAGAAGAAACAAACAGAGATAGCCGGAAAACGACAGAAAGGGAAAAGGAACAAGTGAAGAGACAGAGAAGGCAGAAAATGGGCCAGAAAAAAGAAGTGACAAGGAGCGAGACAATAATAAAAACAGAAACAAAGACGTTGAGAAAGAACACAAGGACAAAAGAAATGTCACGATGAAAAAAACAAAGACAATTAAAACAGATTCACATAAAAGGGAAGGAGAGTGTGTGAGAGAGAGATAGAAACGACGAGGGGCAGAGATAAAGTTAGATAGATGTGGCGAGAAATAAAGATAGAATTATGACAAGAGGAGAGACAAATAAAGAGAAAGAAAGCTTATATAGAGTGTGATAAATCAGGCAAGGGTAGAACGAGAGAGAGAGTGACAAAGAATCAAAAGTGATAGAAGCGGATAGGTAAATAGACAGAAGAAATCAATAAAAATATCGAGAAATAGTTGCAAAGATGAGATCGTGAAGTCAACTAGCAACAGAGAGAAAGTAGTCGACAGAAGCAGAGCTGGAGAGCGTACGAAACAAACAGAATGAAAAATAGAGAGATGAAAACGGAAGGAGGATGAAACAGATAGAGAGAAAGAAAAGGGAAAAGTAGATCCACAAAGTGAAACAAAAACATAATAAAATAAGAAATAGGAGCAGGAGTAGGCCACACGGCCCCTCGAGCCTGCTCTGACATTCAATGAGACCATAGCTGATCTTCGACCTCAACTCCACTTTCCCGCCCGATCCCCATATTCCTTATTTCCCCTTGAATCCAAAAACCTATCAATCTCAGCCTTGAACATATACAACGACTGAGCATCCACAGCCCTCTGGGGTAGAGAATTCCAAATATTCAAATCCCTATGGGTGAAAAAATTCCTCCTCATCTCAGTTTTAAATGACCGACACCTTATCCTGAGACTATGCCCCCGAGTTCTACACAATCCTGCCTGAGGAAACAACCTTTCAGCATCTACCCTGTCAAGCCCCCTCAGAATCTTATATGTTTCAATGAGGTCAGCTCTCATTCTTCTAAACTCGTGAGGGTATTTGCCCATTCTACTCAATCCCTCTCCGAACAGGACAACCTTCTCACCCCTGGAATCAATCGACTGAACCGTCGTTGCACCGCTTCCAAAGTAAGTATAACCTTCCTTAGATAAGGAGATCAAAACTGTAAACAGTACTCCAGGTGTGGTCTCACCAAAGCCCTGTTCAACTGTAGCAAAACTTTCTTACTCTTGTACTCCAACACCCTTGCAATAAAGGCCATCATGCCATTTGCCATCCTAATTGCTTACAATACCTATATGCTAACGTTCTGTGTTTCTTGTACGAGGACACCAAAATCTCTCTGAACACCAGCATTTAATAGTTTTTCAGCATTTAAAAAATATTCTGTTTTTCGATTCTTCCGACAAAAGTGAATAACTTCACATTTCCCCACGTTTTACTCCATCTGCCACCTTCTCGCCCTTTAACTTAACCTGTCTATATCCCTTTGCAGCCCCTTTGAGTTCTCCTCACAGCTTACTCTCCCACCTAGCTTAGTATTGTCAGCAAACTTGGATACACTGCACTCGTTCTCCTCATCTAAGACATTTATGCAGATTGTAGAAAGCTGAGACCCATGTGTTGAGCCTTGCAGCACCCCACTGGCCAACATGAATATGAACCGCTCATCCCTACTCTATGTTTTCTGTCCGTTAACCAACCCTCTATCCATGGTTATATATTACCCCCAACCCCATGAGCTGTTATCTTGAGTACCAACCTTTTCTGTGGCACCTTATCGAATGCCAATTGAAAATCCAAACATTTGACATCAACTGGTTCCGCTTTATCTACCCTGCCAGAACATCCTCAAAAAGCTCTAATAACTTTGGCGAACACGATCTCCCTTTCATAAATCCATGTTCACTCTGCCTAATGAAATTATGATCATCTAATTGCCCTATTACCACTTCCTTAATAATGGATTCCATCATTTTCCGGACGACTGATGTAAAGCTAACTGCCCTGTAGTCCCTTGTTTTCTCTCTCCCTTTTTTCCTGAATAGCGATATTACATTTGACACCTTCCAATCGGCTGGGACCATTCTCGAATCTCGGGAATTTTGGAAGATCATAACCGATGCATCCACTATCTCGGTTTTCGAACCCTCAGATGTAAGTCATCCGGTCTGGGAGATTTGTCCCGTTAATTTCTCTAATACTTTATCTCTACAGATATTAATTACTTTAAGTTCCTTTATTGCATTATACCCTTGGTTTCCCACTATTTCCGGTATGCTTTTTGTGTCTTCTACTTTGAAGGCAGATGCAAAATATTTGTTTAACTTCTCTGCCATTTTATTATGTCCCCGTTATCATTTCTCCTGTCACGTCCTCTAAGAGACCAACGTTTACTTTTGCTACTCTCTTCCTTGTTACATACTTGTAGAAGCTCTGACAATCTGTTTTATATTTCTTGCTCGTTTACTCTCATATTCTATTTTCTCCCTTTTTATCAATTTTTCGACGTACTTTGCTAGTTTCTAAAACTCCACAATCTTCATGCTTACTCCTCTCTTGGCAGCATTATAGGCCTCTTCTTTTAATCTAATACTATGCTTAACTTCTTTGATTAGCAACGGATGGATCACTTTTCCCGTGGATTTTTAATTTCTCAATAAAATGTATATTCGTTGAGAATTCTGAAATACTTCTTCAAATGTCTGCCATTGTTTATCTTTGAGTCTATTTTCCCAATTTACCTGAGCCAACTCGCCATTCATACCCATATAATTGGCTTTATTGAAGTTTAAGACCCCAGTATCACTCCCAGTGCGCCGGCTCGATCAGATGTCGCAGGTGAAGCAGCACCAGGGCCTGCGTTTCCCCCGAGGCCGATTCCTCCACCCGCCATGATCGCGTTGCCTCTGTAGAAGCATCATCCGATCGTACCTCTAACCGTTGAATCAAGGACCCCAACCAAACACAGGTTTGTGAGGGAAGTTCGCAGCCCTGTGTCTGTCCATGTCTCAGAAATCGGAAATCGCTGCGATCGACTGAATTCAGTGCACCAAAAAAACCAGAACACTTGTTTTTTACTTGAACGGGAATGCTGCAGGTGTAAATGGTGTTGGTCCGCTGGGACTCTCTATAACGGTGTGAATGGTGTTGGACCACTGGGACTCTCTATAATGGTGTAAATGGTGTTGGTCCGCTGGGACTCTCTATAATGGTGTAAATGGTGTTGGTCCGCTGGGACTCTCTATAACGGTGTAAATGGTGTTGGACCACTGGGACTCTCTATAACGGTGTGAATGGTGTTGGACCACTGGGACTCTCTATAACGGTGTAAATGGTGTGGCTCCACTGGGACACTCCTTAATGGTCTAAATGTTGTTGGTCCACTGCGACTTTCCATAATGGCTTGGAATGAGAGGCTTTTTTTCTCTTTGGAATTCTATGCAATGGGAGGGAATCGGAAAGGGCTTGGTCTTTTCGGATTTTTTCCAGCGGGAGTGAGTGAGAAGGGGCTTGGTCCATTGGGATTCCATCTGCGTGCTCTTGCGTTTACAGGGGAGACCTGTACGTTGCCAATCTGCTTTGTGTTTAAATTTGTGCCCCCTCGTTTAATCCCTAAAAAGAAAAGCATAAATGTAACGGAACATAGAAAGGAAATTCTTCAGATATCAGGTGATCAGCGGAGCTTTTTGGGCAGGTAGCTGCTCGCCAGAGAATGCTGAGCCCGATTGGCAATATCAGCTGACTGCCATTAAATGGTTCCGGTCACAATACAAACACAGGAAAATCAAATGAAGCATAACTGGACATCAACTAAGAAAAGGGCAAAAATGTATTTCATAAAGAGATGATATGTCTCAGGCAGTTATGTTGTCAGAACTTGTGATTGAGTGACATTGATTGGTTGAATATTAGACTGAAGTTTACATTCGCGTTTTTATTAGGTAATTTCCGTTGGGCACATGACAGGCAGTCATTTCATTCCGTGGAGCGATGGACATGTTCCATTGGAATAGTCTTCCTGTTGTGTTTGGTGTTTCCGAGCATCAACCAAGACGCGCTCTTCGTCACTGTCAAAGCCACGGTGATTGGTATTGGTCTATACGCAGTATCAAGGGGAAAGGAGTCAGGGGCGGCTTAGTCATCAAACTTTAATTCCCCAAAATGGATCATTTTGTAACAAGTGAAAGAAGTTCGGAAACACAGTTCTCAAACCCATCGACATCCGACAATAAAAGAACGGTGTGTAAGTACGTCATCTGCAACAGAAAGTTCAAGTAATGACGGACGTACTTCTGCCATGTCCACCTGATCTGAACAGCCCACTAAGAAGAAAATCAAATCGTGGACGAGGCAGTATCGAGAGGCTTTTTTGAAATGAGGTTCCATTATTTTTGCAAACGCAAACCATGATCCAAAGCTCCAGTGTGTTATTTGTCGAGGGACTTGCAAAGAAGTGTTTAAAACCTTCAAAGTTGAAAGGACATTTAGAAACAGAACATGGGGAATTCTTTGATCACCCGCTTGAATATTTTCAAAGGAAGCAACAGGAATTAAAGTTATCAGCACAAGTTCTTAATCGGTCAACTGCTCTGACTGATAAGACACAACTGGCGTCATATTTGGTCGCCTAACGTGTGGCAAAAGAAAAAATGGAGACAAAACTTATTCTTCCAGCATCTCTGGATATGGTGCGTACAATCTTCAATGAGAAGCCTGCAGAAAGATTGAGAAGCATTCCTCTCAGTGATAACACAATTTATCGAGGATTATGTTCTATTGCTGAGCAGTTAGAAGCCAAGCTGATTACTCGGTTACAGTCAGCCGGGGATTTTGCTTTCCAACTTGACGAGAGTGCTGATATTTCAAATTGTGCAACACTGTTAGTTTTTGTGAGATATGTCGGGCAAGGTGACTTCATGGAAGGTTTGCTGTGTTGTCTAACTTTACCAACAAATACAACAGGAGCACAGATATTCGAAGCACTGCATGAGTGTGTCGATGGAAAATACAAATTGGACTGGGCTAATTGTAAAGGAATTCCAACTGATGGAGCAGCAAGTATGACAGGTAGAAATAGCAGAGTCGTGAGAACAATACCTGAGGCAGCTGGTAATGATGTTTGGAATCACTGTTTCATTCACCGCGAAGGTTTGGCGTCCAAGGTATTTGCCCCTGAACTTATGGCAGTACTGAAGGAAGTAGTGAAAATTGTCAATTTATTTAAAGGAAGCTCTCTGAACTGCAGGCTTTTTGAAGCATTATGTTCAGAAATGGGAGCTGAGCTTACTCATTTACTGTTCCACACTGAAGTACGATGGCTGTCACGGGGCAGGGTGCTTACAAAGGTGTATGACCTCAGGGAAGAGAATAATATTTTTCTGGCAGAGAAACAGTCGAACTTGGCCAATTTGTTTTACGATGACAGGTGGTTAATGAAGTTGCCATACCTGGCTGACATGTTCTCAATTTTAAACGATGTGAATTTGAAGTTGCAAGGAAGAGGCAATGATTTGTTTCGACATTGTGAACAGATACAAGCATTCCAAAAGTCATTAGAACTGTGGCAAGCCCGACTGAAAAGTAATCGCCCGAGCTATTCCATGTTCCCAACACTGTTACAACATATTGAGGAGAACAGCATCAATGAAGATAAAGGGAATGAAATGAAATGTGACATAGAGTTACACCTCGCTGCTCTGTCTGACCATTTTGATCGCTACTTCCCTGCAGAGGGATTTGCAAATTTGAAGGAAAAGCATTGTGTGAAAGATCCTTTTTGCTTTCGAAAATTCTGAATCAGTAATGAAGTTAAACTTGATGCCTGAGCAAGAAAACGAGCTGGTGAGACTCACCTGTGAGCACACTGAAAACACGCCACAAGTCATTTAGTTTGTCACTTTTTGGATCAGTGCTTTCAAAGAATATCCACTGTTAAGTAAGATAAACGTTGCGTTGTTGCTGCCATTCACAACAACCTACATCTGCGAATTGTGATTTTCGACTGTGAGATGGTTAAAAAAAAGAGAAAGAAACCGATTCAACAGCGCACCTGATATGGGTGTAGAGCTTTCATCTTGTGATCCAGATTGGAACGAGGTCATGAACAACAGGCACATTATTTAAGTGAAACTCAACCTTATCTTTTATTTACTGTATTCATACTGCATTTAAAATGTCTTTCAAGTAACGTCGATATCTAAATTTAGTTATAACTTGAAGTGAAGTGAAGAGCGAGCATGTACTGACCTTTATTGGGATTTGATGAAAACTCCAGTCAGAAGTTGTTATTGTTTTGGATCCTGTGGGAAGTGTTTGCCTTCCACTGGGTCACGAGGAAAAAAGTTTGTGAAACACTGTTCTAAACTGTACGGTCAGTGTCTGTTTAGCAAACCGGCTCTCAATTCCTCAGTCCATATTTCTGGAAACGCTTATGTGCGCGACGTCGGCAATAAAACACTGACCGACGCCCGGTGACTAATGGCGGCCGGAGGCCCCACATTCCCCCGAGCCCCAGAAATCCCTCTCTCTCTCCAAGGCGCTGATTTCCCGAACAGAATGCGCATGCTCCCCAGGCCCGCCCTGCATTCTGGGAGCGCCGCTGTCTTGCAGTTTGTGGTGAGTCGGACTCGGTGGAAACGGGAGAAGAAACCGGGAAGCGGCGGGTAGAAAAGGGGAGGGGCTGGGTGAGGCGTTTAATGGTGTCACGGGACCCCGACCCGCCGGTCCGCCTGGCCCCCCGTCTCTGATTCGGAGTCTGAGCCGCATTCGGTGTTGCTGAGACTCCGCTCTCCCCCACTCATTGTCTGGGATCAGCACCGTGCATGCTCCGGCCACCGGCGCTTCCCGCGCATGCACTCTGCACCTCTTCGAATTGAGTTGGACCATATTCTACCTCGTGGGGCATTCTGGGGAAGGTCATCTGACATTGTAAACCCCTCTTGCTGATATTTCTGTGATGGGGTTTCGAAGTGCGAGGTTCAATCAAACAAAAGCAAAATACTACGGATGCTGGAAATATGAAATATAATGAGAAAATGCTGGAAATCCTCAGCAAGTCAGGAAGCATCCGTGGAGAAAGAAACAGACTTAACGTTTCAGGTTAGAGTTAAAGTTTTGTCAGAGCTTGAAGAAGTAAAAGAATTAACATTTTTTTAAGCAAGTAGAGAGCCAGGGAAAAAGGGGGCGGGGAGGGAAAGAACAATAGGGAAGGTCTGTGAGAGGGTGGAGGGCAGGGGTGATAATGCAACAAAAGGGATGATGGTGCAAGGCAAGGAGGGTGGTAATGGGTCAAGTAAAGAGACAAACAATGGCTGCAGAGGAGCTTTAAAGGGCTCCAGTTAGTTGGATGTGTGAATGAGGCAGTGAGCCAAAAGAAGCGCATTTGAAGCGGAGAGAGAGGGACACGCTGTGTAACCGGGCGCAAACATTCATCCACAGCCCAGACATCACTTGTTTTGCACTTGGCGTGAAAGGAATATATTAATTACAAAAATCCATGTTATTTGATTTTGAATAGTTTTGTTTCTAAATTGAATCATGTTTCTCCAATTATATTTCCCAACTCAGATTCAAAGCCTCCAACCCAACCCAAATGTTGGAGATGGTGCAGAGGGTTTGTATTTCAGCAGCGGTAGGAGGGTGAGTGTGTGGGACGGGGATTTACAATCTGGAGGAATGAGCAGGAAGAATGGTCCACAGAAACGAGATTTGCCTGTTCTGAATTTCTATCCTGTATTCACAGTGAGGACTTTTGTAAATTCCAGTGCATTGATTGTGGAAAGAGCTTTAACCAGTTCCACAACCTGAAAAAAACATCGCACGATTCACAACGGGAAGAAACCGTACACGTGTTCTGTGTGTGGACGAGGCTTCAACTGATCGTCCAACCTGGAGAGACACAAGGACACCCGGACCATGGAGAAACCGTGGAAATGTGGGGACTGTGGGAGGGGATTCAATGACCCGTCCCAGCTGGAAACTCATCGACACAGACACACTGGGGAGAGGCCGTTCACCTGCTCCGTGTGTGGGAAGGGATTCACTCATTCAACCAGCCTACTGACACATCAACTTGTTCATACTGATAAGAGAGCTTTAAAATGTTCTGACAGTCAGAAGAGCTTTAAAAGAAAAAAGGATCGACTGACACACCAACGTACTCACACTGGGGAGAGGCCGTTCACCTGCACTGAGTGTGGGAAGAGATTCATTCAGTCATCCAACCTGCAGACACACCAATATATTCACACTGGGGAGAGGCCGTTCACCTGCACTGAGTGTGGGAAGAGATTCAGTCAGTCATCCAACCTGCAGACACACCAATATATTCACAATGGGAAGAGGCTGTTCACCTGCTCCGTGTGTGGGAAGGGATTCACTCGTTCATCCTACCTCATTGAACATCAACATGTTCATACTGATAAGAGACCCTTTGAATGTTCTGACTGTGAGAAGAACTTTAAAAGAACGAGGGATCGACTGAGTCACCAACGTATTCACACTGGGGAGAGGCGGTTCACCTGCTCCGTGTGTGGGAAGGGATTCATTCTGTCATCCAGCCTACTAATACACCAGCGAGTTCACATATGACTGCATGGTTGGATTCTGCTGTTATTACTGCTGTTAATCACATCCAGGACTGTACCATGTTCATTCTAGCAGTTGGAGGTTTTTTCTGATGTTAATAACCCATTTCACTGGACTACAGTATTAGAATTCTGTACAAGTGTTGAATAAATCAGCTTTCTTTCAAACACAGTGTTTCTATTCCTTGATATCTCGATGATAAGACAAGCAATTGGAGGACTCATGATGAAGTGAGTGGAATCCAACTTACAACTAAGTTCCTCCACCTTTTTAAAAGATGGATCTACAAGATGTCCAAGTCTGACAGGACATAAACTTCTATTATATCACAGGGTCCACTTCAATCAGCCTAAGCAGATTTCCACTACCCTTGTGTGAAAAAGAGATTCTTGATTTCAATGCTAGACATCCGAGCTCCAAATTTAAGCTGATGCCCTCTTGTTCTCGATTCCCCCACCAGAGAAAATAGTTTATATTTCTAACCTATCGAATCCCTTTATAATTTTAAATATCTGGATCAGATCACCCCTCAACCTTCTAAACTCAAGGGAAATCTAACCAAGTTTATACAATTGGTCCTCATAATCGAACCCTTCAAGCTCCAGTATCATTCTGGTGAATCTGCACTGTCCCCCCTCCAAGGCCAATATATCCTTGGTGAGGATCAGTACTCCAGATGGGCTCTGACCAAGGCTCTGTAGAACTGAGGCATCACTTCCTCCCGTTTGTATTCCCGCCCTCGAGATAAAGGCCAAAATTCCATTAGTCTGTGATTTTTTATCTGTGCACTAGCTTTTGGTGATTTGTGTGCATGGACACACAAATCCCTTTGCTCCTGCACCGTTCCCAGTCTCTCATTTTAAGAGAATACTCCAATGTTTCCTTCTTGCATCCGAAGTGAATGATCTCACACTTCCCCGCATTGAACTACATCTGCCACAGTTTGTCCATTCACTTAAACTGTCTTTTTGTAACTTCCTGCTTCCATCTACACCACTTACTGTGCCTACTAACTGAGTGTCACCTGGAAACTTGGATCTACAACTCTCTATTCCTTCATTCAAGTTATTGATAAATATGGTGAAAAGCTGAGACCCCAGTACAGATCCCTGGGGACACCACTTGTCACATCCCGCCAATTAATGAACATTCCCTTTATTCCTACTCTCTTCTCCGACCTCCCAACAAATTCCAACCCAAGTCACAAGGTCACTTTCAATTTCTTGTACCTTTATTTATTCTATTAATCTCTCGTGCTGATCCTCATGATCGGGTGCTGGGGAGATCAGATGGCGAGATAATGGGGCGCTCACAAGAAGAGCTACTAGGGAGATCACAAGGTGAGGCAGTGGGACACCACATGATCACATACTGGGGAGATCACATGGCAACGTACTTGGGGATCACATGGCGAGGTACTGGGGAGATCATCTGGCGAGGTATTGGGGCGATCACATGGCGAGTTCATGGGGGATCACATTGCGAGGTACTCGGGAGATCACATGGCTAGATACTGGGGAGATGAAATGGCGGGGTACTGAGGAGATCACATGGCGAGGTTCTGGGGAGATCACATGGCGAGTTACTTGGGAGATCACATGGCTAGGTACTGGGGAGATCACATGGCGAGGTACTGGGGAGATCACATGGCGAGTTACTTGGGAGATCACATGGCTAGGTACTGCGGAGATCACATGGCGCGGTTCTGGGGAGATCACATGGCGAGTTACTTGGGAGATCACATGGCTAGGTACTGGGGAGATCACATGGCGAGGTACTGGGGAGATCACATGGCGAGTTACTTGGGAGATCACATGGCTAGGTACTGGGGAGACCACATGGCGAGTTACTTGGGAGATCACATGGCGAGGTTCTGGGGAGATCACATGGCGAGTTACTTGGGAGATCACATGGCTAGGTACTGGGGAGATCACATGGCGAGGTACTGGGGAGACCACATGGCGAGGTACTGGGGAGATCACATGGCTAGGTACTGGGGAGATCACATGGCGAGGTTCTGGGGAGATCACATGGCGAGTTACTTGGGAGATCACATGGCGAGGTACTGGGGAGATCACATGGCGAGGTACTGGGCGATCTCATGACGGGGTACAGCAGACATCACATGACGAGACACGGTGAGGTCACATGATGGACCAGTCAGATCGCATAACAGAGTAGTGGAGGGATCACATGACGCTGTACAGCAGACATCACATGACGGGGTCCGGGGAGATCACACGACGCTGCACTATGGACTTGACATTACACTTTTTCTGGTATAGGATCTCCCTCCATTATCCACCCACTAAACCCATCCAGGTAACTGTCTTCCCAAGAGGGGAGGGGAAGGGGGAGAGTAAGGAGACAGGGCTTTCATCCAGTGAGATGTGTCTGGCATTGCACCATTTTAAAGTTGGCTCTCCCCTAAACGGGAACCAAGTGCTTCATTGGAAAGTTTGTGTATCTCCGAGCCCGAGACAGCTTCCTACAGACATCATTCAAACCAAAGCTGATGTGTGAAGGGGAAGCGCTGTTTGAAATGCTGATTCTGGGTCAACCACGGACCAGGACCTGGTCTGCAGGGCACGTCTATGATGTCACAATACTCAGGCATAGCGTCATAGAAGCGTCACCGCTTTATGACATCACTGATACTGCAGTACCTAGCAACCAACCGAGGAACGAACCTCTCGGAACACTGCATATTATGGCCTGTGTTTAGCTCGAGGCTTTTCCAGACAGTGAAAGAGGAGCTAGGTTCAATGTGTGTGCAGTGTGTGCGCGGAGATCACTTTATACACAGTACATCACCACATTGTTCAAGCAATTTTCAATTAAGGAGAAATAAACGAGGAAACTATAGTCCTATTAGTCTAACGTCAGTTGTGGGGAAGTTACTCGACTCAGTTATTCGGTTCAGAGTGACTGAGCATTTGGATAAATTTGAGCTGATCAGGGAGAGCCAGTATGGATTTGTATTTCTGACTGTGTGTATAATTGGAATGAATGTCCCAGCAATGATTGTGTGTGGAGTGTACATGTGCTGTGGGAGGAGATAAATGGGTGGGTACAGTCCATGATAGGGTGGAGTGACATGGGGTTGTCGGTCGAGATTAAATCGGTTGGAGGAGGTTACAGAGGTAGGGAGGGGGCAAGGACCATGAAGGGTTTTGTACACGAGGATGAGGATTTTAAAATCGAGACGTTGCCGGACTGGGAGCCAATGCAGTAACATACGAACAGAAACATACGGTTCACTGCCCGGCAGACAGGTGGAGAAGACATTGATGTCCGGGGAGGAACAGTCAGGGTCACAGCAGCAGTCGAGTTGATAGAATCCGCCAGTCAGGTCACAGGTACAAATGGGAACGGCTGGAACAAGACACACACAGAGATCTTACAACAGAACACGCACGGTCTCAAAGACCACCTCCATCCCTTGTCTGAATCCACGATCGCCGTCTTCTCCATGTCCCAAAATCAATCTGCAGACTTATCCTCCCACTGCTTTCTACTCAGCGAATTACAGCTTCCAAATACCCAGCACAACACACTTAATAAAAAATAATATTTATGAGGAGAGAATAGAGAAGCTGGGATTACTCTACTTGGAGCAGGGAAGGTTCAGGGGAGATTTAGCAGAATGGTACCGGGGATGAGGGACTTCAGTTACCGGGAGAGTCTGGAGAAGCTGGGATTGTTCTCCTTAGAGCAGAGACGGTTAAGGGGAGATTTAATGGAGGGGTTGAAAATGAGGAGGGGTTTTGATGGAGTCGATGGGGAGAAACTGTTGCCACTGGCGGGAGGGTCGGTAACCAGATGACACAGATTGAATAGAATTGGGAAAAGAGCCAGATGTAGATGAGGAGAATGTTTTTGGGGAGCGAGTTGTTCTGATGTGGAATTCACTGCCTGAAAGGGCGGTGGGAGCAGATTCAATAATAACTTTCAAAAGGGAATCGGATCAATCGTTGAAAGGGGGAAATTTGCGGGACTGTACGGAAAGAGCACGGGATTGGGACGAATGGGATTGCTCTTTCACAGAGCCAGCACAGGCGCGATGTGTCGAGGGGCTCTTTCAAAGAGCCGGCACGGGCGCGATGGGCCGAGCTGCCTATTTGACAGAACCGGCACAGGCGCGATGGGCCGAGCAGCCTCTCTTTGTGCTGTTTGATTCTCGCTCACTTTTGGGTTCCGACCCACGGCCCGTTTGACTGGGAGGCGGCCGAGTGATTTCCCCCCCCCCCCCCCGCACCCCGACCCCAGCCCAGCTCGACACCGCATGCGCGGTTTCGCTGGCCGCAGCGCACGGACATCAGTGCGCAAATGTGAGTGACGTTGCCGCGTGTCACGTGATGGGAGGAGTCAGCCCAGGCGGTGTGGCGGGAGGGCCGGGCGGATGTGTGAGCTGTGAATCAAAGGGCCCGGAGTCAGCGCTCACTCCGCACAGGGTTTGGAGAATTTGTTTAAAATGCAAAATCTGCAGGAATGAAATCAAAATAGAAATGGAGAAAAAAAGGGGAAAAATTGGAAATAAAAACAGAAATGTCCAAACTCACATAAGGCTGATGGTCCGGGTCCTCCCGCCACTATTAGTCTTCTCTCCCTGGGGCATAGAATGAGCAGAATATTTGAATGTAACTTTTTTTTATTGCAGAGGGTGCTGGATGTATGGAATGGACCAGCTAGGGAGGCAGTGGGGCCTGATTGTATCAGCAAATTCTACAGAGTTGGCTAAGTAACTGATAGCGGTACCTTGGGATTTGACAGCCTAGAAATTGGGATCTTTATTTTTTTTGTACATGTGCACTAGCATTTTACTGATTGGTGTACCTGGACACGCAAATCCCATTGCTGCTCCACTGTCTTTAGTTTCTCATCATTAAGAAATTAATCCCATTTCTAACGTGGTGCTTGCAATAAATGCTCTTTGTTTAACTCCCCACATCTTTACTGTCCGGCTTTATTTCCACTCTTCACTGTTCAATAACAACAGACACCGTGAGACTTGAAATTTTAAAAGAAATATTTCAAAATATACTTAATTTCATAATATTGATGGATGCACAGAGTTCAATGTAAATATCAGAGTTACAATTCAAATCAATACAATACAGATCGTACACACTGCGGTTCCATTATTACATTTCAAAACACAGCACATATCTTCTAATACATGCTGTACAATAGAAGGTGAAATGGCCTTACACGGTCGCCTTTCCCCATAGATTCTTTGTACAGGCCGCACCTCTCTTCAGTGCATCCCACAGCAAGTACTCCTGGACCTTGGAGTGTTCCAGTCGGCAATACTCGGTCGTGGACAGCTCCTTCATCTGGACGACCAGCGGGTTTCGGGCGGACCATTGGGCCACCTTAAGCGAATTGATGGTCTTCCAGCAGCAGTTGATATCTGTCTTGGTGTGTGTCCCGGGGAACTGCCCGTAGTGCACAGTGTTCTCTGTTACCGAGCTGTTGGGAATAACCCCTCTTCGACTCCACGGTATAGAGGTCCTGTCTCTATGGAGGGGGCTTTCACCTTTTACCGAATACACGGATCCATTCGCCCACATTCATGTTAGTGTTTGGCAAACACTGTCTGATGTCTCTCACACACCTGTCGAACCTTGGGGTCAGAGACTTAGGGGGTAATTTCACCCTCACTGCTTGGGCGGTAAACTGACGGAGCAGAAATTAAAATCGGGCCGGTTCTACGAGGGGTGGTTGATCCGCTCTACCAGTTCAGCTCCCAGTGATGTTGTGAGCGGTGCAGTTTGAGACAATGGACCAGCTTTAGGGCTTCGAAGATTGATACCAGTGCGTATGTCCGGAAAGGTGTGGCCGATTTGAAGCTTCCCCGCCTGGCGGAAATGGGGTGGATGAGGCTAGTTAATGGTGTCAGGTCACTTACCGCCCTTTTAACGCTGTCGTTCCTGCCTCCACCATCGTGGGTAGGGTCCTGAGAAGAGCAGCCTGAGCAACACTCACCTGTTTCCGGTCAGGCCACGTGTAATAGGTTAATCAGAGTGTTATGACGTACAAGGGACATCATTCAATGTTAGTTACAAATGGATGGAGGAGCCGCCCTTTCGATGGGCATTGAGTGGTCCAGAACACTGAGAAGTTTCTTTGTAACTTATATTTTGTGGGTCAAGGAGGAGCGGGAGAGCTTTCCCTTGGCCTGCTGCGGCTGGGAGAAATCTCCCGGCCCCTGATCGTCTCAGAAATGTATCAGGAGGTTTCTTTATAGATCTGTGTCACCAGGTCCAGCCTCATGTCCCATTAAAATCCCTGCAGTGAGTAAACATTGCTGCACAGCAGCTCAGAGAGGAAACGATCTCCAGAACTCCCCACTGGAGTTTGAAATTACATTACTATTTCACTACTTAGTAACGGTCCGGGTGTTGGTTCATAACTATTCTTGTTCTGGTCAAAACAAAAATTCCAATGAACAGGACGATGTCTGACCCTGACAGCTCACCCTCAGTCCATTCCACCGGGCAGTGTGTGTGATGGGAAATAATCATCAACCGAAAAGGAGGATTTGATTTTATTCATTTCAGGATTAAACATTTAATATTGAAATCCTATTATTTCCAGACTAATAACAGCAAACCATATCATGCTAGAATCACATTTTGTATCATTTCACAACACCGCAGATATTGAGTAAAATATAATTCCTGTCTGGTATTTCCAAATGTATTTCAAGTTTTAGATGGATATCAGTTACTTTAGTGAACTCATTGATGTCAATGGAGAGTAAAATCAGGCGCGGTGAATAACAGGCTCTGATCCGCTACCATCCGTCTTACGCCAACACCAAACCGGAAAATCTACTCTCATTGACTTTTTCTTTAAATTTCGGATGAAATGTCGACAGATGTTTCTATAATTTAACGAATGTAACAATTAGATTCAGTGGGTATTTCACCCCGTTCTTCAGCTCCTCTCTGAATTTAGTCTGGGTCACAGCATAAATACACGTGTTGGTGCACGAACTGAGTAGTTGAAGCATGAATCCGGCTGATTCAATGTCACTGGCGGTATAGTACTGGGCATTTGTTATACGCGGAGAGATAACAGAAAAAACTTCTGTGCTCCATAACAATATAAAACTGCCTGATATACTGAAGAGTAAAATGATGGATTTCCTTCGGTTCTCCATCTCTGGATCTTTGTGATTCTCTCCATTGCTGTTGCCCCGGAGTCCCCTGCGGACTCTACTGGCCACTAAAATGTACCTGGCGGTGAGAACATTGAAAAGCAAAATGAGAATGCATGGGAGACAAGCCATTAACACAAGAATAAACAAGCAAAACGCTGACCATGTGGGTGAAGTGAAAAAGATCGGTTTCAAGATACAACCCCGGGGTACATTGTCCATTATATATTCCGGGTCAAGTACAAAGTACCAGGGAATGTTTAGTAAACAGCTCAGCGCACTCACCACCCCGATAACAGCAGCCGCCGTTTTTTCGTTGCAATAATTTGTTTTCAGCTTCTGACAACTAATGGCCACAAATCGATCAAAGGTGAAAACCACCGTGAACCAGACAGAGGCCGCTGTGGTTGCTAATCTAAGGGTGTCAATGAGACGGCACACGGGGGTAATGGTCAAAAATGAAAATGGGAAATGAATGTCACCAATTCGCCACATTATGACATCAGTGATAATGACCAGGAGATCGGCCGCCGCCATTCCCACCAGGTAGCGAGTGATACATTTGGAGAGTCCGCACTTTCCTCGGGACAGGATCACAATCGCCACCAAGTTAACTGTAAGAAAGAGAAAAGGAAGCAGAGAAATTACTGATCAGACCTGGAGCCAAAGCAGCAGTTTGACAAAATCTGGGGTGAATTTTCCAGCTTTGTTGGTGCATCAAATCGTGGAAAATGATTCACTGGTTATTGGTGTCAGGGAGCAGCCCGTTGGTTACATAATGTTGTCAATAAACTTACTTTACATATTCAATTAAAACTAAAATAAAATGCATCAATTGAATTAGCGTCGTTCTTTATTGAATTAAGCTGACACATGGCTTCTAGAATACAACATTCTAATAATCCAATGCGATCAAGAAATCTCTGATTTTATTCTTCAAATAGATTTCAATTTTTTTATGTATGCAGTCACTAAACAAGTAAAAGGAGCATTCACATAAACAGACTGACAACCGCATAACGATAAACGCACCCGGCGCGAGTATAATAAAACTCTCACAATCTGACAAAATCCTGATAACAACTTCGTCACATTTCCTGATCATAATTGTACTGGATGTTTCAACAGTTCATTCCGAAGAATTATTCACACCGCTTCCCCTCTTCCCTCTCTC
This sequence comes from Heptranchias perlo, assembly GCF_035084215.1. NCBI lineage: Eukaryota > Metazoa > Chordata > Chondrichthyes > Hexanchiformes > Hexanchidae > Heptranchias > Heptranchias perlo. The sequence goes on from NW_027139666.1 coordinate 1,396,873, forward strand.
ATTCTCTGTGTGTTTTTCTCTCTGCCTGCCTCTCTCTTTCTCTCGTTCGTTCTCCCCCTCTCTCTCGTTTTCCTTCTCAGTTTCTTTCCATATCGCTCCTCTTTATGTCTCCGCACTCCCTCAACTCCCTTTTTCAATGCCACTTTTCACATCCGAATAAATCGTAACGTCCTGCTGTACGTTCACCAGCCCCGAGTTGCAAAGATTCTATTCCCAGTGTCAGTTTGTAAAATTGTTAAGCCTCTGTGATTAGTTTATTGCTTCGACTGATCACCCAAGTATCCGCCTGTTCACCTACACTGTTCACTTCATCTACAATGCAAGGAATAAACAGAATCGAATGCCTCTTCCAGACGCACCTCACAATAATTGAAATTCCTTCTCCTGTAATTACAAAGTACAGCGTTAGATGGCGGCATTGTTCAATTAACAAAACGTCACTTTCATCGCTGCTGCTTATAATCTCCAGATAAATGGAAGGGCTCCTGATTCCAACAGATAAAGTGCAAACTGATGTGACATAACCTCAAAGCATTGCATTTTACAGTGAATTCATCCACAGTGAAGCAGAGAATGAGATGTGAAAGAATCAGCTCCAAACTCAGTTCTGTCACCAGACCTCTGGAGCTGCACCATATGCACACACAATGAAATAATATTTCAGAATAGTGATAACCAATAAATACATTGAAATACCAGTTAAGCTAAATCATATTATTGTGGAGGGAGGACATCGCGCTGCCTCCTTGTAACACTGAGACCGTGAGCTGTCTCATTATCAATCACTGAAAACACATTTATTAAAAAATGTTCCAGGACAGGTTAGTTCCACAACATGAAACTGTTAACAGCTCCTGATGGTCTGATACCAGGTATTAGTCCAGACACCTGATTCCAGTACATTCAGTACAAGGAATACTCCAGTAACAAAGCCAGTGTTGGATATGTAAATGTCATTACAGATATAATGCAGCTGCTACAAGACCGAACGTTTTGAAGTTGAGGACATACATTCAATGGTATATTCAATACAAAAAACAATCCAGTCACAGTGCCAGGGCTGGATATAAAAAGTTCGTTGCAAATATAATGCAGCTCCTTCAAGACTGAAAGAGCAGAGACTTTATACATTCTATCATTCAACTGATAGAACAGAACAGATGACTGCGTAAAATATGATGGGAGAAAAAATAATTAACCAAGTACAGCAGCACAGTTAACACCGATTTAAAATATTCACAGATGAGAAAACAGCTTACCTGGAACTCCAATGGCTGCAAGAAGAGGATAGTAAATACGTTCGATCTGAATCATTACTGAAAATCCCATTTCTGTGAGAAGCAGTGACTTCTGTTGAACTGAAAATCGCAGCTCCAGCAGATGCTCTGAGCTGATACATTGCAACCAGCCTGATTTATAGAGGTAATAATTCTCCACTGAGACTGCTATGCCCCTGATCATTGCTATTAGTTACAGTCACCTGAACAAACACAATGTGTCAGCAGCTTTGATTCCAATGTAAATAATGACGTGGATATATCACAAACATCTCAAAGTCCAGGACATTATCTTAATGAGACCTCTCTCAAGAATAAAGTTAAAAGCTGTGCTCAGAAAGGACTGGTCCAACAACAATGAGCGGCTTCATTTACAGTTTTCATATAATTGTATTGACCATGTTCACTCCTGCCGATTCATTTATAAATTTTACCGATTTCTCCATGTGTACATTGAATCCAGGGACACAAGCAGACCCGTTTCACTCTGTTCCTGCAGTTTCGCATTTAAAATATGTATTTTTAGTCTCTGACACGGGGGCAGTTAAAGTCCACGTTCAGGATTGCAGATGAGAAATGATTGCGGGTGATATTAGGGGTCGGACACTGAACGAGCTCCACTGCTATTCATCTCTCCGTTATTTTGCTGCAGATGTTTACCTGTTAATTTTACATTGTTTGACGGCTCCAGCAAATTTGCTCCCGTGTTACCCCGAGCTGAACTCATGACCCGATTTGACCTCCATCACAAAGGCCCCATGCTTCCCTCACTCGCCTCCATTCATTCCTCAGCCCATTGCCAATGAAACTCTCATCAATGCCTCTGTCCCTCCAGACTCCATTCCTCCAACGCAGTCCTGGCCGGCCACCCAACCTTCACCTTCCAACCAGCACCAGGTGCTTGTCGGCCTCACTGACCCTCACTGACTCCCAGTTCCCGATCGCCAAATATTGAAAATTTTGATCCTGTGGTTTCAATCCCTCCATGGCTCAACCCTCCCCATCATCATCACCACCTCCTCCACAACTACAGGGAACCACCTATGACTTCCTAATTCATCGATCACTGGCCTATTTTGATGTGACTCCCCTCGCTTGGTTCCACTCACCTATCTGATCAGAGCCAGAAGAATCTTCTATTCCCACCCCATCACCTTTATCTCTGATGTCTCTAAAGATTCAATCCTTTGCTCCCTCCTCTTCCTCATCTCCATGCTGCCCTTTTTGTGACATTGTCCGCAGACATGGACCAGCTTTCAGATGGTCGCTGACAAAACCACCGCCTGTATTGATTCTTCCAACGTCTATGTGTTGTCAGCGCGATATTCTGCATGAGCCACGATTTCATCCAGTTAAAAATTGGGAAGTCATTATACTTTGACCCCACAATCTCCACAACCTCGCCAAGAATTCCATCCTCACCCCTCTCTTTTTGATTGGGTGTCTCTCATCAATCACCCAAGTCATACTGACCTGCATTGGCTTCCAGTCTCCTAAGCCTGTAGTTTATTTTTATTCTTTCTTACACTTAAATCCGACAGGGTCTCCCCCTCCCTATCTTTGTAACCTCCTCAAGCGCTGCAGCCGCTGTCAAACACTCCGCTCCTCTTTCGCTTGTGCACCCTCAGTCCATTTGCCCTACTTTTGACAGCCGTGCCTTCAGCCGTATCCACGCTCCAGAATTCCCTCCCTATGCCCTTCCATCTCCCTCGCCTCCTTTCAGGTGTTAGCCGTGGCTCAGTGGTAGTAGTCTCGCTTCTGATTGAGCGGTGAGTTCACATTCCCACTCTCGAGACTTGAACATGTGATCCAAACTGATATTGCAGTGCAGTAGTGAGGGAGTGCTCCACTGTCGGCAGATGCCGATATACTTAGGACATGTTAAACCATGGTCCCATCTGCCCTCTCAGGTAGATGGAAAAGATCCAAAAACAATATTCGGAAAAAAGCGGGGAGTTCTTCCTGGCGTCCTGGGTAATATTTATCCATCAACCAACATGTTGTAAAACTTATTTTCTTCTCACTTATCTCATTGCAGATTGTGCGAGCTTGTTAGGTACGAATTGGCTTGCACATTTCCTACATTAGCACAGTGACTACACTTCAAAATGTACTTCATTGACTGGAAAACGTTTTGGGGCATCGTGGGGTCTTGAAAGGCGCGACAGAAAGGAAAGATCTTTCCTTCATTTCGACCTTCCATGGATGCCACCATTTGCATGATGATTGTTCAAAAAAGGGTATAAGGTTAAATCCAGTTACTGCAGGCCAGTCAGTTGAACCTCGGTAGTGAGGAACCTTTTAGAAACGATAATGCGGGACAAAATTAACAGTCACTTGGACAAGTGTGGATTAGTTGAGGAAAGCCAGCACGGATTTGTCAAAGGCAAATCGTATTTAAACAAATTGGTTGAGTTTTTTGATGAGGTTAAAAGAGAGGGTCGATGAGGGCAATGCAGTTGACGTGCTGTCTATGGCTTTCCAAAATGCATGTGATAAAATGCCGCATAATAGGCTTGTCATCAAAGTTGAGGACCATGGAATAAAGAGGGGAGTAGCAGCATGGATACGAAATTGGCTAAGTAATAGGATAAGGCTAATAGTGGTGAATGGGTGTCTTTCAGACTGGCGGGAGGTACACAGTGTTTTATTCCCCAGGGGTTGGTTCTGGGACCATTGCTTTTTTGATATCTATTAACGACTTGGACTTGGCTGTCCAGCGCACAATTTCAAAATTTGCAGATGACACAATACTTGGAAGAGCAGTGAACAATGAGGAGGATAGTGATAGATTTTAAGAGGAGACAGATAGGCTGGTGGAGTGGGCGGACACGTGGCAGATGAATGTTAACACAGAATAATGTGAAGTGATACATTTCGGTATAAAGAGCGGGGAGAGGCAACATAAACTAAAAAGGGTACAATTCTAAAAGGGGTGCAGGAACAGAGAGATCTGGATGTATATGTGCACAAATCGCTGAAGGTAGTGGGGCAGGTTGCGAAAGCAGTTAAGAAAGCAGACGGTATCCTGTGCTTTATAAATAGAGGCATAGAGTACAAAAGCAAGGAGGCGATGATTAACCTTTATAAAACACTGGTTCGACCACAAGTGGAGTATTGTGTCCAGTTCTGGGCACCGCATTTTAGGAAGGATGTGAACGCCTGAGAAAGGTTGCAGAAGAGATTTACCAGAATAATTCCAGGGATGAGGGACTTCAGTTACATGAATAGACTGGAGAACCTGGGGTTGTTCTTCTTGGAGGAGAGAAGGTTGCGAGGAGATTTAAAAGAGGTATTCAAAATCATGAAGGATCTGGACAGCGTAGATGGAGAGAAACGTTAGCAGAGGGGTCAAGAAACTAAGGACACAGATTTGAGGTGATTGGCAAAAGAACCAAAGGCGAGCTGAGAAAAAACTTTTTACACAGCGAGTGGTTGTGATCTGGAACGCACTGCCTGAGGGGATGGGGGAGGTAGATGCAATCTTGGTTTACAAAAGGCAATTGGCTAAGTACTTGAAGGGAAAAAATTTGCAGGGCTACGGGGATAGGGCGGGGTAGTGGGACGAACTGGATTGTTCTTGCAGAGAGCTGGCACGGACTCGACGGTCCGAATCGCCTGCATCCATGCTGTAACCTTTCTAAGATTCCATGATCCAATTCTTTTGTCATCCCTCCTATTATCTGCTTCTTCGGCCGGGGGATCCATTTTTTGATTGTGCCTCAGTTAATGGCTTATGATATTTATCAATGTTAAATCCGCTGTATAAATACTACTTGTTATTGTTATATTTTACCACCCTTCACTCTCTGCATCCCACCATTGGTAGCCTTTCCTTCAGGAATCTAAATTCTACTCTTGAAATCCAACCTTATCCCCTCCGTCACTCCATTTCCTTCTCCAACTTTTACACCCTCCATAAAGGGTTTCGCCAGTCCTCCTGATATCTTCTTATTCCTTAAGTGCCCGTTTTCACCCACTCCCCGTGAAGCCCCTTCGGAATGTTTATTACATTAAAGGCGGTCTGTGAATGCGAGTTGTTGTTGACTTTCATTGGAATGTGTTCATTAGTTCTCCATTGTAGGAGCAAAAGTAATTCCTTGGCTAATAATCTTGTATCAGAAAGAGATTTATACAATAGATGGAGTTGTTGAGATAAATTAACATTGGTAACTACTCGTGGACACTCTTTTGTTCGAACAACATAACTCATCACATTGAAATCGGAGCATTCTGGAGTGTGGATATGGGTGAAGGCACGGCTCTCAAAAGTGGGGCAAATGGACAGCGGAGGCTGCCTTTAGGGAGTCCTCTATCTATCATGAGACCAGCTACAGTCACGAGGATGAAGCTGAATTAGTTATTTGCCTTTTTCTGTTAGTTTATTTCCTGTTTTGCTACTCTCTCGGGCTGATGACTAGAATGAAGATTTCTTAGTTATCTGTCTTTGTTCTCTTTGGTTATAACCCGTTTTACTGCCCACTGGGGCTTTTGACAAGGATGTCGCTTCATTATTTATTCTCTTTGGTTAAAGCCCGTAGTTCCAGCGTGTGCTGTGCAGTTTGAACGCCAAATTATAGAAACAACATTAAACCCATAGAGGGCACAATGTAGATTATCTCGAATGAGTCTAGGGAAGGGAACCGGTATGAGGAAAGATTTGAAACACTGAGGTTATTGCACGGAAATATAGAAGAGGAGGTTTAAATTTTAAATATGAAGGTTTTTGAGTAATAGAGAATTAGTGTATCATCTGGTTGTGAGGATCAGTGACAGACTAATAGAGAATTACTGTATCCTATGTTTGTGAGGATCAATGATAGAGCAATAGAGAATTACTGTTTCCTCAGTTTGTGAGTATCAGTGATAGAGTAATAGAGAATTACTGTTTCCCCTGGTTGTGAGGATCAGTGACAAGGGGCCTTCGATTTCAGCTCATCATCAAAGAGTTTTCGTGTTATTTCTTAACGTAGAGATTTTTTGGAGCATGGAATGTTTTACCACAGGGAATAGAAAAAGCAGAAAAGTGACAATTGCAACTTTTACCTTTGCACAATTTAAGAGAAAATTGAATACATATTTGAAATTGATGAAGATAAAGGGCATTTTGAAGAAAGTTTGCCATGGCATACATTTTGAATTGCTTCAACCATAAACTGGCACTGACACAATGGGATAAACTCGGATATGTGGCTCTGTATCTAATCATCTGAGTCGTTAATAAATACTGTGAATAGTTGAGGCCACAGCACAGATCCCTGTGGGACACCACTGGTCACATCCTGCCAATTTGAGTTCCTGCCTATTATCTCTACACTCTGTCTCCTGCCGCTCAGCCAATTTCCGAACCAGGTCAATAATTTGCCCTCAATTCCATAGGCCTTAACTTTATCTAGTTGTCTCTCATGAGGGACTTCATTGAATGTCTCCAGAAGTCCATATAAACAAAACCCGTAGACATTCCCCTGTCCACTACCTCAGTCACCTCTTATCACCTAGAAGGACAAGAGCAGCAGGTGCATGGGAACAACACCACCTGCACGTTCCCCTCCAAGTCACACACCATCCCGACTTGGAAATATATCGCCGTTCCTTCATCATCGCTGGGTCAAAATCCTGGAACTCCCTTCCTAACAGCACTGTGGGAGAACCGTCACCACACGGACCGCAGCGGTTCAAGAAGGCAGCTCATCACCAACTTCTCAAGGGCAATTAGGGATGGGCAATAAATGCCGGTCTCACCAGCGACGCCCACATCCCATGAATGAATAAAATGAATTTAAAAATTCGATCAGGTTCGTCAGGCATGACCTACTCTTTTCAAATCTACGCTGCCTCTCTCGAATGAGCTGAAAATTTTCAAGCTGTTCAGATATTCTATCCATAATTATAGACTCTAGTAATTTCCCGACAACCGATTCTGATAGCCCCTCTCCCGAGTTACGATCTATACCTTCTCCATATGTAGTTCAAATGTAGCGCTGCACCTTTGGTAGTTCGAACGTAGTCCCTCTCCCAATGTAATTCGTATGTTGCCATTCCACTTCTGCAAATCCACTGTAGCTACTCTCCCTATGTAGTTCCACCGTAGCCCTTCTCCCTATGTAGATCTACTCGAGCGCCTCTCCTGTGTAGTTCCTATGTAGCCCCTCCCCTTATGTAGTCCCACTGTAGCACCCCTCCTCATGTAGTTCCACTGTAGCCCCTCTCCAAATATAGTTCCACTGTAGCCCCTCTCACTATGTAGTTCCACTGTAGCCCCTCTCCATATATAGTTCCACTGTAGCCCCTCTCACTATGTAGTTCCACTGTCGCCCCTCTCCCTATGTAGATGAACTGTAACCCCTCTTCCTATGTAGTTCCACTGTAGCCCCTCTCCCTTTATAGTTCTACTGTAGCCCCTCTCCATATGTAGTTACACTGTAACCCCTCATCCTATGTTGTTCCACTGTAGCCGCTCTCCCTTCATAGTTCCACTGTAGCCCCTCTCCATATGTAGTTCCACTGTAACCCCTCTCCCTTTTTAGTTTCGATGTAGCCTGAGCTGATGGCCTCCTCTTTAGAATCCCATTTTCCCGAATGCTCCCTGCAACATTTGCCTCTGGCACACAGGACTAGGAAGCTCAGCTACTGTTGTAGACCTGCCGATACATCCACAGGACTCTCTGACCACTGACTGTGGCAGTGCTACACCAAGGTCAATGTTGCTCAAGTGCGCGATGTACCTCAAGGACATACGTTGAAACACGTCATTCGAACCTTTGATAGAACTCTAGTGACGAAGCATTTGGAACATTATCTCCAGTTCTGTCCACTGGTGTTTCCAATGACGCAATGGACAAGGTTGAGAAGAAGTCCAAGGTTGTTGCCAGGGTTTAGGGCTTTAAGTTATGATAAGCATGAACACAGGAGCTGAACTGATTGTCATTGAAAAGTAAAGGCTGTATGGAACAGACTCCCAGACAAATTAGCCGAGTTTCTCCTTGAAGAAAAATCGAGTAAACTTCGAGTGGAGTGTTGAGGTCTTGAAGGAGACATGGATGTTATGGGGCTGCAGAGTGGTCGCAAAGCATCACCTATAGATGGGATGACCAGGGATGATCGCTGATGGAGTTTTTTATATATAATAAGCAGAGGTCAGAGCTGATAACAACTGCCCCAGATGAGCAGAGATACCGGAAGTGACGATCGATAGAATGGAAAGCCGCCACTGAGCCATTTCAACCCAATATAGCACTTGAAGTACTGGATGTCCCAGTGCAGGACACCAAGTGAATGGAAGCCACCATCCCAAGGAATCCCCCTAACACTGCAGACCAGCTGATACATCTCATCCCAATGTCACAGTAGGAGGGAAAATGTCAGGGTGTTGCAATCTGACGAGACTGTGACCAGTTAACACGGGAGGCAATGCTCAGTGGGAGCAACTGGCGAGAATTTTTTGGAAGTCTCAGGTCATCTTTACTGAAAAGAGTTTAACATCACTGAGGGGCACTGAGAATTTGTGAAGTAAGTTTTCTAGCTCCATTTGTAAATTTGTCGATAGCAGTAGCCTTTGCTGCTTCAGTTCATTGTATTGCTTTCTCCTTAGAGCTGCTACATTGGCTCTGAAAAGCCCGACGTGAAATTTTCTATTCGTCATGAAGCAGTTTACTTTAGAAATATGAAGGATTATTATTGAGAATTTGAAGGCAAATTTCCATTTAATTTTAAATCAATTTCTTGTTCAGTTACAGAATTTGGGCTGCTGCGTGATACAAATGGCAAATCTGAGTTTGAACCACACCCTCAGAGCTGCTTTAGCTCCGTCACTGCAACTTTGTCAAAGGTGCACTTATATTTACACAGGTAAATGGGGTTTTGGACGCACTTACGCTGAAGTTACGGTGGTGGAGCGGGAGCAGCGCCGAGGAAACTATAGGTTCTCTCATGTTCATTCCCTCTTTATGATTGCATGGCCGTCTCCTATTCTTTCTCCGTCTTCTTTCTCACTCGGTTTTCCTTTCATTCTCTCTCTCCGTTATCCCTCGATTCTCATCTTATTCTCTCTCTCCCCTTTATTCTTCTCGGCCTCCTCTCCCATTCTCCCTCTCACTTTTATATGCCTGTTTCCCCTCTTTCATTTTCTCTATCATTCTCTCTCTCTTTATTATCCGCCTGCACTCCTCTGGTATTTTCCCTTTCCCCTTCATCTATCTAGTTCCCCTCTCGTCTTTCCTCTCTCCCCTTTATCCATCCGTTTCCCCTCTCTAATTATCTACCTCACTTTTTATGGCTGGTTGCCCTCTCTCATTCTCTCTCTCTCTCTCTCTCATCCTCCAGGTTCTCTTCTCTCAATCTCTTTCTCTTCTTAATGCACCACTTCTCCCTCTAATTCCCCCTCTCTCCTCCTCTATCCTCTAGTTTTCATTCGCGTTGGCTCTCTCCTTTATTACTCTCTTCATTATCTCTCCCTCTCTCTGTTCCTTCCCGGTAGCAAATTTCTTGAGAGTGTTCAGGACAGCTTTGTGCAACAATATCCCCTAGAACCAACTAGGGGGCAGGACATATTAGATTTAATAATGAGTCATGAGCCAGGTTTATTTAACTGCCGAATAATGTTTGAATATTTATGGAATAACGATCATAACATGATCGAGTTCAACGTTCTGTTTGAAAGGGAGAAACCCGTATCAGCTGCTAAGATTCTAAATATAGGTAAGGCCGACTTCAACGGGATGAGTCAGAGACTGTCCACAGTAAACTGGGTAAATCTGTTAATGAGTAAAACGACAGAAGATCAGTGGGAGGTGTTAATAAAGAATTTAACGTGATACAGAACCAGTTCATGCCTCCAAAGGGCAAGCGCTCTACTTGCCAAAAAGAAAAACAGCCATGGACGAAAAAAGAGGTAAGGGACAACATAAAACTAAAAGATAAAGCATACAAAATTACAAATATAGCATAGATCCTGGCGAATGGGAGAGATACAAAGAACAGCAAAGGGCGACAAAACAGATAGTAAGAGCAACAAAAAGGGATTATGAAAAGAAACTTGCAATAGATATCAAACTGAACACATTTTTTTTACAATTGTACAAGAAAGAAAAGGGTGATCAAGAGCAATTTGGGCCCCTTAAAACTGATAATGATGATATTGTAATTGAAAATAAGGAAATCGCAGAAATGTTAAATATTTACTTTGCATCAGTATTTACAGTAGAGGAAGAGGATCGCATGCCGGACGCTCCAAGGAAACTAATTGTGAATCAGGGACGGGACTTACTGTATTAACACATGCAAATTAACAGTAATGAAGAAAATAATGGCACTAGGGAGTAACAAATCCCCAGAACCAGATGGCTTCCACTTCAGGGCTTTAAAGAAAGTAGTTGAGAACATTGCAGAAGCCCAAACTATTATCTTTCCAAGTTTGCTCCATTCAGGAACTGTTCCTTTAGATGAGAAAGTTGCACATGCAACTCCGCTATTTAAGAAAGGTGAGAGAGGGAAACCAGGGCATTCTAGACCACTTAGCCTAATATCTGTTGTCGGGAAATTACGAGAGTCTATAATTAAGGATAGAGTGACTGAACACCTTGAAAATTTTCAACTGATCAGGGAGAGCCAACGGTGATTTGTGAAGGGCAGGTCATGCCTGACGAACCTGATTGAATTTTTTGAAGAGGTTACTAAAGTAGAGGACAGCGGAATGTCTATGGTTGTAGATTATATGGACTTCCAGAAGGCATTAGATAAAGTCGCTCATAAGAGACTATTAACTAAACTTGAAGCTCATGGAATTGAAGGCAAATTATTGACATGGTTAGGAAATTGGCTGAGCGGGACGAAACAGAGAGTAGGGATAATGGCTCAAATTGGCAGGAAGTTTCAAATGGTTTCCCATACGGATATATTTTTGGGCCTCAACTATTCACTAGATTTATTAATGACTTAGATAAACGGGATAGAGGGATCCATATATCCAAGTTTGCCAATGACAAAAAAGATAGGCAGCATTTTAAGCAGTGTAGATGGAAACATAACATTCCAGAAAGATAGTAATGGACTAAGTGAATGGGCAAAACTGTGGCAAGTGGATTTCATTGTAGGCATGTGTGAGCTCATCCACTTTGGACCAAAACAGGGTACATCAGTGTACTTTCTAAATGGTGAAAAGCTCGAAACAGTGGAGATCCAAAAAAACTTAGGGGTCCATGCACATAGATCATTAAAATGTCATGGACAGGTACAGAAAATAATCAAAAAGTCTAATGGAATACTGGCCTTTATATCGAGAGCAATAGAATACAAGGGGGTAGAATTATGTTGTAGCCATGAAAAAAAACCCTGATTCGACCGCACCTGGAGTACTGTGTTCAGTTCTGGGCACCAAACCTCAGGAAGGATATATTGGCCTTCGAGGGAGTGCAGCGCAGATTTGCTCGAATGAGTTCGGGCGAAAGGTCTTCGACCTGAAACGTTAACAATTTTTCTTTCTCCACAGCTATGGCCTGATTTGCTGAGCTTCTCCAGCAATTTTTGTTTCTATTTCAGATTTCCAGCTTTCGAAGTATTTTGCATTTGATTTACTGGAATGATATCTCGACTCCAAGTGTTATATTACGAGGAGACATTACACAAACTCGGGTTGCATTCCCTGGAATTTAGATGTGTAAGGGGTGACCTAATCGAAGTTTTCAAGATATTAATGGGAACTGATAGAGGCGATAGAGAGAAAAGATTTCCGCTGGGTGGGTTAGGGTTAGATATAGCCTAAAATTGAAGCCAAAACTTCCAGGTGTGTGATTAGGAAGCAAAGGGTGGTAGAAGTTTGGAACTCTCTTCAACAAAGGCAGGAGATGGAAGCTCAATTGTTAATTTTATTTCTATAATTGATAGATTTTTGTTAACCAAGAGTATTAAGGCATATGGGGCTAAGGCGCGTATGCGGAGTTAGGTTACAGATCAGCCATGATCTCATTGAATGGCAGAACAGGCTCGAGGGGCTAAATGGCCTCCTCCTGTTCTAATGTGCCTTCAGTCTGTGCATTGCCACTTCTCAATCCAAGAATGAATCTTTTCAATTGCTGAATTACCTGATATTTAGGGATCTTCTTACTACATAAATGAGGGTAACGATCGACAGGCTTCCGAAGCACAAAGAAGCATTGTCCCATCCTCCAGGTGGTGCTTTGTTAAACCAGGGATTTCCAAGCACTCCGACAGGGCACAGTTTGGAAACAGTTTTCCGGTTGGTAGAAAGTAACCCGAAGGCGTATAATTGAATATTTGCAGTTAGTTGTTGGCATATAAATTGATTTCCATGTTCATTTTAAAATAAAAAAACAATTCAACCGTCCGGGTCAAAGGCATCAGTTTTAGGTGCTCTGTGCTGATGATAATTTGAAATGTTGCTGACCTTTCAACAGTGCAGCGTTTGGGCCGTGCAATTACACGGACCCCTGAGCAGATCCAGTTACGTTAATTAGCTGATCACTGAGGGCTTGCCGGTACCTGAGCTGGAAACATAATAAACTTTAATTAATTAGTCTCCCTTCTCTCGCCTCTTCACCAACAAATTTGATAACAACACATTAACACAATATTCAAAAGTGTTTGGAATCTAGGCTGTTCCCCATCGATTCGTTGTAACTCGAGTCAGATAAGAAATGAATAAAGACACTGCGCAACAAAGCGCCGAGAGTCGGCGGCCGATCACATCGTCCCGCTGGCAGTGAGCAGCATGGAGCAGTGACTGTCATCACAGTGGGAAAAGGCAGTTACTGATCGGTGCAGCTGGTGAGACAGGTGAAGAACATGAAACTGGTAAAGAGTGGGCGGCAGAGAAAGGCTGCTCACCAACCCGGCCGAGGTTGGGGAGATGATACCACGGTTCGCAACAAAAGCTCTTCTGCGAGGTTTGTCAGCTGAGCAGCTCTGGATCGAAGGGAGTAACTTCACTAAAACAACAGTCGCATGGTAAGGCAAACACCGTCCCTGCCTTCAGATAAAGGCCCACAGTTTCGGCTCTCTGCATACTGACTTTATTGGTTCACTTTCTTAATGAGGACCTTTCAGAAACTTTTGAATATTGTGTTAATGTGTTATTATCAAATTTGTTGGGGAAGAGGTGAGAGAAGGGAGACTAATTAATTAAAGTTTATTGTGTTTCCAGATCAGAGTTTGTATTGTTTCATCCACTGTCGGACAAGCGGACTGCACGCACCGAAAGCTGAAACCGAGACAGGCTCACATCCAGACCCCTGGACAAAACCTCCGTGGAGACTGCAGTGGTTCAACCAGGATCAAAGCAGTACAGAGTGAGCTCAGAGAGGATAATGGAAACACAGCAGGAAAAGAAGCATTTCAGTAGCCCCGACTCCACGGAGGACAGCAACAAACTCGAAAGTCGCTATCAGTTTTGCGGGCACACTTTGAGAATCACTAGGGTCTCCAGCAATCAATTAGTGGTACCATCAATAATCTGGGAAGCTGTAAGTCCAATGTTTGGAGTAAATGCTTGGATCTGAAAGAGAGAAACCAAACTCAGAGCCTCTGCCTTCCACTATAGCAACCGCCCCCACCCCCACCCCCGCCATGTTGAGGAAGCCCTACTTGATGAATTGGTTTTGCAGACGAACATGCATAAGAACATCGGAATTGCTAGAAGAAAGATTATTGTTCGCCGTCTCCTTTCCTGGTAGTCACATGACACAGTGAGAACCGAGTTGCAGACTAATAATAGCAACCAATCCCCATCAATTAGTCTCCATCAAACCCAGACATGAGGCGAGGAAAACCCTCCAGTGGTGGAGAGCTTTGGGAACCATAGGTCCAAAGTCACCTGTTCCTCCGAAACCTGCTCCACTCACCACATGTCATGTCTCCAATTAATCATCTGCCTGCCCACTCACTTTACCTGTCTATAACCCTTAGCAGACTCTTTGTATCCTCGTCACAGTTTACTTTCCCACGTATCTTTGTATCGTCAGCAAACTTGGATACATTACACTCGGTCCTTTCATCTAATTCATTAATATAGAGTTGAAAAGGCTGAGGCCCAAGCAGGGATCCTTGCGGCACCCCGCTAGTTACAGCCTGCCAACCTGAATATGACCCGTTTATCACGACTCTCTGTTTTCTGTCCGTTACACAATCCTCTATCTGTGCTAATATATAACCCCCAACCCCATGAACCCCTTTTTACTCTTCTACTCTCTCATAACCGTTCGTGAATTTGAACACATCTTTTAAATCTCATCTTAAACTTCTCTGGTCTAACAGAACAACCCCAGCTTCTCCAGTCTCCCCACTTAACTGAAGTCCCGCACCCCTGGTACCATTCTACCAAATCTACACTGCACTGTCCCTAAAGACTTGACATTCTTCCGAACGTGGTGCTCAGGATTGGACACAATACTCCTGCTGCAGCCTCACCAGTGATTTATAAAGGTTTAGCGTCACTTCCTTCATTTTGTATTCTGTGCCTATTTTATAAATCAAGGGTCCCGTATGCTTTTTTAACAGCCTTCCCAACTTGTCTTGCCACCTTCAAATATTTGTGTCAGTACAACCCGAGTTCGTTCTGTTCCTGTCCCCCCTTCAAAATGGTAACATTTTGTTTATATTGTCTCTTATTATTATTCCGATCAAAATGTATCATTTCACAGTCAGTTCTCTGCGTTAAATTTCATCTTCCATTTGTCTGCCCATTTCCCTTGTGTGTCTGGTCTCCTGAAGTCTGTTCTTAGCCTCCACATTGTTTACTACATTTCCGAGTTTCGTGTCATCTGCAAACTTTGAAATTATACCCTCTATACACAAGTCCAGTTCATTAATGCATGTCAAAAAGATCAATGGTGTAAATACCGACCCCTGGAGAACACATCCAGCCTGAGAAATAACCGTTCACAACTACTCCCTGCTTTCTGTCTCTTTGCCAATTTCATATCCACGCTGCCCCTGTCCTGTTAATCCCATGGGCATCAATGTTGCTAACTCATCTACAACGTGGTACTTTGAAAATTCATGTCAACAAACACAACTGCACGAAAACCATCAACCCTATTAGTTACTTCATCAATAACTCAATCAAGTTTATCAAACACGATTTGCCTTTAAGAAATCCGTGCTGACCGTTATTTATTAAAACATGTTTTTCCAAGTGACAATTAATTTTGTCCAAGATTATTGTCTCCAAAAGTTTCCCCACCACCGACGTTAGGCTGACTGGCCAGTAGTTACCAGGTTTATCCTTCTCCCCTTTTTTGAACAGGAGAATAACATTTGCAACCAGTCAGTCCTCTGGCACCATCCCCATATCCAAGGAGGATTGAAAGATTGTGGCTATAACCTTTGCTATTTCCACCCATACTACCCACAACAACCTAGGATGCAACCCACTGGACCGCGTGGCTTTTCTACTTTGAGTACTGCCAACCTTTTTAGTGCATCCTCTACTATCTCTTCCTTTACAGGGACATTGGCAGCATCCTCTTTTTTTGTGAATGTTGATGCAAAGTTTTCATTTTGTACCCAAGCCGCGACTCCACAATGAGTTCGTTCTTTTGTCGCTAATTGGCCCCACCCTTCCTTTGACTGTCCTTTTG
The DNA here is from genome assembly GCF_035084215.1 of Heptranchias perlo. NCBI lineage: Eukaryota > Metazoa > Chordata > Chondrichthyes > Hexanchiformes > Hexanchidae > Heptranchias > Heptranchias perlo. The sequence continues at coordinate 1,412,741 of NW_027139666.1, forward strand.
GTAATTGTCTGTTCATAAAAGACTTTACTGTTCCCTTTTATGTTATCTGCCACTATTTTCTCGTACACTCTCTTCGCCCGTATTATTTCCTTTTTCAGTTCTCCTCTGTACTTTATGTATTCTGCCTCATTTTCTAATGTATTATGGTCCTGACATTGGTCATAAGCCTCCTTTCTCTGTTTCGTTTTACTCTCTATATTTTCAATTATCCAGTGAGCTCCAGCACTGGATGCCCTTCCTAACTCCCTCATCGGAATGTGTTTCGTTTGCGCCCGAACTAGCTTCTCCTTGAAGGCCTCGCATTGCTTATTTACTGTTTTTACAGCCAGTCTTTGTTTGCATTCAACATGGGCCGGATCCCTTTTCAACTCACTGGAATTACCCCTCAGCATCTTCACCTTTGATTGATCAATGTCTCTTTCCATAAATACTCTACACCTAATATATAACATCCATGGCACCATGTTCTGTCTTCACACCATCCATGGCACCATGTTCTGTCTTCATACCATCCATGGTACCATGTTCTGTCTTCATACCATCCATGGCACCATGTTCTGTCTTCATAGCATCCATGGCACCATTAAATTGTTTTTACCCTCCAGGCCATATTTACCGGGTTTTCCTCCTCCCTGACACAATGTAATGGGTATATAACCTTCTTGTATCATGTCTTGGGTTTATACGTTCCAATTCACCATACCCTGGGTTTATGCCGTCGTTATCGTCATGTACTCGGTTTATACCCTAGCTGGCACAAAGTACTGAATGATGTATCCTCCATGCAATCGATATGGGATTAATACTCCACCAGCACCATGTATTATGTTTAAACCCTCCTTGATCCCCTGCACTGGGAATCCACCATCCTTGACACTCTACACTGGGTATCCACCATCCCTGATCCCCTACACTGGGTATCCACCATCCTTGATCACCTACACTGGGTATCCATCATCCTTGATGCCCTATACTGGTTATCCACCATCCTTGACACCCTACACTGGGTATCCACCATCCTTGACACCCTATACTGGTTATCCACGATACTTGATCCCCTACACTGGGTATCCACCATCCTTGACACCCTACACTGGGTATCCACCATCCTTGACACCCTACACTGGGTATCCACCATCCTTGACACCCTATACTGGTTATCCACGATATTTGACACCCTACACTGGGTATCCACCATCCTTGACACCCTATACTGGTTATCCACGATACTTGATCCCCTACACTGTGTATCCTCCATCCTTGATCCCCTGCACTTGGTATCCACCATCCCTGATCCCCTGCATTGGGTATCCACCATCCTTGACACCCTACAATGGGTATCCACCATCCCTGATCCCCTACGCTGGGTATCCATCATCCTTGATCCCCTACACTGGGTATCCACCATCCTTTACACCCTACATTGGGTATCCACCATCCTTGACACCCTACACTGGGTATCCACCATCCTTGGTACCCGACACTGGGTATCCACCATCCTTGATACCCTACACTGTGTATCCACTATCCTTGGCACCTTGTACGGTATATACACGATTGTTAGCACCGTGCACGAGGTATTTTTTTTATTTCTTCATGGGATGTGGGCGTCGCTGACCAGGCCAGTATTTATTGCCCATCCCCAATTGCCCTTGAGTATACACAATCCTTAGCACCATGCGCGGTGTATCCACCATCTTTGACAACATTCCCGGTGTATACACCATCATTGACACCATGCGCGGGGTATGCGCTATTCTTGACACCAAATATTGAGTTTATAACCATCACAACACGATGTTCAGATTTTTATATCTTCCTTGGAACTAAGTACTAGATTTATATATTCCTTGGAATTACTTACTGGCTTGCACCCTCCCTTGCGCCCTCCCTTGCTGCCTCCCTTGCACCTTCCCTTGCACCTTCGCTTGCACTGATCCCTGCACCCTCCCATGCTCGCACCATTGCACCTTCCCTTGCACGTTCCCTTGCACTGATCCCTGCACCCTCCCATGCTCGCACCGTTGCATCCACGCTTGCTCTCTCCCTTGCACCCTCCCTTGCACTCACCCTTGCTACCTCCCTTGCACCTTCCCTTGCACTGATCCCTGCACCCTCCCATGCTCCCACCCTTGTATCCACGCTTGCTCTCTCCCTTGCACCCTACCTTGTTCACTATCTTGCACCTTCCCTTGCACCTATCCTTGCACCCTCCCTTGCTCCGACACATGCTCCCTCCCTTGCACCCTTCCTTGCAACCTGCCTTGTAGTGTGAACTTGGATACAGAAAGTTGCAGCTGAACGAATTCTAACGTTAATACCATATTTTGTTTCAGGGCCTCGTTCTCTGCCGGTTCTTTGAGAAAGAGAAAATCAGTTTTTCTGGGAAGAAGATGATTGAATTGGGGTCGGGCACTGGGATCGTGGGGATTCTTGCAATCCTGCTGGGTGAGTTAAACTTTCCAAGCGATAGCACTTTGCATGTGTGAGGGAGCGCGATGAACTGTAATGGAATAGGACGGCTAGAGAATGAGAAGGACCATGACAAAGACTGGTCATTGGGGTGATTAAACCCCCAGTAATATGCATGTTTTGTGAACGCTGCAGTCTGATCTTCTTTTGAGGTCCTTACTGTTAGGAACATAGGAACAGGCGTAGGCCATTCAGCCACTCGTGCCTGCTCCGCCATTTGATGAGATCATGGCTGATCTGTGATCTAACTCCATATACCTGCCTTTGGCCCATATCCCTTAATACCTTTGGTTGCCAAAAAGCTATCTATCTCAGATTTAAATTTAGCAATTGAGCTAGTATCAATTGCCGTTTGCGGAAGGGAGTTCCAAACTTCTACAACCCTTTGTGTGTAGAAATGTTTTCTAATCTCGCTCCTGAAAGGTCTGGCTCTAATTTTTACACTGCGCCCCCTACTCCTAAAACCCCCAACCAGCGGAAATAGTTTCTCTCTATCCACCCTATCTGTTCCCCTTAATATCTTATAAACTTCGATCAGATTAACCCTTAACCTTCGAAACTCGAGAGAATACTACCCCAATTTGTGTAATCTCTCCTCGTAACTTAACCTTTGAAGTCCGGGTATCATTCTAGTAAACCTACGCTGCACTCCCACCAAGGCCAATATGTCCTTCCGAAGGTGCGGTGCCCAGAACTGCTCACAGAACTCCAGGTGCGGCCTAACCAGGGTTGACAGTTCTTCACCTCCAGTTTTGTTCTGTTTGATAGAGAATGCTTTCAAAGCACAGGACCCTTACCTCAGGTAATAAGAATGATGCCTCAGAAAAGTCGCAGCTTTCTGGACTCAGCCGCTCCACCTGCCATTATGGAGAAAGTCCCTCCTCCCATCAGGGAGCGGGATCTCAATTGAACTGCTGTTGATCTGTGAAAATCGAGTAAACGTAAAATTCCAGAAAATGAAAAAGTGAAACATTTGATCACATTTCTCCTTGAGCTGATGAGCTGAGAACTAGATACCTATCAGAAATGGCCTGGTTATATTCAATGTAATATTTGCTCAACATCCTGAACATCTGGACTCTGATCAGATATTAAACGCGGAAGCTGTAGCTTTTGATCATGTTTTTGAGTCCTTGTGAGCTCCAGTCACGTTTCCAGCACCCAACTGATGGCCAAATTATATTCCATAAAACAGTAAGCATGCTTTAGAATAAAATAATGAAGCAGTCCGTGCCCGCATACAGCACAACCTGGACAATATGCAGGTTTGGCTGTTATGTAGCAAGTAACATTCGCGCCAGACAAGAGCCAGGCAATAACCATCTCCAACAAGACAGAATCTAACCAATTCCCATTTACATCAAACGACATTACCATCGCCGAATCCCCCACCATCATCATCCTGGGGGTCACCATTGACCAGAAACTTAACTGGACCAGCCACATAAATAGTGTGGCTGCAAGAGCAGGTCGGAGGCCGTGTATTCTGCGGCGTTACCTGAGGAATTACTGAAGGAAATAAACATTATGTCCTTATCATTATCATAATCGAACAGCCCCACTTGTGACCTTGTGATGGAGGGAAGGTCATTAATGTAGCAGCTGAAGATAGTTGGGGCTTGGTCACTGCCCAGCGATGTCCTCGGGCTGAGATGATTGGCCTCCAACAAACACTCTCATGTACCTTTGCACCAGGTATGACTCCAGCCACTTGAGAGTTTCCCCACTGATTACAATTGACGGCAGTTTTACGAGGGCTCCTTCGTGCCACACCCGGACAAATGCTGCCTTGATGTCAAGGGCAGTCAGTCTCACCTCACCTCTGGAATTCAGGATTCTTTTCCATGTTTGGACCAAGGCTGTCATGAGGTCTGGAGCCGAGTGGTCCTGGCGGAACCCAAACTGAGCATCGGTGAGCAGGTTATTGGTTAGTAAGTGCCGCTTGATAGCACTCTCGACATCTTCCATCACTTTGGCGATGATTGAGAGTAGGCTGATGGAGCGGTAATTGGCCGGATTGGATTTGTCCCGCTTTTTGTGGACAGTTCATACCTGGGCAATTTTCCACTTTTTAGTCGGATAGATGACAGTTCCGACTGGAACAACTCAGGTCGGCCACCGCTTATTTTGGAGCACAGGTCTTCAACACGACAGCCGGGAGCCTTTGCCATGTCCATCAACTCAGACATTTATTGTTATCACGTGGAGTGAATGTAATTGGCTGAAGACTGGTATCTGTGAGGATGGGGACCTCAGGAAGAGGCTGAGAATGATCATCCACTTGGCACTTCTGACTGGAGATTGTTGCAAGCGCATCAAACTTTTTTTTGCATTCAGGGAATCAAGGGATATGGGAATCGGGCGGGAAAGTGGAGTGGAGTTCGAAGAGCAGCCGTGATCTTATCGAATGAGGGAGCAGCCTCGAGGGGCCGTATGGCCTACTCCTGCACCTATTTCTTATGTCCTTATGTTCCCATGTGCTGGACTGCGCTCTTGTTGAGGATGAAAATCTTCACCGAGCCTCCTTCTCCTGTTAGTTGCTGAATTTGCGACCACCATTCGCGACTTGATGTGACCGGATTTCAGAGCTTTAACCTGATTGTTTGGTTTGGGGATTGCTGTACTCTGTGCAAAGCATGGTGCTCCCTCTGTTTATAATGCATGGTGCTCTCACTGTTTATAATGCATGGTGCTCTCACTGTTTATAATGCATGGTGCTCCCACTTTTAATAATGCCTGGTGCTCTCACTCTTTCTAATGCATGGTGCTCTCACTGTTTATAATGCATGGTGCTCTAGCTGTTTATAATGCATGCTGCTCTCGCTGTTTATAATGCATGCTCCTCTCGCTGTTTAGAAATCATGGTGCTCTCACTGTTCACAATGTATGGTGCTCTAACTGTTTATAATGCATGGTAATCCTTTGCTGCAGCTTCACCAAGTTGGCAGCTGATTTTCAAATACGCTCGGTGCCGCTCCAGGCATGCTCTTCTGCATTCCTCATTGAAACAGATTTGGTCACCCAGCTTGATGTTGATGGAGAAGTGAGGGATATGTCGGGCCCTGCGGTAACAAGATTGTTGTGGCATTCCATTATGCTGCTGCTTAGGGCCCATGCTGCCTCATGAGTGCCCGGTTTTGAGGTGCGAGATTTGTTATTAATCTATCCCACTCAGCAGGGTGGAGGTGCCACACGACACGATGGAGGGTTTCCTCGGAGTGAGGACAGGTTTGATTCTTTGACGATGTCAGACCGTTGCTTGACTAGTTTGTGAGGCAGCTCTCCCGAATTTGACAACAGTCCCCGATTGATAGCGAGGAGGAACTTGCAAGGTCAACTGGACTGGGTGTGCCTTTTTGTTTCCAATTTCGATGCCGAGGTAGCAGCTTTATCCTTATTTTGATACCGCGGCGTGGCTCACAAGGCCACACGAGAGCGCAGTGATGCACCAACCACATTGGTGTTGGACTGGAGTCACACACAAACGAGATTGGTTAAGGACGGCAGGTTTCCTTCACTGAAGGACATTAGTGAACCTATTGGGTTTTTGCGATAATCGGATAATTTTATGGTCACTTTGGGGCGGATATTGACTTCGACCGGCAGTTTGAAACGTGTGATAGCTAAAAATAAAAATCGGGAGGAATGTTCAACAGGCGACAAACTCGTTGTCACCGGTTTTACGCTATGGCAGAAAGTCAATATCGCCCATTTCACGTTGACATTTTTGAATTGAAATCAAATTTTCGTGGTTGGATTTGAACTCAAGTTGCTGGATTTTTAGTTCACAGTTTTGGATTACTAAATCCAGTGAAATAACCGCTGTGCTGATGGAGTCGCTGAGCAATGCTGTGACACTGCACAAGTTCATCATTACATTTAACAGCCTTTGCTGCGTTAATCTGCTTTGCCCCGAATCCCTTTTGCCCACATTTACCATTTACAGGTTGGTGTCATAGGGAAGCAATAAGTGAAGATACGTCATTGCTCTTTAACATTCTTCTGGCAGGTGGAGATGTGACCTTGACAGACAAACCAGAAGTTCTGAATCAAATAGAACTAAACGTGGCCAACAATGTCCCCTCTTCAATTATCCAGCGGTCAAAAGTCTCTGCTCTCTCGTGGGGTATAAACCATTATCAATTTCCAACAGACTACGACATCATCCTGGGATCCGATATCGTCTACAAGAAACGTGAATACCACTTACTGCTAAAGACCCTACAACATCTGAGCAACCAAAACACTATCATTTACATCTGCTCGAAGATGCGTGAGTTCATGGGAGCCATGAATTTTCACGAGAAGCTCATTCCACAGCATTTTAACTCCGAAATTGTTCACAGTGTCCCAGAAAATGAAATCAACCTGTACAAAGTGACCAAAAAAGTTCCTGGCGCTTATTAAGGAGGAAATTCCAGAGAATAGGGTGGAGGCAGTTAAACGTCTCATAATGGGAAGACGCGAGGGGGAGAAGGGCACAACAGGCAAGAGTAAGAGGACTGGATGATGTAGGAGGAGGTTGCAGAGATAGAGGGATTGGGATTACCATTTACTCTAACACCATAACCCTGACACCCTTACTGAAACCCTAAACCTAAACCTGAAACCCTAACCCTAATCCTGACGTTATAGTCCGAGCCAATCCCTCACCCGAGCCCAAGTCGGAGGCCTGACCAAAACGCGAATCCTATTAATGCCACTGTTATCTGACTGGAGTAATATTGGCAGGGAGGGTTAGAGTTTAGGGTTAGGAACCCTCTTTCGAGTCAGCTTCACCCTGTATCTAACTTCAGTCTAGCACTGCAGAACACATCACAGGACCTACACTTTTCCCCTCCTGAAGTGTTGCTCTCCCACTACATTCACGTTTGTGTGATGATTGCATCAACGGAAGCTCGTTTAAATTGACCCAGTTGAAGACTGCCGTAATGTTGTGCAGTAGAGAGTATATTACGAGATCAATACTTCGGCCCTCCCTCCCTAACAGCTTAGTGGGATACTCGGACTGCAGCCGTTCAAGAAGAAGGCTCACCACCACTTTCTCAAGGGCAACAAGGGAGGGGCAACAGATTCTGGCCTTGTCAGCGACGCCCACACCATGAGAATGAATATATAAAAAAAGAAAACTTGTGAAGTTCTCTGGTTCGAATTATTCCCTTTGCCGCATTTTGCAGTGAACGTCAATATATAAAGAACCAACACATTTACAAAAAGATTCATTAATGGGGACTTAGCTCAGTTTTAGCAGGGTACGAGCGAGACACACGTAACTGACATAGTTCCCTACCCCGAAACGATTTTAACCCTGGTGCGGGAGGGTATCTGTCACACTGTGACACCTGGTCCTCCTTTTGTTTGGAGGCAGTATTGTACAGCTGGAGGCAGTACAGCGAGATACAGGATAGTGCAGCTGCAGGCAATACAGGTAGGCACAGGCTAGTACAGCTGGAGGCAGAACAGCGAGATACAGGATAGTACAGCTGGAGGTAGTACAGCTGGGCACAGAATAGTACAGCTGGAGGCAGTACAGTTAGGTACAGGATAGTACATCTGGAGGCAGAACAGCTAGATACAGGATAGTACAGCTGGAGGCAATACAGCTGGGTATAGTATAGTGCAGCTGGGGGCAGTACAGCAAGGCATAGAATAGTACAGCTGGAGACTGTACGGCTTGGTACAGGATAGTACATCTGGGGGAAGTGCAGTTAGGTACAGGATGGTACAGCTGGAGACAGATAGTACAAAAGGAAGGAAGATATCCTCATCCTTTATAAATCATTGGTTGGGCCTTAGCTTGAATACTGTGTTCAATTCGGGGCACGGAACCTCAGAAAGGGTGTCAAGGCCTCAGAGAGGTTGGAGAAGAGGGTAACTAGAATTGTCCCAGGAATGAGGGAGTCCCGTTATGTGGAGAAACTGGAGAAGCTGGGATTGTTCTCCTCAGAACTGACTAGGTCGACTGGAGATTTGTTCGAAGTGTTCAAGATCATGAATGGTTTTGATTGAGTCAATAAGGAGAAATTGCTTCCAGTGGTAGACGGGTCGGTCATCAGAGGACAAAGATTTAAGGTGATCGGCAAAAGAGCCAGAGTCGACATGAGGAATCATTTTTTTATGCAGCGAGTTGTAACGATCTGGAATGCACTTTCTGTAAATGTGGTGGGTGCATATTCAATATTAACTTTTTAAAGGGAATTAGATAAATACTTGAGGAAAAAAAATTACAAGGCTATATGGGAAGAGCAGGGGAATTGGACTAATTTGATAGCTCTTTCAAAAAGCCGAACAGGCAAGTTGGTCCAAATAGTTTCCTCCTGTGCTGTACCTACTATGATACTGCGATACTATGTGAAAGAGTCAGCAGGAATCTCAGTTCAGTGGCCAGACATCTAAAGCTGTGGCAGGTACACGCACAATGAAATAATATTTCATAACAGTGATAACCAATAAATACTTTGAAATCTCAGTTCAACTGAACCATGTCATTGGGGAGAAAGAACAATGCACTGACTCGTTGTAATACTGAAACCGTGAGCTGTCTCGGGATGAATCACTGAAAACATATTCATAGAATCATAGAATCATAGAAGTTACAACATGGAAACAGGCACTTCGGCCCAACATGTCCATGTCGCCCAGTTTATACCACTAAGCTAGTCCCAATTGCCTGCACTTGGCCCATATCCCTCGATACCCATCTTACCCATGTAACTGTCCAAATTCTTTATAAAAGACAAAATTGTACCCGCCTCTACTGCTGCCTCTGGCAACTCGTTCCAGACACTCACCACCCTTTGAGTGAAAAAATTGCCCCTCTGGAACCTTTTGTATCTCTCCCCTCTCACCTTAAATCTATGCCCCCTCGTTATAGACTCCCCTACCTTTGGGAAAAGATTTCAACTATCTACCTTATCTATGCCCCTCATTATTTTATAGACTTCGATAAGATCACCCCTTAACCTCCTACTCTCCAGGGAAAAAAGTCCCAGTCTATCTAACGTCTCCCTATAAGTCAAACCATCAAGTCCCGGTAGCATCCTAGTAAATTTTTTCTGCACTCTTTCTAGTTTAATAATATCCTTTCTATAATAGGGTGACCAGAACTGTACACAGTATTCCAAATGTGGCCTTACTAATGTCTTGTACAACTTGACCAAGACATCCCAACTCCTGTATTCAATGTTATGACCAATGAAACCAAGCATGCTGAATGCCTTCTTCAACACCCTATCCACCTGTGACTCCACTTTCAAGGAGCTATGAACCTGTACTCCTAGATCTCTTTGTTATATAACTCTCCCCAACGCTCCACCATTAAGGGAGTAGGTCCTGGCCCGATTCGATCTACCAAAATGCATCACCTCACAATTATCTAAATTAAACTCCATCTGCCATTCATCGGCCCACTGGCCCAATTTATCAAGATCCCTTTGCAATCCTAGATAACCTTCTTCACTGTCCACAATGCCACCAATCTTGGTGTCATCTGCAAACTTATGCCTCCTAAATTCTCATCCAAATCATTAATATAAATAACAAATAACAGCGGACCCAGCACCGATCCCTGAGGCACACCGCTGGACACAGGCCTCCAGTTTGAAAAACAACCCTCTACAATATATTTCAGGACAGGTTAGTTCCACAACATGGTACATTTAAGAGCTCCTCGTGGTATGATGCCACGCCTTAGCCCAATCATCTGATTTGAGGGTATTTAGTACAGAGAATTAGCCAATAACATTCTCAGGGCTGGATACACATAGTTCATTGCATATATAATGCAGCTGCCACAAGACCAAAAGCGTAGCAAGTTTATGCACCAGATAAACTGGTAGAACAGAACAGGCGGCTCTGTAAAAGATGATGGGAGAAGAAAATTGCAAAGTTCAGCAGCAAAGTTAAAACCGATTTACATCATTAACGGATGAGATAATTGCTTATCCGGAACACCAACGGATGCAAAAACAGGGTAGTTATTGCGTTTTATCCAAAACATTACTGGGTATTGGGTCAAGTTTATCAAGCCTCAATGGGGGATCATTTCGGGAACAGCGATCATGTTATCTTAATTGTAAAAAAATTTACAACACCAAGTAATAGTCCAACGATTTTTATTTAAAATCTACAAGCCTCCGAAAGCTTGTAGATTTCAAATAAAAATCGTTGGACTATAACTTGCTGTTGTAAAATTGTTTACAATTGTCAACCGCAGTCCATCACCGCCATCTCCACATCATGATATCTTAAGGTTTAGATTAGTTACGGAAAAGAACGGGGAGCAATCCAAAATAAAAATACTTAATTGGAGGTCGGCCAAATTCAGCGGGTTGAGAACGGATATGGCCCGTCTAATTTGGAATCAAACATTGGCAGGCAAAACTGTAATCGAACAATGGGGAGCCTTAAGGGAGGATATGGTTCGGGTATAGCCTAGGTTCATTCTCACGCAGGAAAAGGTAGGGCAACAAAAGCCAGAGCTCCCTGGATGAAGAAAGAGATAGAGAATAAGATGAAGCAGCAAAAGGGGGTGTATGACAGATGTCTGGTTTATAACACATGTGAGAACTAGGCTGAATCTAGAAAGTAGAGAGGGGAAGTGAAAAAGGAAATGAAAGGTGTAAAGAGAGAGTATGAGAATAGACTGCGGCCAACATAAAAGGGAATCCAAAAGTCTTCCATTGGCAGATAAATAGTTAACCGGTCGGAAGAGGAGAGGTGGGGCCGATTAAAGACCAAAAAGAAGATCTATGCATGGAGGCAGAATGCATGGCTGAGATACTAAATGAGTACTTTGCATCTGTCTGTAACAAGGAAGGAGACACAACATAAGTCAGAGTAAAAGAGGAGGTCGTTGAGATACTGGATGGGCTAAAATTGATAAAGAGAAGGTACTCGAAAGGCTGGCTGTGCTTAGAGTAGAAAAGACACCCGGTTCGGATGGAATGCTTCGTAGGTTGCTGAGGGAAGTAAGGGTGGAAATTGTAGAGGTACTGGCCATAATCTTCCAAACATCCGTAGATAAGGGGTGGTGCCTCAGGACTGGAGAGTTGGAAATGTTACACCCTTGTTCAAAGAAGTTTTTGAGGATAAACCCGGCAACGACAGACCAGTCAGTTTAACCTCAGTGGTGGGAAAACTGTTAGCAATTAAATTCCGGGACAAAATTAATAGTCACTTGTACAAGCGCGGATTAAAAAAGAAAAGACAGCACGAATTTGTTGAAGGAAAACCGGCTAAACTATCTTCATTGAGTTTTTTGACGAGGTAACAGGGAGGGTCGATGAGGGTAATGATGTTGATGTTGTTTATATGGACTTTCAAAATGTGATTGATAAAGTGCCACAAAATAGGCTTAGCCGCAAAATTGAAGCCCATGGAATAAAAGGGGCAATGCCCGATATGAAATTGGCTAAATGACATGAAAAAGAGAATAGTGGTGAACGGTTGTTTTTTCGGACTAGTGGAAGGCAAACAGTGGTGTTCCAGAGGGGTCGGTGCTTGGAACACTGCTTTTCATGGTATATATTAATGACTTGGACTTGCGTGTATAGGACACAATTTCAAACTTTGCAGATGAAACAAACCTTGGAAGTGTACTGAGCAGCAAGGAGGATAGTGATAGACTTTAAGAGGACACAATCAGGTTGTTTGAATGGGCGGATACATAGCAGATGAAATTTGATGAAGAGAAGTGCGAAATTATACATTTTGGAAGGAAGAACGAGAAGGGGCAATATAAACTAAAGGGTACAATTCTAAAGGGGGTGCAGGAACAGAGAGATCTGGGGGTGTATGTGCACAACTCTTTGAAAGTGGCAGGACAGGTTGAGAAAGCGGTTAATAGAGCATATGGGATCTTGGGCTTGAAAAATAGAGGCACAGAGTACAAAAGTATGGAAGTTATGTTGAACTTTTATATAACGCTGATTTGGCCAAAACTGGAGCACTGTGTCCAACTCTGGGCACCAGAATTTAGGACGGATGCGAAGGCTTCAGAGAGGGTGCAGAAAAGATTTACTGGAATGGTTTCAGGGATGAGGGACTTTAGTTACGTGGATAGACTGGAAAAGCTGGGGTTGGTCTCCTTGGAGCAGAGAGGGCTGAGAGGAGATTTGATAGCGATGTTCAAAATCATTGAGGGGTGTAGACAGAGTAGATAGAGAGAAACTGTTTCCATTGGCAGAAGGGTGGAGAAACGAAGGACACAGATTTAAGGTGATTGGCAAAAGAACAAAAGGCGACAGGAGGAAATACTTGTTTTACGCAGCGAGTGTTAATCTTACGTAATGCGCTGCCAGAGAGGGTGGTGGAGGCTGATTAAATCGTGGCTTTCAAAAGGGAATTGCGCAAATACTTGAAGGGAAAAAATGCAGGGCTACGGGGAAAACGGCGGGGGAGTGGGACTCGCTGGATTGCTCTTGAAGAGAACCGCCACGGACTCGTTGGGCCGAATGACCTCGTTCTGTGTTTTAAACATTCTATGATTCTATGATTCGAAGGTCCTTTTGGACTCGCCTTACCTTTACACAAAGACAGGAAAGACTTTCTTTAACTCAGAAAAATCTAATGCTCCGCATAATATACAATTCAATGGAAGAGAGCATGTACCGTTTCAATGGCTCCCAACCCCAGCTCGTCCAGATGTTTTCAGTGAAACGATCTTTAAACATAAACCCACACTTGGGTCATTTCCTGCATCCGTCTTTAGTGAAATGAGACTCAATGATCTCGACGCCTGACGTTTCCCTCCGACGAAGTTTAAAGACTGAAACATCCTTGCTGGCCTCTGCTACAATGTGCCTGAGCATTCTAATCCCTTCCAACTGTCGGCTTCGTGATAGATGAGCGGACCGTTCGATAAACGGGCACCTGAAACAGGAAGGATGGTTGTCGTCCATCAGTGCTTCCAATTACTTTTGGAGATAACTCTCATATCTCCACCCCCTCGAACTCTCTATCTCGGATGATAACAAATAACCATTAATAGGTTAAAGCCGAGCCTTTGAGAGGCAAAGTGTTGGAACAAATTATCACAAAGCTGTGACATTCAATATCTGCCGCTGTCTGCAGACAAGGTCTTAAATTCTTAACACTGCTGGATCTCCTCATGCATCGACTTTTTTGCAAAAAACGTTGCTCCTTAACTCTCTGAGGCCATTTTATGTCAAAGAACTACTCTCGGTAATCCTGCACCATCAACACACAATCGGTTCCGAAAACCATGGTCACCTGTTCTGACAGAAGAAAACAGAAAATCCACTGTTGCTGTTTTTGAGATCCCAAGGGGTTCATTGCATAACGTGCATTTGTCAATTCCTGATTTCCTTCCAAGAACGTGGGGAAATAGCCACTCAAATGAAGAAACTCAAAAATATAATAATGCCTGATATATGTTTACATTCTGCAATAGAAAAGTTTTTTGCTTCGTGAATATTTACGCAGAGTTAATATTATACTAGGAAACAAATCTAAATCAGCTGCCTGAGGAAGGGATTAACTTCTCGGCAGTGAAGAACAAGAAGGTGGACCCAGATATCATCAGACTCACGAAGCTTGCGTCACGCTACTTTCACATCAAATTAAAAATGTTTCTGAATGAAAAAGAAACAAACTCAATTGTATCCCCCCCCCCAAAAAAAATAGTCTTTGTGCCGTGAAGCAAGAATAACTTGCATAAATATCCAAATGCTATTAAATCGTGGAAAATAAATATCAGCTTCTTTTCGACTTCCAATTTTCAAAACATGAGCTGTGAAAGAACTGAAATGTTTTTACCAAACTTTTGCTTCTTTAGGAATTGAAAATCTGTTAAAACAAGCAGAAATCATTAATAATATCAATATTATCTTTAAACACATTCCTGTCAAGGAAGACAGCATTTTAGTTCATCCATCTCATATTAAGAAAAGTAGGTTGTGCCTGCACTTGTGTCTAATAATTACACTCAACCTTATCCACCTCAAATCATTAAGTCCTTGACATTTGTGAGAAATTCAAAAATGCCAATTTCATTCATGTGATAATCTCATGTCTGGAACAAAAAACTCTCACCGAATTTACAATAATCAGAATTTCACCGTAGGCAAAATAAAAGTCTGGTTGTCACAATTTAATTGATTAGTTTACCTCAATAGCTCCAATTTAATTCAGCAATATCTTGAACTTAACTTAAATCGGAACAGATACAATTATCAAAATAGCACGTGCTTACAAAAACATAATACATTTTTTCATCTTTCTTTTTGTTGTTTCTTCAGGCCCCTTTCCAATTGAGAGTAAAAAGTAATGAATATAACTGAAGAAAAAGTTACCCTTCACAGCTAAACAAAATCTTTGTAACATTCTTGCACGACAAGCTGAAAAAGAGTGTGTCGCCACAGCCAGTGGCACCAAAACATTCACACAGGCTTTTAAAGTAACAGACCGCTGCAAACAAAATAACTTTCGAAGCTTGTAACTAGAAAAGGGATTTGATCTTCCCCACTCTCCTTCTTCAGTATATGATAAATTAATTTCCCCTTTTTCTCCCAAACCAATATTCGCTACTTAACCCCATTCTGTACTGATTCGAAGTCTCAAGCTCACAGTTTTTGCCCTGACCCAAACCTGTTATCTCCGAGACAATTCATAACATACTTCTCTGCCCACCACAGCGCTCAGCTTCTTTTCAAAAAGCTCCCCTGATTGTCTCCATTGTTACTGTTGTATTGGAGGGAAAGCTCATGCTCCCGCTGAAACAGTTTTCCTAACTTAATGGACTGGGTTCAGCACCTTGTCCGTCCGAGGCACTTAGTTTCACTCAATCCATATTATCGCAGGTCAAGGTCTGACGCCGCAGTCGCCAGTTTATAAGTTTGATTCAGACTCGACACCAAAAGGTTGGGATTAATCCTTTATCGAATATAAGCAAGTATCAACACACAATGTTTCGGGCAATATTATTACAAAGAAGGACACGATAATAACCGTTCGTCTTGCTTTGGATAGAAACTGTAACCCTCGGGTGGCTGCTTATCCGTCTCTCTCTCTCTCTCTCTCTCACACACACACACATCGTCCTGTGCTTTCATAAATACAAGTGTTAAACTAGAATTCTTTATATCGCTCATTTCATGCAATCTCTCCCTTATCTTTATTTCTTATTCATATTCCTTGACCTCTGTCAGAACTGCTCATGATATGTGCGGACCCAAGACTGCGATATTTCGACATGCCCAAGGTCTACATATTCTCAATTTATTCTCAACGTCGCCTATTATCTTCAGCAAAATGCTTGAACCCTGCAATGTAAACAGCTTCCATCATCACCTCGCTCAGTCTGACCTTCTGTATTCTGGATAAGTTTTAACTCACCCATTTCATGATCCTCAGCGACTATCCTCCGATTCCCATCGATCTTAAGTTTATAAGCGGGTGCTCCCCACCATCACAGAAGCGAGTCTTCAGCCAATTCGATTCACTCCAGGTGACATCAAGAAAGGGCTGAGTGAAATGGATACAGCAAAGACTATGCGCCCGGCAACATTCCGACTGTAGTGCTGAAGACTTGTGCTCCAGAAGTAGCCGCGCCTCTAGACAAACTGTTCAAGAACAGCTACAATATTGGTATCAACCTGACAATGTGGAAAATTGCAGAGGTATGTCCTGTCCACAAAAAGCAGGATAAATCCAATCCTGCCAATTAATGCCCCATCAGTCTAATCTCAATCATCAGCAAAGTGATGGAAGGTGCCGTCGACAGTGCTGTCAAGCGGCATTTACTCACCAATAACCTGCACACCGATGCTCAGTTTGGGTTCTGCCAGGAGCACTCGGCTCCAGACCTGATTACAGGCGTGGTCCAAACATGGGCAAAAGAGCTGAATTCCAGAGGTGAGGTGAGAGTGACGGCCCTTGACATCAAGGCAGCATTTGACCGAGTGTGGCACCGAGAAGCACGAGTAAAATGGAAGTCAATGCGAATCACGGGTAAAACTCTCCAGTGGCTGGAGTCGGACATAGCACGAAGGAAGAAGGCAGTGGTTGTTGGAGGCCAATCATCTCAGCCCCAGGACATTGCTGCAGGATTTCCTCAGGGCAGTGTCCTCGGCCGAACCATCTTCAGCTGCTTCATCAATGACCCTCCCTCCAGCATAAAGTCAGAAATGGGGATGTTTGCTGATGATTCCGCAGTGTTCAGTTCCATTCACAACCGATAAGATAATGAAGACAACATGCAGGCTTGGGCTGATAAGTGACAAGTAACATTCGCGCCAAACAAGTGCCAGGCAATGACCATCTCCAACAAGAAAGAGAGTCCAACCACCTCTCCTTAACATTCAACGGCATTACCATCGCCGAATACCCCACCATCAACATACTGGGGGGTCACCATTGACGAGAAACTTAACTGGACCAGCCACATAAATACTGTGGCGACAAGACCAGGTCAGAGGCTGGGTATTCTGCGGCGAGTGACTCACGTCCTGACTCCCCAAAGCCTTTCCACCATCTACAAGGCACAAGTCAGGAGTGTGATGGAATACTTTCCACATGCCTGGATGAATGCAGCTCCAACAATACTCAAGATGCTCGACACCATTCAGGACAAAGCAGCCTGCATGACTGGCATCCCATCCACCACCCTAAAAATCCACTCCCTTCACCACCAGCACACCGTGGCTGCAGAGTGCACCATCCACAAGATACACTGCAGGAACTCGCCAAGGCTTCTTCGACAGCACCTCCCAAACCCGCGACCTCTCCCACCAAGAAGGACAAGGGGAGCAGGCACAAGGGAACAACACCACCTGCACGTTCCCGTACAAGTCACACACCATCCCGACTTGGAAATACAACGCCGTTCCTTCATCATCACTGGGTCAAAATCCTGGAACTCCCTTTCTAACAGCACTGTGAGAGAACCTTCACCACACAGACTGCAGCGGTTCAAGAAGGCGGCTCAACGCCACCTTCTCAAGGGCAATAAGGGATGGGCAATAAATGTTGGCCTTGCCAGCGACGCCAACTTCCCATGAACAAATAAAAAATGACCCCTTTATTCCCAATCTTTGTTTCCTGTTAGAAAGCCAATCCATTATCCATGCGAATATGTTACCTCCTACCTCAGTCGCGGAACATTTGGATAAACATAATTTAATAGGACAAAGCCAGCATCGCTTTACGAAGGGGAAGTCATGTCTGACAAATTTGCTTGAGTTCTTTGAGGACATAACGTACAGGGTGTATAAAGGGGAACCAGTGGATGTAGTGTATTTAGACTTCCAGAAGGCATTCGACAAGGTGCCACATAAAAGATTATTGCTCAAGATAAAGAATCACTGGATTGGGGGTAATATTCTGGCATGGTTGGAGGATTGGTTATCTAACAGGAAGCAGAGAGTTGGGATAAGTGGTTCATTCTCGGACTGGCAACCAGTAGCCAGTGGTGTTCCGCAGGGGTCGGTTCTGAATCCCCAACTCTTTACAATTTATATTAACGATTTGGAGGAGGGGACCGAGTGTAACATATCAAAGTTTGCAGATGATACAAAGATGGGAGGGAAAGTGGAGAGTGAGGATGACATAAAAAACGTACAGGGGGATATAGACAGGCTGGGTGAGTGGGCGGAGATTTGGCTGATGCAATACAATATTGGAAAATGTGCGGTTATGCACTTTGGCAGAAAAAATCAGAGAGCAAGTTATTATCTTAATGGCGAGAAACCGGAAAGTACTGCAGTACAAAGGGATCTGGGGGTCCTCGTGCAGGAAAATCAAAAGGTTAGTTTGCAGGTGCAGCAGGTGATCAAGAAACCCCAACGGATTGTTGGCTTTTGTTGCTAGGGGGATAGAATATAAAAAACAGGGAGGTATTGCTGCAGTTATATCAGGTATTGGTGAGACTGCACCTGGAATACTGCATACAGTTTTGGTGTCCATACTTAAGCAAAGACATACTTGCTCTCGAGGTAGTACAAAGAAGGTTCACTCGGTTAATCCCGGGGATGAGGGAGCGGACATATGAGGAGAGGTTGAGTAGATTGGGACTCTACTCATTGGAGTTCAGAATAATGAGAGGCGATCTTATTGAAACATATAAGATTGTAAAGGGGCTTGATCGGGTGGATGCGGTAAGGATGTTCCCAAGGATGGGTGAAACTAGAACTAGGGGGCATAATCTTAGAATAAGGGGCTGCTCTTTCAAAACTGAGATGAGGAGAAACTTCTTCACTCAGAGGGTAGTCGGTCTGTGGAATTTGCTGCCCCAGGAAGCTGTGGAAGCTACATCATTAAATTAATTTAAAGCAGATATCGACAGTTTCCTAGACGTAAAGGGAATTAGGGGTTACGGGGAGCGGGCAGGAAATTGGACATGAATTTAAATTTGAGTTTAGGATCTGATCAGCCATGATCTTATTGAATGGCGGAGCAGGCTCGAGGGGCCGATTGGCCTACTCCTGCTCCCATTTCTTATTTTCTTATGTTCTTATGTTCTCCTACACCGTGAGCTCTTATTTTGTGCAGTAGCCTTTGATGTGTCACCTCATCAAAAGCCTTCTTGAAATCCAATGGCACCACATCCACAGGATTCCCTTCACCAATTTGCTGGATACTTCCCCAAAGAACTCTAATAAATTAGTCAAACACGATTTCCCTTTCACAAAGCCGCGTTGACGCTGCCTGACTGCATGGAGATTTTTGAAGTGCCCTGCTATAACATCCAAATTGAAAGATTCGAGCATGTTTCCTATGTCAAACGTTAAGCTAACCGGCCTATACTTTCCGGCTTTCTGTCCCCTCCTTTCTTGAATAGAGGATTTACATTTGCTATTTTCCAAACTGTTGGGACCCTTCCATAATCTATGGAATTTGGGAAAATTAATACCAATGCATCTATTACCTCTGCAGCCACTTCTTTTAAGACCCTCGGATGAAGTCCGTCAGGACTTGCGGACTTGTCAGCTTTTAGTTCCAATATTTTTTTCAAAACCCTTTCCTGCTGGTTGTAAATGTATTCAGTTCCTCCCTCCCTTTCACCTCTTGATTCACAATTATTTCAATATATAGCGAACAAATAGAGGAGAATTGCCCTGCTCTTCTTCGAAATATTGCCAAGCGATCTTTCACGTCCACCTGCGAGGACAGACGGGGCCTCATCTGAAGGACCGCTGCACCAGCAGAGCAACAGTCCCTCAGTGCTGCACTGAGAAAGAGACAGAGACAGAGGCACAGAGACAGAGAGATTGATAGGGAAACATAGAGGCATATCGTATCCGCTCTATCGCCAAGACCGACTACTACCACCTCCGTAACATCACCCGTCTCCGCCCCTGCATCAGCTTATCTGCTGCTGAAACCTTCATCCAGGTCTTTGTCAAATCATGATTCCAAAATTGCAATGCTCTCCTGGTCGGCCTCGCTTCTTTCAGCCTCTATAAACTCCAGCTCATCCAAAAGACCTGCTGCCCGTAATTTGGCTTGCGCCAAGTCCCGTTCATCCATCACCCAGTCAAACAACCTTTTTTCTCGACTATTTTTATCACTAATATAAAAAAGTGTTCAAAGTAATTTTTAAAAACATTGTTTTTAACGCTCCTATGATTTTGCACCAGGATCTTTGCTCTCATCAGTGTTCAGGATATTAATCTTTCATTTCTGGAACCTCCGGGACAGTCCTAGAGGGCTGGGAATCCATCAATTAAATGAAAGAGGACAGAAATAGAGACTGAGAGAAACAGAGAGGGAGATAGAGACAGAGACAGAGACAGAGATAGTGAGAGGGGCAATGAAACAGAGACAGAGCGACACAGAGAATGAGAGACATACAAATTCCGCTCCTTCATCAGGACCTCCTATTTCCACCTCTGTAACATTGAATCAACAGTTGTTGCATTGGATATTGTCATGTTTCATTGTAATATTCGGGTACTGGATGTAGTGAGTGTAACCATTTTTATCTGCAAAAGACCGTTTCTTGCTGTTAGTTTTCAGTTTTGGTACAATAATAAAGGAGCTGTCTCTACTGTACTGTATCCAGGCTGGAATTAAAGAACGAATATCTACCAATCATTGTACCCTGTTTGTTGAACTGTTCTAAATAAAGGAGATAATTGCTTCTATTTGGAAGAAGCCGACCGTATTCTGCTTACTACAAGTATTAACAAGTATTTGTTAACAGAGAAGACTGGCACAGACGGCAACATTTAGCCAGTAAACCATCAGATAATCATTACAAACCAGGGATTAGGGACTTTAGCCAGTAAAACATCAGAAAATCATTACAAACCAGGAGGATCATAGCCTTCACCCAGTAAACGATCCGGGAATTAGCAAAGGCCAGGGATTAGTGCCTTCACCCAGTAAACTATCAGTGAATCAGGGCAGACCAGGGATCACGACCTTCACCCAGAAAACAATCAGGGAATCAGCACAGACCTGGGATCAGGGCCTTTCAAATTTCCAATAAAATTCATTTGCATCACTATAAACATACAATATTCAATAAACCAACGTAATCGGGCAGCGTAATAGAACGTAATCATTTTTTAACATTTGTTTCCATTAAAAAGTATTTTTTTGATATATTTAATAGTGGTAACCTGGTTAAGTTTTATTAATACAGCTAAAAATAAGGTTGGTCACCAACAATAATCATTTAATTCGTGTTTACAGTCCTCCACCTGTGAGTAACCTGGTTTATAATCACTGAAAATGACGTTGAGTGATAGAGTCATAGAAGTTTACAACATGGAAACAGGCCCTTCGGCCCAACATGTCCATGTCGCCCAGTTTATGCCACTAAGCTAGTCCCAATTGCCTGCACTTGGCCCATATCCCTCGATACCCATCTTACCCATGTAACTGTCCAAATGCTTTTTAAAAGACAAAATTGTACCCTCCTCTACTACTGCCTCTGTCAGCTCGGTCCAGGCACTCACCACCCTTTGAGTGAAAAAATTGCCCTTCTGGACCCTTTTGTATCTCTGCCCTCTCAACTTAAATCTATGCCCCCTCGTTATAGACTCCCCTACCTTTGGGAAAAGATTTTGACTATCTACCTTATCTATGCCCCTCATTATTTTATAGACTTCTATAAGATCACCCCTTAACCTCCTACTCTCCAGGGATAAAAGTCCCAGTCTATCTAACCTCTCCCTATAAGTCAAACCACCAAGTCCCGGTAGCATCCTAGTAAATCTTTTCTGCACTCTTTCTAGTTCAATAATATGCTTTCTATAATAGGGTGACCAGAACTGTACACAGTATTCCAAGTGTGGCCTTACTAATGTCTTGTACAACTTCAACAAGACATCCCAACTCCAATGTTGAAAAACTACATTGAACCATTTACTTGTTTCATTGATGTACACTGGTCAATTTCGTGGTAAATCGACATTTTTTGATGTGAAGAACATTTTAAAACGCGCCCACTAATGTCTGTGCGACTAAGAAAACGAGTAGAATTTGAGTAGCTTCCTGAACCGACGCGATCGGTGGAATCTGGCAATGGTGACCTGGGGATCTACAGTTCTGTGGGCGGGACCTGATCCCGGATAATTGAACCTTCAACCTGCGTAGAAGATGGCTGAAACTATCAACGTAAGTGGTTTTGGTGTAACTCACTGACGTTTAAAATTCCCCCAATCTTTTGACCTGATTCGGACGATTCCGCCCGGATTGAACTGCTATTACTGGTGTAAACAAATGCAAACACGACCCATATGCTTTACATTCTCCTTTTTAATCCACCCAAACAACACCTCTCTCCCAAACTATGTCTCCCTCTGTCTGTATCTGTTTAATTCTCTCTATCCTTGATTCTCTGAGTTTCCTTCTCTCTCTCTGTCTCATTCTCCTTCTCTCTCTCATTCTCTCTGCCTCATTTTCATTCTATCTCTGTTTCTCTCTCTCAGTATTTCTCATTCTCTTTCTCTCTATCATCCTCTCTCACTCACTCTCTCTCATCCTCTCCCTCTCTATCTATCAGCCTCTTTCAATCTCTCTCTCTCTCTTCCATTCTATCCTCTTCTGACAAGGTATATTGAAGCAAAATTGTTAAGCTTTGGAGCGAACTGAATTGAATTTGATATTTCAATTCCATATTCATTTGTGGCACAGCTCAGCTCAATTCAACATCAATGTGTGTATAAGGGACAAGTGTCTCTTGACTGTACTGACTGTATGTGTGTGTGTCTCATTGTCACTGGTCCTATATTGTAAACAAGGGATCCCCCTCGCAGCCAATCTCCCCCTGTGTCTCCTGGTCCAATATCATTAGCCAGGCACGGCCCTCACAGCCCTACTCCCCCTCCCCCTGTGCCCCACGTGTCTCCTGGTCCAGTAACGGAACCCCGTAACCCAGGGACCAACCCACACAGCCTATTCCCCCGTCCCCCTGAGCCCGTGTGACTTGGGCTCTCCTGGTCCAATAACGTAACCCAGGGACCACTGAAACAGTCTCTTTCACCCGCCCCTTGTGCCGCGTGTGTCTCAGGCTCTCCTGATCCAATAACTTAACCAGTCGACCACACTCTCACAGTCTATCTCACCTCCCCCCTCCTTGTGCCCCATGTGACTCACGGTCTCCTGGTCCCATAACGTAAACTTGTTGTCTGTCTATCTATGTGTCTGTCTATCTCGGCCCCTCTGTTTCTCCATTTATGTACAGTGCACCCAATCTGATCAGACCCAGAACAGTGACTGTGATTACCAGGTTTGCCCATTTTGCTGTAGGTGCAGGGCGGCCATTTAGTTGTAGTCCAGTTGAGCTCTTTAGTGCCGCCTTTTTGAGCAATAATTCATGTGTCGTCTTCAGAACAAGTCCTATCTCAATAGGTCAGGTTATCAATAAAATAAAATATCAGAATCTGATTGCAGATCATATCCGGGCTCGGTGCTGCAAATATAAAAAGTACTTTCCGTCCAATTGGGAAGTGTAGGGGATAAAATATTAATTGGGATTTAGTTTTAATTTTTGAAACCCTTCAGCTCTTTCTATAATTTATAAAAAATAACAATTAGAATCAGTGGGTATTTCGCCGCGTTCTTCAGCTCCTCTCTGAATTTAGTCTGGGTCAGGACATAAATACACGTGTTTGTGCAGGAACTGAGAAGCTGCAGCATTCCTCCTGTGGATTCTGTGATATAATACGGCTCATTGGGGGAGTTAGAATAAATGTTTGTAATTCGCTGATAGATGTAAAATACAACCTGCGTCACCCATAACAATATAAAACTGCCCGAAATACTGAAGAGTAAAATTATGGATTTCTTTCGGTTCTCCATCTCTGGATCCTTGTGATTCTCTCCATTGCTGCGGACCCTGAGTCCCCTGCGGACTCGTGCGGACACTAAAATATGTCTGACCGTCAGAACATTGAGCAGCAAAATCAAACAGAACGGGAGACAAGGGGTTAAAATGCGGTGAAACATGTCATATGCGGCCCATGCGGGGGAAGTATAGAAGACCTGTTTAGTCACACAAAACCAGTGAACGTTATCAATTATATACGCGGGTTTAAATGTAAAGTACCTGGGGAGACTCTCCAAACAGCCCAGCACACTCACTGTTCCCAGAACCACAGTCGCCGTTTTCTCGGTACAATATTTTGTTTGCAGCTTCTCACAACAAATGGCCACAAATCGATCAAAGGTGAAAGCGACAGTGAGCCAGACAGAAATCACCGTGGTGGCAAAAATCAGGAAGGTAACGATGCTGCACACGGGAGTAATGTCCAGGAACGAAACCGGGAAATAAATCTCACGAATCCACCTCAATATGACATCAGTGATAACGACCAGGAGATCGGCCGCTGCCATTCCCAGCAGGTAGCGGGTGATACATTTGGTGAGTCCGCACTTTCCTCGGGACAGGATCACAATCGCCAGCAAGTTAACTGTAGGAAAGAGAAACGGAAGCAGAGAAATTACTGATCAGACCTGGAGCCAAAGCAGCAATTTGAGAGGATCTGGGGTGAAATTTCAAGCTTTGTTGCTGCATCAAACGGTGGAAACTGATTCATTGACCTGGGCAGCGTTATCGGACAGAGAAATGTTTAAAAAAAAGACAATTATCAATAATGAATTGGGAAATTGATATAGAAAGTGAATAAAGTGAGCACCGGATCCACTGGAAGGGCTGAGTGAGGGCGCAGTGTCGGTGGGGAAGGGAGAAGGGGGTTTTCCGCACCGGGAATCCAATGGGTTAAATCCGGATTTGAGCTCCAGATGGACGGAAAAGAGCGAGAAGGTCGGGAATGTGGTAGAAGGGGAGGTGCAGCTGGAGACCGAGCCAGTGAGTCCGGTTGGGAGGGAAACAAAGAAAAGGACATGAAGGAGATGAAGGGGAGTCAGGAGCAGATGGTTTGCGGAAGCGGATAAACTGAAGCAACGGATGAGGAGCAGAGGATTCAATGCAACGGGAGCAGAGGCTGGGAGTCACAGGGCGAGACTGTAGGATGGTGTTCGTTGAAATCTAATCTATAGGTCCCAGTAACACAACTCAATTCATAAATTTAACAGTTCCTTTCTATGGATATTTTTCTGGTCGTTGGGTATAAAATGTTTTCAATAAATTTAGTTTGCACATTCAATTAAAATTAAATTAAAATGTATTAATAGAATTAGCCTCATTCTTTATTGATTTAAACTGTCACATAGCTTTTGGAATACAATCCCCTAATAAATCAATGTGATCAAAAAAAGACAACGTATTTTCTTCAAATATATTTAAATTATGTTTATTTATTTAGTCAGTAAATAAGTAAAAGGAACATTCACATAATCAGACTGAGGACCTGATAGCGATAAAAACACGTGGCGCGAGTATAATAAAACTCTCACTATCTGAGAACACCTTCAATTCACATTTCCTCTTCATAATTGTTCTGGAAGTTTCAGCAGCTCATTCCGAAAAATTGTTCACCTCGCTGCTGCTCCCTATCTCTCTGTCTCTCTCTCTCGCTCTCTCTCTCTGTCTCTAGCTTTCTACTCTCCCTTTCCTTCTCCCGTCTCCCTCTGGTTTTCCTTCTCAATCGCGTACTCTATCGCTCGGCTCTATCTCGCCGCGCTCTCTCGTCTCTCTTTCTAAATGCTCCTTTTCACACCCGAGTAAATCCGAATATCCAGCGCCTGCTTTCTCTTCACCAGCCCCGTGTTCCAAAGATCCTATTCTTAATGTCAGTTTGTTATAGGTTAAAGGCTCTGTGAATAGTTTAATGTTCCTACAGATCATCCAAGTCTCCATCTGTTCATCTACACTGTTCACTTCATCTACAATGCATGGAATAAACAGAATCGAATGCCTCTTCCAGACACACTTCACAATAATTAAAATTCCTTCTCTTGTAATTATAAAGTACAGCGTTATAGATGGCGGCATTGTACAATTAAAAAAACGGCAACATCACCCCTGCTACTTATAATCTACATATAAATAGAAGGGCTCCTGATTCTAAAAGGTAAAGTGCAAACTGATAAAACATAACTTCTAAACATTGCATTTTACAGTGAATTTGTCCACAGTGAATCAGAGAATAAGATGTGAAAGAATCATCAGCAAACTCAGTTCAGTAGCCAGAATTCTGAAGCGGCGTCAGATACACACACAATGAAATAATATTTCATAACAGTGATAACCAATAAATACATTGAAATCACAGTTAAACTGGACCATGTTATTCAAGAGGGAGGACAGTGCGCTGCCTCCTTGTAACACTGAGACCGTGAGCTTTCATATTATTAATCACTGAAAACACTATGATGAAAAAATATTCCAGGACAGCTTAGTTCCACAACATGAAACTGTTAACAGCTCTGAGACCAGCTCTTAGCCCCGACACCTGATTCGAATATATTCAGTGCAGAGAATAATTTAGTCACAATGCCAGTGTTGGATATACAAGGTACATTATAGTTATAATGCAGCTGCTACAAGTCTGAAAGAGCAGAGAATTAGGACATTCCATCAACTGATAGAACAGAACAGGCGGCTGTGTAAAACATGATGGGAGAAAAAAAGTGCCCCGTACAGCAGAACAGAACACCGATTTACACCATTAACAGCTGAGACAACGGCTTACCCGAAACTCCGACGGCTGCAAGAACAGGATAATAAATGTTTTCTATCAGATAGATTACTGGATATCCCATTTCTGTGAGAAGCAGTGATTTCTGTTGATCTGAAAACCGCAACTCCGGTTGGCACTCTGAGCTGATACATTGCAAGGAACTCTGATTTATACAGGGGGTAAATCTCCACTGACACGGTTATACCCCTGACCATTGATATTAGTTACAGTCCACCTGAACAAACACATTTCATCAGCAGCTTTGTCTTCAGTGTAAATGATGACGTGGATATATCACAAACATCTCCAAGTTCAGAACCTTGTCTTAATGAGACCTCTCTTCGGAATAAAGTTAAAAGCTGTGCTCAGAAAGGACTGGTCCAACAACAATGAACGGCTATATTTCTGGTTTTTATATAATTGTATTGACCATGTTCACTCCTGCCGATTCATTTATAAATATTACCGATTTCACCGCGTGTACACTGAACCCAGGAACACAAGCAGACTCGTTTCACTCTGTTCCTGCAGCTTGCCGGTTAAATTATGAATTTTGAGTCTCTGACACGTGGACAGTTAAAGATGACGTTCAGGGTTGCAGCCGAGAAATGACTGTGTGATATGAGGGGACGGACATTGAACGAGCTTCATTGCTATTCCTCTCTCCGTTATTTTACTGCAGATGTTTACCCGTTTATTATCCATTGGTTGACGGCTCCAGTAAAATTGCTCCCGTGTCACCCCGAGCTGAGCTCATGACCCGATTCGACCTCTATCACAATGGCCCCGAGCTTCCCTCGCTCGCCTCCATTCCTTCCTCAGCCAATTGCCATTGAAACCCTGATCAATGCCTCGTCCCCTCTCGGCTCCATTCCTCAGTTCACTCCTGGCCGACCTTCCAAACAGCATCAGGTCCTGCTCGGCTTCACTGGCACTCACTGACGCCCACTTCCTGATCGCTTCACATTTAAAATTTTCATCCTGCGGTTTTAATCCCTTCCTGGCCCAACTCTCCCCATCTCCGCCCTCTCCTCCACACCGACAGGAAACACACCCGTGAACTTCTCATTCATCGATCATTGGCCTCTTTTGGCGGGACTGCGCTCGTTTGATCAACTCACCTCTCTGATCAAAGCCAGGAGAAGCTTTTCTTCCCACCCTATCACCGTTATATCTGATGTCTCTAAAGGTTCGCAATTGTAAACAATTTTACAACACCAAGTTATAGTCCAGCAATTTTATTTTCAATTCACAAGCTTTCGGAGGCTACCTCCTTCCTCAGGTGAACGATGTGGAAGCCTCCGAAAGCTTGTGAATTTAAAATAAAATTGCTGGACTATAACTTGGTGTTGTAAAATTGTTTACAATTGTCAACCCCAGTCCATCACCGGCATCTCCACATCTAAAGGTTCAATCCTTGGTTTCCTCTTCCTCATCTCCATGCTGCCCTTTGGTGATATTGTGTGCAGATATGGATCAACTTTCAGATGCACGCTGACAAAATCACCGCCTCTCTTGACCCTTCCAATATATTTGTGTTGTCAAAGCAACATTCTGTTTTAGATGAGTGACAATTTCATCCAGTTAAAAATTTGGACGTCATGATCTTTGACCCCACAATCTCGGCCACCGATTCCATGTCCACCACTCTCATTTTGGTTGGTGAGTCCCTCAACAATCATTCAAGTCCTTACTGACCGACAGTGGCTTCCAGCCTCCAGAGCCTGTTGTATATTTTACTTTTTCTTACACGTAAATCCACCAGACCTCACCCCTTGCTATCCCTGTCGCCTCCTCCAAACCTGCAGCCACTGCAGCCCAGGCCAAACATTCCGCTCCTCCACCTCTGGCCGCTTGTGCAACCTTAGTCCATTTGCTATCCTTCTCACAGCCGTGCCTTCAGCCATATCCTCGCTCCAGAATGTCCTCCCTTTGCCCCTCCATCTCCCTCTACGCCTTTCAGGCCTCAGTCGTGGCTCAATGGTTGTCGTCTTGCTTCTGAGTTAGAAGGTTGTGAGTTCAATTCTCACTCCAGCGATTTGAGCACATAATCCAGGCTGACACTGCAGTGCAGTACTGAGGGAACACTGTGCTGTCGGAGAGACTGGCTTTTGTAAGGTACGTTGAACCGAGGGTCCATCTGCCTTCTCAAGTAGATGTAAAAGACCCAAGGACAATATTCGAGAAGAGCAGGGGCTTTCTCCCAGTGTCTTGGGCAATATTTAGCCCACAACCAACATGACCAAAACCGATCTCCTGGTCATTTATCTCATTCCAGTTTGTGGGAATTTGCTTGCGTTCTTCCTAGATTACCAAAGTGAATCCACTTCAAAATGCACTTCATTGATTGTGAAGCGTTTTGGGACCTCCTGGGGTCCTGAAAGGCGCTTTACAGAGGCAAGTTCATTCCTTCTTTCACACATTCTATGAACGCCATCTTTCGCTTTATGGTTTGGTCATCCCTCCAATTATCTCCTTCTGTGGCCGGGGTTCCATGCTTGTCTGATTATACCTCAGTAAATCGCCTTACCATATTTATCAATGTTGTATCCGCTGTATAAATACAAGTAGTTATTGTTATATTTTACCATTCTTTACTCTTTTCATCCCACCATTGGTGGCCATTCCTTCAGACATTTCAACTCTACTCTCTTTAAACCAAACCTATCCCCTCAGTCTCTCCATTTACTGATCCTCCTTTTACACCCTCCCTGTACCCACTATTTGTCCAAGGTTTTCGCCAGTCCTCTTGATATCTTTTTAATGTTTTAGTGCCCGTTGTTACCCGCTGCTCATTGCAACCTCTTGGGAATATTTATTACATTAAAGTCGGTAAGTGAATGCGAGTCTTTGTTGACGTTCATTGGAATGTGTTCATTGTTTGTCCACTGGATGAGCAAAAGTAATTTCTGGGCTCAATATACTTGTACCGGAAAGTGATTTATGTAATAGACGGAATTGTTAAGATAAATCAACATTGGTAACTATTCGTGGACACTGTTTTGTTCGAAGAACATAACTCGGCTTACCTACAGCCATCGCATTGAAATAGACCGCATTCTGGAGTGTGGATATGGGTGAAGGCACGGCTGTGAAAAGTGGGGCAAATGGACAGCGGAGCCTGCCTTTACGGAATTATCGATCGAAGATGAA
The DNA here is from genome assembly GCF_035084215.1 of Heptranchias perlo. Taxonomy (NCBI): domain Eukaryota; kingdom Metazoa; phylum Chordata; class Chondrichthyes; order Hexanchiformes; family Hexanchidae; genus Heptranchias; species Heptranchias perlo. The sequence goes on from NW_027139666.1 coordinate 1,442,419, forward strand.
ACCAGCTACAGTGACTAGGATGAAGGTCTATTCGTTATTTGCCTTTTTTCTCTTTGTTTACATCCCGTTTTACTGCTTTCTCGGGCTGCTGACAAGAGCACAGTGAGCAGTTTGGACGCCCCATTACAGAAACAACATTAAACCCACAGAAAGCACAATATAGATTCTCTGGAATGAGGCCAGCGAAAGAAAACTGTATGGCGAAAGATTTGAAATACCGGGATTATTTCCACTGAAATAGAGTCGAGAAGGCTGAGATTTTAATTCATGAAGGTTTCTTTATTCATTCATGGAGGTAAGCGTCGCTGGCGAGGCCAGCATTTATTGCCCATCCCTAATTGACATTGAGAAGATAGTGATGAGCCATCTTCTTGAACCGCTGCAGTCCGTGCGGTGAAGGTTCTCCCACAGTGTTGTTGGGAAAGGAGTTCCAGGATTTTGACACTGCGACGTTGAAGAAACGGCGATATATTTCCAAGTCGGGATGGTTTGTGACTTGGAGGGGGCCGTGCAGGTGGTGTTGTTCCTATGCGCCTCCTCTCCTTGTCCTTCTAGGTGGTAGAGTTTGTGGGTTTGGGTGGCGTTTTTGAAGAAGCCTTGGCGAGTTGCTGCAGTGCATCTTCTAGATGGTACGCACTGCAGCCACAGTGCACCAGTGTTGGAGGGAGTGAATGTTTAGGGTGTTGGATGGGATGCCAATCAAGCTTGCTGCTTTGTTCTGGATGATGTTGAGCTTCTTGAGTGTTCTTGGAGCTGCTCTCATCCAGGCAAGTGGAGAGTACTCCATCACACTTCTGACATATGCCTTGTAGATGTTCGAAAGTGTTTGGGGAGTCAGGAGGTGAGTCACTCGTCGCAGAATACCCAGCCTCCGACCTGCTCTGATAGCCACTGTACTTATGTTGCTGGTCCAGTTATGTATCTGGATATTGGTGACCCCCAGGATGTTGATGGTCAAGTGGAGGTTATTAGACTCTCTCTTGTTGCCAGGCACTTGTCTGACGTGAATGATATTTGCATCTTTTCAGCCCAAGCCTGGATGTTGTCCAAGTCTTGCTGCTTGCAGGTACGGACTACTTCATTATATGTGGTGCTGCGAATGGAACTGAACAGTGTACAATCATCAGCGAACATCCCCACTTCTGACCATACGATGGACGGGAAAGTCATTCATGAAGCAGCTGAAGATCGTTAGGCCTAGGACACTGCCCTGAGGAATGCCTGCCGCAATGTCCTGGGGCTGAGATGATTGGCCTCCAAAAACCACTGCCATCTTCTTTTGAGCGAGGTATGACTCCAGCAACTGGAGATGTTTCCCCCGATTCTCATTGCCTCAAATTTCACTCGGGCTCCTTGATGCCACACTTGGTCAAATGCTGCCTTGATGTAAAGTGCAGTCACTCTCACCTCGCCTCTGGAAATCATCTCTTTTGTCCATGTTTGGACCAAGACTGTAATGAGGTCTGGAGCCAACTGGTCCTGGCAGAACCCAAACTGAGCATCGGTGAGCAGGTTATTGGTGAGTAAGTGCCGCTTGATAGCACTGTCGACGACACCTTCCATCACCTTGCTGATGATTGGGAGTGGACTCACAGGGCGGCAATTGGCTGGATTTGATTTTCTCCTGCTTTTTGTGGACAGGACATACCTGGGCAATTTTCCACATTGACGGGTAGATGCCAGTGTTGTAGCTGTACTGGAAGAGTTTGGCTAGAGCCGCAGCTCGTTCTGGAGCACAAGTCTTCAGCACTACAGCTGGTATGTTTTCGGGTCCCATAGCCTTTGCTGTATCCAGTGCACTGAGCCGTTTCTTGATAACACGTGGAGTGAATCGAATTGACTAAGGCTGGCTTCTGTGATGGTGGAGATCTCCGGAGGAGGCCAAGTTGGATCATCCACTCGGCACTTCTGTCTGAAGATGGTTGCAAACGCTTCAGCCTTGTCTTTTGCACTCATTTGCTGGACTCCCCCATCATTGAGGATGGGATGCTCACGAAGGCTTCTCTTCCCGTTCGTTGTTTAATTGTCCACCACCATTCATGACTGGATGTGGAAGGACTGCAGAGCTTTGATCTGATCCGTTTTTTTGTGGGATCGATTAGCTCTGTCTATAACATGTTGCTCCTGCTCTTTCGAATGCATATCGTCCTGTGTTGTACCTTCACCAGGGTGGCACCTCATTTTTTCCAATTCATCGACTGGGGACCAAGTTTGTGATTCAGGACCGGGCTGTGCAGAAAAAAACAATTCATCCACCAAAAGTGTCGTTTTAATGACATTTGAAGTGAACGAAATACCAGGAGGGAGATAGCATATCTCCCCGAGGTTACATTTCTCTCGATGGCGATATAGAAACACAAAATCTCTCTTGATAATATAGAAATTGGTGAAATGCTCAAGAACATCGCGTTGTTCGGCACTGGCCCTGTTGTTGAGGGGTTGGTGACGGCGCATTATGCCCGGGAGACATACAAATGTTCTAAACCTTCACCATTGTGTCGATGACGGAGTCCTCATCTACGGTTTGGAAGGTGTCTCGCTGGCCCTGAAATGAACAGTGCAATTGGTCAGGCATTCAATCGATCGGCTTAAAATTTGGTGACAGTTCGGCGAAATTCTATCGTCAGATGAATGGCAGCACAAGGGCAAAATTCCAAAATGTTTTTTTTTCCCCAGTGGGCGATCGTTAATGGGAAATATTGCGCCACTCTAAATGATTTTGACTGCCTGCTAACTGTTATATTTTCAGATGAAGTTATCAGCTCAAGTTAATGCTGTTTGTTTGAAAACAAGGAGAGATTCGCGAGCTTCAGTAGAGAAATCGGAGATGCTGGAAATACATAGCGGGCGGAACTTCCGACTTCGGCGGTGGCTGAAATCGGGTGAGAAGGGATTCGCCCAATGACATCGATGGAGAGGAAAATCGGGAGGGGTGTATAATGGGCGGCCAAATCCATATCCTGCGTTTTCCGCCTCTGCAAAATCAAAAAATCCAGTCGTATTTACCGATTAGGCACAGCAAAGAAAAAGGGCAAATTGACATTCCAGGCGGGATAAAAAGATAGCTGGTGCAAGACATGCAAACCGGACACTGGGTCAGTGGGGAAATAGAATATTGTCTCGTATACATAATAATGTTCTGCGTGTTCCACACTGAAACCTAAAGCTAATCCGTCACTGCTGTATACTGTCGAAATAGTAGTATGTTTACACAAGTACAGCCACAACCCTCATGATTAATCTCTGTTTTCTCGCTTCATTTACTATGGGGGAGCAACCATAAAGCGCACAGTTCCAAGATTCGTGTTCTACTGGGAATTAATCGTTCAGCCCGCTGAGGCAAACTCAGATCCGTTGAGATATGGTTGAAAATAGATTTGGTATGATACATAGTAACTTACAGGACAAGATAATTGTGATGTTAAAAAGCACAATAAGATCCTGAGAGAATGCGACAAAATATTTCGATACATCTTTCCAGGAGGAGCAAAGAGCGCGAAGAAAGGCAACATCAAAGGCATGAAATAAACCGCCAGGGCCATTTGTCACTTACACCGTCTTTCTTTGGCTGTGTTTGTAGATTAAGGACAGCGTCTAAATGAAACAAAACATGGATAATAATGCACTTCCTTTTATCACTAAAAACCTTTTCCTCTTTTATTAAAGAGTTTTCTTTCTCTGGTTGGTCTCTCCTGCAGAGGAAGTTTTATGAAATCACCATATGAATGGGATAAAATCTCCGCCGCCAAGAATGGGGAGTAGCTGGTCCTTGGCAACCAGCAATGGATCTTTCACTGTCCACTAGGAAGTGAATGGGCCTCCTACTCTAGGCTTCCCTTCCCATTTGCTCCCTTCTTCCAGGAAATGAATGGGATGACCAAGGTATCCATTAGGAAGAGGAGTAGACGTGAGACTTGAGATTTTTAGGAATATCACAAAGGTAGCGGTAATGTGCCAAGTGCTGAGTTGCTGTATGGTCACAATGATTGCTTAACTGTATCACCGTTTACTTTTGAATATTAATATATATTCATCCATGATGATAGTTTTATGATAGAAAGAAAGAACTTGCATTGATATCGCGACTTTCACAACCCCAAGGCGTCCCAAAGCACTTTACAACCAATGAAGCACTTTTGTATCGGAGTCGCTGTTGTAGTGTAAGGAGATGCATACGAAAATTTGCGCACAGCAAGATCCCAAAGCCAGCAATGAGACAAACGCCCAGCTAATCTGTTTTACTGTTGTTGGTTGCGGAATAAACATTGCCCAGGACACTGGGACAGCTCCCCTGTTTTTCTATGAATGGTGCCAATGGGATCCTTTACATTATCAGGAGCACAGGGGATAAGTTTGAATGACACTTCTGGAGGTCGGAATTTCCCACAATGCAGTTGTCCCTCAGGAAGAGGCTACCCTGACTAAATCAGAACCAATCTTGGTTCTAAATCAGGAAGTCGTGGGTTTTAACTCCAGTCCAGAAACTGGAGCATAACATTTAGGGACTCTTCAGTAGACAGAATGCTGCACTGTTGGAAATGCTATATTCAGGATGAGACATTAAACTGTGGCCGAGTGTGACCTCTGAATTGGACGTAAAGGATTTCAAGGTACTATTTGAAATAGGCAATAGAGTTTATCCGAGATGCTGGCCGACATTTATTGCTAAAACTGAATGTTTGGTTCCTTATTTATTTTTTGTTTGTAAGACATTGCTTTGTGCAAATTGGCTTTTGCGTATTTGGGTGATGTGTCTGTGTAACAGAGCGTGTGCATTTTTTTTGGATGTCTGTCTGTGTGCGTATGTCTATGTGTGTGTCGACGTGTGTAGGTGTTTATGTGTATGAGTGCTTCTATGTGTGTGTCTGCGTGTTATTGTGTGTGCTTGTATGAGAATGTGAGAGTGTTGGTGCGTGTGTGTCTGTGTGAGAGAGCATTTGAGTCCGAGAATATATGTGTGTGTGTGTTTGTGTGAGAGCGCTTGTGTGTGTGTGTGTCTGTGTGTGAGTAGGAGAGAGCGTTTTTTTGTGTATGAGTGCTTGTGTTATGGTGCATGTGCTTTATTGTGAATGTGTGAATGTGTGTGAGAGTATTTGATTGTGTGAATAATTGTCTCTGTGTTCTTGTGCGTATTTGTGTCTGTGTGTATGAGACAGAATTTGAGTGTGTGAGTGTTTGACCGTGAATGTGTGTTTGTGTATATGTGTGTCTGTGGGTGTTTTGCTGCGTCTATGTCTATGTGTCTGTTCGTCTGTGTGTCTTTGTATACTTGTGTATCCCTGTGTGTGTGTGTGTGTGTGTATGTGTGTGTGTATGTATGTATGTGTGTATTTGTGCATTTGTGTATTTGTGTCTGCCTATGTAAGTATTTCAGTAGATTGGTATTGAATGGGAAAGGGAACAGGTTGGGGGTTTTACCGGTCTATGGTAAGATACCGCTTTAAAGCTAAAGTTATTGCATAGACACAGAACAGGGAGAATCTCTCGCCCCCGCCCCCTTTTTTATGAAGGCATCGACGCTTCACTTGAAATTGAAAACCTGCCTGAGCACGTCCTCGATCTGGAAAGTTAGGCAGTGTAACAAGTTCGGGGGATTGGATCTATGGCTGCAAGTACAGGACAATCAAATCAGTGTTGAATGATAACTATGTAATGTAACTATAAAACATGACAATTGTCACATAGAATGGTTGGAAAAGGCCTATAAAATGTGGATGATGGAACAGATACTTTGGAATTCGATTAAGGTCTGAGCAACCCTGAAAATCCCGAGCTTGAAACTTTAACGTGTTTAGTTCGGATTCTCCGGCTAAAACCTCACAAGGTTTTGCCGTAAATGCTGTTGTTAAGAGGATGTTTAATTATTGTTAATAGTAATTATTGAATGCTGAATAAATCTGTAGCACCGAACATTGAATGCTACGGACTCTATTATTTTGAGGAGCAGATGATCAGTAAGAAAACCCCTCGTCTAACAGTTTGCGTCTGGATGTTATTTCAGTTGGGTTTGTGGTCCAATTTAGCAAAATAATGAATGATAAAATTGACAATTCAACTGCTGATATTCTCACCTCATTTCTCCGCTGCTTCCCCACTTCCCTGAGAGGAAAGACGAACTGTTAGAAATTTGGACCTCATTACTGGCTTACAAAATAGGAACACGAGAAAAGTCAAGGAGCAAAAATGGTCTTCGGGCCATGGAAACGATTCCCTCCAGTACCATAACTGTCCCGTCACAACATTCAACTGTATTATGAACACACCCAAACAGTATAATTTTAAGCTAAGCCGCCGGGCGGGTTCGGATAGGATGCCTGGTTTACTCGCCACCCGATATTACACTCCATTGACCATTGGAGGCGGTGAGGTTTGGGAGGGAATTCCGGCCGCCAGTGGTGGTTCGAAGGAAGTGCGGGGGGGGGGGGGGGGGTGCACAAGATGCAACTGTTAGGAGCGCAGAGACCTTAAGTTTAACTTTATGGAGGGAGGAAGAGGGGAGGTTGGCCAGGGGAGCATTGAAATAGTTGATTCCGGAGATAACAAAAGCACGGACCAGGTTTTTAACAGTAGATGCGCGGAGGTAGGGGATAAGACAGGCAATATTACGGAGATGGAAATAGGCAGTCATTGTATGGAGCTGCCATGGGGTGAGATGCTCAGCTCAGCGTCAAAGACCGTGGCATGGTTGCTTGCAAACCAGCGAGAGACAGAGGCGAGGGAAGGGATGGAATCGGTTTATAGGGAACGAAGTTAGTGCAGTGGTCCAAGGACAATGGCTCATCCAAACAAGAAGTTTGACAACACAGAGGTAATGGAGCGGTTGAGAGAGGTGGTTGTGAGGTAGAGCTGTTTTTCGCCAGCATATTTGTAGAATCTGACGCAGTTGTTTTGGATGATGTCATCGAGGGGCAGCATGCAGATGAGAAATAGGAGGTGACGAAGGATATATGCTTGGGGTGTCCAGATGTAATGGTGCAGGGGCATGAAGAGCAGTCATTGCAGGCTCTTCTCCGGTCAACGACTGAATTGATTAGAGTGGAACCAGACGAGGGCAGTCCCGCCCAGCTGGACAGCGGAAGAGAGGCGTTGGAAAAGGGTGTTGTGGTCAATCGTGTCAAAGGCTGCAGAGAGGTCGAGGAGGATGAGGAACGATCAATGCATCACGGTCGCAGTCAGGTTGAATGTTATTTGTGACATGTTTTATGGCCGTTTCAATCCTGTGTCAGGAGTGGAAACCAGATTGGAAAGGTTCAAATATTGAGTTGCAGGCAAGATGGGCCCGCATTCGGAAGGCAACAACACGTTTAAGGATTTCGGAGAGGAAAGAAAGGTTGGAAATTGGGCGGTAGTTTGCAAGGGTAGTGGGGTCAAGGGTGAGCATTGAGGAGGGGTGATGTCGGCAGATTTGAAAGGGAGGAGACAAAATCTGAGGAAAGTGAAACGTTTACAGTATCATCTGGCATAGAGGCCAGGAAGGAAAGTTGGGTGGTCAGCAGTTTATTGGGAATTGGGTCGAGAGATCAGGAGTGGGTCTGATGGAAAAGAGGAGCTCAGAAAGGGGAGAAGAGGAGAGAGCAGACAATAGATGAAGATGAAAGTTCAGTGCTATAGCAGGTGGAGCTTTGGGGGCAGTTTGGCTTGTTGGACAAGGGGAAGGAGAGACTCGACAGAAGCAGCTGAACGGATGGCCTCAGTCTTGCAGACAAGGTACTCCTCGAGCTCCACTCACTTGTTGTTGGTGTTGAGAGTGTTGGGGTGGAGAAGAGGGGTTTAAGGAGATAGAAAATCCATGAGCCCCTCTCACTTGTTGTTGGATGTGAAAGTGGAGGGGGCAGAAGAGAATGGTTCAAGGAGACAGAAAGTCCATGAGCTCCTCTCACTTGTTGATGATGAGAGTGGAGGGGGCAGAGGAGAGGGGTTTAAGGAAACAGGAAGTCCATGAGCCCCTCTTACTTCTTGTTGATGATGAGAGTGGAGGGGACAGAGGAGAGGGGTTTAAGGAAACAGGAAGTCCATGAGCCCCTCTTACTTCTTGTTGATGATGAGAGTGGAGGGGGCAGAGGAGAGGGGTTTAAGGAATCAGGAAGTCCATGAGCCCCTCTTACTTCTTGTTGATGATGAGAGTGGAGGGGACAGAGGAGAGTGGTTTAAGGAAACAGGAAGTCCATGAGTTCCTCTTACTTCTTGTTGGTGGTGAGAGTGAAGGGGGCAGAGGAGAAGGGTTTAAGGAGACAGGAAGTCCATGAGCCCCTCTTACTTCTTGTTGGTGGTGAGAGTGAAGGGGGCAGAGGAGAAGAGTTTAAGGAGACAGGAAGTCCATGAGCCCCTCTTACTTCTTGTTGGTGGTGAGAGAGAAGGGGGCAGAGGAGAAGGGTTTAAGGAGACAAGAAGTCCATGAGCCCCTCTTACTTCTTGTTGGTGGTGAGAGTGAAGGGGGCAGAGGAGAAGGGATTAAGGAGACAGGAAGTCCATGAGCCCCTCTCCCTTGTAATTGGTCCACATCGTTCACCTGAGGAAGGAGGTAGCCTCCGAAAGCTTGTGAATTTAAAATGAAATTGCTGGACTATAACTTGGTGTTGTAAAATTGTTTACAATTGTAATTGGTGGTGAGAGTAGAGGGAGAAAGAGAGTCGGGTTTAAGGAGACAGGAAGTCCATGAGTCCCTCACGCTTGTTGTTGGCGGTGTGAGTGCAGAGGGCAGGGGAGAGGAGTTTAAGGAGACAGGAAGTCCAGGAGTCCCTCAAATTGTTGCTGGTGAGAATGGAGGTGACAGGGAGAGGGGTTTAAGGAGGCAGGAAGTACATGAGCCCATCTCACTTGTTGTTGGCGGTGAGAGCGGAGCGGGCGGGAAAGAGGGTTTTAAGGAGACAGAAAGTCCATGAGCCACTTTCACTTGTTGTTGGCACTTGAATGGAGGGGACAGTGAGAGGGGTTAAGGGGACGGTTTCGTGGACAAAAAGAGCTGAGGATTATTTTTGCACTCCAGGACTTCCCAGGAGTCATGAGCAGTTTTGGCAGAGGATTGCAGGGCCCGATAATGCTTTCTGTGATCCACCCAGGTCTGTGATCAATGGCGAGAACGGTTGTTCGCCATAAGCGTTTTAATCTGTGTCCCTTGCATTTATGGAAACAAAGATAGGGGCCCTACCACGGGAATCGACCAGGGTGTGAGAAGTTAGGAGTTTTACTGGGGAATAGGGCATAAAAGGTGGAGGCCAGCGTATGATTGAAGCTGCAGAAGTATGGTGGCGACTGGAGGGCCAAATGATACACAGTTGGGAGTTTGAAAGTGCCGTTATAAGTGACTGAGGGCATAGTTTTTTTGCAGAGGCGGACACAGGAGGAAGTGGGTTGGAAGGCGGCAGGGGGTGTGACTAGTGAACGGTATGTGTTGAGCAAAATTAGCGGCATATACCTGGTGGATCGAATGGCCTTTTCCGGTGCTGTAAATACGATGTAATTCTACATACAAGTGCAGCAACTCGCCAAGATTTCTTCGACAGGACCTCCCAAATCCGCGACCTCTATCACCTAGAAGGATAAGGGCAGCAGGCACATGGGAATAACACGACCTGCACTTTCTCCTCTGAGTCACACACCATCCCGACTTGGAAATATATCGCCATTCCTTCAACCTTACTGGGTCAAAATCCTGGAACTCCCGACCAAACAGCACCGTGGGAGAACCTCCACTACACTGACTTCAGCGGTTCAAGAAGGCGGCTCACCACCACCTTCTCAAGGGCAAACAGGCAATAAATGCTGGCCTTGACAGCGACGCCCAAATCCCATAAATAATTTATATTAGGGAAAGGTTAAGTGAGAACAGTTGGTCACATAACTCAGAGAAGAGACAGCAGGGTGAGCTGAGATGCGGGTTGAAGTCACCGAGGAGGAGAAGTCGTTCAGTGTAGAAGCTGAGGGACGAAAACTGTCAAGGAAATTTAACCTGGGGCATATGTGCTCAAATGAGGAGAAGTTGACCGAGGAGTCGCGGCACAGACTAAGGTGTTATTTGGTTATAAGTGTCACACCGCAACCGCAGCGGTTTGGGTGGGGCAGCTGGTAGAAGGTATAGACAGACGGGGAGGCTTCAGTAAGGGGGAAGTTGTCATCAGCCATGATCGAAGTTACCGGCAAGTCCATGTTATCAATACAACATCCTTAATAAGATCAGGGATGGCAAAGGCCTTGTTTGCAAGTGAACGGAAATTCTGGAGGGACGGTAATCGTTGATCCGCTGGCAGAGTTCACAGGGTTAGCGGTGGGAGGGAAGACTGGGGTAGGAAGGAGTTTAGTCAATGTTAGAGCTTGGCAGGAGTGCTCAGAGTGATGTCAGAGCAGACTACAGTACATTAAAAGCAAAATAATGCTGATGCTGGAAATCTGCAATAAAAACAGAAAAGTCAGGAGAAGCTCAGCAAATCAGGCAGCAACTGTGGAGAAAGAAACAAAATTAACGTTTCCGGTCGGAGACCTTTCGTCAGAACTGGAAGATGTTAAAAGATTTAAGTTTTTGAGCAAGTACTGAGCCAGGGAAAGGGGTGCAGGAAGGTGGGTGCGGGGGAGGAAAGAACAAAAAGGAAGGTCTGTGATCGGGTGGAGGGCAGGAGTGATTAAATGACAAAGGGGATGATGGTGTAAGGTAAGGAAGGTGGTAATGGGACATGTTAAGAAACAACAGACTAATCAGGAGTAGCTGAAAATTGCATCAGAAGAATCATTCCCAGCACTAGCTGACCAAAAATGGGAACATTGGTTATGATCTGAAGTTATTGAAATCAATGTTGAGTCCGGAAGATTGTAAAGTGCCTAAATGAAAAATGAGGTGCTGTTCCTCAAGCTCACGCTGAGCTTCCTTGGAACAGTGTAAGAGGCCGAGGACAGAGAGGTCAGAGTGGGAAGGGGAACTAAAATGGCAAGCGACCAGCAGGTCAGGGTCACGCTTGCAGAAAGAGCGGAGGTGTTCAGAAAAGCGATCATCCAGCATGTGTTTGATCTCCCCAGTGGAGATGAGACCGCGTTGTGTGCAGCGGATACGGTATACTAACTTGGGAGAATTACAAGGAAACCACTGTTTAACCTGGAAGGTGTGTTTGGGACCTTGGATGGTGGGAAGGGAGGAGGTGAAGGGACAGGTGTTGCATCTCCTGCGCTCACACGGGCAGGTGCCGTGGGGAGGAGAGTGGGTGTTAGGGGCGATGGAAGAGTGGACTCGGGTGTCGCAGAGGGAACGGTACTGTACAGTACAGTTTGATCAGCACCTTCTCTGACTTGTATTCTACTGTTTTAGGTTGTGTCGTTCAACATTCTGTGGGCTTTAATGATGATGTTCTGCACTGGCTGGATAGGATGAGCATCAGGTCTGCGAAGATTTCGGTCATTTCCAACTTCGCCTTTCTGTCCATGATCTCCTTACAGTTACAGACCGAGATGAGTTGTCCAGTGCTAGATGAATGAACAGATAATACATGTTTAACTTACCTTTCTTTTTTTCCAGAAGCAAACACCCAACAGAGTAAGGATGAAAATCAGAACCACAACAGAGCCAACAGCTGCCTCCAACCCAGAGGATTTATCTAAATGATAAAAAGGAACAGAGTGCAACATAGTTAACCAATAGCTTCAACACGAAATAAATAATCTGCGGCATAATGAAACAAAACATAGGCACAGGGTTGCTGTGGAATCCGGGGTGAGTTCATAATAGATGTAAAAGATAAAAGGTTGAGATGACGCAGTGTTTCCAACCCGAGTGATCATTTTATTTTAGTGATTTCTTGGTTTGCACCGTTTCGTGCCTAAGTCTCTGATACTCCAAGTCTGTCTCTTCACCTGTCTTTAATTCTGATAAATGTTACGTATAAAAGCAATGCCACAAATTCATGGAATCCGAAATGAGGTCGGCAATGTTTTGTCACATGGTGAAATCATTATCCACCTGGAAAACGTGACACTGCTCAACGCTCAATTTTCATTGCTCGATTAATTAATTGCCTGATTTATTCATTGATTCCTTCCTTCGATAATAACTGGAACTGTGAACAGGTAAGTATTTAATTCTTTCCAGCTAACAACAAAAATAAACACTGGTGGGATGGAAATTAATAAGTTTAATTCTGTAAACTTTGAAATGATCATCGAATCATAGAATATTAGAAAGATTACAGCACGGAAAGAGGCCATTCGACCCATCGAATCCGTGCTGGCTCTATGCAAGAGCAATCCAGCTAGTCCCACTCCCCCGCCCTACCCCAGCAGCACTGCATTTTTTTTTCCTTTCATGTACTTATCCAGTTCCCTTTTGACGGCCATGATTGAATCTGCCTCCACCACCCCCTCGGGCAGTGCATTCCAGATCCCAAACAATCGCTGTGTGAAAAAGTTTTTCCTCATGTCACCTTTGTTTCTTTTGCCAATAACCTTAAATTTATGTCCTCTGGATTTTGACCCTTCCGCCAAAGGGAACAGTTTCTGTCCATCAACTCTGCCTAGACCCATCATGATTTTGAATACCTGTATCAAATATTCTCGCAACCGTCTCTGAACGAAGGAGAACAACCCCATTTATCCAAGTAACTAAGGTCACTCATCCCTGGAATCATTCTAGTAAATCAATTGGTCAAACCTGCAAAACTGCGGAGAGAACATATGAGGTGACGTTTCAGGCGCTGACCTTGGTCAGAACTCACCTGCTCTCTCCACAGACGCTGACTGACGTACTGTATGTTTGCAGCATCTGCAGTTTGTTTGTCTTTATCTTACAAGGTTAAATTACCTTTTGTTACAGATCGTAGCGTGGACGTTATTCTTTTCTCAGCTTGGCTGGGAGTGAACCTGGACTATTACATGATCGGTAAGGCACTACAGAACACAACTAGAGAATTAAACTGTTCATCGGAATGAGAGAAATAAAACCAATGAACGTTGGTGCTTTAGTTCCTTCTTCAGTAACATGATAAATAGCGAATATTTAATGAAATAAGCGTTAGAGGGCCTTTTGGGGGTAATTTACACGCCATTTTAAGCGTTAAATGCAACACCTGAAGCAGATTAAAAATGAAAAACAAACACTTTTTTTCCTGTGGTCGGATGAACAGAGTCACAGTGTGAATCTCACTCACCTTTTACAGTTATATGTACAGGGTCACTCTGAGCCGACGTGAGCAGCCTTCCCCTCACATCCCCTTTATACAGACAGGTGTATTTTCCTCCATCGGCGTGATCCATCATCGTGATGGTGAAGTTGACAGAATTGTTCCGTGCAGCAGCAGTTTGGATATCCGAGTAATTCGCTTCTCCGAATCTGTACAAGTGAAATGTGAAGCCAGGAAGGTCCCGGGGGTTTGTACAGATAAAGGTGACGTTTGCGCCCTTCACAACAAGACTAGAATCCACTGATATATTTGGTTTGGATAGACCTGTAATTCGAAAGGAACAAGCAGTGACGATCGATTTCATTGCAACAAACTGTCAGACAACTGGGTACAACAGTCCAGAGTAATGCCACCAAACTCCACACATTGCGGCCAGTCCTGCGGCTGAACATTTCATGGATGAGGTTAACCAACTTTTCAACACTTGGGTAAGCTTCATATTCAGTATCCGAGTACCCTGGCAGTTGTCTCAGGCACTGTTCAATAAACGAAGAACGGGGAGTAGTGGGTGAGCAGAATGGACTTTTGTAAAACAGACAACTTTCATTCACTGATTTTTTTCGATTGTGGAGATTTTCGCAATAAAAATATGGCACAAGAGCTCCAACAAGAGCGGATCAACCATCTCTTTAACATTCCATCCGATTACCTTTGCCGAATCCCCGACCATCAACGTCTTTGGGATCGACATTTACCAGACACTCAACTGGGCCAGCAACATAGATGCTATGGCGACGAGAGCTGATCAGAGGCTGCGTACTCTGCGGCGAGTGACTCACCTCCTGATTCCCCAAAGCCTCTCCACCACTTACAGGGTGTAAGAAATGAGTCCCTCGCATTGATCCTTGTGGCATCCCACTAGTTACATGTGGCATGCCAACCGGAAAATGAATCTTTTATTCCTAATCTCTGTTTCCAATCGTTATCCAATCCTCAGTCCATGCATATGTTACTCCCAATCCCATGAGCCTTAATCTTGTGTAACAACCATTTATCTGGCATCTCATCGTAGGCTTTTTGAAAATCCAAATATACTGAATCCACTGGTTCCCTTCATGTACCTTGCTAGTTACGCCCTCAAATAACCAGTAGATTGTTAAACATGATTTCCCTTGCGGAACCACAAGAGATGGGTGAGATCCTGAATGAATATTTCACATCGGTATTTACGGTTGAGAAAGGCATGGATGTTAGGGAACTTTGGGAAATAAATAGTGATGTCTTGAGGAGTGTACATTTTATAGAGAGGGAGGTGCTGGAAGTCTAAACGCGCATCAAGGTAGATAACTCTCCGGGACCTGATGAAATGTATCCCAGGATGTTATGGGAGGTTAGGGAGGAAATTGCGGGTCCCCTAGCAGAGATATGGCAATCATCCACCGCTACAGGTGAGGTGCCTGAAGATTGGAGGGTAGCAAATGTTGTGCCCTTGTTTAAGAAGGGCGGCAGGGAAAAGCCTGGGAACTACAGACCAGTGAGCCTGACATCTGTAGTGGGTAAGTTTTTAGAGGTTATTCTGAGGGACAGGATCTACAGGCATTTGGAGAGGCAGGGACTAATTAGGAACAGTCAGCATGTTTTTGTGAGAGGAAAATCATGTCTCACGAATTTGATTGAGTTTTTTGAAGGGGTAACCAAGAAGATAGATGAGGGCTGTGCAAAAGACGTGGTATACATGGACTTCAGCAAAGCCTTTGAGAAGGTACCGCATGTTAGGTTGTTAGCTAAGGTTAAATCTCATTGGATCCAAGGTGAGGTAGCCAATTGGATACAAAATTGGCTTGACGACAGAAGACAGAGTGTGGTTGCAGAGGGTTGTTTTAAAACTGGAGGCCTGTATCCAGCGGTGTGCCTCAGGGATCGGTGCTGGGTCCGCTGTTATTTGTTATTTATATTAATGATTTGGATGAGAATTTAGGAGGCATGGTTAGTAAGTTTGCAGATAACACCAAGATTGGTGGCATTGTGGACAGTGAAGAAGGTTATCTGGGATTGCAACGGGATCTTGATAAATTGGGCCAGTGTGCCGATGAATGGCAGATGGAGTTTAATTTAGAAAAATGTGAGGTGATGCATTTTGGTAGATCGAATCTGGCCAGGACCTACTCCGTTAATGGTAGGGCGTTGGGGAGAGTTATAGAACAAAGAGATCTCGGAGTACAGGTTCATAGCTCCTTGAAAGTGGAGTAACAGGTGGATAGAGTGGTGAAGCAGGCATTCGGCATGCTTGGTTTCATTGGTCAGAACATTGAATGCAGGAGTTGGGATGTCTTGTTGAAGTTGTACAGGGCATTGGTGAGTCCACACTTGGAGTACTGTGTACAGTTCTGGTCACACTATTATAGAAAGGATATCATTAAACTAGAAAGAGTGCAGAAAAGATTTACAAGGATGCTACCGGAACTTGATGGTTTGACTTATAGGGAGAGGTTAGACGGACTGGGACTTTTTTCCCTGGAGAGTAGGAGGTTTAGGGGTGATCTTATAGAAGTCTATAAAATAATGAGGGGCATAGATAAGGTAGATAGTCAAAATCTTTTCCCAAAGGTAGGGGAGTCTATAACGAGGGGGCACAGATTTAAGGTGAGAGGTGAGAGATACAAAAGGGTCCAGAGGGGCAATTTTTTCACTCAAAGGGTGATGAATGTCAAGGAACGAGCTGCCAGAGGCAGTAGTGGAGGCGAGTACAATTTTGTCTTTTAAAAAGCATTTGGACAGTTACATGTGTAAGATGGGTATAGAGGGATATGGGCCAAGTGCAGGAAATTGGGACTAGCTTAGTGGTATAAACTTGGCGACATGGACATGTTGAGCCGAAGGGCCTGTTTCCATGTTGTAACTTCTATGATTCTATGATTCTATGATTTCATAAAACCGTGCTGATTCCGGTTAATCACATTATGATTCTCTAAGTGCCCTGTTAGTACGGCATTAATAAGAGATGTGAGCATTTTCCCGACTACTGATGTCAAGCTAATAGGCCTGCAGTTCCTTGTTTTCTACCTTCCCTCCTTTCTTGAATAACATTTGCTGCCTTCTAATCCACGGGGACCGTTCTGGATTCTGGGGAATCCTGGATGAACCAAACCAGTGCACCCACTATCCCAGGAGCCACCTCTTTTGAAACTCCAGGATATGGGCCAACAGGTCTTGGAGATTTGTCAGATTTTATTACCATTAATTTCTCCAGCACTTTTTCTTTACTAATCTTAATTACTTTAAGTTCCCCACTCTCATTAGCCCCTTGGTTCCACATTGTTTCCGATATGTTTTTGTGTCTTCTGCTCTGAAGGCAGATACAACATATTTGTTTAACGTCTTTGCTATTTCCTTATTCCCCGTTATAATTTCTCCTTTCTCTGCCTCAAGGGGACACACGTTTACTTTCGCTAATCTCTTCCTTTTTAAATATTTCTAAAAGCTCTTAAAATCTGTTTTTTATATTTCTTGCTTGCTTGCTCTCACATTCAATTTTCTCACTCTTTATTAATTTCTTGGTCATTCTTTGCTGATTTCTAAAACCGTCCCAAACCTCAGGCTTACTAATCTTTCTGGCAACATTTTAAGCCTCTTTTTAAAAATCTAACACTATCCTGAAACTCTCTCGTTAGCCACGGTTGGTTACCTTTTCCAGTTGATTTTTATTCCTCAATATAATGTGGAGAATTACGAATTATTTCTTTAAATGCTCACCATTGCTTATTACCATCATATCTTTTAACCAATTTTCCAATCTACCTTATCCAACTTGCCCCTCATACCTACATAATTGGCCTTGTTTAAATTTTAGACACTAGTTTCCGACTTAACTACATCATTCTCAAAATCCACACAAAATTCCATCATATTATGATCCTAACTATAAGATTGTTACTTAAACCTGTCTTCTTATGCAATCTATAAGGCACAAGTCAGGAGTGTGATGGAATACCCTCCACTTACCTGGATGAGTGCAGCTCCAACGACACTCAAGAAGCTCGACACCATCCAGGACAAAGCAGCCCGCTTGAATGGCACCCCATCCACCACCCTAAATATTCATTCCCTTCACCACCGACGCACCGTGGCTGCAGTGTGTACCATCCACAGGATGCACAGCGGCAACTCGCGAAGGCTTCTTCCACAGCACCTCGCAAACTCGTGACCTCTATAACCTGGAATGGCAAGAGCAGCAGGCACATGGGAACAACACCACCTGGACGTTCTCCTCCAAGTCACACCCCAACACGGCTTGTAAATATATCGCCGTTCCTTCATCGTCGCTGGGTCAAAATCCTGGAACTCCCTACCGAACAGCACCGTGGAAGAACCTTCACCACACGGACTGAAGCGGTTCAAGATGGCGGCTCACCACCACCTTCTCAAGGGCAATTAGGGATGGACAATAAATGCTGGCCTTGCCAACGCCGCACACATCAAATGAACGAATATAAAAACCGCTAGATCTAAAGTAACCTGTCCTCGACTTAGTTCCTTGGCGTATTGATCGAGAAAACTGTCTCGAATCCATTCCATGAACTCATCCTCCAAACTTCATTTTTCCACTTGATTTGTCGAGACTATATGACGATTAAACTCCCCCACGATTATTGCATTGGCCTTGTTACATGCTCCACTACTTTCCTGATTTATATTCTGTCCAACACTCTAACTATTGTTTGGGGGGGGGGGGCGGGGGCGGTGGCTATGAACTTCTCCCACAAGTGTTTTCTGCCGCTTGTTACTTCTTAGCCCCATCCAGACTGATTCTACTTACTGATTTTCTGACCGAAGATCGTTTCTCACCACTGCCTTTATCTCATCCTTTATTGCCTGGGCCAACCACTGCCACCGCCCCCCAACTCCATCCCCTCCTGCTTTCACATTTTGCCTATCTTTTGTAAACCCTGTAAGCACATCTCAGTAATGACTATTGGATCAAACCTATTTATCTCTATTTGTGCCATTAATTCATCTATCTTGTTCCGAATGCTTCATGCATTCAGATATAGCACCTTTAATTTTAACATTTTACTTTTTTCCCTGATGTGACCTTCGTCACTAATGCTCTATTACCTTTGTGAATCTCTCTTTTCCTTCCTGACACACTCTGCTTGTTTTTACAAAAATCGCTACTCTGCTCTATAGCCTTGACTTTTCTCTTTAGACTGATATATTTACCCTTACCTGAACCCCCCTCCCCCACTTCACATTACTTTAAAGCCCTATCTATTGCCCTAGTTATTCGAGTTGCCAGGAAAATTGTCCCAGCCCGATTTAAGTGGAGTCCATCCCAACGGAACAGCTCCCTCTTTCCCCTCTACCAGTGCCAGTGTCCCATCAATTGAAAACCCTGCTTCCCACACCACTCTTCCAGCCACGCATTTAAGCATCTAATCTCTTTGTCCCTATGTCAATTTGCGTATGGCTCAGGTGGTAATGAAGAGAATATTGCCTTTGAGGTTCTGCTCCTCAAACTCACTCAGCAGAACCTCATTCCTCGTTCTCCCGATGCCGTTGGTTCCTACGTGCACCACGACAATGAGATCCTCACCCTTCTCCTCCAAGTTCTTCTCCAGCAGGGAGAAGATGCCCTTAAACTTGGCACCGGGCAGGCAACACAGCCTTCAGGACTCCCGGTCACGGTTGAAGAAAACAATATCTATCCCCGACTATACCATCTCCCATCACGACCACATCCCTTTTCGCTCCCCGCTCCCACTTGCATGGCCTCCGAGGCAACGCCTGCTCATTTAGCCGGGAGTGAAAGCTTTTCTGGCCAACATTCAGCCCTCAACTGAAACCATCAAAATGTATGAACTGATCATTCTCTCAATGCTGTTCGTGCGAACTGGTTACCACGTTTGCCGAGATATCAACAGTGACAAAACTTCACCGGCTGTGAAATGCTTCTCCACATTCTGCTGAAGGCAAAGGCGCTATCTAAAAGTATTATCCTTCTATTTTGCGCCCCGGACTATTGGTTAGACAATGATTGGAGTTACAGTAAATGGGCCGCCCATTTTACGCTCCGCCAATTTTCCTTTCCACTCACTTCAATGGGTTGCAAAATGGGGCCGTTTTGCACTCCTGCCTGAGAAATATTGCACCTCTCACTGGGATATATTAACATAGGGGTTACAGTGAATGCTCGTCTCTATTAATAAGGCAAATTTCACCTCACACTCGGATATATATTAACATCGGGGTCACAGTGAATGCAGGTCTCTATTAATGAGACTAATTTTACTCCTCACTGGGATATACATTATCATCGGGGTCACAGTGAATGCAGGTCTCTATTAATGAGACTAATTTTACTCCTCACTTGGATATACATTACCATCGGGGTCAAAGTGAATGCTTCTCTGACAGTAAACAGTTAACCTGTGTGTTCAGGACACATTGTTGAAGAGACCCAGACAAGAGCTGAGCGCAGAGACCCTCTGTGAATATTAATCACTGCTACATTAAAACCAGGGTGATTTTGGACAAATTCAAAGGGCGTTAAATAGATATGAAGAATCTCTGTTCCAATTCACTAACCCGGTATAGTGACCGTCACAGCCTCGCTGAGCTCCGATTTTAATCGCCTTCTTTTGACGGAAGTTCCATATTTGCATTGGTACCGCCCTTCTTGGTTTGCACCGGTAACCGTGAATGTTCCAGTGTTGTTCTTTGTGAAAAGTTCATGAGAGGACAGCAGTTGATTGTCTCTGTAAAAGTAAATTTTACCGCGATATTCCCCGGTCACTGTGCAGGTAATGGTGACCGTCTCTCCATCTAAATACACCCCAGTTGATCGATTAAGAGAAATTCTTGGTGTTGTTAGCGGGCCTGCGGTAAAATAAATGGAAATAACAATGAGAAATTGATCTGTGGATTTCCATGTGTGGTTGAAGGTTGGGAACTCAGTAACGATTGCGCTGTGTTGAAGGGAAGTGGGGCATGAGGGGCATAGATAAGGTAGATAGTCAAATTCTTTTCCCAAAGGCAGGTGAGTCCATAACGAAGGGACATCGATTTAAGGTGAGAGGGGCGAGATGCAAAAGGTTCCAGAGGGGCAATTTTTTCACTCAAAGGGTGGTGAGTGTCTGGAACGAGCTGCCAGATGCAGTAGTAGAGGCGGGTACAATTTTGTCTTTTAAAAAGCATTTGGACAGTTACATGGGTAAGATGGGTATTGAGGGATATGGGCCAAGTGCAGGCAATTGGGACTAGCTTATTGGTATCAACTGGGCTACATGGACATGTTGGGCCGAAGGGCCTGTTTCCATGTTGTAAACTTCTATGATTCTATGATTCTAAGTGTTTACATCGGGGACTGAGATTCCACGAAATGGGAACCGGTGATTTAATTTGAGGAATCCAATGGAAATGCGACTAAAAGGCAATCAGCTGGGGGTTCTATTTACAAACTCAGGTTTAACCCTGGTATTGTTCTTTGCAACACGAACGAAACAAGGACATTCCGATTTCTGTTAATTTAGACTGGGTACTAACACGATTAAAAAGTGAAGATCTCCTCTGAACCATGGAGATTCGCATTTTAAGTTAGTGAATTTTGTGTTGATGGCATCAGTTTTGTTCTCATGTATTGGGGTGCGTGAATCGCGAGAAAGGCCACATTGTATTTCCCATCATTAGTTCCCCTTGAGAAGGCAATGGCGAGCCGCCTTCTTGAACCACTGCAGTTCCTGTGGTGAAGGTGCTCCCACAGCACTGTTCGATAGTGAGTTCCAGGATTTTGACACAGTGACTATGAAGGAACCGTACTGCAGGTCCACGTCTGGATGGTGTGTGACTTGGAGGGGAACATGCAGACGACGGTGTTCCCATGCACCTGCTTCCCTTGTCCTTCTAGGTGGCGGAGGTACAAGTTTAGGAGGTGCTGTCAAAATACAATCCAGTGAGAGATACGGAAACCACATTGTAATTAAATTAAATGATTCTGCATTACGTCATCATTTTGAACATCTAGGCAAACAGTTTTGGTATCTGATAGAGAAATCTGTAATGTGAAAAGGCCAGCCAGTCTGGCGGTTCCTCATGAGGCGACGCTACACTCGGTGGAGTTAAAAGCCTGGCGATGTACTGCCATTGTGGAGTACAATCTGCTGCTTCAGATATATAAGGGTAAAATTTGGAATCAGGAAGATAGATGTGTAAAATTATCACACAGTCTGAATTCACCCTTTAAGAAGGTTTCACGTTGACACTGCATCCTATTGGGTGTGTCGGACCAACAACTGAAATGAAGATCCGACTCTGGAATGCAGGATTCGCTCAGTACGGCGTTAAATCAGGAATTTTAAACGGTTACGGTGCGGTTTCAGTCAGTCGTCCATTTTACACCCTGCAGAATGTTATGCTCTCTTAAAGTCAGTGGAGGTTAAAATCGGGCTGAGTGTAAAACGGGTGGCTGACCCGACCCCACCTGTTTCCCGCCTTTATGGGTTGCACAAAAAAAAACCTCAGTGTCACCTTGGGCCAGTCCCCAATGCGATGCCGTCCATTTTGAGCGAGCGCTCATGATGATTTTTTTTCACTTCATTAACGATCTCTGTCCCCGTTCACTCACCCATTATAGTGACCGTCACAGTATCGCTGAGCTGAGACCAGAATCGCCTTTTTTGAACGGAGGTCCCATATTTGCATTGGTACCGTCCTCCTTGGTTTGTCCCGGTAACCGTGAATGTTCCAATATTGTCTTTTGTGAAGAGTTGACGAGAGGACAGCAGTTGATTTTCTCTGTAATAGTAGATATTCCCACGGTACTTTCTATTCACGGTGCAGGTAATGGTGACTGTCTCTCCTTCTAAATACACCCCAGTCCTTTGATCAAGAGAAATCCCTGGCGGTGCGAACGGTTCTTTGGTGAAATGAAATGAAAGAACAATTAGAAATGGAATCGTGGAGCTTCATGTACCGTGGAAGTTTGGTAACTCAAAAACGATTGCTCTGTATTGAAAAAAGATGTTTTCATTCGGGATTCAATTTCCACAAGTGGGGAATTCGCGATTTCATTACTGCAATCAGCAGAATTGGGAAATGAAAGAATTCAGCCCGGAGTTCTACTTCCAAATTCAGTATTTAGCCCGGAAATTGCACTCAGGGATACCAGAGGAACAAGGAAAGTGGGTTTTTGTAATTCCAATTTATTCTAATTTTGGCGATATGCAAATCTTATTAGCAACAGTGAATGGGATCAGAGACTCGGAGTTTTCAATCTCCATCTCAACTCATCAAGCTCCCAGTTCACTGCCCTCCTATCCTCCCTTGAACTCTTCCTCCACATAAACACCCCGACCCATATACACGGCTACCGCCGAGGCCTTGACATTTCAAGTGGCCCCTCTAGTCCCATCATGTCAATCGTGGATAAGGCCATCGCTGACCACTTCCTGATATCCCTCTCCACCCACATCTCACTTACTCCTCCCAAACCCACTTCATTCTGTGTCTCCCCCTGAAAATACTCTTCCCCAAGTCACTTACAACGGCACTTTCAAATTCGCAACTGTCTATCCTTTAGCCCTCCATTCATCACAACATTTGTGCAGCTCCCGATCTGCTCATTAACACCCTCACCTTCCCCTTTGATTCCCTTGCCCCCATTGAAAACATTACTCTCTCTAACCCTATTCGTCCCCCTGGTCCGGCCCTCATCTCCGCTCCCTTAAGTCCAAGGGATACAGACATGAAAATTTATGGCGTACAACTGGTTTAGCCATTCATCGCCAGGAATGGCTGGACCACAAAAAAATTGTATCGGGCCCTGGTTTCCTCTGCCAAAACTATTCACTATTCCAGGATCATCCTGAATGCAAAGTGAACCCCGGCTTCTCTTCACTGCAAACTGTGCTCTAAAATCCCTCTCCCCCCCCCCCCCCGCCCCCCCCCACCTCCAACGAAAGGTGCGAGGAGCACATGGACGTCATTGTCGCTAAAATGGAGACCATCTGTTCAGCTGCCTCCAAGTTTGCCCATTGCCCTAAATTCGCATCTTTCTCTAGTTTCTCACTTATCTCCCCTCATGCCGTCTCCACGCTCACCTTGACGATAAGTCCCAACTCTTGCTCTCTCGGCCCTATTCCAACTAAATCGCCGACCGCCCAACTTCTCTTTCTGGCCCTCATGTTAGCTGGTATTGTTAACGGTTCCCTCTCCTCAGCTATTGTCCCCCTCCCCTTTAAATCTGCCGTCATCACACACCTTCTCAGAAAACACCCTTGACCCATCTATCCTTCCAAAGTACCGTCCCATCTCCAAGCTCCCTTTTCTGTCCAATTTGTTCGAACTCGTTGTCGCCTCTCAAATCCGTGTCCATCTTTCCTGCAACGCCATGTTTGCATCCCTCCAATCAGGTTTCCACCCATGCCACATTACTGTCACGGCCATTATCAAAGTCACAAGTTACATCCTCGGTAGCAGATTAAAGAGCAGGACCTCAAAGGTTGTAATCTCTGGATTACTCCCAGTGCCACGGGCTAGTGAGTATAGAAATAGGAGGATAGAACAGATGAATGCGTGGCTGAAGAGTTGGTGCAGGAGGGAGGGTTTCAGTTTCCTGGATCACTGGGCCTGCTTCTGGGGAAGGTGGGACTTGTACAAGTCGGACGGGTTGCATCTGAACCAGAGCGGGACAAATATCCTTGCGGGGAGGTTTGCTAGCACTGTTGGCGGGGGGGGAGGGTGGGGTTAAACTAACTTGGCAGGGGGATGGGATAGAGAGTGGAGCTACAATAGGGGGTGATGTGCAGCCAAATATAGAGAAAAAAACAAGTCAGCTTGGAAGACAGGGCAAATATGTGAGGGCAAGGCTGCATGGCATCTATTTTAATGCAAGGAGTCTTGCGAATAAGGTGGATGAACTGAAGGTGTTGATAAACACATGGGAGTATGATATTGTTGCTGTCACAGAGACATGGTTGAGCGAGGGGCAAGACTGGCAGCTCAATATTCCGGGGTACAGAATCTTCAGGCGAGACAGAGGGGGAGGTATAAGAGGAGGGGGGGATCGCAATATTAATTAAAGAATCAATTACTGCCATAAGGAGGGATGATATATTAGCAGGTTCCTCTAATGAGGCCATATGGGTGGAGCTTAAAAACAAAAAGGGGGCAAGCACTTTGATGGGAGTGTACTATAGGCCCCCAAACAGTCAGGGGGAGATAGAGGAACAGATATGCAGGCAAATCTCAGAAAATTGTGCAAATAATAGGGTAATAATAGTGGGGGATTTCAACTTCCCCAATATTAACTGGGATACTCAGAGTGTAAAAGGCTTAGAGGGTACAAAATTCTTAACGTGCATCCAGGAGAGCTTTTTGAGCCAGCATGTAGAAAGTCCGACAAGAGAGGGGGCGGTACTGGACCTAATTCTAGGGAATGTGGCCGGCCGAGTGGAAGAAGTGCTAGTAGGTGAGCACTTTGGTGACAGTGACCATAATTCGGTGAGATTTAAGGTGGTCATGGAAAAGGACAGGGAGGGGCCGGAAATAAAGGTTTTAAATTGGGGGAAGGCTGATTTTAATATGATAAGGCAGGATCTGGCCAAAATGGACTGGGTTCAGCTGCTTGTAGGAAAATCCGCATCGGAGCAATGGGAGTCTTTCAGAAGGGAGATTGAGACCATACAATGGCAACATGTTCCCGTAATGGTCAAGGGTGGTTCCAAGAACTCCAGGGAACCTTGGATGTCAGGGGATATACGAGAATGGATTCGGAAAAAAGGAGGGCTTTTGGCAGATACAAAAGGCTAAAGACGGAGGAAGCCCTAGAGGAGTACAAAAAGTGCAGGGGGATACTTAAAAAAGAAATTAGGAGATCAAGGAGGGGCCATGAAATAACACTGGCGAGCAAAATAAAGGAAAATCCTAAGATGTTTTATGAGTATATTAAGGGTAAGAGGATGACTAGGGAAAAAATAGGGCCATTAGGGACAAAAATGGTAATCTGTGTGTGGAGTCGGCAGATGTAGGAGGGGTTCTAAATGAAATTTTTGCATCTGTTTTCACTATGGAGAAGGACGATGTAGACATCGAAATACGGCAGGGGGACTGTGATATGCTTGAACATATTAACATCGAGCGGGAGGAGGTATTGGCGGTTTTAGCAGGCCTAAAAATGGATAAATCCCCAGGCCCGGACGAAATATATCCCAGGCTACTGTGTGAGGCAAAGGAGGAGATTGCGGGGGCTCTAACACATATATTCAGAACCTCTCTGGCCACAGGGGATGTGCCAGAGGACTGGAGAACCGCTAATGTAGTACCATTATTCAAGAAGGGGAGTGGGGAAAAACCAGGGAACTACAGGCCAGTGAGCCTAACATCAGTGGTAGGAAAATCTGAAAATTATTGGAAAAAATTCTGAAGGACAAAATTAGTCTCCACTTGGAGAAGCAAGGATTAATCAGGGATAGTCAACATGGCTTTGTCAAGGGAAGATCATGTCTGACTAATTTGATTGAATTTTTTGAGGGGGTGACTAGGCGTGTGGATGAGGGTAACGCAGTGGATGTGGTATACATGGATTTCAGTAAGGCCTTCGATAAAGTCCCGCACAGGAAACTGGTCAAGAAGGTAAGAGCCCATGGAATCCAGGGTGCCTTGGCACTTTGGATACAAAACTGGCTTAGTGGCAGAAGGCAGAGGGTGATGGTCGAAGGTTGTATTTGTGACTGGAAGCCTGTGGCCAGTGGGGTAACACAGGGATCGGTGATGGGTCCCTTGCTGTTTGTGGTCTACATTAACGAATTGGATATGAATGTAAAAGGTATGATCAGTAAGTTCGCTGATGATACAAAAATTGGTAGGGTGGTAAATAGCGAGGAGGATAGCCTCAGTCTGCAGGACGATATAGATGGGTTGGTCAGATGGGCAGAACAGTGGCAAATGGAATTTAACCCGGGAAAGTATGAGGTGATGCACTTTGGAGGGACTAACAAGGCAAGGGAATACACAATGAATGGGAGGACCCTAGGAAAGACAGACGGTCAGAGGGATCTTGGTGTGCAAGTGCACAGATCCCTGAAGGCGGCGGAACAGGTTGATAAGGTGGTAAAGAAGGCATGTGGGATACTTGCCTTTATTAGCCAAGGCATAGAATATAAGAGCAAGGAGGTTATGATGGAGCTGTATAAAACACTGGTTAGGCCACAGTTGGATTACTGTGTGCAGTTCTTATCGCCACACTACAGGAAGGATGTGATCGCTTTGGAGAGGGTGCAGAGGAGATTCACCAGGATGTTACCCGGGCTGGAGCGCTTCAGCTATGAAGAGAGACTGGGAAGATTGGGTTTGTTTTCCTTGGAGCAGAGGAGGCTGAGGGGGGACATGATTGAGGTGTACAAAATTATGAGGGGCACAGATAGGATGGATACTAAGGAGCTTTTTCCCTTCGTTGAGGGTTCTATTACAAGGGGACATAGATTCAAGGTAAAAGGCGGGAGGTTTAGAGGAGCTTTAAGAAAGAACTTTTTCACCCAGAGGGTGGTTGGAGTCTGGAACTCACTGCCTGAAAGGGTTGTGGAGGTAGGAACCCTCACAACATTCAAGAAGCATTTGGATGAGCACTTGAAGTGCAATAGCATACAGGGCTACGGACCAAATGCTGGAATATGGGATTAGAGCAGACAAGGCTTGATGGCCGGCGCGGACACGATGGGCCGAAGGGCCTCTATCCGTGCTGTATAACTCTCTGACTCTATGACTCTATGACATCCTATGTGACTGTGACGATGGTAAACTATCCCCCTCATCCTTCTCGACCTCTCTGCAGCTGTTGACACATTTGACCACAACATCCTCCTCCAAGGCCTTTCCTCCGACGCCCAGCTGGGTGGCACTGTGCTCGCCTGGTTCCATTCTTATCTCTCCAGTCATAGCCAGAGAATCACCTGCAATGGGTTATCTTCCCGCTCCCGCACCGGTATTTATAGAGTCCCTCGTGTATCTGCATGCTGCCCCTTCGTGACATCATGCATAAAGCACAACGTCGAGTTCCACAGGTACACTGACGACACCCAGCTCCACCTCACCACCACATCTCTCGACCCCTCCACTCTATCTGATTTGTCACACTGCTTGTCCGACATCCTGTGCTGGATGAGCACAAATTTCACCCACACACTTAGATATATTAACAGAGGGGTCAAAGTGGATGCTTGTCTCTATTAATTCTTTCGCAGGTATTAAACGGTCAGCCTGTGTGTTCAGGACCCATTGTTACCGAGATCTTGTCAAGAGCTGAGTTCAGAGACTCTCTGTGAATATTGAACACTGTTACATTGAATCAACTGTAAAAAAATAAATAACAAGCGCGCTGAATTGACATATTTACCATCTCTCTTACCCTTCACTCACCTTCAATAGTGATCGTCACAGCTTCGCTGAGCTGGGATTCTGACCACCTTGTTTTGATGAAGGTTCCATATTGGCATTGGTACCTGCCTCCTTAGGTTGTATTGGTAACCAGCAATGAACCAATGTTGTCCTTTGTGAAGAGTTGACGAGAGGACAGTGGTTGATTATCTCTGTAAAAGTAGATTTGACAGCGATATTCTCCTTTCACGGTGCAGGTAATAGCGACAGTCTCTGCTTCTAAATACACCCCAGTCGGTTGATTAAGAGATATCCCTGGCTTTTTTAGCGGATCTGTGATAAAATAAATGGAAAGAACAATTCGAAATGCAATTGTGGATCTGCATATAAAGTGGACGTTTGGTGACTGAATAACGAGTGAACGGAAGTGTTTGCGTCGGGGAATGAATTTCCACAAATGGTGAATTCGCTGTTTCATTAGTGAAATCAAACTGAAGTGTGAAAGAAACGAAATCAGCGGGAGGTCTTTTACCGAAATCAGATTTTACCCTTGAAATTGTCCCCTTGGATACGAGCGGAACAAGGGAAAGGCATTGATTTGAATTTTCCGTTTCTGCTAATTTAGGCGAGGCACAAACCGGTTTAAAACGAGTGCGAATGGGATAGATTTTGATTTGTTGTGATAATGTAAAATGGATGATTGCGAGTCGGCAGCCCATTGACATGTCTCCCGATTCGAGTTCAATTTAAATAAAAATCTGGAGAGATTCGTTATCATTTTATACTATCGCACAAAGTCAAGATCTGCACCAATGTCTCCGTTTGCCAGTGGAACCTCGATTTTAAAAGAAAAGTTAATTTCTGAGGATCTCTAAATTGCTGTTTAAAGTAATTCTTCGGGATGTGGGATCGCTGGAAAGGACGTATTTATTGGCCACCTCTAGTTCCCCTTGAGAAGGTAATGGTGGGCCTTGTTACCTCAGGAGTTCCACGATTTTGACTCAGCGAACATGAAAGAACGGCGATATATGTCCCAGTCAGGATGGTGTTTGACCTGGAGGGGAACATGCAGGTGATGGTGTTTTCCTGCACCTTCTGCCCTTGTCCTTCCAGGTGGCGAAGGACGAGCATTTGGGAGGTGCTGCCGAAATGCAATCCATTTTGAGATATGAAAATCCACAATGTCATTGAGTTAACGCATTCCGTACAACATGACCGTCGTGAAAATCTCGGCACGCCGTTCCGGTTATCTGACTGAGAAATCGTTAATGTGACAAGGAGGGGCCTTGTGATTTTGACGGTAGACATGTTCGGGTTAAAAGTCTGGCATTAAAAGTGCTTTCATTGTGGTATTAAACTTTGCACTCTGTCAGTTCAGTCATATAGGAGGTAAAATTGGAAATCAGGAACATAATCGCGTAATAATATTACACATTCTGCATTTACTGTGTGAGAAGGTCTTGAGTTCACATCACGCCATATTAGATCTCTCATACCGAGGGTTGAAAGGAACTTCTCCGGAAGGCAGTTTTCAATCAGTACTGAGATAAAGGGAACACGTTTTGCCCAGTAAGCACGGCTGGAACGGTGCCCATTTTATAAACTGCCTGACAAGATATTCCGTTAAAGTCAGTGGATGGCAACATCGAGCGGAGTGTGCAACAGGCGGCCGACTCCATCCCGCCTCTGTGCATTCCGTGATATCAGATTTAAATTACCCTCCACTTGTCAACTTGTGCTGTGAGCATTGGCCGCCCGTTATTCGACCCGCCTGATATGCAGTCCCATTGACGGCAATAGACCTGAATATGGTGCCAACCAACGGATGAGAGCAAAGCTCTGCAGTCCTGCCACATCCAGTCGTGAATGGTGGTGGAAAATTAAACAACCAATTGGAGGAGGATGCTCTGTCAACATTCCCATCCTCAATGATGGCAGAGACCAGCACGTGAGTGCAAAAGACAAGGCTGAAGCGTTTGCAACCATCTTCAGCCAGAAGTGCCGAGTGGATGATCCATCTCGGCATTCTCCCGATATCCACTTCATCACAGAAGCCACTTCGATGCACTCCACCTGGTATCAAGAAACGGCTGAGTGCACTGGCTTCAACAAAGGCTATGGGCCCCGACAACATCCCAGCTGTTGTGCTGAAGTCTTGTGCTCCAGATGAGCCTCGAGTCAAACTGTTCCAGTACAGCTACAACACTGGCATCCACCCGGCAATGTGGAAAGGTATGTCCTGTCCACTAAAAGGACAAATCCAATCCGGCCAATTACCACCCCATCAGTCTACTCTCAAACATCATCAAAGTGATAGATGATATCGTCGACAGTGCTATCAAGCGGCACTTACTCACCAATAACCTGTTCACCGATGCTCAGTATGGGTTCTGCCAGGACCACTCGGCTCCAGACCACATTACAGCCTTGGTCCAAACATGGACAAAAGGGCTGAATTCAAGAGGTGAGGTGAGAGTGACTGCCCTTGACATCAAGGCAGCATTTGACCGAGTGTGGCACCAAGGAGCCCTAGTCAAATTAAAGTAAATGGGAATCAGGGGGAAAACTCACCAGTGACTGGAGTCATGTCTGGCACAAAGGAAGATGGTAATGGTCATTAGAGGCCAATCATCTTAGCCACAGGACATTGCTGCAGGAGTTCCACAGGGCAGTATCCGAGGCCCAACTATCTTCAGTAGCTTCATCAATGAACTTCCTTCCATCCTAACGTCAGTAATGGGGATGTTCCCTGATGATTCCACAGTGTTCAGTTCCATTCGCAACCCTTCAGATAATGAATCGAGTGGAGTCTATAATGGACTGCTGAATCGGGCAGTGTATTTAATAGACTTCAGAATCGGGCGGAGTGTATATTGGACTGCTGAATCGGGCGGAGTGTATAATGGACTGCTGAATCGGGCAAAGTGTGTAATGGACTGCTGAATCTGTTGGAGTTTATAATTGACTGCTGAATCGGGCGGAGTGTATAATGGACTGCTGGATCGGGCGGATTGTATAATGAACTGCTGGATCGGGCGGATTGTATCATGGACTGCTGAATCGGGCTGAATATAAAATGGACTGTTGAATCGGGCGGAGTATATAATGGACTGCTGAATCGGGCAGTGTGTGTGATGGACTGCTGATACCTTATCATTCCTTTTGCGATTCCTCCTATGACATATTTACGCCACACTTTGATATGTTAACGTCGGGGTCAAAGAGTATTCTTGTCTCTTAATGTTTTATCTATCAGTCTGTGTGTTTAATGCCCATTATTACAGAGACCATGTAAAGACCTGTGCGCAGAGGACCTCGCTGTGAATATTAAACACTGTTATGTTTAAACAAGTATGGCTTTTTTAAAAATATCAAGAACTTTGAACAGACATATTAACAATCTCTGTTCCCCTTCACCCACCTGTTATGGTGATCTTCACAGCCTCGCTGAGCTGGGACCACAACCGCCTTGTTTTGATGAATGTTTCATATTGGCATTCGTACCGGCCTCCTTGATTTCTGTTGGTAACCGGGTATGTTCCAATGTTGTTCATTGTGAAGATTCGATCAGAGTAAAGCCGTCGATTATTTCTGTAAAAGTAGAAAGTTTCACCTCGATACTCTCTGTTCACGGTACAGGTAATAATGACCGACTCTCCTTTTAAATACACCCTAGTCTGTTGATCATGAGAGATCCTTGGAGTTGTTACTGAATCTATGGGAAAGTAAATGGCAAGAACAATGAGAAATGGATCTTTGGATTTTCATGTCGCGGAAGGTTGGTAACTCGTCGATTGCACTGTGTTGAATTGAAGTGTTTACATCAAGGGCTGAGATTCCACAAATTGGCAATTGATGATTTTATTAGCGGAATCAAACGGAAAAGAGACCAAAATAAATCAGACGGGGATTCCCTTCCCAAAACCAGGTTTAAACCTGAAATTCCACTGAGAGATAGGAGTGGAACAAGGAAAATGCGTTGATGTGTAACTTCCCATTCCTGCTAAATTAACCGAGGTGCAAACTCGATTAAAAAGGGTGAACCTCTCCGCTGAACCCTGGAGATTCGCATTTCAAATGAAAGAGTTAAGTGTTGATGGGAACAGTTTTGAGAAGGTGCTGGTGGGCCTTCATCTTCAGCCAATGCAATGTAGTGTAGGTTGTCCCACAATGCATCTCATCTCATCGTGTCTCTCGTGGTGGGTGGGGGTGGGGGGTGGGGGTGGGGTGTGAAGGACTGAAGGGATGATTCACCTCCAGAATGCAGCATTCCCTCATTACTGTGTTAAAGTGGCAATTCTAACATGCACTGCCAGGTGGAAACAAGGCCAGACATTTCACAGGACGCTGAAACTCCTTTGCCATTAATTTTCTATTGCCAGCCTTCCACTACCGCTCGAGATGAATTTCACACCGTTATCTATACTAATGTTTTTACTGGCAGTAGAAGCCCAGCGGGACAATTCGGAGCTCATGTTCACAGGCATCGTGTCAAGAGTTGAGCAATGAGACTAAAATGTATTGTTATTTTCCTCTCTCCTAATAGTATACGTTCCATTTTGTTCCAGTGAATGAAGTATGAATTTTTTATAATACCAAGAAGTTAAACGGACATATTAACAATTTCTGAGACCCACCACTCACCTGCTATAGTGACCAAGACAGCCACGCTGTGTGTGGATTCTATCCACCTTCCAGATATGAAGTATCCATATTGACATTGGTACCGCCCTCCTTGGTTTCTACTGGTTGCCGTGAATGTTCCAATATTGTCCTTTATGGAGATTTGACGAGAGGGCAGCGGCTGCATATTACGGTAAAATATAAAGGTTTTACTGTGATATTTACTGGCCACGATGCAGGTAACAGTGACCGTCTCCCCTTCTAAATACATCCCAGTCCATTGATCAAGAGATATCCCTGGTGATGGCAGCGGATCTGTGGTAAAATAAAGAGAAACATCAATGAGAAATGGTTGTGTGGCGTTTCCTTGTGCGGTGGGAGATTGGGAACTCAATATGTTTACGCTGTTTTGAAGGTAAGTGTTTGCGTCAGGAGCTGAGATTCAACAAAAGTGGAATTTGTTACCTGATCAGGAGAATCAAACAGAAATGCCAAAGAAGAAAAAGAATCAACTGCGGGTAAAATTTCCAAAATCAAGTTTTGGCTTTAAAATTGGACTGGCTGGAGCGTCTTCCATTCATTATACAATATCGCTCCTCAGTATATGAAATGGTATCATAGGCTTGAGAAAAAGAAACGGGCGATATCGGATCGGTGGCCGGTTATTAAAACGGGCGATATCGGATGGGCAGCCGGTTATTACAACGGGCGATATCGGATCGACCGCCAGTTTTACACCTCGCTCCATTTCCTATCTACTTATGTCAAAGGAATTAAAACCAGTTGGGGTGTATAATGGGGGCGGATCCGATATCATCCGTTTTACTCCATCACCACAAGTTAAAATTAGCCGCAGTCCATGTTTAAATTTATTTTCTCGGCTAATCTATGCCCTTTGATATTTTACATGAAACATTAATCTTCTGTTCAGTTATTTGAGCGGAAGATTCATTGATACTCTGATCTTCGTTAATGATTGACCAGGAGAACTTTTATACTCACTGCAGAAGAATCTATTTTGTAACAAGGGCACTTGCCACCTGTGTCACTGATGAGGAATCTGTGTTGTAACAAGGACACTGCCACCTGTGTCACAGAAGTACATTCACGAGAAACATTTTGGGGGCAATTTTAAATTTGGGCAGTGGTTCAAATTAGGCCATATCGATTTAATCGCGTCATTTTTATTGCCTCTGAAGCCAATGGGAGGGTTAATAAGGCGGAAAGTTCAATGACGCTCATTTTGCACCACCGCCCAAAGTTAAAATTAGACCCTTTCAGTGAGGGTGAGCCATCACTAATGTTGATATCACCCAGAGGATTTTCCTCTTCAGCTCCCGGACACAAGAGCTTGGTGGAATGTAAGCATTTCCTGCAAACTTGCAAAAGAAGTGAGAGTGAGTTAAATCCACATTACAGCAAACTGCCGTGTCGGTACATTTTATAACCCGCACTTCCGAAGGCACTTTTTGCGACTATCTAATCATTCTACTTTTTAATTGGTGAAACCGTTCTGATTCAGAATTTTCTATTCCAAAATCAAAATGTTGCTTTTGAGGACTGGGTATCCAGAATCGGAGGGAATTGGCTGTTTACCAACAGCATTGGCGATTCATTACTTTAAACAAATAATTGTTAACTTGATGGAAATGGAAGGCACACATCATTTACCTGTTACAGTTATTTCAACAGCGTTGCTTGGCTGTGATTGCACCTCTCTTCCTGAAATAGTTTCCATATCCCGGCAAGTGTACGATCCTCTGTCTCCATCTGTGATGTGATCGATGCGGAGCCAATGAAATCTCTGATCTTGATGTGTACGGATCAATAACTGGCCGTTTCTGTAGAAGGTGAACGGGCCACCGCTATAATCCCCGAGACTGGTACATGTTAGAGTGACCGGCTCTCCTCTTATGTACACGCTGGAATGTTGATAAAATGCAATTCTTGGAGTCACCGGAGGATCTGAAACAAAGCTTTTTACTTTCAATACACTTTAATAGAATTACAGACATTATAAAGATGAATATTAATCCCTGTTATTTATTTTCTGGCACGCAACAGATATATACAATACATGCTAATCCCCTGCGATGGGCAGTGTGACTAACAACCGTCCGGTTCTGGCTTTCTGTCTGTTCAAACATTGGGGTGGTTTTCTTTGTAACAGGGGAGATTTCAGGGTTAGGAACGTTGGAATACAGGAACAGGGGTGTGTGATTCAGCCCTCCGTGTCTACACTGGTACCACGACGGTTCATGCCTTTGTTACCTCCAGACTTGACCATTCCAATGCTCTCTCGGCCGGCCTCCCACTTTCCACCCTCCATAAACTTGAGCTCATCCAAAACTCTGCTGCCCGTATCCTCCTAACTCGCACCAAGACACCTTCAGCCATCACCTCCTGTGCTCACTGACCTGCATTGACTCCCAGTTCAGCAACGCTTCCAATTTAAAATTTTCTTCCTTGTGATCAAATTTCTCCATGGCTTTCCTCTTCCCTGTCTCTGTAACCTCCTCCAGCCCTACAACCTTCCGCGAACTCTGCATTACTCCAATTCTGGCCTCTTGTGCATTCCTGCTTTCTTTATGCCCACCATTGGCGGTCGTGTCTCAACCTGTCTAGGCCCTGAGCTGTGACATTTCCTAAATAAGCCACTCCACCTCTCAACCTCTCTCCCGCTCTTAAGGTGCTATTTAAAACCTACCTATTTGACCGAGGGTCTGATCACCTTTTATTTATTGCCCATCCCTAATTGCCCCTAGAGAAGTTGGTGGTGAGCCGCCTTCATAAACCGCTGCAGTGCGTGTGGTGAAGGTTCTCCCACAGTGCTGCTAGGAAGGGAGTTCCAGGATTTTGACCCAGCGACGATGAAGAAACGGCGATATATTTCCAAGTCGGGATGGTGTGTGACTTGGAGGGGAACGTGCAGGTGATGTTGTTCCCATGAGCCTGGTGCTCTTGTCCTTCTGGGTGTAGAGCTCGCGGGTTTGGGAGGTGCTGGCGAAGAAGCCTTGGCGAGTTGCTGCAGTGCATCCTGTGGATGGTACACACTGCAGCCACAGTGCGCCGGTGGTGAAGAGAGTGAATGTTTAGGGTGGTGGATGGGGTGCCAGTCAAGCGGGCTGCTTTGTCCTGGATGTTGTCGAGCTCCTTGAGTGTTGTTGGAGCTGCACTCATCCAGGCAAGTGGAGAGTATTCCATCACACTCCAGACTTGTGCCTTGTAAATGGTGGAAAGTCTTTGGGGAATCAGAAGGTGAGTCACTCGCCACACAATACCCAGCCTCTGACCTGCTCTTGTAGCTGCACTACTAATTTGGCTGGTCCAGTTTAGTTTCTGGTCAATGGTGACCCCCAGGATGTTGATGGTGCGGGATTCGGCGATGGTAATGCCGTTGAATATCAAGTGGAGTTGGTTAGGCTCTCTCTTGTTGGAGATGGTCATTGCCTGGCACTTATCTGGCGCGAATGTTACTTTCCACTTATGATCCCAAGCCTTGATGTTGTCCAGGTCTTGCTGCATGCGGGCTCCTACTGCTTCATTGTTTGAGGGGTTGCGAATGTCCGAATATCAATTAAGATAGATTTGTGTCATCTGTTGTATGATAATCGCTCCAGTGAAGCGGCTTGGGTCGCTTTGCTACTTTAAAGGCGCTATGTCAATGCAGGTTGTTGTTCGTGGGTGGATGGTGGAATGTACATGCAGGTGGGAGGCTTCATTAAGGATCAAGGTGTCGCCATTGTGAGCCAAATCTCAGTAAAAGCCATTAGGTCAACAAAATCCGGCAATATTCCAAACCGATGGTAATGGTGTTGTTATTGAGTGGTCCGTCCTTCTGGTAGGAAATGAGGAGCCGACGGCCCGGTTTGTGGGGGGGGGGGGGGGCGGTGCAGGGGGACGGGGTGCGAGTTGATTGCGGCGGGAAGGAGGCTGGTGAGATTAGGCGTCAGCAGTCCCACTGGATGGGAAGTTCAGCCACAGAGGGGATGGGGCTGTTCCTGTTGCTGCTCATAAGGGCCTTTGATGGGCCCTTTGGAGAATACAAAGAGAGGTATAAAGGCCGGCTGCGGGGTTGTTCAGTGTATTAAAGCCTGGGACCATAGAAGACGAGGGCGAAGGCCGAGGCATAGTGATGCTTTGGGTTAATCGCGAGGAGCGGGAAATACTCAAGAAGGAAATTCAGACCACACTATGGAAAGAGTTCTGGGGTTAATGATAGATTGATGCTTCAACTCAACCAACCAATGTCTTGTGCCAAATGATGGGATTTTTGTTGCAAACAAAGCGAAATATAGAGTAGATCTGAAGAAGGAACGTTAACATTCTATAGAACATTGGTCCGGGTCCACCTGGAGTGGGGTGCGGTTTTGTAACTTACACCAGAGACAAGTTATGTGGGAACGGTCAGAAAACAAGGACATTATCCCACGATGCCTTCGGAATGACAGCTGCTGAGATGCCGACCGACATTACCGCTACCAATATCACAGCACGATTGGTTACAACAATCAACGGACTCAGTAATTTCGCAATGTCGAACATTAGCTGTCCAAATTTATTACGTCAGAGGAAAAACGTCGACACTAACCGTGAGAATAGCTCCGCCAAGCCCCATAAATCACTAAAAGGAGAAAATATGAATCAGTTATATGAACAGTAACGCCTTTAGATTATGCAGATTGACTTTCGTGCATTGGTTTATGCGGATGTCTCAGTACAATTGAGTTGGTGGTATTCTGGACCGTTTTTGTTCATCTCCCGCTCCAGGAGTTGAACTGATGATGTAGGCAGACACTAAATGCAGTCCTGAAGGAGTGTCACGTTGCCGGAGGTCCCGCTTTCCCAATTAAACATTTACCAAAGGCCCCGTCGGGCTGTTGATGTGGAAAGTAGGTATCCCGTAAGAACAAAAGAAGTCGGAGCAGGAGCAGGCCATACGGCCCCTCGAGCCTGCTCCGCCATTCAGTAAGATCATGGCTCATCTTTGATCTCAATTCCACTTTCCCACCCGATCTCCATATCCCTTGATTCGCCAAGAATCCAAAAATCTATCGATCACAGCCTTGAACATATTCAACGACTGATCATCCACAGCTCTCTGGGGTAGAGAATTCTAAAGATTCACATCCCTCTGAGTGAAGAAACTTCTCATCTCAGCCCTAAATGGCCGATACCTTATTGAAAGACGATGTCCCCACTTCCAGACTCTCCAGCCAGGGAAAACAGCCTAGAAACATAGAAACATAGAAAATAGGAGCAGGAGTAGGCCTCTCAGCATCGACCCTGTCAAGCCCTCTCAGAATCCTATATGTTTCAATGAGATCATCTCTCATTTTTCTGAACTCCAGAGAGAAAAGGCCCATTTTACTCAATCTCTCCTCATAGGACAGCTCTCTAATCCCAGGAATCAATCTAGTGAACCTATGATACACCGCCTCTAAGGAGACCAAAACTGTACACAGTAGTCCAGGTGCGGACTCACCAAAGCCCTGCACAATTGTAGCAATGCTTCCTTACTCTTGTACTACTTCCCCATACAATAAAAGCTAATGTACCATTTGACTTTCTAATTGCTTGCTGGACCTCAACGTTACCTTTGTGTTTTGTGGACAAGGACTTCCAAATCCCTCTGAATACTACATTTAATAGATTCTCACTATTTAAAAATATTCTTTTTTTTTATTCATCAAAACAAAGTGATTAGCCTCACATTTCCCCACATTATACTCCATTTACTAACTTCTTGCTCACTCACTTAAACCGTCTATATCCCTTTTGCAGACTCTTTGTGTCCTCCTCACAGCTTAATTTCACATCTACATTTGTATCATCAGCAAATTTGGATACATTACACTCGGTCCCTTCATCTAAGTCATTAATATAGATTTTCAATAACTGAGGCCCCAGCACTGATTCTTGCGGGACCCCACCAGTAACAGCCTGTCAACCTGAAAATGACCCGATTATTCCGACTCTCTGTTTTCTGTCCTTTGTCCAATTCTCTACCCATGCTAATGCCCAACCCCACAAGCCCTTATCTTGTGTAAAACCATTCGTGTGTCACCTTATCGAATGCCTTTTGGAAATCCAAATATACTACATACACTGGTTCCCCTTTAGCTATCCTGCTCGGTACATCCTCAAAAAAACTCCAATAGATTCGTGAAACACGATTTCCCTTTCATGAAACCATGTTGATTTTGCATAATTATATTATGATTTTCCAAGTGCCCTGTTACCACATCCTTAAAATTGTATCCCAGCATTACCTCGACGACTCAGGTTAACTGGCCTGTAGTTCCCTGTCTTTATCTCTCCCTCCCTTCTTGAAGAGCGGGGTTAAATTTGCTACCTTCAAATCCACTGGGACCGTTCCAGGATTTAATGAATTTGGAAGATCACAACCAATGCACCCACTGTCTCTGCAGCCAACTCTTTTAGAACGCTAGGATGCAGGCCATCACGTCCAGGAGATTTGTCGGCTTTTAGTCCAATTAATTTCTCCTGTACTTTTTTCTTTACTAATCTTAATTACTTTAACTTCCTACTCTCATTAGACCCTTGGTTCCTCATTATTTCTGGTATGTTTTTGTGTCGTCTGCTGTGAAGACAGATACAAAATATCTGTTTAACGTCTCTGACGTTTCCTTATTCCCCATTATAAAGTCTGCTGTCTCAGCCTCTACGGGACCCATGTTTACTTTCGCGACTCTCTTACTTTGTACATACTTGGAGAAGATCTCACAATCTGTTTATATATTTCATGCTAGTTTACTCTCACATTCTATGTTCTCCCTCTTTATCAATTTTTTGGTCATCCTTTGCTAGTTTCTAAAACCCTTCCAATCCTCAGGCTTTCTGCTATTCATGGTAACACTATAAGCCTCTTCTTTTAATCTAGTACTGTCCTTAACTTTTTTAGTTAGCCACGGATGAATCACTTTTCACGTGAGTTTTAATTTCTCAATGGAATGTATATTCATTGAGAATTATGAAATATTTCTTTAAATGTTCGCCATTGCTTTTGTATTGTCATATCTTTTAATCTAATTTCCCAGTCCACCTTAGCCAACTCGACCCTCATTCCTATATAATTGGCTTTGTTTAAGTTTAAGACTCTAGATTTCATCTTAAGTACGTCGCTCTCGAACTCTTTGTGAAATTGGATCATATGATCACTCTTCCTCAGAGGATCCTTTACTATAAGATTATTAATTAAGCCTGTCTGATTACACAAGACGCGACCTAAAATCGCCTTTTGCCTGCTTGGTTCCACAACATATTGTTCTCGGAAACTGTCTGGAATGTATTCCATGAACTCATCTTCCAAACTACCTTTGCCGATTTGTTTCCCCCATTCTATATGAAGATTAAAATCCCCACGATTATTGCATTAGCTTTATTACAAGCCCCTATTATTTCTTGATCAATACTCTGTCCAACAGAAAACTACTGTTATGGGGCCTAAACTACTGTCACCAGTGTTTTTTGCCCCTTGTCATTTCTTATCTACACCCATACTATTTCATTTCCCCATCCATTTTGCAAATGGAAGTAGATCAGAATTGTTTCATTAATGTAGGGGGAACTCACGCCCTGTTGCGCGATAGTTCTGCCACACTTCGAAAGATGTTTTCAGTTTACATCGAACTGAATATCTGGAGGAGCGTCTAACAGGCGACCGAGGCAATCCCGCTTGTTTTGCGACCCCACCAATATCCAATATCGGCTGAAAAATGTCGTCGATAGAACTGGGGTGATATTAGTCTTTGTCAAAACGGGCTCATAGCAAACCACAGCCGCATTTACACCTCGCCCAATTTTCATTTTCGCACAGGATACATTCCGGCACCGTGCTGCTAATTTAACATTGCGTTATAGAGACGTCAGTACAAAATATGCGAAACCTCAAACCTCATTAACTTAAATCTCGCATGATCAGAAAAAAAAACTGAGTGTTTTATTTCCATTTCTCCAATCTTTCCCCTTTCTTTTATGAAGGAGGCGATTCACCCTGTAACTTGGTTCTTAGGGCAGCGCCTATCGGTTTTACCCCCCGCATGTTGGACACTATTCATGTCTGAGCTCAGACGCTGCTTGTCCTCGAACAGTTTGACTCCAGAAGATGTGAACACGGAACCTGATGGCGTCCTCAGCGGACATCCACTAATCAACACTTCACAACGGAGCCAGGAGGTAACCATCATCAAAGGCCACTCTCTCTGCTTCTCTCTCCGCCCTTAATCGTCCAACTTTCCCGAAAAATAGTCCCAGTTGTACAGCCTCACCGTTACCCACTGACAATGCATCACAAACAAGTAACCGATCCCATAGCTTTCCAATATAATCGGCTCCACATGAAACTATGAGTTGCTTTAACCCACTGAGCTCCAGGAGATCGGACACCGCCAGGCTCAGTCCCACTCTCCCGCTTACATTTCACCACTCAGCTGCATCACAGTCCGTGAATCCTGTACTTTTGGTATAAAATTGTTTCACGACTCACCAAACAGCAATAAAAAGGCGGCTCTATCCATTTTCTCAGAAGAGCTACTTTGAGACTTGAGAACTGGAAGGAACAGCGACTGAGTCACTTGCTCCGACTCGCAGGAGGAGGAACCCGGAAGTATTTACCGAATGAGAATGGAAACAGAGGCTAGGAGGAAGTGAAGTGTTCCCACAGTTAAAGCAACAACACTGAGATTTGTACAACACAGAATAAATTATGGATTGCAACGTTACAAGTTTCCAAAATGGTAAACTTTGAATATTATACGGTGATCACAGGACGAAGGGGCTCGAATGGACTGTGTAACCATGTCAACAGCCTAAATAATTTGCGTTTGGTTCGAAATTCCGCTTTCGTCATTGCCAGGAACTCCAGTGCTGGGAAAGGATGTTTTCCCACTTCAGGCACTCAGTGTAATCATCAAGCACTCAAACTTCATGAGCAGCAAATCAAAATGCGAAAAGTGCCAAGCACAAACCTCGGAAGAGCGCCCCCTATTGTTATTCAATTTCCCAAAACAGCCGTCCTGTGCGCTCTCAGTGAGATGCTGTTCGCGCCGAGTTTGTTGTCAGATTTGTGTTCCATTCCATTATGAAGTAAATTGTAACATTCATAACCTGGTAACAATTCAGTTACATAATGCATGGACCCGGGTATGTTTAATTCAGCTCTGATATTGAGTTGGTTTACAGTTGGTTACAATTATTTGGATTCCAGCCTCTTTTATTCGGTTTTGTTCACACGAGTTCATCAACTAATTATTAGTGATTTCCTTGAATTGTCTCATATTCAAAGTCCTCCTCATTTTCCGTATTATTGATCCTTCCACACGTGTTAAAGCGGGTGGCGTGCTGGATAACTCACGCTGAATACAACCACTGCAGGGTATTTCCTCCAAATTAGTTTTATTTTAATTCTTGTTTGCAAAATAACGACCATGCACACTAATGCACCCAAACCTCTGTGGTCCGTATCCTAACCCATCATCACCTCTGTCTTTCTTGACCTACAGTTTCTCCCGGTCCACCAACGCTTCGATTTTGAAATTCTCTTCCTCATGTTCCAAATCCCTCCATCGCCAAGCCCACCCTTACCCTGTAATCTCCTCCAGCACCACACATCCCTCCATCGCCAAGCCCTCCCTCACCCTGTAATCTCCTCCAGCAGCACAAACGTCCAATAAATCTCCCCTTTCGTGAATCTCCTTCTCCCTTCGACCCACCATTGGCAGCCGTGTCTTTAGCGATCTGGGGCCTAAGCTCTGGAATTCCATTGGGAAACATCTCCGTGTCTCCACCTCACTCTGCTCCTTCAAGAACCTCCTGAAAAACTACCTCTTTGGCCAAGTTTTTAAGTCACCCGTCCTAATATCTCCGACAATTGCTCTGCGCGAATGTTTGTCTAATTACGCACCTGTGACGTGTCTTGGGGCGTTTTCCTCCGTTCAAGGTGATACATAAATACAAGTTGTTGTTGTTTCCTATTCCAATATGAAAAGCTGGAGCAGAATTTTGCATTTCAGACACGAGTTATGTTCTGAAACGAAAGACTGTGACGGGCAGATCCAACGTCACTTCTCTGTAATGCTGAATGTTCTGTCGATGTTGCAGTTTTGATAGACAGTCATGATTCGGTTGATTCTACCACATTCCTTCAACTAACTGGGTTCAACATAATTTGCACAACCGCCACCCCTCTACATATGATGTAATCTCTTTAAATAAGCGTCTTCACAAACGGGGAATATTTGTATTGAGTCATAAGATTAAATCTGTCAATGGAAAACGAAGAGCAGTATGTTTCAACTGATGATTAGGAGTGGAATCGGTCAGTTACTTTCAAGGCTGAGGCTTTCTGTGTAGTTTGATTTAGCGATGCATCCAATCGCTATCTTATCGCCAAAATAGTTGAACAATTGTAACAACTATTAACACGGATTCACTGCAGATGAATAGAGCTCATATTCTCATCACTGACAAATAACACGCATT
Source organism: Heptranchias perlo (assembly GCF_035084215.1). Taxonomy (NCBI): domain Eukaryota; kingdom Metazoa; phylum Chordata; class Chondrichthyes; order Hexanchiformes; family Hexanchidae; genus Heptranchias; species Heptranchias perlo. The sequence goes on from NW_027139666.1 coordinate 1,485,009, forward strand.
GCATTATTCGTGAATTTAGTGCAGGTTTATTTCTCAAACCTTTACAGAGTGTCTTTTCAGTTGATACACCCAGTGAGCTGTTTAGAATATGTCTAGAAAATTGTATTTGTTTATCTCTGCAATTGACCTTGAGAACAGATGTGTTGTGTTGGAGCTCCTTTTCCCCACGTTTGTTATAAAACAATGAGACTCGCTCAGCCACATTTATAATTAACTCTTGCCAATGTCATTATTGATTATCTCTGCTCAAGGGAACCCTGGAGCCATTCCCACATTCCTCGACTCTCTCGACTGAGCTGTAATTTAGCTTCGATTTCTTCAAGAAAGGACATCAGTTTATCGAGATTTCCTTATTATCTCGAGAAGCTTTAATTTTCCCACAAAAGAACACCTGCTTCTCATCCAAATGAATGTAACCTAATTCGAACGCTGTACAACCAGAAGCGTCTCCTGAAGGCGGCTATGAGCTCACACAGCCATGGCCGAATTAAAGAGCGTGGAATTCAGATCATTTGAAACAACTGTGAACCAACTCGGAGTCAGATTGAACAAACCCACTATACGTTCATTATACCGGACTTCCGGGTAACTAAAGTGCTACCGATTTTGCATGATCCAGTTTTTTTTTTAAATCGGCGGGGACAGAGAACTGACAACAGTATCTCATTGAAAGAGCCCAGAGAATGGCAGTCTTGGGAAATAGGGTTTGGGTCGAGGCACATTACTGTTGCATTTTGCTGTGCGCGGCCTGATGTTTGGGCGCTGGCAGGAGAGCCTGAAGTGGGAAAATGTCCCTTCATAGCACTCGAGTTCCTGACCATGACAAGAGTTAAATTTTTAATCAAGCATAAATGATTTACGGTGTTGACGTGGGTCCATTCTCGCTCCGCTCAGCCTGTGATCACGGTAGAATATTCAAAGGTTGTCATGATAGACGCTTGCAACTTTCCAATCCATATGATGTTCCAGGTTGTCCAAAACGCAGAGCTGTTGCTTTAATTGTGGCGACCAACTCACTTTCTCGCAGCCTCTCTGCTTGAAACACTTCCAGCGTCCGCCTGCTGCGAGGTGGATCACGTGATTCAGTCGCAATTCCTTACAGTTCTCAATCTCAAGGTAGTTCCTTTTGGAAAATGGATCAAGTCGCTGTTTTCCTTCTGTTTGTTTAGTTCTTAAATAATTTTATGCGAAAATTATTGGTATCCCGGTCTGTGATGCAACTGAGTGGGCAAATGGAAGCGGGAGAGTGGGACTGAGCCCGGCGGTGTCCAATCCCCCGAAGCTCAGTGAATAAAAGCAACTCGTGGTTTGGTGTGGAGCCCTTTCGATTGGAAAGCTATAGGAGCAGTCATTTCCTTGTCCTGAATTCTCAATGGGTAGCGGTGAGGGAGTGTAACCGGTATTAATTTTCAGGAAAGGTGAGCGATTAAGGCAGAGAGAGAGAGTACCGGCTGCTGATCGTTACCTCCTGGCCCCGTTGTAAAGTATTGATTAGTTGATGTCCGCTGAGGACACGATCAGGGTCCGTGCTCACACCTTCTGCATCAAACTGTTCGCGGGCCAACAGCGTCTGAGCTCAGGCATGGAAAGTGTCCAATCTGCCGGAGGGTAAAACCGATAAGCGCCGCTCTGAGAACCGTGTTCCAGAGTGAGTCGCCTCCTTCATAAATTAATCGGGGCAATGTCGAGAAGGCAATAATACACACAAAGTTTTGTTGATAATGCATAATTTAAGCTAAAGAGGTTTGAGGTTTGGCATATTTTGTACTTTCGGATCTTTAAGGCAACGTCAAATTTACAGCACGTGGTAGGAATGTATCCTGAGTGCAAAAGAAAATGGGGCGCGATGTAAAATGGGCTGTGATTCGCTATGAGTGTTACTGCCGAAGATCAATTTTAACCCAGATCTATCGAAGATATTCTGGGGGTGAGCTTGGACATGGGCGAGACGCAAAACAAGCGGTTAGACGGCCCGAATGATTGACAGTTCCATGAAAACTCTCAACTTCTTTGGAAGTGTCACAGAACTATCATAAGGAACGTGCCCTGGATTTATTTCTCCGTACAGTAATGTGATAACTTAGAAGTGCAATGGGACCCCTGGGGGGTTAAATTGGTTATACACCGAATCGGGGCGCGGGCAGAGCAGTGCGCGATTATTGAATGGGCGGTGGTACCGACGCAGCCAGCACGTTAGATTGGTGCTGCCAGGTCATTTACCTGTTTGATGCGCAGCGGGCAGCCCCGGCTGAGTCCGTCTCTACATTTTCTCCTTTTGCTGCACTTCTGACAAGCAAGGGGCGGGGGAATCTCGGGTGAGTTGCTCGCAATTCTTAAAGGCAGCCTGCACCTCTTATTTGAAACAAAAAGGTACGGGTCGGCAGGGGGTCTGAACGGGGATCAGACGTTGCACACGTAAAACACAGGTGCAGATCACGTCCCTATGGTTATAAACTGTTGAGTTATGTTAAAACATTGAATAGAGGTTGCGCACTATTAAATCCCACATCGTCCAATCGGCACACCAGACCTCACCAATCTGCCGATATGAGTTTGTATCGGGCCTGCGAGAGTGCGCGCACCGAGGTTCTCTGCTGATGCACGACAGGCCTTGGTGCAAGAGGTGAACAGAAGGAAGGGCATCCTATATCCGTAGGGGAGCAAGAGGACCTCCAGACATAGATCAATAGGCAGGGGGAGGCAGTAGCGGACGAGGTCATGCCAGGAGCAGAGCACCACAAACATGGTTGCAGTGCAGGAAGAAGTTCAATGCCTTGACACGAGTGATCAAGGTGAGTGAGGTCAAATGTCAAGCGGCGTCTCCTACCAACTGCACCACAAGCCGTATCCACTGCTCCACACAGTATAATCCTCATCACCCACATCCCAACAAACTCTTCCAATCAATACTCAACTGTTCCAATTAGATGCTTCATCTCACCCTCGCACATTACAACTGTTGCAAGCCGCACACCCACAACTCACAGGTCACAGACACTGGCAGCTATTCAACCATGACAGGTACTGCACCCAAAAGTGCAGGACACTCACCGACACACGCCCCGCTTTCCTGCAGGAGAAAGTGACGCATCAGAGGAGATAGCGAGTGGCAGTGGCATTTAGTCCCACGAGCCTGTTCCGCCAATCAATATAATCATGACTGATCTGTGACTTAACTTCATAAACCTGCCTTAGCCCCAAATCCCTTCATACCCTTGGTTAACAAAAATCTATCAATCTCAGAATTAAAATTAACAATTGAGCTAGCATCAACTGCCGTTGGCAGAAGAGAGTTCAAAGTTGCTACCACTCTTTTCATGTGGAAATGTTTCCTAACTTCACTCCTGAAAGTCCTGGCTCTAATTATTAGGCTTTGTCCCCTGGTCCGAGACTCCCCAAACAGCGGAAATAGTTTCTCTCCAGCTACCCTATCAGTTCCCCTTAATATTATGAAAACTTCAACCAAATCATCCCTTAATCTTCTAATTTCAAGTGAATCCAGCACCAGTCTGTGTAATCTATCCTTGTAATTTAACCCTTGGAGTGCAGGTATCATTCCAGTAAATCTGTGCTGCCCTCCCTCCAAGGCCAATAAATCATTCAGACGGTGCAGTAACCAAAACTGAACACAGTATTCCATGTATGGTCCAACAACTGCATTGAATAGGTGCAGCATAACATCTACCACCTTGTATTCTAGTCTTCTAGATGCAAAGGCCAGCATTCCATTAATCATTTTGATTATTTTCTGTACCTGTCCATGACATTTTAATAAACTAGGTACATTGACCCCTCAGTTTCTTTGGACCATCACTGTTTCGAGAATTTCACCATTTAGAAAGTATTTTGATCTATCCTTTTTGGGTCCAAAGTGGATGACCTCACACTTGCCTACATTGAAATCCATCCTGGCTGTTACTCACTCCTGTGTGTCCGTTATACCATTTAAAAAGCACCCGAACCCCTTGATTAGATTCCAGTCTGTAACTCACTCGTGGGTATCCATTATTTTATCTATAAACCACCCGAACCCCTTGATTAGAATCCAGTCTGTAACTCACTCCTGGATATCCGATTATTTATAAAAAAAACACCCGAACCCCTTGATGAAATTCCAATCTGTAACTCACTCCTGGATATCCGTTATTCCACATGTAAACAACGGGAACCCTTGAATTAGATTCCAGACGATATCGCACTCCTTGGTATCCGTTTATCGATATAAAAACCACCCAAACCCCTCGATTAGTTTACAGCATTTCTATGCGAGAATAGTTTACACTTAAACTAACATAAGAACAGAAGAAATAAGAGCAGGAGTAGGCCAATCGGCCCCTCGAGCCTGCTCCGCCATTCAACAAGATCATGGCTGATCTTATCCCAACCTCAAATCAATTTTTTCATGATGATTTGGAATTAATGATCCCGTGTCACTGATCCTCACTACCAGAGAATAAAGTAATTCTCTATTACTCTATCAATGTTCCTCACAACCAGAGGATACAGTAATTATCTATTACTCGATCAATGATTCTCACAACCAGAGGATGCAGTAATTCTCTATTACTCTATCACTGATCCTCACAACCAGGGGATACAGTAATTCTCTGTTACTCTATCACTGATCCTCACAACCAGGTGATAGTACAATTCTCTATTAATCTATCACTGATCCTCACAACCAGGGGATACAGTAATTCTGTATTACTCTATCACTGATCCTCACAACCAGATGATACTATAATTCTCTATTACTGTAGCACTAATCCTCACAGCCAGAGGATACATTAATTCTCTATTATTCCATCACTGATCCTCACAGCCAGAGGATACAGTAATTCTCTGTTACTCCATCACTGATCCCCACAACCAGACGATACAGTAATTCTCCATTACTCTATCAATGATTCTCAAAACCAGAGGATACAGTAATTCTCTATTGCTGTATCACTAATCCTCACAGCCAGAGGATACAGTAATTCTCTATTATTCCATGACTGATCCTCACAACCAGAGGATACAGTAATTCTCTATTACTATGTCACTGATCCTCACAGCCAGAGGATACAGTAATTCTCTCTTACTTTGTCACTGATCCTCACAACCAGGGCATACTATAATTCTCTATTACTCTTTCACTGATTCTCACAACCAGGGGATATCGTATTTCTCATTTACATAAGAACATAAGAAGTAGGAGCAGGCGTAGGCCATCCAGCCACTCGAGCCTGCTCCGTCATTCAAAAAGACCATGGTTGATCTTCTACCTCAACGCCATTTTCCTGCACCACCCCCATATGACTTGATGCTTTTAAAATCTAGAAATCTATCAATCTCTGTTTTGAATGTATTAAATGACGGAGCCTCCACAGCCCTCTGGGGTAGAGAAATCGAAAGAGGCACCAACCTCTGATGAATAAATTTCTCCTCATCTCAGTCCTAAATGGCCTACCCTTTATTCTGAGACTGTGACCCATGGTTCTAGACTCCCCAGCCAGGCAAACATCCTCCCTGCATCTACCCTGTCGAGCCCTGGAAGAATTTTTGCATATTTCAATGAGATCACCACTCATTCTTCTCAACTCTATAGAATAGATACTTCATCGAATCAATTTCTCCTGAAACGACAATCCCGCCATCCCAGGAATCAGTCTGGTGAACCTTCGTTGCACTCCGTGTATGGCAAATATATCAATTCTTAGATAAGTAGACCAAAATTGTACACAATAATCCAGGTGCGGTCTCACCAAGGCCCTATAAAATTGCAGTAAGACATCTTTACCCCTGTACTCAAATTCTGTTATAATAAAGGCCAACATACCATTTCCCTTTGTAATTGCTTGCTTCACCTTCAAGTTAGCTTTCATTGACTCATGTACAATGACACCAAAGTTCTTTTGAACATAAACATTTGCCAAACTCACTATATTTAAAAATGCTCTGCATTTCTGTTCTTACTTCCGAAGAGGATAACGTCAGATTTTTCCACATTATATTCGATCTGCCATGTTCCTCCCACTCACTTAGCCTGTCTATATCCCCTTCAAGCCTCTTTGCATCCTCCTCACAACTCACATTCCCACCTAGTTTTGCATCATCAGCAAACTTGGAAATAATACATTTGGTCCCCCATTCCAAATCTTTGATACAGATTGTGAATAGCTGGAGCCCAAGCACCGATCCCTGCAGTACCCCACTAGTCACAGCCTGCCAAAAGACCCCTTTATTCCTACACTCTGTTCTCTGTCTTTTAACCAATTCCCAATCCACGCCAGTATATCACCCACAATTCAATGTGCTGTAACTTTTTTCACCATCCTCCTGTGTGGGATTTTATCGAAAGCCCTCTGAAAATACAAATACACCACATCCACTGGTTCCCCCTTATCTATTCTAATATTTACATCGTCAAAGAACTCCATTAGTTTTGTCAAACATGATTTCCCCTTCATAAATCCATGATAACTCTGCAAAATCATATTATTATTTTCGACGTGCCCGGTTATTGCATCCTTTTTAATAGCTTCCAGCATTTCCCTAATACTGATGTCAGGCTAACAGGTCTGTAGTTCCATGTTTTCTCTTTCTATCCTTTCTTAAATAGTGGGGTTACATTTGCTACCCTCCAATCTGCAGGAACCGTTCCAGAATCTATAGAATTTTGGAAGGTGACAACCAATGCATCCACTATTTCTATAGCCACCTCTATCAAAGTCCTGGGATGCAGATCATCAGGTCCTTGGGATTTATCTACTTTCTGTCCCGTTAATTTCTCTAGTATTTTTTTACTAATACTAATTTCTTTCAGTTCCTCAGTCTCGCCAGACCCTTGGTTCTCCAGTATTTCTGGGAGGTTTTTTCGTGTCATCTTCCGTGAAGACAGGTGCAAAATATTTGTTTAATTTCTCTGCCATTTCCTTCTTCCCCATTATAAATTATCCGGTCTCTGTCTGTAAGGGAACCAGATTTGCCTTCGCCAGTCTTTTGTTTTTTACATTCCTATAGATGCTTTTACAGTCCGTTTTTATATTTCTCACTAGTTTACTCTCATATTCTATTTTCCCTTTCTTTATCAATTTCTTAATCCTCCTTTGCTCAATTCCATAATGTTCCCAATCCTCAGGCTTACTGCTTTTTCTGGCAACTTGATGTGCCTCTTTCTTTGATTTAATGCTATCTTTAATTTCCCTTGTTAGCTACAGTTGACCACTTTTCCTGTTGGGTTTTATGTGCCTTAAAGGAATATATAATTGATTTTTGCATTCGCTCGTGGGATGTGGACGTCGCTGGCAAGGCCAGCAATTATTGCCCATCCATAATTGTCCTTGAGAAGGTGGTGGTGAGCCGCCTTCTTAAACCGCTGCAGTCCGTGTGGTGAGGGTTCTGCCACAGTGCTGTTCGGTAGGGAATTTCACGAATTTCACAAAGTGACGATGAAGGAACCGCGATATATTTCTAAGTCTGCATGGTGTGTGACTTGGAGGGGAACGTGCAGGTGGTGTTGTTCCCATGTGCCTGCTCCCCTTGTCCTTCTAGGTGGTAGAGGTCGCGGGTTTGGGAGGTGCTCTTGAAGACTCCTTGGCGAGTTGCTGCATTGCATCCTGTGGATGGTGCACACTGCAGCCACGGTGCGCCGGTGGTGAAGGGAGTGAATGTTTATGGTGGTGGATGGGGTGCCAATCAAGCGGGCTGCTTTGTCCTGGGTAGTGTCGAACTTCTTGAGTGTTGTTGGAGCTGCACTCATCCAGGCAAGTGGAGAGTATTCCATCACCCTCCTGACTTGTGCCTCGTGGATGGTTGAAAGGCTTTGGGAGACAGGAAGTGAGTCACTCGCCGCAGAATACCCAGCCTCTGACCTGCTCTTGTAGCCATAGTAATAATGTGGCTGGTCCAGTAAAGTTTTTGGTCAATGGTGACCCCCAGGATGTTGATGCTGGGGGTTTCGGCGATGTTAATGCCTTTGAATGTCAAGTCGAGGTGTTTAGAATATCTCTTTTTGTAGATGGTCATTGCCTGGCACTTGTCTGGTTCTAATGTTACTTGCCACTTATGAGCCCAAGCCTGGATGTTGTACAGATCTTGCTGCATGCGGGCACCGACTGCTTCATTATCTGAGGGGTTGCGAATGGAACTAAAAACTGAACAATCATCAGCGAACAACCCCATTTCTGACATTATGATGGAGGGAAGTTTGCAAATTATGCATAAATTCATTAAATGCTAGCCATTGCATGTCTGCTGTCATACCTTTTAATGTAGTTCCCCAATCAACCACATCCAACTTGCGCCTCATAGCTTCGTAGATTCCTTTCTTTCGATTTAAGACCCTAGTTTTTAATTGAACTACATCAGTTTCAAACTTAATGGAGAATTCTATCATATTATGGTCACTTTTCCCTAAGGTCTCCTTTACAACAAGATTTTTGATTAACCCTTTCTCATTGAATAATACTAGATCTAAAATAGCCTTTTCCCGAGTTGGTTCCTCAAAATACTGATTTCGAAAACCATCTAATATACATTCCAGGAATTCATCCTCCAAAGTATTCGTGCTAATTTGGTTTGCCTAATCTATATGTAGATTAAAGTCCCCCAGTATTACTGTAATACCCTTGTTACATGTGTTTCCAATGTCCTGCTTCATACCGTGCTCCACATTACCGCTACTTTTCGATGGCCTATAAACAACTGCCACCAATGTGATCTGACCGTTGCTGTTTCTTAGCTCCACCAAAACTGATTCTACATCTTTACCTTCTGTGCCATCAGCACTGTTGTACTGATCTCATCCTTTATTTACAGCGCTATCCCACCTCCTTTTCCTTTTTGCCTGTCGTTCCTAAATGTCGAATATCCTTGAATATTCAGCTACCAGCATTGGTCATCCTGCAGCCACGTCTCCTTAATGGCAATTAGATCATACCCATTTCCTTCTAGTTGTGCGGTCAATTCATCTACCTTGTTGTGAATGCTGCGTGCATTCAGATAAAATGCCTTTAATTTTGCGTTTTCAACATTTTTTCCTATATTGACCTTATTTGCTGCTGGCCTTTGTTTCCGCTGCCTTCCAATTTCACTTGCTACTTTTCTGCCTTCCATTTCTAGCTTTGTTACTCTCCTTTCTGAATGTCCTCTCAGTTTCCCACCACAGCGACCCCCCCCCCCGCCCCACCCCCCGCCAAGTTAGTTTAAATCATCCCCAACCGCACTAACAAACCTTCCACATTACTCTATCAAACTTCATGATTTAAAATTTTAGTCTCCTCTGCTGTATATCCGTGGAAATAATCGAGTAACAAATCCGTCCACAGACAGTTTCCCTTGTCTGGCCTCATTTGAGAGAATCTACGTTGTGCTCTCTATGGGTTTAATGTTGTTTCTACTCTGGGGTGTTCAATCTGCTCATTATTTTTTTGAAGGGGTAACCAAGAAGATAGATGAGGGCTGTGCAGTCGACGTGGCCTACATGGACTTCAGCAAAGCATTTGACAAGGTACCGCATGGTAGGTTGTTACATAAGGTTAAATCTCATGGGATCCAAGGTGAGGTAGCCAATTGGATACAAAATTGGCTTGACGACAGAAGACAGAGGGTGGTTGTAGAGGGTTGTTTTTCAAACTGGATGCCTGTGTCCAGCGGTGTGCCTCAGGGATCGGTGCTGGGTCAGCTGTTATTTGTTATTTATATTAATGATTTGGATGAGAATTTAGGAGGCATGGTTAGTAAGTTTGCAGATGACACCAAGATTGGTGGCATTGTGGACAGTGAAGAAGGTTATCTAGGATTGCAACGGGATCTTGATCAATTGGGCCAGTGGGCCGATGAATGGCAGATGGAGTTTAATTTAGATAAATGTGAGGTGATGCATTTTGGTAGATCGAATCGGGCCAGGACATACTCCGTTAATGGTAGGGCGTTGGGGAGAGTTATAGAACAAAGAGATCTAGGAGTACAGATTCATAGCTCCTTGAAAGTGGAGTCACAGGTGGATAGGGTGGTGAAGAAGGCATTCGGCATGCTTGGTTTCATTGGTCAGAACATTGAATGCAGGAGTTGGGATGTCTTGTTGAAGTTGTACAGGACATTGGTGAGGCCACACTTGGAGTACTGTGTACAGTTCTGGTCACCCTATTATAGAAAGGATATTATTAAACTAGAAAGAGTGCAGAAAAGATTTACTAGGATGCTACCGGGACTTGATGGTTTGACTTACAGGGAGAGGTTAGACAGACTGGGACTTTTTTCCCTGGAGAGTAGGAGGTTAAGGGGTGATCTTATAGAAGTCTATAAAATAATGAGGGGCATAGATAAGGTCGATAGTCAAAATCTTTTCCCAAAGGTAGGGGAGTCTATAATGAGGGGGCATAGATTTAAGGTGAGAGGGGAGAGATACAAAAGGGTCCAGAGGGGCAATTCTTTCACTCAAAGGGTGGTGAGTGTCTGGAACGAGCTGCCAGAGGCAGTAGTAGAGGCGGGTACAATTTTGTCTTTTAAAAAGCATTTGGACAGTTACATGGGTAAGATGGGTACAGAGGGATATGGGCCAAGTGCAGGCAATTGGGACTAGCTTAGTGTTATAAACTGGGCGACATGGACATGTTGGGCCGAAGGGCCTGTTTCCATGTTGTAACTTCTCTGATTCTATGATTCTATGATTATACTCTGGACATACCGGGTTTAACCAAAGAGAAAATATAATGAAGCTACATCCTTGTCATCAGCCCCAGAGAGCAGCAACACGGTTTGTAATCAAAGAGAAAGAAGACAAATAACGAATAAATCTTCACCCTGGTCTCTGTAGCTGGTCTCATCTTAGACAGATGGCTCACTAAAGTCGGCCTCCACTGTCCAGTTGCCCCATTTTTGGAAACCGTGCCTTCACCCATATCCAAGCTCCAGAATGCCCTCGTTTTCAATGCGATGTCCGTAGATAATCGGAGTTATGTTGTTCGAAAAAACAGTCTCCACGAGTAGTTAATTTATCTCAACAGCTCCGTTTATTGTATAAATCTATTTGTGGTACAAGAATATTAGCCCAGAAATTACTTTTGTCATACAGTGGACAACGAATGAACACATTCCAATGAAAGTCAACAACAACTCGCATTCACAGACCGCCTTTAATGTACCAGACATTCCGAAGAGGTTTCAAAGAGGAGTGGGTAAAATCGAGCACGAAATTAATAAGAAGATACCAGGAGGACTGGCGAAAACCTTGGTCAACGAGTGGGTTTAAGGAGGGTGTAAAAGGAGGAGAAGCAAATGGAGAGAGGAGGTGATAAGGTTGCTTTTCGAGAGTAGAATTTAGATATCTGAAGGAATGGCCACCAATGGTGGGATGAAGAGATTGGAGGATGGTACAATATAAGAATAACTACTTGTATTATATAGCGCATTTAACACAGATAAATATCGTAAACCCATTTACTGAGGTATAATTAGGAAAAAATGGATCCCCGGCTGAAGAAGGAGATATTCGGAGGGATGACAAAATCATAAAGCAAAAGATGGCTTTCATGGAAGGTCTGAAAGAAGGAAAGAACTTTCATTTATATTGCGCCTTTCAAGACCTCAGGACGCCCCAAAATACTTTAAAGCAAAGAAGTGCAATTTAAATTGTAGTCACTGTGGTAATGTCGGAAAGGTACCAGCCAATTTGCACACAACAAGCTCATACAAACTGCAATGAGATAAATGACCAGATAATCGTTTTTCGTAATGTTGGTTGAGGGATAAATGTTGCCCAGGACACTGGGGAGAATTGCAATGCTCTTTTTCGAATATTGCTGTGAGATATTTTACATGTACTTGAGAGGGAAGATAGGCGCTCGGTGTAACGTGTCCTGTGTGTGTCGGCAACTCCGACAGTACACCGCTCCCTCAGGACTGCACTGCAATATCAGCTTGGATCACGAGTTCAAGTCTCTGGAGTGGAATTTGAACTCAGAACATTCTAACCACGTCCGACACCTGAAAGGGGGAGAGGGAAGTGGGAGAGCCTTAAGGAGGGAATTCTGGAGCGTGGATGTGGCAGAAGGCACGGCTGTCAAAAGTGGAGCAAATGGACTGCAGTTGCACAAACGGCTCGATTTGGAGGAGCGTCGTGCTTGGCAGGGGCTGCAGGACGGCAGGAGTTTACAGAAATAGGTGTGGTGGACTTAAATGTAAGAAAGAATAAAAATAAACAACCGGCTGAGGAGACTGGAAGCCAAAGCAGATCACTAAGGACTTGGGTGATTGGTGAGAGACTCTCCAATCAAAAATAGAAGCGTGGGGATGGACTCTGCGGTCAGGTTGTGGAGACTGTGTTGCCAAACTTCATGACTTCCCAATTTTAATCTGGACTGAAATTGTGACTCAACTAAAACAGAATGTCGCTCAGACAAAACAAATGCATTGGAAGGATGAAGAGAGGCAGTGGTTTTGTCAGCGACCATCTGAAAGCTGGTCCATGTCTGCGGACAATGTCACCAGAGGGCATCATGTAGATGAGGAAGAGGAGGGAGCCAAGGATTGAACTTTAAGAGACATCAGAAAAACGGTAATTGGGTGGGTAGAGAAGCTTCTCCTGGTTATGATCAGATTGGTGAGTGGAACCAAGCGAGGGTAGTCCCACCAAAAGAGGCCAATGATCGATGAATGAGGAGGTCACAGGTGGGTTTCTTGTAGGTGTGGAGGATCGGGTGGAGATGGGGAGGGGTGGGCCAAGGAGGGATTTAAACCCAAGGATGAACATTTTAAACATTAGACGATCGATAACTTGGAGTCAGCGAGGGTCAGTGAGGCCGAGCAGGACCTGGTGCTGGTTGGAAGGTGGAAGTTCAGGGGAAATTTAGCAGAAGGGTACCGGGAATGAAGGAATTCAGTTACGTGGAGAGAATGGAGAAGTTGGGATTGTTCTCCTTAGAGCAGAGACGTTTTAGGGGAGAGTGAATCGAGGGGTTCAAAATGAGGAGGCGTTTTAATGGAGTCGATGGGGAGAAACTGTAGGGAGGTTCGGTAACCAGAGGACATAGATTGAAGGTGAATTGAGAAAAGAGCCAGAGGGAGATGAGGAGAATGTTTTTAGGCTGCGAGTTGATCTGATCTTGAATTCACTGCCGAAAAGGTCGGTGGGAGCAGAATCAATAATAACTTTCAAAAGGGAATCGGGTCAGTCCTTGAAGGGGGGAAATTTGCGGGACTGTGGGGAAAAAGCAGGGGAGTGGGACTAATCGATCGCTCTTTCACAGGGCCGGCACGGGCGCGATGGGCCGAGCGGCCTCTTTCTATGTTGTTTGATTCTCGCTCACTTTTGGGCTCCGACCCACTGCCCGTTTGACTGGAAGGCGGCAGAGTGACTCCGCCCCATGCGCAGCTCGACACCGGGCGCTGCCAGAGTGGAGATTCACGGGGTCCGCAGGAGGCCCCGAATAACCACCGACCACCTCCCACCGCACTCCTCTCTCAGGCCACTCCCGGGTACGGGCCCTCCCTCTTTCGGCCTTACCCGCGCCCAACGCCCATCGGCCGCCAGCATCATCCTCCTGGCGCCGGTATGTTGCCAAGGGAACGCGACACTGGGACGGCGCCGCGTATGCGCGGCGTCCCTCGGGCCGATCGGCACGTACGCGTCGTGACGTCAGCGCACAAACGGAAGAGACGCGGCCGCGTGTCACGTGATGGGAGGAGTGGCGGGGCAGTTGGGAGCTGTCAATCAAAGGGCCAGGATTCAGCCCTCACTGCGCACAGGGTTTGGAGACCTTATGTAAAATGCAAAATGTGCAAGAATGAAACAAAAATAGAAATGTGCAAAAAAAGGAAAAAACTGCAAATACAATAATCAGAATTAAAAACAGAACTGTCTCAACTCACGTAAGGCTGATGGTCTTGGTCATCCTGCCACTATTCGCCTTCCCTACCTCGGGCACAGGCTGAGCATGATGCTTGAATGTAACTTTTTTAATGGAGAGGGTGCTGGGTGTATGGAATGGACCAGCAAGTGAGGCAGTGGGGCCTGATTATATCCGCAAGTTCCCGAGAGTTGGCTAAATACCTGATAGTGATACCTTGGAATATGACAGCCTAGAAATTTAAAATTATTTTTGGGACATGTGCACTAGTTTTTAGTGATTGCTGTACCTAGACACCTGAGCCCCTTTGCTCCTCTACCGTCTCCAATTTCTCACCATTAAGAAAATTCTCCCATTCATCACCTGGTGTCAGCAATAGAATTACACAGAATGTACAGAAGGTCCATGACGGGGTTTATGCTCTATATGAGCCTCCTGTCACCCTTCTTCATCTAAGTCTATCAGCATATCTTTCTATTCCTTGGGATATGACGGAAATTGGGATCTTGAATGTTATTTTTGGTACATGTGCTTTCCACTCTTTGCCATCCAAAAATAACAGACATTTATTGGTTGATGTACCTGGACACCAAAACCCCTTAGCTCCTCGACAGACCCCATAGATGCTCTTTGTATTACTCCACACATCTTTACAATCTGTCAGTATTTACTCTCTTCACTGTCCAATAACAACAGAGACGGTGAGAATGGAACATTTTTTTTGTATTTCAAAATATAGTTTATTTCATAAAATTTATGGATACACACTGTTCAGTGTAAATGTCACAATTACAATTCAAAAGAATACAATACAGATCGTTCACACTACGATTCAATTTTAACAATTCAGCACACAGTATATATTTTCTAAGACATGATGCACAATAGGAGGTGAAATGGTCTCACACAGTGGCATTTCCCCATACATCCTTTGTGCAAGCCGCACCTCGCTTCTGTGTGTACCACAGCTGCTGGGGGTTGAACCCCTCTTCGACTCCATCGCATAGGGATCCTGTCTCTATGGAGGGGGGTTATCAGCTTTACCTGAATACGTGCATCAATTCGACCACATTCGTTGTTAGTGTTTGGCAAACACTGTCTGAATGTCGTTCAAACACCTGTCGAACCTTCGGGTCAGAGACGTAGGGGTTAATTTCCTGATGGAGCAGAAATTAAAATCGGGACGGTTCTATAAGGGGTGGGTGATCCGCTCTACCAGTTCAGCCCTCAGCGATGGTGAAATTTTCTCTCCACGTGTTGTGAACGGATCAGTTTGAGACAATGGACCAGCTTGTGGGCTTCGAAGATTGAACCACTGAAGAGGTCAGGAAAGGTGTGGCCGATTCTAGGCATCCGCGCCTGGCGGAAATAGGGTGGTCGTGGCTAGTTAATGATGTCAGGTCACTTACCGCCCAATTATCGCTGGTGTTCCTGCCTCCGCCATCGTGGGTAAGGTCCTGAGAAGAGCGGCCGGAGCAACACCCGCCGGTTTCCGGTAAGGCGATGTGTAATATGTAAATCAGAACATTATGACGTACACGGAAAATCATTTAATATTGGGTACAAGTGGGTGGGGGAGCCGCCCTTTCGATGGGCATTGAGTGGTCCAGAACAGTGAGAAGTTTCTTTTTAACTTATATTTTGTGGGGCAAGGAGGAGCAGGAGATTTTCCCCTTGGCCTGCTACGGCCGTACGAAATCTCTTGGCCCCTAATCGTCTCAGAAATGTATCAGGAGGTTTCCTTAAAGATCTGTGGAAGCAGGCCTAGCCTCATGTCCCATTAAACTACCTGCAGTGAGTAAACATTGCTGCACAGCAGTTCAGAGAGGAAACGATCTCCAGAACTCCCCACTGGAGTTTGAAATTACATTAATATTTCACGACTTAGTAACGGTCCGGGTGTTGGTTCATTACTATTCTGTTCTGGTCAAAACAAAAATTCCAATGAACAGGACGATGTCTGACCCTGACAGCTCACCCTCTGTCTATCTCACCGGGCAGTGTGTGTGATGGGAAATAATCATCAACCGAAAAGGAGAATTTTAATTTATTCATTTCATAATTAAACGATGAATATTGAAATCATATTACTTCCAGACTAAAAACAGCAAACCATTTCATGTTAAAATCACATGTTGTATAATTTCACAGCACAGCATTTGTCGGGTGAAATATAATTCCTGTCTGGTATTTCCAAATTTATTTAAAGTATTCGATTGATATCAGTTACTTTAGTGAACTCATTGATGTCAATGGATAGTAAAATCAGAAGCGCTGAATAATGGGCGCCCGATCCTCTACAGCACGTCTTACGCCACCGCCGAACATCAAAATGTACTCTAATTGTTGGTGGTTGTTAGAGGAAATCCAATATATAGGTCACAGTAACACAACACAATTAATAAATTCAAAATTTCATTTCTGTGCTTATCGAAGTTTGATATCCTGTGTTGGGTATGAAATGTGTTCAATAAATTTACTTTGTACATTCAATTACAACTAAATTAATATGTATCGATTAAATCAACCTCGTACTTGAATGAATTAAGCTGAGACATAGCTTTTCAAATACAATATCCGAATAATTCATTACCATCACGAAATGACTGAGTCTATTCTTTCAATACACTTCAATTATGTTTATTTATTCTGTCAATAAATAAATTAAAGGAACATTCACATAAACAGACTGAGGACCTGATAGTGATAAACACACCTAGCGACAGTACAATAAAACTCTCACAATCTGACAACATCCTAATAACACCTTCAAGTCTCATTTCCTCTTCCTAATTGTACTGAAAGTTTCAGCATTTAATTCCAATGAATTATTCACATCACAACCTTCCTCTCACCCTCTCTCACTTCTCGCGTTCCTCCTCCCGTCTCCGTCTCGTTTTCCTTCTCAGTCGCGTTCCCTATCGCTCCTCTCTATCTCTCCTCACTGTCTCTACTCTATATCTCAATGCTCATTTTCACATCCGAGTAAAACCTATCATCCTGCGCCTGCTTTCTCTTCACCAGCCCCGTGTTCCAACGATCTTATTCTCAGTGTCAGTTTGTTAAATGCTGAAGCCTCTGTAAACATTTTACTGTTTCTGCAGACCATCCAAGTCTCCACCTGTTCCCCTACACTTTTCACTTCATTTACAATGCATGGAATAACCAGAATCGAAAGCCTCTTCCAGACACACCTCACAATAATTGAAATTCCTTCTCCTGTAATTACAAAGTACAGCGTTAGATGGCGGCATTGTTCAATTTACAAAACACCAACATCACCGCTGCTACTTGTAATCTGCAGATAAATGGAAGGGCTCCTGATTCCGACAGGTAAATTGCAAATTGATACAACAGAACCACAAAATATTGCATTTTACAGTGAATTCATCCACTGTAAATCAGAGAATGAGATATGAAAGAATCAGCAGCAAACTCAGTTCAGTAACCAGACATCTGAAGCTGCATTCGATGCACACATAATGAAATAAGCTTTCATAACAGAGATAATCAATAAATACATTGAAATCCCAATTATACTGGATCATGTTATTGTGGAGGGAGGACATTGCGCTGCCTCCTTGTAACACTGAGACCGCGAGCTGTCTCATTATCAATCAGTGAAAACACATTGATGAAAAAATATTCCAGGACAGTTCGGTTGCACAACATGAAACTGTTAACAGCTTCTGATTGTCTGATACCAGCTCTTAGTCTAGACACCTGATTCCAATACATTCAGTACAGTGAATAATCCATTAACAATGCCAGGGTTAAATATACAAAGTTCCTTGCAGATATAATGCAGCTCCTACAAGACCGAAAGTGTCGACAATCCATCATCCAACTGATAGAACAGAACATGCGGCTGAGTAGAACATATGGCAGTAAAACTAATTAGCCAAGTACAGCAGCAGGGTTAACACCGATTTATAGTATTCACTGGTGAGTTAACGGCTTACCAGGAACTCCAATAGCTGAAATAACGGGATAGTAAACGCGTTCTATCTGAAACATTAATGAATATCCCATTTCTGTGAGAAGCAGTGACTTCTGTTGATCTGAAAACCGCAGCTCTGGCAGGGACTCTGAGCTGATGCTTTGCAACCAGCCCTGATTTATACTGGAGATAAACTCCACTGACACAGTTATACCCCTGATCATTGCTATTAGTTACAGTCACTTGAACAAACACATTACATCAGCGGCTTTTCGCCAATGTAAATAATGACGTGGATATATCATAAACATTTCAAAGTCCAGGACATTATCTTAATGAGACCTCTCTCAGAAATAAAGTTAAAAGCTGTGCTCATACAGGACTGGTCCAACAACGATGAGCGGATTCATTTACCGTTTTCATATAATTGTATTGACCATGTTCACTCCTGCCGATTCATTTATAAATTTTACCAATTTCACCCCGTGTACACTGAATCCACGGACACAAACAGCCCCGTTTCACTCTGTTCCTGCAGTTTCCCACTTACAATATGAACTTTGAGTCTCTGACACGGGGATAGTGAAAGGCCACGTTGAGGATTGCAGCCGAGAAATGACTGTGTGTGATATTAGGGGTCGGACACTGAACGAGCTTCATTGCCATTCCTCTCTCTGTTATTTTACTACAGATGTTTACCCGTTTATTTTACATTGGTTGATGGTTCCAGTAAAATTGGTCCCCTGTAACCCTGAGCTGAGCTCATGACCCGATTTGACCTCCACCACAAAGGACCCTTGCTTCCCTCACCGGCCTCCATTCCTTCCTCAGCCCATTGTCATTGAAACCCTCATCAATGCCTCTGTCACCTCCAGACTCCATTCCTCCAATGCACTCCTGGCCGGCCACTCATCCTCGACCTTCCAACAAGCACCAGGTCCTGGCCGGACTCATTGACCCTCACTGACTCCCAGTTCCCCATCAACTAATATTTAAATTGTTCATCCTGGTTTGAAAATCCCTCCATGGCCCACCCCTCCCCATCTCCGGCCTTTCCTCCACACCTACCTCCTCAATCATCGATCACTGGCCTCTTTCGGTTGGACTACCCTCGCTTGGTTCCACTCACCTATCTGATCATTGCCAGGAGAAGATTCTCTTCCCACCCTATCACCTTTATTTCTGCTGTCTCTAAAGGTTCAATCCTTGGCTCCCTCCTCTTCCTCATTTACATGTTTCCCTTTGGTGACATTGTCCGCAGACATGGACCAGCTTTCATCTGTACGCTGACAAAACCACCGCCTCTCTTCAACCTTCCAATGTCTTTGTGTTGTCCGAGCGATATTGTTTAAGTTTAGCCACGATTTCATCCAGTTAAGAATTGGGAAATCATGATCTTTGAGCCCACAATCTCCACATCCTCGACATGGTCCATCCTCACCCCTTTCTTTTTGATTGTTGAGTCCCTCACCAATCACCCAAGCCCTTATTGACCTGCAGTGGCTTCCAGTATCCAAAACCTGTAGTTTAGTTTTTTTCTTTCTTACATTTAATTCCACCAGGGCCTCACCCCTCGATATCCCTGTAACCCCCTCCGGCCCTGAAGCCCCTGCCAAGCACTCTGGCCGCTTGTGCCTCCTCAGTCCATTTGCGCTACTTTTGATAGCCATGCAGTCAGCCATATCCACGCTTCAGAATTCCCTTCCAATGCACCTCCATCTCCCTCTCCCCCTTTCAGGCGTCAGCCGTGGCTCTGAGGTAGCAGTCTCAGCTTCTGAATTAGAAAGTGTTGAGTTCAAGTGTCACCTCAGAGACTTGAACACATAATCCAGGCTGACACTGCAGTGCAGGACTGAGGGAGAACTGTACTGTCGGAGGTGCCGACTTTCATAGCACACGTTAAGCTGAGGGCCAATCTGCCCTCTCGGGGAGATGCAAAAGATCCCACGGCAATATTCGCAAAACAGCAGGGGAGTTCTCCCTGATGCCCTGGGCAATGATTATCCCTCAACCAACATTGCTAATACCGATTTTCTGTTCATTTATCTCACTGCAGTTTGTGGGAGATTGCTGTGTGCAAATTGGCAGGAGCCATTTTCCTACACTACCACAGTCGCTGCACTTCGATTTGTGCTTCATTGATTGGAAAGCGTGTTGGGACGTCCTCAGATCTTTCAAGGCGCTATATAAAGGCAAGTTCATTCCTTCTTTCAGACCCTCCATGAAAGCCACCTCTTGCTTCATGCTTTTGTCATCCCCTTAATTTCTCCTTCTTTGGCTGGGGTTCCATTGTTGTCTGATTACACCTCAGTAAATCGCCTTAGGATATTTATCTATGTTAAATCCGCGATATAAATAGAAGTAGTTATTGTTATATTTTACTATCCTCCACTCTCTTCATCCCACCATTGGTGGCCGTTCCTCAGACATCTAAATTTTATTCTCGAAAACCAACCTTAACCCCTTCCTCCCTCCATTTGCTTCTCCTCCTTTTACACCCTGCTTAAACCCACTCATTGACCAAGGGTTCCGCCAGTCCTCCTGATATCTTATTATTTCGTTAGTGCCCGTTTTTTCTCACTCCTCTGTGAAGCCACTTTGGAATTTTTATTACATTAAAGGCGGTCTGTGAATGAAAGTTGTTGTTGACTTTCATTGGAATGTGTTCGTTCGTTGTCCACTGTATGAGCAAAAGTAATTTCTGGGCTAACATTCGTGTACCAGAAAGAGATTTATATATTAGGTGGACTTGTTGAGATAAATTAAAATTGGCAACTATTCATGAACACTGTTTTGTTTAAGCAACATAACTCGTTTTATCTACAGACATCACATTGAAATATAGAGCATTCTGGAGCGTGGAAAAGGCTGTAGGCAGGGCTGCCAAAAGTGGGGCAGATGGACTTCGGGGTAGCCTTTAGGAAGTCCTCTATCTAAGATGAGACCAGTTACAGTAAATAGGATGAATGTTTATCAGTTATTTGTCGTTTTTTCTCTTTGGTTATATCCCGTTTTACCGCTCTATCGGGCTGAAAACTAGGATGAAGCTTTAGTATTTATTCTCATTGGCTAAAGCCCGTAGTTCCAGAGGACAGACTGCAGTTTCGACGCCCCCTTATAGAAACAACACTAAACCCACAAAGAGCACAATGTAGATTCTCTCGAATGAGGCCCGGGAAGGGAAGCTACATGATGAAAGATTTGAAATACCGGGATTATTTCCACAGATAGAGACAGGAGACTTAAATTTTAAATATGAAGGTGTTTGATAGACTAATAGAGAGTTAAGGTACCCTCTGGTTATGAGGATCAGTGATGGAGCAATAGAGAATTACTGTATCCGCTGGTTGTGACGATCAGTGATGGAGTAATAGTTAATTACTGTATCCTCTGGTTGTGAGGATCAGTGATAGAGTAATGGAGAATTACTGTATCCTCTGGTTGTGAAGATCAGTAACGGAGTAATAGAGAATTACTGTACCCTCTGGTTGTGACGATCAGTGATGGAGTAATAGAGAATTACTGTATCCGCTGGTTGTGACGATCAGTGATGGAGTAATAGAGAATTACTGTATCCTTTGGTTGTGAGGATCAGTGACGGAGTAATAGAGAAATACTGTACCCTCTGGTTGTGAGGATCAGTGACAAGGGGTCATCAATTCAGCTCATCATGGAAGAGTTTAAGTGTAAATTCTTCACGCAGAGATTTTTTGGAGCATGAAATGTTTCACCAAAAGGAATGGAAAAGGCAGAAAAGAGACAATTGGATCTTTTGCCATTGCCTCGTTTCAGAGAAAATCGAATTCGTATTTGAAATTGAAGAAGATAAAGGTAATTTGGAAAATGTTTGCCATGGAATACGTTTTGAATTGCTTGAATGATCCGAGAGGCCGATGTGCTGCCCCTTATCTAACAATACGGTACTGTAACTCAGGGATATAACAAAAGTTCCCGCTTCTATTCTGAACTGGATATTCATGTTTCTGCACTGTCCAATATCTAATAATACGATACTGTAACCGAAGGATCTAACAATTGTTCCCCATTCGAATCGGAACTGGATATTCTTGTGCCTGCATTGCCCAAAATCGAATAATACGATAGTGTAACGCAAGGATCTGATAATATTTCCTGGATAATCTGAACTGAATATTCATGTTTATTCAGTGCCTCGTGTCTATCGATACAACACTGTACCCCAGGGATGCATCAATGGTTCCCGTTCTCAACTGAACTGGATATTCGTGTTTCTGGGCTGCCCTTTATCTAAAAATAGGACAGTGTAAACCAGGGATGTGACAACAATTTCCCTTATAATCTGAAAAGTGTATTTATGTTTCTGCACTGTCCAATATCAATCAACACGACAGTGCAACACATGGATGTAACAATAGTTCCCCCTGATAATCTGAACTGGATATAATTGTTTCTGCTCTATCCAATATCTAACAATGTAATAGTGTAACCCCGAGGTGTAATAATAGTTCGCCCTTAAAATCTGGACTAGATATTCGTGTTTCTGCCACATGTCTCACCAATCTTTCAATATTCGGACACAAGAAACATTTGTTAAGATGACGCTGATCCCAATCGATAAACTGCTTCATTTCACATCAATAAATTCACAAACCAATCGGTATTATCGGCTTCACCAATTCAATCAGTTCGACTTAACTGTAGCTGTCAATATGAAATAAAGTATATGCAGCACTTCCCCACATCAGCGGGTCGCTTTGATTGACCTCAACAAAATGCCTTCTGACTGTCCTTCTGTTATGTAACCTTCTGAGTCTGTGAAACTTGTCCTCCCCGGATATCACTCTGGCCCTGATCATTCTGTGCAGTACCTACTTTATTGGACCAGGTGATCTCCACCCCAGCCAGAAACAGGTCCAGCTCTCGCTTGAAAGAATTCAGCGAATCGGCGTCCATTGCACGAGCCGGCATTCTGTTCCAGAGGTTCATTATTCTCCGGTAACAGAATTACTTCCTGAAATCTAACCTCGATCTGCTTTGTACAGCTTAAAATTTTGATCCCTGGTCCTCCCTAACCTATTCAGTTGGCGCGATCTGTCTACTCGAGCACAATCTTTTCCCTTCATTATCCTATACATTTCGATCAAATCACCCATAAGTCGACGCTTCTCCATAGTGTAGAGTCCCAGCTCTTTTAGCCTATCTTGACAACTAAGATACTTCAAACTGGGAATAAATCTAGTGAGCCCTTGTCTGCACCCTTTCCAAAGCCTCAATATCACTCACCATGTGAGGAGACCAAAACTGGACAAATTATTCAAACTGAGGCCTGACCAAGGTCTTGCACAAGGACAAAATAGTAGGTGTTTTTTTATTATCAATTGGAGTTCAATGTGGGAAAGTGTGATGTTATCCACTTTGGAACTAAGAAAATATATCAGAGTATTTTCTAAATGGCGAGAAACTAGGAACTGTGGATGAGCAGAAAGATGTGTGGTCCAAGTACTGGAATCAATAAAAGCTAGTGTATGGGGTGGGGCGGGGGGGGGGGGGCGGTGGGCAGGGAATAATTTAAAAGGCGAATGGAATGTTGACCTTTATCTCAAGGGGACTGGAATACAAGGGGGTGCAAGATATGTCACAACTGTACAGAGCTCTAGTGAGACCACATCGGGAGTCTGCATTCAGTAATGGGCACCGAAAATCAGGAAGGATATATTGGCCTTGGAGGGGTTGCGGGGCCAATTCACTAGAATGATACCGTGGCTCAAAGGATTCAATGATGAGGTTGCATAAGCGATTTTGTATTGCCTTGAATATAGAATAATAAGTGGAGATCTAATTGAGGTGTTGAAGATGAATAATGGATGCAACAGGGTACATAGACATGCATTACTTCCTCAGGGCGGGGGATTCCAGAACAAGGGGGCATAACCTTAAAATTAGAACTAGGCTGCTCAGAGTGATGTGAGGAAACACTTCTTCACAAGAAAGGTCGTGGAAATCTGCAACTCTCTCTCCTGAAATCTGTTGACGATGGAAGTCAATTGAAACTTTCAGAGCTGAGATTGATAGAATTTTGTTAGGCAGTGGTATTCAGAGTTTTGGAACCAATGTATGTCAATGGAGTCAAGATACAGATCAGCCATGATGTACTTGAATGGCGGAACAGGTCCGTGCGGCTGAATGGCCCACTCTGGTCCCTCTGTCCTCCAAATATACCCCTGATCCCTATTCTCTTTACGCATCACATCACGGCACTGCTCATATGTGCCGCGATGTGATAGGTAAAGAGAATATGGAGCTGGTGTATAAATTGATTTCAATGTTCTATTTAGAACTAGTCAGGAGCCCAATCCGCTAACACGTCAATATCCACCTGAAACAGTCGAGAAACGTCTAAAAAGCTTGACACTCGTACAAATCTGAGTATCATCTGCAAATCGTGCCCCTAACACCTACATCTAGATCATTAATAAAAATAGTAAAGAGCAATGGTCCTAACACCGATCCCTGCGGGACACCGCTGGTGACCGGTCTCCAAACAGATCCAAATCTATCGATAACTATTTTCAGCCTATGGTCTTCCAACCAGCTCTCAATCCAGAATTACCGACCCACTTGCCAGTGGATCCAGTTTCTCCCTAATTGCTCTCCCAAAACGCCTTATTATTTTGAATACCTCTATCAGGTCTCCCCTTAACCTTCACTGCTCGAAGGAGAACAATCCTAGATTCTTCAATCTCTCCACATAATTGAAGCCCCTCATCCCTGGTATCATCCCAGTAAACCTCCTCTGTACCCTCTCCAAGACCTTGACATCCTCCCTAAAGTGTGGTGCCAAGAATTGTTCACAATACTCCAGCTGACGGCTTTCCAGTGATTTGTAAAAGTTCAACGTGACTTCCTTGTTTTTGTGTTCCATGTCCCTATTTACAAAGCCCATTGTCACATTCGCTTTCTAAACTGCCTTATCAACTTGCCCTGTCACCGTCAAATAGTTGTAAATGTGCACCCCCAGATCCCTCTGCTCTTGCACCCCATCAAATAGTACAATTTCGATTCTACTGCTTCGACATATGGTTCCTCCTAAAGTGAATCAATTCAAACTGATCCACATTAAATTGCAACTGCCAAGTGTCTGCCCATTTCGTCAGTCTGTCGATGTCCTCCTGAAGTCTGCTACTATCCTGATCACTATTTATGTTTCAAATTTTGAATAGAATTGTGAAAACATCCTCTTGGACTCGCCCCACCTTTAAACACAAGGACAGGCAAGACTTTCGTCACCTCGAGAAAAACTAAATGCTCGGCACAGGATAGCATTCAATGGAAGAGCGCACGCTCCGTATCAATGGTTCCGAACCCAGGGCTGGATTGCGGGCCCAGTGAGATATTATTCCATTTTGACAGATTGGGGAGGACCTGGGACAAGAGTTTAGACTACGCGGAGGTAGGAATAGGCTGGATGTTCGGCGGTTCTTCTTTTCCCAGTGAGTAGTGAGCCTCTGGAATGCGTTGCTGGCTGGTGGGGTGGGTGCTGACTCTCTGTCTGCCTTCTCCAGGGAGCTGGACCGGTTTTTCGCTGGGGCAGAGGTCACAACACATAAAAGGTAAGAGGATTTACAGTTAACCTTGGTACAATCTATGTGATCTCCTGGACAGGCTTCGATTACCTGAGGGTTTCGGGGGGAGGGGTGGAATTTTCAAGTGTATTCTATCCCTTAAAGGCCCTAGATTTTTCTCAGGATCTTTGCCTCTCCCAGGAGATTCCATGGCTGCGGGCGGGGGGAGGGGGAGTAAGTGTCAGTAATGATGCTCCAGCCACCACCAGTGAGGGGCAGGCTTGAGGGACCAGCTGGTCTTTTACTGCCCGTCATTTCCGCTGGTTCGTCCACATCCCCCGCTCGTCAAGGTGTTTTCAATGAAGCGATCTTCACACAAACCCACAACTGGGGCATGTCCTGCGTCTGTCTTTAGTGAAACGGCACTCAATATCATTGCGTCTCACGTTATTCTCCTGTGAAGCTCAAGGGCTCGAAATATTCTTTCAGGCCTCTGCTACAATGTGCCTGAGAATTTCTCGTCCCGTCCAACCGTCCGCTACGTGACGACGTGGCTGTTGTCCGCTTGGAGCACAAGAGGAGATGATTTTAAGCCCAGTAAATCCTTGAGTGGTCCTAAGACAGTAAGCACCCAATCCTTCTACCCTTGGTTATAGGTCTATTGGATTCGGCGTTGCAGCTCAGTGGTGTAGCGCCTGCTTTGCGTGTAAAAATTTCTGGGTTCAATATCTAACACCTCCACCATTTATTTTCACCAGAATGTCCCACAGAAAGACGAATCGTGCTTTCAGAGGAAAGCGAGTTGCAACTTCTGAGACAAACATTCAATTGTCCCGAAGCAGGACTTTATCACACGGCCCCCTTAGCAGCTCAGCTCATAACAGCCGCCGACTGACCGGAATTCAAAACGTGAACTGTTTGGGCATAAAACCTGAGACCTCATACGCGCGAAGCATGCGGTTTATCATCTGAGCTTCATCACCACATAATAACGACCTCCAACCAAGTGTAAAAGGACTGAGTCTCTCACTTTCCTAAGGCCACCCGAGGATTTACTGTGCTGAAAAGCATTTCCTCTTTTAAGCATTGGAGATACCTGAGGTTTGTGGACCTGATAGTAGTATTTTAATTCCAGATTTTGCTAATTAAATCAATTTTTAATTAATTGAAATTTAATTCCCCAGCTGCCGTGGCGGGATTTGAGTTGAGTAAACTACCGCACCCGCTGGATTACTGGTCCATTATGCTGCCGAGACCGCTGGGTGAACAGAAGAAACCAGGTCTCGTCACTCAGAGAAATGAGAAAGCGAGCGTTGCGAAGAAACTCTGGAAGAGAGGTGAGTCTCCTCGGGCTGTGCCGACCATGATTTCTGTTTCAGGTCGCCGTTCTTCGAACTGCTCGCTGGACATTGCACCGTCACACATTCCGATCAGTCTGCTGCTGCTGTGAACTCAGCTGCTGAGGAGACCGTGAGATGAAATCCTGCTCAGGGGCAATTGAATGCTTGTGGAGCCTCAGAGGTGAGAATTCGCGGCACACCGAAATCAAGATTCGCCATTCTGTGGGTAATTCTGTTGAAAAAATAGCTTTGGAGATGCTGGGGATTGAACCCAGGACCTCATACATGCAAAGCACGCGCTCTACCACTGAGCTACATCCCCAGATAGAAAGAAACGCCAACCAAGAGCTGATCTCCTTCATTTTATGAGGCCACATAAGGTTTTTTTTTTGGGCTTCAATTCGTCTACTTTTCTGCTCCAACCAGACAATTAAACATGAAGTTTGCGGACCTGATATAATTATGGGTGAACAGAAGAAATCAGACCTCGGCACTCAGAGCAATGAGAAAAGGGGCGTTGAGAAGAAATGCTGGGAGAGAGGGAGAGACTCCCTTAGCTGTGCTGTAACCATCCTTCCGATATCAGGGCACATTTTTCGAACGCTGCCGTTATCAGTTACTTCGCTTACGGTTGGACGGGACGAGAAGTCCTCAGGCACATTGTGGCAGAAGCCGGCAAGAATATTTCGAGACCCTGAGCTTCAGAGGAGGGTAAGGTGAGACACAGACAGCATTGAGTATAATTTCACTAGAGGCGGATGCAGGACTTGCCCCAGGTGTGATTTTGTGTTTAAAGATCACTTCACTGAAAACACCTTGACGATCTGGGGCAACAGACGGACATGATGGTAAGGAAAATTGGTTCATCAATCCTGCCCCACATGCCTGGAGCATCGTGACTGGACACTTCCTACCTACAGCACCCGCCCCTCCCATCGGAAACTTGTAATCTCCTGGGAGCGGTGACAAACTAGAAACAAATCCAACGCCAATAAGGAGGGGACATTCTGGGAAATTCCTCCCCGAATCCTTCAGGCGATCGAATCGAGTCCAGTGGATCGCACTGACCATGTGTAGGTTAACTGGAAAAACACTCACCTTCTATATGATGCGGTCTCTGCCTCAGTCAAGAACTAGTCCAGATCCATCCAGAAGGCAAAGAGAGAGTCAGCACCCACCACACCAGCCAGCAATGCATTCCAGAGACTCAGTACTCTCTTGGAAAAGAAGAACCGCTTTACATCCAGCCTATTCCTACCACTGTGTCGTCTGAACGCCAGTCCGATGCTCCTCCCCGATCTGTGAAACTGGGAATAATCAATTTCTTCAATCGGAGGGTGGTGAACCTGTGGAATTCTCTACCACAGAAGTCTGTGGAGGCCAAATCACTGAATATATTTAAGAAAGACAGATTTCTACACACAGAAGGCATCAAAGCGTATGGAGAGAGAGCGGGAATATGGTATTGAGATAGAGGATCAGCCATGATCATATATAATGGCGGAACAGGCTCGGAGAGCGGAAAGGCGGAGTCGTGATCCTATTTTCTCTGTTGTTATCACTGTGCACGGGATCGAGTTGGGAGCCATTTCAAAGGCGCGTGCGTGCTTCCATTGCATTGCATCGTGTGCAGAGCGTTCGGTTTTTCTCCAGGTGAAGAAACCTTTGCCTGTCTTTGTGTGCGACGGTGAGGTGAGGACAAGGGGGTCTTTTCAAAATTCAAAACATAAAGCGTTTGGAGATGCTAGGGATTGAACCCGGGACCTCATACATGCAAAGCATGCGCTCGACCACTGAGCGACATCCCTCACGGCAAAGTGTCCTCCACTTCAGAATAAAAACTTGGCTTTCCGCACTGTCTCTCAAGGACAAGGAGGTGCCCACTCGTTCCACGTGCTCACAATGTTCAACCTCTGCTTCAGTTCACCCGGTTTCTGCTCATCTTGACTTTGAACTTTCCAAAAAAAAAGTCAGCGGAAAGAAAAAAAATAAAATTGCCAATAGTTAGTGATGAGGCTGACATCCAACCTCTGAATCATAAAGTGAGATGGATGAATGACACAGTGTCAAACAAGAGCTGTGACTGCTCGCTCGACATTGCACTGTCACACATTCCAGTCAGTCAGCGGCTGCGATGAGCTGAGCTGCTGAGGGGACCGTGAGATGAAGTCCTGCTCCGGGACAATTTAATGCTTGTGGAGCCTCAGAAGTTGGAAATCGCTGCGCTCAGAAAGCGATATTCGCTTTCCGTGAGTCATTCTGCTGAAAAAAAAAATGGAGATGCTGGGGATTGAACCCAGAGCCCTCACATATGCGATCTCCCACTGAGCAACATCCACAAATAAAAACAACAGCTAGCCAAGGAAAGAAGAACTGGTTGTTTCCATTTTATGAGGCCACCCAAGGTGGGTCTGCCAGGTGATCGATGATTTCCCGTTCCACAGATTGGGGAGGAGCAGGGAACAAGCGTTCAGACCACACAGAGGGAAGAATAGTCTGGATATTCGGCAGTTCATCATTTCCCAGGGAGTAGTCGAGTCAGTGGACTGCATTGCAACCTGGTTTGGTGGATGGTGACTCTCTGTATACTGGGCATAAAATCATCATGTTTTCTGCTCCAAACAGAAAATTAAACATTAAGTATGCGGACCTGATACAACTGTGGGTGAACGGAAGAAACCAGGCCTCGGCACTTCGTCTAATGAGAAAGCGGGAGTTGAGAAGAATGGCTGGGAAAGGGGGGAAAGACTCTTTGAACTGTGCTGTAACCATCCCTCCTATTTCAGGGCGCATTTTTCGAACGCTCCCGTTATCAGTCACTTTGCTTACGGTTACACGGGACTAGAAATGCTCAGGCACATTGTAGCAGAGGCCGGCAAGAATATTTCGAGTCCTCCAGCTTCCGAGGAGGGCAAGGTGAGGCATGGAGAGCATTGAGTCTCATTTCACTATCGAGGGCCAGGTGTGAGTTTGTATTTAAAGATCAATTCACAAAAAACACCTTGACGATCTGAGGCTACTGACGGACATGATGGTCAGGAAAAGACCAGGTGATTCATCAATCCTGTCCCACATGCCCGGAGCATCGTGACTGGACACTTCCTACCGACACCATCCGCCCCACCCACCGGAAACATGTCATCTCCTGGGAGCGTTGACACACCAGAAAAAAATACAGGGCCAATTTCTGGAAAATTCCTCCCCGACATCTTCAGGCGATCGAAACCAGTCCAGGACATGACATTAACCATGTGTAGGTTAACTCACCTTCCATATGATGCAATCTCTGTCCCAGACAAAAAAAAAACAATCCCGATCCGTCGAGAAGGCAGAGAAAGACTCAGTATCCACCACATCAGCCGGCAATGCATTCCAGAGGCTCACTACTCTCTGGGAAATGAAGAACCGCCTAACATCCAGCCTATTCTTACCTCTGTGTAGTCTAAACGCATTTCCGCTGAATTCCACCCTCTGAATCATAAAGTGAGTTGTATGAATGACAGAGCGTCAAACAGGAACGACAACTGGGATTGCTCGCTCGACATTGCACCGTCACACATTCCGGTCAGTCGGGGGCTGAAATGAGCTGAGCTCTTGAGGGGGCCGTGAGACGAAGTCCTGCTCCAGGCCAAATTAATGCTGTGGAGTCTCAGAAGATTCATCTTTCCGTGGGAGAGGGGGAAGAGGCTCCTTGGTGTAAGATGAGGCATTTTCAGCATATAGAGCGTACATTTAGATAAGGAGTTTTCAAAATATCAACCATAGAAACCAATCACGTTTACACAAGGCATCTTAATACATAAAGAGCACCCGCTTTTAAACATAAGACCGCTGGGAATCGGAGGATAGTCGCTGAGGATCATGAAATGGCCGAGTTAAAACTTACCGAGAATGCAGAAGATCAGACTGAGCGAGGCGATGCTGGAAACTATTTACATTGCAGGGTTCAAGCATTTTGCAGAAGATAATCGGCGAAATTGAGAAAGTGTGGAGATTAAATAGAGAATGTGTTGAGAATATGTTGAGAATGTGTTGAGACTGTGTTTAGAATATGTAAAGAATATTCAGAGAATGTGTTGAGAATATGTAGACGTTGGGCATGTTGAGATATAGGGGTCTTAGGTCCGCACATATCATGAGCAGTTCTGATGGGGGTGGGGGGTGGGGGGGGGTCAAGGAAAGTGATTAACAAAAAAAGATAAAGGAGAGTTTGCATGAAATGAGCGGTATAAACAATCCTAGTTCGACATTTGAATTTATAGAAGGACAGGACGGCGAGAGAGAGAGAGAGAGAGACGGATAATCAGCCACCCTAGGGTTACAGCTTCTTTACAATGCAAGACTGAAGGTTAGTATCGTGCCCTTCTTAGTAATACGATGGCCTTAAACATTGGGTGTGTTGATACTTGCATATATTCAATAAAGGATTAATCGCAATCTATTGGTGTCGAGTCTGAATCGATCTTATAAACTGGCGACTGCGGCGTCGGACCTTGGCATGAGATAATGTGGATTGAATGAAACTAAATGCCTCGGAAGGACAAGGTGCTGTACCCAGTCCGTTAAGGCAGGAAAACCGTTTCGGCGGGAGTATGAGTTTTTCCCTCCAATACTAACAGTAACCATGGGTACTATCATGGAAGATTTTTGAAAGAATCTGAGCATCGTGATGGGCAGAGAAGTCTGTTAACAATTGTCCAGGAGGTAACAGGTTTGGTTGAGACACAGAGTGTGAGCTTGAGATATTGACTCAGTACACAATGGGGTTAAGTAGCGAACAACAGAAATTGAAAATTAGTTTTGGAGAAAACAGTATAAATTAGTTTATCATATAATAAAGAAGGAGAGAGGGGAAGATCCAATCCCGTTTGTCGTTCCAAGCTACAAAAGTTCTTTTGTTTGAAGCGCACTGTTTCTTTAAAAGTCTGTGTGAATGTTTCGGTGCCACTGTCTGTGGTGAAACTCTCTTTTTCAACATGCAGTGTAAGAATGGGACAAAGATTTTGTTAAGCTGCGAAGGGTAACTTTTCTTCAATCATATTTTTAAGCTCAATTGGAAAGGCGACTGAAGAAACAACAAAAAAAGGTAAAGTAAATTATTGGGTTTTTGTAAGCACGTGTTTCCTATAATATTATCTGTTTTATTGTGTTAAGTTTAAGATATTGCTGAACTAATTTGGAGATACTGAGATTAACTAATCTATTAAATTATGAAAAACAGAATTTTATTGGTGCCACGGTGAAATTCTGATTATTGTAAATTATGTGAGAGTCTTTCGTTCCAGACATGAGATTATCACATTAAAAGCAATTGGCATTTTTGAATTTCTGACAAATGCCAAGGTGTTAATTATTTAAGGTGGATAAGGAGTTAGTATTGAGTGTAATTAGTAGGCACAAGGGCAGGTACAACCCACTCTCTTTGAAAAGAGATGTATGAACGAAAATGTTGTCTTCCCTGTCAGGAATATGTTTCAAGTTAATAGTGATGTTATTAACGATTTCGACTTGTTTTAGCAGATTTTTAATTCCTAAGGAAAAAAAGTTTGGTCAAAAAA
The DNA here is from genome assembly GCF_035084215.1 of Heptranchias perlo. Lineage (NCBI taxonomy): Eukaryota > Metazoa > Chordata > Chondrichthyes > Hexanchiformes > Hexanchidae > Heptranchias > Heptranchias perlo. The sequence continues at coordinate 1,517,220 of NW_027139666.1, forward strand.
AGTCTGTGCTTTCACGGCTCATGTATTGGAAATTGGAAGTCAAAAATAAGCTAACATTTATTTTCCAGAATTTAATTGTGTTAGGATCTTTGTGCAAGTTATTATTGCTTAATGGCACAATGGTTGGGGGTCGGGGGAGAAGTAAAATGGAATTTGATTCTTTTTCTTTCAGCTCAGTTTTTTTCCGTTGATTTGAAAGCAGCGTGACGCAAGCTGCGTGAGTCGGGTGATATCTGGTTCCGCCTTCTTTTCACTGCAGAGAAGTTAATTCCTTCCACAGGCAGCTGATTTAGATTTTTTTCTGGTATCAGTTTAACTCTGCCGAAATATTCACGGAGCAGCAACTTTTCTATTGCAGAATGTAAACATATATCAGGCATGTTTAAGTTTCTTAATTTGCATGGATATTTCCCCACGTTGATGGAAGGAAATCAGGAATTGACAAATGCATGTTATGCAATTCACCTCTTGAGTTCTCAAGAACAACCTCAGTGGATTTTCTGTTTTCTTCTTTTAAAACAGTTGAACATGGCTTTCGGAACCGAATGTGTGTTGATGGTGCAGGATTACCGAGAGTAGTTCTTTGACAAAGAAGTGGCCTCACAGAGTTGCGGAGCCACCTTAGCTGGAAAAACATAGGTGCAGGAGGAGATCCAGAAGTGTTAAGAATTTAAGACCTCATCGGCAGACATCGGCAGATATCGAATGTCACAGCGTTGTGAAGATTTGATGCAAAACTTTTCCTCTTAAAGGTTCGGATTTAAGCCATTCAGAGTGTTCGAGGGGGTGGAGATATTAGAGTTATCTCCAAAAGTAATTGCAAGCCCTGTCGTACTACAACCATCCTTCATGTTTCAGGTGCCCGTTTTCGAAGGCTGCCCTTATCAGTCAGGATGCAGTCAGTTGGACGGGATTAGGCTCAGGCTCATTGTAGCAGAAGCCTTCAAGAATATTTTGAGTGCTTGAATTTCAGAAGAGGGCAACATGAGACGAAGAGAGAACTGGGTCTCATTTCACTAAAGACGGACTGAGGACATGTCCCAAATATGGGTTAGTGTTTCAAGATCGTTTCACTGAAAGCATCTTGACGAGATGGGGTTGGGGGCCGTTGAAACGGCGCGTGCGCTCTTCTATTGAATTGTATCCTATGCGGAGCATTAGATTTTTCTCGAGGTAAAGAAAGACTTGCCTGTCCTTGTGTGTAAAGGCGAGGCGAGTCGAAGAGGATCTTTCCAAAATTCGAAACATCAGTGAATGCAGATGGCCGGAATGGAACACAAGCCTGCGCACATGCGCTTTACCACTGAACTACAGTCACAGTCAAAAGTGAGCTCCAACTGAAGTTAACAAGCGTGTATTTATCCTTTGTCTCTCCCAGACAAGCAACTCTCACAGCTGCTGGTTGGAGACATAAGAAGCTCAAAATACTCTCCAGCGAAGCATTGGTGGTTCAGTGGTTGACTTCTTGTTTCACACACGAGTGACGCGGGTTCAATTCCCGGCCGATGCAGCTTGAATCTTATTTTAGATCGACAATTGGCCAACATCACTCAACCCCGCTCAGAGCTGAAATTCACAGTTTATTTCGGGCTGCCTGTAGTGACGCCACTATTCCAGGCAAGAATGGAGATGATTGGTTAATTCCCCTGCCAATCATTACTGTAAGTCATTGGCATTGATTTTACGCACATAATTTGTATTGTGTAACTATCCTCCCCACATCGCATTTTACAAACATACAAACATATGAACAATGTCAGACAGGAAAAGACCCTCTGGTCGATCCAGCCCGTCTCATGCAATTATCATACTTTGTGATTCACACTATTTCCAATCTCCACTCCACCCAAAACCATGCGATCTCCTGCAGCAGGGGGAAAAAACAGATAGAAACACATGCCAATTGGGGAGAATGTGAGAATTTATTTTCTGACCACTTTAGGAGATCGAAACTGGACCAGGAGATCATTCTGGCCTTGATCATTTTATGCATTGCCTCCCTTTTGCATGTGCTGATCTCCAACCCTGGCAGAAAAAGATCCAGCACTCGCTTGAAATATTGCTGAAGAAATGGTAAATTTATAATATGTAACTATCCTCCACTCACTGCATTTTGCTGGAGATATAATCAATTTGTATTATTTAACTATTGTCGACTCGTTGCATTTTGCTGGACAAATAATCAGTTTTATTCTATAACTATCCTCCACTCACTGCATTTTACTGGAGAAATAATCAATTTGTATTATGTAACTTTCCTCCACTCACTGCATTTTACTGGAGAAATAATCAATTTGTATTATGTAACTTTCCTCCACTCACAGAATCTTGCTGCAGAAATAATCCTGCTTTGACTGGCAGACATTGCTGCAGTTTCGGTCATGAGATCTTTTTGCTGTAGTGCGTAGGGACGCTGTTCAAATAGCATGTCTGCTGTAGTGCTTGGTGCTTGCAGCGTAAATGAACTGGTTCTCCAGTCGTGTGTATGTGTTGTACCAAGGGAAGCCCAGAGTGTGCCGCTCTGGCAGCAAACCCGGGCACGGGGCGGCCCCCTGCAAAGCAGTGATCTGCTGCATGGAGAGCCACCAGACAATGGAGTGTCAGGAGGCCAAGTGCTGCAACATTTGCGGAGAGGAACTGACGCCAAAGGTGGGACCGGCAGCAAGAGGCGCTTAGAGTCCTTAACGGACAACAGCGGCTGCTCCTCGACTGACGAAAAGGAAAAAGGGGGAAGACCCCATCTTCATCAAAGGTAGCGGCAAAACGTAACAGTGAGAAGTGGCACAGAGCTCGCTCCAGCTCCAGGGACTCGGGAGCAGTAATATCTCGCTCTGGGGCACCGGGAGAAGTGACACAGGCAGCCAGCTCCAGCTCTAGGGATTCGGAAGCAGTAACACCCCGCTCTGAGGCGCCGGGAGAAGCAACACGGAGAACGAACAACCAGCGATAGCCTTGGAGCCGGAGCCGGTCCTGGATCTCACGCTGACATCGCCCCACGAGACCCCGCTGATGACCCCCGAGCGCAGACAATCCCCCAAGGGACGACAGACCTCGTACCTCAGACTAAGCACGGTCCAGCAGTTTGTGCTCACCACGCGAATGCAGAATCTGGACCAATGCATGGAAACGGAGGGTAACGTGGAACACGGACGGATGCAATTACACTATCTTAATTTTGGCCCTTTTGTATGTTTAATATGGCTTTACAAATCGCATCATTCATCGTGCATAGTATTAAATCAACTTAGCAATGTGCTGCAACCCTGAACTAACTGTCCAGGGTCAAGTGGAACCTGCTGTACTTGCAAGAGTGCGGGATTCCGAACCTCAGCAACTTTTTGTTTTATTCGTTCACGGGATGTGGGCGTCGCTGGCGAGGCCGGCATTTATTGCCCATTCCTAATTGCCCTTGAGAAGGTGGTGGTGAGCCGCCTTCTTACATCGCTGCAGTCTGTGTGGTGACGGTTCTCCCACAGTGCTGTTAGGAAGGGAGTTCCAGGATTTCGACCCAGCGAGGAAGAAGGAACGGCGATATATTTCCAAGTCGGGATGGTGTGTGACTTGGAGGGGAACGTGCAGGTGGTGTTGTTCCCATGTGCCTGCTGCTCTTGTCCTTCTAGGTGGTAGAGATCGCGGGTTTGGGAGGTGCTGTCGTAGAAGCCTTGGCGAGTTGCTGCAGTACATCCTGTGGATGGTACACACTGCAGCCACAGTGCTCCAGTGGTGAAGGGAGTGAATGTTTAGTGTGGTGGATGGGGTGCCAATCAAGCGGGCTGCTTTATCTTGGATGGTGTTGAGCTTCTTGAGTGTTGTTGGAGTTGCACTCATCCAGGCAAGTGGAGAGTATTCCATCACACTCCTGACTTGTGCCTTGTCGATGGTGGAAAGGCTTAGGGGAGTCAGGAGGTGAGTCACTCGCCGCAAAATACCCAGCCTCTGACCTGCTCTCTTAGCCACAGTATTTATATGGCTGGTCCAGTTAAGTTTCTGCTCAATGGTGACCCCCAGGATGTTGAAGGTGGGGGATTCGGTGATGGCAATGCCGTTGAATGTCAGGGGGAGGTGGTTAGACTCTCTCTTGTTGGAGATTGTCATTGCCTTGCACTTATCTGGCGCGAATGTTACTTGCCACTTATGAGCCCAAGCCTGGATGTTGTCCAGGTCTTGCTGCATGCGGGCTCGGGCTGCTTCATTATTTGAGGGGTTGCGAATGGAACTGAACACTGTGCAGTCATCAGCGAACATCCCCATTTCTGACCTTATGATGGAGGGAAGGTCATTGATGAAGCAGCTGAAGATGGTTGGGCCTAGGACACTGCTGGCAGTGGTCACGCATGTGGACCCAGGCGCAGTCGGTCTGGTCAGGAGGCAACGATAATCGTTCCTCAGGCCTGGGGGTTCTGCTGCGAGGAGGCCAATTCGCCATTACTGAGTTAAGGAGGTGGTGCGGGCCACCTGCTCGTAGCAGATGTTCTGTCTAACTCCCCCCCCCCCCCACCCGCACCCCGCCCCCCGCTCCTACTGATCAATGTTAACGCCCCGGCCCTCAAGAGCGATAGGCTGGAGGTCATTCAGCATCTCCATTGCAGCTGGGCGATCCAGGAGGGGTGGCGCAATACTGGATTCCACGTCCAAACTCCTGTTGCAGGTGGTGAAAGATACGAAGCTTCGCGACGTTTTCAGCATCCCTGCAGATGGACCACCACGGAGATACACTTGGTCCAGGCCAGGCGGATCCGTCCGGTCCAGGATAGACTTTCTATTTGTGTCCCCAACCCTCAAGATCAGATCCATCGACGTCCAGCCGGTGTTCCTCTCTCACCACTGCCTCCTACTGGCCGACTTCCAATCGCAGGAGGATCAGAGGGTGGGCAGGGAGATATGGAAGCTGAACGTGAGACTGTTGACCCCGGAGAACATCGAGCAACTAAAGAGGGTTTACACAGGTTGGAGGACCATGAAACCCCTCTTCGACTCCATGGTGATCAAGGCCAACATCAGGCGGTGTTTCATCCTCAAAGGTGTTCAGAAAGCGAGAGAGAGACAAAGGGAATTCACAAAAATTGGCAACCCATTCCCTTCCTAAATGTCGACTGCAAGATTCTGTCCAATGTCATCGCCAACAGGATCGAGTCTGCTCTGGAAGAGGAGAACAACCCGGATCAGACCTGTACTAAACCCGGCATGAAGATCACTCGGGTGCGCCGCTCAGGGATACGATGGCCTTCCTGCAGGACAGGGGGTTGAATACCTGCCTCATCAGCCTGGACCAGCCGAAGGCCTTCGACGGAATATCCCAGACGTACATGATGGGTTTTGGGGAGGGAACCATCAATTGGATTGGACTGCTCTACGTGGACATCCATAGCGCAGTCCTAATCAACGGGTGGGGGTCAGAGAGCTTCCTGATCAGATCGAGAGTCAGGCAAGGTTGTGGTCTCTCCACGGACTTGTTCGTATATTTTATGAACCCGTTTGCCACATCCATCAGGAAGGACACAGGTTGACGATTCCAGCCAGTGGAAGCTCTCAGATTAAAGCTTCACTGTACATGGACGATGTCACCGTTTTCTGCTCCGATCAGCGGTCGGTACACAGGCTGATGGGCGTCTGCTACCGTTTTGAACTGGCCTCGGGTGCCAGAGTGAACTAAGTAAGAGTGACGCCTTGTTCTTTGGCAGGTGGGAGGCCCGGGCCCTTTTCCACCTCACCGTCAGGTCCGACTACCTGAAGTTGCTGGGGCTCTGGTTCGAGGGACCCCTGACCAGCACCAAGAACTAGGAGGAGCGGGTCGCCAACACTAAACAGAAGCTTGGTATGTGGGTGGGGCGCTCCCTCTCCATATCTGGCAGGAACCTCGTGACAAGGTGTCAGATACTCGCAGTGTTGCTCTGCGTGGCCAGGGTTTGGCCCGTTCCCTACTGATCCGCCGTCACAGTCACCAGAGCTATCCTACACTTTGTCTGGAGGTCCAGGGTAGAACATGTCCGCAGGGAGCCCATGTACAAGCCCCCAGGCAATAGGGCATGGAGTCCCCAACGCCGCTCTGATGCTGATGGACACATTTGTGTGGCTGCCTCGGGATATGTGTAGATCCCCAGTACGCAAATACTAAGGGTAACTACCTGCTGAGTTCCTACCAGTCCACCACACTGAGAAGGCTGGGTCTGGCCACGTTCGCCGAGCAGTCGCAAGACGTTCCGTCCAGCTGGACCAGGCGGGGAGGTTCCTGAAGCCAACAAGGCCGTCAGACAGTGGTCAGCACGGGACATTGTGGGAGTCCTGCAAGTAAAGGAAAGAATGGATCCGATCTGGCAGTTCCCCGACCAGACGGTCGATGCCATTTGGCAGATCGTCTGGTCGCTAGAAGTGACCAACAGGCGCCAGGATGTCGCCTGGATGGTGGTGAGAACGGCTCTCCCAGTGTGGTCCGTCCAGCGCTGAGGTAATCACAGCACCACAGCAAGCTGCCCTTGAGGCTGCGGCGAGGAGGAGGCCATCGGCCATGTCCTGGTGGGCTGCCCCTTTGTGCAGAATTTGTGGCGAGAGATGCGTTGGTATCTGTCCCTGTTCATCCCCAACACTTCAGTAACACAGGACACTGTGCTCTACAGCTGCTACCCGGGACGCACACGAGACAGATTTCAACTACTGCTGGAAACCATCAACTCGGTGAAGGAGACCCTTTGGTCCGCCCGAAACCTGCTGGTCCTCCAGCTGAAGGAGCTGTCCATGACCGAGTGTTGCCGACTGGCACTCTCCACGGTCCAGGATGAGGTGGTGCGGGACGCAGTGAAGCGAGGTGCGGCCTACGGAAAGGCTCCATGGGGAAAGGACACCGTGTACGGTCATTTCACCTTGTATTGTGCAGGATGCATTAGAAGTTACGTAGTGTGTTTTGATTTGTAATAATGAGGTCACAGTGTGTACGATCTGTATCTTATTGCTTTGGACGGTAATTGTGACATTTACATTGAAATGTGTGTCTTCTTAAATTTTATGAAATACAGAAGAGTTTGCAATTTTAATAAAATATTGGGCTACAGATACACAAATCAATAAAAGTAGTGATGCAGGTTAACAAAGGAGGGATTACAACTAGAATGATATCCGGACTTCAAGGGTGAAGTTACGAGGAGAGATTACACAAATTGGGTTTGAATTGTCTCGAGTTTAGAAGGTTAAGGGGTGATCTGATCGAATTGTATAAGATATTAAGGGGAACAGATAGGGTGGATAGAGAGAAACTATTTCCGCTGGTTGGGGATTTTAGGAGTAGGGGGCACAGTCTAAAAGTTAGAGCCAGACATTTCAGGAGCGAGATTAGAAAACATTTCTACACACAAAGGGTTGTAGAAGTTTGGAACTCTCTTCCGCAAACGGCAATTGATACCAGCTCAATTGCTAAATTTAAATGTGAGATAGATAGCTTTTTGGCAACCAAAGGTATTAAGGGATATGGGCCAAAGGCAGGTATATGGAGTTAGATCACAGATCAGTAATTATCTTATCAAATGGCGGAGCAGGCACGAGGGACTGAATGACCTACTCCTGTTCCTATGTTCCTATGATTCCGATGTTTCCTAAGCAGCGTGGTGCAATTCTAGAGGGATCGAATTGATAAGCAAATAATTATGTTAAACTTGTGCGGAGCCTTGGTTAGACCGCACTTAGATTATTGTGCACAGTCTGGTCTCCATATTATAGGAAGCACAGCGAGGGTGCAACAATGATTCACAATGATTATACCAGAACTGAGAGGTTATCTTGATCAGGAAAGGCTGAACAGGATGGATCTCTTTCCTCGAGAAAAGAGAAGACTGAGGGGGGACCTGACAGAGGTCTTTAAGTTAATGATAGGGTTGTGTAGGGTAGACGTGGAGAAAATGTTTCCACTTGTGAGCGAGTCCAAAATTAGAGGTCATAAATATAAGATCGTCACTAATAAATCTAATAGGGAATTCAGGAGAAATTTCTTCACCCAAAGAGTGGTAAGAATGTGGCATACGCTATCACATGGAGTCGTTGAGGCAAATAATGTAGATGCATTAAAGGGGAAGCTGGAAAAGCACAAGAGGGAGAAAGGAATAGCGTATACTGATCGGGTTAGATTAAGAGAGGGAGGAGGCTCGTGTGGAGCATAAAGGCTGGCATAAATCAATTGGGCCGAATGGTCTGTTTCTGTGCTGTAGTTTCGATGTAACTCAATGTACTATTTTGAGGGTGGTGGAAGAGCAGACCTGGGGTGCATATTCACAAATCTTTGAAAGTGGCAGTGCAAGTTGATAAGGCGGTTAAGCAAGCATATGGGATACATGGGTTTTAAATAGGGACATTGAATACACAAATAGGGAAGTCATGCTAAGCCTTTACAAAAGATTGATTAGGCCTTAGCTGGAGTATTCTGCACAACACTGGTCACCACAGTTTAAGAAAGATGTCAAGGCCTTCGCCAGGGTATAGAGAAGACTTACCAGGGTGATGCCGGGGATGAGGGACTTCAGTTATGTGGAGGGATTGGAGAAGCTGGGATTGTTCTCCTCAGATCAGAGAAGTTTAAGGGGAGACCTAATAGAAGTGTTCGATATAATGAGGGGTTTGTATAGAGCAAATAGGGGAAACCGCTTACTCTGGCAACTGGATTGGTAACTAGAGGTCATAGGTTTAAAATAATTGGCAAAACTACTAGAGGGGAAATGAGGAGAGTATTTTTCACACATCGGATTGCTAAGCACTGCCTGAAAGGATGGTATGCCTTTTAAAGGCTGCCTTCGTGTCACAGACTCAAAATTCATATTGTATCTGGGAAACTGGAGGAACAGAGTGAAACGGGTTTGCTTGTGTCCCTAGATTCAATGCACAATGTGGAGAAATCGGTAAAATTTGTGAATGAATCGATAGAAGCGAAAATGGCCAATACAATTATAAGAAAACTGTAAATGAAGCCGCTCATTGTTGTTGGACCAGTCCTTTCTGAGCACAGGTTTTAACTTTATTCCTGAGCATGGTCGTATTAAGTCAAGGTTCTGAACTTTGAGATGTTTGTGATGTATCCACGTCATCATTTACATCGGAGACAAAGCTGTTGATGTAATGTGTTTGTTCAAATGACTGTAAGTAATACCAATGATCAGGGGTATAACCGTGCCAGTGGAGATTTATCTCCTGTATAAATCAGGGATCGCTCTCATAAATCCGCACAGACTGCCAGCCGGAGCTGCGGTTTCCAGTCCAAAGAAATCATTGCTTAACACAGAAATGGGATATTCAGCAATGTATCAGATAGAATGTATTTATTATCCTGTTCTTGCAGCCGTTGGAGTTCCAGGTAAGCCATTATCTCAGCTGTTCGTGGTTTAAATCGGTATTAACTTTGCTGCTATCCTTAGCACTTTTTTTCTCCCATCATGTATTACACGGTGGACTGCACTGTTCTTTCACTTGATCGACTGTCTTAAGTCTCTGCTCTTTTGGTCTTGTAGCAGCTGCATTACATGTGTTACGATCTTGGAAATCCAAACTTGGCATTGTTACTGGATTATTCTCTGTACTGAATGTACTGGAATCAGGTGTCTGGGCTAGGAGCTGTTATCAGACCATCAGGAGCTGTTAACAGTTTCATGTTGTGGAACTAACCAGTCCGAGGATATTTTTTCATCAATGTATTTTCAATGATTGATAATGAGACAGCTCACCGTCTCAAGTTACAAGGAGGCAGCGGCAGCGCAATGCCCTCCCTCCCCAATAACATGGTTCAGTTTAACTGGGATTTCAATGTATTTATTGGTTATCACTGTTATGAAATATTATTTCATTCTGTGTGTATCTGACGCCGCATCAAATGTCTGTTTACTAAACTGAGTTTGCTGCTGACTTTCACATCGCATTCTCTGATTCATTGTGGATGAATTCATTGTAAAATGCAAAGTTTTGAGGTTATGTTGTATCAGTTTCCGCTTTATCTGTAGGAATCATGAGCCCTTCTATTTATCTGTAGCGGTGGTTTTGGCGTTTCGTTAATTGTACAATGCCGCCATCTGTACTTTTAATTACAGGTATCGGAATTTAATTTATTTTGAGGTTTTTCTGGAAGAGGCATTCGATTCTGTTTATTCCATGCATTGTAGATGAAGTGAACAGTGTAGGTGAACAGGTGGCGAATTGAATGATCTGTTGAAACATTAAACTATTCACAGAGACTTCACCATTTATCAAACTGACATTAAGAACACGCTCGTTGGACCACGGGGCTGGTGAAGAGAAAGCAGGCTCAGGATGTTAGGATTTACTCGGATGTGAAAAGCGGCTTTGAGAAAGAGAGCAGAGAGCGTGCATACAATAATCACAAAAAAATAATGGTTGAATTTAGTAATTGGATTGTGTTACTGGGACCTATAGATTAGATTTTCTCTAACACTCTGCTGCAGTCTCTCCCTGTGAATCCTAGCCTCTGGTCCCACTGCATTGAATCCTTTGACTCCTCACCCCTTTGCTTCAGTTTATCCGTTTTCCAAACCATATGCTGCTGACTCCCCTCCACCTCCGACATGTCCTTTTTATTCACCCTCCCAATCTCACTCACTGGCTTGGTCTCCAGCTGCGTCTTCCAGTCCGATCCGAAATCTAAAACTCACCGTGGCGGACCTCGGTCTTTCCCGTTTTGGGCCAGCCCCTGTCGTCTCTCTTCACCCAGAGCAACAAACCAGATGCATTTTCCCGTTGCCCTTCTCGACCATGGATCACTTTCCCTTCTGTCTGGAAGACAAATCCGGATTTAATCAGTACAGTGAAGCCAGTTTTCCCTTTCCAGCTGGAACTGCGCCCTCATTCGGCTGTTCCAGGTAATGCGATGCTCACTTTATTTACTTTCTGTATCAATTTCCCAATTGATTACTGACAATTGTGTTTAAAAACATTTCTCTGCCCAAAATCGCTGCCCAGGTCTGTTAACCAGTTTCCAACATTTGATGCAGCAACAAAGCTGGAAATTTCACCCCAAATCCTGTAAAAATGCTGCTTTGTCTCCAGGTCTGATCACTAATTTCTCTGCTTCCTTTTCTCTCTCTTACAGTTAACTTGGTGGCGATTGTGATCCTGTCCCGAAGAAAGTGCGGACTCTCCAAATGTATCACTCACTACCTGGTGGGAATGGCGGCGGCCGATCTCCTGGTCGTTATCACCGATGTCATAATGATGCGCATTGCTGATATTTATTTCCCAGTTTCATTCTTGACCATTACCCCCGTGCGCCGTCTCATTGTCATCCTGAGTGTACCAGCCACAGCGGCCTCTGTCTGGTTCACAGTGGTTTTCACCGTTGATCGATTTGTGGCCATTTGTTGTCAGAAGCTGAAAACAAAATATTGCACCGAGAAAACGGCGGCTGTTGTTATCGGGGTGGTGAGTGCGCTGAGCTGTTTATTAAACATTCCCTGGTACTTTGTATTTGGCCCGGAATATATAACAGACAATGTACCCCGGGGTTGTGTCTGGAAAACGGCCTTTTTCACTTCACCCGCATGGGAAGCCTTTGACTTGTTTAATCTTATTTTAATGCCTTGTCTCCCATTCATTCTGATTTTGCTGTTCAATGTTCTCACCGCCAGGCACATTTTAGTGGCCAGTAGAGCCCGCCGGGGACTCCGGGGACGCAGCAATGGAGAGAATTACAATGATCCAGAGATTGAGAACCGAAGGAAATCCATCATTTTACTCTTCAGTATATCAGGCAGTTTTATATTGTTATGGAGCACATTCATTTTTTATTTTATCTCTCTGCGTATAACAAACACCCAGTACTATACGGTCAGTGACCTTGAGTCAGCCGGATTCATGCTTCAACTTCTCAGTTCCTGCACCAACACGTGTATTTATGCTGTGACCCAGACTAAATTCAGAGAGGAGCTGAAGAACGGGGTGAAATATCCACTGAATCTAATTGTTACATTACTTAAATCATAGAAACATCTCAAGACTTTTCATCAGAAATTAAATAAAAAGTCGTTTGGAGAGATTCTCACGTTTGGCAGTGGTGTAAGATGGGCGGTAGCGGATCGGGCGCCCGTTATTCACCGCGCCTGATTTTACTATCCATTGACATCAATGAGGTCACTAAAGTAACTGATATCAATCCAATACTTCAAATAAATTTGGAAATACCAGACAGGAATTATATTTTACCCGACAAATGCGGTGTTGTGAAATGATACAAGATGTGATTCTAACATGAAATGGTTTGCTGTTATTTGTCTGGAAATAATATGATTTCAATATTAAATGTTTAATCCTGAGAAGAATCAAATCAACCTCTTTTTCGGTTGATGATTATTTTCCATCACACACACTGCCCGGTGGAATGGACTGAGGGTGAGCTGTCAGGGTCAGACAGCGTCCTGTTCGTTGGGACATTTGTTTTGACCAGAACAGAAAAATAATGGATCAACACTGGACCGTTACTAACTGGGAAAATATTAATGTAATTTCAAACTCCAGTGGGAAGTTCCGGAGATCGTTTCCTCTCTGAGCTGCTGTGCAGCAATGTTTGATCACTGCAGGGAGTTTAATGGGACATGAGGCTGGGCCTGCTTACACAGATCTATAAGGAAACCTCCTGGTACATTTCTGAGACGATCAGGGGCCGGGAGATTTCTCACGGCCGCAGCAGGCGAAGGGAAAGCTCTCCTGCTCCTCCTCGCCACACAAAATATATGTTAAAAAGAAACTTCTCAGTGTTCTGGACCACTCAATGCCCATCGAAAGGGCGGCTCCTCCATCCATTTGTGCCCAACATTAAATGGTGTCTGCGTACATCATAATAATCTGATTTACATATTACAACAGGTGGGTGTTGCTCCGCCGCTCTTCTCAGGACCCTACCCACGATGGTGGAGGCAGCAATGCCAGTGTTAAAGGGGCGGTAAGTTACCTGACACCATTTACTAGCCTCTACCACCCCATTTCCGCCAGGCGGGGATACTTAAAATCGGCCACACCTTTCCTGACCTCCGCCCTAGTATCAATCTTCGAAGCCCACAAGCTGGTCCATTGTCTCCAACTACACCGGTTCACATCAAGTGGAGGGGAATTTTCACCATCGCTGGTGGCTGAACTGGTAGAGCAGATCACCCGCCTCTTACAGAACGGGCCAGATTTTAATTTCTGCTCGGTTAGTTTACCGCCCAAGCAGTGAAGGTGAAATTCGCCCCATGTCTCTGACCCCAAGGTTCAACAGGCGTGTGAAAGACATCAGACAGTGTTTGCCAAATACATGCATGAATGGATCGGTGTACTCGTGTAAAAGGTTTTAACTCCCCTCCATACCGACAGGACGCCTAAACCCCAACAGCTCGGTAACACCGGCCATTGTGCTCTCCGGGCAGTTCCCTGGGACGCACACCGAGACACATATCAACGACTGCTGGAAGCAATCAACTCGGTGAAAGAGGCCCTTTGGTCCGCCCGACATTTGCTGTCCACGAACGAGTATTGCCAACTGACACACTCTAAGGTCCACGATAAGTTGCTTTGGGACGCACTGATGCGAGATGCGGCCTGTGCAAAGGCTCTATGGGGAAAGGCCACCGTGTAAGGCAATTTTACCTTGACTGTACAGCATGTGTTCGAAGATATGTTCTGTGTTTTCAACTGTAATGATTGACTCGTAGTGTGTATGATCTGTATTTTGTTGTTTTGAATTGTATGTGTGATATTTACATTGAACTGTGTGGATCCATGAATTTTATGAAATAAAGCATATTTTGAAATGTTAAAAACATGTTCTAGTCTCACCATGTCTGTTATTGGACAGTGAACAGTGGAAACATCGGCGGACAGTAAAGATGTGGGGAGCCGTACAAAGAGCATCGATTGCGAGCACCAGGTGAGAAATATGAGTATTTTCTTTCTTGTGAGAAACTAGGGACTGTGGAGGAGAAAAGGTATTTGAGTGCTCAGATACACCAATCACTAACAGTTAGTGCACATGTACAAAAGCAAATCCCAATTTCTAGTCTGCCATATCCCAACGTACCGCTATCATGTACTTAGACAACTCCCTGGAATTTGCTGATACAATCAGGCCCCACTGCCTCACTTGCTGGTCCATTACATACGTCCAGCACCTTCTGCATTAATAAAGTTACATTCAAGCATTCTGCTCATCCTATGCCCCAAGTACAGAAGACTATTTGTGGCAGGAGGACCCAGACCATCAGCCTTATTTGAGTTTGAACATTTCTGTTTTTAATTCAGATTATTGCATTTGCAATTTTTTCCTCTTCTTTGCACATTTCTATTTTTATTTCATACTTACAGATTTTGCATTTTTAAACAAATTCTCCAAACCCTGTGTCAGTGAGTGCTGACTCCGGGCCCTTTGATTGACAGCTCTCAGCTCCGCCCCCCAACCTTCTCCTGGGATAACTCCTCCCATCACGAGACTCGCTGCAGTGTCTCACCCCTTTGCCCACTGACGTCACGACATGTACGTTCCGCTCCTGCCAGAGGGCCGCCATGCATGCGCCGCGCGGTCCCCGTGCCGCGTTCCTTTCGGAACAGGCCGCCGCTGGGAGGATGATGATGGCGGCCTCGGGCAGGGGGGGAGGGGGGGGCGGGCGCTGCTGTGGGCTGGGGCGAGGCCGACAGAGGGATGACCTGTACCCGGGAGTGGGCTGTTAATGCCTGTAAGCACCAGATGGGCCGGAAGTCCTTATTCAGTGATGTCGGTTCGAAGTACCTTGATGTAAATCACCTCCCACAACCCATGTACAACCCCCCCCCTCCCCCCGCGTCCCCATCAAGGACTCTGCCCACCATTTAATCTCCTCCCACAGCCCATGTACTCTCTACCCTATCATGGACTCTACCCACCCATTTAATCTCCTCCTACTGCCCATATGCACTCTACCCTATCCTATAGTTCACGCACTCATTCAATCACCTCCCACAGCCCATGTACAATCTCCCCTATTCTGGAATCTTCGCACCGATTTCATCTCCTCCGACAGCCCATGTACACTCTAACCTGTTGTGGACTCCACCTCTCCATTTAAACACCTCCCACACCCCATGCATTCTCTTCCCCAGTGTTTTTCAAACTTTTTTTCTCGTGACCCAGTCGAAGAAAAACACTTCTCCCAGGGACCCAAACTGTCTTCTGACTGGGACCATGCCTTTTGATCTCCTCAGTCCTTCTTCAGGTGATCGCGCTCGTTCCCCGTTACGTGATCACTCCAGTTCCCCATCATGTGATCGCCGCAGTTCCTCGCCATGTGATCTCCCCAGTATCTCTTGATGTGACCTCCCATTTGCCTCGTCATTTCATCCCTCCTGCACCTCATCGTTTTATCTCTCCATTACTTCATATAATCTCACTGTCCCTCGTCCAGTGACCTGCCCGGTCCCCCGTGGTCGCGTGATCTCCCCGGTCCCCAATGGTCGTGTGACCTCCCTGTTTTCCCGTGGTCGCGTGACCTCCCCGGTTCCCCCTGGTCGTGTGACTTCCACGGTCCCACGTGGTCGTGTGACCTCCCCGCTCCCGGTCCCCGTGTCAGCTTCCCGGTCCACCCCCCAACGTGTGATCTTGCGAACTCCCCGTCCCTTCCCCCATGGTCGTGCGACCTCTGCGGTTCCCCCCACCCCCGCCGTGTGATCGTGCGAAATCTCCAGTTCTCCCCACTCCCCTGTGTGATCGTGCGACCTCCCCGGTTCTCCCGACCCCGTGTGATCGTGTGATCTCCGCAGTCCCCCCCACCCCGCCGCTTGATCGTGCGAGCTCCCCGATTCTCCCCCCACCCCCGCCGTGAGATCGTGCGACCTCCCCGGTCCCTCCCCGCGTGGTCGTGCGACCACCCCGTCTCCCCACCTTTGGTCGAGTGACCTCCCCGATCCCTCCCTGCGTGATCCCCCTGATCCCTCATCATGTGATCCCCCCAGCAGTTACCTGCAGTCGATCTTCCTGTTCCAGTGTTGGTGGAGAAAACTTCGAGTTAACCAAGGGAACCTGGACTGTGGAATCTGCGTTTTGGATGAAAGAAATTACTGACCTCACGAAGAGAAAGAAAGAGATGAATTATACTGAAGTGAGCAAAAATCGGTAAATAAAAGAATACAGATTAAAGGCATCTGATAATCAATGATTAATATTAAAGGGGAGTATTTTAGCTCTGGAAATAGATAAATAAATAACTGCAAACAAGGAATGAAATCTCCAGTAACAGATGGTTCCCACCCCAGGATATTAAAGGAAACAGGTGGGGAAATTACAGATGCATTAGTCATAATTTCCCAATGCTCTCTCGACTCAGGAATTGTTCCTTTGGAGATGAGAATTGAGAATGTCACTCCGTTATTTAAGAAACGAGGGAGGGAGAAACCAGAAACAAAAACAGACCTGTCAGTTTAAGGTCAGTTGTGGAGAAGTTACTGGAATCTACCATCAGAGACAAAATGATGGAACACTTGAACAAGTCTGAGCTGGTCAAAGAGTCAACATGGATTTGTGAAGGGCAGATCATGTCTGAATAATCTAGTTGGATTTTTTGAAGTCATGACAAGTTGGACAGGGGATTGTCTCTGGATGTTGTCGATATGGACTTCCAGAAGGCATTTGATAAGGTTCATCACAAGGGACTAATAGAATAAATAAAAGTGCAGAAAATTGAAAGTTACCTTGTGAAATGGGTTGGAATTGTTTGGGAGGTCGGAGAAGATAGCAGAGATAAAGGGAACGTTCTTTGATTGGCGGGATGTGACAAGTGGTGTCCCCAGGGATCTGTACTGAGGCCTCAGCTTTTCACCATATTTATCAATAACTTGAATGAAGGAATGGAGAGTTATGGATCAAAGTTTCCAGATGACACTAAGCAAGGAGACACAATAAAGTTGTGCAGATGGGAGCAGAAAGTTACAAAGGGAGAGTTTAAGTGAATGGGGAAACTGTGACAGATGGAGATCAATGTGGGGAAGTGTGACTTTGGATAAAAGAATGATACATTGGAGTAATTTCTTAAAGTGAGAGGTTGGGAACGGTAGGGGAGCAAAGGGATTTGGGTGTCCATCTACTGAAATCACTAAAAGCTAGTGCACAGAAACAAGAGGTAATCACAGACTAATGGAATGTTGGCCATTTCTCGAGGGCTGAAATACAAAGGGGAGGAAGGGATGCTTCAGTTCTACAGAGCCTTGGTCAGAGCCCATCTGGAGTACTGATCCTCACCATGGATATATTGGCCTTGGAGGGAGGACAGTGCAGATTCACCAGAATGATACTGAGGCTTGAAGGGTTCAATTATGAGGACCGGTTGCATAATCTCAGTTTGCATTCCCTTGAGTTTAGAAGGTTGAGGGGTGATTTGATCCAGGGATTTAAAATGATAAAGGGATTCGATCGGGTAGAAATAGAAACTATGTTATCTGGTCGGTGAATCCAGAACAAGAGGGCATAACCTTAAATTTAGAGCAAGGGCTTCTAGGAGTGAAATCAGGAAGCTCTTTTTCACACAAGAGTAGTGGAAATCTGCTCAGGCTGATTGAAGTGGACCCTGTGATAGAATAGAATGTTCTGTCCTGTCAGCCTTGGACATCTTGTAGATCCATCTTTTAAAAAGGAACTCAGGTATAAGATGGATTCCACTCACTTCATCATGAATCCTCAAACTGCTTTTCCTATCATAGAGATATCAAAGACCAGAATCACTGTCTTTAAAAGAAAGCTGATTTTTTTTGAAACTTGTACAGAATATTAAACTCCAGCCCAGTTAAAGGGGTTATTAACATCAAATACAAACCCCAACTGTACGAATGAACATGGTTCAGTCCTGGATGTGATTAACATCAGCAAAAGAAACAGAATCCAACCCCTGCACTCACATGTGAACCCGCTGGTGACTCAGCAGCTGGGATGATTGAGTGAATCCCATCCCACACACGGAGCAGGTGATCGGCCTCTCCTCAATGCGAATACGTTCATGTCTCAGCAGATCCAATGAACTTTTAAAGCTCTTCTCACAGTTAGAACATTTAAAGGGTCTCTTATCAGTGTGAACAAGTTGATGTGCAATGTTGCTGGATAAACAAGTGAATTTCTTCCCACAAGCGGAGCAGGTGAATGGCCTCTCCCCAGTGTGAACTCGTTGGTGTGTCGGTAGGGTGGATAACTGAGCGAATCCCTTCCCGCACAGGGAGCAGGTGAACGGCCTCTCCCCAATGTGAACTTGGTGTTGTCTCAGCAGGTGGGATGAACGAGTGAATCGCTTCCCACACACGGAGCAGGTGAACGGCCTCTCCCCAGTGTGGTCTCGCTGGTGTATCAGTAGGATGGATGACCGAGTGAATCCCTTCCCACACACGGAACAGATGAACGGCCTCTCCCCAGTGTGCGTGCGTTGGTATGTCAGCAGATCACTTTTTCTTTTAAGATTCTTCTTACAGGCAGAACATTTAAAAATACACTTATCAGTGTGAACAATTTGATGTTCAATGAGGTGGGATTACTGGGTGAATCCCTTCCCACACACGGAGCAGGTGAACGGCGTTTCCCCAGTGTGAACTCGCTGGTGTGTCAGCAGGTTGGATGACTCAGTGAATCTCTTCCCACACATGGAGCAGGTGAACAGCCTCTCCCCAGTGCGTCTACGTGGATGACTTTCCAGCCGGGAAGAGGAACTGAATTCCTTCCCACAGTCCCCACATTTCCACGGTTTCTCCGTGGTGCGGGTGTCCTCGTGTCTCTCCAGGTTGGACGATCAATCGAAGTCTCGACTACAAAGAGAACACATGTACGGTTTCTCCCCACTGTGAATGGTGCGGTGTTTCTTTCAGGCTGTGTAACTGGTTAAAGCTCTTTCCACAGTCAGTGCACTGGAACACTCTCACTCGTGTGTGTGTCTCGCTGCTATTCCAGTGATAGTGATGTTTGAAATCTTTTTCAACAGATAGAACAGACAAACATTTCTCCTTTTATATTCAAAGGCCGATAATCTTCAGGTACTGGTGAATTGAGTGACTGTCAGATCTTGACGTGATGTTTGGTTTGAGTTTCCCGTCTGCAAATCTTTCCCTTCTAATACCCTGTAAAAGGAGATAATAAAAGTCCTCACTGTGAATACAAGGAATACAGGAAATAAATTCAGAACAAGCAATTCTAGTTTCCATGGAACATTCCACCTACTCATTCCCCCAGACTCTAAATCCTTGTCCCACACATTCTCCCTTCTCTCTCTGCTGAAACCCAAACCCATCGCACCACTTCCAAAATATTTCCTTCTATTTAAGTTTTCTCTCTCCCCTGAAGATCCTGACTCTGACTGGGTTCATTTCTACACACACTGGTTCACCTCCCTCTCCTCTCGTGAAGACGCGGACTCTGGCTGGGTACATATATGCTCTTCCCTTCATTTCGACACGAGCTCCGTCCGTATTGCTGCCTGTAAGCAGTCCATCTGTGATATCTCCCAATTTTGGTGACGGACTCTCCCTGACCAGTCACCATTTCTCCTTCATTTAAAGTCTATCCCTGACCTATCACAATTTCTCCTTCAGTTGCAGACACTACCTGACCAATCATAATTTCTCCTTAATTTACAGACACTCCCTGACCCATCACAATTTATCCCTCATTTACAGACACTCCCTGAGCAGTCACCATTTCTCCTTCATTCACAGACACTCCCTGACCAAACACCATTTCTCCTTCATTTACAAAGTCTCCCTGACCCGTCAGAATTTTTCGTGCATTAATAGACGCTCCCTGACCCATCACCATTTCTCCTTGATTTACAGACACTCCCTTACACGTCACCATTTTTTTCTTCATTGATAGACACTCCCTAATCAAACACCATTTCTCCTTCATTTACAAACTCTGCCTGACACTTCACCAGTTTTCTTCATTAATAGACGCTCCCTGACCCATCACCATTTCTCCTTGATTTACAGACACTCTCTGAACAAACACCGTATCTCCATCATTTATGGACACTGCCTGAAAAGTCACCATTTCTCCATCATTGAAAGACACTCCCTGACCGCCACCATTTCTCCTTCATTTACAGACACTCTCTAACCCGTCACCATTTCTCCTTCATAAATAGACACTCCCTGACCTGTCAACATGTCTTCTCCCATTTCTTGGCACTCATTTACGATAAACCATTTCACCTTCATTTGCAGATACTCCCTGACCAATTACGAGTTCTTCATCATTAACAAACAATCCCTGACCAATCACCATTTCTCCATCATTTGCAGACACTCCCTGACCGTTTCGTGTTCTCCTTCATTTATAGGGACTCCCTGACCGGTCACCATTTCTGCATAATTTACGGACACTCCCTGACCAGTCAACTCCTCTCTTCGCATCTCCCTCCAGATGTCCGATCACTTTTGAACAAGGCTCTTGCCATCCACAAATTTATTGCGGATGGTTGCACTTTGGAATATAGGCAGAGGAGTTGGCCATTCAGCCCCACGAGCCTGTTCCGTCATTCAATTAGATCATGGCTGATTTATATCTTAACTCTATCCACCTTCCGTGGTAACATAACCCTTGATACTCCGGCAAAACAAAAATCGATCAATCTCAATTTTCACATTTACAATTGACCCCCAGCTTCATCAGCTTTTTGGAGTGAAGAGAGTTCCAGATTTCCACTCCCCTTTGTGTGAAGAATTGCTTCCTGACATCACCCCTCAAAACCGAGCTCTAAGTTTAAGATGATTCCCTTGTTCTGGACTTTCCCACCAGAGGAAATAGTTTCTCTCTATCTCCCCTATCAAATCCTTTAATCAGCTTAAACACCTCAATTATATCACCCCTTAATCTTGTATATTCAAGAGGACACAAGCCTTGTCTATGCAATCTGTCCTCATCATTTACATAAGTGATCACTGTAAGTACAGGGCAGAAATTCAGAACAGACAATTCTAGTTACTCTGGAACAATATTTTCTCCCTTGCCCTTCCTAAGCTGCAAATGCCCCGTCCCACACACTCTCCCTCCTTGCCCCGATTAAGCTGTAAATCCCGCGTCCCACACACTCTCCCTCCTTGGCCCTACTAAGCTGTCACCCCCGTCCCATACACTCTCCCTCTTTGACACGTAGTCGCTGTTTGAAATCCAGATTCATCGCAGCCTTTGATTTTTCTCCCTTTCTCTCCTGAAGGTGATGCGTGATGGTGGGGTTCGGGCCCAATCACTGTTTTTCCTCCAGTACTCGGCCAAGTGTTAATTCTGCACTTGAGAGCCTATACAGCGAACTGCCGGCATTTAGACCATGGAGAGCAGCACAGCCGCCGTCCCTGGCTGATTCTGTCCGGCAAAGCTGAGGCCAGCAGTAGCAGATCAACAACAACCTGCATTTACACTGAGCGGAGTCTTAACAACACCGAATGCGGCTCAGGCCCCAAATTAGAGCCGGGGGGCCCCGGGCACAAGTAAACCCATCACCCAAAGCCTCCCACGCCCTACCCGCCACTTCCAGGTTTCTTCTCCTGTTTCCACCGATTCGGACTCGCGACAAACGACAGGAGAGACGCGCTCTCAGAATGCAGGGCAGGCCTGGGGACCATGCGCATTCTGACAGAGAAATCTGCGCCTTGGTGAGATAAAGGGGTTTCTGGGGCGCGGGGGATTGTGCTGCCTACGGCAGCCATTTGTCGATCAGTGTTTTATTGCCGCGTCGCTCATGGAACCGTGTCGAGAAATACAGACTGAGGAATTCAGAGACGGTTTGCTGAACAGACTTTGAATGTACAATATAGAACTTTATATTAACATTATTGACTGTTTTTAAATTGTGTCATTCCACAGTGTCTGATTCATTATTGTTTGTTTGTTGGTTGACTAATGCCTCTGTATCAGTTTCATTATTGCTTGATTTTATATTGTGTAATTCGCCGGCTTCTGAATCATTATTGCTTGAATTTCAATTATTTTATACCCATTGCCTGATTCATTATTGCTTGATTTTCAATTGTCTAATTCCACTTTGCCTGATTCATTATTGCTTGATTTTCAAATGTGTTATTCCCTGGTGTCTGATTCATTATTGCTTGGTTTTCATTTATCTAATTCTCATTGTCAGAATTATTATTGTTTGATTTTCAATTGTCTAACTCCCCGGTGCCTTAATCATTATTGCTTTATTTTCAATTGCTTCATTCCCCATTTTCTGATTCAAGATTTCTGGAATTTCAATTGTCTAATTGCCGATTACCTGCTTCATTATTGCTTGATTTTCAATTGTCTAATTCCCCATTGTCTGATTCATTATTGCCTAATTTTCAATTGTCTAATTCCCCATTGCCTGATTCACTATTGCCTGGTTCTGAATTCGTTATTTCCCCATTGTCTGCTTCAGTATTGCTTGATTTTCAATCGTCTAATTCCACAGTGTCTGATTCATTATTGCTTGATTTTATATTGTCTAATTCCCCAGCGTGTGAATCATTATTGCTTGCTTTTCAATTGTTTTATACCCCATTGACTGATTCATTATTACTTGATTTTCAATTGTCTTTTTCCCCATAGCCTAGCAGATTATATCTTCATTTGCAATTCTCTACTTCCCGATTGCCTGATACATTATTGCTTGGTATTCAATTATCGAATCCCCCATTTTCAGATTCATTATTGCTTCATTTTAAATTTTCAATTTCCCCAATGCCAGATACAATACTGCTTGACTTTCAATTGTCTAATTTCCCACTGTCTGATTCATTATTGACTGATTTAAATTGTGTCATTTCCCTTTACCCGATTCAATGCTGTTTGATATTCAATTGACCAATCACAATTGTCTGACTCATTACTTCTTGAAGGAGGAAGCCTCCGAAAGCTTGTGATTTCAAATAATGCTGTTGGACTATAACCTGGTGTTGTAAGACTCCTGACATTTGTCCACCCCAGTCCATCACCGGCATCTCCACATCATGATTTTCAATTGACTGATTCCCCTGTGTCAGATTCATTATTGCTTGATTTTATACTGTCTAATTCCCCGTTGCTGGTTCATTATTTTTCCCATTCCTAAATTGATTCTTGCTTCATTTTCAGTTCGCTATTTCCAGATTGCCTGATTCATTATTGCTTGTTATTCAATTGCCCAATTCGGAATTGTCTGATTCATTGTTGCTTGAATTTGCTTTGCTTATTTCCCCAATGTCCAATTCATTATTGTTTGATTTTCAATTCTCTCATTCCCCATTGCGTAATTCATTATTGACTGATTTTCTATTGTCTAATTCCCCAATGCCTGATTCATTATTGCTTGACTTTCAGTTGTCTAATGCCACATTGTCTGCTTCATTTATGCTTGATATTCAATTGACTAATTGATTCACTGCTACTTGATTTTCATTTGACTATTTCAGCAATGTCCGATTCATTATTGCTTGATTTTCAATTGACTAATTCCCCTGTGTCAGATTCATTATTGCTTGATTTTATATTGTCTAAATCCCTTTTGCCTGATTCATTATTGCAGGATTTTCAATTGACTTTTTCCTCTTTGTCTGCGTCATTATTGCTTGATTTTCAATTCACCAATTACCCTGTGTCTGACTCAGTATTGCTTCATTTTATAGTCTAATACCCCGTGTCTGAATCATCATTGTTTGATTTTCAATTGTCTAATTCCCCATTGCCTGATTAATTAATGTTTGATTTTCAATTGTCGAATGTCCCATTGCCTAATTTATTATTGCTTGATTTTCGATTGCCTAATTCCACATTGCCAGATTCATTATTGACTGATTTTAAATTGTGTAATACCCCGTTGCCTGATTCATTCTTGTTTGATTTTAAATTGTCAAATTCCCTATTGCCTGATTCATTACTACTTGACTTCCAATTGTCTAATTCCCCATTGCCTGATTCATTATTGCTTAATTTTATACATCTAATTCCCCATTGCCTGATTCACTACTGCTTGATTTTCAATTCTCTAATTTCCCATGCCTGATTAGTTATTTCTTAATTTCCAATTGTATAATTCCCCATTGCCTGATTCATTATTGGCTGATTTTCAGTTGTCTAATTATCGATTGCTTGCGTTATTATTGCTTGATTTTCAATTGTCCAATTCCGATTGACTGATTCATTTTTGCTGGATTTTCAATTGTCTAATTCCGATTGCCTGATTCATTTTTGCTGGAGTGTCAATTGTCTCATTCGCGATTGCCTGTTTCTATTTTGCCTGATTTTAAATGGTCTTATTCCCCATTGCCTGATACATTACTGGAGATTTTCAATTGTCTAATTCCCCGATGTTTGAATCATTATTGCTTGATTTCCAATTGTCTAATTCCCCATTGCCTTATTGATTAATGCTTAATTTTCAATTTTCTCTTTCCACGTTGTCTAATTGTGTATTGATTCATTTTCAATTCTCTAATTCCCGATTGCCTGATAAATTATTGCTTTATAGTCAATTGTCTAATACCCAAATCCTGATTCATTTTTGCTACGATTTTCAATTGTCTAATTTCCATTGTCTGATTCATTATTGCTTGATTTTCAATTGTCTAACTCCCATTGGCTGATTCATTATTGCTTGATTTTCAATTGTCTCATTCCCCATTGCTTTCTTTACCATTGCTTGATTTTTAATTTACTATTTCCCCATTGCCTGCTACATTATTGCCTGATTTTCAATTATCTAATTCCCCTGTGTCTGATTCATTATTGCTTGATTTTATATTGTCATTTTCCCCGGTGTGTGAATCATTATTGCTTGATTTTCAATTGTCTTATTCCCCTTTGTCAGTTTCCTTATTGCTTGATTTTGAATTTTCTAATTCGCATTGTCTGATTCATTATTGCCTGGTTTCGATTGTCTATCTCCCCTTTGCCTTTTTCATTTTTGCTTGATTTTGAATTGCGAAATTCCCGGGTATCTGATGCATGAATGTTTGATTTTATTTTGTCTAACTTCCCGATGTGTGAATCATTATTGCTACATTTACAATTGTCTGATTTTCACTTGCCACTTCAACATTTTCATTTGTCTAATTCCCGATTGCCTGATTCATTATTGACTGACTTTCAGTTGCCTAATTCCCCATTGCCTGAATCATTATTGCCGGATTTTCAATTGTCTGTTTGCACATTTCATGATTCATTTTTGTCTGATTTTAAATTATCTAATTCTCCATTGCCTGATTCATTTTTTTGCTCGATTTCAATTGACTAATTCCCCTGTGTCAGATTCACTATTGCTTGATTTAATATTGTCGAATTCCCGGGTGGCTGATTAATTATTGCTTGATTTTCAGTTGTCTATTTCCCCATTGCCTGATTTATTTTTGCCTGATTTTCAGTTGTCTAATTCCACATTCCCTGATACTTCATTGCTTGATTTTTACTTGTCTAATTCCCCATTGTCTGTTTCATTTTTGACTGATTTTAACTTGTGTACTTCTCAATTGCCTGATTCATTATGGCTTAATTATCAATTGTTTAATTCCCCAATGCCTGATTCATTATTGCTTGATTTTCAATTCTCTAATTCCCGATTGCGTGATTCTTTACTGCTTGTTATTCAATTGTCTAATTCCCCATTGCCGAATTCATTATTGCTTGAAATGTAATTGTCTAATTCTGCATTGCCTAATTCATTATTGCTTGATTTCATATTGTCTAATTCCCCATTGCCTGATTCCATATTGCTTGATTATGCATACGAACATATGAATTAATAGCAGGTGTAGGCCATTCGGCCATCGAGCCAGCTCTGCCATTTGACAATATCATGCCTGATCTGAATGTGACCTCAACCCTACTTTCCTATCTCCCTACTATAACCTTTGACTCCCTTGTTAATCAGGAATCTATCTAACTCAGCCTTAAAAATATTCAATGACCCTGCCTCCACCGCTCTCTGGGTAGGGAGTTCCACAGGCTCACGACCCTCTGAGAGAAAAAAAAATTCTCCTCATCTGGACTCCCCTTATTTTTAAACTGTGGCACCTAGTTCTATCCTCTCCCACAAAGGGAAACATTCTTTCAGCATCTACCCCTTCTAGTCCCCTCAGGGTCTTACATTTTTCAATAAGATCACTTCTCATTCTTCTAACCTCCACTGTATTCAGGCCCAACCTGTCCAACCTTTCTTCATAAGACAACCCCCTCATCCCAGGACTCAGTCGAGTGAACCTTCTCTGAACCGTCTCAAAAGCAATTGTGTCCTTTCTTAAATAAGGAGACCAAAACTTCACACAGTATTCTAGATGTAGGCTCACCAAATGTAGCAAAACATCTCGGGCGCTAGATTGGGCAGTGTAGCCCCCGTTGTTTCGGCGCGACAGGGCGGGCGTTAAATTGGGCCGTGCAGCACCCATTGTTTCAGCGCAACACGGCCTCTTCGATATCCAAGATGGCGTCTTGGATGGGCACGGACGTTTCCAGCGTGACGTGCGCCAGAGGCCATTTTGGTATAACAGTTAGAGCAGGTGCAGATAACGAACACTGGGATTATGTAAAGTACGGAGAAAATGGCTTCAATCAGTGGACAACGCTGATTTAAAGACATAGACACCATTTTGGGACGTAACGCTCAACTCAACGCACAGTCTTAACCCCGACGATCTGAACGTGTCTTAGAGTGCCTGGAGAACCCCCCACCTGCGCTATTTAAAGGGGTCATACAGGATTTAGAACCAAAGGTACTGAAAATGTACAACTCATTCCAGATTTCATTCTGGCAAACTTCACTAAAATGGCAGAAGAATTGGAGCAGGTTAATTGGCTAACACTACTGGATGGTGATGAAACCGAATAGTCAACTAAACAGAGTTTAGGTATCGGGAACAGATGAAGAAATATAAGGCTGCTATTCGGTCCACGAAAAGGATAATTCAAAAGAGGATCATAGAGAATTGTTGATGTTTTGGGAAATGTATTTTCAGTTATGTGAAGAGTCAGAGAACCTTTAAAAACTGTATTGGGTCATTGAATGATGATCAGGGACGGGATACGACGGATTCACGGGGTATGGCGGAAATATGAAATGAACACTTTGCATTGGCCTTCACTCTTGAAGACAATGTTCGACTATAAGAATTTAATGATGTTGTTAATAATTAAACTGTTAATATTAACATAGATGAACATATTGTTTTAGATAGAATTAGGAAGCTTAAGCTAGCTAGGGTAGGCGATCCGGGTGATGTCCAACCTAGAGTCCATATAGACGTGACACAAGTGTTGTGCGAGTCCCTTGTCCTTGTCTTTCATAGCTCTGGGATGGTTTCCTTAAACTGGAACAAGGTTAAAAAGTCCCCATCTTTAAAAAAATAGGTAAGGCGGACTCAGATAACTGTTTGACGACAATATTTGAGAACATGCTTCACGAGATCTTTAGGGATGTTAATTATGACAACCTAGATAGGGAAGGTCATATTAAGGGCACCCAACGTGGCTTGAAAAAATGTGGTCATTTATTACAAATTTGTTTGTATTTTTTGAAGAAGTCACCAAGTTGGGGATGTGGAAAGCCCAGTAGATAATGTTTAATAGACATCCAAAAAGATTTTGACAAGTTATGTCACAAGATGCTTCTGTACAAGATCGAGGCCTCCGATATTAGTGGTAATATGTTGAGCTGGATTGAGAACCCGCTGGGGGTCGGAGGAAGAAAATAGTTATGGATGGATTTGGATCTGTTTGCAGACCGGTCACCAGTGGTGTCCCGCAGGGTTCGGTGTTAGTACCATTGCTCTTTACTATTATAATTAATGATCTAGATGTAGGTGTTGAGGGCACGATTTGCAGATGATACTAAGATTTGTGCGAGTGTCAGGACTGTAGACGATTTTCGACTGTTTCAGGCAGATCTTGATGCGTTGGAGTATTGTGCTCGTGATGGACTAATGATATTAGTCTAGTCTATCATCTTAGATGTTTAGATACTTTGGAAAAGTGCAGTTTTATGCATTTGGGAAGGATGAGTGATGAACATACATACACACTTCAGGGAAAATCACTTTTGCAGCTGGAGAAAGAAATCGCGAGAGCGGGAGATCACCGGAGCGGCGGGAAACAGTGAGTGCAGAGCGAGGATAAAAACAGCGCACAGCGAGAGCGGGAGATCACCGGAGAGAGGCGGGAAACAGTGAGAGCGGGGCGAGGATAAAAACAGCGCACAGCGAGAGCGGGAGTTCACTGGAGCGGCGGGGAACAGTGAGAGCGGAGCGAGGATAAAAACAGCGCACAGCGAGAGCGGGAGTTCACCGGAGCGGCGGGAAACAGTGAGAGCGGAGCGAGGATAAACACAGCGCACAGAGAGAGCGGGAGTGGAACGACCGCGTTCCGATAAAATTCAAAGAGTGACGTCACAGGTGAAGCGGGTTGGTGATTGGTGAGACCGGAGCTGATTGGTGAGTAGGTTCAGGTGAGTATTTCTACCATTTTACTGTAAGTAAACTAATAAGAAAGGGAAGGTCTGCAGGTTTTATAGCAGGTAGTGTTTTTTTTTAGTGAACCGAGGTCCCTAGTATAGTTAACATTTTCGAATTTCAACGTAATTTAAAAGGGGTAACGAAGCTAAGGCAAGTAATGGCAGCAGACCTCGCACCCATGATATGCCCCTCCTGCACGATGTGGGAAGTCATGGACACTACTAGTGTCCCTGCCGACCATGTGTGCAGGAAGTGTGTCCACCTGCAGCTACTGACTGATCGTATCTCGGAGCTGGAGCTGCGGGTGGATTCACTGTGGCGCATCCGCGATGCAGAGAAACTCGTGGATAGCACGTTTAGCGAGTTGGTCACACCGCAGGTAAAGGTAGTACAGGCAGGAAGCGAATGGGTGACCACCAGGCAGAGTAAGAGGTGCAGGCAGGTAGTGCAGGGGTCCCCTGTGGCCATCCCCCTCTCAAACAGGTATGCCGTTTTGGATACTGTTGGGGGTGATGGCTCACCAGGGGAAGGTGGCAGCAGCTAGTTTCATGGCACCGTGGCTGGCTCTGCTGCACAGGAGGGCAGGAAAAAGAGTGGCAGAACTATAGTGATAGGGGACTCGATTGTAAGGGGAATAGACAGGCGTTTCTGCGGACGCAACCGAGACTCCAGGATGGTATGTTGCCTCCCTGCTGCAAGGGTCAGGGATGTCTCGGAGCGGCTGCAGGACATTCTGGAGGGGAGGGTGAACAGCCAGTTGTCGTGGTGCATATAGGTACCAACAATATAGTTAAAAAAACAGGAGGAGGTCCTACAAGCTGAATTTAGGGAGTTAGGAGTTAAACTAAAAAGTAGGACCTCAAAGGTAGTAATCTCAGGATTGCTACCAGTGCCACGGGCTAGTCAGAGTAGGAATGACAGGATAGCTGGGATGAATACGTGGCTTGAGAGATTCAAATTCCTGGGACATTGGAAACGGTTCTGGGGGAGGTGGGACCAGTACAAATTGGACTGTCTGCATCTGGGCAGGACTGGAACCAATGTCCTTGGGGGAGTGTTTGCTAGTGCTGTTGGGGAGGGTTCAAACTAAAGTGGCAGAGGGATGGGAACCGATGGAGGAAGTCAGTGGGAAGTAAAGTGGTGACAGAAACAAAAGGCAGTAAGGGAGAATGTACAAAACATGACCGGACAAATGGTCTGAGAAAGCAGTTGTAAACAATTTTACAACACCAAGTTATAGTCCAGCAATTTTATTTTAAATTCACAAGCTTTCGGAGATTTTCTCCTTCCTCAGGCAAATGTTTGAAACATTTGCCTGAGGAAGGAGAAAATCTCCGAAAGCTTGTGAATTTAAAATAAAATTGCTGGACTATAACTTGGTGTTGTAAAATTGTTTACAATTGTCAACCCCAGTCCATCACCGGCATCTCCACATCCTGAGAAAGCAGGGCAAAGACCAAGGGAAGACTAGATTAAACTGCATTTATTTCAATGCAAGAAGTCTGATGGGCAAGGTAGATGAACTCAGGGCATGGGTAGGTACATGGGACTAGGATGTTATAGCTATTACTGAAAAATGGCTAAGGGAGGGGCAGGACTGGCAGCTCAATGTTCCAGGGTACAGATGCTATAGGAAAGATAGAGCAGGATGTAAGAGAGAAGGGGGAGTTGCGTTCTTGATTAGGGAGAACATCAAGGCAGTGGTGAGAGAGGATATATCCGAGGGTTCGCCCACTGAGTCTATATGGGTAGAACTGAAAAATAAGAAGGGAGAGATCATCTTGATAGGATTGTACTACAGACCCCCAAATAGTCAACGGGAAATTGAGGAGCAAATATGTCAGGAGATTACAGACAGTTGCAAGAAAAATAGGGTGGTAATAGTTGGGGACTTTAACTTTCCCAACATTGACTGGGACAGCCGTAGCATTAGGGGCTTGGATGGAGAGAAATATGTTGAGTGTATTCAGGAGGAATTTCTCATTCAGTATGTGGATGGCCCGACTAGAGAGGGGGCGAAACTTGACCTCCTCTTGGGAAATAAGGAAGGGCAGGTGACAGAAGTGTTAGTGAGGGATCACTTTGGGACCAGTGATCATAATTCCATTAGTTTTAAGATAGCTATGGAGAATGATAGGTCTGGCCCAAAATTTAAAATTCTAAATTGGGGAAAGGCCAATTTTGATGGTATTAGACAGAAACTTTCCGAAGTTGATTGGGAGAATCTATTGGCAGGCAAAGGGACGTCTGGTAAGTGGGAGGCTTTCAAAAGTGTGTTAACCAGCGTGCAGATTAAGCACATTCCTTATAAAGTGAAGGGCAAGGCTGGTAGAAGTAGAGAACCTTGGATGACTCGGGAGATTGAGGCCCGAGTCTGAAAGAAGAAGAAGGCATATGACATGCATAGGCAGGTGGGATCAAGTGGATCCCTTGAAGAGTGTAGTGATTGCCGGAGTAGAGTTAGGAGAGAAATCAAGAGGGCAAAAAGAGGACATAAGATTGCTTTGGCAGATAAGGCAAAGGTGAATCCAAAGAGCTTCCACAAATACATAAAGGGCAAAAGAGTAACGAGGGAGAGAGTGGGGCCTCATAAGGATCAACAAGGTCATCTATGTGCGGAACCACAAGAGATGGTTGAGATCCTAAATGAATATTTCGCATCGGTATTTACGGTTGAGAAAGACATGGATGTTAGGGAACTTGGGGAAATAAATATTGATGTCTTGAGGAGAGTACATATTACAGAGAGGGAGGTGCTGGAAGTCTTAACGCGCATCAAGGTAGATTAATCTCCGGGACCTGATGAAATGTATCCCAGGACGTTATGGGAGGTTAGGGAGGAATTTGCGCGTCCCCTGGCAGAGATATTTGAATCATCGACAGCGACAGGTGAGGTGCCTGAAGATTAGAGGGTAGCAAATGTTGTGCCTTTGTTTAAGAAGGGCGGCAGGGAAAAGCCTGGGAACTACAGACCGGTGAGCCTGACATCTGTCGTGGGTAAGTTGTTTGAAGTTATTCTGAGAGACAGGATCTCCGGGCATTTGGAGAGGCAGGGACTGATTAGGAACAGTCAGCATGGTTTTGTGAGTGAAAAATCAAGTGTCACAAAATTGATTGAGTTTTTTGAAGGGGTAACCAGGAAGATAGATGAGGGCTGTGCAGTAGACGTGGTCTACATGGACTTTAGCAAAGCCTTTGACAAGGTACCGCATGTTCGGTTGTTACATAAGGTTAAATCTCACGGGATCCAAGGTGAGGTAGCCAATTGGATACAAAATTTGATTGACGGTAGAAGACAGAGGGTGGTTGTGGAGGGTTGTTTTTCAAACTGGAGGCCTGTGACCAGCGGTGTGCCTCAGGGATCGGTGCTGGGTCCGCTGTTATTTGTTGTTTATATTAATGATTTGGATGAGAATTTAGGAGGCATAGTTAGTAAGTTTGCAGATGACAGCAAGATTGGTTGCATTGTGGACAGTGAAGAAAGTTATCTAGGATTGCAACGGGATCTTGATAAATTGGGCCAGTGGGCCGATGAATGGCAGATGGAGTTTAATTTCGATCAATGTGAGGTGATGCATTTTGGTAGATCGAATCGGGCCAGGACCTACTCCGTTTATGGTAGGTCGTTGGGGAGAGTTATAGAACAAAGAGATCTAGGAGTACAGGTTCATAGCTCCTTGAAAGTGGAATCACAGGTAGATAGGGTGGTGAAGAAGGCATTCAGCATGCTTGGTTTCATTGGTCAGAACATTGAATACAGGAGTTGGGATGTCTTGTTGAAGTTGTACAAGACATTAGTTAGGCCACACTTGGAATACTGTGTACAGTTCTGGTCACCCTATTATAGAAAGGACATTATTAAACTAGAAAGAGTGCAGAAAAGATTTACTAGGATGCTACCGGGACTTGATGGTTTGACTTATCGGGAGAGATTGGATAGACTGAGACTTTTTTCCCTGGAGAGTAGGAGTTTTAGGGGTGATCTTATAGAAGTCTACAAAATAATGAGGGGCATCGATAAGGTAGATAGTCAAAATATTTTCCCAAAGGTAGGGGAGTCTATAACGAGGGGGCATAGATTTAAGATGAGAGGGGCGAGGTACAAAAGGGTCCAGAGGGGCAATTTTTTCACTCAAAGGGTGGTGAGTGTCTGGAACGAGCTGCCAGAGGCAGTAGTAGAGGCGGGTAATATTTTGTTTTTTAAAAAGCATTTGGACAGTTACATGGGTAAGATGGGTATAGAGGGATGTGGGCCAAGTGCAGGCAACTGTGACTAGCTTAGTGGTATAAACTGGGCGACATGAACATGTTGGGCCGAAGGGCCTGTTTCCATGTTGTAAACTTCTATGATTCTATTCTATGAATGTTTTTAGTGATTGAGCTCTCAAAGTTAATGAGAAATGCAGTGCTGCGATACCTAAAGCGAATAGGGTGCTGGGGTCCATTTATTGGACATGGTGATATCGGAACATAGGAATAGGAGTAGGCCATACAGCCCCGCCAGCCTGTTCCACCATTCGAATGGACCATGCATGATCTGTATCTTACCTCCTTTTACCAACTTTGGTTTTGTAACCCTTAACATCCTTGGCTCACAAAATTCTATCAATCTCAATTTTGCAATTGTTAATTGAACCGCAGCCTCAACAGCTTTTTGGGGGAGATTGTTCTCGATTTCCACAACCCTTTGTGTGAAGAATTGCTTCCTGACATCAGCAATGCACGGCCTCGCTCTAATTTTAAGTTTATGCTCCCTTGTTCTGGACTCCCCACCAGAGGAAATAAATTCTTTCTATCAACCCTATCAAATCCTTTAATCACCTTAAACACCTCGATTGGGTCACTCCTTAATCTTCTGTGGTCAAGGGAATACAAGCATGGTCTAGGCAACGTTTCCTCATAATTAAACCCTTTTAGCCCCGGTATCAGCCTGGTCAATCTGCACTGCACCCCTCCAAGGCCAATATATCCTTCCTGAGGTGCGGTGCCCATTACTGAATGCAGTACTCCAGATGGGGTGTCACCAGAGTTCTGTACAGCTGTAACATAACTTCCACCCCCTTGTATTCCAGTCCTCTTGAGATAAATGCTCAAAATTCCATTAGCTTTTTAAATTATCCTTTGAACCTGTCCACTAGCTTTTATTGATTCCTGTACTTGGACCCCTAAACCTCTCTGCTCCTCCACAGTGCCTAACTTCTCGCCATTTAGAAAATACCCTGATCAATCTTTCTTAATTCAAAGTGGATGACCTCACACTTTACAACATTGAACTCCAATTGATTACAAAACAACACCTATTATTTTGTCCATTTACAAGACCATGGTCAGGCCTCGCTTTGAATAATTTGTCCAGTTTTGCTCTCGACCCATAATGGGTGATATTGAGTCTTTGGAAAATGTACAGAGGAGGGCCATTAGACTAATTCCCAGTTTAAAGCATCCTAGTTGTCAAGATAGGCTAAAGGAGCTGGGACTCTACACTTTACAGAAGTGTAGACTTAGGAGTGATTTGATCAAGGTGTATAAGATGATGGAGGGAATAGATTGTGCTCGAATAGTTATCTTGTGCCAACTAAATAGGTTAGGGAGGACCAAGGGTCACAATTTTAAGTTGTGCAAAGCTAGATCAATTTAGATGGCAGGAAGTGTTTCTTTTCACAGAGAAAAATGAACCTCTGGAACAGGTTGCCGGCTCGTGCAGTGACGTCGATTCGCTGAATTCCTTCATGCGAGAGCTGGACCTGTTTCTGTCTGGGGTGGACATCACCTGGTCCAAAAGGTAGGTACTGCATAGAATTATCAGAGTGATCTCCGTGGAGGACAAGCTTTCACAGACTCAGAAGGTTAGACAAGAGGAGGAAAGTCAGAAGACACTTTGTTGAGGTCCATCAAACGGCTCGCTGATGTGGGGAAGTGCTGCATATACCTTATTTTATATTATTAGGTACAGTTAAGCCCTACTGATTGAATTTGTGAAGACAATAATACCGATTGGTTTGTGAGGTTTTTTTTGCTGTGAAATGAAGCAGTTTATCGATTGGGAGCAGCTTCATCTTAACAATTGTTTCCTGTGTCCAAATATTGAAAGATTGGTGAGGCGTGAGACACATGTGCAGAAACAGGAATATCCAGTTCCTTTTACATCCCTTGGTTACAGTATCTCATTGTTCGATATTGGGCAATGCATAAACACGAATTGCCAATTCCGATTATCAGAGGGAACTACTGTTACATCCCTGAGTTCAAGTGTCATATTGTTAGATTTGGGGCAGTGCAGAAAAATGAATATCCGGTTATGATTACAGGCGGAACTATTTTCACATCCCCGGTATCAGCCGTGGCTCATTTGATAGCAATCTCGCCCCTGAATCAGAACGTTGTGGCTTTAAGTCCCATTCTAGAGACTTGAGTACAAAATGCAAGCTGACACTCCAGTCAGAAGATGTGCTGCACTGTCGAAGGTGCCGTCTTTCGGATAAGACGTTAAATTGAGGCCCTGTCTGCCCCCTAAGTGGACGCAAAAATTCCATGGCACTATTTCGAAGAAGAGCAGGGGAGTTCTGGTGTCCTGGCTCATATTTATCCCTCAACCAACACCTTAAAAACAAATGATTTGGTCATTATCATATTACTGTTTGTCGGACCTTGTGTGAAAATTTGCTGCCTCGTTTCCTACATTACAACAGTGACTGCACTTCAAGAGTGCTGCATTGGCTGCAATGCATTTTGGGATGTCCCGAGGTCATGAAAGGCGCTGTATAAATGCATGACTGTATTTCTTTTTCTGGGTTACAGTATCGTATTGTTAGGTATGCGGCAGTGCAGAAACAGGAATATCCTGTTCAGATTATAAAGCGGAACTATTGTTGCATCCCTGGGTTACTCTGTAGTATTGTGAGATTTTGGACAGTGCAGAAACATGAATATCCAGTTTAGATTATAAGGCGGAATTATTGTTACATCTCTGGTTTACACTGTCATATTGTTAGACACGGGGCAGTGCCACACACCGTCCTCCAGGATCTTTCAAACACGTCACTAATGTCAATCTAAGAGAAACGTGAAGCGAAGATGTTTACAGAACAGGGGGAGTCTCTTTGGCCCATCGTGTCAGCGCCAGTTAATAGCTAAAACAATTCAAAACGTATGCCATGGCAAACTATCTTCCAAATGTCTTTTATCTTCATCAATTTCAAATATGTATTGAATTTTCTCTTAAATGATGCAATGGTAAAAGTTGCAATTGCCTCTTTTCTGGTTTTTCCATTCCCTGTGGTAAAACATTCCATGTTCCAAAAAATCTCTGCATGAAGAATTTACTCTTACACTATTACATGATGAGCTGAAATTGATGACCCCTTGATGACCCCTTGTCACTGATCCAAACAACCTGAGGATGCAATAATTCTCAATTAATCTATTACTGCTCTATCACTGATCCTTACCATCAGAGGATACAATAATTCTCGATTACTCTATCACTGATCCTCACAACCCGAGGATACAGTAATTCTCTATTTCTCTATTACTGATCCTCACAACCCGAGGATACAGTAATTCTCTATTACTCTATCACTGATCCTCACAACCCGAGGATACAGTAATTCTCTATTTCTCTTTCACTGATCCGCACAACCCGAGGATACAGTAATTCTCTATTTCTCTATTACTGATCCGCACAACCAGAGGATACAGTAATTCTATATTTCTCTATTACTGATCCTCACAACCAGAGGATAAAGTAATTCTCTATTTCTCTATTACTGATCCTCACAACCAGAGGATACAGTAATTCTCTATTACTCTATTACTGATCCTCACAACCAGAGGATACAGTAATTCTCTATTTCTCTATTACTGATCCTCACAACCAGAGGATACAGTAATTCTCTATTTCTCTATTACTGATCCTCACAACCAGAGGATACATTAATTCTCTATTTCTCTATTACTGATCCTCACAACCAGAGGATACAGTAATTCTCTATTTCTCGATCACTGATCCTCACAACCCGAGGATACAGTAATTCTCTATTTCTCTATCAAAAGCCTTCATATTTAAAATTTAAATCTCCTCTTCTCTATTTCCGTGGAAATAATCCCGGTATTTCAAATCTTTCTTCATACAGTTTCCCTTCCCTGGCGTCATTCGAAAGAATCTATATTGTGCACTCTGTGGGTTTAATGTTGTTTCTATAATGGGGAATCCAAACAGCACACTATACTGTGGAACAACAGGCGTAAACCAAACAAAATAAATGGTAAAACTTCACCCTATTCATCAGCTCGAGAGAGCAGTAAAACGGGTTATAAACAAAGAGAAAAAAAGGCAAATAATTTATAAACCTTCACCTTGGTCACTGTAGGTGATCTCATCTTGGAATGAAGACTCCCTAATGGTTGTCACTCAGTCTATTTTCCCCACATTTGACTGCCATGCTTTGAGCCATATCCACGCTCCAGAATGCCCTCTATTTCAATGCGCTGTCTGTCGATAAACCGAGTTACGTTTTTGGAACAAAACAGTGTTCACGAGTAGTTGTCAATGTTAATTTATCTCAACAATCCGTTTATTATATAAATCTCTTTCAGGTACAATAATATTAGCCCTGAAATTACTTTTGCTCATACAGTGGACAACTAATGAACACATTCAAATGAAAGTCAACAACAACTCGCATTCACAGACCGCCTTTAATGTAATAAACATTCCCAAGGGGATTCACGGAAGAGTGGGTAAAAACGGGCGCTAAAGGAACAAGAAGATATCAGGAGGAGTGGCGACAACCTTGGTCAACGAGGGAGTTTAAGGTGGGTGTAAAAGGAGGAAAAGGAAATGGTTAGACGGAGGGGATAAGGTTGGTTTTCGAGAGTAGGATTTAGATGCCTGAAGGAATGGTCACTTTAGGTGGGATGAAGAAAGTTGTGGATGGTAAAATATAACAATAACTACTTGTATTTAAATAGCGGATTTAACATAGATAACTATCCTATTCCGATTTCGTGAGCTATAATCAGACAAATATGGGCCCCCTGCTGAAGAAAGACATATTAGGAGGGATGACATCAGCTTGAAGCAAGAGATAGTTTCCATGCAGGGTCTGAGAGATAGAAAAAACTTGCTTTTACATAGCGCCTTTCAAGACCTGAGGACGCCCAAAACGCATTATAGTAAATGAAGCACATTTTGAAGTTCAGTCATGGTGATAATGTACGAAATGCGGCAGAAAATTTGCCCACAGCAAGTTTTCACAAACTGCAATGTGATTAATGAGCAGAAAATCGGTTTTAGTAATGTTGGTTGAGGGATAAATATTGCCCAGGACACCGGGAAGAACTTCCCTGCTTTTTTTTGAACATTGCCGTGGGATGTTTTACATCTACCTGAGAGGGCAGATGGGCCCTCGGTTTAACGGACCCTATTAAAGTCAGCACCTCTGACAGTGCAGCGCTCCCTCAGTGCTGCAATGCAGTGTCAGCCTGGATTATGTGCTCAAGTCTCTAGAGTGAAATTGAAATCACAACCGTCAGACTCAAGAGCGAGACTGCTACCACTTAACCACGGCTGACAGTTCAAAAGGGGAGAGGGAGATGGAGGGACATGGGGAGTGCACTTTGGAGTGTGGATATGGCAGAAGGCACGGCTGTCAAATGCAGGGCAAATGGACAGTGGATGCACAGGCGGTCAGAGACGGATGAATTGAATTTTATGCAGGGGCTGCCGGGCTGGCGGAGGTGATAGAGATATGGAGGTTGAGGCCCTGGTGGATTTCAGTGTAATAAAGAATAAAAATAAACTACAGGCTTAGGAGACTGGAAGCCAGTGCTGGTCAGTAAGGACTTGGTGATTGGTGAGGGACTCATTAATCAAAAAGAGAGGGGTGGGGATGGAATCAGTAGCAATGATGTGGAGATTGTTGGGTCAAAGATCATCACTTCCCAATCTTTAACTGTAGGAAATTGTGCTCCTTTTAAAACAGAATGTCGATCGGACAACACAATGAATTGGAATGGTCAAGAGAGTCGGTGGTTTTGTCAGCGTCCATTTGAAAACTGGTCCATGTCTGTGGTCAATGTCACCAAAGGGCAGCATGTAGATGAGGAAGAGCAGGGAGCCAATGATTGAAGCTTTAGAAACATCAGATAGAACGGTGACAGGGTCGGAAGAGAAGCTTCTCCTGGCTATGATCAGATAGGTGAGTGGAACCAAGCTAGGGTATTCCCACCAAAAGAGGGCAATGATCGATGAATGGGGAGGTGAAGGGTGAGTTTCCTGCAGGTGTGTAGGAGAGGTTGGAGATGGGGAGGAGCGGGCCATGGAGAGATTTAAACCCCAGGATGAAAATGTTAAATGTTAGGCGACCGGGAACTGGGAATCAGTGAGGGTCAGTGAGGCCGAGCAGGACGTGTTGCTGGTTCGAAGGTGTGGGTTATCAGCCAGCAGTGAACTGGAGGAATGGAATCTGGAGGGTCAAAGACTTTGATCAGGGTTTCAATGGCAATGGGTTGAGGAAGGAATGGAGGCGAGTGAGCGAAGCTCGGGGCCTTTGTGATGGACGTCAAATCGGGTCATGAGCTCGGCTCGGGGTTAGACGGGACCAATTTTATTGAAGCAGTCAACCAATGCAAAATAAATGGGTAAACATCTGCAGCAAAATAACGGAGAGAGGAATAGCAATGAAGCTCTTCCTAATATCACCCACAGTCATTTCTCGGCTGTAATCCTCAACGTGGCCTTTAACTGTCCCCGTGTCAGAGATTCAAAATTCATATTTTAACTGGGAAACTGGAGGAACAGAGTGAAACGGGCCTGCTTGTGTCCCTGGATTCAGTGTACACGCAGCGAAATCGGTAAAATGTAAAAATGTATCGGCAGGAGTGAACATGGTCAATACAATTATATGAAAACTGTAAATGAAGCCGCTCATTGTTGTTGGACGAGTCCTTTCTGAGCACAGCTTGTAACTTTATTCCTGAGTGAGGTCTCATTAAGATAATGTCCTGGACTTTGACATGTTTGTGATATATCCATGTCATCATTTACATCGGAGTCAAAGCTGCTGATGAAATGTGTTTGTTCAAGGGCCTGTAACTAATAGCAATGATCAGGGGTATAACCGTGTCAGTGGCGATTTATCCCCTGTATAAATCAGGGCTTGTTGCAATGTATCAGCTCAGAGTGCCTGCCGGAGCTGCGGTTTTCAGATCAACAAAAGTCAGAGCTTCTCACAGAAATGGGATATCTAGTAATATTTCAGATAGAACGCATTTACTATCCTGTTCTTGCAGTCATTGGAGTTCCGGGTAAGCCGTTATATCATATGTGAATATTATAAACCGGTGTTAACTGTGCTGCTGTATTGGTAAATTATTTTTTTCCCATCATGTTTTACACAACCGCCTGTTCTGTTCTATTAGTTGAATGATGGGATGTTTAATGTCTCTGCTCTTTCAGTCTTGTCGAAGAAGCATTTTTTCTGGAATATATTTTGTTTATCCAACTCTGGTATTGTTACTGGATAATTCCCTGTGCTGAATGAATTGTTGAACAATGGTGTGTCCTTAACTTTTAAACGTTCGGTTATGTAGCAATTGAATCATACCTGTATTGATATTTGTTTATCCAACCCTGGCATTGTTACTGGATTATTCTTTGGACTGAATGCATTGAAATCAGGTGTCTGTGCTAAGAGTTGGTCTCAGACCATCAGGAGCTGTTAACAGTTTCATGTTGTGGAACTAACCTGGCCTGGAGTATTATTTCATATATGTGTTTTCAGTGTTTGATAATGAGACAGCTGACGGTCTCAATGTTACAAGGAGGCAGCGGAATGTCCTCCCTCCCCGACAACATGGTTCAGTTTAACTGCGATTTCAATGTATTTATTGGTTATCAATGTGAAGACATATTATTTCATTGTATGTGTATCTGACGCAGCTCCTGAGGTCTGGTTACTGAACTGAGTTTGCTGCTGATTCTTTCACATCTCATTCTCTGATTCACTGTGGATGAATTCACTGTAAAATGCAATGTTTTGAGGTTATGTTGTATCAGTTTTCACTTCAGTTGTTGGAATGTTGAGCCCTTCTATTTATCTGTAGATTATAAGTAGCAGCAGTGATGTTGGTGTTTTGTTAATTGAACAATGCCGCCATCTAACGCTGTACTTTGTAATTACAGGAGAAGGAATTTCAATTATTGTGAGGTGTGTCTGGAAGAGGCATTCGATTCTGTTTATTCCATGCATTGTAGATGAAGTGAACAGTGTCGGTGAACAGGTGGAGACTTGGGTGATCTGTAGAAATATTAAACTGTTCACAGAGGCTTCAACATTTAACAAACTGACACTAAGTTTAGGATCGTTGGAACACGGGGCTGGTGAAGAGAAAGCAGTCGCAGGATGTTAGGATTTACTGGGATGTGAAAAGGGGCATTGAAAAAGAGAATAGAGAGAGTGCGGAAGGATAGAGAGGAGCGATAGAGAACGGGACAGAGACGGAAAACAAGAGAGAGGAGTGATGATATGAGAGAGAGAGAGACAGAGAGAGAGAGAGAGACAGAGAGAAAGACACACTCGGAAAATGAGAGCGGGAAAGGGAGAGCAGCAGTGGTGTGAAATTATGTACAATTATGAAGAGAAAATGTAACTGGAAGGTATTATTAGGATTTTGTCAGATTGTGAGAGTTTTATTGTACTCGCACCGGGTGTGTTTATCACTATCCGGTCCTCAGTCTGTTTATGTGAATGTGCCTTTTACTTGTTTACTGATTGGATTCATAAACATTGGTGAAATGTATTTAAAGAATAAAATCAGTGATTTCTCGATCCCATTGAATTATTAATGAATTGTATTCTACAAGCTATGTGTCAGCTTAATTTGATAAAGAATGAGGCCATTTCAAATAATATATTTTGATTTAATTTTAATTGAGTGTGTAAATTAAATTTATTGAACACATTTTATACCAAACGACCATTGACATGAAATGTTTCATTTATTAATTGGATTGTGTTACTGGGACCTATAAATTAGATTTCCTCTAACACTCTGTTGCAGTCTCTCCCTGTGAATCCCAGCCTCTCCTCCCACTGCATTGAAGCCTCTGTCTCCTCAACCGTTGCATCAGTTCATACACTTTCCCAAATCATCTGCTCCTGACTG
Organism: Heptranchias perlo; assembly: GCF_035084215.1. Lineage (NCBI taxonomy): Eukaryota > Metazoa > Chordata > Chondrichthyes > Hexanchiformes > Hexanchidae > Heptranchias > Heptranchias perlo. Next base: position 1,558,782 of record NW_027139666.1, read on the forward strand.
CCCTCAAGCTCCTGCATGTCCTTTTCCTTGTCTCCCTCCCAATCCCACTCACTGGCTCAGCCTCCTGCTGCCTCTTCCAATCCGATCCGAAGCCTCAAACACACCAGATCTCGGCCCTTCCCATCTTGTGCCGGACCTGTCGACTCTATTCACCCAGATCAACTCCCTCTGTCCACTCACCTTCCCGGCCATCGATCATTTTCCCGTTCATCTTGAGCCAAATCCGGATTTAACCCATTCGATTCCCGGTCGGTATAAACCTTATCCCTTGCCCACCGGCACTGCGCCCTCACTCAGTCCATCCAGTGGATCCGGTTCTCACTTCACTCACTTTCTGCATCAATTTCCTAGTTCATTATTGATAACTGTGTTTAAAAGCGCTGCCCAGGTCAGTGCATCAGTTTCTAACGTTTGATTCAGAACAAAGCTGGAAATTTTATCCCGGATCCTGTCAAACTGCTGCTTTGGCTCCAGACCTGATCAGTAATTTCTCTGCTTCTGTTTCTTTCTCCTGTAGTTAACTTGGTGGCGATTGTGATCCTGTCCCGAGGAAAGTGCGGACTCTCCAAATGTATCACTCGCTACCTGGTGGGAATGGCGGCGGCCGATCTCCTGGTCGTTATCACCGACGTCATAATGTGGCGAATTGTTAATATTTATTTCCCAGTTTCATTCTTGGCCATTACCGCGGCGTGTTGCATAATTGTCACCCTGAGTTTTGCAGCCATAGCGGCCTCTGTCTGGTTCACAGTCGCTTTCACCTTTGATCGATTTGTGTCCATTTGTTGTCAGAAGCTGAAAACAAAATATTGCACCAAGAAAACGGCAGCAGTTGTTATCGGGGTGGTGAGTGCGCTGAGCTGTTTACTAAACATTCCCTGGTACTTTGTACTTGGCCCGGAATATATAATGGACAATGTATCCCGGGGTTGTGTCTGGAAAACGACCTTTTTCACTTCACCTTCATGGGCAGCGTTTGACTTGTTTAATCTTGTGTTAATGTCTTGTCTCCCATTCATTCTGATTTTGCTGTTCAATGTTCTCACCGCCAGGCACATTTTAGCGGCCAGTCGAGTCCGCCGGGGACTCCGGGGCCACAGCAATGGAGAGAATCACAAGGATCCAGAGATGGAGAACCGAAGGAAATCCATCATTTTACTCTTCAGTATATCAGGCAGTTCTTTATTGTTATGGAGCACATTCATTTTTTATTTTATCTCTCTGCGTATAACAAACACCCAATACTACACTGCCAGTGACATTGAGTCATCTGGATTCATGCTTCAAGTTTTCAGTTCCTGCACCAACACGTGTATTTATGCTGTGACCCAGACTAAATTTAGGAAGGAGCTGAAGAACGGGCTGAAATACCCACTGAATCTAATTGTTACATACGTTAAATCACAGAAAGTCTCAAGACTTTTCATCTGAAATTAAATAGACTCAATTAAAGTAGATTTTCACATTTGGCGGTGGAGTAAGATGGGCGGGAGCGGATCGGACGCCAGTTATTCACCGCGCCTGATTTTACCAGCCATTAAAATCAATGAGTTCACTAAAGTAACAGATATCAATCCAATACTTTCAATGCATTTGGAAATACCAAGCAGGAATTATATTTTGTTCGACAAATGCGGTGTTGTGAAATGATACAAGATGTGATTCTAACATGAAATGGTTTGCTGTTATTAGTCTGGAAATAATATGTTTTCAATATTAAATGTTTAATCCTGCAATGAATAAAATCAAATCCTCCATTTCGGTTGATGATTATTTCCCATCACACACACTGCCCGGTGGGATGGACTGAGGGTGAGCTGCCAGGGTCAGACAGCGTCCTGTTCATTGGGACATTTTTTTGACCAGAACAGAATAAATATGTACCAACACACGGACCGTCACTAACTGGTAACATATTAATGTACTTTTAAACTCCATTGGGGATTTCCGGACATCGTTTCATCTCTAAACTGCTGGGCAGCAATGTTGACTCACTGCAGGGAGTTTCATGGGACATGAGGCTGGGCCAGGTTACACAGATCTGTAAGGAAACTTTCTGATACATTTCGGAGTAGATCAGGGGTTGGGAAATTTCTCAAGGCCGCAGCAGGACAAGACAAAGCTCTCCTGCTCCTCCTTGTCCCACGAAATATGAGTTATAAAGAAACTTCTCAGTGTTCTGCACCACTCAATGCCCATCGAAAGGGCGGCTCCTCCACCCAGTTGTAACCAACATTAAATGGTGTCCCGTGTACGTCATAATACTCTGATTTACATATTAAACGTGGCCTGACCGGAAACAGGTGGATGTTGCAAAGGCCGCTCTTCTCAGGACTCTCCCCACAATGGTGGAGGCAGGAACGCCAGTTTAAAGGTGCAGTAAGTGACCTGACACCATTTACTAGCTTCTACCACCCAATTTCAGCCAGGGGGAATAATTAAATTCGGTTAAACCTTTCCTGGCCTACGCCCTAGTATCAATCTTCGAAGCCCACAAACTGCTCCATTGTCTCAAACTGCACCGGTTCACAACACGTGGAGGGAAATTTTCATCAGCGCTGGGGGCTGAACTGGAGGAGCACATCACCCGCCCCTTATAGAACCGGCCCGATTTTAATTACTGCTCAGTCAGTTTACCGTCCAAGCAGTGAAGGTGAATTTACCCCCTACACCTCTGACCGCTGACTCCGAGCGTGAAAGACATCAGACTGTTTTTGCCAAACACTAACATAAATGAGGGCCAATGGATCCGTGTATTCAGCTAAAAGGCGATAAACACCTCCACAGAAACAGGACTCCTATCTGAGAGAGGCAGTGGAGCGCTTATGAGTGATAATAACAAATTTAGAGCACCAGCGTTGTTCTGGAAATTTGTGGTCTGTCACATGGTAAATCTGCTCTGCAGCTCATGTGGAAATCAAATGGCTCTTGGTGAGCAACAGTTAATTATTGGCAATTCAAGGTAATTAAACAAATATTCCCCAACAATGATTCATATTATGGCCTCGTACCCAGAGAAGTTAGCCATTGGTCGCACTGGTATTCGGTGAGAGATATCTCGAATGGTCCATCGGTCTCACTGGTATTCGCTGACAGATATCTCGAACGGTCCATTGGTCTCACTGGTATTAGCTGAGAGAAATCTTCAACAGTCCATCGGTCCCACTGGTATTCGGTGAGAGATAACTCGTATGGTCCATCGGCCTCACTGGTATTCGGTGAGAGATATCTCGAATGGTCCATCAGTCTCACTGGTATTCGGTGAGAGATATCTCGAATGGTCCATCGGCCTCACTGGTATTCGGTGAGAGATATCTCGAATGGTCCATCGGCCTCACTGGTATTCGGTGAGAGATATCTCGAATGGTCCATCGGCCTCACTGGTACTCGGTGAGAGATATCTCGAATGGTCCATCGGTCTCACTGGTTTTCGGTGAGAGATATCTCGAACGGTTCATCGGTCCCACTTGTATTCGTTGAGAGATATCTCGAACGGTCCATTGGTCTCACTGGTATTCGGTGAGAGATATCTCGAACGGTCCATCGGTCTCATTGGGATACGGTGAGGGATATCTCGAACGGTCCATCCGTCTCACTGGTATTCAGTGATAGATATCTCGAACGTTCCATCGGGCTCACTGGTATTCGGTGAGAGATATCTCGAAGGATTATGGAATCTCCCGCTCCACCCCGATTCACATATACATTCGCCTTTACTTTCGAAGGACAGCAGTATACTTGGACCGTCCTCCCTCAAGGTTCCCACAACAGCCCCGCTATTTTCCCTGCTGACATGGAAGGAGCTTTGATAGGGCTGTGAATCCCCGGGCTGTCATCCAATATGCGGATGAAATCCTAATACAGACCGAGACACGGGAAGAGCACCTGCGAATGCTGAGTGAGGTTTTCCGTCGACTGGAGTCTTCTGGATTTAAGTCAATGTCACTAAGCCGCTGTTGATAAAACCTCAGATCACGTTCCTTGGTGTCATCCGAGAGGCAGGGTCCCGGTCTGTGGACCAGGATAAAGTCAAGGTTGTCACCTCCTTACCACGGCCCACCGAAGAGACCTCCCTGCACTTGTTTCTGGGACAGGATTGTGTGGGGATTTTATCTCTGACGATACAGAAATTGCTGCTCCCCTGCATGGCCTACTCTGGGAGGGAGTTGAACGGTAGTGGGCAGAACGCCACACCAACATCATCACCACCCTTAAGACTAGGCTTGTTACTAGTCCGATGATTCCGCCCCCCATTATACAAAAGAATGTGCCCTTTACCCCCTTTCCTGATAACAGAATTCCGTCGCAATACTTGGGCGCTTCCATAACGTGAAGACCAATCGCATTAATTTTTGATCGACTCCTCTCCAAGGAGCTGAGCTGAACTACACAGAATGAGAGAGGCAGGTACTTCCATTGTATTGCGCCCTCTCTCCGTTCCTCCACATCATTGGAGGTCACAAGGTTAAGGTTCACATCACAGTCGAGGGCTCTTCCTAACAAAAGGCCGAATTAAAGAGGGAAATGTGTCTCTTGCCCGAATCACTGATTGGCCGCCTTGTCCACCGAGACCCTCGAGGTCCCAGCAGCAGATGATGTTCGGAGAATTTTTACTGACCCCGATCCGAAAAGGTTTAAATCTCATAGAAAGTAGTTAGATTCCAAATTTGAGCCAAGATAGTTATATAACGGGGTGGTTAAATGGAACTTCAGATGAGTATAAATTGAAAAGCTGCAGCTCTGCCTGTTACACCCACAAGCCGTGTAATCAAATGGAGCAAGTTTGGGGTTTGATACCAATGGTAATGACAGTACCCACACTGAGAAGGATGGGTCTGGTCACGCTGGCCGAGCAGATGCAAGATGTCTCGTGCAGCTGGACTGTACCCCACCACCTGTCGTGAAGTGAACCGTTTTGACCACAGGGCCATCAAACAGTGGACGGCACGGATCGTTTAAAGTGTCCTGCAGGGAAAGGGGTGTGTAGATCCGGTCGGCCAGTTCATCGAACAGACGGTCGACACCATTTACTGGAACGTCGCATCGCCGGAACTGACCAACAGGCACCAAGATGTACCCTGGATGGTGATGAGAAGGGCCCTCCCAGTGCGGTCTTAACTGCACACAGCATCTCAGCACCAACGTGAGCTGCCCTCAAGGCTGCAGCGGGGCGAAACCATCCTCTATTTCGTGGAGGGCTGCCCCTCCCTGCAGAATGTGTGGAGACAGATGCGTTGGTGTCTGTCCCGGTTAATCCCCAACAGCTCGGTGACCCAGGACGCTGTGCTCTACGGGCTGGTTTCCGGTAACCAAACTGAGACAGATATCAACTGCTGCTGGTAGCTCAGCAACTCGTTGAAGGAGGCCCTTTGGTCCGCCAGAAACCAGCTGGTCTTCCAGCTGAAGGAGCTGTCCACGACCGAGTGTTGCCGACTGGCACATTCCAAGGTCCAGGAGTAAGTGCTGTGGGACACATTGAAGCGAGGTGTGGCCTATGCAAAGGCTATATGGGGAAAGGCCACCGTGTAAGGCCATTTCACCTTGTATTGTACAGCATGTATTAGAAGATATGCACAGTGTTTTGAATTGTAATAACGGAATCACAGTGTGTACGATCTGTATTGTATTGTTTTGAATTGTAACTCTGATATTTACATTGAACTGTGTGTATCCATAAATTTTATGAAATAAACTATATTTTGAAATATTAAAAAAATGTTCCGGTCTCACCGTGTCTGTTATTATTGGACAGTGAGGATTGGAAATATAGCCGGACAGAAAAGATGTGGCGAGATATACAAAGAACATCTATTGAAGGCACCAGGTGAGAAATAAGAGTATTTTCTTCAAAGTGGGAAACAATAAACTGTCGAGGAGCAAAGCGATTTGGGTGTCCAGGGACACCAATCACTAAAAACTCGTGCATATGTACAAAAATAATTTTGAAGATCCCAATTTCTAGGCTGTCATATCCGAAGGTACCACTATCAGGTACTAAGCCAACTCTCAGGAATTCGCTGCTGTAATCAGGCCCCAATGCCTCCCTTGCTGGTCCATTCCATACATTCAGCACCCCCTGCATTAAAAAGGTTCATTCAATCATTCTGCTTATCCTATGCCCCAGGTAGAGAAGACGAATAGTGGCAGGAGGACCCTGACCATCAGCCTTATGTGAGTTTGCACATTTCTGCTTTTTATTCCGTATTTTTCATTTATAATTTTTCCCTTTTTTTCTACATTGCTATTTTGATTTCATTCTTGCAGATTTTGCATTTTTAAACAAATTCTCCAAACCCTGTGCGCGGTGAGTGTTGTCTCCGGGCCCTTTGATTGACAGCTCTCACCTCCCCAGCCCCGCTCGCCTCCTTGGCTGACACCTCCCATCACTTGACACGCGGCAGCGTCACTCACCTTAGCCCGCTGACGTCACGACGCGTACGTGCCGCTCCGGCCCGAGGGACGCCACGCATGAGCCGCGCGGTCGCAGTGCCGCGTTCGCTTCGCAACAGGCCGAAGCCGGGAGGATGATGTTGGCGGCCTCGGGCCGGCGGGAGGTCGATGCTGTGGGCGGGGGGCGAGGCCAACAGAGGGAGGGTCCGCACCCTGGAGTGACCTGAGAGGAGAGACGGGCGGAGTTACTCCTCCGTGCCCCGTGAATCTCCACTCTGGCAGAGCCCGGTGTCGAGCTAGGTTCGGGCGGTGGGGGTGGGCGGGGGAGTCACTCTGCCGCCTCCCAGTCAAACGGGCTGTGGGTCGGAGCCGAAAAGTGAGCGAGAATCAAACAGCACAGAGCGAGGCCGCCATGTCCATCGCGCCTGTGCCGGCTCTGTGAAAGAGGCCGCTCGGCCCATGGCGCCTGTGCCGGCCCTGGGAAAAACCGATCCAATTAGTCGCACTGCCCCTGCTCTTTCCCCACAGTCCCGCAAATTTCCCCCCTTCAAGGATTGACCCGATTCCCTTTTGAAAGTTATTATTTAATCTGCTCCCACCGCCCTTTCAGGCAGTGAATTCCAGATCAGGACAACTCGCTGCCTGAAAACATTCTCCTCATCTCCCTCTGGCTCTTTTCCCAATTCCCTTCAATCTGTGTCCTCTGGTTATCGAACCTCCCGCCAGTGGTAACAGTTTCTCCCCATCGACTCCATCAAAACCCCTCCTCATTTTCAACCCCTCTATTAAATCTCCCCTTAACCATCTCTGCGCTGAGGAGAACAATCCCAGCTTCTCCAGCCTCTCTCCGTAACTGAATTCCCTCATCCCCCGTACCAATCTGGTAAATCTCCTACTGAACCTTCTCTGCTCCAAAGACAGTAATCCCAGCTTCTCTATTCTCTCCACATAATTATTATTTTTTTAATAAGTGGGTTGTGCTGGGTATCTGGAAGCTGTAATTCGGTGAGTAGAAAGCAGTGGGAGGATAAGTCTGCAGATTGATTTTGGGAGATGGAGAAGACGGCGATCATGGATTCAGACAAGGGAGGGAGGTGGTCTTTGAGACCGTCCGTGCTCTGTTGTAAGATCTCTGTGTGTTTGTCTTGTTGCAGCCGTTCCCATTTGTACCTGTGGCCTGACTGGTGGATTCTGTGAACTCGACTGCTGCTGTGACCCTGACTGTTACTCCGCGGACATCAATGTCTTCTCCACCTGTCTGCCGGGCAGTGAACCGTAAGTTTCTGTTTGTGTGTTACTACATTGGCTCCCGGTCGGGCACCGCCTCGATTTTAAAATCCTCATCCACGTGTTCAAATCGCACCACAATTTCGCCCCCATTCCTATCTCTGTAACCTCTTCCAAACGATTTATTCTCCCCTGACAACTGTATGTCTCTCCATCCCATGCACTCTCCCCTGGCTCACCACCAGCTTCTCAAGGGCAATTAGGGATGGGCAATAAATGCCGGCCTCGCCAGCGACGCCCACATCCCATGAACAAATAAAAAAAAAACGTGGATTCTACCCCACCCATTTATATCCTCCTGCAGCGCATGTATACTTTACGCTCAGTCAGTGCTGGGAGAGTCACTCCTGTTATACACACAGTCGATGCTGGGACACTCAGTCCTGTTATACACACAGTCCGTGCTGGGACACTCATTCCTGATGATACACACTGTCAGTGTTGGGAGATTCAGTCCTTTTACACATGCTGTCAATGCAGGGACACTCAGTCCTGTTATACACACAGTCAATGCTGGGACACTCATTCCAGATATACACACAGTCAGTGCTGGGACACTCAGTCCTGTTATACACACTGTCAATGCAGGGACACTCAGTCCTGTTATACACAGTCAGTGCTGGGACTCTCAGTCCTGTTATACACACAGTCAGTGCTGGGACACTCAGTCCTGTTATACACACAGTCAATGCAGGGACACTCATTCCTGATATACACAGTCAGTGCTGGGAGACTCAGTCCTTTTACACATGCCTTCAATGCAGGGACACTCAGTCCTGTTATACACACTGTCAATGCAGGGACACTCAGTCCTGTTATACACACTGTCAATGCAGGGACACTCAGTCCTGTTATACACAGTCAGTGCTGGGACTCTCAGTCCTGTTATACACACAGTAAGTGCTGGGACACTCAGTCCTGTTGTACACACAGTCAATGCATGGACACTCATTCCTGATATACACACAGTCAGTGCTGGGAGACTCAGTCCTTTTACACATGCTTTCAATGCAGGGACACTCAGTCCCGTTATACACACTGTCAATGCAGGGACACTCAGTCCTGTTATACACACAGTCAGTGCTGGGACACTCAGTCCTGTTACACACAGTCAGATAAATAAATAACTGTAAACAAAGAATAAAATCTCCAGGCCTGATGGTTTCTATCCAAGAGTATTAAAGGAAACAGGTGGGGTAATTACAGATGCAAAATTATTGAGCACTTGAACAAGTCTGTGCTGATAAAAGAGTGTCAAAATGGCTTTTTGAAGGGCCGGTCATGTCTGACTAATCTATTTGTATTTTTTGATATAACTAACAAGTTGGACAGGGAAGCGTCTATGGATGTTGTTTATGTGAACTTCCAGAAGGCATTTGATAAGGGTCAGCACAAGAGATTAATCGAATACATAAAATGCACAAAATTGAAAGTGACCTTGTGACTTGGGTTGGAATTGGTTGGGAGATTGGAGAAGAGAGTCGGGATTAAGGGAACGTTGATTGATTAGCGGGATGTGACAAGTGGTATCCCCAGGGATCTGTACTGGTGCCTCAGCTTTTCACCATATTTATCAATAAATTGGATGAAGGAATAGCGAGTTGTAGATCCAAGTTTCCAGATGACACTAAGTTAGGAGGTACAGTAAGTGGTGTAGATGGGAGCAGGAAGTTATAAAATAGAATGTTTAAGTGAATGGGCAAACTGTGGCAGATGGAGTTCAAACGTGGGGAAGTGTGAGCTCATTCACTTTGGATGCAAGAAGGAAACATTGGAATATTTTCTTAAAGTGAGAGACTGGGAACTGTGGAGGAGCAACGGGTTTGGGTGTCAATGTACACATATCACTAAAAGCTAATGCACAGATACAAAAAGTAATCACAGACTAATGGAATATTCGCCTTTATCTCGAGGGCTGGAATACAAAGGGAGGAAGTGATGCTTCAGTTCTATAGATCCTTGGTCAGAGCTCATCTGGAGTACTGATCCTCACCAAGGATATATTGGCCTTGGAGGGGGAACAGTGCAGATTCACCAGAAAGAAACTGGAGCTAGAAGGGTTTGATTATGAGGACCGGTTGCATGAACTTGGTTTGCATTCCCATGAGATTAGAAGGTTGAGGAGTCATCTGATCCAGATATTTAATATTATAAAGGTATTTGATAGGGCAGAAATAGAAACTATTTTCTCTTGTGGGGGAATCCAGAACAAGAGGACATAACCTTAAATTTAGAGCTTGGGTGTCTTGGAGTGAAATCAGGAAACTCTTTTTCACACAATCTGCTCCGGCTGATTGAAGTGGACCCTGTGATATAATAGAATTTTCTGTCCTGTCAGCCTTGGACATCTTGTAGATCCATCTTTTAAAAAGGTGGAGGAGCTCAGTTCTAAGATGGATTCCACTAACTTCATCATGTGTCCTCAATCAGCTTGTCTTATCTTCGAGACATCAAGGACCAGAAACACTGCGTTTTAAAGAAAGCTGATTTATTTGACACTTGTACAGAATACTAAACTCCAGACCAGTTAAAGGGGTAATTAAAATCAGAAACAAACCACAACTGTCGGAATGAACATGGTTCAGTCCTGGACGTGATTAACAGCAGCAGTAACAGCAGAATCCAACCCCTGCAGTCACATGTGAACTCACTGGTGCCTCAGCAGGTGGAATGACCGAGTGAATGCCATCCCACACACGGAGCAGGTGAGCGGCCTCTCCCCACTGTGAGTAGGTTCGTGTCTCAGCAGATCCCCCGTTCTTTTAAAGCTCTTCTCACAGTCAGAACATCTAAAGGGTCTCTTATCAGTGTGACCAAGTTGGTGTTCAATGAGGTGGGATGACTGAGTTAATCCCTTCCCACACACTGAGCAGGTGAACGGCCTCTCCCAGGTGTGAACTCGCTGGTGTTTCAGCAAGTGGGATGACTGAGTGAATCCCTTCCAACACACGGAGCAGGTGAACAGCCTCAAAGCAGTCTGCATACGCAGGTGTTTCAGCAGGCTGGAAATTTGTGTGAATCCCTTCCCACACACGGAGCAGGTGAACATCCTCAAAGCAGTCTGCATACGCTGGTGTTTCAGTCGGCTGGAAATTTGTGTGAATCCCCTCCCACACACGGAGCAGGTGAACGGCGTCTCCCGAGTGTAAGTGCGTTGGTGTGTTAGGAGATCCTTTTATATTAAAAGCTCTTCTCACAGTTAGAACATTGAAAAGGTCTCTTCCCAGTTTCAATACGCTGGTGTTCCAATAGGCCAGATGATTGAGTGAATCCCTTCCCACACACGGAGAAGGGGAACGGCCTCTCCCCAGTGTGACTGCGTCGATGAGTTTCCAGCCGGGACGGGGAACTGAATCCCTTCCCACAGTCCCCACATTTCCACGGTTTCTCCATGGTGCGGGTGTACTTGTGTCTCTCCAGGTTGGACGATCAGTTGAAGCCTCGTTCACACACAGAACACGTGTACGGTTTCTACCCGCTGTGAATGGTGCGATGTTTTTTTCAGGCAGTGTAACTGGTTAAAGCTCTTTCCACAGTCAGTGCACTGGAACACTCTCACTCGGGTGTGTGCGTCTCGGTGCTTTTCCAGTTACATTGATGTTTGAAATCTTTTGCCACAGACAGAACAGACAAACATTTCTCCTTCTATATTTAAAGGCCGATGATCTTCAGGTGCTGGTGAATCAGGTAACTGTCAGATCTTGACGTGATGTTTGGTTTGAATTTCTCGTCTGCAAATTCTCCCCTGCTCATACCCTGTAAAAGGAGTTTAAAGAAGTCCTCACTGTGAATACAGGATAGAAATTCAGAGTTCGGAATTCTTGTTTCGATGGAACATTCTTCTTGCTCATTCCTCCAGAGTGTAAATCCCCGTCCCACACACTGACCCTCCTCCCTCTGCTGAAATCCAAGCCTATCGCACCGTCTCCAAAATTTTTCCTTCCATTTAAGTTTTCTCTCTTCCTTCAAGGTGCTGACTCTGGCTGGATTCTGCTCGACACTCTCTGGTTCCCATCTCTCTCCTCCTCTTTTCTCATTTTATCACTCCGGCCCTCCACCCTATCAAAGACCGTCCCATTTGTTCTTTCCCTCCCCCTCCCCCCACCACACACACTATGTCTGGCTCAGTCCTTGCTGAAAAACTTGAATCTTCAACATCTGACGAAACCCTAGTTCTGACCTGAAAAGTTAACTCTGTTTCTTTCTCCACGGATGCTGCCTGACTTGTTGAGCATTTCCATCATTTTCAGTTTTTAATTCAGAGTTTTATCAACTCCAGTATTTTGCTTTTGATTGGATAAACCTCGCTCTTCTGAACCGCTTCGCAGAAATATCAACGAGAGGCTTTCAAAATGGCGGATATCGTTAACCAGAATGGCCCGCGAGGTAGAATACGGTCCATCTACTTTAGAAGGGGTGCAGTGCGCAGGCGCGAGAAGCGATTATGGTCGGAGCATGCGCGGTGCGAGTCCCGGACACAGCGGGGCGGAGCTTTGTCTTCGCAACTCTGGCTCAGGCCTCGAATCCGAGCCGGGGAGTCCGGCGCTCGATCGGGCCGGAGGGGGGCCGGGCTCCATTAAACCCTTCATCCAGCTCCTCCCTCGTCCTACCCACCACTTTCCGGTTTCTGCTCCCGTTTCCACGGAGTCCTACTCTCGACAAACGACACGACAGAGGCGCTCCCAGAATGGAGGGCGGGCTTGGTGAGAATGCGCAGTCTGATCGGTACATCTTCGCCTTGGAGAGATAGAGGGGTTTCTGGGGCGCTGGGGATTGTGGGGCCTGCGGCCGTCATTAGTCGCCGGGTGTTGTTCAGTGTTTTATTGCCCGCGTCGGGCACAGATCCGTGTCCAGAAATACAGACTGAGGAATTCAGATCCGGTTTGCTGAACAGACACTGACCGTACAATTTAGAACAGTGTTCCTCAAACATTTTTTTTCTTGACTCAGTGGAAGAAAAACACTTCCCCTCGCGATCCAAAACAAGAATATCTTCTGACTTTAGTTTTTATCAAATCCCAAATAAAGATCAATGTATGCTAGTTCTTCATTTCCCTTCAAGTAATAACTAAAATTAGACAACGACTTTAGTTGAAAAACATTTTAAATACAGTGCAAATACAATTTAAAAAAAGAACAGGTTGAGTTTCACTTACTTAATGTGACTGTTGTTCATGATCTCGTTCCAATCTGGATCACGAGATGAAAGCGCTCCACGCACGTCAGGTGCGCTGTTGAGTCGGTTTCGTTCTCTTGTTTTTAACCTTCTCAGAGTTGAAAATCCCAGTTCGCACATGTAGGCTGTTGTGAACGGCAGAAACAACAGAACACTAATCTTACTTAACAGTGGATAATCGTTGAAAGCACGGATCCAAAAACGATGACAAACTGAATGACTTCTGGCGTGTTTTCAGTGTGCTCACAGGTGAGTCGCATCAGCTCGTTTTCTTCCTCAGCCGTCAAGTTTAGCTTCATTATTGATTCAGGATTTTCGAAAGCAAAAGGATCTTTCACCCAACGCTTTTTCTTCAAATTTTCAAATCCCTCTGCAGGTCTTGCTGCATGCATTCCGAGCCCGCATGCAGCAAGACCTGGACAACATTCAGGCTTGGGCTCATAAGTGGCAAGTAACATTCGCGCCAGATAAGTGCCAGGCAATGACCATCTCCAACAAGAGAGAGTCTAACCACCTCCCCTTGACATTCAACGGCATTACCATCGCCGAATCCCCCACCATCAACATCCTGGGGGTCACTATTGACTAGAAACTGAATGGACCAGCCATATAAATACTGTGGCTACGAGAGCAGGTCAGAGGCTGGGTATTCTGCGGCGAGTGACTCACCTCCTGACTCCCCAAAGACTTTCCACCATCTACAACGCACAAGTCAGGAGTGTGATGGAATACTCTCCACTTGCCTGGATGAGTGCAGCTCCATCAACACTCAAGAAGCTCGACACCATCCAAGATAAAGCAGCCCGCTTGATTGGCACCCCATCCTTCACCCTAAACATTCACTCCCTTCACCACTGGAGCACTGTGGCTCCAGTGTGCACCATCCACAGGATGCACTGCAGCAACTCGCCAAGGCTTCTTCGAAAGCACCTCCCAAACCCGCGACCTCTACTAGCTAGAAGGACAAGAGCAGCAGGCGCATGGGAACAACACCACCTGCACGTTCCCCTCCAAGTCACACACCATCCCGACTTGGAAATATATCGCCGTTGCTTCAATGTCGCTGGGTCAAAATCCTGGAACTCCCTTCCTAACAGCACTGTGGGAGAACCGTCACCACACGGACTGCAGCGGTTCAAGAAGGCGGCTCACCACCACCTTCTCTAGGGCAATTAGGGATGGGCAATAAATGCTGGCCTCGCCAGCGACGCCCACATCCCATGAACGAATAAAAAAAATGGTCAGACATAGCAGCGAGATGTAACTGTACGACACATTTCATTTCATTCCCTTTTTTTTCATTGATGCTGTTCTCCTCAATGTGTTGTAACAGTGTGAAGCAGTAAACGAGTAAATGAGCATCGCTCCCATTTCTAAGCAAAAAGACTGCAGTTCACTGAGCTTCCTTGAATGAAATTAACAATTTTCACTACTTCCTTCAGGACTGCCATAAGATCAGGGGGATTACCCTTGGACGCCAAAGCTTCCTGGTGAATGAAACATTGATTCTAACCATCATTACCAGCTGCCTCAGATATTCTTCTCACAACTCCGCTATTGCTACCTGTCATATTTGCTGCACCATCACTTGGAATTCCGAGTCTAATTTGTGTTTTCCATCTACACAGGCATGCAGTGCTTCGAATATCTGTGCTCCTGTATTTGTTGGTAAAGTTAGACAACACAGCAAACCTTCCATAAAGTCATCTTGCCCGACATATCTCACAGAAACTAACAGTGTTGCACAATTTGAAATATCAGCACCCTCGTCAGGTTGGACAGCAAAATCCCCGGCTCACTGGAACCAAGGAAAAAGCTTGGCTTCCAAATGGTCAGCAATAGAACATATTCGCCGAGACATTGTGTTATCACTGAGAGGAATGCTTCTCAATTTTTCAGCAGGCTTCTCGTCGAAGATTGTAGGCAGCATATCCTGAGATTGTGAAAGAATAAGTTTTTCGAAAACTCTATGGGCCATTTTGTCTTTTGCCACGCGGTATGCGACCAAATATGACGCCCGTTTTTTCTTATCATTCAGAGCAGTTGACCGACTACGAACTTGTGCTGATAACTTTAATTCCCGTTGCTTCCTTTGAAAATATTCAAGCGGGTGATCAACGAGTTCCCCATGTTTTGTTTCTAAATGTCTTTTTAATTTTGACGAGTTTTAAACACTTGTTTCCAAGCACCTCGCTGCAAAGAACACACTGGGGCTTTGGATCTTTCTTTGCGTTTGCACAATTGATCAAAACACATTTTTAAAAAGCCTCACTATACTGCCTCGCCCACCATTTGGTTTCCTTCTTAGTCCGTGGTTCAGACCAGCTCGACATGGCAGAAGTTTGTCCGCCATTACTCGAACTTTCTGTTGAAGATGACGTACTGACACATGTTTTTTTTTTCTTTGTCGGAAGTAGATGGGTTTGATAACTGTGTTTCCGAACTTTCTCTTATTACAAAACGATCCATTTTTGGGGACTAAAGTTTGAAGGTTAAGCCGCTCCTGACTCCTTTCCTCCTGATACTGGGACCAGACCAACACCACTCACCATGGCTTTGGCGGCGAGGAAGAGCACGTCCTGGTTGATGCTCGGAAAAACTAAACATGACAGGAAAACTATTCCACTGGAACAAGACCATCGCTCCACAGAATGAAATGACTGCCTGTCATCTGCCCAACGGAAATTACCAAAGAAAAACGTGAATCTAAACTTCAGTCCAACATTCAACCGATCAATGTCACGCAATCACAAGTTCTGAACACAAAACTCCCTGTGACATATCATCTCTTTATGAAATAAATGTTTGCCCGTTTCTTGTTTGATGTCCAGTTATGCTTCATTTGATTTTCCTGGGTTTGTGCTTTGACCGTACCCATTTAATGACAGTGAGCTGATATTGCCAATCGGGCTCAGCATTCTCTGGCGAGCAGCTACCTGCCCTGTTAAGCGTCGCTGGTAACCTGATTTCTGACGAATTTCCTTTCCATGTTCCACTACATTTATACTTTTCTTTTTAGGGTTCAAACGAGGGTGCACAAATTGAAACACAAGGCAATTTGGCAACATGCAGTTCTCCCCAGTAAACGCAAGAGCACTCAGAAGGAATCCCAATGGAACAAATCCCTTCTCATTCACTCGCACTGGAAAAAATCCTTAAAGACAAAATCTTATTCCCTCCCATTGCATAGAATCCCAAAGAGAAAAAACCCTTCATCATTCCAAGCCATTATAGAGAGTGCGGTGCCCAGAAGTGAACACCGTGCTCTAAATGAGGTCTAACCAGAGCTCTGTATAACTGTGACATAACTTCCACTCCTTTTTATTCCAGTTCCCTTGAGATGAAGATCAAAATTTCATCTCCATTTTAACTTTTGTTTCGTGATTTAGTAATCACTGTACTTGGACCCCTAAATTTCTTTCCTCCCCCACAGTTCCTAGCTTCTTGCCATGTAGAAAACACTCTGATCTATCTTTTTAAGTTCCAAATTGGATAACCTCACGCTTTCTCACCTTGACTTCCATCAGCCACAGATTTGCCCACTCACTTAATCTATCAATGTACCTTTGCTACTTTCTGCTCCCATCTATAACGCTTACTGTGCCACCTAAACTAGTGTGGCCAGCACACTGGGATATAAGGTTCTTCACATAAGAACAGAAGAAATAGGAGCAGGAGTCGGCCATACGAGCACTCGAGCCTGCTCCGCCATTCAGTAGATCAGGGCTGGTCTTCGACCTCAACTCCACTTTCCCGCCCCATCCCCATATCCCTTCATTCCCCTGGAGTCCAAAAATCAATCGATCTCAGCTTTGAATACAACTCAACGACTGAGCATCCACTGTCCTCTGGGGTAGAGAATTCGAAAGATTCTCAACCGTTTGAGTTCAAAAAATTTTCCTCATATCGGTCCTAAATGTCCGACCCCTTATCTTGAGACTATGACCTCTAGTTCTTGACTCTCCAACAAGAGGAATCAGCCTCTCAGCCTGTCAAGCCGTCTAAGAATTTTATACGTTTCAATGCGATCACCTCTCATTCTTCTAAATTCCACAGAATATAGGCAAATCTTACACAATATCTCCTCATCGTCCAATTGCACAAAGACCCCCTTACTCTTATATTCCAACACACTTGCGATAAAGGCTAACATATCATTTGCATTCCTCACTCTCATTGGAATCTTGGTGAATCACTATTTCGAGTATGTTTTTCCTCTATTCGTTCCATAGGGAAAATAAATGAACATTGAAAACATTTTACGATAATTATACTCGTTTATGTTTTGGAAACAATGTCCAGTTAACTGCAGCAAAATCGATTCCAAACTTAGAGTTTCAGAGGAAGTGGATTAATGCGAATACTGAATTGCGATAGCCTGGAAACAAACCAGGGTCAACCACTTGGAATGCAGCTATGCTCGGCACTATACAGGAGGTCCTGTATAGTGCCGAGCATAGCTGCATTCCAAGCGGCACTATTTCAGGAGGTCCTGAAACATTTACCTGAGGAAGGAGGAAGTCTCCGAAAGCTTGTGAATTTAAAATAAAATTGCTGGACTATAACTTGGTGTTGTAAAATTGTTTACAATCGGCACTATACCACCATTGGTGATCATCAATAATCATAAAATAGTTCCCAAACATCAGACCTTGAACAGACACAGCAGGCTGTTGGAATTTGTTCCATTCCCCACCACTCAGATAATGAAGCAGTCCTTGCCCGCATGCAGCAAGATCTGGACAACATCCTGACTTGGGCTGATAAATGGCTAGCAATATTCGCGCCAGAAATGTGCCAGGCAATGACGATCACCAAAAAGAGAGAGTGTAACCACCTCTCCATGAAATTTAACGGCATTACCATCGCCGAATCCCCCACCATCAACATCCTGGATGTCATCATTGACCAGAAACTTAACTGGACCAGCCACATAAATACTGTGGCTACAAGAGCAGGTCAGAGTCTCAGCATTCAGAGGCGAGTGACTCACCTCGTGACTCTCCAAAGACTTTCCACCATCTACAAAGCACAAGTCAGGAGTGTGATGTGATACTCTCCACTTGTTTGGATGAGTGCAGCTCCAACAACACTCAAGAAGCTCGACACCATCCAGGATAAAGCAGCCCGCTTGATTGGCACCCCATCCACCCCCCGAAACATTCACTCCCTTCACCACCGGCGCAATGTGGCTGCAGTGTGTACCATCTAGAAGGATAAGGGCAGCAGGCACATGGGAACAACACCACCTGCACGTTCCCCTCCAAATCACACACCATCCCGACTGGGATCTTATCGCCGTTCCAGCATCGTCGCTGAGTCGAATTCCTGCAACTCCCTCCCGAACAGCACTGTGGGACAACCATCACCACACGGACTTCAGCGGTTCAAGAATGCAGCTGACCACCACCTTCTCCAGGGCAATTAGAGATGGGCAATAAATGTTGGCCTCGCCAGCGACACCCACCTCCCATGAACGAATTAAAAAAAATCCGTAGAAATTCCCTTCTCCACTACATTAGTCACCTCTTCAAAAAATTCGATCAGGTTCATCAGGTAAATCCTTTACCCTTTAGTAATCCACGCTGGCTCTCTCTGATCAGCTGGAAATGTTCACGGTGTTGAGACACTCTGTTCTTAATTGTAGAATCTAGTAAATTCCCGACAACTGATGCTGATAGCCCCTTTCCCGATGTAGTTACGTTATTAGCATTCTCCCGATGTCGCTCCAATTTCGCCCCTCACCCCACTTATGCAGTTCAAACGTAGTCCCTCTGCCAATGTAATTCCTATGCAGCCACTCCTCTTATGTAGGTCCACTGTCGCTCCTCTCCCTATGTAATTCCACTGTCGCTCCTCTCCCTATGTAATTCCACTGTCGCTCCTCTCCCTACGTAATTCCACTGTAGCTCCTCTCCCTATGTAATTCCACTGTAGCTCCTCTCCCTATGTAATTCCACTGCAGCTCCTCTCCCTTTTTAATTCCACTTTAGTCCCACTCCCTATGTAATTCCACTTTAGCCCCTCTCCCTATTTAATTCCACTGTAGCCCCTCTCCCTATCTAATTCCACTGTCGTCCCTCTCCCTTTCTAATTCCAATTTAGTCCCTCTTCCTATGGATTTCCACTGTAGCCCCTCCCCTTACGTATTTCCACTGTATCCTCTCTCTCTATGTAGCTCCACTGTAGCCCCTCTCCATATGTAATTCCACGGTAGCCCCTCTCCATATGTATTTCACCTGTAGCCCCTCACCCTATGTAGTCACGATGTACACCTTCTCCCTATATAGTTCAACTGTAACTCCTATATCTATGTAGTGCCGCAGTAGCCCTTCGCCTCATGTAGTTCCGCTGGAAGCCCTCTCTATGTAATTCCACTGTAGCCCCTCTACAAATGTAGTTCCACTGTACACCCTCTCCATGTTTTACCACTATGCACCCTCTTCATGTGTAGTTCCACTGTAGCCCCTCACCGTATGTAGTTTCAGTGCAGCCCCTCTTCCTGTGTAGTTCGTATGTAGCCTGAGCTGAAGACCTCCTCTTTAGTATCTCATTTTGCCTTCTGTTCCCAGCAGCATTTGCCTCTGGCACACGGGACTGTGAAGCTCATTTACTATTGTACAGCAGCCGATACATCCACAGGACTCTCTGACCTCTGACTGAAGCAGTGCTACACCAGGGACAATGTTGCTCAAATGCGGGATGTATCTCAAGGACGTGCATTGAAACACGTCATTCGAACCTTTGATAGATCTGTCGTGACGAATCATTTGGAACATTGTCTCCAGTTCTCGCCATTGGTATTTCCAATGACGCAATGGACAAGGTTGAGGAGGAGTCCAAGAATGATTCCAGGGTTTAGGGCTCTAAGTTATGATGAGCAGGAACACAGGAGCTGAACTGATTGTCACTGAAAAGTAAAGACTGTATGGAACAGACTCTCACACAAATTACCCGAGTATCTCCTTCAAAAAAAACCGAGTAAATATGGAGTGAGTTGATGAGGTAATGAAGGAGACACGGATGTTACTGAGCTGCAGAGAGGTCTCAAAGCACCACCTATAGATGGGATGGCCAGGGATGATCGCTGATGGAGTTTTTTACATGTAATAAGGGGAGGTCAGAGCTGATAACAACTTCCCCCAATGAGCAGAAATACAAGAAGTGACTATTGATGGAATGGAACACCGCCACTGAGCCATCTCAACCCAGTATAGCACAGGAAGTACTGGATGTCCCAGTGCAGGAAACCAAGTGAATGGAGGTCACCATCCCAAGGAATCCTCCTAACCCGCCGACCAGCTGATACATCTCATCCCAATGTCACAGCAGGAGGGAACATGTCAGGGTGTGGCAATCTGACGAGACTGTGACCAGTTAAAACGGGAGGCAATGCTCAGTGGGAGCTACTGGCGAGAAATCATTGGCAGCCTCAGGTAATAATTACTGAAAAAGGTTCAACATCACTGAGGAGCACTGAGAATTTGTGAAGTAAGTTTTCTAGCTCCATTTGTAAATTTGTCGGTAGCAGTAGCCTTTGCTGCTTCCGCTCACTGTTTTGCTTTCTCCTTAGAGCTGCTACATTGGCTCTGTAAAGCCCGAGGTTAAATTTTCTGCTCGTCATGAAGCAGTTTTCTTTAGAAATATGAAGGATTATAATGCAGAATTTGAAGGCAAAGTTCTGTTTAATTTTAAATCAATTTCTTGTGCAGTTACAGAATTTGGGCTGCTGCGTGTTACGAATGGCAAATCTGAGTTTGAAACACACCCTCAGAGCTGCTTTAGCTCCGTCGCTGTAACTTTGTCAAAAATGCACTTATATTTACAAAGGTAAATGGAGTTTTGGCCGCACTTACGCTGAAGTTACCGTGGTGGAGCGGGAGCAGCTCCCAGGAAACTATAGTTTCACTCATGTTCATTCCCTCTTTATGATTGCATGGCCGTCTCCTATTCTCTCTCCGACTCCTTTATCAATCGGTTCTCCTTTCATTCTTTCTCACTCCCCTTTCTCACTCGGTTTTCATTTCATTCTCTCTCTCCTTTATCCCTCGGTTCTACTCTTATTCTCTCTCTCATCTTTATTCTTCTGGGCCTCCACTCCCATTCTCCCTCTCAATTTATATGCCGGATTCCCCTCTTTCATTCTCTCTATCATTCTCTCTCTCCCCATTATCCTCCTGTGCTCCTCTCCGATTCTCCCTCTCCCCTTCATGCATCTAGTTCCCCTCTCGTCTTTCCTCTCTCCCCTTTATCCATCCCTCTCCCCTCTCTAATTCTCCTCCTCCCTTTTATATGGCTGGTTCCCCTCTCTCACTCTCTCTCTCTCTCTCATCCTCCCGGTTCTCTTCTCTCAATCTCTTTCTCTTCTTAATCCACCAATTCCCCCTCTAATTCCCCCTCTCTCCTCCTCTGGAGTCTATAATTAAGGATAGAGTTGTAAACAATTTTACAACACCAAGTTATAGTCCAACAATTTGTTGGACTATAACTTGGGGTTGTAAAATTGTTTACAGTTGTCAACCCCAGTCCATCACCGGCATCTCCACATTAAGGATAGAGTGACTGAACACCTTGAAAATTTTCAGCTGACCAGGGAGAGCCAGCGTTGATTTGTAAAGGGTAGGTCATGCCTGACGAACCTGATTGAATTTTTTGAAGAGGTTACTAAAGTAGAGGACAGCGGAATGTCTGTGGATATTGATTATATGGACTTCCAGAAGGCATTAGATAAAGTCGCTCATAAGAGACTATTAACTAAACTTGAAGCTCATGGAATTGAAGGCAAATTATTGACATGGTTAGGAAATTGGCTGAGCGGGACGAAACAGAGTAGGGATAATGGCTCAAATTGTCAGGATGTGACTAGTGGTGTCACATAGGGATCTGTTTTTGGGCCTCAACTATTCACTGGATTTATTAATGACTTTGATAACGGGATAGAGATCCATATATCCATGTTTGCCAATGACAAAAAGATAGGCAGCATTTTAAGCAGTGTAGATGGGAACATAACATTCCAGAAAGATAGTAACAGACTAAGTGAATGGGCAAAACTGTGGCAAGTGGATTTCATTGTAGGCATGTGTGAGGTCATCCACTTTGGACGAAAACAGGGTTCATTAGTGTACTTTCTAAATGGTGAAAAGCTCGAAACAGTGGAGGTCCAAAGAAACTTAGGGGTCCATGCACATAGATCATTAAAATGTCATGGAGAGGTACAGAAAATAATCAAAAATCTAATGGAATGCTGGCCTTTATATCGAGAGCAATAGAAAACAAGGGGGTAGAATTATGCTACAGCTAGAAAAAAAACCCAGATTAGACCTCACCTGGTGTACTGTGTTCAGTTCTGGGCACCACATCTCAGGAAGTATATATTGGCCTTCGAGGGAGTGCAGCGCAGATTTGCTAGAATGAGTTCGGGCGAAAGGTCTTCGACCTGAAACGTTGACACTTTTCATTCTCCACAGCTATGGTCTGACTTGCTGAGCTTCTCCAGCACTTTTTGTTTCTATTTCAGATTTCCAGCTTTCGAAGTATTTTGCATTTGATTTACTGGAATGATATCTGGACTCCAAGTGTTATATTACGAGGAGACATTACACAAACTAAGGTTGCATTCCCTGGAATTTAGAAGTGTAAGGGGTGACCTAATCGAAGTTTTCAAGATATTAATGGGAACTGATAGGGTCGATAGAGAGAAACGATTTCCGCTGGGTGGGTTTGGGTTAGGGTTAGGGTTAGACATAGCCTAAAATTAAAGCCAAAACTTCCAGGAGTGAGATTAGGAAACACTTCTGCACGCAAAGGGTGGTGGAAGTTTGGAACTCTCTTCAACAAAGGCAGTAGATGGAAGCTCAATTGTTAATTTTATTTCTAAGATTGATAGATTTTTGTTAACCAAGAGTATTAAGGGATATGGGGCTCAGGCGGGTATATGGAGTTAGGTTACAGACCAGCCATGATCTCATTGAATGGCAGAACAGGCTCGAGGGGATTAAATGGCCTCCTCCTGCTCTAATGTGCTTTCAGTCTGTGAATTGCCAATTCTCAATCCAAGAATGAATCTTTTTCAATTGCTGAATTACCTGATATTTAGGGATCTTCTTACTACAGAAATGAGGGTAACGATCGACAGGCTTCCGAAGCACAAAGAATCATTGCCCCATCCTCCAGGTGGTGCTTTGTTAAACCAGGGATTTCCAAGCACTCCGACAGGGCACAGTTTGGAAACAGTTTTCCGGTTGGTAGAAAGTAACCGGAAGGCGGATAATTGAATATTTGCAGTTAGTTGTTGGCAAATAAATTGATTTCCATGTTCATTTTAAAATAAAAAAACAATTCAACCGTCCGGGTCAAAGGCATCAGTTTTCGGTGCTCTGTGCTGATGATAATTTGAAATGTTGCTGACCTTAAAACAGTGCAGCTTTTGGGCCGTGCAATTACACGGAGCCCTGAGCAGATCCAGTTACGTTAATTAGCTGATCACTGAGGGCTTGCCGGTACCTGAGCTGGAAACACAATAAACTTTAATTAATTAGTCTCCCTTCTCTCGCCTCTTCACCAACAAATTTGATAATAACACATTAACACAATATTCAAAAGTGTTTGGAATCTAGGCTGTTCCCCATCGATTCGTTGTAACTCGAGTCAGATAAGAAATGAATAAAGACACTGCGCAACAAAGCGCCGAGAGTCAGCGGCCTATCACATCGTCCCGCTGGCAGTGAGCAGCATGGAGCAGTGACTGTCACCACCACAGTGGGAAAAGGCAGTTACTGAACGGTGAGGCTGGTGAGACAGGTGAAGAACATGAAACTGGTCAAGAGTGGGCGGCAGAGAAAGGCTGCTCACCAACCCGGCCGAGGTTGGGTCGATGATACCACGGCTCGCAACAAAAGCTCTTCTGCCAGGTTTGTAAGCTGAGCAGCTCTGGATCAAAGGGAGTAACTTCACTAAAACAACAGTCGCAGTGTAAGGCAAACACCGTCCCTGCCTTCAGATAAAGGCCCACAGTTTCGGCTCTCTGCATACTGACTTTATTTGTTCCCTTTCTTAATGAGGAACTTTCAGAAACTTTTGAATATTGCGTTAATGTGTTATTATCAAATTTGTTGGGGAAGAGGTGAGAGAAGGGATGCTAATTAATTAAAGTTTATTGTGTTTCCAGATCAGAGTTTGTATTGTTTTATCCACTGTCGGACAAGCGGACTGCACGCACCGAAAGCTGAAACCGAGACAGGCTCACATCCAGACCCCTGGACAAAACCTACCTGGAGACTGCAGTGGCTCAACAAGGATCAAAGCAGTACAGAGTGAGCTCAGAGAGGATAATGGAAACACAGCAGGAAAAGAAGCATTTCAGCAGCCCCGACTCCACGGAGGACAGCAACAAACTCGAAAGTCGCTATCAGTTTTGCGGGCACACTTTGAGAATCACTAGGGTCTCCAGCAATAAATTAGTGGTACCATCAATAATCTGGGAAGCTGTAAGTCCAATGTTTGGAGTAAATGCTTGGATCTGATAGAGAGAAACCAAACTCAGAGATTCTTCCTTCCACGACAGCAACCGCCAACACCCCCACCCCCGCCATGTTGAGGAAGCCCGACTTGATGAATTGGTTTTGCAGACGAACATGCATAAGAACATCGGAATTGCTAGAAGAAAGATTATTGTTCGCCGTCTCCTTTCCTGGTAGTCACATGACACAGTGAGAACCGAGTTGCAGACAAATAATAGCAATCAAACCGAATGAATTAGTCTCCAACAGACCCAGACATGAGGCGAGGAAAACCCTCCAGTGGTGGAGAGCTTTGGGAACCATAGGTCCAAAGTCACCTGTTCCTCCCAAACCTGCTCCACTCACCACATGTCATGTCTCCAATTAATTATCTGCCTGCCCACTCACTTACCCTGTCTACAACCCTGAGCAGACTCTTTGGATCCTCGTCACAGTTTACTTTCCCACGTATCTTTGTATCGTCAGCAAACTTGGATACATTACACTCGGTCCTCTCAACTAATTCATTAATATAGAGTGTAAAAAGCTGAGGCCCAAGCAGGGATCCTTGCGGCACCGCACTAGTTACAGCCTGCCAACCTGAATATGACCCGTTTATCACGACTCTCTGTTTTCTGTCCGTTAACCTATCCTCTATCTATGCTAATATATAACCCCCAACCGCATGAACCCCTTTTTACACTTTTACTCTATCAATACCGTTCGTGAATTTGAACACATCTTTTAAATCTCATCTTAAACTTCTCTGGTCTAATAGAACAAACCCAGCTTCTCCAGTCTCCCCACTTAACTGAAGTCCCGCACCCCTGGTACCATTCTACCAAATCTACACTGCACTGTCCCTAAAGCCTTGACATTCTCCCTAACGTGGTGCTCAGGATGAGACACAATACTCCTGCTGCGGCCTCACCAATGATTTATAAAGGTTTAGCGTCACTTCCTTCCTTTTGTATTCTGTGCCTATTTTATAAATCAAGGGTCCCGTATGCTTTTTTAACAGCCTTCCCAACTTGTCTTGCCACCTTCAAATATTTGTGTACGTACAACCCGAGTTCGTTCTGTTCCTGTACCCCCTTCAAAATGGTAACATTTTGTTTATAATGTCTCTTATTATTCCGATCAAAATGTATCATTTCACAGTCAGTTCTCTGCGTTAAATTTCATCTTCCATTTGTCTGCCCATTTCCCTTGTGTGTCTGGTCTCCTGAAGTCTGTTCTTAGCCTCCACATTGTTTACTACATTTCCGAGTTTCGTGTCATCTGCAAACTTTGAAATTATACCCTCTATACACAAGTCCAGTTCATTAATGCATATCAAAAAGATCAATGGTGTAAATACCGACCCCTGGAGAACACATCCAGCCTGAGAAATAACCGTTCACAACTACACTCTGCTTTCTGTCTCTTTGCCAATTTCATATCCACGCTGCCCCTGTCCTGTTAATCCCATGGGCATCAATGTTGCTAACTCATCTGCAACGTGGTACTTTGAAAATTCATGTCAACAAACACAACTGCACGAAAACCATCAACCCTATTAGTTACTTCATCAAATAACTCAATCAAGTTTATCAAATACGATTTGCCTTTAAGAAATCCGTGCAGACCGTTATTTATTAAAACATGTTTTTCCATGTGACAATTAATTTTGTCCAAGATTATTGTCTCTAAAAGTTTCCCCACCACCGACGTTAGGCTGACTGGCCTGTCGTTACCAGGTTTATCCTTCTCCCCTTTTTTGAACAGGAGAATAACATTTGCAACCAGTCAGTCCTCTGGCACCATCCCCATATCCAAGGAGGATTGAAAGATTGTGGCTATAACCTTTGCTATTTTCACCCTTACTACCCACAACAACCTAGGATGCAACCCACCTGGACCGCGTGGCTTTTCTACTTTGAGTCCTGCCAACCTTTTTAGTGCATCCTCTACTGTCTCTTCCTTTACTGGGACATTGGCAGCATCCTCTTTTTTTGTGAATGTAGATGCAATGTTTTCATTTCGTACCCAAGCCGCGACTCCACAATGAGTTCGTTCTTTTGTCGCTAATTGGCCCCACCCTTCCTTTGACTCTCCTTTTGGTAATTGTCTGTTTATAAAAGACTTTACTGTTCCCTTTTATGTTATCTGCCACTATTTTCTCGTACACTCTCTTCGCCCGTATTATTTCCTTTTTCAGTTCTCCTCTGTACTTTCTGTATTCTGCTTCATTTTCTAATGTATTATGGTCCTGACATTGGTCATAAGCCTCCTTTCTCTGTTTCGTTTTACTCTCTATATTTTCAATTATTCAGTGAGCTCCAGCACTGGATGCCCTTCCTAACTCCCTCATAGGAATGTGTTTCGTTTGCGCCCGAACTAGCTTCTCCTTGAAGGCCTCGCATTGCTTATTTACTGTTTTTACAGCCAGTCTTTGTTTGCATTCAACATGGGCCGGATCCCTTTTCAACTCACTGGAATTACCCCTCAGCAACTTCACCTTTGATTGATCAATGTCTCTTTCCATAACTACTCTACACCTAATATATAACATCCATGTCACCATGTTCTGTCTTCATACCATCCATGGCAACATGTTCTGTCTTCATACCATCCATGGCACCATTAAATTGTTTTTACCCTCCAGGCCATATTTACCGGGTTTTCCTCCTCCCTCACACAATGTAATGGGTATATAACCTTCTTGTATCATGTCTTGGGTTTATACGTTCCAATTCACCATACCCTGGGTTTATGCCGTCGTTATCGTCATGTACTCGGTTTATACCCTATCTGGCACAAAGTACTGAATGATGTATCCTCCATGCAATCGATATGGGGTTAATACTCCACCAGCACCATGTATTATGTTTAAACCCTCCTTGATCCCCTGCACTGGGAATCCACCATCCTTGACACTCTACACTGGGTATCCACCATCCCTGATCCCCTACACTGGGTATCCACCATCCTTGATCACCTACACTGGGTATCCATCATCCTTGATCCCCTACACTGGGTATCCACCATCATTGACACCCTACACTGGGTATCCACCATCCTTGACACCCTACACTGGGTATCCACCATCCTTGACACCCTATACTGGTTATCCACGATACTTGATCCCCTACACTGGGTATCCTCCATCCTTGATCCCCTGCACTTGGTATCCACCATCCCTGATCCCCTGCATTGGGTATCCACCATCCTTGACACCCTACAATGGGTATCCACCATCCCTGATCCCCGACGCTGGGTATCCATCATCCTTGATCCCCTACACTGGGTATCCACCATCCTTGACACCCTACACTGGGTATCCACCATCCTTGACACCCTACACTGGGTATCCACCATCCTTGACACCCTATACTGGTTATCCACGATACTTGATCCCCTACACTGGGTATCCTCCATCCTTGATCCCCTGCACTTGGTATCCACCATCCCTGATCCCCTGCATTGGGTATCCACCATCCTTGACACCCTACAATGGGTATCCACCATCCCTGATCCCCTACGCTGGGTATCCATCATCCTTGATCCCCTACACTGGGTATCCACCATCCTTTACACCCTACATTGGGTATCCACCATCCTTGACACCCTACACTGGGTATCCACCATCCTTGGTACCCGACACTGGGTATCCACCATCCTTGATACCCTACACTGTGTATCCACCATCCTTGGCACCTTGTGCGGTATATACACGATTGTTAGCACCGTGCACGAGGTATTTTTTTTATTTCTTCATGGGATGTGGGCGTCGCTGACCAGCCCAGTATTTATTGCCCATCCCCAATTGCCCTTGAGTATACACAATCCTTAGCACCATGCGCGGTGTATCCACCATCTTTGACACCATTCCCGGTGTATACACCATCATTGACACCATGTGCATGGTATGCGCCATTCTTGACATCAAATATTGAGTTTATACCCATCACAACACGATGTTCAGATTTTTATATCTTCCTTGGAACTAAGTACTAGATTTATATCTTCCTAAGAATTACTTACTAGCTTGCACCCTCCCTTGCTCCCTCCCTTGCTCCCTCCCTTGCACCTTCCCTTGCACCTTCCCTTGCACTGATCCCTGCACCCTCCCATGCTCGCACCCTTGCACCTTCCCTTGCACCTTCCCTTGCACTGATCCCTGCACCCTCCCATGATCGCACCCTTGCATCCACGCTTGCTCTCTCCCTTGCACCCTCCCATGCTCCCACCCTTGTATCCACGCTTGCTCTCTCCCTTGCACCCTCCCTTGTTCACTATCTTGCACCTTGCCTTGCACCTATCCTTGCACTCTCCCTTGCTCCGACACATGCTCCCTCCCTTGCACCCTCTCTTGCAACCTCCCTTGTAGTGTGAACTTGGATTCAGAAAGTTGCAGGTGAACGAATTCTAACGTTAATGCCATATTTTGTTTCAGGGCCTCGTTCTCTGCCGGTTCTTTGAGAAAGAGAAAATCAGTTTTTCTGGGAAGAAGATGATTGAATTGGGGTCGGGCACTGGGATCGTGGGGATTCTTGCAATCCTGCTGGGTGAGTTAAACTTTCCAAGCGATAGCACATTGCATGTGTGAGGTTGAGCGATGAACTGTAATGGAATAGGACGGCTATATAATGAGAAGGACCATGACAGTGACTGGTCATTGGGGTGATTAAACCCCCAGTAATATGCACGTTTTGTGAACGCTGCAGTCTGTTCTTCTTTTGAGGTCTTTACTGTTAGGAACATAGGAACAGGAGTAGGCCATGCAGCCCCTCGTGCCTGCTCCGCCATTTGATAAGATCATGGCTGATCTGTGATCTAACTCCATATACCTGCCTTTGGCCCATATCCCTTAATACCTTTGGTTGCCAAAAAGCTATCTAACTCAGATTTAAATATAGCAATTGAGCTGGTATCAATTGCCGTTTGCGGAAGAGAGTTCCAAACTTCTACATCCCTTTGTGTGTAGAAATGTTTTCTAATCTCGCTCCTGAAAGGTCTGGCTCTAATTTTTAAACTGCGCCTCCGACTCCTAAAATCCCCAACCAGCGGAAATAGTTTCTCTCTATCCACCCTATCTGTTCCCCTTAATATCTTATAAACTTCGATCAGATTACCCCTTAACCTTCGAAACTCGAGAGAACACAACCCCAATTTGTGTAATCTCTCCTCGTAACTTAACCCTTGAAGTCCGGGTATCATTCTCGTAAACCTACGCTGCACTCCCACCAAGGCCAATATGTCCTTTCGAAGGTGCGGTGCCCAGAACTGCTCACAGAACTCCAGGTGCGGCCTAACCAGGGTTGACAGTTCTTCACCTCCAGTTTTGTTCTGTTTGATAGAGAATGCTTTCAAAGCACAGGACCCTCACCTCAGGCAATAAGAATGATGCCTCAGAAAATTCGCAGCTTTCTAGACTCAGCCGCTCCACCTGCCATAATGGAGAAAGTCCCTCCTCCCATCGGGGAGCGGGATCTCAATTGAACTGCTGTTGATCTGTGAAAATCGAGTAAGCGTAAAATTCCAGAAAATGACAAAGTGAAACATTTGATCACATTTCTCCTTGAGCTGATGAGCTGAGAACTAGATACCGATCAGAAATGGCCTGGTTATATTCAATGTAATATTTGCACAACATCCTGAACATCTCGACTCTGATCAGATATTAAACGGGGAAGCTGCAGCTTTTGATCATGTTTTTGAGTCCTTGTGAGCTCCAGTCACGTGCCCAGCACCCAACTGATGGCCAAATTATATTCCAAAAAACACTAAGCATGCTTTGGAATAAAATAATGAAGCAGTCCGTGCCCGCATACAGCACAACCTGGACAATATGCAGGCTTGGCTGTTATGTAGCAAGTAACATTCGTGCCAGACAAGAGCCAGGCAATAACGATCTCCAACAAGATAGAATCTAACCAATTCCCATTTACATCAAACGACATTACCATCGCCGAATCCCCCACCATCATCATCCTGGGGGTTACCATTGACCAGAAACTTAACTGGACCAGCCACATAAATAGTGTGGCTGCAAGAGCAGGTCGGAGGCCGTGTATTCTGCGGCATTGCCTGAGGAATTACTGAAGGAAATAAACATTGTGTCCCTATCATTATCATTAGCGAACAGCCCCACTTGTGACCTTGTGATGGAGGGAAGGTCATTAATGTAGCAGCTGAAGATCGTTGGGGCTTGATCACTGCCCAGCGATGTCCTGCGGCTGAGATGATTGGCCTCCAACAAACACTCTCATGTACCTTAGCACCAGGTATGACTCCAGCCACTTGAGAGTTTCCCCACTGATTACAATTGACGGCAGTTTTACGAGGGCTCCTTCGTGCCACACTCGGACAAATGCTGCCTTGATGTCAAGGGCAGTCAGTCTCATCTCACCTCTGGAATTCAGGATTCTTTTCCATATATGGACCAAGGTTGTCATGAGGTCTGGAGCCGAGTGGTCCTGGCGGATCCCAAACTGAGCATCGGTGAGCAGGTTATTGGTTAGTAAGTGCCGCTTGATAGCACTGTCGACATCTTCCATCACTT
This sequence comes from Heptranchias perlo, assembly GCF_035084215.1. Lineage (NCBI taxonomy): Eukaryota > Metazoa > Chordata > Chondrichthyes > Hexanchiformes > Hexanchidae > Heptranchias > Heptranchias perlo. The sequence goes on from NW_027139666.1 coordinate 1,589,683, forward strand.
TGGCGATGATTGAGAGTAGGCTGATGGAGCGGTAATTGGCCGGATTGGATTTGTCCCGCTTTTTGTAGACAGTTCATACCTGGGCAATTTTCCATTTTTTAGTCGGATAGATGACAGTTCCGACTGGTACAGCTCAGGTCGGGGCACAGCTTATTCTGGAGCACAGGTCTTCAACACTGCAGCCGTGAGCCTTTGCCATGTCCATGAACTCAGCCATTTATTGTTATCACGTGGAGTGAATGGAATTGGCTGAAGACTGGTATCTGTGAGGATGGGGACCTCAGGAAGAGGCTGAGAATGATCATCCACTTGGCACTTCTGGCTGCAGATTGTTGCAAGCGCATCAAACTTTTTTTTGCATTCAGGGAATCAAGGGATATTGGAATCGGGCGGGAAAGTGGAGTGGAGTTCGAAGAGCAGCCGTGATCTTATCGAATGAGGGAGCAGGCTCGAGGGGCCGTATGGCCTACTCCTGCTCCTATTTCTTATGTTCTCATGTTCCCATGTGCTGGGCTGCGCTCTTGTTGAGGATGAGAATGTTCACTGAGCCTCCTTCTCCTGTTAGTTGCTTAATTTGCGACCACCATTCGCGACTTGATGTGACCGGATTTCGGAGCTTTAACCTGGTTGTTTGGTTTGGGGATTGCTGAACTCTGTGCACAGCATGGTGCTCCCTCTGTTTATAATGCATGGTGCTCCCTCTGTTTATAATGCATGGTGCTTTCACTGTTTATAATGCATGGTGCTCTCACTGTTTATAATACATGGTGCTCCCACTTTTAATAATGCCTGGTGCTCTCACTCTTTATAATGCATGGTGCTCTCACTGTTTATAATGCATGGTGCTCTCGCTGTTTATAATGCATGCTGCTCTCGCTGTTTATAATGCATGCTCCTCTCGCTGCATAGAAATCATGGTGCTCTCACTGTTCATAATGTATGGTGCTCTAACTGTTTATAATGCATGGTAATCCTTTGCTGCAGCTTCACCAAGTTGGCAGCTGATTTTCAAATACGCTCGGTGCCGCTCCAGGCATGCTCTTCTACATTCCTCATTGAAACAGATTTGGTCACCCAGCTTGATGGTGATGGAGAAGTGAGGGATATGTCGGGCCCTGCGATGACAAGATTGTTGTGGCATTCCATTATGCTGCTGCTTAGTGCCCATGGCGCCTCATAAGTGCCCGGTTTTGAGCTGCGAGATTTGTTATTAATCTATCCCACTCAGCAGGGCGGAGGTGCCACACGACACGATGGAGGGTTTCCTCAGAGTGAGAACAGGTCTGATTCTTTGAGTATGTCAGACCGTTGCTTGACTAGTTTGTGAGGCAGCTCTCCCGACTTTGACAACAGTCCCCAATTGATAGTGAGGAGGAACTTGCAAGGTCAGCTGGGCTTGGTGTGCCTTTTTCTGTCCCAATTCGATGCCTGGATCGCAGCTTTATCCTTATTTTGATACCGCGGCGTGGCTCACGGCCACACGAGAGGGCAGTAAAGCATCAACCACATTGGTGTTGGACTGGAGTCACACACAAACCAGATTGGTGAAGGACGGCAGGTTTCCTTCACTAAAGGACGTTAGTTAACCTATTGTTTTTTTGCGACAATCGGATAGATTCATTGTCACTTTGGGGCGGATGTTGACTTCGAGCGGCAGTTTAAAACGTGTGATAGCTAAAAATAGAAATCGGGAGGAATGTTCAACGGGCGACAAACTCGTTGTCACCGGTTTTACGCGATGGCAGAAAGTCAATATCGCCCCTTTTACTGATACCAGCTTTTTATATTGATATTTATGAATTGAAAATCAAAATCTCAAACTGCCGTGGTTGGATTTGAACTCAGGTTACTGGATTTTTATTCCGCAGTTTTGGATTACTAAACCAGTGAAATAACCGCTGTGCTAATGGAATCGCTGAGCAATGCTGTGACACTGCACAAGTTCATCATTATCGTTCACAGCCTTTGCTGTGTTAATCTGCTTTGCCCCGAATCCCTTTTGCCCAAATTTACCATTTACATGTTGGGGTCATAGGGAAGCAATAAGTGAAGATACGTCATTGCTCTTTTACATTCTTCTGGCAGGTGGAGATGTGACCTTGACAGACAAACCAGAAGTTCTGAATCAAATAGAACTAAACGTGGCCAACAATGTCCCATCTTCAATTATCCAGCGGTCAAAAGTCTCTGCTCTCTCGTGGGGTGTAAACCATGATCAATTTCCAACAGACTACGACATCATCCTGGGATCCGATATCGTCTACAAGAAACGTGAATACCACTTACTGCTCAAGACCCTACAACATCTGAGCAACCAAAACACTATCATTTACATCTGCTCGAGGATGCGTGAGGTCATGGGAGCCATGAATTTTCACGAGGAGCTCATTCCACAGCATTTTAACTCCGAAATTGTTCACAGTGTTCCAGAAATAGAAATCAACCTGTACAAAGTGATCAAAAAAGTTCCTGTCGCTTATTAAGGAGGAAATTCCATAGAATCGGGTGGAGGCAGTTGAAGGTCTCATAATGGGAAGAAGCGAGGGGGAGAAGGGCACAACAGGCAAGAGTCAGAGGACTGAATGATTTTTAAGGAGGTTGCAGAGATAGAGGAATTGGGATTTCCATTTACTCTAACACCCTAACCCTGACACTCTTACCCTAAACCCTAACCCTAAACCAGACACCCGAACCCTAATCCTGACTTTATAGCCCGAGCCAAACCCTAACCCTATACTAGTCCCAGCCCTAACCAAAACCCGAATCCTATTAATGCCACTGTAATCTGACGAGAGGTTGTCAGGGAGGGTTGGAGTTTAGGGTTAGGAACCCTCTATAGAGTCAGCTTCACCCTGTATCTAACTTCAGTCAAGCACTGCAGAACACAGAACAAGACCTACACTTTCCCCCTCCTGAAGTGTTGCTCTCCCACCACATACACGTTTGTGGAATGATTGCATCAACGTAAGCTCCTTTGAATTGACCCAGTTGAAGACTGCGGTGATGTTGTGCAGCAGAGAATATATTACGAGATGAATACTTCGGCACTCCCTACCTAACAGCTTAGTGGGATACACGGACTTCAGCCGTTCAAGAAGAAGGCTCACCACCACTTTCCCAAGGGCAACTAGGAAGGGGCAACAGATTCTGGCCTTGTCAGCGACGCCCACACCCTGATAATGAATATATAAAAAGAGAAAACTTGTGATGTTCTCTGGTTCGAATTATTCCCTTTGGCGCATTTTGCAGTGAACTTAAAAAAATAAAGAACAAACACTTTTACAAAAAGATTCATTCACGGGGACTTAGCTCAGTTTTTGCGGAATACCAGCTCGACACACGGAACTGACATAGCTCCCGACCTCCAACCGATTTCAACCCTGGTGCGGGAGGGTATCTGACACACTGTGACAACTGGTCCTCCTTTGGCTGGAGGCAAGATATTACAGCTGGAGGCAGTACAGCTAGATACAGGATAGTAAAGCTGGGGGCAGTGCAGCTAGGTACAGAACAGTACATCTGGGGGAAGTACAGCTAGGTACAGGATAGTACAGCTGGGGCAGTACAGCTAGGTACAGGATAGTACAGCTGGGGCAGTACAGCTAGGTACAGGATAGTACAGCTGGGGCAGTACAGCTCGGTACAGGATAGTATATCTGGGGGAAGTACAGCTAGGTAGAGGATAGTACAGCTGGAGGCAGACGCTACAAAAGCAAGGAAGTTATCCTAATCCTTTATAACTCATTGGTTAGGCCTCAGCTTGAATATTGTGTTCAATTCGGGGCACGGTACCTCAGAAAGGATGTCAAGGCCTTAGAGAGGTTGCGGAAGAGGTTTACTGGAATTGTACCAGGAATGAGGGAGTCCCGTTATGTGGAGAGACTGGAGAAGCTGGGATTGTTCTCCTTCGAACTGACAAGGTCGAGTGGAGATTTGTTAGAAGTGTTCAAGATCATGCATGGTTATGATTAAGTAAATAAGGAGAAACTCCTTCCAGTGGTAGACGGGTCGGTCATCAGAGGACAAAGATTTAAGGCGATCGGCAAAAGAGCCAGGGGCGACATGAGGAAACATTTTTTATGCAGCGAGTTGTTACGATCTGGAATGCACTTTCTGTAAATGTGGTGGGTGCATATTCAATATTAACTTTTTAAAGGGACTTAGATAAATACTTGAGGCCAAAAAATTACAGGGCTATGGGGGAAGAGCAGGGGAATTGGACTAATTTGATAGCTCTTTCAAAAAGCCGCACAGGCACGTTGGGCCAAATAGCTTCCTCCTGTGCTGTACCTATTATGATACTGTGATACTATGTGAAAGAGTCAGCAGGAATCTCAGTTCAGTGGCCAGACATCTAAAGCTGTGGCAGGAACACACACAATGAAATAATATTTCATAACAGTGATAACCAATAAATACTTTGAAATCCCAGTTCAACTGAACCATGTTATTTGGGAGAAAGGACACTGCACTGACTCCTTGTAAAACTGAGACCGTGAACTGTCTCGGTATCAATCACTGAAAACACATTCATGAAAATATATTCCAGGACGGGTTAGTTCCACAACATGAAACTGTTAACAGCTCCTCGTGGTATGATGCCACGCCTTAGCCCAATTATCTGATTTCAATACATTTGGTACAGATAATTAGCCAGTAACATTCTCAGGGCTGGATACATCGTTTATTGCAGATATAATGCAGCTGCCACAAGGCCAAAAGCGTACCATGTTTACACACGATATCAACCGGTAGAACACAACAGGTGGCTCTGTAAAAGATGATGGGAGAAAAAAATTGTAAATTTCAGCAGCAGAGTTAAAACTGATTTACACCATGAACGGATGAGATAATTGCTTATCCGGAACACCAACGGATGCAAGAACAGGGTATTTAATGCGTTTTACCCAAAACATTAATGAATATTGGGTCAAGTGGATCAAGCATCATTCGGGGAACATTTAGGGAATAGTGATCATAATATCATAGGGTTTAGATTAGTTACGGAAAAGGACGAGGAGCAATCCAGAATAAAAATACTAAATTGGAGGTAGGCCAAATTCAGTGTGTTGAGAACGGATATGGCCCGGGTAAATTGGAATCAAAGATTGGCAGTCAAAACTGTAATCGAACAATGGGGGGCCTTTAGGGAGGATATGGTTCGGGTATTTTCTAGGTTCATTCTCACGCGGGGAAAGGTAGGGCAACAAATGCCAGAGCTCCCTGGATGACGAAAGATATAGAGATTAAGATGAAGCAGCAAAATGGGGTGTATGACAGATGTCTGGTTGATGACACAAGTGAGAACTGGGCTGAATCGAGAAAGTAGAGAGGGAAAGTGAAAAAGGAAATAAAAGTGGTAAAGAGAGAGAATGAGAATAGACTGGTGGCCAACGTAAAAGGGAATCCAAAAGTCTTCGATGGGCAGATAAATAGTAAACGGGTAGGAAGAGGAGAGGTGGGGCCGATTAAAGACAAAAAGAAGATCTATGCATGGAGGCAGAGTGCAAGGCTGAGACACGAAATGAGTACTTTGCATCTGTCTGTAACAAGGAAGAAGATGCAACAAAAGTCAGAGTAAAAGAGGAGGTCGTTGAGATACTGGATGGGCTAAAAATTGATAAAGAGAAAGTACTAGAAAGGCAGGCTGTACTTAGAGTAGAAAAGACACCCGGTTTTTATCAAATTTTTATGTCTCCTCTTTGGATCTAATTTTTTTTTGTCAGCCACGGTTGAGCCACCTTTCTTGTTTTATTTTTGCGCCAGACATGGATGAATAATTGTTGTAATTCCTGCACATGTTCTTTAAATATTGTCCACTGTCATCCCTTTTCGTAAAGCTCCCCAATCTATCATAGCCAACTCGCACCTCATTCTTTCGTAATTTCCTCTATTTAGATTCAGGATCCTAGTTACGGATTCAACTACTTCATTCTCCATCTTAATGAGGAATTGTATCATGTTATGGTCGCTCTTCCCTAAGGGACCCCGCACAACATGATTGTTAGTTAATCCTTTCTCATTGCACAATGCCCAGTCTAGGATCACCTGTTCTCCAGTTGGTTCCTCAACGTATTGGTCTGGAAAACCATCACGTGCACACTCCAGGAATTCCTCCCCGACAGTATTAATGCTAATTTGGTTTGACCAATCTATATATAGATTAATGTCACCCATGATTATAGTTGTACCCTTCTTGCATATGTCTCTAATTTCCTGTTTAATGTCCTCCTCTACATCTCCACTACTGTTTGGGGACAGATAGACACCCCCCACCAACGTTTACTGCCCCCTGGTGTTTCTTCGCTCCATCCATACAGATTCGACATCGTGATTTTCCGAGCCAATATCCTTCCTCAATATTGCATTGATTTCCTCCTTTACTAACAACGCAACCCCACCTCCTTTCCCTTTTTGACTGTCCTTCCTAAATATTGAATACACCTGGATGTTCAGTTCCCATCCTTGGTCACCCTGCAGCCATGTCTCTGTAATCACAACTATATCATAACCGTTAATTTCTATCTGAGCTGTTAATTCATCTACTTTATTGTGAATGCTCCGCGCAGTAAGACGCAATGCCTTTAGACTTGTCCTTTTATGATTACTAGTCATTTTAATTTTATTTTGCTCTATGGCCCCATTTGTTTATCGCCCTTGTTTTCTCTGCCTTCCAATATTGCTTCTTCCCTTTCTGCCTTTTGTTTCTATCCTTGTTTCCCACTCCTCTATCTCCCTGCTCAGGTTCCCATCCCCCGGCCATTCTAGTTTAAACCTTCCCCAACAACACTAGTAAACACCCCCGCGAGCACATCGGTCCCGGTACTGCTCGGGTGTAACCGGTCCCACTTGTACAGGTCCCACCTTCCCCAGAACCGGTCCCAAAGTCCCAGGAATCTAAGTCCCAGCTTCCTACACCCCATCACTGCAGCCACGCATTCATCTGGTCTATTCTCCTGTTCTTATACTCACTAGCACGTGGCACTTGTAGTAGTTCTGAGATCACTACCTTTGAGGTCCTGCTTTATAATTCATCTCCTAACTCCTTAAATTCACCTTGCAGGACCTCATCTTTTTTTTTTTGCCTATGTCGTTGGTACCGATATGGACCACGAGTACTGGCTGTTCACCCTCCCCCTCCAGAATGCCCTGCCGCTGCTCCGTGACATCCTTGACCTTAGCAACAGGGAGGCAAAATACCATACTGGAGTCACGTTTGCGGCAGCAGAAAAGCCTATCTGTTCCCCTTACAATTGAATCCGCTATCATTATAGCCCTGCCACTCTTATTCCGCCCCTCCTGTGCAGCAGAGCCACCCGTGCTGCCACGAACTTGGCTCTTGCTGCTTTCCCCTTATAAGCAATCTCACCCAACAGTATCCAAAGCGATATATCTGTTTGAGAGGGTGACGGCCCAAGGTGACTCCTGCGCGACCTACCTATTCCTTCTGCTCTTCCTGGCAGTCACCCATTTATTTTCTTCCCGCATAATCTTTTCCTGCGGTGTGACCACCTCACTGAACGTGCTATCCACGATAATCTCAGCATCGCGGATGCTCCACAGTGAATCCACCAGCAGCTTCAGCTCCAAAATACGGTTAATCAGTATCACCCTCTCTCACTGTCACTCATTCTCTCCGTCTCTCTCTATCATCCTTTCTCAGTCTCTCTCACTCTATTTACTTCTAACGAGGTATATAGATGCAAAATTGTGAAGCTCTGGAGCAAACTGAATTGAATATGATATTTTAATTCCATATTCATTTGTGGCACAGTGCAGCTCAATTCAACATCATTGTTTTTACAAGGGACACGTATCTCATAACTGTGCATTCCGTGTGTGTGTGTGTGTGTGTGTGTGTGTCTCAGTTTCACTGGTCCAATAATGTAACCAATCCCCCTCGAAGACAGTCTTCACCTCCCTCTGTGCCCCATGTCTCTCAGTGTCTCCTGGTCCAATAACATAACTCATTCACCCCCTTGTCAACCTGTATCCACCTTCACCTCTGCGATATATGTCTCATGCTCTCCTGGACGAATAACGTCACCCAAGGACCCCCTCCCCTGACAGTCTTAATCACTCTCCCCCTTTGCCAGTGTGTCTTAGGCTCTCCTGGAACAACAACATAACCCAGGGACCACCCGCACAGTCTGTGGCACCCTCCCCTCTTGCCCCGTGCGCCTTTGGCTCTCCAGGTCCAATAAGGTAACCCAGGAACCCCCCCCCCCCACCACAGTCTATCACCCCCTCCCCCTGTGCCCCGTCTGTCTCAGGCTCTGCTGGACCAATAACGTAATCCAGGGACCACCCTCACAATCTGTCACCCCAGCCCCCCCTTTGCCCGGTGTGTCTCCTGTTCCCATGATGAAAACCCTGTCAGCTGTCACTCTGTCTGTATATCTCACACATTCTGTCTCTCCGTTTATGTCGAGTTCACCCATTCTGATCTGGCCCACAGCAGTGACTGTGATTGCCAGTTTTGCCCATTTCCTGTCGGTGCAGGGCGGCCATTTAGTTGAAGTCCAGCTGAGCTCTTTAGTGCCGCCTTTTTGAGTAGAAATTCATGCGTCACCTGCAGAGCGAGCCCTGCCTCAATCGGTCAGATTATCAATAAAATATATCAGAATCAGATTTAAGATAATTTCCGGGCTCGGTGCTGCTAATATAAAATGTACTTTCCGTCCAGTGTGAAGTGTAGGGGATAGAATATGAAATGGGATTTAGTTCTAGTGATTGAAACCCTTCAGCTCTTTCTATAATTTAACTAATTTAACAATTAGAATCAGTGGGTATTTCACCGCGTTCTTCAGCTCCTCTCTGAATTTAGTCTGGGTCAGGACATAAATACACGTGTTTGTGCAGGAACTGAGAAGTTGCAGCATTGCTGCTGTGTATTCTGTGATATAAAGAGGGTCAGTGGGGGAGAAGTAATAATCATTACTGTTTGTAATTCGCTGATAGAAGTAAAATACAACCTGTGTCACCCATAACAATATAAAACTGCCCGATATACTGAAGAGTAAAATGATGGACATTTTTCGCTTCTCCATCTCTGGATCCTTGTGATTCTCTCCATTGATTCTGCCCCGGAGTCCCCTGCGGACTCGGCTGGACACTAAAATATGTCTGACCGTCAAACCATTGAACATCAAAATCAGACAGAATGGGACACAAGGGGTTAAAATGCGGTGAAACAACTCAAATGCGACCCATGCGGGAGAAGTATTGAAGCTCGGTTTAAACATACAAAACCATGGAACATTATTATTTATAAATGCAGGTTCAAGTGTAAAATACCAGGGGAGACTCTCCAAACAGCCCAGCACACTCACTGTTCCAAGAACCACAGCCGCCGTTTTCTCGGTGCAATATTTTGTTTTTAGCTTCTCACAACAAATGGTCACAAAACGATCAAAGGTGAAAGCGACTGTGAGCCAGACAGAGGCAGTTGTGGTTGCAAAAATCAGGACGGTAACGAGACAACACACGGGAGTAATTTCGAGGAATGAAACCGGGAAATAACTCGCATGAATCCGCCTCAATATTACATCAGTGATAACGACCAGGAGATCGGCCACAGCCATTCCCATCAGGTAGCGACTGATACATTTGGAGAGACCGCACTTTCCTCGGGACAGGATCACAATCGCCACCAAGTTAACTATAGGAGAGAGAAAAGGAAGCAGAGAAATTTCTGATCAGAACTGGAGTCAAAGCAGCAGTTTGAGAGGATCTGGGCTGAAATTTCCAGCTTTGTTGCTGCATCGAAGGGTGGAAAGTGATTCATTGACCTGGGCAGCGCTTTCGGGCAGAGAGATGTTTTTAAACACAATTATCAATAATTAATCGGGAAATCGATACACAAAGTGAATAAACTGAGCACCGGATCCTCTGGAAGTTCTAAGTGAAGGCACGGTACCGGTGAGGAAGGAGAAGGGCTTTTACCCAGCAGGAATCCAGCGGATTAAAGCCGGATTTGGGCTCCAGATGGACGTGGCAAGAGAGGGAACGGTACGAAGGTGAGGGGACAGCGGGAGGTGCAGCTGGTTTGTTGCTCGGAGTTAGAAGAGCCGACAGGGGCTGGCACGACACGGGGAAGGGCAGCTGGAGACCGAGCCTGTGAGTGAGATTGGGAGGGAGAGAAGGAAAAAGATATGTGGGAGCTGGAGGGGAGTCAGGAGCAGCTGGTTTAGGAAAGCCGATAAACTGAAGCAACGGATGAGGAGAAAGAGGATTCAATGCAGGTGGAGGAGGGGCTGGAATTCACAGGGAGAGACTGCAGCAGAGTGTTGGAGGGAATCTAATCTATAGGTCCCGCTAACACAATCCAATCAATAAATTCAACCAATGATTTCTGTGGTTATTTTTGTCAATGAACAGCTCGTTTGGCATCAAATGTTTTCGATTTATTTACTTTGCACATTGAATTAAAATTAAATTAAAATGCATTAGTTAAATCAGCCTCGTTCTTTATTGAATTAAGCTGACACACAGCTTTTAGAATACAATATCCAAATAATTCATAACGGTCAAGAAATGACTGAGTCTATTCTTTAAATACATTTCAATTATGTTTATTTATTCAGTCAGTAAATAAGTAAAATGAACATTTAATTAACCAGACTGAGGACCTGATGGTGATAAACACACCCGGCGTGAAAACTCTCACAATCTGACAACATCCTAATATAACCTTCAAGTCCGATTTCTTCTGAATATTTGTACTGAAAGTTTCAGCAGTTCATTCCGATGAATTGTTCATCCCGGTGCTGCTTTCTCCCTCTGTCTCTGTGTCTCCCTCTTTTTGTGCGTATCTCTCTGTCTATGTCTCTCTCTCCCAGTGGATCTCTCTTTCTCTAGCGCTCTTTCTCTCTCTGCCTCTCTGTGTGTCTCTCTGCGTGTCTCTCTGTCATTCTCCCTTCCATTCTGGCGTTAATTTTCTCTAACCATCTCGTTTTCCTCTTCAGTCTCTTTCTCTATCGTTCTTTTCTGTCTCTCTGCACTCCCTACTCTATTTCTCAATGCCCCTTTTCACATCCGATTCAATCCGAACATCCTGCGCCTGCTTTCAATTCACCAGCCCCGTGTTCCAACGATCATATTCTTAGTGTCAGTTTGTTAAATGGTGAAGCCTCTCTCAACAGTTTAATGTTTCTACAGATCATTCAAATCTCCACCTGTTCACCTACACTGTTTACTTCATCTGTGATGCATGGAACAAACAGAATCGAATCCCTCTTCCAGACACACCTCAAAATAATTGAAATTCCTTCTCCTGTAATTATAAAGTACAGCGTTATATGGCGGCATTGTTCAATTAACAAAACGGCAACATCACCGCTGCTACTGAAAATCTACAGAAAAATCGAAGGGCTCATGATTCCAACAGAAACAGTACAAACTGATACAACATAACCTCAAAACTTTGCATTTTACAGTGAATTCTTCCACAGTGAATCAGAGAAAGAGATGTGAAAGAATCAGCAGCAAACTCAGTTCAGTAGGCAGACATCTGATTCGGCGTCAGATACACAAATAATTACAGAATATTTCGTAACAATGACAACCAGTTAAACTGAACCATGTTGTCGGGGAGGGAGGACATTGCGCTGCCTGTTTGGAACACTGAGACCGTGAGCTGTCTCATTGACAATCACTGAAAACACATTGATGAAAAAATATTCCAGGACAGGTTCGTTCCACAATATGAAACTGTCAACAGCTCCTCATGGTCTGATACCAGCTCTTAGCCCAGATCCCTGATTCCCATACGTTCAGTACAGAGAATAATCCAGTAACAATACAAGGGTTGGATATGAAAAGTACATTACAGATATAATGCAATTGCTGCAAGACCGAATGTTTAGAAGTTAAGGACATGCAATTATTCAACAGTACATTCAGTGCACAGAATAATCCAGCAGCACTGACAGGGTTGCATTAAAAAGATGATAGCGGATACAATGCAGCTGCTAAAAGACTGAAAGAGCCGAGACAGGACATTCCATCAACGGATAGAACAGAACAGGCAGCTGTGTAAAGCCTGATGGGAGAAATAAAATACCAACAACGGTAGCACAACTAACATCGATTTACACCATCAACAGCTGAGGTAATGGCTTACCAGAAATTCCAACGGCTGCAAGAACCGGATAATAAATGTCTTCTATCTGGTTGATTACTGGATATCCCATTTCTGTGAGAAGCGCTGACTGCTGTTGACCTGGAAACCACAGCTCCAACAGGCACTGAGAGCTCATTCATTTCAACGAGCCCTAATTTATGCAGGGGCTGAGTCTCCACTGACACGGTTATATCCCTGATCATTGTTTTTATTTACAATAATTGAACAAACACATTATATCAGCAGCTTTGACTCCTTTGTAAAGAATGACGTGGATATATCAGAAACATCTCAAAGTCCAGGACATTATCTTAATCAGACTTCTCTCAGGAATAAAGTTATAAACTGTGCTCATACAGGACTGATCCAACAATAATGAGCGGATTCATTTACAGTTTTCATCTAATTGTATTAACCATGTTCATTCTTGCTGATTGCTTTATACTTTATAGCGATTTCTCCGCAGTGTGCACTGAATTCACCGACACAAACAAATCCTCGTCTCGCTGCTTCTGCAGTATTCCAGTTAAAATATGAATTTGGAGTCTCTTACAGAAGGACAGTTGAAGGGCAGGTTCAGGATTCTAGCTGAGAAATGGGGTGATATTGGGGGTCGGACACTGAACGAGCTTCATTGCCATTCCTCTCTCCGTTATTTTACTGCCGATGTTTCCCGTTTATTTTACGTTTGATTCATGGCTCCAGTAAAATTAGCCACGTGCAACTGAGCTGAGCTCGTGAACCGACTTGACCTCCGTCATAAAGAATCCGTGCTTCCCTCACCCGCCTTCATTCCTTCCTCAGCCCATTGGCATTGAAACCCACGTCTATGCCTTTGTCCCCTCCAGCCACCATTGCTGCAGTTCACTCCAGGCCGGCCATCCATCCTCCACCTTTCGACCCGCACCAGGTCCTGCTCGGCCTCACTGACCCTCACTGATTCATACTTCCCCATCATCTTACGTTTAAAATTCTCAATCTTGGGTTTAATTCCCATCAAGGCCCACCGCTCCACCACCCCCCAAACCCGCCGCTACACACATAAAATCATAGAATCCTATCGAACAGAAGGAGACCATTCTACCCATCGTGCCTGTGCTGGCTCTTTAAAAAAAACTATCCAATTAGCCTCAATACCCAGCTCTTTCCCGATTGCCCTGCAGATTTCCCCAGACACCGACCGCAAACCCACCCATGACCTCCTCATTCATCTGACCTTGGCCTCTTTTGGTGGGACTACCCTCACTATGTCCCACACTCTTATCTGATCATTGCCAGGATAAACGTCTCTTCCCACCCTATCACCGTTATCTCTGATGTCTCAAAAGTTCAATCCTTGGCTCGTTCCTCTTCCTCTTCTAAATGTTGTGCTTTGGTGACGTTGTCCACAGACATGGACCAGCGTTAGATGTACGCTGACAAAACCACGGCCTCTCTTGACCCTTCCAATGTCTTTGTGTTGTCAGACTCATATGCTAGAAACATAGAGAACAGGAGCAGGAGTAGACCATTCGGCACTTCGAGCCTGCTAAGCCATTCAATATAATCATGGCTGATCCTCTATCTCAATAACATATTCCCGGTCTCTTCCCATACCCCTTGATGCCTTTCGTATCTAGAAATCTATCTAGCTCATATATTCAGTGATATGGCCTCCACCGACTTCCATGGTAAAGAATTGCACAGGTTCACCACTCTCTGAGTGCAGAAATTTCTCCCCATCTCAGTCCTAAATACCTACCCCGTAGCCAGTGATTGTGAATCATCGTTCGGGACCTTCCAGCCAGCGGAATCTTCCGCCCTGCATCCAGTCTGTCTCGCCCTGTCAGAATTTATATGTTTCAATGATATCCCCTCTCATTCTTCTAAACTCGAGTGAATACAGGCCGAGTCGACCCAATCTCTCCTCATGTGATAGTCCTTCCATCGCAGGGATCAGTCTGGTGAACCTTCGCTGCACTCCCTCCATGGCAACTATATCCTTCCCGAGGAAAGGAGTCTAAAACTGCACACAATGCTCCAGGTGTGGTCTCACCGAGGCCCTGTAAAACTGCACTAAGACATCCTTGCTCCTGTACTCACATCCTCTTGCATTGAAGGCCAACATACCATTTGCCCTCCGAACTGCATGCCACAGCTGTATGTTTGCTTGCAGTTACTCGTGTACAAGATCACCCAGGTCCCTTTGTACATCATCATTCCCCAATCTATCACCATTTTAATTAATACTCCACCTTTCTGTTTTTCCTTCCGAAGTGGATAATTTCAAATTTATCCACATTATACTGCATGTGCATGCATTTGCCCATTCACTCAACTTGTCTAAATCGTCTTGAAGCCTCTGTGCATTCTCCTCACAAATCACGATCCCACCTAGCTTTGTTTCGTCAGCAAACCTGGAAATATTACATTTCGTTCACTCATCCAAGTCCATATATATTGTGAATAGCCAGTGCCCAAGCACCGATCCCTGCGGTACGCCACTAGTCACAGCCTGCCACCCCGAATGAGATCCACTTATTAGTACTCTCTGTTTCCTGTCTGTTAAACAATTTTCAATCCATGCCGGTATATTACCACCAATCCCATGTGCTTTAATATTGCACACTGACCTCTGATTTGGGACTTTAACCAAAGGCATTCTGAAAATACAAATAAACCATTTCCACTGTTTCTCCCTTATCTATTCCACCAGTTACAGCCACAAAAAACTCCAGTAGGTTTGTCAGACATGATTTCCAATTCATAAATCTATGTTTACTTTGTCTAATCCTGTTGAAATTTTCTAAATGTCCTGTTATCACATATTTTATAATGGACGCTAGCACTTTCCCTGCTACTGATGTTAGGTTAACTTGTCTGGAGTTCCCTGTTTTCTCTCTCCCTTCTTTTTGAAATAGTGGGGTTACATTTGCCACTCTCAAATCTGCAGGAACTGTTCCATATTCTTTGAATTTTGGAAGATGGCAACGAATGCATCCACTCTTTCCATGGCTACCTCTTCTGATAGTCTAGGATGCAGATTATCAGATCCTGGGGATTTATCGGCTTTCAGTCCCATTTATTTCTCCAGCACTACTTTTTTTCTAATACTAATAACCTTTAATTTCTCCTTTTCACTAGTCCCTTGGTTCCCTAGCATTTCTGGGAAGTTATTTGTGTCCTCTTCCGTCAAGACAGAACCAAAGTATTTGTTTAATTGCTCTGCCATTTCCCTGTTCCCCATTATAAATTCTCCCGTTCCTGACTGTAAGAGACCTACATTTGTCTTCACTAATCTTTTTCTTTTTACATACTTTTAAATTCCACTTTAATGTTCCTTGCAAGTTTACTCTCATACTCTATTCCCCCCCCCCCCCCTTAATCAATCTCTCGGTCCTTTTTTGCTAAATTCTAAACTGGTCCCTCTCTTCAGGCTTGCTACTTTTTTCTGGCAAATTTATATGACTGCTCTTTGGATTTAATACTATCCTTAATTTCTTTTGTTATCTATGGTTGGGCCGCATTTAGAGTGTTTTTTGCGCCAGAAAGGAACGTATAATTGTTGCAATTCATGCATTCGTTCCTTAAATGTTAAGTCATTGCCTTTCCGCCATCATGCCTTTTAATAAATCTTCCCAATCTATCATAGCAACTCACAACTCATATCTTCGTAGTTTCCTTTGTATAGATTTCGGACCCTAGTTTCGGATTGGACTACTTCACTTTCCATCTTAATGAAGAATTCCATCATGTTATGGTCACTCTTCCCTAAAGGACCCCGCACAACAAGATTATTAATTAACCCCTTCTTATTGCACAATACCAAATCTAGGATAGCCTATTCCCTGGATAACCTGTCTTAGATGAGCCACAATTTCTTCCAGTTAAAAATTGGGAACTCATGATCTTTGGTCCCACAATCTCTACATCCTTGCCGCTGATTGCATCCCTATCCTGGGCTTTTGTTTGAGGCTAATCCAGGCTGTTCGTAACTTCGACATCCTATTCAACAACCAGCTGAGCTTCAGACTCCCTATCCTCTCCATTGCAAAGACCGTCTTCTCCCGTGTCCGTAATAATAGCCGTCCCACCCTTCCGTTCCTCCCTGCCCTGCCGTTTGTTACTGACAACCTCAGACATGCCTTTGTAACAGTCTGGAAACACACCCGGGCCGTACAGTACCAGACTGGAGTCAGTCGTTCTCTTTCACCTAATCTATACTGTACATGTACAGGAGTTGACACTGAGACACACACGGACTATACATTATCAGACGCGAGAATCATTCTCATTTACTTTCTGTGTACTGTACGTCTACAGGAGCTGACAGTGAGATACACGAAGCGTACAGTACCAGACGGGAGTGAATCATTCCCTTTTACCCACTGTGTACTGTACATGTGCAGGAGCAGCCACCGAAGCACACAGGGGCCGTACAGTACCAGAAAGTAGTGAATCGTTCCCTTTTACAATCTTTGTGCTGTACATGTGGAGGAGCTGACACTGGGGCACGCACTAGTCGTACCGTAAAGGAAGAATGAATCGTTCTCATTTACTTTTACATAGAATCACATAAAATATACAGCACAGAAACAGGCCATTCCGCCCAACAGGTCCATACCGGTGTTTATGCTCCACATGAAATTCCTCCCTCCTCACTTCATCTAACCCTATCAACATATCCTTCCATTCCTTTCTCCCTGATGTGTTTATCCAGCTTCCCCTTGAATGCATCTATGCTAGTCGACTCAATTGCTCCTTGTGGTAGTGAATTCCACATTCAAACCACTTTCTGGTTAAAAAAGTTTCTCTTGAATTCCCTAATGAGCGCTGATCTCCCAGGCAAGTGGAAACATTTTATCTAAGTCTACCCGATCAAAACGTTTCATCATCTTAAAGACCTCTATTAGTTCACCCCTCAGTTTTCTCTTTTCGAGAGAAAAGAGCCTCAGCCTGCTCAATCTTTCCTGATAAATGTACATGGACAGTGAGACACACAGGGGCCATACAGTACCAGGCGGGAGTGAATCGTTCCTTTTGCACGCTGTGTATACTATATGTGCACTGGAAATGACATTGGGACACACATGAGCGGTACAGTACCAGACGGGAGTGAATGGTTCCATTTTACATGCTTTGTACTGTACATGTTCAGGAGCTGATACTGA
The DNA here is from genome assembly GCF_035084215.1 of Heptranchias perlo. Lineage (NCBI taxonomy): Eukaryota > Metazoa > Chordata > Chondrichthyes > Hexanchiformes > Hexanchidae > Heptranchias > Heptranchias perlo. The sequence goes on from NW_027139666.1 coordinate 1,606,957, forward strand.
GACACACGGGCCAGACGGGAATGAATCGCTCCCATTTTACCCACTCTGTGCTGCGCATATACAGGAGCTGGCAGTGAAACACACATGGGCCGCACATTACCAGACAGGAGTGAATCGTTCCCTTTTACAAGCTTTGTACTGTACATATATAAGAGCCGACAATCAGTCACCGTTTGTCTCCCTCGCTCACTCTCTCCTCTCCCTTTCTCCCGAAACCCTACCGCTGGCTCCTGTCTCTGCTCCCATATCTCAACTTGTCTCTCTCCCTCTCTCAATTGTTTTTTCGTTCTCTCTGTTATCTCTCCTAATAATTCTTGATTGAAACGTACCTGAAATATTTCAGTCTCATTATTTAAAATAACAACAACACATCACTTTTCTACGGCATTTTAACATGTTAAACATTCCAGCACTTTGGAACTCCTGTTAACTATACAGAGAAAGGGAATGGGATTTTTCAATGGAGATTGGCGATTTGTTCAATTCAGTAGGGTGAGAATTAGATTGTGTCCCTCACATCTACACAGGCTTGAAGCTGTTTACAGTAAACAGGCTGAGATACTAAAATGGTTAAACAATGTCAGCGAAACTTCAAACTGACAAAATACATAAAAGAACAGGAGTTGGGAGAATATACAAAACCTGAGGCTCCGACCAGAGCGGAAGGAAGGTGTCAGCACCCTTCCAGTTCTACATCAATTGTGCCTTTGGAGCAGATTCTGTTGAACTTTAGTTATTTAAATGTCGTCGTCGGGCAATGTGGGATGCGCCGGGGTCCCTGGGATGCTTGGGCCACAGGAGGAGGCGAGATGGGCTGCGAGGGGAACCCGTGTGCTTGTGCTCCAGGGGGGAGTGAGCGACAGGCTGCGAGGGGACCCCGGGTGCCTCGGCCTCAAGGGGAGGAGAGATAGGCTGTGAGGGTTCCCTGAGGTGCTTGTGCCACAGTGGGAGGTGGAGACAGGCTCTGAGAGGCCTCTTGGGTGCTTGGGCCAGAGCGGGAGGGAGAGACAGGCTGAGAGAGGAACCCGGGGTGTTTGGGGCCACACGGGGTGGGGAATCAGGCTGCGAGGGGACAACGGGTGATTGGGCCACAAGGGGAGAGGAGACAGGCTGCGACGGTTCCTTGGGTGTTTGGGCCAGATGGGGAAGGGAAGACAGGCTGTGAGATGAGCCAGGTTTGATGGGCCACAGTGAAAATGGGAGACAGGCTGAGAAATGACCCCGGGGTGCTTGGGCCATAAGGGGAGGGGAGGCAAGCTTTGAGAGGACCCCGGGTTCTTGGGCCACAGGGGGAATGGAGACAGGCTGCGAGAGGCCCCTGGGTTACATTATGCGCTCAGTGACACTGAGACACACACACACGTTGATAATCAGTCACACATGTCCCGTGTATGTGCTGACCCATTTGTGACACTTTTATTCTATCAAATCATACATTCCTAAATATGACAGCGAGTCCCTGCATATCATTCTCTTTTAATCCACGGTGTACTGTACATGTACAGGACCTGACACTGAGACACACACGGGCCGTACTGTGCCGGACAGGAGTGAATCGTTCCATTTTACCCACTGTGTACTGTACATATACAGGAATTGACATTGAGACACACACGAGCTGTGCAGTAGCAGACAGGAGTGAATCGTTCCCTTTTACCCATTGTGTACTGTACATTTACAGGAGCTGACACTGAGACACACACGGGCCATACAGTACCAGGCAGGAGTGAATCATTCCCTTTTACCCACTGTGTACTGTACAATGTACAGGAGCTGACACTGAGACACACACGGGCCGTACAGTGCCAGACAGGAGTGAATCGTTCCCTTCTATCCACGGTGTACTGTAGATGTACAGGAGCTGACACTGACACTCACGGGCCGTACAGTATCAGACAGGAGTGATACTTTTTGTATTTTACTGTGGGATTAATGGTTCACTGTGAGGTTATTGGGTCCCTCTGGAGTAACTGGGTCACTACGGGGTTACTGGGTCACTGTAGGGTTACTGTGTCACTGTGGGGTTACTGAATCACTGCGTGGTTATTGCGTCACTGTGGGGTTACTGTAGCACTGTGGAGTTACTGAATCACTTTGGGGTTATTGGGTCACTGTGGGGTTATTGTACCACTGTGGGGTTACTGAATCACTGCGGGGTTATTGGGTCACTGTGGGGTTATTGTACCACTGTGGGGTTACTGAATCACTGCGGGGTTATTGGGTCACTTTGAGGTTGTTGTATCACTGTGGGGTTATCGGGTCACTTTGAAGTTACTTTGTCACTGCGGTATTATTGGGTCACTGTGTGGTTACTGGGTCACTCTGGGGTGAATGTGTCACTGTGGGGTTATCGGGTCACTTTGAGGTTGCTGTATCACTGTGGAGTTATTGCGTCACTTTGAAGTTACTTTGTCACTGCGGGGTTATTGGGTCACTGTGGGGTTACTGGGTCACTGTGGTGTTATTGGGTCACTTTGAGGATACTATGTCACTTCAGGTTGATTGGGTCATTGTGGGGTAATTGGGTCACTGAGTCACTCTGGGGTGATTGTGTCACTGTGGTGTTGCTGGGTCATTCTGGGGTGACTGGGTCGCCGAGGGGTGACTGGGTTAATCTGGGGTTACTTGGTCACTGTGGGGTTACTTGGTCACTGTGGGGTTACTGAGTCACTGTTGGCTTACTGGTTCATTGTGGGGTTACTGTGTCACTGTTGGGTTACTTGGTCACTGTGCGATTACTGGGTCACTGTGGGGTTACTGGGTCACAGTAGTGTACGGTGTCCTGTTGGCTTACTGGGTCATTTTGGGGTTACCGAGTCACTGTGGGGTTAATGGGTCACTTTAGGATTACTGAGTCATTGTGGGGTTACTCGGTCATGATAAACTGTTCCCTTTAGATTTGCGGTCCTTGAGTTTTCTGCTGATCGCCCATTATAACTTGTGTATCTCTCTCTGCACTTCTCCCTCCGTCTCAATCGACATCTCCATCACTCTCCATGAACCTCTCCCTCCATCTCTCTCAACATCTCCATCGCTCTCCATGTACCTCTCCCTCCATCTCACTCTACATCTCTATCACTCTACCTGCACCTCTCCCTCCATCTCTCTCAACATCTCCATCGCTCTCGATGTAGCTCTGCCTCCACCTCGCATTACATCTCCATCACTCTCCCTGCACCTCTCCCTCCATCTCTCTCAACATCTCCATCACTCTCTATGTAGCTCTGCCTCCATCTCTCTCTACATCTCCATCTCTCTCTCTGCACCTCTCCCTCCTTCACTCCATATCTCCGTTTTCCTCCCTGTGCCTCTCCCTGTTTATCTTTATTTCTCCACCTCTCGCTCTGTGCACTTCATTATTTTTATTTCTTTCTGCAAATTTGTCGCTCTGTATTTTTAAATCTCTGTCTCTCTCTCTCTCGCTCTCTCTCTATCTCGGTAGCGTTCTCTCTCTCTCTCTCTCTCTCTCTGTATCTCTCTCTCTCTGTGCCTCTCCCTTTCAGCACCCCTCTCTCTGCCTATCCCTCTCTGTTTCTGTGTCTCTCTCTCTTTCTGTATCTTTCTCTCTTTCTATATCTCCCTCTCTCTGTTTCTGTATCTCTCTCTCTTTCTGTATCTCTCTCTCCCTGTCTTTTTTTCTCTCACGCCCTGTTTCTGTATCTCTCTCTGCCTGCCTCTGCAGCTCTCTCTTGCTCTTTGTTTCTCTCCATCTGTATCTATCAATATCTATCAGTATCTATTCTCTCTCTCTCTCTCTCTCTCTCTCTCTCTCTCTCTCTCCCCCTCTCTATTTCAGTCTCCCAGTTTCTGTATCTCTGGTATCTGGTCCTCAGTTTCTCTCTCTGGTTCTCTGGGGATCTGGGAGAGATGAGATTGGAGAATTGAAGTTTTTTTATTGAAATGGGGGAGACAGGCAGTGAGGGAGGAGCATGTGTTATATTCTGGTAACAATGACACTGAGACGCACAAAATCTATATATTTAGAGACATGTGTCCTGTGTGTATACATTGGGGTTACATTTCCACTGGGATTCTCCCGGTAGTCCAAGGCAACCTGTATGTTTCTCCCTCTACAGCTCCATCTCTCTCTCTACATTTCCATTTCTTCCAGTCTCTACCTCTTCTTGCATCTCTCCACCTTTCCATCTCTGTCTCTGCATCTTTATATTTAATTCTGCATCTATCTCTATTCATATCTCCGTATTTCTACAATTCTTTACATCTCTTTATCTCCCTATTTCTTCATATCTCTGTATCTATCCTGTCTCTCTGCATCGCTGCACCACTCTCTTTATATGTATCTCTATCTTTATGTTGCTGTACCTCTCTCTATAAATGCAGCTCTCTTTTTATGTTTCTCTCTTTCTAATAATGTCTACCTCTCTTTATTTCTCTGCACCTCTCTCTTTTTATGTATTTCTCCCTTTGTATCTCTGTATCTCTCTCTCTATATGTAACTCTCTTTTTTATGTTTCTCTCTTTCTAATATTTTCTATCTCTCTTTGTATTTCTGTACTTCTCTACTTATATGTATTTCTCTCTTTATATCTCTGTACCTCTGTCGTAATGTATAGCTCTCTCTTTAATTCTATCTGTCCATATCTCTGTATCTTCTCTATATTACTTTATAACTCTCTACATCTCTTTGTATTTTTACTCTCTGCATTTTTATCCGTCTCGCTTTGTATTTCTTTCTGCCCTTTTTAAATCTATTTCTGTCTGCACATCTCTCTCTCTGTTTCTGAATATCTCTGTCTTCTGGATTCAGTCTCTCTCTCTCTCTCTCTCTCTCTCTGTGTGGTGATCTCCCTTGTTGTTATTCTCTCTCTATCTCTGCCTTTCTGTCCCTCTGTTTTCTGTTTCTCAATCCCTCTCACTGTGGGCAGATGTTGACTGTGTGCGATAGTGTAAAGTGGGTGGCAGCAAATCAGGAGCCTCCTTTACAACTCTCCTGAGATTTTTCCCATTAATTTAAAAATGGGGAGAGATGTAAACTCTTGCTATCACCCAGTTTACACTATCGCATGAAATCACAATATAAACCAGTGTTTATTCCAATCACTACAAATCTGCTCCCCTCACTGTCTCTGCCTCTCTCTCTGTACCTCCACCTCTTCTGGATGAGTTGAGGTACAGATCAACTGTGATGTAAATGATTGACGGAACAAGCTCGAGAGACTGAATGGCCTCCTCCTGTTACAATGTCAGCCACATTTCTGTCTCTCTGCCCTTCTCTCTGTTCATGGAATCATTGAAATTTAAGGTGCAGAAGTAGGCCATTCAGTCCATCGTGTACTTGCCGGTCGAAAATGTGTTATCCAACCAAATCCCACTTTCCAGCTCTTGGTCCGTAGCCCGGTAGGTTATGGCACATCAAGTTCACATCCAAGTCCCCTTTCAATCCCATCAGGGTTTTTCAACTACCACCCTTTCAGGCAGTGAGTTCCAGACACCCACCACCCTCTGGGTGAAAACAATTCTCGTCAAATCCCCTCTAATCATTCTACCCATCACTTTAAATCTATGGCCCCTGGTATTGACCTCTCTGCTAAGGGAAATAGGTCCTTCCTATCAACTATATCTCGATCCCTCATAAACTTATACACCTCAATCAAATCTCTCCTCAGCCTCCTCTATTTCAAAGGAAACAACCCCAGCTAATCCAATCTTTCCTCAAAGCTATTATTCTTCTGTTCTTTCAACATCCTCATAAATCTCCTCTGTACCCTTTCCATTGCAAACATATATTTCCTGTAATGTGGTGACCAGAACTGTACGCAGTACTGTAACTGTGGCCGAATTAGTGTTTTATACAAATTCACAATAACCTCCCTGCTCTTATATTCTATGCCTCGGCTAATAAAGGAAAGTATCCTGTATGACATCGTAACCACCTTATCTACCTGTCCTGCTACCTTAGGGATCTGTGGACATGCACTCCAAGTTCCTTCTGTTCCTCTACAACTCTCAGCATCCCATCATGTATTGTTTATTCCATTGCCTTGTTTGCCCTCCCCAAATGCATTATCTCACACTTCTCCAGTTTGAATTCCATTTGCCACTTTTCTGCCCACCCGACCAGTCCATGGATATCTTTCTGCAAACTGCAGCTTCCTTCCTCGCTATCAACCACACGGCCAATTTTTGTATTATCCGCAAATTTCTTAATCATGCTGCCTACATTTAAGTCTAAATCATTTGATATATGCCACCAAAAGCAAGGGAACTCTTACAGAGCGCTGCGGAACCCCACTGGAACCAGCCTTCCATTGATAAAAACACCTTTTGCTTCCTGCCATTCAGCCGATTTTGGATCCAACTTGCCACTTTCCCTTGAATCCCATGGGCTTTTACTTTTCTAACCAATCTGCGATGTGCGACCTTGTAAATAGCATTGCTAAATTCCATGTAAACTCCATCCAGCGCGCTAACCTCATCGACCCTCCTTGTTACCTCCTCAAAAGAAAGATCAGACACGTTAGTGAGACACGACCGTCCCTTAATAAATCCATGCTGACTCTCCCCGATTAATCCGTGCCTTTCTAAATGACGATTAACACTGCCTCTCAGAACTTTTTTCAGTAATTTGCGCACCACCGACATCAGACTGACGTGCCTGTAATTACTTGGTCCAACCCTTTCTCCCTTCTTAAAGAATGGAACAACGTTAGCAGTCCTCCAGTCATCCGGCACCACGTCTGTAGCTAGAGAGGATTGGAATATGATGGTCAGAGTCTCCACTATTTCGTCCCTTGTTTCCCTTAACAGCCGAGGATACATTTCAACCTGACCTGCGGTTTATCTACTTGCAAAGATGCTAACCCCCTTAATATTTAATCTCTCACTATGTTTATCCCATCCAATGATTCGCACTCCTCCTCCTAAACTACAAAGTCTGAATCGCCTCCTTCTTTTGTGGAGACAGACGCAAAGTATTCATTAAGAACCATGTCCACATCTCCCGCCTCCAAACACAGGTCGCCTTTTTGTTCTAATAGGCCATACTCTTTCCTTTGTTATCTTCTTGCTCTTTACATATTTGGAAAACATCGTTGGATTTTCCTTGATTTTACTTGCCAATATTTTTTTCAGCTTGGCTTCTAAATGCTCAGCAATAGAACATATTCGCCTGGACATTGTATTATCACTGAGAGGAATGCTTCTCAATTTCTCAGCAGATTTGTCGTCAAAGATTGTTCGCACTATATTCAGAGATGCTGGAAGAATAAGTTTTTCGGCAACTGTATGGGCCATTTTTTTTCTTTTGCCACACGGTATGAGACCAAATATGACGTCAGTTGTGCCTTATCATTCAGAGCAGTTGACCGATTAAGAACTTGTGCTGATAACTTTAATCCCCGTTGCTTCCTTTGAAAATATTCAAGCGGGTGATCAACGAGTTCCCCATGTTTTGTTTCTAACTGTCTTTTTGATTTTGACGAGTTTTAAACTCTTGTTTACAAACACCTCCCTAAAATTAACACACTGCGGCTTTGGATCTTGGTTTGCGTTTGCACAATTGATCAAAACACATTTCAAAAAAGCCTCACTATACTGCATCGTCCTTGATCTGATGGATGTTTCGTAGCAGAAGAACTTCTTTCCCTTATTAGAAAACGATCCATTTTTGGGAATTAAAGTTTGATGATTAAGCGGCCCACCGACTCCTTTCCCCTTGATATTGAGCCTAGACCAGCACCACACACTGTGGCTTTGGTGGCGAGGAAGAGCGAGTCCTGGTTGATGCTCGGAAACACTAAACAAAACAGGAATACTTCTCTACTGGAACAAGGCCATCGATCCACAGAATGAAATGACCGCCTGTCATCTGCCCAACAGAAATTACCTGTCAAATGATTGCCTGACATCTGCCCAACGGAAATTACCTGTCAAATGACTGCCTCTCATCTGCCCAACGGAAATTACATGTGAAATGATTGCCTGTCATCTGCCCAACAGAAATTACATGTGAAATGACTGCCTGCCATCTGCACAACGGAAAGCACCTAATAAAGACGTGAATGTAAACTTCAGTCCAACATTCAACCAATCAATGTCACGCAATCACAAGTTCTGAGTACAAATCTCCCTGTGACATATCGTGTCTTTATGAAATAAAAGTTTGCCCTTTTCTTATTTGATGTCCAGTTATGCTTCATTTGATTTTCCTGGGTTTGTATTGTGGCATTACCCATTTAATGGCAGTGAGCTGATATTGCCATCGTGCTCAGCATTCTCTCGCGAACAAGTACATTCCCTATAAGCTCCGCTGTTAACGTGATAGCTGAAGAATTTCGTTTTCGTGTTCCATTACATTTATTCTTTTCTTTTTCGGTTCAAACGAGGGTGTACAAAGTTAAACACAAAGCAATTTGGCAACGCACAGGTTTCCCGAGTAAACGCAAGAGCACGCAGAAGGAATCCCAATGGATCAAACCCCTTCTCATTCACGCCCACTGGAAAAAATCCGAAAAGACCAAACCCTTTCCTATTCCATTGCATGGAATCCCAAAGAGAAAAAAAAAACCCTTCTCATTCCAAGCTATGATAGAGAGTGCGGTGCCCAGAACTGAACACAGTACTCTAAATGAGGTCTAACCAGAGCTCTGTATAACTGTGAAATAACTTCCACTCTTTCTTATTCCAGTTCCCTTGAGATAAAGAACAAAATTTCATCTCCATTTTAATTTTTATATGATTTAGTGATTTCTGTTCTTGGACCCCTAAATATCTCTCCTCACCCACAGTTCCGAGATCCTTGCTGTTTAGAAAATACTCTGATCTATCTTTTTAAGGTCCAAAGTGGATGACCGTTCACTTCCCCACGTTAAACCCCATCTGCATAGTTTTGCCCACTCACTTAATCTATCAATGTCCCTTTTCAAATTTCAGCTCCCATCTATAATGTTTACAGTCCCACCGAACAGTGTCGTCAGCACACACTCCACATAAGAACATAAGACATAGGAGCAGGAGTAGGCCATACGGCCACTCGAGCACTCCCTGCCACTCAATCAGATCATGCCTGATCTTCGACCTCAACTTCACATTCCCGCCCGATCCCCATATCACTTGATTCCCCAGAGAGTCCAAAAATCTATCGACCTTAGCCATGAATATACTCAACGACTGAGCATCCACAGCCCTCTGGGGCCGAGAATTCCAAAGATTCGCAACCCTTTGATTGAAGACATTTTTCCTCATGTCGTTCCTAAATGGCCGACCCCTTATCTTGATGCGATGCCCTCTAGTTCTTGACTCTCCAGCCAGGGGAATCAACCTCTCAGCATCTACCCTGTCAAGGCGTTCACGAATTTTATACGTTTCAATGCAATCACCTCTTATTCTTCTAAACTCCAGTGAATATAGGCCAATTTTACACCGTATCTCCTCATAGTAGAATTGCAGCAAGACCTCCTCATTCTTATATTCCAACACACTTGCAATAAAGACTAAAATATCATTTGCCTTCCTCACTCTCATGACACCCTTGATAGCTCATTATTTCCAGTATGTTTTTCCTCTATTCCTTCTATCTGGAAAATAAATGAACGTTGAAAACATTTTACTATAATTATACTAGTTTATGTTTTGGAAACAATATCCAGCTGAACTGCAAGGAATCCGATTGCAAACTAAGTTTTTCTCAATGCAATAAATTAATCAGAACACTAAATTGCGACAGCGGGGAAGCGAAGCTGGCTCAACTGCTTGGAAGGCAGCTATGCTCACCACAATACCACCATCACTGGCAAGCAGTCACACCAAAATAGTTCCCAAACATCAGACCCTGAACAGACACTGCAGGCTGTTGGATTTTGTTCTTTATTTGAACTGGGTTCTGACAGAACCTTTCTCGCTCTGTTGCAGTTCCCGTTTCCAGCCAGTAGATGTCGCCAACTCCCAATCAATGGAAATTACACAACAGTCAGTAATTATTCACCTTTTATCGGACTGAAGAGACAGTCCATACATGAAACACTTGACCAGCTGCAAATACGTTTTGCCGCAGTTCACATCAGGCATTGAGTAAAGTTAAATAATTGCATTAAATGATTACGGAGACCTGACTACCAGCTGGGCACTAATGGCAGCTTAATATTCAAGTCGACAAGACCTTTAGAAAGGACAGAGAAGTAGGGAAAGGAGGGAGAGAAGCAATATTACTAAAGGACAATATTGCAGCAGTTGAAAGAAATTATATCAGTGAAGGTGAGCGGGCAGTGTAAACACTCTGAGAGAGAACCATCACAACTGCCCCCACTGTACTCCTGCAGAAGGTATAGGAAGGGCGAGTGCGGGTGGATTTCTTCATTCTTTGTGAAACTGCTTGTGAGATTGTGGAAATGTCTGGAAGGAGAAAAACCGGCGGTAATGCTCGAGCCAAAGCCAAGTCTCGCTCATCCCGGGCCGAACTGCAGTTCCCTGTCAGCAGTTTTCACAGGCTCCTGCGAAAGCGGAACTCTGCTGAACGTGTGGGTGCCGGAGCCCCGGTCTATCTGACGGCTGTGCTCGAGTATCTGACGGCTGAAATCCTCGAGCTGGCCGACAACGCGGCCCGCGACAACAAGAAGACCCGCATCATCCTCAGACACCTGCAGCTGGCCATCCGCAACGACGAGGAGCTCAATAAGCTGCTGGGAGGGGTGACCATCGCTCCGGGCGGGATGCTGTCTAATATCAAGGCCGTGCTGCTCCCGAAGAAAAGCCCTGGGAGCATCAAGAACAAGTGAAGCGGCCCAGATTTAATCTAATAACAGGACAAGGACAGGACCAAACTTAATAAATCATTTGGAGAAGGAACAGAAAGATAGACAAGGTTCATTTAGTAGATGTGATATATTTAGATTTTCCGAAGGCCCTCGATAATGTACCGCATTCTAGACTCATGGGTAAGTTCAGAGTACATGGAGTCTGGGGACAGGTGGCAGAATGGATAGCAAGTTGGCTCCAAAACAGAAAACCGAGAATAGAGGTTAAGGGCAGCTACTCAGGCTGGCAAAAGGTGGAAAGTGTTGTTCCATAGGGATCGGTGCTGGGACCACTGTTGTTCACAATTTACAATAATGATTTGGATTCTGGAATCGGAAGTAAAATTTCAAAATTTGCCGATGACATCAAATTGGGGGATGTAGTTAATACAAAGGAAGAATGTGTCAAAATGCAAGAGGACATTAATAAACTTGCAGAATGAAGAATAAAGAGATCACACACTGATTGGATAATAAGAGTCTACACGGCATAGAAGAGAAAATGGATCTCGTGGTACAGATATACAAATTACAAAAAGTAGCGACGCTGGTGAATAAGATCATAAAAAGGCAAATCAAACGTTAGGATTCATTTCTAGAGGGGTAGAATTGAAAAGCAAAGAAGTTATGTTAAACTTGTATGGAATCTTGGTTAAACCACATTTGGAATACTGCGAACAGTTCTGGTCTCCATATTATAGACATAGGTTCATTGGAGAAGATGCAAACAAGATTCACAAAGATGATACCAGAAACCAGAGGATTTTCTTATCAGGAAAGGCCGAACAGACTGGGTCTCGTTTCACTGGAAAAGAGAAGACTGAGGGTTAACCTGATAGAGGTCTTTAAGATAATGATTGGGTTTGTTAGGACAGACGCAGAGAAAATGTTTTCACTTGTGGGGAGTTCAAAACTTCAGGTAATAAATATAAAATAGTCGCTAATAAATCAAATAGGGAATTCAGGAGAAACTGCTTTACCCAGAGAGTGGTTAGAATGTGAAACTCGCAACTACAAGGAGTAGATGAGGCAAATAACATAGGGGCATTTAAGGGGAAGATAGATCAGCACAAGAGGGAGAAAGGAATCGAAGGATATGCCGATAGGGTCATGTGAAGTAAGGAAGGAGGAGGTTCGTGAGCAGCATAAACGCTGGTATGGACCAGTTGGGCCGAATGGCCTGTTTCTCTGCTGCAGTTTCAATGTAACTCGATGTAAAGGCTTTTTTCAGAGCCACGCATTGAATCTGTGAAAGGGCTGGTTACTGAATGAAGGAAGACGTTGATATCATGCTACCAGTGTTGCGTTGAGCTGTTTTTGTCTCATTGTAGACGAGATGGGGTATTAATGGGACTGGAGTCGGGGCACCGACCACAGTCCGGTACTTTAAACGGTGACCTTTGGACCCAGTCCACACATCACCAGATTTCTTGCATTTATTCAAACTATTTGCCATGCTGGGCTCGTAAAGCATCACCAGAACGGATCGACTAACCTTTCTACATTTGTGGGATTCAACGCTTTGCTCCGTTTCTGTTCGATTTTGTTGGATGATTTAAATAACGCATTAAACAAACTGGGGAATCATTGAAATTTAACTTTGTTAATAAAAACAATTAACAGTGAATTGCCTGGTGCCCAGGAGATTAGAAATATTACTCGCTTTTCGTCCTGTTAACAAGTAAACCGTGTTTACAGTCCACCTACCCGCTTTGGTTCCAAATGGGGGATTAAACAGAGAAAGCGGGAGAGGAGGAGTCAGAGTGAGCGACAAAGCAGAGAGCGGCCTCTGATCTTCCAGCTCCACCTCCAGCTTTCTCCACCCGCCAATTTCAAATCGTTTATCGACAATTGAAACAAAACACAGCGGCCGGCACAAACGCTTACAGACTCGGGCTTCATATTCAAGGATTCCCAGAAATCCGGAGCTTTTAAATAAGCCCCGTTACAATTAACAGTCAGTGATATTCCTGCATAAATACAGTCCCTTCGATAACAAGTCAACCCGCCTCCTTCCATTTCAGTCCCAGGCCCGATTCTATCTCCCCACACATCCCCTCCCAGACGAGTTCAGCAGTTTACAAACACTTCATTCCAGCTGATTTGGAGAATCTCACGTGTTGGGGTTTCAGTTGCGACGCGGATTTTCTCCGCCAGTTTTACCGTCTCACAGAGACTCTCGCCCTGAATCTGTGAAAAGAAAATGACCGTGAACTGGGAATGGGGCCGAACACATCCCCAGTTACAGTGAGGCCCGGACACTCCGTTCTCTCTGTTTTATATCAGGCAATCTCCCACCTTCATGTTCAGCACTCGAGAAAGAGCGAGACACACACTGTCAGTCTTACACTTCCTATCAGTGTGTTTATGTCACGCTCAATAGCAGTATCCCACCTTCATATGCAGCACCAGAGAGTTAGAGAGAAAGGGAAACAGATACGGTGACAGGGCGAGCGGAGATGCACAGTGCCACAGTATCAGTTGCAGACTGACCTGTGAAGTTCCGCTTCATCCAGAAAATCCCGTTGGAGAGACAGAAGATGCAATCTCATCTCTCACTGTTATACCAGAGACGGACACATTATTAATCCCAAACTCAGGGACAGTGCAGAGAGCGACAAAAACAATGTGGGCCGAATTCAACCCCCTCTTGCCTGTTGTACTATATTCGGTATTGCAGATCACGGCCGTTCGATCTTACTCGCAGTGACTGAGAGTTTCACTCTGATTATATTAATCTGGGACTATAGCTGTCAGATATTAATGCAAATACACGGACATCGACATTCCACCCATATTTCTCCAGGATTGGTTTGAGAAATCCTGCCTCAAGTTTCGGAGTCACAAGAATGAACAGAACCAATTGGCTCATTTCAAAATGTCACACTGTATCTATCAATCCCCCACAGTCAACATCCTGGGGGTCACCATTGACCAGAAACTTTACTGGACCAGCCACATATATACTGTGGCTACAAGAGCAGGTAAGAGGCTGGGTATTTTGCTGCGAGTGACTCACCTCCTGACTCCCCAAAGACTTCCCACCATCTACAAGGCACAATTCAGGAGTGTGATGGAATACTCTCCACTTGACTGGATGAGTGCAGCTCCAACAACACTCAAGGAGCTCGATAAAAACGAGGACAAAGCAGCCCGCTTGATTGGCATCCCATTCATCACCGTAAACATTCACTCCCTTCACCACCGGTGTACCATCCACAGATTGCACTGCAGCAACTCGCCAAGGCTTCTTCGACAGCACCTCCCAAACCCGCGACCTCTACCACCTAGAAGGACAAGGGCAGCAGGCGCATAGGAACAACACCACCTGCACGTTCCCCTTCAATTCACACACCATCCCGACTTGGAAATATCTCGCCGTTCCTTCATCGTAGCTGGGTCAAAATCCTGGAACTCCCTTCCTAACTGCACTGTGGGAGAACCTTCACCACACGGACTGCAGCGGTTCAAGAAGGCGGCTCACCACCGCCTTTTCAAGGGCAATTAGGGATGGGCAATAAATACTGGCCTCGCCAGCGACGCTCACATCCCACGAACGAATCAAATAAAATCCTGATTTCCTTCCATCAACGTGGGGAAATATCCACTCAAATTAGAACCTTAAAAACTTTACGAAGTTCACATTCAGCAATATAAAAGTTGTCGCTTATTGAATATTGAAGCAAAATTAATGTTATACTGGAAAAAAATAAATTTCAGCTGCCTGAGGAAGGGGTTAACCTATCTGCAGTGCAAAGAAGGCGGACCCGGATATCGTCAGACTCACGATGCTTGCGTCACGCAGCTTTCATATCAACTTAAAAAATGTTGCGGAATGAAAATTAACCAAACTCAACTAAAACTCCTCCCCCCAAACTCTTTGTGCTGTGAAGCAATAATAACTTGCACAAAAATCTTAAGACAATTAAACGCTGGAAAATAAATTTCAGCTTCTTTTCGAATTCCAATTTCCAAAACACGAGCCGTGAAAGCACAGAATTTGTTTTTTTTAACAAACTTTTGTTTCTTTAGGATTTGAAAATCTGTTAAAACATTCCTTGAACCCGTATCAGAACTGCTGATGGTCTGAGCGGACCTAAGCCGCCTATATCTCGACATGCCCATTGTCCACATATTCGCAACACATTCTCTACATATTCTCAACACATTCTCTACATATTCTCAACACATTCTCTGCATATTCTCAACACATTCTCAACACATTCTCTTCATATTCTCAACACATTCGCAACATATTCTCTACATATTCTCTGCACATTCTCAACACATTCTCTTCATATTCTCAACACATTCTCAACATATTCTCTACATATTCTCTGCACATTCTCAACATATTCTCAACACTTTCTTTACATATTCTCTGCACATTCTCAACACTTTCTTTACATATTCTCTGCACATTCTCAACACTTTCTTTACATATTCTCTGCATATTCTCAACATATTCTCAACATATTCTCTATATATTCTCTACATATTATCAATACATTCTGAACATATTCTCTACATATTCTCAACATTTTCTCAACACATTCTCAACACATTCTGAACATATTCTCAACACATTCTCAACACATTCTCGATATATTCTATCCATATTCTCAACACATTCTCTACATATGATCAAAACATTCTCAACATATCATCTACGTATTCTCAACACATTCACAATTTCGCCTCTTATCTTCTGCAAAATGTTTAAACCCTGCAATTTAAGCAGCTTCCAGCATCATCTCGCTCAGTCTGACTTTTTGGGGAAGTTTTAACTCGGCCATTTCATGATCCTCAGCGACTATCCTCCGATTTCGAGCGATCTGATGTTTATAAGCGGGTGCTGTTTATGCATTAAGATGCCTAATGTAAACGTGAGTGGTTTCTATGGTTTATATGTTAAAAACTCCGAATCCAAATGTAAGCTTTATGTGTTAAAAATGCCGAATCTTATACCAAGGAGTCTCTTGCCCATTTGCCAGCCGTTTCCCACGGAAAGGTGAATCTTCTGGGGCTTCACAGGCATTAGATTGTCCCGGAGCAGGACTTAATCTCACGGTCCCCTCAACAACTCAGCTCATAGCAGCAGCCGTCTGACGGAATGTGTGACGGTCCAATGTCGAGCGAACATTCGCAGCTCTTGTTCCTGTTTGACGCTGTGTCATTCATACAACTCACTTTATGATTCAGAGGCTGGAATTCAGCGGACAGGCCTTTAGACTAAATAGAGGTAAGAGTAGGCTGGATGTTCGTCAGATCTTATTTAACCATAGAGTAGTGAGCATCTGGAATGCATTGCCGGTCGGTGTGGTTGGTGCTGACTCTTTGCCTTCTCGAGGGTTCTGGACCGGTTCTTGACTGGGACAGAGATCGCATCATATAGAAGGTGAGTGGTTTTGCAGTTAATCTACACATGGTCGAAGTCATGGACTGGACTGGATTCGATCGCCTGAGGGGGTCGGGGGAATTTTCCTGAAATTCCCCTCCTTATCGCCCTTTAATTGTTTTTATGCTTTATCAACGCTCCCACGAGATTACACTTCCGATGGGTGTGTGTGTGTGTGTTGGGGGATGGGGGGTGATTTTATTCGTTCCTGGGATGAGATTGTCGCTGGCAAGGCCAGGATTTATTGCCCATCCCTAATTGGCCTTGAGAAGGTGGTGCAGAGCCGCCTTTTTGAACCGCTTCAGTCCGTGTGGTAAAGGTTCTCCCACATTAAATGGTGGTGTTGGTTGTAACTGTCCAGTCACGATTCTCCAGTCATGTGGGGCAGGAGTGATTAACCTGCTGGTCTTTTCCTGCCCGTCATGTCCGTCTGCAACCCCAGCTCGTCAAAGTGTTTTTAGTGAAGCGATCTTTACACACAAAACCGCACGTGGGGAAGGGCTTGCGTCCGTCTATAGGGAAATTAGACTCAATTCTCTTTGTGCCTCACCTTGCCCTTCTCTGAAGCTCAGGGACTCGAAATATTCTTGCCGGCCTCTGCTACAATGCGCCTGCGCATTTCTAGTCCCGTCCAACCGAAAGCAAAGTGACTGAATACGGAAGCGATCGAAAAATGCTCCCTGAAATCGGAAGGTTTGTTACAGCACAGCCCAAGGAGTCTCACCCCTTCTCCGAGTCTTTCTTCTCAACGCGCCCTTTCTCATTGCTCAGAGTGCGGAGGCCTGGTTTCTTCCGTTCACCCACAGTTGCATCAGGTCCGCACACTCCATGTTTAATTGTCTGGTTGGAGCAGAAAAGGAGATGATTTTAAGCCCAGTGTACAGAGAGTCAGCACCCACAACACCAGCAGGCAATGCATTCCAGAGACTTTCTACTCTCTGGGAAATGAAGAACCGCCAAACATCCAGACTCTTCTTACCTCTGTGTGGTCCAAACGCCTGTTCCCTGCTCCTCCCCAATCAATGAAACTGGAAATAATCTGAAACTGTGTACACCCACCATGGGTTGCCTCATAAAATGAAGACACTCAGTTCTTCTTTACTTGGTTAGGGGCTTGTGTCCGCGGGGGATGGAGCTCAGTGGAAGAGCACATGCTTTGCATGTATGAGATCCCGCGTTTAATCCCCGGCATCTCCAAACCTGTTGAATTTGGATTCAATTGTGAAAATATTTTCTGAGACTGCCATCACCTTGAAACACAAGGACAGGCAAGAGTTTATTTTCCTCGCGAAAAAATGGACGCTCCGCACAGAATATGTTTCAATGATAGCCCGCACGCAACGTGGAAATGGCTCCCATCTCAGGGTTGGACTGCGTGCCCAGTTATGGATTATTTCCAGTTTCACAGATTTGGGGGAAGCGGCGGACAGGCGTTCAGAGCACAAATAGGTAAGAATAGACTGAATGTTAGGCGTCAATGTGTTTTAGTGAAGTTATCTTTAAACACAAAACCACACCTGGGGCAAGTCCTGCGTCCGTCGATAGTGAAATGAGACTCAATACTCTCTCTGCCTCACCTTACCCTCCTCTGAAGTTCAAGACCCCAAATGTTCTTGCCGGCCTCTGCTACAATGTACCTGACCATTTCAAGTCCCGTCCAACCGTAAACAAAGTCACTGATAATGGGAGCGTTCGAAGAATGTGGACCTGAAACAGAAATAATGGTCAGCAGAGCCCGAGAAGCGTCTCTCCCTCTCCCAGACTTTCTTCTCAACGCTCCCTTTCTCATTGTTCTGAGTGCCGAGCCCTGGATTCTTCCGTTCACCCACAGTGATATCCGGTCCGAATACTTCATGTTTTATCTTTTGGTTGTGACAGAAAAGGAGATGATTTTAAACCCAGTATACAGTCAGCACCCACCACACCAGGTGGCAATGCAATCCACAGACTCACTACTCTCTGGGAAATGAAGTACCACCGGACATCCAGACTATTATTACATCTGTGTAGTCTAAACGCCTGTTCCCTGCTCCTCCCCAATCTGTGAAACTGGAAATAATCGATCTCTGGGCAGAACCACCTTGGGTGGCCTCATAAAATGAGAACAATCAGTTCTTCTTTCCTTGGGGAGCGTGCTGTGTTATCTGTGGATGCAGCTCAGTGGTAGAGCGCATGCTCCGCACATATGAGGTCCTGGGTTGCATCACCAGAAACATGTTTTGCACCAAAATTACCGACAGAAAGAGGAAGCACGCTTTCTGAGCGCAGCGAGTTCCAACATCTGAGGCTCCACAAGCATTAAATTGTCCTCGAGCAGGACTTCATCACACAGCCACCTCAGCAGCTCAGCTCATAGCGGCCGCTGAATTACCGGGATGAGTGACGGTGCAATGCCGAGCGAGCAGCCCCAGCTCTTGTTCCTGTTTGACGCTCTGTCATTCTTCCATCTCACTTTATGATTCAGAGGTTGGATTTCAGCACAGTAACTGACCATTAGCAATTTTTTTTTTAAATTTCCGCAGACTTTTTTTATGGAAAGTTCAAAATAAAGTGGAGCAGAAACCCCGTGAACTGAAGCAGAGGTTGAACATTGTGAACAGGCGGGACAGCTGGGCATCTCGATGTCCTGGAGAGATGGAGCAGAAAGCTTTCGTCCTTACTTCTAAAGTGCCCAATTGTTCATTTTTTAACCACATTTATCGACGTGGGGATGTTACTCAGTGGAAGAGCGCGTGCTTTGTATGTATGTATACCCGGTTTCAATCCCTGGCATCTCGAAACAAGTTAAATGTCTAATTTTGGATTCAACTGTGAAAATATCCTCTGAGACTCGACTCACCTTTGAACACAAGGACAGGCAAGGTTTTCTTTCCATTGCGAAAAACTGAACGGTCTGCACAGAATATCTCTGCTGCTGCAATCAGTAGCCAGTGGTGTTCCACAGGGGTAGGTGCTGGTTGCCAACTCTTTACAATCTATATTAACGATTTGGAGGAGGGGACCGAGTGTAATATATCAAAGTTTGCAGATTATACAAAGATGGGAGGGAAAGTAGAGAGTGAGGAGGACATAAAAATCCTGCAAGGGGATATAAACAGGCTCGGTGAGTGCGCGGAGATTTGGCAGATGCAATACAATATTGGAAAATGTGAGGTTATGCACTTTGGCAGGAAAAATAAGCGAGCAAGTTATTTTCTTAATGGCGAGAAACTGGAAAGTACTGCAGTCCAAAGGGATCTGGGGGTCCAAGTGCATGAAAATCAAAAATTAGTGTGCAGGTGCAGCAGGTGATCAAGAAGGCCAACGGAATGTTGGCTTTTATTGCTAGTGGATACAATATAAAAACAGGGAGGCATTGCTGCAGGTATATCAGATATTGGTGAGACTGCACCTGGAATACTGCTTACAGTTTTGGTGTCCATACCTAAGAAAAGACACACTTGCTATGGGGACAGTACAAAGGAGGTTCACTCGGTTAATCCCGGGGATGAGGGGGTTGATATATGAGGAGAGGTTGAGTAGATTGGGATTGTACTCATTGGAGTTCAGAAGAATGAGAGGCGATCTTGTTGAAACATGTAAGATTGTGAAGGGGCTTGATCGGGTGGATGCGGTAAGGATGTTCCCAAGGATGGGTGAAACTAGAACTACGGGGCATAATCTTAGAATAAGGGGCTGCTCTTTCAAAACTGAGATGAGGAGAAACTTCTTCACTCAGAGGGTAGTAGGTCTGTGGAATTTGCTGACCCATGAAGCTGTGGAAACTACATCATTAAATAAATTTAAAACATAAATAGACAGTTTCCTCGAAGTAAAGGGAATTAGGGGTGACGGGGAGCAGGCAGGAAATTGGACATGAATTTAAATTTGAGGACAGGATTCGATCAGCCATGATCTTATTGAATGGCGGAGCAGGTTCGAGGCGACGATTGGCCTACTCCTGCTCCTATTTCTTATGGTCTTATTAATATAATTAAATGGTAGCGTGCCCACAACATTTAAATGGCTCCCATCTCAGGGTTGGACAGCGTGCCCAGTGATAGATTATTTCCAGTTTCACAGACTGGGCGGAAGCAGCGGACAGGCGTTTGGAGCACACAGAGGTAAGAATAGTCTTGATGTTGGGAGGTTCTTCTTTTCCCAGAGAGTACTGAGCACCTGGAATGCATTCGCGGCTGGTGTGGTGGGTGCTGACTCTCTCTCCGTCTTCTCGAGGGATCTGGACCGGTTCTTGACTGGGGCAGAGATCGCATCATGTCGAAGGTGAGTGGTTTTACACTTAACCTACACGTGGTCAATGTCATCCATTGAACATCGAGTCGATCACCTGAGGGAGTCGAGGAGGAATTTCCCAGAATTTCCCCTCCTTATTGGTCCTGGATTTCCTTTCTGGTTTTTAATCGCTCCCAGGAGAGTACATGTTTCCGGTGGGTGGGGCGGGTGCGGTAGGTACGACGTGTCCAGTCACGATGCTCCAGTCATGTGGAACAGGTTTAATGAACCAACTGTCTTTTCCTGCCCGTCATGTCCGTCTGTAACCCCAGCTCGTCAAGGTGTTTTTAGTGAAGCGATCTTTACACACAAAACTACACCTTGGGCAGGGCTTGCGTCCGTCTCCAGTGAAATGAGACTCAATTCTCTCTGTGCCTCACCTTGCCCTCCTCTGAAGCTCAGGGACTCGAAATATTCTTGCGGCGTCTGCTACAATGTGCCGGAGCATTTCTAGTTGCGTCCAACCGTCAGTCTCGAAACTGATAACGGGAGCGTTCGGAAAATTACGCCGTGAAATAGTAAGGATGGTTACAGCACAGCCCGAGGAGTCTCTCCCCTTCTCCCACCCTTTCTTCTCAACGCGCCCTTTCTCATTACTCTGAGTGCGGAGGCCTGGTTTCTTCCGTTCACCCACAGTTGCATCAGGTCCGCACACTCCATGTTTAATTGTCTGGTTGGAGCAGAAAAGGAGATGATTTTAAGCCCAGTATACAGAGAGTCAGCACCCACCACACCAGCCGGCAATGCATTCCAGAGACTCACTACTCTCTGGGAAATGAAGAACCGCCTAACCTTCCAGACTATTTTTACTTCTGTGCAGACTAAACTCCTGTTCCCTGCTCCTCCCCAATCTTTGAAACTGGAAATAATCTGAAACTGTGCGCGCCCACCATCGGTGGCCTAGTAAAATGAGAACAATTAGTTCTTCTTTACTCGGTTAGCGGTCACTGTAATCTAGGGATGCAACTCAATGTGGTACAGCGAGTGCTTTGCATGTATGAGATCCTTAGTTTAATCCCCAGCATGTCCATTTTTTTTCCACCAGAATTAAGCAGGGAAAGGTGAATGACGCTTTCTGAGCGCAGCGAATTCCAACTTCTGAGGCTCCACAAGCATTAAATTTTCCCGGAGCAGGACTTCATCTCAAGGTCCCCTCAGCAACTCAGCTCATAGCAGCCGCCGACTGACCGGAATGTGTAACGGTGCAATGTCGAGCGAGCAGTCCCAGCTCTTGTTCCTGTCTGACGCTCTGTCATTCTTCCATCTCACTTTCTGATTCAGAGGTTGGATTTCAGCCTGGTCACTGACCATTAGCAATTATATTTTTTTATTTCCGCAGACATTTTTTTTTGGAAAGTTCAAAGCAAAGAGGAGCTGATACCCCGTGAACTGAAGCAGAGGTTGAACATTGTGAGCACGTGGGACCGCTGGGCATCTCGGTGTCCTGGAGAGACGGAGCAGAAAGCTCACTTCTTTACTTCGAAAGTGCCTGCTTGTTTAGTTCTGAAGTGCCTATTGCTCCGTGGGGATGTCGCTCAGTGTAAGATCGCATGAAATCCCGGGTTCAATCCTTGGTATCTCCAAACATGTTGGATTTCACACTTTTGATTCAATTGTGAAAATATCCTATGAGGCTCGCCTCACCTTTAAAGACAAGGACAGGAATATAGGAACAGGAGTAGGCCATTCAGCCCCTCGAGCCTGCTCCGCCATTTGATAAGATCAGGCAAGAGTTTCTTTACCTCGCGAAAAACTTAACGCCCCGCACAGAATATAATTTAATGGTAGCGCGCCCACAAACGTTTAAATGTCTCCCATCTCAGGGTTGGACAGCGTGCCCATTGATAGATTATTTCCAGTTTCACAGATTGTGGAGGAGCAGTGGACTAGCGTTCAGACCAGACGCAGGAAAGAATAGTCTGGATGTTGTGAGCTTCTTCTTCTCTCAGAGAGTACTGAGTCTCTGTAATGATTCCCGGCTGGTGTGGTGGGTGTTGACTCTCTCTCTGCCTTCTCGAGGAATCTGGACCGGTTCTTGACTGGGGCTGAGATCTCATCACATGGAAGGTGAGTGGTTTTACAGTTAACCTGTACATGACCAATGACATATCCTGGACTGGTTTCAATCGCCTGAGGGGGTATTGGAGGAACTTTCCAGAATTTTCCTTCCTTATTGGCCCTGGATTTTTTTCTGGTTTGTAACCGCTCCCAGGAGATTACATGTTTCCGGTGGGTGGGGCGGGTGGTGTCGGTAGGAGGTGTCCAGTCACGATGCACGAGGCATGTGGGGCAGGATTGATGAACCAACTTGTCTTTTCCTGCCCGTCATGTCCGTCTGTAACTCCAGATCGTCAAGGTGTTTTTAGTGAAGTGATCTTTAAACACAAAATCACACCTGGGCCAAGTCCTGCGTTCGTCTATCGTGAAATGAGACGCAATGCTGTCAGTGTCTCACCTTATCCTCCTCTGAAGTTCAAGAACCCGAAATATTCCGCCCGGCCTCTGCTACCATGTGCCTGAGCGTTTCTAGTCCCGTCCACCCGTCAGCCTCGTGACTGATAACGGGAGCTTTCGAAGAACGGCGAACTGAAGCAGAAATAATGGTGCACACAGCCGGAGGAGACTCTTCCCCTCTCCCTGACTGCCTTCTCATTTCTCTGAGTGGCGATACCTGGATTCTCCTGTTCGCGCACAGTTGTATCAGGTCCGCTTACCTCAGGTATAGTTGTCTGCTTGGAGTACAAAAGGAGATGCTTTTCAGTCCATTAAACCCTTGGGGTGGCCTTAGGAAAGTGAGACACTCAGTCTTTTTATACTTGGTTGGAGGTCTTCATTGTCTGGTGATGTAGCTCAGTGATAGACCGCATACTCCGCGTGTATGAGGTCCCGGGTTCTATCTTCAACCAATTTATCTCTCGAATTTTGAATTCCAATCAGTCGGCGGCTGCTATGAGCTGAGCTGCTGAGGGGACCGTGAGATGAAGTCCTGCTCCAGGATAATTGAATGTTTGTCTTAGAAGTTGGATCTCGCTTCCCTCTGAAAGGACGATTCGTCTTTCTGTGGGACATTCTGGTTAAAAAGAAGTGTTTGCAGCGTTAGATATTGAACCACGCAAAGCAGGCACTATACACGCAAAGCAGGCGCTATACCACTGAGCTGCAACACGGAATGCAATAAACATCTTCCCAAGGGTAGAAGATTATCCTCGCTGGCAAAAAAAAGCTGCTGGAACTTTTCATTCTCTCTCAATTTGAAGCACTAATGAAAGCTTTCGAACCTGCTCAATCTTCCCAGAATGCAGTCTTCAACAATCAAGTTCTGTGTTGAACCAAACTCTGCAAGTGAAGGATCCATATTGAAAATTCCAAAATCCTTCAAGGGGTAATCATATATTTAATCGAATGTTTAATACTGAGCCTGAACTCGTATCAGGCCTTCATGTGGGGGAACACCTGGGCAACAGTGATCACAATATTATAAGTTTTCGATTGGCTGGTAGAAACAAAGGTACTGAAAGTTTACAACTTATTCCAGATTTCATTATAGCAAACTTCACTAAAATGGCAGAAGATTTAGAACAGGTTAATTGGCTAAAACTACTGGGTGGTGATGAAACCGATGTGGAATATAAATGGGAAGTTTTTTTAAAACAAGATAAAAAATGTGGAAGACAAATATGTGCACAAAGTCCAAAAATGGAGTGTGGTAAGAAAAGGCAAGGTGGCTGACTGGTCACGGACAAAGAGAAATAAGATGTAATCAACAGGATTTCTACAAACTAAAGGCGTCTAAGACTCAACTAAACAGAGTTAGGTACCGGGAACAGATAAAGAAAACGGAGGCTGCTGTTAGATCAGCTAAAGGGATAATGGAAAATAGGAACCTAGAGAATTGTGGATGTTTTGGGAAAAGCGCTTTCAGTTATGTGAAGAGTCAGAGAACTGTCGAAGACTGTATTGGGCCATTGAGGGATGATCAAGGACAGGTTACGAAGGACTCACGGGATATGGTCGCAATGTTCAATGGGAACTTTGCGTCGGTCTTCACTCTTGAAGACGATGCTCGACTGTAAGAATTTCATGATGTTGTTGAAAATATTAACATCGATGAACATATTGTTTTAGAAATAATTACGAAGCTTAAAAGAGCTAAGATAGCCAGTCCGGATAATATGCACCCAAGGAGTCTTTAGGGATATTGGGCAGATGCTGTGATAGTCCCTTGTCCTTGTCTTCAATAGCTCGCTGCAATCTGGGACGGTTTCCGTAGACTGGAAGGAGGCTAAAAAGTCCCCATCTTTAAAAAAAATAGTTAAGACGGACCCGGGTAAGGGTTTGACCACAGTACGAGGGAATATGCTTCAGGGGCTCATTAGGGACTCAGATAGAGAAGGACATATTAGAGGCACCCAACATGGCTTCAAATAAAAGCGATCATGTCTTACAAAGCTGATCGTATTTTTTCAAGAAGTCACCAAGATGGTGGATGTGGCAAGCCCAGTAAACGCTCTTTACTTCGACTTCCAAAGAGTTTTTGACAAGGACCGCGCAAGATGTTTCTCTGCAAGATAGAAACCTCTGATATTAGTGGTAATATATTGAGCTGGATTGAGAACTGGCTGGAAGGTCGTAGGCAGAAAGTATTTATGGATGGATTTGGATCTGTTTGGAGACCGCTCACCAGTGGTGTCCCGCAGGGATCGGTTTTAGGACCATTGATCTTTACTATTATTATTAATAATCTAGACGTAGGTTTTGGGGGTACGATTTTTAGATGATATTAGGATTTGTGCGAGTGTGAGGTCTGTCGACAATTCTCGATTGCTTCAGGCAGATCTTGATGCGTTGGGGGATTGAGCTCGTGACTGGCTCCAAATAGAGCATAGAGCTCTAAAGGTTCATGAGGAATATCGCGATGTGATAGTTAAAGAAAATAAGGAGCTGGTGTCCATTTATAGGAACAAATAAACACAGGAACCAGAGTAGACCACTCAGCCTCAGGAGCCTCTTCCTCCATTCAATTAGATCATGTCTAATTTGTACCTTAACCCCATCTACCAACATTGGTTCCATAACCATTAATACCCTTGCCGAACAAAATTCTATCAAACTTAGTTTTGAAATTTTCAGTTGACCCCCAGCCTCCACAGCTTTTTTTGGGAGAGTGTTCCAGATTCCCACTACCCTTCTTGTGAAGAAGTGTTTCCTCACATCACCCCTGAATGGCCTAGCTCTAATTTATATGCCACCTTGTTCTGGACTCCCCCACCTGAGGAAATAGTTCATGCCTATCTGCCCTAACACATCCTTTTATCATTTTAAACACCTCGATTACTTCTCCCTTAATTTACGATATTCAATGGAATACAAGCCTGGTCTTTGCAACCTGTCCTCATAATTTAACCCCTTTATCCACAGTATCATTCCAATGAATTTGCGCTGAACCCCCTCCAGGATCAATATATCCTTCCTGAGTTGCGGTGCCCAGAACTGAATGTGGTACTCCAGATGGGGTCTCACCAGAGTTCTGTACAGCTGTAACATAACTTCCATCCACTTTTATCCCAGTTACTTTGAGATGAAGGCCAACATTCAACTAGCCTTTTTAATTAGTTTTTGTACCTGTCCGCTAGATTTTATTGATTCCTGTGCTTGAACCCTTAAATCTCACTGCTTCACCACAGTTCCGAGCTTCTCGCCATTTAGAAAATATCTGATCAATCTTTCTTCGATCCGAAGTGAATGACATCACACTTTCCCGCATTGAACTCCAATTGATTACAAAACAACACCTACTATTTTGTCCTTGTACAAGACCGTCGTTCGGCCTCAGTTTGAATAATTCGTCCAGTTTTGGATTACGCATACTGAGTAATACTGAGGATTTGGAAAGGGTGCAGAAGAGGGCAACCAGATTAATTCCCTGTTTGAAACATCCTAGTTGTCAAGATAGGCTAAAAGAGCTGGGACTCTACACTTCAGAGAAGCGTAGGTTTAGGGGTGATTTGATCGAGGTGCATAAGAAAATGATGGGAATAGATTGTGCTCGGGGAGACAGTTTATGGCAACTAAATAGGTTAGGAAGGACCATGGGTCACAATTTTAAGCTGTACAAAGTCAGATCTCGGTTAAATGTCAGGAAGTGATTCTTTTCCCAGAGAATAGTGAACCTCTGGAATAGACTGCCGGTTCGTGCAGTGGACGCCGATTCGCTGAATTCCTTCAAGCGAGAGCTGGACCTGTTTCTGACTGCGGTGGAGATCAGCTCGTCCAAAAGGTAGGGACTCCATAGAATTATCAGGGTCAGTATGATATCCGGGGAGGACAAACTTCACAGACTCAGAAGGTTAGAGAACAGGAGGACAGACAGAATATATTTTGTTTCGGCCAATCGACCTGCTGATGTGGGGAAATGTTGCATATACTTTATTTTATATTAACAGGTGCAGTTATGTCGTAAAGATTGAATTTGTGAAGCCAATAATTCCGATTGGTTTGTGAGTTTACTTGGCGTGAAATGAAGCAGTTTATCGATTGGGATCAGCTTCATCTTAACAAGTGTTTCCTGTCTGGGAATATTGAACGATTGATGAGGCGTGTGACACATGTTCAGAAACACGAATATCCAGTTCAGATTAAAAGGGCGAACTTTTCATGTATCCCTGGGTTACAGTATCATAATGTTAGATATTGGACAGTGAATTAAGAAGAATATCCAATTCAGATTATAAGGGGCACTATTGATGCATCCCGGGGTTACAGTGTCATATTGTTAGATAAAAGGCAATGCAGAAACACAAATATACAGTTCATATTATGAAGAGGAACTACTGCTACATCCCTGGTTATGCTGTCGTATTGTCCGATATGGGGCAGTGCAGAAACACGAATATCGAATTAATTAGAAGGAGGAACTATTGTCATATTCCAATGTTACTGTTTGGTATTATTAGAAATTGGAGGGTACAGAAAAATGAATATCCAGGACAGATTATGAAGGAAACTGTGGATGTATCCTTGCTTTACGCTGTCACATTATTATATATTGAGCAGTGCAGAAACACGAATATAGAGTTAAGATTTAAAAAGTGGAACTGTTGTTACATCCCTGGGTTACACTATCGTATTGCCAGATATGGAGCAGTGCATCAACACGAATATCCTGTTCAGTTCAAAGCGGAATGATTGATGCATCTCTGGGTTACACGATCGTATTGTTAAATGTTGGACAATGCAGAAACACGATTATTTAGTTAAGATTATAAAGGGGAACTATTGTTTCATCCCTCGTTTACACTGTCGCATTGTTAGATATTGGAAGTGCCAAAACATGATTATCTTATGCAGATTATACGGTGGAACGACTGCCAGATCCCTGGATTACACTGTCGCATTGTGGGATATTGAACAGTGCAGAAATATGAATATCCATTCCAGGTTATAAGGGGGAACTATTGTTACATCCCCGGGTTACACTGTCGTATTATTAGATATTGGGCAGTGCGGACACGTTAATATCCAGTTCAAATAATAAAGGGGGAACTATTGTTACACCTTTGGTTTACACTATCGTATTGTTAGATTATGGGGCAGTGCAGAAACAGGAATATCCAGTTCAGATTATAAAATGGAACTACTGTTATATCCCTGGGTTACACTATCTTACTGTTAGATATTGGACAATGCAGAAACACGAATATTCAGTTCAATTTATAATGGGGAATTACTGTTCCATCCCTGTGTTACAAAACCTTATTATTAGATATTGGACAGTGCAGAAACATGAATATCCAGTTCAGATTAGAAGCAGGAACTATTGATACATCCATGGTTTAAGTTACCATATTGTTAGATACGGGACAGCATACTCGCCTCCGGGATCATTCAAGCACATCACAAATCTCAACCTAAGAGAACCATGAAGCTTAGTGCTTTACAGAACGGGATGAGGCCAGTCGGCCCAACATGTCAGTGCGAGTTCATGGTTGAAGCAATTCGAAACGTAATACATGGTAAACTTTCTTCCAGATGCCCTATATCTTCAACAACTTCAAATATTAAATTCAATTTTCCCTGAAATGATGCATTGGTAAAAGTTGCAATTGTCTCTATTCCGGTTTTTCCATTCCCTGTGGTAAAACATCCAAAGCTGCAACAAAACTCTGCGTGAAGAATTTACACCTAATCTCGTTCATGATGAGCTGGAATTGATGACACCTTGTCACATATCCTCGCAATCAGAGGATACATTAATTCTCCATTACTGTATGACTGATCATCGCAACCAAAGGATACAGTCATTCACTTTTACTCTATCACTGATCCTCACAACCAAAGGATACAGTAATTCTCTATTAAATTTCAAACCACGACTGTGTTTGATACAGTAATTCTTTATTACTGTATCAAACACCTTCATGGTTTGAAATTTAAGTCTCCTCTTCTCCATTTCCATATCAAAATATCCCGGCGTTTTACATCTTTCCTCATACAGTATCCTTTCGCTAGCCTCATTCGAGAGAATGTACATTGTGGTCTCTATGGGTTTAATGTTGTTTCTATAATGGTCTTCCAAACTGCACACTGTACTGTGAGACTACAGGCTTTAACCAAAGAGAATAAACAATAAAACTTCATCCAAGTTATCAGCCCGAGAGAGCAGTAAAGCGAGTTATAACCCAAGAGAAAAAAGACATATAATTAATACATCTTGATCCTGGTAGTTGGCCTCATTTTCGGGCACCCTCAAGGCTGCCTCCTCAGTCTATTTGCCCCACTTTTGCCAGCCGTACCTTCAGCCATATCCACACTCCAGAATGCCCTCTGTTTCAGTGTGATGTCTGTTGATAAACCGAGTTATGTTGTTCGAACAAAACAGTGTCCACAAGTACTAGCTAATGTTAATTTATATCAACAAGTCCGTCTATTATATAAATCTCTTTCCGGTTCAAAAGTATAAGCCCAGAAATTACTTTTGCTCATACAGTTGACAACTAGTGAACACATTCCAATTAAAGTCAACAACAACTCGCATTCACAGACCGCCTTTAATGTAATAAACATTCCCAGGGGCTTCACGGAGGAGTGGGTAAAAACGGGCACTAAAGGAATAAGAAGATTTCAGGAAGACTGGCGAAAATCTGGGTCCACGAGTGAGTTTAAGGAGGGTGTAAAAAGAGGAGAAGCAAATGAAGAGACGGAGGGGATAAGGTTGGTTTTCGAGAGTCGAATTTAGATGTTTGAAGGGATTAAGAGAGTGGACGCTTGCAAAATAAAACAATAACTATTTGTAATTATATAGCGGATTTAACATAGATAAATATCCTCGGCCGCTTTACTGAGATGTGATCAGATAAAAATGGACCTCCGGCCAAAGAAGGAGATATTAGGAGTGATGATACAATTGTGAAGCAAGAGATGGCTTTCATGGAAGGTCGGAAAGAATGAATTAACTTGCCTTTACACAGCGCCTTTCAAGGTCCCAGGACGTCCCAAAACGCTTTGCATTCAATGAAGAACATTTGAAATGTAGGAAAATGGCTGCAGCCAGTCAGCTCCCACAAACTTCAATGAGTTAAAAGACCCGAAATTCGGTTTTAATAATTTTAGTTGAGGGATAAACACTGTACTGGACAGTTTGGAGAATTGTCCTGCACTTTTTTGGATATTGCAGTGGGATCTTTTTTATCTACTTGAGAAAACAGATGGACCCTCGGTTCCCAATGTACCCTAGAGGAAGTCAGCACATCTGACAGTACAGTACTTCCTTCGTATTGCATTTTAATATCAGGCTGGGTTGTTTCATGGAGTGGGATTTGAACTCACGACCTTTTAATATCAGAATCGAGACTGCTACCACTGAGCCACCATTGATACATGAAAGGGCGAGCTGGAGATGGAGAGGCATCGATATGAAGACACGACCATTAAAAGTAGGACAAATGGACTGAGGATGGAGACACGGCCAGAGATGGAGGAGTGGAGTGTTTGGAAGAGGATGCAGGGCTGTAGGATGTTACAGAAACAGAGCGGGTTGAGGCCCTGGTGGATTTATGTGTAAGAAAGAAAAAAATAAAGTAGAGGCTTCAGAGCCTGGAAGTCAATGCAGGTCAGTAAGGACTGGGGTGATTCGTGAGGGACTCATTAATCAAAAAGAGAGAGGTGGGGATGGAATGAGTGGCCAGGATGTGCAGATTGTGGGGTCAAAAATCATGACTTCCCAATTTTTAACTGTATGAAATTGTGGCTCATCTAAAACAGAATATCGCTCTGAACGCATAAAGACATTGGAAGGGCCATGAGAGGGCTTGGTTTTGTCAGCGTACATCTGAAATCTGGTCCATGTCTGCGGACAATGTCACCAAAGGGCAGCATGTAGATGAGGAAGAGGAGGGAGCCAAGAGTTGAACCTTTAGAGACATCAGAGATAACGGCGATAGGGTGGGAAGAGAAGCTTCTCCTGGCCATGATCAGATAGGTGACTTGAACCAAGCGAGGGGAGGGCCACCGAAAGTGGCCAATGATCGATGAATGAGGAGGTCACGGGTGGGTTTCCTGTCGGTGTGGAGGAGAGGGTGGAGATGGGGAGCGGAGGGCCATGGAGGGATTTATCCCCAGGATGAACATTTAAAATGTTAGGCGATCGGGATCTGGGAGTCAGTTAGGTATTGTGAGGCTGAACAGGACCTGGTGCTGTTTGGAAAGTGGAGTTTGGGTGACCGGCCAGGAGGGCATTAGAGGAAAGCAGGCTGGAAGGGTCAGAGGCATTGATGAATGTTTCAATGGCAATGGGCTGAGGAAAGAATGGAGGCTCGTGCGGGAAGCAGGATTTACATGGGACCAATTTTACTGGAGCCGTCAACAAATGTAAAATAAATGGATAAACATCTGCAGTAAAATAACGGAGAGAGGAATGGCAATGAAGCTCGTTCAGTGTCCGACCCCCAGTATCACCAACAGACATTTTTCGACTGCAATCCTCAACGTGGCCTTTAACATTCCCCGTGTCAGAGACTCAGTATTCAAATTTTAATTGGGAAACTGCAGGAAGAGAGTGAAACGGGTCTGCTTGTGCCCCTGGATTCAGAGTACACGCGGAGAAATTGGTAAAATCTATGAAAGAATCGGCAGGAGTGAACATGGTCATTACAATTCGAACCGCTCATTGCTTTTGGACCAGTCCTTTCTGAGCACAGCTTTTAACTTTATTCCTGAGAGAGATCTCATTAAGATAATGTCCTTGACTTTGAGATGTTTGTGTTATATCCACGTCATTATTTACATTGGAGACAAAGCTGCTGATGTAATGTGTTTGTTCAAGGGACTATAATTAATTGCAATGATCAGGGGTATAACCGTGTCAGTGAAGATTTATCCCCTGTATTAATCAGGCTCGTTGCAATATATCAGCTCAGAGTGCCGGCCGGAGCTGCGGTTTGCAGATCAAGAGAAGTCATTGCTGCTCATCGAAATGGGATATCCAGTAATGTCTCAGATGGAACGAATTTACTATCCTGTTCTTGCAGCCATTGGAGTTCCGGGTAAGCCGTTATCTCATCTGTGAATATTGTTAATCGGTGTTAACTGAGCTGCTGCACTTGGCAAATTATTTTTCTCCAACCATGTTTTACATAGCCGCCTGTTCTGTTCCATCAGTTGGATGATGGAATATTTAAAGTCGCTGCTCTTTTGGTTTTGCATTATATCTCTAATGAACTTTGTATATCCAACCCTGGCGTTGTTATTGGATAATTCTCTGCACTGAATGTTTTGTTCAAGAATGGTATGTACTTAACATCTGAACGTTCGGTCGAGTTGCAACTGCATAGCTGCAGTGAAATGTGTTTATCCACCCCTGGCATTGTTACTGGATTATTCTCTGTAGTGAATGTATTGGAAACAGGTATCTGGGCTAAGAGCTGGTCTCAGACCATCAGGAACTGATAACAGATTCATGTTGTGGAACTAACCTCTCCTGGAATATTTTTTCATCAATGTGTTTTCAGTGATTGATAATGAGACAGCTCATTTTCTCATTATGTGGAGATGCCGGTGATGGACTGGGGTTGACAATTGTAAACAATTTTACAACACCAAGTTATAGTCCAGCAATTTTATTTTAAATTCACAAGCTTTCGGAGGCTTCCCCCTTCGTCAGGTGAACGATATCACATCGTTTTTTCACATCGTTCACGTGACGAAGAGGGAAGCCTCCGAAAGCTTGTGAATTTAAATTAAAATTGCTGGACTATAACTTGGTGTTGTAAAATTGTTCACATTTTCTAATTGTAACAGAAGGCAGCGCAATGTCCTCCCTCCACAATAATATGGTTCAATTTAAGTGTGATTTCAATGCTTTTATTGATTATCACTGTTACGAAATATTATTCCATTATGTGTGCATCTGACGCAGCTCCAGACTTCTGGTTACTGAACTGAGTTTGTTGCTGATTCTTTCACCTCTCATTCTTTGCTTCACTGTGGGTGAATTCACTGCAAGATGCAATGTTTTGAGGTTATGTTGCATCAGTTTGCACTTTATCTGTTGGAATCATGAGCCCCTCTATTTATCTGTAGATTATAAGTAGCAGCGGTGATGTTGGCGTTTTGTTAATTGAACAATGCCGCACAATGCTGTACTTTGTAATTACAGGAGAAGGAATTTCAATTATTGTGAGGTGTGTCTGGAAGAGGCATTCAATTCTGTTTATTCCATGAATTGTAGATGAAGTGAACAGCGTAGGCGAACAGGTGGAGACTTGGATGATCTGTAGAAACATTCAACTGTTCACAGATGGTTCATCATTTAAAAAACTGACACTAAGAATAGGATCGTTGGAACACGGGGCTGGGGAAGAGAAAGCAGGCGCAGGATGTTCGGATTTACTCGGATGTAAAAAGGGGCTTTGAGAAAGAGATTAGAGAGAGTGCGGAGAGATGGAGAGGAACGATGGAGAACGCGACTAGGACTGAAAACGAGAGGGAGTGGGAGAACGAACGATAGAAAGAAAGAGAGAGAGAGACACACACACAGAGAAAATGAGAGGGAGAGAGGGAGAGAGAAAGACAGCGGCAGCTTTGTGAATAATTCATCGGAATGAACTGCTGAAAATTGCAGTACAATTATGAAGAGGAAATGTGACTTGAAGGTGTTATTAGGATGTTGTCAGATTGTGAGAGTTTTATTTTACTCGCGCCGGTTGTGTTTATTACTAACAATATCAGGTCCTCAGTCTGTTTATGTGAATGTTCATCTTACTTGTTTACTGACTGAATGCATAAAACATAATTAAAATGTAATTAAAGAATAACATCAGTCATTTCATAATCGCATTGAATTATTAGGATATTATATTCTAGAAGTTTTGTGTCAGCTTAATTCAATAAAGAATGATGCTAATTTAATTCATGCATTTTAATTTAATTTTAATTGAATGTGCAAATCAAATTTATTGAAAACATTACGTAACCAACGAGTTGTTCCCTGCCACCAATAACCACAGAAATTAAAGGTTGAATTCAGTAATTGTCTTGTGTTACTATGACGTGTAGATTAGATTTCCTCGAACACTCTGCTGCAGTCTCTCCCTGTGAATCCCAGCCCCTCCACCCACTGCATTGAATCCTCTGTCTCCTCACCCGTTGATTCATTTCATTCGCTTTCCCAAACCATTCTGCTCCCGACACCCCTCCAACTCCAACATGTCCTTTTCCTTTGTCTCCCTCCCAATCTCACTCACTCGCTCGGCCACCAGCTGCCTCTTCCAATCCAATCCGAAGTCTCAAACTCACCGCTGCGAATTTCGGTCTTTCCCGTTTTATGCCAGACCCTGTCGGCTCTCTCCACCCAGAGCAACAAACCAGCAGCACTTCCCCCTGTCCCAACCTCCCGGCCTTCGCTCATTTACCCGTCCAACTGGAGCCCAAATCCAGATTTAACTCTTTGGATTGCTGGCTTTAAAACCCCTTGTCCCTTCCCCACCGGCATTGTGCCCTCACTCGGCCCCTCCAGTGGATCCGGTACTCACTTTATTCACTTTCTGTATCAATTTCCCAATTCATTATTGGTAATTGTCTTGAAAAACATTTCTCTGCCCGAAAGTG
This sequence comes from Heptranchias perlo, assembly GCF_035084215.1. Taxonomy (NCBI): domain Eukaryota; kingdom Metazoa; phylum Chordata; class Chondrichthyes; order Hexanchiformes; family Hexanchidae; genus Heptranchias; species Heptranchias perlo. The sequence continues at coordinate 1,641,481 of NW_027139666.1, forward strand.
CTGCCAATATCAGTGACTCAGTTTCCAGCGTTTGATGCATCAACAAAGCTGGAAATTTAACCCCAGATCCTCTCAAAGTGTTGCTTTTTCACCAGGTCTGATCAGTAATTTCTCTGTTTCCTTTTCTCTCTCTTACAGTTAACTTGGTGGCGATTGTGATCCTGTCCCGAGGAAAATGCGGACTCTCCAAATGTATCACTCGCTACCTGGTGGGAATGGCGGCGGCCGATCTACTGGTCGTTGTCACTGATCCGATATTGAGCTGGATTGGTCTGATTTATTTCCGAACTTCATTCCTGAGAATTACTCCCGTGTGTTCTCTCATTAACTTCCTGGCTTTTGCAACCACCGAGATTTCTGTCTGGTTCACAGTCGCTTTCACCTTTGATCGATTTGTGGCCATTTGTTGTCAGAAGCTGAAAAGAAAATATTGCACCGAGAAAACGGCGGCTGCTGTTGTCGGGGTGGTGAGTGTACTGAGCTGTTTACGAAACATTCCCTGGTACTTTGTAATTGGCCCGGAATATACAATGGACAATATAACCTGGGGTTGTGTCTTGAAACCTACATTTTTCACTTCACCCGCATGGGCAGCGTTTGACTTGTTTATTCTTGTGTTAATGCCTTGTCTCCCATTCATTCTGATTTTGCTGTTCAATGTTCACACCGCCAGGCACATTTTAGCGGCCAGTAGAGTCCGGAGTGGACTCCGGGGCCGCAGCAATGGAGAGAATCACAAGGATCCAGAGATGGAGAACCGAAGGGAATCCATCATTTTACTCTTCAGTATATCAGGCAGTTTTATATTGTTATCGAGCACATTAGTTTTTTTTGTTATCTCTGTGCGTATAACAAACGTCCAGTTCTATACGGTCAGTGACATTGAGTCAGCCGGATTCATGCTTCAACTTCTCAGTTCCTGCACCAACACGTTTATTTATGCTGTGACCCAGACTAAATTTAGAGAGGAGCTGAAAAACGGGGTGAAATACCCACTGAATCTAATTGTTACGTTAGTTAAATCATAGAAACATCTCAAGGCTTGTCATCCAAAATTAAATAAAAAGTCAATTCGAGAAGATTTTCACGTTTGGCAGTGGTGTAAGACGGGCGGTAGCGGATCGGGCGCCCGTTATTCACCGCTCCTGATTTTACTATCCATTGACATCAATGAGTTCACTATAACTGATATCAATCCAAAACTTTCAAAACATTTGGAAATATCAGACAGGAATTGTATTTTACCCGACAAATGCGGTGTTGTGAAATGATACAAGATGTGATTCTAACGTGAAATAGTTTACTGCTATTAGTCTGGAAATAATGATTTCAATATTAAATCGTTAATCCTGAAATGAATAAAATCTAATCCTCCTTTTCGGTTGATGATTATTTCCCATCACACACACTGCCCGGTGGGATGGACTGAGGGTGAGCTGTCAGCGTCAGACAGCGTCCTGTTCATTGGGACATTTGTTTTGGCCAGAACAGAATAATAATGGACCAACACCCGGACCGTTACTAACTGGTAAAATATTAATTTAATTTCAAATTCCAGTGGGGAGTTCCGGAGATCGTTTCCTCTCTGAGCTGCTGTGCAGCAATGTTTACTCACTGCAGGGAGTTTAATGGGACATGAGGCTGGGCCTGGTTACACAGATCTATGAGGAAACCTCCTGATACATTTCCGAGACGATCAGGGGCCGGGATATTTCACACGGCCGCAGCAGGCCAAGGGAAAGCTCTCCTGCTCCGCCTTGCCCCACAAAATATAAGTTAAAAAGAAACTTCTCAGTATTCTGGATCACTCAATGCCCATCGAAAGGGCGGCTCCTCCACTCATTGGTGCCCAATATTAAATGATGTCCCGTGTACGTCATAATACTCTGATTTACATATTACACGTGTTCTGACCGGAAACAGGTGGGTGTTGCTCCGGCCGCTCTTCTCGGGACCCGACCCACGATGGCTGAGGCAGGAATGCCAGCGTTAAAGGGGCGGTAAGTGAACTGACATAATTTACTAGCCTCATCCGCCCCATTTCCGCCAGTCGAGATACTTAAAATCGGCCACACCTTTCCTGACCTAAGCCCTGGGATCAATCATCGAAGCCCAAAAGCTGGTCCATTTCCTCAAACTACTCCCGTTCAGAGCACGTGGAGGGAAATTTTCACCATCGCTGGGGGCTGAACTCGTCGAGAGGATCACCCGTCACTTATAGAATCGGCCCGATTTTAATTTCTGCTCAATCAATTTACCGCCCAAGTATTGAAGGTGAAATTAACCTCTACGTCTCTGTGCGCAAGGTTCGACAGTCGTGTGAAAGACAACAGTCAGTATTTGCCAAACACTAACCTAACGTGAATGTGGGCGAATGGATTCTTGTATTAAGGTAAAAGGTGATAACCCCCCTCCAAATAGGAGGGATAACGCTCACCAGTGTAGGACAGAACCCCTATACTGTGGAGTCGAAGAGAGGTTCACCCCCAACAGCTCGGTAACACAGGACACTCTACTCTCCAGAAATTCCTCGGAACACACACCAAGACAGATATCAACTCTTGCTGGAAGACCATCAATTCGGTTAAGGTGGCCCTATGGTCCGCCCAAAAACTGCTGGTCGTCCAGCAGAAGGAGCTGTCCATGACTGAGTGTTGCCGACTTGCGCGTCCCATGGTCCAGGAGTAAGTGGGACACATTGAAGCGAGGTGAGGCCCACATAAAAGCTCTATGGTGAAAGGCCACCTGTAAGGCCATTTCACCTTGTATTGCACAGCATGTATTAGAAGATATGTACTGTGTTTTGAATAATAATAATGGAATCGTAGTGTTTACAATCTGTATTGTATTGTTTTGAATTGTGACTGTGATATTTACATTGAACGGTGTGTATCCATCAATTTTATGAAATAAAGTATAATTTGAAAGATAAAAAATGTTCCAGTCTCACCGTGTCTGTTGTTATTAGACAATGAAGACTGGAAACGTAGCCGGACAGTAAAGATATGGGGAAATAAACAAAGAGCATCTCATGCATACACCAGGTGAGAAATAGGAGTATTTTCTTTATGGTGTGAAACTAGGGACTGTAGAGGATCAAAGGGTTTTGTGTGTCCAGGTACACCAATCACTAAAAGCTAATGCACATGTAACAAAAATAATTTTATAGATCCCAATTTCTGGGCTGTCATATCCCAAGGTACCGCTATCAGGTACTTAGCCAACACGCAGGAATTTGCTGATACAATGAGGCCCCACTGCCTCCCTTGCTGGTCCATTCCATACATCCAGCAGCCTCTGCATTAAAAAAGTTACATTCAATCATTCTGCTCATCCCATGCCCCAGGTAGAGAAGACTAATAGAGGCAGGAGGACCCAGACCATCAGCCTTATGTGAGTTTGGATATTTTTGTTTTTAATTCCGTTTATTGCATTGACAGTTTTTTCCCTTTTTTGTACATTTCTATTTTTATTTAATTCTTGCAGATTTTGCATTTTTAAACCAATTCTCCAAACCCTGTGCGCAGTGAGTGCTGACTCCGGGTCCTTTGATTGACAGCTCTCACCTCCTCCCACCGCCCCCACCTCCCCACACACTTCCCCCCCCCACCCCCGCTATCAACCTGGGCTGGCTCCTCCTATCACGTGACAGGCAGCAGCGTCGTTCAAATTTGTGCGCTGACGTCACGACGCAAACGTGCCGGTTCGACGCGAGTGACGCCGCGCATGCGCCACACGGTCCCTGTGCCGCTTTTCTTCAGAAACTCTGCCCACCCATTTAATCCCCTCCCACGGCCCATGTCCTCTCTCCCCAATCACGGACTCTCCCCACCCATTTAATCTCCTCCCACAGACCAAGTGCTCTCTCCCCTATTGTGGACTGTCCCCACCCATTTAATCTCCTTCCACAGCCCATGTACGCTCTCCCCTATCACGCACTCTGCCCACCCATTTAATCTCCTCTCACAGCCCATGTACACTCTCCCCGATTATGGAGTCTACCCCACACATTTAATCGCCCCCCCACCACAGCCCATGTACATTCTCCCCTATAGAAGAACATAAAAAATAGGAGCAGGTGTAGGCCATGTGGCCCCTCGAGCATGCTCCACCATTCATTCAGATCATGGCTGATTTTCCACCTCAACTCCACTTTCCCGGCCGATCCTCCTATCCGTTGATTCGGCTAGTGTCCAAAAATCTATCGATCTCAGTCTTGAATATCGACTCGGCATCCACAGCCCTCTGGGGTGGAGAAATCCAAAGATTCACAACCCTCTGAGTGAAGAAATTCCTCTTCATCCCAGTCTTAGTAGATTGGGACTCTACTCATTGGAGGCGATCTTATTGAAACATATAAGATTGTGAAGGGGCTTGATCGGGTGGATGCGGTAAGGATGTTCCCAAGGATGGGTGAAACTAGAACTAGGGGGCATAATCTTAGAATAAGGGGCTGCTCTTTCAAAACTGAGATGAGGAGAAGCGTCGTCACTCAGAGGGTAGTAGGTCTGTGGAATTTGCTGCCCCAGGAAGCTGTGGAAGCTACATCATTAAATAAATTTAAAACAGAAATAGACAGGGCTGATGGCCGGCGCGGACACGATGGGCCGAAGGGCCTCTATCCGTGCTGTATAACTCTATGACTCTATGACAGTTTCCTAGAAGTAAAGGGAATTAGGGGTTACGGGGAGCGGGCAGGAAATTGGACATGAATTTTGATTTGAGGCAAGGATCAGATCAGCCATGGTCTTATTGAATGGAGGAGCAGGCTCGAGGGCCGTTTGGCCTACTCCTGCTCCTATTTTTTATGTTCTTCAGTCGCCAACCCCTCATCCTGAGAAATTGCCCTTTAGTTCTGGACTCTCCAACCAGGGGAAACAACTCTCTGAGCATCTAACCTGTCAAGCCCCCTTAGAATCTTGTATGTTTCAATGAGATCAACTCTCATTCTTCTAAACTCCAGAGATTAAAGGTCCATTCTACTCAATCTCTCCTCATAGGACAACACACTGATCCCAGGAACCAATCTGGTGAATCTTCATTCAACCAGCTCGAAGGCAAGTATACCGTTCCTTATATAAAGAGACCAAAACTGTACGCAGTACTCCAGGTGAGAACTCACCAAAGCCCTGTACAATTGTACTAAGACTTCCTTACTCTTGTACTCTAAACTCCTTGCAATAAAGGCCAACATGTCAATGGCTTCCCTAATTGACTGCTGTATCTGCATACTAATATTCTGTGTTTCTTGTACCAGGACAGCCAAGTCTTTCTGAATACCAACATTTTTTTTTTCCCATTTAAAAAATATCCCGACCAAAGTGAATAACTTCGCATTTCCCCATATTACACTCCATCTGCCACCTTCTTGCCCACTGACATACACTGTCTATATCCCTTTGCTGATGTTTTTTGTCCTCCTCACAGCTTACTTTCCCAGCTGTCTTTCTGTCGTCAGCAAACTTGGATACATTACACTCGATCCCTTCATTTAAGTCATTAATATCGATTGTAAGCAGCTGAGGCCCAAGCACCGATCCTTGCAGCACCCCACTGTTTACAGCCTGCCAACCTGAAAATGACCCGTTTATCCCTACTCTCTGTTTTCTGTCCTTTACCGATTCCACCACCCATGCTAATATATTACCCCCAACCCCATGAGCACTTATCTTGCGTAACAACCTTTTATGTGGCACCTTATCGAATGCCTTTTGAAAATCCAAATGTACTACATCCACTGGTTCTCCTTTATCTACCCTGCTAGTTACATCCTCAAAAAACTCTAATAAATTTGTCAAACACGATTTCCATTTCGTAAAAGCTTGTTGACTCTGCTAATCATATTATGATTTTCTAAGTGCCCTGTTACCACTTCCTTACTAATGGATTCCAGCATTTTCCCGACCACTGATGTCAGGCCATCTGGCCTGTATTTACCTGTTTTCTCTCTCCCTCTCTTCTTGAATAGTGGGATAATATTTGCTGCCTTCCAGTCGACTGCGACCGTTCCAGAATCTAGAGAATTTTGGAAGATCAAAACGAATGCATCTGCTATCTCTGCAGCCACCTCTTTTAGAACCCTCAGATGTAGGCAATCAGGTCCAGGGGATTTGTAGGCTTTTAGTCCATAAGTTTGTCCAGTACTTTTTCTGTAGTGATATTAATTGTTTTAACGTCCTCACTCTCATTTACCCCTTGGTTCCCCACTATTTTTGGTATGCTTTTTGTGTCTTCAACTGCGAAGACAGATACAAAATATTTGTTTAACGCATCTGCCATTTCCTTATTCCACATTATCATTTCTCCGCTAGCATAGATTCTACCCACCCAATGATTCATCTTCGACAGCCCATGTACACTCACTCTATTCTATCATGGACTCTACCCACTTATTTAATCTCCTCCCACAGCCCATGTACACTCCCTCTATTATGAACTGTACCCACCCATCTGATCTCCTCCCACATTCCGTGTACACTCTCCCCTATTATGGACTCTACCCACCCATCTGATCTCCTCCCACAGTCCCTGTACACTCTCCCCTATTATGGACTCTACCCATCCATCTGATCTCCTCCCACATCCCCTGTACACTCTCATTATCATTCATCGACCCCACTCATTTAATCTCACCTCATAGCTCCTGTGGGGAAAAACTTTATCCTGCATGCCCCACATCCTTAGATCAGTAGAGTTTGATCGTTCTCTTTATTTAGCGAGGTTAGTGACAAGATCTCCTCTGTGTGGAAAGCTGGTCCACATTGTAACAATGAAGCCGGTGTCCGGTGAGGAATCGTTGCCTCGAGGGGCCCCCTCCATCGTTTGAATCTCAGTATCACATTTGAATCGGCCTTGACTGTTCTTAAAAAGAACTTGCATTCATTCGACCTCCTTTCACGTCATCAGCACTTCCCCCACATCCCGCCCCAAGGTGCTTCACAGCTAATGGATTCATTTTGAACCAAATTGTGCACAGTAAGGCCCCACAAATAGCAATGCGTTAGTGTTCAGATAATCTGTTTTACTAGTATTAGTTGAGGGATAAATATTGGTCAGGGCACCGGCGTGAACTTACTTTGAACAGTGCGGTGGGATCTTTTATGTCCATTTGAGTAGCCACCTCTGGTGGGGGCGTGTCATTACAGCGTAACGAGTATACATTGACTGTTTCCCATATAAATGTTGACGTACGAATATATAATGGAAATATAAAAATAAGGGAAGGATGTAAGACTTTAAAATGGGGTGTGAATTACATGTGCCCTCCCTGGTCCAATTATCCCACGCCCTCTCATTCAGTTCCCAGAAAACTCCACTTGGTCTGCAATCGATGTGTTCCGCCCCACAGGAGATCGATCGGTCATCGATATAAATGATTGGAGAATTTGTATTTAACTTCATCTTTTAAGAACATATGCAATCTGAACAGAAGTAGGCCGCATGGCCCCTCGAGTCTGCTCCGCAATTCAATCAGATCATGGCTGATCTTCGACCTCAACTCCACTTTCCCTCCGGATCCCCATATTCCTTGATTCCCCTAGAGTCCAAAAATCTATCGATCTCAGCCTTGAATACATTCAACGACTCAGCATCCACAGCCCTCTGTGGTGGAGATTTGCAAAGATTCACAACCCTCTCTGTGAAGAAATTCCTCCTCATCCCAGTCTTGAATTGCTGACCCCACATCCTGCAACTATGCCCCCTAGTTCTCGACTATCCACCAAGGTAAAGAATCTCGCAGCATCTACCCTGTCAAGCCCCCTCAGAATCTTATATGTTTCAATGAGATCACCTCTCATTATTTCAAACTCCATAGAGTATAGGCCCATTCTACTCAAACTCCCTTCATAGGACAACCCTCGCATCTCAGGAATTAATCTAGTGAACCTTTGTTGCACCGCCTCCAATGTAAGTATATCCACCCTTAGATACGGAGACCGAAACTGTACGTCGTACTCCAGGTGAGATCTCACTAAAGCCCTGAACAAGACTTGGAATATATCGCCGTTCCTTCATCGTTGCAGGGTCAAAATCCTGGAACTCCCTTCCTAACAGCACTGCGCAAGAACATTCACCACACCTCTGCAGCGGTTCAAGAAGACGAACTCATCGCCACTTTCTCAAGGGCAATTAGGGATGGGCAATAAATGCTGACCTTGCCAGCGACGCCCACATCTCAGGAACGAATAAAAAAAAAGTGTAGCAAGAATTCCTCACTCGTACTCCAACCGCCTTGCAATAGAGGCCAACATGCCATTTGCCTTCCTAATTGCTTGTTGTACCTGCATGTTAACTTTTTCTGTTTCTTTTAAGAGGACACCGAAGTCTCTCCGAACATCAATATTTAATAGTTCCTCACCATTTAAAAAAATATTCTGTTTTTCTATTCTTCCTTACATTTCCCCACATAATAGTCCATCTGCCATCTTCTTGTCCACTCACTTGACCTGTCTATATCCCTTTGCAGACTTTTTGTGTCCTCCTCATAGCTTGCTTTCCCACCTAGCTGTGTATCGTCAGCAAACTTAGATAATTTACACTCGGTCCCCTCATCTAAGTCATTAATATAGATTGTAAATAGCTGAGGCCCAAGCACGGATCCTTGCGGCACTGTATTTGTTATAGCCTGCCAAACTGAGGATGACCCGTTTATGACTCTCTGTTTTCTGTCGGTTAATCAATCTTCTATCCATGCTAATATATTACCCCCAACCACTTGAGCCCTTACCTTGTGTAACAACATTTTATGTGGCACCTTATCGAATGCCTTTTAAAAATCCAAATGTACGACATCCACTGGTTCCCTTTCATCTACCCTGCTCATTACATCCTCAAAAATCTCCAATAAATTTGTCAAACACGATTTCACTTTCATAAAAGCTTGTTGACTCTTCCTAATCATATTATGATTTTCTAAGTGCCCTGTTACCATTTCCTTAATAATGGATTCCAGCATTTTCCCGACCACTGATGTCAGGCTATCTGGCCTGTATTTCCCTGTCCATCCCTTCTTGAATAGTGGGATAATATTTGCTACCTTCCAGTCCACTGGGACCGTTCCAGAATCGAGAGAATGTTGGAAGATCATAACGAATGCATCTGCTATCACTGCAGCCACCTCTTTTAGGACCCTCAGATGTAGGTAATCAGGTCCAAGGGATTTGTAGGCTTTTAGTCTCATAAGTTTGTCCAGTACTTTTTCTGTAGTGATATTACTTGTTTTAACGTCCTCGCTCTCATTTACCCCTTGGTTCCCCACTATTTTTGGTCTGCTTTTTGTGTCTTCTACTGTGAAGACAGATATTTGTTTAACGCATCTGCCATTTCCTGATTCCCCGTTATAATTTCTCCTGTCTCAGCCTCTGAGGGACCAACGCTTATTTTTGCTACTCTCTTCCTTTTTACATGCTTGTAGAAGCTCTTGCAATCCGTTTTAATATTTATTGCTAGTTCACTTTCATATTCTATTTTCTCCCTTTTTATCAATTTCATGGTTGTCCTTTGTTGATTTCGAAAACTCTCCCAATCCCCAGGCTTATTACTCTTCTTGGCAACATTATAGGCCTTTTCTTTCAATCTAATACCCTCCTTAACTTCTTTAGGTAGCCACGAGTGGATCACTCATCCCTTGAAGTTTTCATTTCTCAATGGAATATATACTTGTTGAGAATATTGAAATATTTCTTCAAATTTTTGCTATTGCTTTTCAACTGTCAAACCCTTTAATTTAATTTCCCATTCTAGCTTTGACAACCCGCCCCTCATACCTATGAAATTGGCTTTATTTAAGTTTAAGACTCTAGTTTCTGATTGAAGTACGTTACTTTCAAACTGAATGAGGAATTCTATTATATTATGGTCGATATTCCCCAGAGGTTCTTTTACTGCGAGATTATTAATGAACTCAAGCTCATTACATAATACAAGGTCTAAAATAGCCTGCTCCCTGGTTGCTTCCATGATATTTTGCTCGAGAAAACCGTCTCGAATATGCAGATCACAATTGAAATGTATTTAAAGAATGGACTCAGTGATTTCTTGACCTTTAGGAATTATTAGAACACTGTACTCTAAAAGCTGTGTGCCAGCTAAATTCAATAAAAAAAACGAGGCTGGTTTAATTAATGCATTTTAATTTAATTTTAATTGAATGTGAAAATAAACTTATTGATCTCATTTTATATCCAACGAGCTGTTCCCTGACAACAATAACCACAGCAATCAATGGTTGAATTTATTGATTGGATTGTGTTCGTGGGACCTATGGATTAGATTTCCTCTAACACTCATTTGCAGTCTCTCCCTGTGAATCACAGCCTCTCCTCCCACTGCATTGAATCCTTTGTGTCCTCACCCGTTGTTCAGTTTATCCGCTTTCGCAATCCATCCGCTCCTGAATCCCCTCCAGCTCCAACATATCCTTTTTCTTGTCTCCCTCACAATCACATTCACTGGCCCGGTCTCCAGCGAAATTTCCCGTTTGGTGCCAGCCCCTGTCGGCTCACTTATCCCAGAGCAACAAACTAGCTACACCTCCCTCTGTCCCCTTACCTTCCCGACCCTTCGCTCTCTTTCCTCGTCCGTCTGGAGCCCAAATCTGGCTTCAATCCGCTGGATTCCCGCTAGTAAAACCCCTTCTCCTTTCCCACCGGCACTGCGCCCTCACTCGGTTCGTCCAGGTGATCCGGTGCTCACATTATTCAGTTTCTCTATCGATTTCTCAATTCATTATTGATCATTGTGTTTAAAAACATCTCTCTGCCCGAAAGCGCTGCCCAGGTCAATAAATCACTTTCCACTCTTCGATGCAGCAACAAAGCTGGAAACTTCACCCCAGATCCTCTCAAACTGCTGCTTTGTCTCAAGGTCTGATCAGTAATTTCTCTGCTTCCTTTTCTCTCTCTTACAGTTAAATTGATGGCGATTGTGATCCTGTCCCGAGGGAAGTGCGGACTCTCCAAATGTATCAGTCCCTTCCTGGTGGGAATAGCAATGGCCGATCTCCAGGTCGTTATCACTGATCCGATTTCGGGGTGGATTTGTTTGATGCATTTCCCAGGTTCATTCCTGGACTTTGCTCCCGTGTGCAGTCTCCTTGAATCCCTGATTTTTGCAACCACTGGAGTTTCTGTCTGGCTCACAGTCGCTTTCACCTTTGATCGATTTGTGGCCATTTGTTGTGAGAAGCTGAAAACTAAATATTGCACCGAGAAAACGGCGGCTGTGGTTCTGGGAACAGTGAGTGTGCTGGGCTGTTTAGAGAGTCTCCCCAGGTGCTTTATATATGAACCTGAATATATAATTGTTAATGTTCCCTGGTTTTGTGTGGCTAAACCGAGCTTCAAGACTTCCCCCGCATGGTCCGCATTTGAGCTGTTTCACCTCCTTTTAACCCCTTGTGTCCCGTTCTGTCTGATTTTGCTGCTCAATGTTCTGACGGTCAGACGCATTTTAGTGTCCAGTCGAGCGCGCAGGTCACTGCTGGGCCGAAGCAATGGATAGAATTACAAGGATCCAGAGATGGAGAACCGAAAGAAATCCATCATTTTACTCTTCAGTACATCGGGCAGTTTTATATTGTTATAGGTGACACAGGTTGTATTTTCCATCTATCAGCGAATTGCAAACATTTATTCTTACTCCCCCACTGACCCTCTCTATATCACACTACTCACAGCAGCAATGCTGCAACTTTTCAGTTCCAGCACAAATACGTGTATTTATGTCCTGACCCAGTCTAAATTCAGAGAGGAGCTGAAGAACGCAGTGAAATACCGACTCATTCTAATTGTTAATTTAGTTAAATTATAGAAAGAGCTGAAGGGTTTCAAACCCTCGAACTAAATCCCGTTTCATATTCCATCCCTAACACTTCCCATTGGTTCGAATGTACATTTTATATTAGCAGCACCGAGACCGGAAATTATCGTGAATCTGATTCTGACATTATATTTTATTGATAACCTGACCTATTGAGACAGGAATTGTTCTGTAGACGACACATGAAATATTGCTCAAAAAGTCGGCACTAAAGAGCTCAGCTGGAGTTCAACTAAATGGCCCCCCTGCACCTACAGCAAAATGGGCAAACCTGGCAATCCCAGTCACTGCTCTGCGTCTGATCAGAATGGGTGCAATCCACATAAATGGAGAAACAGAGGGGGAGAGATAGACAGATACATAGATAGACAGAAAAAAGTTTACGTTATGGTACGAGGAGACCCTGAGACACATGGGGCACAAGGTGGGGGGAGGTGAGATAAACCGTGAGGACGGTCTCCTGATTAAGTTCGAAGACCAGGAGAGCCTGAGACACACTCGGCACACGTGGCGGGTGAGACAGACTGTGTGGGTGGTCGCTGGGTTACGTTATTGGACCAGGAGAGCCTGAGACACACGGGGCACATGGGGACGGGGAACAGGCAGTGTGGGTTGGTCCCTGCGTTAAGGGGTTACGTTATTGGACCAGGAGATCGTGGGACACATGGGGCAAAGGAGGAGGTGGTGTCAGGCTGTGAGGGCCGTGCCTGGCTTATGATATTGGACCAGGAGACACAGGGGTAGACTGGTTGCGAGGCTGAACCCTTGTTTAAAATATGGGACCAGTGACACTGAGTCACACAAACATGCAGTCAGTACAGTCAGGAGGCACATGTCCCTTGTACACACATTGATGTTGAATTGAGCTGAGCTGTGCCACAAATGAATATGGAATTAAGATATCAAATTCAATTCAGTTCGCTCCAAAGCTTAAAAATTTTGCTTCAATATGCCTTGTCAGAAGAGGATAGAATGGATGAGAATGAGAGAGAGAGAGGGAGAGAGAGAGAGAGAGAGAATGAGAGAGAGAGAGTGAGAGAGGGTGATAGATGGAGAGAGAGAGGATAAGAGCGAGTAAGAGAGATGATAGGGAGAAAGAGAATGAGAAAGAGTGAGAGAGGGTGATAGAGGGAGACAGAATGAGAGGGAGAGAAAAAAAAACAGAGAAAGAATGACAATGAGGCAGAGAGAATGAGAGAGAGAAGGAGAATGAGACAGAGGGAGAGAGAGATAATGAAACAGAGAGAATCTAGGATAGAGAGAATGAAACAGATACAGCCAGAGAGACAGAAAGTTTGGGAGAGAGTTGTTGTTTGGGTAGATTAAAAAGGAGAATGTAAATTTTCGGGGTCATGTTTGCATTTGTTTACACCAGTAATATCAGTTCAAACCGGGCGGAATCATCCGAATCAGGTCAAAAGATTGGGGGAATTTTACACGTCAGTGAGTTGCACCAAAACCACTTAAGTTGGTATTTTCAGCCATCGTTTACGCTGACTGAAGATTCAATTGTCCGGGACCTGGTCTCGCCCACAGAACTAACCAGATCCCCAGATCGACATTGCGAGATTCCACCGATCGCGCAGGTTCAGAAAGCGACTCAAATTCTATTTCTTTTCTTAGTCACAGAGACATTAGTGGGCACGGTTTAAAATGTTCGTCACATCAAAAAATATTAATTCACCACGAAATTGACCAGTATACATCAATGAAACAAGTTAATGGTTCAATGAAGTTGTTTAAATTCATTTTCATTGATTATAAACCAGGTTACTCACAGGTGGAGGACTGGAACGCGAATTCAAAAAGCTTATTGTTGGTGAACAACCTCATTTTTAGCTGCAATAATAAACCTTCACCAGGTTACCACTCTTAAATACATCAAAGAATACTTTTTAATGGAAAAAAAATGTTAAAAATGATTACGTTCTATTACGCTGCCCGAATACGTTGGTTTATTGAAGATTGTATGTTTATAGTGATGCAAATGAATTTTACTGGAAATTTGAAAGGCCCTGATCCCTGGTCTGTGCTGATTCTCTGTTAGTTTACTCGGTGAAGGCACTTATCCCTGGTCTGTCCTGATTCACTGATAGTTTACTGGGTGAAGGCACTGATCCCTGGTCTTTGCTAGTTCCCGGATCGTTTACTGGGTGAAGGCTATGATCCCTGGTTTGTAATGATTATCTGATGTTTTACTGGCGAAAGTCCCGAATCCCTGGTTTGTGCTGATTCTCCGATGGTTTACTGGTTAAATGTTAACGTGTGTGTCAATCTTCTCCATTAGCAAATACTTGTGAATAATTGTAGTAAGCAGAATTCGGTCGGCTTCTTCCAAATAGAAGAAAGTATCTCCTTTATTGAGAACAGTTCAACAAACAGGGTAAAATGACTGGTAGATATTCGTTCTTTAATTCCAGCCTGTCTGTGGATGCAGTACAGTAGAGACAGCTCCTTAATTATTGTACAAAAACTGAAAACTAACAGCAATAAGCGTGGTCTTTTGTAGATCAAAACATCGTTACACTCAATACATTCAGTACCCGAATATTACAATGAAACATGACAATATCTAATTCACCAACTGTAGATTCAATGTTACGGAGATGGAAATAGGAGGTCCTGGTGAAGGAGCGGATATGATATGTCTCTCTGTCTCGTTCTCCCTCTGTCTCTATCTATCTCTTCCTGTGCCTCTTTCTGTCTTATAATTCTCTCTCAGTCTCTGTCGCTCTCTCTCTATCTTCCACCTGTCTCTTTCTGTCCGTCTTTCTCTCACTCTCTCTCACTGGTCTCTGCTTCACTCTGTCTCTCTCTCTATCTCTGTGTCTCTCGCCGTCTCTTTGTTTCGTTGTCTCTCTCTTCCTCTCTCTGTCTCTCCCTCTCTCTCTTACACTGTCTCTCTCTCTCTCTCTGTCCCTCTCTCTCGCATACTGTCTCTCCCTCGGTGTTTCTATCTATGCTTCTGTTTCTCTCTCTCTTTCTTTCTGTCTCCCTCTTTGTCTATTTCTGTCTCTCTCTGTCTCTGTTTCATTGCCCCTCTCACTATCTCTCTCTCTCTCTCTGTCTCTCTCTCGCTCCCTCTCTCTCTCTCTCTCTCCCTCTCTCTCGCTATCTCCCTCTCTGTTTTTCTCAGTCTCCATTTCTGTCCCCTTTCATTTAATTGTATTCCCAGCCCTCTAGGACTGTCCCGGAGGTTTCAGAAATGAAAGATTAATCTCCTGAACACTGCTGTGAGCAATGATTCGGGAGCAAAATCATAAGACCGTTAAAACAAAGTTTTTTTTAAAAAATACTTTGAACACTTTTGTGTCTTAGTGGCAAAAATAGTGGTGGAAAAAGGCTGTTTGTCTGGGTGATGGGTGAACGGGACTTGGCACAAGCTAGGAGACGGGCAGCATGTCTTTTGGATGAGCTGGAGTTTATCGAGGTGAAAGATGGGAGGCCGACCAGGAGAGCATTGCAACAGTGGAATCTTCAGGTGACAAAGACATGGATGAGGGTTTCAGCAGCAGACAAGCTGAGGCAGGGGCGGAGACGGGTGATGTTACGGAGGAGGAAGTAGGCGGTCTTGGCGATAGAGCGGATATGATAAGCCTCTATGTTTCCCAGTCCGTCTCTCTGGCTCTGTGTCTCTCTCTCTGTCTCCTTCTCATTACAGCACTGAGGGACTGCTGCTCTGCTGGTGCAGCTGTCCTTCAGGTGAGGCCCCGTCTGTCCTTTTAGGTGGACGTGAAAGATCCCTTCGCAATATTTCAAAGAAGAGCAGGGCAGTTCTCCACTATTTCTTTGCTATATATTGAAATAATTGTGAATCAAGAGGTGAAAGGGAGGGAGGAACTTAATACATTTACAACCAGCAGGAAAGGGTTTTGAAAAAATTATTAGAACTAATAGCTGAGAAGTCCCCAGGTCCTGACGGAATTCATCTGAGGGTCTTAAAAGAAGTGGCTGCAGAGATAATAGATGAATTGGGATTAATTTTCCAAATTTCCAGAGATTCTGGAAGGGTCCCAACAGATTGGATAATAGCAAATGTAAATCCTCTATTCAAGAAAGGAGGAAGACAGAAAGCAGGAAATTATAGGCCGGTTAGCTTAACGTTTGACATAGGAAACATGCTAGAATCTATTACTTTGGATGTTATAGCAGGGCACTTCGAAAATCTCCATGCAGTCAGGCAGCGTCAACGCGGCTTTGTGAAACGGAAATCGTGTATGACTAATTAATTAGAGTTCTTTGAGGAAGTATCCCGCAACGTGGATAAAGGGAATCCTGTGGATGTTGTGAAATTGGATTTCAAGAAGGCTTTTGACGAGGCGCCACATCAAAGGCTACTGCACAAAACAAGAGCTCATGGTGTAGGAGGTAACATATGAGCATGGGTAAAGGATTGGCTTGCTAACAGGAAGCAGAGAGTAGGAATAAGTGGGTCATTTTTTTATTTGTTCATGGGATGTGGGCGTCGCTGGCAAGGCCAACATTTATTGCCAATCCCTAATTGCCCTTGAGAAGGTGGTGGTGAGCCGCCTTCTTGAACCGCTGCAGTCTGTGTGGTGAAGGTTCTCCCACAGTGCTGTTAGAAAGGGAGTTCCAGGATTTTGACCCAGTGACGATGAAGGAACAGCGTTATATTTCTAAGTCGGGATGGTGTGTGACTTGGAGGGGAACGTGCAGGTGGTGTTGTTCCCATGTCCTTCTTGGTGGGAGAGGTCGCGGGTTTGGCAGGTGCTGTCGAAGAAGCCTTGGCGAGTTGCTGCAGTGCATCCTGTGGATGGTGCAACTGCAGCCACGGTGTGCTCGTGGTGAAGGGAGTGAGTTTTTAGGGTGGTGGATGGGATGCAAATCAAGCGGGTTGCTTTGTCCTGAATGGTGTCGAGCATCTTGAGTATTGTTGGAGTCAGGAGGTGAGTCACTCACCGCTGAACACCCATCCTCTGACCTGGTCTTGTAGCCACAGTGTTTATGTGGCTGGTCCAGTTCAGTTTCTCGTCAATGGTGACCACCAGGATGTTGATGGTGGGGTATTCGGCGATGGTAATGCCATTGAATGTTAAGGAGAGGTGGTTGGACTCTTTCTCTTGTTGGAGATGTTCATTACCTGGCACTTGTCCGGCGCGAATATAATTTGTCACTTATCAGCCCAAGCCTGGATGTTGTCTTCATTATCTTATGGGTTGCAAATGGAAATGAACACTGTGAAATCATCAGCAAACATCCCAATTTCTGACTTTAAGATGGAGGGAAGGACATTGATGAAGCAGCTGAAGATGGTTGGGCCACGGGCTCTGCCCTGAGGAACTCCTGCAGCAATGTCCTGGGGCTTAGATGATTGGCCTCCAACAACCACTGCCTTCTTCCTTCGTGCTTGTACGACTCCAGCCACTGGAGAGTTTTCCCCGTGATTCGCATTGACTTCCATTTTACTCTGGCTTCTCGGTGCCACACTCGGTCAAATGCTGCCTTGATGTCAAGGGCAGTCACTCTCACCTCACCTCTGGAATTCAACTCTTTTGTCCATGTTTGGACCAAGCCTGTAATCAGGTCTGGAGCCGAGTAGTCCTGGCAGAACCCAAACTGAGCATCGGTAAGCAGGTTATTGGTGAGTAAGTGCCGCTTGATAGCACTGTCGACGACACCTTCCATCACTTTGCTGATGATTGAGAGCAGACTTGATGGGGCTTTAATTGACAGGATTGGATTTATCCTGCTTTTTGTGGACAGGACATACCTGTGCAATTTTCCACATTGTCAGGTAGATGCCAGTATTGTAGCTGTTCTGGAACAGTTTTCCAGAGGCGCGGCTAATTCTGGCGCACAAGTCTTCAGCACTACAGTCGGGATGTTGCCGGGCCCATAGTCTTTGCTCTATCCATTTCACTCAGCCCTTTCTTGATATCACCTGGAGTGAATCGAATTGGCTGAAGACTCGCTTCTGTGAGGGTGGGGATCTCAGTATGAGACCGAGATGGATCATCCACTCGGCACTTCTGACTGAAGATTAGCCTGCAATGGATGCTCTTCATGCCCTTGCACCATTACGCCTGGACACCCCAAGGATCAATCGTTCGTCACCTCCAATTTCTCAACTGCATGCTGCCACGCGATGACATCATCCGAAACAACTGCGTCAGATTCTACAATTATGCTGGCGAAAAACAGCTCTCCCTCACCACCACCTCTCGCAACCGCTCCATTGTCAAACTTCTTGTTTGGATGAGCCATTGTCCTTGGCCCCCTGCACAAACTTCATTCCCTAAAAACCGATTCCATCCCTCCCCTTGACTCTGTCGCTCGCTGGTTTGCAAGCAACCATGCCGCGGTCTTTGATCCCGCGCTGAGCATCTGACCCAATGACAGCTCCATTACAAAGACTGCCTATTTCCAACTCCGTAATATCGCCTGTCTTAGCCCCTACCTTCGCGCATCTGCTGTTAAAAACCTCGTCCATGGTTTTGTTATCTCCAGAATCAACTATTTCAATGCTCTCCTGGCCAGCCTCCCGTCTTCCACCCTCCATAAACCTAAACTTAAGGTCTCTGCGCTCCTAACAGTTGCATCTTGTGCACCCCCCACTTCCTTCGAACCACCATTGGTGGCCGGAATTCCCTCCCTAAACCTTACCGCCTCCACTGGTCAATAGAGAGTAATATCGAGTGGCGAGGAAAACAGGCATCCTATCCGAACCCGCCAGGCGGCATCGGTTAAAATAATACTGTTTGGGTGTGTTCATAATAGAGTTGAATGTTGTGACGGGACAATTAAGTTAGTGGAGCGAATCGTTTTAGTGGCCCGAAGACCATTTCTGCTCTTGACTTTTCTCGTGTTCCTATTTTGTAAGCCAGTAATGAGATCTAGATTTCTAACAGTCAGTCTTTCATCTAAGGGAGTTGGGCAAGCAGCGGAGAAATGAGGTGAGAATATCAGCAGTTGAATTGTCAAATTTATCAAATATTATTTTGCTAAATTGGACCACAAACCCAACTGAAATAAAACCCAGACGCAAATTGTTAGACGAGGGGTTTTCTTACTGATCATCTGCTCCTCAAAATAATAGAGTCCGTAGCATTCAATAATTATTATTAACAACAATTAAACATCCACTTAATAACAATATTTATGGCAAAACCTTGTTATGTTTTAGCCGGAGAATTCTATCTAAACACGTTAAAATTTAAAGCTCGGGATTTTCAGGGTTGCTCAGACATTAATCGAATTCAAAATTATCTCTTCCATCATCCACATTTTATAGGCCTTTTCCAACCATTCTACGTTACAATTGTCATGTTTTAAAGTTACATTACTTAGTTATCATTCAACACTGATTCTATTGTCCTCTACTTGCAGCCACAGATCCAAACCCCCTAACTTGCTACACTGCCTAAATTTCCAGTTCTACGACTTGCTCAGGCAGGTTTTCAATTTCATGTCAGGCGTCGATGCCTTCATAATAAAGGGGGCGGGGGCGGAGGTTCTCGCTGTTCTGTGTCTGTGCAATAACTTTA
This sequence comes from Heptranchias perlo, assembly GCF_035084215.1. Taxonomy (NCBI): domain Eukaryota; kingdom Metazoa; phylum Chordata; class Chondrichthyes; order Hexanchiformes; family Hexanchidae; genus Heptranchias; species Heptranchias perlo. The sequence continues at coordinate 1,660,806 of NW_027139666.1, forward strand.
GTTTTAAAGCCATACCTTACCATAGACCGGTAAAATCCCCAACCCTTTCCCTTTCCCAATCAATACCAATCCACTGAAATACTCAGACAGGCACCGACAAATACACAAATGCACAAATACACACACACACACACACATTCACACGTATACAAAGACACACAGACAAACACACACATAAACATAAACACACCAAAACACAGACACACACATACACAAACATACATTCACGCTCAAATTCTCGCTCATACACAGACACAAATACGCACAAGAACACACAGACAAATATTCACACGATCAAATACTCTCACACACTCACACATTCACAATAAAGCACATACACAATAACACAAGCACGCATACCCAAAAAAACACTGTCTCTCACTCACATACAGACACACACACAAGCGCTCTCACACAAACACACACACACAAATATTCTCACACTCAAATGCTCTCTCACACAGACACACACCCACCAACACTCTCACATTCTCACACAAGCACACACAATAACACAAGGCACACACATAGAATCACTCATACACATAAACATCTACACAAGTCGACACACACATAGGCATATGCACACACAATCACACAGACACACATCCAAAAAAAATGCACACGCTCAGATACACAGACACAACACCCAAATACGCAGAAGCCAATTTGCACAAAGCAATGTCTTACAAACAACAATGAGATTCGGTACCAGACATTCAGTTTTAGCGATAAATGTCGGCCAGCATCTCGGATAAACTATATTGCCCATTTCAAATAGTACCTTGAAATATTTTACGTCCATTTGAGAGGCCAGACAGGGCCACAGTTTAATGTCTCATCCTGAACATAGCATTTCCAACAGTGCAGCATTCCCTCTACTGAAGAGTCAGCCTAAATGTTATGCTCCAGTTTCTGGACTGGAGTTAAAACACATGACTTCCTGATTTAGAACCAAGATTGGTTCTGAATTAACCAGGGTAGACTCTTCCTGAGGGACAACTGCATTCTGACCTCCAGAAGTGTCATTCAAACATATCCCCTGTGCTCCTGATAATATAAATGATCTCATTGGCACCATTCATAGAAAAACGGGGGAGTTGTCCCAGTGTCCTGGCCAATGTTCATTCCGCAACCAACAACAATTAAGCAGGTTAGCTGGGCATTTGACTCATTGCTGCTTGTGGGATCTTGCTGTGCGAAAATTGGCTCATCCCTAACATTACAACAGCGACTCCGCTTCAAAAGTACTTCATTGGTTGTAAAGCGTTTTTGGACGTTTTGGGGATGTGAAAGTCGCTATATCAATGCAAGATCTTTCTTTCCATTATAAAACTATCATCATGGATGAATATATATTAATATTCAAAAGTGAACGGTGATACAGTCCAGCAATCATTGTGAACATAGAGCAACTCAGCACTTGGCACATTACCGCTACCTTTGTAATATTCCTAAAAAATATCAAGCCTCACATCTACTCCTCTTCCTTATGGACACCTTGGCCATCCCATCCATTTCCTGGAAGAAGGGAGCGAATGGGAAGGGAAGCCCAGCGAAGGAGGCTCATTCACTTCCTAGTGAACAGTCAAAGACCCATTGCTGGTTGCCAAGAACCAGCTACTCCCCACTCTTGGCAGCGGAGATTGTATCCCATTCATATGGTGATTTCATAAAACTTCCTCTGGAGGACAGACGGACCAAAGAAAGAAAACTCTCGAATAAAAGGGGAAAGGTTTTAAGTAATTAAAAGTCAGTGCATTATTTTCTTTGTTTTGTTTCATTTCCACGCTACCCTTAACCTACAAACACAGACGAGGAAAGACGGTGTAAGTTACAAATGTCCCTGGCGGTTTATTTCTTGCCTTTGATGTTGCCTTTCTTCGCGCTCTTTCCTCCTCCTGGAAAGATGTGTCTAAATATTTTATCGCATTCCCTCAGGATCTTCTTGTGCTTTTTAACATCACAATTATCTTGTCCTGTAAGTTACTATGTTTCGCACCAAATCTATTTTCAATCATATCTCAATATGTCCTAAAACGGCGACCGAAAAGTGTGCAATGAGAGTGCATTAAACGGATCTGAGTTTGTCTCAGTGGACTGAACGATTAGTTCCCATTAGATTACAAATCTTTGAGGTGTGCGCTATAGGGTTGCTCCTCTAACGGAAATGAAGCGAAATAACAGGGATTCGTTCGGAGGTTTGCGGCTGTACATGTGTAAACATACTGCTGTACCATCAGATCCAGACAGTATACAGCAGTGAGGGTTTAGCAGTAGGTTTAAGTGTGGAACACGCAGATCATTATTATGTATACAAGACAATATTCTATTTCCCTACTGACCCAGTGTCCGGTTTGCATGTCTTGCACCAGCCATCTTTTTAGCCCGCCTGGAATGTCAATTCGCCCTTTTTCTTTGCTGTGCCTTTCGGAAAATGCTACTGGAACTTTTGATTTTGCGTAGGCGTAAAGCGGGCGATATTGATTCCGCCGCCCATTGTACAACCCTGCCGATTATCCTCTCCTTCCATGTCATTGGGCTAATCCGTTCTCGTCCGATTTCCGCCACCGCCGAAGTCGGATGTTCCGCCCGCTATGTATTTCCAGCATCTCCTATTTCTCTACTGCAGTTCGCGAGTCTCTCCTTGTTTTAAAACAAACAGCATTAACTTGAACTGATAACATCATTTGAAAACATAACTGTTAGCAGGCAGTCAAAATCATTTACAGTGGCGCCATATTTCCCATTAACGATCGCCCACTCGAAAAGAAAACATTTTGGAATTTGGCCCTTCTGCTGCCGTTCACCTGCCGATAGAATTTCGCCGAACTGTTACCAAATTTTAAGCCGATCGATTGAATGCCTGACCAATTGCACTGTTCATTTCAGGGCCAGCGAGACACCTTCCAAACCGGAGGTGAGGACTCCAGCATCGACACAATGGTGAAGGGTTAGAACATTTGTTGGTCTCCCGGGCACAATGTGCCGCCCCCAACCCCTCTAGAAGAGGGTCAGTGCCGAACAACGCGATGGGCATCAGTATTTCACCAATTTCTATATTATCAATTGATATTTTGTGTTTCTATATCGCCATCTAGAGAAATGCAATCTAGGGGAGATGTCCAACCTCCCTCCTGGTATTTAGTTCACTTCAAATACCATTTAAACGACCCTTTTGGTGGATGAATTGTTTTTTCTGCACAGCCCAGTCCTGAATGGCAAAATTAGCCCCCAGTCGATGAATTTGAATAAAGGAGGTGCCAACCTGGTGAAGGTACAACTCAGGACGACATGCATTCTAAACAGCAGAAACGACATGATATAGACAGAGCTAATCGACCCCACAACCAACGGTTCAGATCAAAGCTCTGGAGTCCTGCCACATCCAGTCATGAATGGTGGTGGACAATTAAACAACTAAGGGGAGATGAAGGCTCCGTGAACATCCCCATCCTCAATGATGGCAGAGTGCAGCACGTGAGTGCAAAAGATAAGGCTGAAGCGTTTTCAACCATCTTCAGCCAGAAGTGCTGAGTGGATGATCCAACTTGGCCTCCTCCCGAGATTTCCACCATGACAGAAGCCAGTCATCAGCCAATTCGATTCACTCCACGTGATATCAAGAAACGGCTGAGTGCAGTGGAGACAGCAAAGGCCATGGGCCCCGAAAACATCCCAGCTGTAGTGCTAAAGACTTGTGCTCTTCAACTAGCTGCGCTTCTAGCAAAACTGTTCCAGTACATCTACAATATTGGCATCTACCCAACAATGTGGAAAATTGCCCAGGTATGTCCTGTCCACAAGAAGGAGGACAAATCAAATCCAGCCAATTACCGCCCTATGAGTCTACTCTCAATCATCAGCAAAGTGATGGAAGAAGTCGTTGACAGTGCTATCAAGCGGCACTTACTCACCAATATCCTTCTCACCGATGCTCAGTTTGGGATCTGCCAGGACCAGTCGGCTCCAGACCTCTTAACAGTCTTGGTCCAAACATTGACAAAAGAGATGAATTCCAGAGGTGACCAAATGTGGCATCAAGGAACCCTCGTGAAACTTGAGGCAATGAGAATCGGGGGAAAAGTCTCCAGCTGCTGGAGACATAACTAGCTCAAAGGAAGATGGTCGTGGTTGTTGGAGGCCAATCATCTCAGCCCCAGGACATTGCGGCAGGAGTTCCTCAGCGCAGTGTTCTCGGCCCAACCATCTTCAGCTGCTTCATCAATGACCTTCCCTCCATCATATGGTCAGAAGTGGGGATGTTCGCTGATGATTGCACAGTGTTCAGTTCCATTCGCAGCCCCACAGATATTAAAGCAGTCCGTGCCTGCAAGCAGCAAGACCTGGACAACATCTAGGCTTGGGCTGACAAGAGGCAAGTAACATTCACGTCAGACAAGTGCCTATAAACAAGCGAAAGTCTAATCACCTCCACTTGACCATCAACATCCTGAGGGACACCATTGACAAGAAACTTAACTGGAGCAGCGACATAAGTACAGTGGCTATAAGAGCAGGTCAGAGGCTGGATATTCTGCGTCGAGTGTATCACCTCCTGACTCCTGCAAAGCCTTTCGAACATCTACAAGGCGCAAATCAGAACAGTGATGGAATACTCTCAACTTGCCTGGATGAGTCCAGCTCAAAGAACACTCAAGAAGCTCAACATCATCCAGGACAAAGCAGCGCGCTTGATTGGCACCCCATCTCCCACCCTAAACATGCACTCCCTGCAACACTGGTGCACCATGGCTGCAGTTTGTACCATCTACAAGATGCACTGCATCATCTCGCTAAGACTTCTTCAAAAGCACCATCCAAACCCACGATCTCTACCACCTAGAAGGACAAGGAGAGCAGCAGCATGGGAACAACACCACCAGCACGTTCCCCTCCAAGTCACACACCATCCCGACTTGGAAATATATCACCGTTTCTTCATCGTCGCAGTGTCAATATCCTGGAACTCCCTTCCTAACAACACTGTGGGAGAACCTTCACCGCACAGACTGCAGCGGTTCAAGAAGGTGGCTCATCACCATCTTCTCAAGGTGAATTAGGGATGGGCAATAAATGCTGGCCTTGCCAGCGACGCCTACCTCCCATGAATGAATAAAGAAACCTTCATGATTTAAAATTTAAGCCTTCTCTTCTCTGTTTCCGTGTCAATAATCACGGTATTTCAAATCTTCCCTCATACAGTTTCCCTTCCATGGCCTCATTCCAGAGAATCTTTATTGTGCTTTCTATGGGTTTAATATTATTTCTGTAATGGGGCGTCCAAACTGCTCATTGTGCTCTTGTCAGCAGCCCGAGAAAGCAGTAAAACGGGATGTAAACAAAGAGAAAATGGCAAATAACTGATAAACCTTCATCCTAGTCACTGTAGCTGGTCTCATCGTCGATAGATCACTCCGTAAAGGCGGCCTCCGTTTTCCATTTGCCCCACTTTTGACAGCCGTGCCTTCACCCATATCCACACGACAGAATGTCCTCTATTTCAGTGTGATGTCTGCAGATAAACCGAGTTATGTTGTTAGAACAAGACAGTGTCCACGAGGAGTTATGAATGGTCATTTATCTTAAAAATTCTGTCTATTACATAAATCATTTTCTGGTACAAGTATATTGAGCCAGAAATTACTTTTGCTCATCCAGTGGACAACTAATGAACACATTCTAATGAACCTCAACAACGATTCGCATTCACAGACCGCCTTTAATGTAATAAACATTCCCAAGGGGCCTCACGGAGGAGCGAGTAAAAACGGGCACGAAAGGAATAAGAAGATATCAGGAGGACTGGCGAAAACCTTGGACAAAGAGTGGGTATAAGGAGGGTGTAAAAGGGGGAAAAGCAAATGCAGAGACTGAGGGGATCAGGTTGTTTTAAAGAGAGTAGAATTTAGATGTCTGAAGGAATGGCTCCAATAGTGGGATAAAGAAAGTGGAGGATGGTAAAATATAACAATAACTACTTGTATTTATATAGCGGGTTTAACAGAGATAAATATCCTAAGGCGATTTACTGAGGTATAATCAGATAAACATGGACCCCCGGCTACACAAGGAGATATTTGGAGGGATGGCAAAACTATAAAGCAAAAGATGGCGTTCATGAAAGGTCTGAAAGGAGGAAAGAACTTGCCTTTATAAAGCGCCTTTCAAGACCCAGGACGTCCAAAAATGCTTTACAATCAACGAAGTGTATTTTGAAGTGTATGCACTTTGTCAATCTCGGAAAAACGGAAGGAAATTTGCGCACAGCAAGTTCCCACAAACTGGAATGAGATAAATGACCAGAAAATCGTTTTTAGTAATGTTGGTTGTGGGCTAAATATTGCCCAGGACACTGGAAAGAATTCCCCTGTTCTTCTCGAATATTGCCATGGGATCTTTTGCATTTCTTTGAGAGGACAGATGGACCCTCGGTTTAACGTGCCTTACAAAAGCCAGTCCCTCCGACAGCACAGTGCTCCCTCAGTACTGCACTGCAGTGTCAGCCTGGATTATGTGCTCAAGTCTCTGGAGTGAGAATTGAACTCACAATCTTATAACTCAGAAGCGAGACTGCAACCACTGAGACACGACTGACGCCGGAAAGAGGTAGAGGGAGATGGAAGGGCATAGAGAGGACATTCTGGAGCTTGGATATGGCTGAAGGCACGGCTGTCAAAAGTAGAGCAAATGGGCTGAGGATGCACAAGCGGCCAAAGGTGGAGGAGCCGAGTGTTTGGCCGGGGCTGCAGGGGCTACAAGTTTGGAGGAGGCGACAGGGATAGAAAGGGGTGAGGCTCTGGTAGATTTAAGTGGAAGAAATAATTAAAATATACCACAGGCTTTGGCGGCTGGAAGCCACCGCAGGCCAGTCAGGACTTGGATGATTGGTGAGGGACTCACTACCAAAAAGAGAGGGGTGGAGATGGAATCCGTGGACAGGATGTGGAGATTGTGGGGTCAAAGATCATGACTTCCCAATTTTTAACTGGATGAAATTGTGACTCATCTAAAACAGAATGTTGCTCTGACAACACAAATACATTGTAAGGGTCAAGAGAGGCGAGGGTTTTGTCAGCGTACAACTGAAAGTTGATCCATATCTGCGCAAAATGTCACCAAAGGGCAGCATGCAGATGAGGAAAGGGAGCCAAGGATGGAATCTTTAGAGAGATCAGATTTAATAGTGAAGGGATGGGAAGAGAAGCTTCTCCGAGCTATGATTAGATCGGTGAGTGGAACCAAGCGAGCGCAGTCCCACCATAAGAAGCCAATGATCGATGAATGGGGAGGTCACGGGTGGGTTTGCTGTAAGTGTGGAGGAGAGGGCGGAGATGGAGAGGGTTGGGCCATGGATTAATTAAAACCCCAGGATGAAAATCTTAAATGTTAGGCGATAGGGAAGTGGGAGTCAATGAGGCCGAACAGGACCTGGTGCTGGTTGGAAGGCCGGCGAGGAGTGAACTGGAGGAATGGAGTCTGAAGGAGACAGAGGCATTGATCAGGGTTTCACTGGCAATGGGCTGAGGAAAGAATGGAGGCGGGTGAGGGAAGCACGGGGCCTTTGTGATGGAGTTCAAATCGGGACATGAGCTCAGCTCGGGGTTACACGGGAGCAATTTTACTGGAGCCGTCAACCAATTTGAATTAAACGGGTAAATATCTGCAGTAAAATAACGGAGAGAGGACTGGCAATGAAGCTCGTTCACTGTCCGTCCCCTAATATCACCCACAGTCCTGAACGTGGCATTGAACTGTCCCTTTGTCAGAGACCCAAAATACATATTTTAACTGGGTAACTGCAGGAACAGAGGGAAACGGGTCTGCTGGTGTCCCTGGAGAAATCGGTAAAACTAATAAATGAATCGGCAGGAGTGAACATGGTCAATACAATGATATGAAAACTATAAATGAAGCCGCTCATTGTTGTTGGACCAGTCCTTTGTGAGCACAGCTTTTAACTTTATTCCTGAGAGAGGTCTCATTAAGACAAGGTTCTGAACATTGAGATGATTGTGATATATCCACGTCATTATTTACACTGAAGACAAAGCTGCTGATGTAATGTGTTTGTTCAGGTGACTGTAAATAATACCAATGATCAGGGGTATAACCGTGTCAGTGGAGATTTATCCCCTGTATAAATTAAACTCGTTGCAATGTATCAGCGCAGAGTGCCTTCTGGAGCTGCGGTTTTCAGATCAGCAGAAGTCAGTGCTTCTTACAGAAATGGAATTTCCAGTATTGTTTCAGATCGAACGCATTTACTATCCTGTTCTTGCAGCCATTGGAGTTCCTGGTAAGCTATCATCTCATCTGTGAATATTGTAAATCGGTGTTAACTGTGCTGCTGTATTTGACTAATTATTTTTTCTCCCACCATTTTTTACGCAGTCACCTCTTATATCAGTTGAATGATGGAATGTTTAAAGTCTCTGCTCTTTCAGTCTTGTAGGGGCTGCATTATATCTGTAATGATCATTGTATATCCAACCCTGGCACTGTTACTGGATTATTCTCTGTACTGAATATAATGTTGAATCATGGTTTGTTCTTAAATTCAAAACATTCGGTCTTGTAGGAGCTGCATTATATCTATTATGATCTTTACATATCCAACCCTGGCATTGTTACTGGATTATTCTGTGCAATGAATTTATTGAGGAATAATGGTCTACCCTTCAAACGGTCGGTCCTGTAGCACTTGCATTATATCGATAGTGAACGTTGTTTATCCAACCCTGGCATTGTTACTGGATTATATTCAGTACTGAATGTATTGGAATCAGATGTCTGAGCTAAGAGCTGGTATCAGACCATCAGGAGTTGTTAACATTTTCATGTTTTTGAAATAACCTGTCCTGGAATATTTTTCTATAAATGTGTTTTCAGTGATTCATAATGAGACAGCTCACGGTCCTAGTGTTACAAGGAGGCAGCGCAATGTCCGCCCTCTTCAATAACATCGCTTAGTTTAACTGGAATTTCAATGTATTTATTGGTTATCACTGTTATGAAATATTATTTCATTGTGTGTGTATCTGACGCAGCTCCAGATGTCTGGTCACTGAACTGAGTTTGCTGCTAATTCTTTCACATCTCATTCTCTGCTTCACTGTGGATGAATTCACTGTAAAATGCAATATTTTGTAGTTATGTTGTATCAGTTTGCACTTTATCTGTTGGAATCATGATCCCTTCTATTTATCTGTCGATTTTTAGCAGCAGCGCTGATTTTGGGGTTTTGTTAATCGAACAATGCCGCCATCTAACGCTGTACTTTTTAATTACAAGAGAAGGAATTTCAATTCTTGTGAGGTGTGTCTGGAAGAGGCATTCGATTCTGTGTATTCCATGCATTGTAGATGAAGTGAACAGTGTAGTTGAACAGGTGGAGACTTGGATGATCTGTAGAAACATTAAACTGTTCACAGAGGCTTCACTATTCAACAAACTTACACTGAGAATAGGATCGTTTCAACACGGGGCTGGTGAAGAGAAAGCAGGCGCAGGATGTTAGGATTTACTCGGATGTGAAAAGGGGCATTGGGAAAGACTGCAGAGAGAGTGCGGAGAGATATGGAGGAGCGATAGAGAACGCAACTGAGTGGAAAAACGAGAGAGAGGAGCAGAAGAAACGAGAGAAAGAGAAAGGCATAGAGAGAGAATAGGGGAGAGAGAGATAGCGAGACACACAAGCAGAATGACAGAGAAGGAAAGGAAGAGAGATGGAGAGAGAAAGCGGGTTGAACTGCTGAAACTTCGAGTACAATTATGAAGAGGAAATGTGACTTGAAAGTGTTATTAGGATGTTGTCAGATTGTTAGAGTTTTGTTGTAACTGCGCCGAGTGTGTTTATCGCTATCAGATCCTCAGTCTGTTTCTGTGAATGTTCCGTTTACTTGTTTAGTGACTGAATAAATAAACATATTTGACATGTATTATCAGAAAAAGGATCAGTGATTCTTTGATCGCATTGAATTATTAGGTTATTATATTCTTGAAGCTATGTGTAAGCTTAATTAAATAAAGAACGAGGCTAATTTAATTAATGCATTTTAATGACAGGGCTTGACAGGGTAGATGCAAGGAGGATGTTTCCCCTGACTGGAGAGTGTCGAACCAGGATCACAGTCTAAGAATGAGGGGTAGGTCATTTAAAATCGAGATGAGGAGAAATGTCTTCAATCAAAGTGTGGTGAATCTTCAGTATTCTCTACCCCAGAGGGCTGTGGAGGTTCAGTCATTGAGTACATTCAAAGCAGAGATCGATTGATTTCGAGATGTTAAAGACATCACGGGAAATGGGGATGATGCAGGAAAATGGCGTTGGGATGCAGATGGACGGGAAAGTGAGCGAGAGCCGGGACAGTAGGGGGACTGTGCAAAGTAAATTTATTGAATATATTATGTAACTAACAAGCTGCTCCCTGACACCAATAACCACAGAAATTACGGGTTGAATTCATTAATTGCGTTGTGTTACTGGGACCTATAGATTAGATTTCTTCTAACACTCTGCTGCATTCTCTCCCTGTGAATCCCAGTCTCTCCTCCCACTGCATTGAATCCTCTATCTCCTCATCCGTTGCTTCTGTTTATCCACTTTCACAAACCATCTGCTCCTGACTCCACTCCAGCACCTACATTTCCTTTTCCTTGTCTCACTCACAATCTCACTCAGTGGCTCGGCCTCCGATCCGAAGCCACAAACACACCACTGCGGGTCTTGGTTTTTCCCGTTTTGTGCCGGCCCCTGTCGGCTCTCTTAACCCAGAGCAACAAACCAGCAGCACATCCCGCTGTGCCCAACACCCCAGCTCGCTCATTTTCCAGTCCATCTGGAGCCCAAAATCCGGATTTAACCCGTTGGATTCCCGGTCAGTAAAACCCCTTCTCCCTTCCCTACTGGCACTGCGCCCTCACTCGGCCATTCACTTCATACACTTTCGATGTCAATTTGCCAAGTCATTCATGATAATTGTCTTTAAATACATTTTTCTGCCCGAAAGCGCGGCCCAGGTCAGTGAATCAAATTCCAGCGTTACATGCAGCGACTAAACTGGAAATTTCACCCCAGATCCTGTCAAACTGCTGCTTTGGCTCCAGGTTTGATCAATAATTTCTCGCCTTCCGTTTCTCTTTCTTGCAGTGAATTTGGTGGCGATTGTGATTCTGTCCCGAGGAAAGTGCGGACTCTCCAAATGTATCACTCGCTACCTGGTGGGAATGGCAGCGGCCGATCTACTGGTCGTTATCACTGATGTCATAACATGGCGCATTATTGAGATTTATCTCCCAGTTTCATTTTTGACCATTACCCCCGCGTGCCGTCTCATTGTCAACCTGAGTTTTGCAGCTACAGCGGCTTCTGTCTGGTTCACAGTGGTTTTCACCTTTGATCGATTTGTGGCCATTTGTTGTCAGAAGCTGAAAACAAAATATTGCACCGAGAAAACGGCGGCTGTTGTTATCGGGGTGGTTAGTGCGCTGAGCTGTTTACTAAACATTCCCGGGTACTTTGTAATTGGCCCGGAATATATAATGGACAATGTACCGCGGGGTTGTGTCTTGAAACCGACCTTTTTCACTTCACCCGCATGGGCAGCGTTTGACTTGTTTAATCTTGTGTTAATACCTTGTCTCCCATTCATTTTGATTTTGCTGTTCAATGTTCTCACCCCCAGGCACATTTTAGCGGCCAGTAGAGTCCGCAGGGGACTCCGGAGACGCAGCAAAAGAGAGAATCACAAGGATCCGGAGATGGAGAACCGAAGGAAATCCATCATTTTAATCTTCAGTATATCAGTCAGTTTTACATTGTTATGGAGTGCAGAAGTTTTTTATTTTATCTCTCTGCGTTCAACAAACGCCCAGTACTATATGGCCAATGACATTGAGTCAGTCGGATTCATGCTTCAACTTCTCACTTCCTGCACCAACACGTGTATTTATGCTGTGACCCAGACTAAATTTAGAGAGGAGCTGAAGAACGGGGTGAAGTACCCACTGAATCTAATTGTTACATTATTTAAATTATAGAAACTTCTGAATACATTTCCTCAAAAAATAAAGTTTATTATAGTAGATTTTCACGTTTTTCGGTGGCATAAGACGGGCGTTAGCCGATCGGGCGCCCGTTATTCACCGCGCCTGATTTTACTATCCATTGACATCAATGTGTTCACTAAAGGAACTTCTATTAATCCGATACTTCACATCAATTTGGAAATACCAGACAGGAATTATAACTTATCGAACAAATGCGGCGTTGTGAAATGATACAAGATGTGATTCTAACATGACCAACACCCGAACCGTTCCTAACTGTTAAAATCTTAATGTAATTTCAAACTCCAGTGGGGTGTTCCGGAGATCATTTCAAGTCTGAACTGTTGTGCAGCAAGATTTAGTCACTGCGGGGAGTTTAGTGGGTTATGAGGCTGGACCTGGTTACACAGATCTATAAGGAAATCTCCTGATACATTTCCGAAACGATCAAGGGCCGGAAGATTTCGCACGGTGGCAGCAGGCCAAGGGAAAGCTCCCCTGCGACTCCTTGCCCCAAAAAATATAAGTTGAAAAGAAACTTCTTAGTGCTCCGGACCACTCAATGCCCATCGAAAGGGCGGCTCCTCCTCCCATGTGTAACCAATATTAAATGGTGTCCAGTGTACGTCATAATACTCTGATTTACATATTACACGTTTGTTGACCGGAAACGGGTGGGTGTTGCTCCGGAAGCTCTTCTCAGGACCTTACCCACGATGGTGGAGGCAGGAACGCCAAAGTTAAAGGGGCGGTCAATGACCCCAAACGATTTACTAGCCTCCACAACCCCATTTCCGCCAGGCGGGGATACATAAAATCGGCCACACCTTTCCTGACCTCCGCCCTAGTATCAATCTTCGAAGCCCATAAGTTGGTCCATTTTCTCAAACTGCACCGGTTCACAACAGGTGGAGGGAAATTTTCACCATCGCTGGGCGCTTAACTGGTAGAGCGGATCACCCGCCCCTTATAGAACCGGACCGATTTTAATTTCTGCTCCGTCAGTTTACCGCCCAAGCAGTGAAAGTGAAATTGTCCCCTACGTCTCTGACCCCAAGGTTCGACAGGTATGTGAAAGTCATCAGGCAGTGTTTTCCAAACACTGATATGAATGTGGGCGAATGGGAAAACGCGATAATCCCCCTCCATAGAGACAGGAACTCCTATCTGAGAGAGGCAGTGGAGTGCTTATGAGCGATAATAACAAGTTTAGAGCACCAGGGGTGTTCAGGGAAACTATGGTCTGTCAGAGGACAGCTCTGCGTTGCGCCTCATATGCAAATCAAACGGCTCTTGGTGAGCAACAGGAAATTACAGGTAATTAAACAAATATACTTCAACAATGAGTCCTATTGTGGCCTCCGACGCAGAGATGTTATTCAAGCTGATCCATCGGTCTCACTGGTATTCGGTGAGAGATATATCGAACCGTCCATCGGTCTCACTGTAATTCGGTGAGAGATATCTCGAAAGATCCATCGGTCTCACTGGTATTCAGTGACATATATTTCGAACGGGTTCTGGAATCGCCCGCACCACCTGGATTCACAGTACAAATTCGCCTTTACTTTCGAAGGACAGCAGTACACTTGCACCGTCCTCTTTCAAGGTTCCCGCAACAGCCCCGCTATTTTCCCTGCTCACATGTAAGGAGCTTTGACAGGGCTGTGAATCCCCGGGCTGTCATCCAATATGTGGATTAAATCCTAATACATACCGGGACACGGGAAGATCACCTGCGAATGGTGAGTGAGGTTTTCCATCGACTGGAGTCCTCTGGACTTAAGGTCAATGTTACTAAGCTGCAGTTGATGAAACCTCAGATCACGTTCCTTGGTGTCATCGTAGAGGCAGGGTCCGGGTCTGTGGACCAGGATAAAGTCAAGGTTGTCACCTCCTTACCACGGTCCGCCGATTAGACCTCTCTGCGTTTGTTTCTGGGTATGAGAGGATTGTGTGGGGATTTTATCTCTGACTATAAAGAAATTGCTGCTCCCTTTATGGGCGACTCCGGGATGGAGTTGAATGGCAGTGGACAGAGAGGCATATCAACATCATCACCACCCTTAATACCAGACTTGTTACTGGTCCGATGCTTGCAGCCCCCATTATAAAAAGGATTGTGGCCTTTACCCCCTTCCCCACCAGAGAGTTCCATCAGCATGCTTGCGCCGGTCCATCATGGGAAGCCTAATCCCTTAATTTTACATCGACTCGTCTCCAGTGAGCTGAGCTAAACTACACAGAATTAAGGAGGCAGGCACTTGCATTGTATTCCGCCCTCTCTTAGTCCCTCCGTATCATTGGAGGTCACAAGATTCACGTTTACACCTAGACAGTCCAGGGCTCTTCCAAACAAAAGACCGAATTAAAGAGGGAAATGTGTCTGGTGCCCGAATCACTGATTGGCCCGAATCACTGATTGGCCGCTTTGTCCACCGAGGCCCTCGCGGTCTCACCAGCAGAAGGTGCACGGAAAACTTTAACTGACCCGGATCCGAAAAGGTTTTAATCTCATCGAAAGTAGTCAGATTCCAAATTTGAGCCAAGATATTTAGTAAAGGGGTGGTTCAAGGGAACTTCAGATGATTGTAAATTGAAACGCTGCAGCTCTGCCTGTTACACACTCAAGCCGTGTGATCAAATGGAGCAAGTTTGGGGTTTGATACCAATGGTAGTGACAGTCCCACACTGAGAAGGTTGGGTCTGGCCACGCTGGCTGAGCGGAAGCAGGATGTCTCGTCCAGCTGGACCGTGCTCCACCACCTGTCGTGAAGCGAACACTTTCGATCACAAGACCATCACACCGTGGACCGCACGGAACGTTGTGAGTGACCTGCAGGGAAAGGCGGGGGGCGGGGGTAGATCCGGTCGGTCAGTTCCACGACCAGACGGTCGAAACCCTTTAGTGGAGTGTCTCATCGCCGGAACTGACCAACAGGCACGAGGATATAGTCTGGATGGTGGTGAGAAGGGCCCTCCCAGTGTGGTCTTTCCTGCACATAGCATCTCAGCGCCAGCGTGAGCTGCGGTCGAGGCTGCAGCGGGGCGAGACCATCGTCTAAATCCCGGGGGACTGCCCCTCCGTGCAGAATAAGTGGAGAGAGATGCGTTGGTATCTGTTCCGGTTCATCTCCAACAGCTCGGTGACACAGGGCGCTGTGCTCTACGGGTTGTTTTCCAGGACGCAAACTGAGACAGATATCAATTGCTGCTGGAAGATCATTAATTGGCTGAAGGAGGCCCTTTGGTCCGCTAGAAACCTGTTGTTCTTCCAGCTGAAGGAGATGTCGACGACCGAGTGTTGCCGACTGGGACATTCCAAGGTCCAGGAGTAAGTGTTGTGGGACACATTGAAGCGAGGTGCGGCCTATGCAAAGGCTCTATGGCGAAAGGCCACCGTGTAAGGCCATTTCACCTTGTATTGTGCAGCATGTATTAGATGATATGTACTGTGTTTTGAATTGTAATAATGGAATCGTAGTGTGTACGATCTGTATTGTATTGTCTTGAATTGTAACTGTGATATTTACATTGAAATATGTGTATCCATAAATTTTATGAAATAAACTATATTGTGAAACATATAAAAAAAAGTTCCTGTCTCACCGTGTCTGTTTTTATTGGACAGTGAAGGGTGGAAATATAGCCGGATAGGAAAGATGTGGGGAGTTACACAAAGAGCATCTATTGCAGGCACCAGGTGAGAAATAGGAGTCTTTCTTCAAAGTGGGAAACTATGAACTGTAGAGATTCAAAGGCATTTGCGTGTCCAGGTGCACCAATCACTAAAAACTAGTGCACAGGTACCAAAATAATTTTGAAGATCCCAATTTCTAGGCTGTCATATTCCAAGTACTTTGCCAAGTCTCTGGAATTTGCTGCTACAATCATGCCCCACTGCCTCCCTCGCTGGTCCATTCCATACATCCAGCACCCTCTGCGTTAAAAAGGTTCATTCAATTATTCTGCTCATACTATGCCCCAGGTCGAGAAGACTAATAGTGGCAGGAGGACCCAGACCATCAGCCGTAAGTGAGTTTGGACATTTCTGCTTTTAATTCCGTATTTTTCATTTACAATTTTTTCCTTTTTTGCTACATTTCTATTTTGATTTCATTCTTGCAGATTTTGCATTTTTAAACAAGTTCTCCAAACCCTGTGCGCGGTGAGTGCTGACTCTGGGTCCTTTGATTGACGTATCTCACCTCCCCACCCCCGATCTCCTCCAGGGCTGACTCCTCCCATCACGTGACACGCAGCAGCGTCACTTACATTAGCCCGCTGACGTCACGACGCGTACGTGCAGCTCCGGCCGGAGGGACACCACGCATGAGCAGCGCGTTCGCTGTGCCGCGTTCCGTTCCCAACAGGCCGACGCCGGGAGGGTGAAGATGGGGGACTCGGGCCGGCGGGCGGGCGCTGCTGTGGCCGGGGGCGAGGCCGACAGAGGGAGGGCCCGCACACGGAGGTGCACTGAGAGAGGACAGCGGGGGGGTGGGGTGTGGGGTGGGGAGACGGGGGGAGTTACTCGGGGCCTCCTGCGGGCCCCGTGAATCTCCACTCTGGCAGCGCCCGTTGTCGAGCTGGGCTCGGGGGGGAGTCACTCTGCCGCCTCCCAGTCAAACGGGCTAGTGCCGGCACCGTGAAAGATGCCGCTCGGCCCAACGCGCTTGTGCCGGCTCAGTGAAAGAGCGATCCGATTGGTCCCACTCCCCTGCTCTTTCCCCACAGTTGCGCAAATTTCCCCCCTTCAAGGATTGACCCGATTCCCTTTTGAAAGTTATTATTGAATCTGCTCCCACCGCCCTTTCAGGCAGTAAATTCCAGATCTGAACAACTCGCTTCCGAAGAACATTTTCCTTATCTCCCTGTGGCTCTTTTCCCAATTCCCTTCAATCTGTGTCCTCTGGTTACCGACCCTCCCGCCAGTGGCAACAGTTTCTCCACATCGACTCCATCAAAACACCTCCTCAGTTTGAACCCCTCTATTAAATTTCCGCTTAACCGTTTCTGTTCTAAGGAGAACAATCCCAGCTTCTCCAGTCTCTCCCGGTAACTGAATTCCCTCATCCCCGGTACCATTCTGGTAAATCTCCACCTGAACCTTCTCTGCTCCAAAGAGTGTAATCCCAGCTTCTTTATTTTCTCCACTTAATTATTATTATTTATTGAGTGGGTTGTGCTGGGTATCTGGAAGCTCTAATGCGGTGAGTAGAAAGCAATGGGAGGATAAGTCTGCAGACTGATTTTGGGAGATGGAGAAGACGGCGATCGTGGAGTCAGACAAGGGAGGGAGGTGGTCTTTGAGACTGTCCGTGCTCTGTTGTAAGATCTGTGTGTTTGTCTTGTTCCAGCCGTTCCCATTTGGACCTGTGACCTGACTGTCGGAGGCTGTGAACTCGACTGTTGCTGTGATCCTGACTGTTACTCCGCGGACATCAATGTCTTCTCCACCTGTCTGCCGGGCAGTGAACCGTAAGTTTCTGTTTGTGTGTTACTACATTGGCTCCCGGTCGGGCATCGCCTCGATTTTAAAATCCTCATCCACGTGTTCAAATCGCACCACAATCTCGCCCCCATTCCTCTCACTGTAACCTCTTCCAAACGATTTATAATCCCCTGACAACCATATGTCTCTCCATCCCATGCACTCTCCCCTGGCTCACCACGACCTTCTCAAGGGCAATTAGGGATGGGCAATAAATGCCGGCCTCGCCAGCGACGCGCACATCCCATGAACGAATAAAAAAATAACGTGGATTCTACCCCAACCACTTATCTTCTCCTGCAGCCCATGTATACTATACGCACAGTCAGTGCTGGGAGAGTCACTCCTGTTATACACACAGTCCGTGCTGGGACACTCAGTCCTGATATACACACAGTCAGTACTGGGAGACTCAGTCCTTTTATACATACTCTCTATGCAGGGACACTCAGTCCTGTTATACACACAGTCAGTGCTGGGATACTCAGTCCTGTCATACACACTGTCAATGCAGGGACACTCACTCCTGTTATACATACAGTCAGTGCTGGGACACTCAGTCCTGTTATACACACAGTCAGTGCTGGGACACTCAGTCCTGTTATACACAGTCAGATAAATAAATAACTGCAAACAAAGAATGAAACCTCCAGGGCCTGATGGTTTCCATCTAAGAGTATTAAAGGAAACGGGTGGGGAAATTACAGATGCAAAATTATTGAGCACTTGAACAAGTCTGAGCTCATAAAAGAGAGTCAACATGGATTTATGAAGGGCAGGTCATGTCTGACCAATCTATTTGATTAATTTGATGTAACTAACAAGTTGGACAGGGAAGAGTCGATGGGTGTTGTCTATGTGGACTTCCAGAAGGCATTTGATAAGGTTCAGCACAAGAGATTAAGAGAATAAATACAATGCACAAAATTGAAAGTGACCTTGCGACTTGGGTTGGAATTGTTTGGGAGGTCGGAGAAGAGAGTAAGGATAAAGGGAACGTTCATTGATTAGCGGGATGTGTCAAGTGGTATTCCCAGGGATCTGTACTGGGGCCTCAGCTTTTCACCATATTTATCAATAACTTGGATGAAGGAATAGAGAGCTGTAGATCCAAGTTTCCAGATGACACTAAGTTAGTAGGCACAGTAAGTGGTGTAGATGGAAGCAGGAAGTTATAAAAGAGAAAGTTTAAATGAATGGGCAATCTGTGGCAGATGGAGTTCAACGTCGGGAAGTGTAAGATCATTCACTTTAGATGCAAGAAGGAAACATTGGAGTATTTTCTTAAAGTGAGAGACTTGGAACTGTGGAGGAGCAAAGGGATTTGGGTGTCCATGTACACATATCACTAAAAGCTAATGCACAGATACAAAAAGTAATCACAGACTAATGGAATACTGGCCTTTATCTCGAGGGCTGGAACACAAAGGGAGGAAGTGATGCTTCAGTTCTACAGAGCCTTGGTCAGAGCCCATCTGGAGCACTGATCCTCACCAAGGATATATTGGCCTTGGAGGGGGGACAGTGCAGATTCACCAGAATGATACTGGAGCTTGAAGGGTTCTATTATGAGGACCGGTTGCATAAACTTTGTTTGCATTCCCATGAGATTAGAAGGTTGAGGGGTGATCTGATCCAGATATTTAATATTATAAAGGGATTTGATAGGGTAGAAATAGAAATTATTTTCTCTTGTGGGGGAATCCAGAACAAGAGGACATAACCTTAAATTTAGAGCTTGGGTGTCTTGCAGTGAAATCAGGAAGCTCTTTTTCACACAATCTGCTCCGGCTGATTGAAGTGGACCCTGTGATATAATAGAATTATCTTTCTTGTCAGACTTGGTCATCTTGTAGATCCATCTTTTAAAAAGGTGGAGGAACTCAGTTCAAAGATGGATTCAACTCACTTCATCATGTGTCCTCAATCAGATTGTCTTATCTTCGAGACATTAAGGACTAAACACACTGCGTTTGAAAGAAAGCTGATATATTTGACACTTGTACAGAATACTAAACTCCAGCCCAGTTAAAGGGGTAATTAAAATCAGAAACAAACCCTAACTGTCGGAATGAACATGGTTCAGTCCTGGATGTGATTAACAGCAGCAGTAACAGCAGAATCCGTCCCCTGCAGTCACATGTGAAATCGCTGGTGACTCAGCAGGTGGAATGACCCCGTGAATACCATCCCACACACGGAGCAGGTCAGCGGCCTCTCCCCAGTGTTAGTACGTTCGTGTCTCAGCAGATTCCCCGTTCTTTTAAAGCTCTTCTCACAGTTAGAACATTTAAAGTGTCTCTTATCATTGTGAACAAGTTGGTGTTCAATGAGGTGGGATGACTGAGTTAATCCCTTCCAATACACGGAGCAGGTGAACAGCCTCTCCCCAGTGTGAACTCGCTGGTGTTTCAGTCGGCTGGAAAATTGTGTGAATCCCTTCCCAAACACGGAGCAGGTGAACGGCGTCTCCCCAGTGTAAGTGCGTTGGTGTGTTAGTAGATCATTTTATATTAAAAGCTATTCTCACAGTTTGAACATTGAAAAGGTATCTTCCCAGTTTGAATACGCTGGTGTTCCAATAGGCCAGATGATTGAGTGAATCCCTTCCCACACACGGAGCAGGGGAACGGCATCTCCCCAGTGTGACTGCGTCGATGAGTTTCTACCCGGGACGGGGAACTAAATCCCTTTCCACAGTCCCCGCATTTCCAAGGTTTTTCCATGGTGCGGATGTCCTTGTGTCTCTCCTGGTTGGACGATCAGTTGAAGCCTCGTCCACACACACAACACGTGTGCGGTTTCTGCCCGCTGTGAAAGGTGCGATGTTTTTTCAGGCAGTGTAACTGGTTAAAGCTCTTTCCACAGTCAGTGCACAGGAACACTCTCACTCGGGTGTGTGCGTCTCGGTACTTTTCCAGTTAAACTGATGTTTGAAATCTTTTGCCACAGACAGAACAGACAAACATTTCTCCTTCTATATTTAAAGGCCGATGATCTTCAGGTGCTGGTGAATCGGGTAACTGTCAGATCATGACGTGATGTTTGGTTTGAATTTCTCGTCTGCAAATCCTCCACTTCTCATACCCTGTAAAAGGAGTTTAAAGAAGTCCTCACTGTGAATACAGGATAGAAATTGAGAATTCGGAATTCTAGTTTCGATGGAACATTCTTCTCTCTCATTCCCCCAAACTGTAAATCCCCGTCCCACAAACTCACCCTCCTCCCTCTGCTGAAATCCAAGTCCATCGCACCATCTCCAACATTTTTCCTTCGATATAAGTTTTCTCTCTTCCCTGAAGGTGCTGACTCTGGCTGGATTCAGTCCTACACTCTCTGGTTTCCATCTCTCTCCTCCGCTTTTCTAATTTTATCACTCCGGCCCTCCATCCTATCGCAGACCGTCCCATTTGATCTTTCCCTCCCCCCGCCCTCCACACACACCATGTCTGGCTCAGTCCTTGCTTAAAAACTTGAATCTTCAACATCTGACGAAACTTTAGTTCTGACGTGAAAAGTTAACTCTGTTCCTTTATCCACGGATGCTGCCTGACTTGCTGAGTATTTCCAGAATTTTCTGTTTTTAATTCATAGTTTCGGCATCCCCAGTATTTTGCTTTTGATTGGATAAACCTCGCTCTTCTGAACCCCATCACAGAAATATCAGCGGGAGGCTTTTAAAATGGCAGATATCGTTAACCAGAATGGCCCGCGGGGTAGAATACGGTCCATCTGCTTTAGAAGGGGCGCAGTGCGCAGGCACGGGAAGCGATTTTGTCTCAGCAACACCGGCTCAGGCCTCGAATCCAAGCCGGGGAATCTGGGGCGGGCTCCATTTAACCCTTCATCCAGCGCCTCCCTCGTCCTACCCACCACTTCCCGGTTTCTGCTCCAGTTTCCACGGAGTCCTGCTTGCGACAAACGACACGACAGAGGCGCTCCCAGAATGGAGGGCGGGCCTGGGGAGAATGCGCAGTCTGATTGGGAAATCTTCGCCTTGGAGAGATAGAGGGGTTTCTGGGACGCTGGGGATTGTGGGGCCTGCGGCCGTCATTAGTCGCCGGTGTTGGTCAGTGTTTTATTGCCCGCGTCGGGCACAGATCCGTGTCCAGAAATACAGACTGAGGAATTCAGATCCGGTTTGCTGAACACACACTGACCGTACAATTTAGAACAGTGTTCCTCGAACTTTTTTTTTCTTGACTCATTGGAAGAAAAACACTTCCCCCAGGGATCCAAAAAAATAATATCTTCTGACTGGAGTTTTTATCAAATCCCAATAAAGATCAATGCATGCGAGTTCTTCATTTCCCTTCAAGTAATAACTAAAATTAGACAACGACTTTACTTGAAAAACATGTTAAATACAGTGCAAATACAATTTTAAAAAGAACAGGTTGAGTTTCACTTACTAAATGTGACTGGTGTTGATGATCTCGTTCCAATCTGGATCACGAGATGAAAGCGCTCCACGCACGTCAGGTGCGCTGTTGAGTCGGTTTCGTTCTCTTGTTTTTAACCTTCTCAGAGTTGAAAATCCCAGTTCGCACATGTAGGCTGTTGTGAACGGCAGCAACAACAGAACACTAATCTTACTTAACAGTGGATAATCCTTGAAAGCACGGATCCAAAAACGATGACAAACTGAATGACTTGTGGCGTGTTTTCAGTGTGCTCACAGGTGAGTCGCATCAGTTCGATTTCTTCCTCAGCCATCAAGTTTAGCTTCATTATTGATTCAGGATTTTCGAAAGCAAAAGGATCTTTCACCCAATTCTTTTTCTTCAAATTTTCAATCCCCAATGCCGGGAAGTAGCGACTAAAATTGTCAGACAGAGCAGCGAGATGTAATTTTATGACACATTTCATTTCATTCCCTTTTTCTTCATTGATGCTGTTCTCTCAATGTGTTGTAACAGTGTGAAGCAGTAAATGAGTAAATAAGCGCCGCTCCCATTTCTAAGCAAAAATCTTGCAGTTCAGTGAGCTTCCTTGAATGAAATTAACAATTTTCACTACTTCCTTCAGGACTGCCATAAGATGAGGGGGAATACCCTTGGACGCCAAAGCTTCCTGGTGAATGAAACAGTGATTCTAACCATCATTACCAGCTGCCTCAGATATTCTTCTCACAACTCCGCTATTTCTACCTGTCATATTTGCTGCACCATCACTTGGAATTCGAAATCCAATTTGTATTTTCCATCGACACAGGCATGCAGTGCTTCGAATATCTGTGCTCCTGTATTTGTTGGTAAAGTTCGACAACACAGCAAACCTTCCATGAAGTCATCTTGCCTGACATTTCTCACATAAGCTAACAGTTTGAAATATCAGCACTCTCGTCAAGTTTGATAGCAAAATCGCCGGCTGACTGTAACCAAGTAAAAAGCTTGGCTTCTAAATGGTCAGCAATAGAACATATTCGCCGAGACATTGTGTTGTCACTGAGAGGAATGGTTCTTAATTTTTCAGCAGGCTTCTCGTCGAAGACTGTACAATATTCCGAGATTCTGGAAGAATAAGTTTTTCGCCAACTGTATGGATCATTTTCTCTTTTGCCACATGGTATGCGACCAAATATGACACCAGTTGCGCCTTATCAATCAGAGCTGTTCACCGATTAAGAACTTGCGCTGATAACTTTAATCCCCTTTGCTTCCTTTGAAAATATTCAAGCGGGTTATCAACGTGTTCACCATGTTTTTTGACAGTTTTAAACTTCCGTTTACAAGCACCTTGCTACAAATAACACACTGGGGCTTTGGATCTTGGTTTGCGTTTGCACAATTGATGAAACAACATTGCCAAAAATCCGCACTCTACAACCTCGTCCACGACTTGGTTTCCTTCTTAGTCGGTGGTTCAGACCAGGTCGACATGGCAGAAGTCTGTCCGTCATTACTTGAACTTTCTGTTACAGATGACGTACTTACACATGTTTTTTTTTCTTTTTCGGATGTAGATGGGTTTGATAACTGTGTTTCCGAACTTTCTCTTATTGCAAAACGATCCATTTTCGGGGATTAAAGTTTGAAGATTAAGCCGCTCCTGACTCCTTTCCCCCTGATACTGGGCCGAGAACACTACCACTCACCATGGCTTTGGCGGCGAGGAAGAGCACGTCCTGGTTGATGCTCGGAAAAACAAAACATAACAGGAAGACTATTCCACTGGAACAAGGCCATCGCTCCACAGAATGAAATGACTGCCTGTCATCTGCCCAACGAAAATTACCGAATGAAAACGTGAATGTAAACTTCAGTCCAACATTCAACCAATCAATGTCACGCAATCACAAGTTCTGAGTACAAAACTCCCTGTGACATATCTCGTTATGAAATAAATGTTTGCCCGTTTCTTGTTTGATGTCCAGTTGTGCTTCATTTGATTTTCCTGTGTTTGTGCTTTGACCGTACCCATTTAATGACAGTGAGCTGATATTACCAATCGGGCTCAGCATTCTCTGGCGAGCAGCTACCTGCCCTATAAGCGTCGATGGTAACCTGATACCTGACGAATTTCCGTTCCATGTTCCACTACATTTATACTTTTATTTTTAGGGTTCAAACGAGGGTGCACAAATTGAAACACAAAGCAATTTGGCAACATGCAGGTCTCCCCAGTAAACGCAAGAGCACACAGAAGGAATCCCAATTGAACAAATCCCTTCTCATTCACTCCCATTGTAAAAAATCCTTGAAGACCAAATTATATTCCTTCCCATTGCATGGACTCCCAAAGAGAAAAAAAACCTTTCTCATTCCAAGCCATTATGGAGAGTGCGGTGCCCAGATCTGAACACCGTGCTCTAAATGAGGTCTAACCAGAGCTCTGTATAACTGTGACAAAACTTGCACTCCTTTTTATTCCAGTTCCCTTGAGATAAAGATCAAAATTTCATCTCCATTTTAACTTTTTTTTTAGTGATTTAGTAATCACTATATTGGACCCCTAAATCTCTCTCCTCCCCCACAGTTCCTAGTTTCTTGCCATTTAGAAAATACTCTGATCTATCTTTTTAAGTTCCAAACTGGATAACCTCACGCTTTCACACCTTGACTTCCATCTGCCACAGTTTCGCCCAATCACTTAATCTATCAATGTCCCTTTGCAACTTTCTGCTCCCATCTATAATGCTTGCTGTGCCAACTAACCGAGTGTCGTCAGCAAACTGGGATATAAGGTTCTCTACATAAGAACAGAAGAAAAAGGAGCAGAATTCGGCCATACGGGCCCTCGAGCCTGCTCCGCCATTCATGAGATCATGGCTGATCTTCGACCTCAACTCCACTTTCCCGCCCCATCCCCATATCCCTTGATTCCCCGGAGTCCAAAATATGTCCTAAATGTCCGACCCCTTATCTTGAGACTATGACCTCTAGTTCTTGACTCTCCAGCCAGGGGAATCAGCCTCTCAGCGTTTAGCCTGTTCAGACGTCTAAGAATTTTATACGTTTCAATGCGGTCACCTCTCATTCTTCTCAATTCCACAGAATATCAGCGAATTTTACACAATATCTCCTCATCGTCCAATTGCACAAAGACCACCTTACTCTTATATTCCAGCACCCTTGCGATAAAGGCTAACATATCATTTGCATTCCTCACCCTCATCAGACTCTTGGCAACTCACTATTTCGAGTATGTTTTTCCTCTATTCGTTCTACAGGGAAAATAAGTGAACGTTGAAAATATTTTACCATAATTATACCCGTTTATGCATCAAAATCGATTCCAAACTTAGAGTTTCAGAAGGAAGTGGATTAATGCGAATACTGAATTGCGATTGCCTGGAAACAAACCCGGGTCAACTACTTGGAAGGCTGCCATGCTCGCCACTATACCACCATTGGTGATAATCAATAATGATAAAATAGTTTCCAAACATCAGACCTTGAACAGACATAGCAGGCTGTTGGATTTTGTTCAATTCCCCACCACTCAGATAATGAAGCAGTCCGTGCCCGCATGCAGCAAGAGCTGGACAACATCCAGACTTGGGCTGATAAATGGCAAGCAATATTCGCGCCAGAAAATTGCCAGGCAATGACGATCACCGCCAAGAGAGAGTGTAACCACCACACTATGAAATTCAACGGCATTACCACCGCCGAATCCCCCACCATCATCATCCTGGAGGTCATCATTGACCAGAAACTTAACTGGACCAGCCACATAAATACTGTGTCGACAAGAGCAGGCCAGAGGCTCGGCATTCTGCGGCGAGTGACTCACCTCGTGACTCCCCAAAGCCTTTCCACCATCTACAAGGCACAAGTCAGGAGTGTGATGTAATACTCTCCACTTGTTTGGATGAGTGCAGCTCCAACAACACTCAAGAAGCGCGACACCATCCAGGACAAAGCAGCCCGTTTGATTGGCACCCCATCCACCCCCCGAAACATTCACTCCCTTCACCACCGGCGCAATGTGGCTGCAGTGTGTACCATCCACAGGATGCACTGCAGCAACTAGCCAAGGCTTCTTCGACAGAACCTCCCAAACCCGCGAACTCTACCATCCAGAAGGATAAGGGCAGTAGGCACAAAGAAACAACATCACCTGCACGTTCCCCTCCAAGTCACACACCATCCCGACTGGGAACTTATCGCCGTTCCAGCATCGTCGCTGAGTCGAAATCCTGCAACTCCCTCCCTATGAGCACTGTGGGAGAACCTTCACCACACGGACTTCAGGGGTTCAAGAAGGCAGCTGACCACCACCTTCTCGAGGGCAATTGGAGATGGGCAATAAATGTTGGCCTCGCCAGCGACACCCACCTCCCATGAACGAATTAAAAAAAAATCCGTAGAAATTCCCTTGTCCACTACATTAGTCACCTCTTCGAAAAATTCGATCAGGTTCATCTGGCAAATCCTTTACCCTTTATTAATCCACGCTGGCTCTCTCTAATCAGCTGGAAATTTTCACGGTGTTGAAACACTCTATTCTTAATTGTAGAATCTAGTAAATTCCCGACAACTGATGCTGTTAGCCCCTTTCCCGATGTAGTTACATGATAAGCCTTCTCCCTATGTAGTTCCAATGTAGCCCCTCCCCCCACTTATGGAGTTCAAACGTAGTCCCTCTGCCAATGTAATTCCTATGCAGCCACTGCCCTTATGCCGGTCCACTGTAGCTCCTCTCCCGATGTAATTCCACTGCAGCTCCTCTCCCTATGTAATTCCACTGCAGCTCCTCTCCCGATGTAATTCCACTGTTGCTCCTCTCCCTACGTAATTCCACTGTAGCTCCTCTCCCTATGTAATTCCACTGTAGCTCCTCTCCCTATGTAATTCCACTGCAGCTCCTCTCCCTATGTAATTCCACTGTTGCTCCTCTCCCTATGTAATTCCACTGTAGTCCCTATCTCTACGTAATTACACTGTAGCTCCTCTCCCTATGTAATTCCACTGAAGTCCCTCTCCCTATGTAATTACACTGTAGCTCCTCTCCCTATGTAATTCCACTGTATTCCCTCTCCCGATGTAATTCCACCGTCGTCGCTCTCCCTATCTAATTCCACTGCAGCCCCTCTCCCTATCTAATTCCACTGTCGTCCCTCTCCCTTTGTAATTCCAATTTAGTCACTCTCCCTATGCAGTTCCACTGTAGCCCCTCTCCCTATGTAGTTCCACAGTAGCGCCTCTCCCGATGCATTCCACAGTAGGTCCTCTCCCTATGTAATTTCACTGTAAACCCTCCCCTTATGTATTTCCACTGTAGCCCCTCTCCCTTGGATTTCCACGGTAGCCTCTCCCCTTATGTAGTTCCAATGCATCCCCTCTCCAAATGTAGTTCGAATGTACCCCCTCTCCAAATGTAGTTCCACTGTAGCCCCTCTACATGTGCAGTTCCACTGTAGCCCCTCACCATATGTAGTTTCAGTGCAGCCCCTCTTCCTGTGTAGTTCGTATGTAGCCTGAGCTGAAGACCTCCTCTTTGGTATCCCATTTTCCCATATGCTCCCTGCAGCATTTGCCTCTGGCACACGGGGCTAGGAGGCCCTGTTACTGTTCTACAGCAGCCGATACATCCACAGGACTCTCTGACCTCTGACTGAAGCAGTGCTGCACCAGGGACAATGTTGCTCAAATGCGGGATGTATCTCAAGGACGTACGTTGAAACACGTCATTCGAACCTTTGATAGATCTCTCGTGACGCAGCATTTGGAACATTGTCTCGAGTTCTGGCCACTGGTGTTTCCAATGTACAAGGTTGACGAGGAGTCCAAGAATGATTCCATGTTTTAGGGCTCTAAGTTATGAAGAGCAAGAACACAGGAGCTGAACTGATTGTCACTGAAAAGTAAAGACTGTATGGAACAGACTCCCAGACAAATTACCCGAGTATCTCCTTCAAAAAAAATGAGTAAAGTTCGAGTGAGTTGATGAGGTAATGAAGGAGACACGGATGTTGCTGAGCTGCAGAGAGGTCGCAAAGCACCACCTATAGATGGGATGGCCAGGGATGATCGCTGATGGAGTTTTTTTATATATAATAAGCAGATGTAAGAGCTGATAACAACTTCCCCCAATGAGCAGATATATAGCAAGGGACTATCAATAGAATGGAACACCGCCACTGAGCCATCTCAACCCAGTATAGCACAGGAAGTACTGGATGTCCCAGTGCAGGACACCAAGTGAATGGAGGTCACCATCCCAAGGAATCCTCCTAACCCGCAGACCAGCTGATACATCTCATCCCAATGTCACAGTAGGAGGGAACATGTCAGGTTGTTGCAATCTGACGAGACTGTGACCAGTTAAAACGGGAGGCAATGCTCAGTGGGAGCTACTGGCGAGAAATCTTTGGCAGCCTCAGGTAAGCTTTACTGATAAAGGTTCAACATCACTGAGGAGCACTGAGAATTTGTGAAGTAAGTTTTTTTTAGCTCCATTTGTAAATTTGTCGGTAGCAGTAGCCTTTGCTGCTTCCGCTCACTGTATTGCTTTTTCCTTAGAGCTGCTACATTGGCTCTGTAAAGCCCGAGGTTGAATTTTCTGCTCGTCATGAAGCAGTTTTCTTTAGAAATATGAAGGATTACAATGCAGAATTTGAAGGCAAAGTTCTGTTTAATTTTAAATCAATTTCTTGTTCAGTTACAGAATTTGGGCTGCTGCGTGTTACAAATGGCAAATCTGAGTTTGAACCACACCCCCAGAGCTGCTTTAGCTCCGTCGCTGTAACTTTGTCAAAAGTGCACTTATATTTACACAGGTAAATGGGGTTTTGGCCGCTCTTACGCTGAAGTTACGGTGGTGGAGCGGGAGCAGCGCCGAGGAAACGATAGGTTCATTCATGTTCATTCGCTCTTTATGATTGATTGGCCGTCTCCTATTCTCTCTCCGACTCCTTTCTCACTCGGTTCTCCTTTCATTCTTTCTCGCTCCCCTTTATCACTCGGTTTTCCTTTCATTCTCTCTCTCCGTTATCCCTCGGTTCTGCTCTTATTCTCTCTCTCCCCTTTATTCTTCTCGACCTCCTCTCCCATTCTCCCTCTCACTTTCATATGCCTGGTTCCCCTCGTTCATTCTCTCTATCATTCTCTCTCTCCCCATTATCCTCCTGTACTTCTCTGGTATTCTCCCTCTCCCCTTCATCTATCTAGTTCCCCTCTCGTCTTTCCTCTCTCGCCTTTATCTATCCGGTTCCCCTTTCTAATTCTCTACCTCCATTTTATATGGCTAGTTCCGGTCTCTCATTCTCTCTCTCTCTCTCATCCTCCCGTTTCTCTTCTCTCAATCTCTTTCTCTTCTTAATCCCCCACTTCTCCCTCTAATTCCCCCTTTCTCCTCCTCTCTCCTCTATTTTTCATTCTCGTTGGCTCTCTCCTTTATTACTCTCTTCCCAATCTCTCCCTCTCTCTGTTCCTTCCAGGTAGAACATTTCTTGAGAGTGTTCAGGACAGCTTTCGGCAACAATATCTCCTAGAACCAACAAGGGGGCAGGCCCTATTAGATTTAATAATGAGTCATGAGCCAGGTTTATTTAACTGCTTAATAATGTATGAATATTTCGGTAATAACGATCATAACATGATCGAGTTCAACGTTGTGTTTGAAAGGGAGAAACATTTATGAGCTGCTAAGATTCTAAATTTCGGTAAGGCCGACTTCAACGGGATGAGTCAGAGACTGTCCACAGTAAACTGGGGAAACCTGTTAATGAGGAAAACGACAGAAGATCAGTGGGAGGTGTTAAAAAGAATTTCAAGTGATACAGAACCAGTTCTTGCCTCCAAGGGGCAAGAGCTCTACTTGCCAAAAAGAAAAACAGCCATGGACGAAAAAAGAGGGAAGCGACAACATAAAACTAAAAGATAAAGCATACAAAAATGCAAATATAGCATAGATCCTGGCGAATGGGAGAGATACAAAGAACGGCAAAGGGCGAAAAAACAGAGAGTAAGAGCTACAAAAAGGGAGTATGAAAAGAAACTTGCAACAGATATCAAAACGAACACAATTTTTCTTACAATTGTACAAGGAAAAAAAGGTTGATCAAGAGCAATTTGGGCCCCTTAAAAACTGATAATGATGATATTGTAATTGAAAATAAAGAAATCGCAGAAATGTTAAATATTTACTTTGCATCAGTATTTACAGTAGAGGGAGACGATCGCATGCCGGACGTTCCAAGGAAACTAAATGTGAATCAGGGACGGGACTTACAATAATTAACACAAGCAAATTAACAGTAATAAAGAAAATAATGGCACTAGGGAGTAACACATCCCCAGAACCAGATGGATTCCACTTAAGGGCTTGAAAGAAAGTAGTTGAGAACATTGCAGAAGCCCAACCTATTATCTTCCCAAGTTTGCTCCATTCAGGAACTGTTCCTTTAGATTACAAAGTTGCACATGCAACTCCGCTATTTAGGAAAGGTGAGAGAGGGAAACCAGGGCATTCTAGACCAGTTAGCCTAATAGCTGTTGTCGGGAAATTACTGGAGTCTATAATTAAGGATAGAGGACTGAACACCTTGAAAATTTTCCGCTGATCAGGGAGAGCCAACGGTGATTTGTGAAGGGCAGGTCGTGCCTGACGAACCTGATTGAGTTTTTTGAAGAGGTTACTAAAGCAGAGGACAGCGGAATGTCTACGGATGTTGATTATATGGACTTCCAGAAGGCATTCGATAAAGTCGCTCATCAGAGACTATTAACTAAACTTGAAGTTCATGGAATTGAAGGCAAATTATTGACTTGGTTAGGAAATTGGCTGAGCGGGACGAAACAGAGAGTATGGATAATGGCTCAAATTGGCAGGATGTGACTAGTGGTGTCCCATAGGGATCGGTTTTTGGGCCTCAACTATTCACTGGATTTATTAATGACTCAGATAAACGGGATGGAGATCCATCTCTCCAAGTTTGCCAATGACAAAAAGATAGGCAGCATTTTTAGCAGTGTAGATGGAAACATAACATTGCAGAAAGATAGTAATAGACTAAGTGAATGGGCAAAACTGTGGCAAGTGGATTTCATTGTAGGCATGTGTGAGGTCATCTACTTTGGATCAAAACAGGGTACATCAGTGTACTTTCTAAATGGTGCAAAGCTCGAAACAGTGGAGGTCCAAAGAAACTTAGGGGTCCATGTTCATAGATCATTAAAATGTCATGGACAGGTACAGAAAATAATCAAAAAGTCCAATGGAATGCTGGCCTTTATATCTAGAGC
This sequence comes from Heptranchias perlo, assembly GCF_035084215.1. Taxonomy (NCBI): domain Eukaryota; kingdom Metazoa; phylum Chordata; class Chondrichthyes; order Hexanchiformes; family Hexanchidae; genus Heptranchias; species Heptranchias perlo. The sequence continues at coordinate 1,692,042 of NW_027139666.1, forward strand.
AATAGAAAACAACGGGGAAGAATTATGCTATAGCTATAACAAAAACCCCGATTAGACCGTACTTGGAGTACTGTGTTCAGTTCTGGGCACCACACCTCAGGAAGTATATATTGGCCTTCCAGGGAGTGCAGCGCAGATTTGCTAGAATGAGTTCGGGCGAAAGGTCTTCGACCTGAAACGTTAACACTTTTTCATTCTCCACAGCTATGGTCTGACTTGCTGAGCTTCTCCAGCACTTTTTGTTTCTATTTCAGATTTCCAGCTTTCGAAGTATTTTGCTTTTGATTTACTGGAATGATATCTGGACTGCAAGTGTTATATTACAAGAAGACATTACACAAACTAGGGTTGCATTCCCTGGAATTTAGAAGTGTAAGGGGTGACCTAATCGAAGTTTTCAAGATATTAATGGGAACTGATAGGGTCGATAGAGTGAAACGATTTCCGCTGGGTGGGTTTGGGTTAGGGTTCGGGTTAGACATAGCCTAAAATTTAAGCCAAAACTTCCAGGAGTGAGATTAGGAAGCACTTCTGCACGCAAAGGGTGGGAGAAGTTTGGAACTCTCTTCAACAAACGCAGTAGATGGAAGCTCAATTGTTAATTTTATGTCTAAGATTGATAGATTTTTGTTAACCAAGAGTATTAAAGGATATGGGGCTAAGGCGGGTATATGGAGTTAGGTTACAGACCAGCCATGATCTCATTGAATGGCAGAACAGGCTCGAGGGGCGAAATGGCCTCCGCCTGCTCGAATGTGCCTTCAGTCTGTGCATTGCCACTTCTCAATCCAAGAATGAATCTTTTTCAATTGCTGAATTACCTGACATTTAGGGATCTTCTTACCACAGAAATGAGGGTAACGATCGACAGGCTTCCGAAGCACAAAGAAGCATTGCCCCATCCTCCAGGTGGTGCTTTGTTAAACCAGGGATTTCCAAGCACTCCGACAGGGCACAGTTTGGAAACAGTTTTCCGGTTGGTAGAAAGTAACCCGAAGGCGGATAATTGAACATTTGCAGTTAGTTGTTGGCAAATAAATTGATTTCCATGTTCATTTTAAAATTAAAAAAACAATTCAACCGTCCGGGTCAAAGGCATCAGTTTTACGTGCTCTGTGCTGATGATAATTTGAAATGTTGCTGACCTTAAAACAGTGCAGCATTTGGGCCGTGCAATTACACGGAGCCCTGAGCAGATCCAGTTACGGGAATTAACTGATCACTGAGGGCTTGCCGGTACCTGAGCTGGAAACACAATAAACTTTGATTAATCAGTCTACCTTCTCTCGCCTCTTCACCAAAAAATTTGATAATAACACATTAACACAATATTCAAAAGTGTTTGGAATCTCGGCTGTTCCCCATCGATTCGTTGTAACTCGAGTCAGATAAGAAATGAATAAAGACACTGCGCAACAAAGCGCCGAGAGTCAGCGGCCTATCACATCGTCCCGCTGGCAGTGAGCAGCATGGAGCAGTGACTGTCATCACCACAGTGGGAAAAGGCAGTTACTGATCGGTGCAGCTTGTGAGACAGGTGAAGAACATGAAACTGGTAAAGAGTGGGCGGCAGAGAAAGGCTGCTCACCAACCCGGCCGAGGTTGGGTCGATGATACCACGGCTCGCAACAAAAGCTCTTCTGTTCGGTTTGTCAGCTGAGCAGCTCTTGATCGAAGGGAGTAACTTCACTAAAACAACAGTCGCATGGTAAGGCAAACACCGTCCCTGCCTTCAGATAAAGGCCCACAGTTTCGGCTCCCTGCACACTGACTTTATTTGTTCACTTTATTAATGAGGACCTTTCAGAAACTTTTGAATATTGTGTTAATGTGTTATTATCAAATTTGTTGGGGAAGAGGTGAGAGAAGGGAGACTAATTAATTCAAGTTTATTGTGTTTCCAGATCAGAGTTTGTATTGTTTCATCCACTGTCGGACAAGCGGACTGCACGCACCTGAAGCTGAAACCGAGTGAGGCTCACATCCAGACCCCTGGACAAAACATACCTGGAGATTGCAGTGGTTCAACCAGGATCAAAGCAGTACAGAGTGAGCTCAGAGAGGATAATGGAAACACAGCAGGAAAAGAAGCATTTCAGCAGCTCCGACTCCAAGGAGGACAGCAACAAACTCGAAAGTAGCTATCAGTTTTGCGGGCACACTTTGAGAATCACTGGGGACTCCAGCAATAACCGTGAGATACCAGCAATAATCTGGGGAGCTGTAAGTCCAATGTTTGGTGTAAATGCTTGGATCGGATAGAGAGAAACCAAACCCAGAGCCTCTGCCTTTCACTACAGCAACCGCCCCTACCCCCACCCCCGCCATGTTGAGGAAGCCCAACTTGATGCATTGGTTTTGCAGACGAACATGCATAAGAACATCGGAATTTCTAGAAGAAAGATTATTGTTCGCCGTCTACTTTCCTGGTAGTCACATGACACAGTGAGAACCGAGTTGTCGACGAATAAAAGCAACCAATCCCCATCAATTAGTCTCCATCAGACCCAGACATGAGGCGAGGAAAACCCTCCAGTGGTGGAGAGCTTTGGGAACCATTGGTCCAAAGTCACCTTTTCCTCCTAAACCTGCTCCACTCACCACATGTCATGTCTCCAATTAATCATCTACTTGCCCACTCACTTCACCTGTCTATATCCCTGAGCAGACTCTTTGTATCCTCGTCACAGTTCACTTTCCCACGTATCTTTGTATCGTCAGCAAACTTGGATACATTACACTCGGTCCTTTCATCTAATCATTAATATAGAGTGTAAAAAGCTGAGGCCAAAGCAGGGATCCTTGCGGCACCGCACTAGTTACAGCCTGCCAACCTGAATATGACCCGTTTATCACGACTCTCTGTTTTCTGTCCGTTAACCAATCATGTATCTCTGCTAATATATACCCCCAACCCCATGAACCCATTTTTACTCATTTACTCTATCATAACCGTTCGTGAATATGAACACATCTTTTAAATCTCATCTTAAACTTCTCTGGTCGAACAGAACAACCCCAGCTTCGCCAGTCTCCCCACTTAACTGAAGTCCCGCACCCCTGGTACCATTCTATCAAATCTACACTGCACTGTCCCTAAAGCCTTGACATTCTCCCTAACGTGGTGCTCAGGATTAGACACAATACTCCAGCTGCGGCCTCACCAATGATTTATAAAGGTTTAGCGTCACTTCCTTCCTTTTGTATTCTGTGCCTATTTTATAAATCAAGGGTCCCGTATGCTTTTTTTAACAGCCTTCCCAACTTGTCTTGCCACCTTCAAATATTAGTGTACGTACAACCCGAGTTCGCTCTTTTCCTGTATCCCCTTCAAAATGGTAACATTTTGTTTGTATTGTCGCTTCTTATTATTCCTATCAAAGTGTATCATTTCACAGTTCTCCGCGTTAAATTTCATCTTCCATTTGTCTGCCCATTTCCCTTGTGTGTCTGGTCTCCTGAAGTCTGTTCTTAGCCTCCACATTGTTTACTACATTTCCGAGTTTCGTATCATCTGCAAACTTTGAAATTATACCCTCTATACCCAAGTCCAGTTCATTAATATATATCAAAAAGATCAATGGTGCAAATACCGACCCCTGGGGAACACATCCAGCCTGAGAAATAACCGTTCACAACTACTCTCTGCTTTCTGTCTCTTAGCTAATTTCATATCTACGCTGACCCTGTCCCGTTAATCCCATGGGCATCAATGTTGCTAACTCATCTATAACGTGGTACTTTGAAAATTCATGTCAACAAACATAACTGCACGAACACCATCAACCCTGTTAATTACTTCATCAAATAACTCAATCAAGTTTATCAAACACGATTTGCCTTTAAGAAATCCGTGCTGACAGTAATTTATTAAAACATGTTTTTCCAAGTGACTATTAATTTTGTCCCAGATTATTGTCTCTAAAATTTTCCCCACCTCCGACTTTAGGCTGACTGGCCTATAGTTACCAGGTTTATCCTTCTCCCCTTTTTTGAACAGGAGAACAACATTTGCAACTGGTCAGTCCTCTGGCACCATCCCCATATCCAAGGTGGATTGAAAGATTGTGGCTATAACCTTTGCTATTTCCACCCTTACTACCCACTACAATCTAGGATGCATCCCACCTGGACCGCGTGGCTTTTCTACTTTGAGTACTGCCAAACTTTTTAGTGCATCCTCTACTATCTCTTCCTTTACTGGGATATTGGCAGCATCCTCTTTTTTTGTGAATGTCGATGCAAAGTATTCATTTAGTACCCCAGCCGCGACTCCACAATGAGTTTGTTCTTTTGTCGCTAATTGGCCCCACCCTTCCTTTGATTATCCTTTAGCTATTTGTCTGTTTATAAAAATACTTTACTCTTCACTTTTCTGTTATCTGCCACCACTTTCTCGTACACTCTCTCCGCCCGTATTATTTCCTTTTTCAGATCTCCTCTGTACTTTCTCTATTCTGCTTCATTTTCTAATATATTATGGTCCTGACATTAGTCACAAGCCTCCTTTCTCTGTTTCGTTTTAGTCTCTATATTTTCATTTATCCAGTGAGCTCCAGCTTTGCATGCCCTTCCTATCTCCCTCATAGGAATGCGTTTCGATTGCACCCGAATTAGCTTCTCCTTGAAGGCCTCCGATTGATTATTTACTTTTTTACAGCCAGTCTTTGTTTGCATTCAACATGGGCCGGCTCACTTTTCAACTCACTGGAATTACCCCTCAGCATCTTCACCTTTGATTGATCAATGCCTCTTTCCATAACTACTCTACACCTAATATATAACATCCATGGCATCATGTTCTGTCTTCATACCATCCATGGCACCATTAAATTGTTTTTACCCTCCAGGCCACATTTACCGGGTTTACCTCCTCCCTGACACAATGTAATGGGTCGATAACCTTCTTGTATCATGTCTTGGTTTTCTGCTCCAAATTACCATATCCTGGGTTTATGCCATCCTTATCACCATGCCCTAGCTGGCACAAAGTACTGATTGATGTATTCTCCTCTGAATCAAGATGGGATGCATACTCCACCAGCACCATGTATTATGTTTATACTCTCCTTCACAACCGACACTGGATATCCACTATCCTTGATCACAGACATTGGGTATCAACCATTCTAGATCCCCTGCACTGGGTATCCACCATCCTTAGCACCATGTGCGGTATATACACCATTGTTAGAACCGTGCGCAAGGTTTTTTTTTCTATTTGTTCATGGGATGTGGGCGTCGCTGACCAGGCCAGTATTCATTGCCCATCCCGAATTGCCCTTGACTATACACAATCCTGAGCACAATGCGCGGTGTATCCACCATCTTGGACACCATTCCCGGAGCATACACCATCATTGACACCATGTGCGGGGTATTCGCCATCCTTGATACCATGTATTGGGTTTATACCCATCACAACACAATGTTCAGATTTTTATATTTTCCTTGGAACCAAGTACGAGATTGATATCTTCCTTGGAATTACTTACTGGCTTGCACCCTCCCTTGCTCCCTCACTTGCACCTTCGCTTGCACTGATCCCTGCAACCTCCCATGCTCCCACGCTTGCTCTCACCCTTGCTCCCACCCTTGCACTTTCCCTTGCACTGATCCCTGCACCCTCCCATGCTCCCACCCTTGCATCCACGCTTGCTCCCGGCCTTGCACCCTCCCTTGTTCCCTACCTTGCACCTATCCTTGTACCCTCACTTGCTCCGACACATGGACCCTCCCTTGCATCCTCCCTTGGACTTTCCCTTGCTCCCTCCCTTGCACCCTCCCTTGCAACCCCTTGTCATGTGAACTTGGATTCAGAAAGTTGCAGGTGAACGAATTCTAACGTTAATGCCATATTTTGTTTCAGGGCCTCGTTCTATGCCGGTTCTTTGAGAAAGAGAATATCAGTTTTTCTGGGAAGAAGATGATTGAATTGGGGTCCGGCACTGGGATCGTGGGGATTCTTGCCATCCTACTGGGTGAGTTAAATGTTCCAAGCGATAGAACTTTGCATGTGTGAGAGAGAGCGATGAACTGTAATGGAGTAGGACGGCTATATAGTGAAGGACCATGACAGTGACTGGTCATAGGTTTGATTAAACCCCCAGTTATATGCATGTTTTGTGAACGCTGCTGTCTCTTCTTCTTTTGAGGTCCTTACTATTGACAGTTCTTCACCTCCAGTTTTAATCTTTTTGAAAGAGAATGCTTTCAAAGCACAGGACCCTTACCTCAGGTAATATGAATGATGCCTCAAAAAAGTCGCAGCTTTCGAGACTCAGCCGTTCCACCTGCCATTTTGGAGCAAGTCCCTCCTCCCATCCGGGAGCGGGATATCAATTGAACTGCCGTTGATCTGTGAAAATCCAGAAAACGTAAAAATCTTTAAATGAAAAAGTGAAACATTTGAACACGTTTCTCCTTGAGCTGATGAGCTGAGAACTAGATACCTATCAGAAATGGCCTGGTTTTGTTCAATGTAATATTTGCACAACATCCTGAACATCTCAACTCTGATCAAATATAAAACGGGGAAGCTGTTGCTTTTGATCATGTTTTTGGGTCTTTGTGAGCTCCAGTCACGTGTCCAGCAACCAACTGATGGCCAAATTATACACCATAAAACAGTAAGCATGCTTTAGAATAAAATGATGAAGCATTCCGTGCCCGCATACAGCACAACCTGGACAATATCCAGGCTTGGCTGTTTTGTGGCAAGTAACATTGGCGCCAGTCAAGAGCCAGGCAATGACCATCTCCAACAAGACAGAGTCGAACCAACTCCCCTTGACATCAAACGGCATTGCCATCGCCGAATCTCCCACCATCATCATCCTGCGGGTCACCATTGGCCAGAAACTGAACAGGACCAGCCACATAAATCGTGTGGCTAGAAGAGCAGGTCGGAGGCCTTGTATTCTGCGGCATTATCTGAGGAATTGCTAAAGGAAGTAATCATTATGTCCTTATCATTACCATTATCGAATAGCCCCACTTGCGACCTTATGATGGAGGGAAGTCATTAATGTAGCAGCTGAAGATAGTTGGGGCGAGGTCACTGCCCTGCGATGTCCTGAGGCTGAGATGATTGTCCTCCAACAGACACTACCTTTGCGCCAGGTATGACTCCAGCCACTGGAGAGTTTCCCCCCTGATTCCAATTGACGTCAGTTTTGCTCCGACTCCTTCGTGCCACACTCGGACAAATGGTGCCTTGATGTCAAGGGCAGTCAATCTCACCTCACCTCTGGAATTCAGGTCTCATTTCCATTGTTGACCGGATGTCACCGGTTAACGGTTTTGGCTTAGTACACAGAGGAAGAGTCAATTCTCTCTTAATTCTCAATTCGCTTTATTAACGTTATTAGATCATGCACACAGCGCTTATACGTCTAGTTAGATATAGGAATGCAGTTTACAGCAGGTTATACAGTTTTATACTCAAACTAGGATTTAAACGCACACCCACTAGGATTCCCTGACTAACACATCCCTCAGTATCAGGATTTAAAAGCACGCCCACTAGGTTCCCCTGACGAAAACTCCCTGAGTTGTCACAGAATAGAAAGGATATTATATTACCCGGAAAGGAGAGATACTGCTGGCCAGGCAATTCTCTCTCTCACTCCCGACGTCGTCTCTACGTCCCTGACGTAGGGTTCCCACTTCCACGAGGGTTAGTCTCCGGAGTCTCCCACAAAAACAAACTGGGACCAAGCCAGCAATTCTTCAGTTTTATTCCCAAGTCTGTCTTTTCGAATGATGCTGTCTTCTCTGGTTGGCTCAATGTTGCTGGAGTGATCGATGTCATCCCCTGATTGGCTCTGTTCCAAGGGCCTAGGAAGCATCACTTCATACTCCTTTCCTAATTCAGGACTGGTGTCTCATCACAGTTCCTTTGTCCCTGTAAGAAGCGGAACGAATTCAAACCGGTTCTGGCCAGTTCAGACCAGTGACTGAACTCCAGGTCACCCCAGTTCAAAAGTCAGTGTCTTTGTTAGCACTTCGAATTAAGCTCAATAAGTTTCTGCAGCCTCTGGCCAACACCATGTTTGGACCAAGGCTGTAATGAGGTCTGGAGCCGAGTGGTCATGGCGGAACCCAAACTGAGCATCGGTGAGCAGGTTATTGGTGAGTAAGTGCCGCTTGATAGCACTGTCGACATCTTCCATCACTTTGGCGATGATTGAGAGTAGGCTGATGGCGCGGTAATTGGTCGGATTGGATTTGTCCCGCTTTTTGTGGACAGGACATACCTGGGCAATTTTCCACTTTTTAGTCGGATAGATGACAGTGTTGCAGCTGTTCTGGAACAGCTCAGGTCGGGGCACAGCTTGTTCTGGAGCACTGGTCTTCAGCACCACAGCCGGGATGTTGTCGTGACACACAGCCTTTGCCAGTTCATGAACTCAAACATTTATTGTTTTTCACGTGGAGTGAATGGAATTGGCTGAAGACTAATATCTGTGATGATGGGGACCTCAGGAAAAGGCTGAGAATGATCATCCACTTGGCACTTCTGGCTGTAGATTTTTGCAAGCGCATCAAACTTTTTTTTTGCACTCAGGGAATCAAGGGAAATGGGAATCGGGCGGGAAAGTGGAGTGGAGTTCGAAGACCAGCCATGATCTTTTCGAATAAAGGAGAAGACAAGAGGGGCCGGATGGCCTACTCCTGCTACTATTTCTTATGTTCTTATGTTCCCATGTGCTGGGCTGCGCTCTTGTTGAGGATGAGAATCTTCACCGAGCCTCCTTCTCCTGTTAGTTGCTTAATTTGCGACCACCATTCGCGACTGGATGTGACCGGATTTCAGAGCTTTAACCTGATTGTTTGGTTTGGGGATTGCTGAACTCTGTGCACAGCATCGTGCTCTCACTGTTGAGAATACATGGTGCTCTTACTGTATATAATGCATGGTGCTCTCACTGTTTATAATGCATGGTGCTCTCATTGTTTATAATGCACTGTGCTCTCACTGTTTATAATACATGGTGCTCTCACTGTTTATAATGTATTGTGTTCTCATTGTTTATAATGCACTGTGCTCTCACTGTTTATAATGCATGGTGCTCTCATTGTTTATAATGCACTGTGCTCTCACTGTTTATAATACATGGTGCTCTCACTGTTTATAATGCCTGGTGCTCCCACTCTTTATATTGCATGGTGCTCCAACTGTTTATAATGCCTGGTGCTCTCACTGTTTATAATGCATGGTGCTCTAACTGTTTATAATGCCTGGTGCTTTCATTGTTTATAATGCATGGTGCTCTCACTGTTCATAATGTATGGTGCTCTCACTGTTTATTATGCCTGGTGATTTCATTATTTATAATTCATGGTGCTCTCACTCTTTATAATGCATGGTGCTCTCACTGTTTATAATGCATGGTGCTCTTACTGTTTATAATGCATGGTAATCCTTTGCTGTGTCTTCACCAAGTTGGCACCTGATTTTCATATAAGCCTCTTGCCGCTCCAGGCATGCTCTTCTACATTCCACATTGAAACAGATTTAGTCACCAAGCTTGATGGCGAGTGAGAATTGAGGGATATGCCGAGCCCTGCGGTGACAAGATTGTTGTGGCATTCCATTATGCTGCTGCTTAGGGCCCATGGCGCCTCATGAGTGCCTGCTTTTGTGCTGCTAGATTTGTTATTAATCTATCCCGCTCAGCAGGGTGGTAGTGCCACACGACTCGATGGAGGGTTTCCTCAGTGTGAGGACAGGTCTGATTCTCAGAGTATGTCAGACCGTTGCTTGACTAGTTTGTGAGGCAGCTCTCCCGACTTTGACAACAGTCCCTAATTGATAGCGAGGAGGACCTTGCAAGGTCAACTGGGCTGGGTGTGCCTTTTTCTGACCCAATTCGATGCCTGTGTCGCAGCTTTATCCTTATTTTGATATTGCGGCATGGCTCACGACCACACGAGAGGGCAGTAAAGCATCAACCACATTGATGTGAGACTGGAGTCACACACAGGCCAGATCGTTTCAGGACGCAGGTTTCCTTCCCTAAAGAACATTAGTGAACCTATTGGGTTTTTGCCACAATCGGATAGTTTCATGGTCACTTTGGGGCGGATATTGACTTCAAGCGGCAGTTTAAAACGTGTGATAGCTAAAAATAAAAACCGGGAGGAATGTTCAACGGGCGACAAACTCGTTGTCACCGCTTTTACGCTGTGGCAGAAAGTCAATATCGCCCCTTTTACTGATACCAGCTTTTTAGGTTGACATTTTCGAATTAAAATCAAAATCTCAAACTGCCGTGGTTGGATTTGAGCTCAAGGTGCTGGATTTTTATTCCGCAGTTTTGAATTACTAAATCCATTGAAATAACCGTTGTGCTAATGGAATCGCTGATCAATGTTGTGACACTGCACAAGTTCATCATTATATTTAACAGCCTTTGCTGTGTTAATTTGCTTTGCCCCGAATCCCTTTTGCCCACATTAAACATTTACAGGTTGGTGTCATAGGGAAGCAATAAGTGAAGATACGTCATTACTCTTTTACATTCTTCTGGCAGGTGGAGATGTGACCTTGACCGACAAACCAGAAGTTCTGAATCAAATAGAACTAAACGTGGCCAACAATGTCCCCTCTTCAATTATCCAGCGGTCAAAAGTCTCTGCTCTCTCGTGGGGTGTAAACCATGATCAATTTCCAACAGACTACGACATCATCCTGGGATCCGATATCGTCTACAAGAAACGTGAATACCACTTACTGCTAAAGACCCTACAACATCTGAGCAACCAAAACACTATCATTTACATCTGCTCGAGGATGCGTGATATCATGGGAGCCATGAATTTTCACGAGCAGCTCATTCCACAGCATTTTAACTCCGAAATTGTTCACAGTGTCCCAGAAAAAGAAATCAACCTGTACAAAGTGACCAAAAAAGTTCCTGGCGCTTATTAAGGAGGAAATTCCAGAGAATAGGGTGGAGGCAGTTAAACGTCTCATAATGGGAAGACGCGAGGGGGAGAAGGGCACAACAGGCAAGAGTAAGAGGACTGGATGATTTAGGAGGAGGTTGCAGAGATAGAGGGATTGGGATTTCCATTTACTCTAACACCATAACCCTGACACCCTTACTGAAACCCTAAACCTAAACCTGAAACCCTAACCCTAATCCTGACGTTATAGTCCGAGCCAATCCCTCACTCGAGCCCAAGTCGGAGGCCTGACCAAAACGCGAATCCTATTAATGCCACTGTTATCTGACTGGAGTAATATTGGCAGGGAGGGTTAGAGTTTAGGGTTAGGAACCCTCTATAGAGTCAGCTTCACCCTGTATCTAACTTCAGTCCAGCACTGCAGAACACATCACAGGACCTACACTTTTCCCCTCCTGAAGTGTTGCTCTCCCACTACATTCACGTTTGTGTGATGATTGCATCAACGGAAGCTCGTTTAAATTGACCCAGTTGAAGACTGCCGTAATGTTGTGCAGTAGAGAGTATATTACGAGATCAATTCTTCGGCCCTCCCTCCCTAACAGCTTAGTGGGATACTCGGACTGCAGCCGTTCAAGAAGAAGGCTCACCACCACTTTCTCAAGGGCAACAAGGGAGGGGCAACAGATTCTGGCCTTGTCAGCGACGCCCACACCATGAGAATGAATATATAAAAAAAGAAAACTTGTGAAGTTCTGTGGTTCGAATTATTCCCTTTGCCGCATTTTGCAGTGATCGTCAATATATAAAGAACCAACACATTTACAAAAAGATTCATTAATGGGGACTTAGCTCAGTTTTAGCAGGGTACCAGCTAGACACACGTAACTGACATAGTTCCCTACCCCGAAACGATTTTAACCCTGGTGCGGGAGGGTATCTGTCACACTGTGACACCTGGTCCTCCTTTTGTTTGGAGGCAGTATTGTACAGCTGGAGGCAGTACAGCGAGATACAGGATAGTGCAGCTGCAGGCAATACAGCTGGCACAGAATAGTACAGCTGGAGACAGTACGGCTAGGTACAGGATAGTACATCTGGAGGCAGAACAGCTAGATACAGGATAGTACAGCTGGAGGCAGTACAGCTGGGTATAGGATAGTGCAGCTGGGGGCAGTACAGCTAGGTACAGGATAGTGCAGCTGGGGGCAGTACAGCTAGGCATAGAATAGTACAGCTGGAGACAGTACGGCTTGGTACAGGATAGTACATCTGGGGGAAGTGCAGTTACGTACAGGATAGTAAAGCTCGAGACAGATAGTACAAAAGGAAGGAAGATATCCTCATCCTTTATAAATCATTGGTTGGGCCTTAGCTTGAATACTGTGTTCAATTCGGGGCACGGAACCTCAGAAAGGGTGTCAAGGCCTCAGAGAGGTTGGAGAAGAGGGTTACTAGAATTGTCCCAGGAATGAGGGAGTCCCGTTATGTGGAGAAACTGGAGAAGCTGGGATTGTTCTCCTCAGAACTGACTCGGTCGACTGGAGATTTGTTCGAAGTGTTCAAGATCATGAATGGTTTTGATTGAGTCAATAAGGAGAAATTGCTTCCAGTGGTAGACGGGTCGGTCATCAGAGGACAAAGATTTAAGGTGATCGGCAAAAGAGCCAGAGTCGACATGAGGAAACATTTTTTTATGCAGCGAGTTGTAACGATCTGGAATGCACTTTCTGTAAATGTGGTGGGTGCATATTCAATATTAACTTTTTAAAGGGAATTAGATAAATACTTGAGGAAAAAAAATTACAAGGCTATATGGGAAGAGCAGGGGAATTGGACTAATTTGATAGCTCTTTCAAAAAGCCGAACAGGCAAGTTGGGCCAAATAGTTTCCTCCTGTGCTGTACCTGCTATGATACTGTGATACTATGTGAAAGAGTCAGGAGGAATCTCAGTTCAGTGGCCAGACATCTAAAGCTGTGGCAGGTACACACACAATCAAATAACATTTCATAACAGCGATAACCAATAAATACTTTGAAATCTCAGTTCAACTGAACCATGTCATTGGGGAGAAAGAACAATGCACTGATTCGTTGTAATACTGAAACCGTGAGCGGTCTCGGTATGAATCACTGAAAACATATTCATAGAATCATAGAATCATAGAAGTTACAACATGGAAACAGGCACTTCGGCCCAACATGTCCATGTCGCCCAGTTTATACCACTAAGCTAGTCCCAATTGCCTGCACTTGGCCCATATCCCTCGATACCCATCTTACCCATGTAACTTTGCAAATGCTTTTTAAAAGACAAAATTGTACCCGCCTCTAATGCTGCCTCTGGCAACTCGTTCCAGACACTCACCACCCTTTGAGTGAAAAAATTGCCCCTCTGGAACCTTTTGTATCTCTCGCCTCTCACCTTAAATCTATGCCCCCTCGTTATAGACTCCCCTACCTTTGGGAAAAGATTTTAACTATCTACCTTATCTATGCCCCTCATTATTTTATAGACTTCGATAAGATCACCCCTTAACCTCCTACTCTCCAGGGAAAAAAGTCCCAGTCTATCTAACCTCTCCCTATAAGTCAAACCATCAAGTCCCGGTAGCATCCTAGTAAATTTTTTCTGCACTCTTTCTAGTTTAATAATATCCTTTCTATAATAGGGTGACCAGAACTGTACACAGTATTCCAAATGTGGCCTTACTAATGTATTGTACAACTTGAACAAGACATCCCAACTCCTGTATTCAATGTTATGACCAATGAAACCAAGCATGCCGAATGCCTTCTTCAACACCCTATCCACCTGTGACTCCACTTTCAAGGAGCGATGAACCTGTACTCCTAGATCTCTTTGTTATATAAATCTCCCCAACGCTCCACCATTAAGGGAGTAGGTCCTGGCCCGATTCGATCTACCAAAATGCATCACCTCACAATTATCTAAATTAAACTCCATCTGCCATTCATCGGCCCACTGGCCCAATTTATCAAGATCCCTTTGCAATCCTAGATAACCTTCTTCACTGTCCACAATGCCACCAATCTTTGTGTCATCTGCAAACTTACTAACCATGCCTCCTAAATTCTCATCCAAATCATTAATATAAATAACAAATAACAGCGGACCCAGCACCGATCCCTGAGGCACACCGCTGGACACAGGCCTCCAGTTTGAAAAACAACCCTCTACAATATATTTCAGGACAGGTTAGTTCCACAACATGGTACATTTAAGAGCTCCTCGTGGTATGATGCCACGCCTTAGCCCAATCATCTGATTTGAGGGTATTTAGTACAGAGAATTAGCCAATAACATTCTCAGGGCTGGATACACATAGTTCATTGCATATATAATGCAGCTGCCACAAGACCAAAAGCGTAGCAAGTTTATGCACCAGATAAACTGGTAGAACAGAACAGGCGGCTCTGTAAAAGATGATGGGAGAAGAAAATTGCAAAGTTCAGCAGCAAAGTTAAAACCGATTTACATCATTAACGGATGAGATAATTGCTTATCCGGAACACCAACGATGCAAGAACAGGGTAGTTATTGCGTTTTATCCAAAACATTACTGGGTATTGGGTCAAGTTTATCAAGCCTCAATGGGGGATCATTTCGGGAACAGCGATCATGTTATCTTAATTGTAAACAATTTTACAACACCAAGTAATAGTCCAACGATTTTTATTTAAAATCTACAAGCCTCCGAAAGCTTGTAGATTTCAAATAAAAATCGTTGTAAAATTGTTTACAATTGTCAACCCCAGTCCATCACCGCCATCTCCACATCATGATATCTTAAGGTTTAGATTAGTTACGGAAAAGAACGGGGAGCAATCCAAAATAAAAATACTTAATTGGAGTTCGGCCAAATTCAGCGGGTTGAGAACGGATATGGCCCGTCTAAATTGGAATCAAACATCGGCAGGCAAAACTGTAATCGAACAATGGGGAGCCTTAGGGAGGATATGTTTCGGGTATAGCCTCGGTTCATTCTCACGCAGGAAAAGGTAGGGCAAGAAAAGCCAGAGCTCCCTAGATGAAGAAAGAGATAGAGAATAAGATGAAGCAGCAAAAGGGGGTGTATGACAGATGTCTGGTTTATAACACATGTGAGAACTAGGCTGAATCTAGAAAGTAGAGAGGGGAAGTGAAAAAGGAAATGAAAGGTGTAAAGAGAGAGTATGAGAATAGACTGCGGCCAACATAAAAGGGAATCCAAAAGTCTTCCATTGGCAGATAAATAGTTAACCGGTCGGAAGAGGAGAGGTGGGGCCGATTAAAGACCAAAAAGAAGATCTATGCATGGAGGCAGAATGCATGGCTGAGATACTAAATGAGCACTTTGCATCTGTCTGTAACAAGGAAGGAGACACAACATAAGTCAGAGTAAAAGAGGAGGTCGTTCAGATACTGGATGGGCTAAAATTGATAAAGAGAAGGTACTCGAAAGGCTGGCTGTGCTTAGAGTAGAAAAGACACCCGGTTCGGATGGAATGCTTCGTAGGTTGCTGAGGGAAGGAAGGGTGGAAATTGTAGAGGTACTGGCCATAATCTTCCAAACATCCGTAGATAAGGGGTGGTGCCTCAGGACTGGAGAGTTGGAAATGTTACACCCTTGTTCAAAGAAGTTTTTGAGGATAAGCCCGGCAACTACAGACCAGTCAGTTTAACCTCAGTGGTGGGAAAACTGTTAGCAATTAAATTCCGGGACAAAATTAATAGTCACTTGTACAAGCGCGGATTAAAAAAGAAAAGACAGCACGAATTTGTTAAAGGAAAACCGGCTAAACTATCTTCATTGAGTTTTTTGACGAGGTAACAGGGAGGGTCGATGAGGGTAATGATGTTGATGTTGTTTATATGGACTTTCAAAATGTGATTGATAAAGTGCCACAAAATAGGCTTAGCCGCAAAATTGAAGCCCATGGAATAAAAGGGGCAATGCCCGATATGAAATTGGCTAAATGACATGAAAAAGAGAATAGTGGTGAACGGTTGTTTCTTCGGACGAGTGGAAGGCATACAGTGGTGTTCCAGAGGGGTCGGTGCTAGGAACACTGCTTTTCATGGTATATATTAATGACTTGGACTTGCGTGTATAGGACACAATTTCAAACTTTGCAGATGAAACAAACCTTGGAAGTGTACTGAGCAGCAAGGAGGATAGTGATAGACTTTAAGAGGACACAATCAGGCTGTTTGAATGGGCGGATACATAGCAGATGAAATTTGATGAAGAGAAGTGCGAAATTATACATTTTGGAAGGAAGAACGAGAAGGGGCAATATAAACTAGAGGGCACAATTCTAAAGGGGGTGCAGGAACAGAGAGATCTGGGGGTGTATGTGCACAACTCTTTGAAGGTGGCAGGACAGGTTGAGAAAGCGGTTAATAGAGCATATGGGATCTTGGGCTTGAAAAATAGAGGCACAGAGTACAAAAGTATGGAAGTTATGTTGAACTTTTATATAACGCTGATTTGGCCAAAACTGGAGCACTGTGTCCAACTCTGGGCACCAGAATTTAGGACGGATGCGAAGGCTTCAGAGAGGGTGCAGAAAAGATTTACTGGAATGGTTTCAGGGATGAGGGACTTTAGTTACGTGGATAGACTGGAAAAGCTGGGGTTGGTCTCCTTGGAGCAGAGAGGGCTGAGAGGAGATTTGATAGCGATGTTCAAAATCATTGAGGGGTGCAGACAGAGTAGATAGAGAGAAACTGTTTCCATTGGCAGAAGGGTGGAGAAACGAAGGACACAGATTTAAGGTGATTGGCAAAAGAACCAAAGGCGACAGGAGGAAAAACTTTTTTTACGCAGCGAGTGTTAATCTTACGTAATGCGCTGCCAGAGAGGGTGGTGGAGGCAGATTAAATCGTGGCTTTCAAAAGGGAATTGCGCAAATACTTGAAGGGAAAAAATGCAGGGCTACGGGGAAAACGGCGGGGGAGTGGGACTCGCTGGATTGCTCTTGAAGAGAACCGCCACGGACTCGTTGGGCCGAATGACCTCGTTCTGTGTTTTAAACATTTTAAACATTCTATGATTCTATGATTCGAAGGTCCTTTTGGACTCGCCTTACCTTTACACAAAGACAGGAAAGACTTTCTTTAACTCAGAAAAATCTAATGCTCCGCATAATATACAATTCAATGGAAGAGAGCATGTACCGTTTCAATGGCTCCCAACCCCAGCTCGTCCAGATGTTTTCAGTGAAACGATCTTTAAACATAAACCCACACTTGGGTCATTTCCTGCATCCGTCTTTAGTGAAATGAGACTCAATGATCTCGACGCCTGACGTTTCCCTCCGACGAAGTTTAAAGACTGAAACATCCTTGCTGGCCTCTGCTACAATGTGCCTGAGCATTCTAATCCCTTCCAACTGTCGGCTTCGTGATAGATGAGCGGACCGTTCGATAAACGGGCACCTGAAACAGGAAGGATGGTTGTCGTCCATCAGTGCTTCCAATTACTTTTGGAGATAACTCTCATATCTCCACCCCCTCGAACTCTCTATCTCGGATGATAACAAATAACCATAAATAGGTTAAAGCCGAGCCTTTGAGAGGCAAAGTGTTGGAACAAATTATCACAATGCTGTGACATTCAATATCTGCCGCTGTCTGCAGACAAGGTCTTAAATTCTTAACACTGCTGGATCTCCTCATGCATCTACTTTTTTGCAAAAAACTTTGCTCCTTAACTCTCTGAGGCCACTTTTATGTCAAAGAACTACTCTCGGTAATCAACACACAATCGGTTCCGAAAACCATGGTCACCTGTTCTGACAGAAGAAAACAGAAAATCCACTGTTGCTGTTTTTGAGATCCCAAGGGGTTCATTGCATAACGTGCATTTGTCAATTCCTGATTTCCTTCCAAGAACGTGGGGAAATAGCCACTCAAATGAAGAAACTCAAAAATATAATAATGCCTGATATATGTTTACATTCTGCAATAGAAAAGTTTTTTGCTTCGTGAATATTTACGCAGAGTTAATATTATACTAGGAAACAAATCTAAATCAGCTGCCTGAGGAAGGGATTAACTTCTCGGCAGTGAAGAACAAGAAGGTGGACCCAGATATCATCAGACTCACGAAGCTTGCGTCACGCTACTTTCACATCAAATTAAAAATGTTTCTGAATGAAAAAGAAACAAACTCAATTGTATCCCCCCCCAAAAAAAAATAGTCTTTGTGCCGTGAAGCAAGAATAACTTGCATAAATATCCAAATGCTATTAAATCGTGGAAAATAAATATCAGCTTCTTTTCGACTTCCAATTTTCAAAACATGAGCTGTGAAAGAACTGAAATGTTTTTACCAAACTTTTGCTTCTTTAGGAATTGAAAATCTGTTAAAACAAGCAGAAATCATTAATAATATCAATATTATCTTTAAACACATTCCTGTCAAGGAAGACAGCATTTTAGTTCATCCATCTCATATTAAGAAAAGTAGGTTGTGCCTGCACTTGTGTCTAATAATTACACTCAACCTTATCCACCTCAAATCATTAAGTCCTTGACATTTGTGAGAAATTCAAAAATGCCAATTTCATTCATGTGATAATCTCATGTCTGGAACAAAAAACTCTCACCGAATTTACAATAATCAGAATTTCACCGTAGGCAAAATAAAAGTCTGGTTGTCACAATTTAATTGATTAGTTTACCTCAATAGCTCCAATTTAATTCAGCAATATCTTGAACTTAACTTAAATCGGAACAGATACAATTATCAAAATAGCACGTGCTTACAAAAACATAATACATTTTTTCATCTTTCTTTTTGTTGTTTCTTCAGGCCCCTTTCCAATTGAGAGTAAAAAGTAATGAATATAACTGAAGAAAAAGTTACCCTTCACAGCTAAACAAAATCTTCGTAACATTCTTGCACGACAAGCTGAAAAAGAGTGTGTCGCCACAGCCAGTGGCACCAAAACATTCACACAGGCTTTTAAAGTAACAGACCGCTGCAAACAAAATAACTTTCGAAGCTTGTAACTAGAAAAGGGATTTGATCTTCCCCACTCTCCTTCTTCAGTATATGATAAATTAATTTCCCCTTTTTCTCCCAAACCAATATTCGCTACTTAACCCCATTCTGTACTGATTCGAAGTCTCAAGCTCACAGTTTTTGCCCTGACCCAAACCTGTTATCTCCGAGACAATTCATAACATACTTCTCTGCCCACCACAGCGCTCAGCTTCTTTTCAAAAAGCTCCCCTGATTGTCTCCATTGTTACTGTTGTATTGGAGGGAAAGCTCATGCTCCCGCTGAAACAGTTTTCCGAACTTAATGGACTGGGTTCAGCACCTTGTCCGTCCGAGGCACTTAGTTTCACTCAATCCACATTATCGCAGGTCAAGGTCTGACGCCGCAGTCGCCAGTTTATAAGTTTGATTCAGACTCGACACCAAAAGGTTGGGATTAATCCTTTATCGAATATAAGCAAGTATCAACACACAATGTTTCGGGCAATATTATTACAAAGAAGGACACGATAATAACCGTTCGTCTTGCTTTGGATAGAAACTGTAACCCTCGGGTGGCTGCTTATCCGTCTCTCTCCCTCTCTCTCTCACACACACACACATCGTCCTGTGCTTTCATAAATACAAGTGTTAAACTAGAATTCTTTATATCGCTCATTTCATGCAATCTCTCCCTTATCTTTATTTCTTATTCATATTCCTTGACCTCTGTCAGAACTGCTCATTATATGTGCGGACCCAAGACTGCGATATTTCGACATGCCCAAGGTCTACATATTCTCAATTTATTCTCAACGTCGCCTATTATCTTCAGCAAAATGCTTGAACCCTGCAATGTAAACAGCTTCCATCATCACCTCGCTCAGTCTGACCTTCTGTATTCTGGATAAGTTTTAACTCACCCATTTCATGATCCTCAGCGACTATCCTCCGATTCCCATCGATCTTATGTTTATAAGCGGGTGCTCCCCACCATCACAGAAGCGAGTCTTCAGCCAATTCGATTCACTCCAGGTGACATCAAGAAAGGGCTGAGTGAAATGGATACAGCAAAGTCTATGCGCCCGGCAACATTCCGACTGTAGTGCTGAAGTCTTGTGCTCCAGAAGTAGCCGCGCCTCTAGACAAACTGTTCAAGAACAGCTACAATATTGGTATCAACCTGACAATGTGGAAAATTGCAGAGGTATGTCCTGTCCACAAAAAGCAGGATAAATCCAATCCTGCCAATTAATGCCCCATCAGTCTAATCTCAATCATCAGCAAAGTGATGGAAGGTGCCGTCGACAGTGCTGTCAAGCGGCATTTACTCACCAATAACCTGCACACCGATGCTCAGTTTGGGTTCTGCCAGGAGCACTCGGCTCCAGACCTGATTACAGGCGTGGTCCAAACATGGGCAAAAGAGCTGAATTCCAGAGGTGAGGTGAGAGTGACGGCCCTTGAAATCAAGGCAGCATTTGACCGAGTGTGGCACCGAGAAGCACGAGTAAAATGGAAGTCAATGCGAATCACGGGGAAAACTCTCCAGTGGCTGGAGTCGTACATAGCACGAAGGAAGAAGGCAGTGGTTGTTGGAGGCCAATCATCTCAGCCCCAGGACATTGCTGCAGGAGTTCCCCAGGGCAGTGTCCTCGGCCGAACCATCTTCAGCTGCTTCATCAATGACCCTCCCTCCAGCATAAAGTCAGAAATGGGGATGTTTGCTGATGATTCCGCAGTGTTCAGTTCCATTCACAACCGATAAGATAATGAAGACAACATGCAGGCTTGGGCTGATAAGTGACAAGTAACATTCGCGCCAAACAAGTGCCAGGCAATGACCATCTCCAACAAGAAAGAGAGTCCAACCACCTCTCCTTAACATTCAACGGCATTACCATCGCCGAATACCCCACCATCAACATACTGGGGGGTCACCATTGACGAGAAACTTAACTGGACCAGCCACATAAATACTGTGGCGACAAGACCAGGTCAGAGGCTGGGTATTCTGCGGCGAGTGACTCACGTCCTGACTCCCCAAAGCCTTTCCACCATCTGCAAGGCACAAGTCAGGAGTGTGATGGAATACTTTCCACATGCCTGGATGAATGCAGCTCCAACAATACTCAAGATGCTCGACACCATTCAGGACAAAGCAGCCTGCATGACTGGCATCCCATCCACCACCCTAAAAATTCACTCCCTTCACCACCAGCACACCGTGGCTGCAGAGTGCACCATCCACAAGATACACTGCAGGAACTCGCCAAGGCTTCTTCGACAGCACCTCCCAAACCCGCGACCTCTCCCACCAAGAAGGACAAGGGGAGCAGGCACAAGGGAACAACACCACCTGCACGTTCCCGTACAAGTCACACACCATCCCGACTTGGAAATACAACGCCGTTCCTTCATCATCACTGGGTCAAAATCCTGGAACTCCCTTTCTAACAGCACTGTGAGAGAACCTTCACCACACAGACTGCAGCGGTTCAAGAAGGCGGCTCAACGCCACCTTCTCAAGGGCAATAAGGGATGGACAATAAATGTTGGCCTTGCCAGCGACGCCAACTTCCCATGAACAAATAAAAAATGACCCCTTTATTCCCAATCTTTGTTTCCTGTTAGAAAGCCAATCCATTATCCATGCGAATATGTTACCTCCTACCTCAGTCGCGGAACATTTGGATAAACATAATTTAATAGGACAAAGCCAGCATCGCTTTACGAAGGGGAAGTCATGTCTGACAAATTTGCTTGAGTTCTTTGAGGACATAACGTACAGGGTGTATAAAGGGGAACCAGTGGATGTAGTGTATTTAGACTTCCAGAAGGCATTCGACAAGGTGCCACATAAAAGATTATTGCTCAAGATAAAGAATCACTGGATTGGGGGTAATATTCTGGCATGGTTGGAGGATTGGTTATCTAACAGGAAGCAGAGAGTTGGGATAAGTGGTTCATTCTCGGACTGGCAACCAGTCGCCAGTGGTGTTCCGCAGGGGTCGGTTCTGAATCCCCAACTCTTTACAATTTATATTAACGATTTGGAGGAGGGGACCGAGTGTAACATATCAAAGTTTGCAGATGATACAAAGATGGGAGGGAAAGTGGAGAGTGAGGATGACATAAAAAACGTACAGGGGGATATAGACAGGCTGGGTGAGTGGGCGGAGATTTGGCTGATGCAATACAATATTGGAAAATGTGCGGTTATGCACTTTGGCAGAAAAAAATCAGAGAGCAAGTTATTATCTTAATGGCGAGAAACCGGAAAGTACTGCAGTACAAAGGGATCTGGGGGTCCTCGTGCAGGAAAATCAAAAGGTTAGTTTGCAGGTGCAGCAGGTGATCAAGAAACCCCAACGGATTGTTGGCTTTTGTTGCTAGGGGGATAGAATATAAAAAACAGGGAGGTATTGCTGCAGTTATATCAGGTATTGGTGAGACCGCACCTGGAATACTGCATACAGTTTTGGTGTCCATACTTAAGCAAAGACATACTTGCTCTCGAGGTAGTACAAAGAAGGTTCACTCGGTTAATCCCGGGGATGAGGGAGCGGACATATGAGGAGAGGTTGAGTAGATTGGGACTCTACTCATTGGAGTTCAGAATAATGAGAGGCGATCTTATTGAAACATATAAGATTGTAAAGGGGCTTGATCGGGTGGATGCGGTAAGGATGTTCCCAAGGATGGGTGAAACTAGAACTAGGGGGCATAATCTTAGAATAAGGGGCTGCTCTTTCAAAACTGAGATGAGGAGAAACTTCTTCACTCAGAGGGTAGTCGGTCTGTGGAATTTGCTGCCCCAGGAAGCTGTGGAAGCTACATCATTAAATAAATTTAAAGCAGATATCGACAGTTTCCTAGACGTAAAGGGAATTAGGGGTTACGGGGAGCGGGCAGGAAATTGGACATGAATTTAAATTTGAGTTTAGGATCTGATCAGCCATGATCTTATTGAATGGCGGAGCAGGCTCGAGGGGCCGATTGGCCTACTCCTGCTCCCATTTCTTATTTTCTTATGTTCTTATGTTCTCCTACACCGTGAGCTCTTATTTTGTGCAGTTGCCTTTGATGTGTCACCTCATCAAAAGCCTTCTTGAAATCCAATGGCACCACATCCACAGGATTCCCTTCACCAATTTGCTGGATACTTCCCCAAAGAACTCTAATAAATTAGTCAAACACGATTTCCCTTTCACAAAGCCGCGTTGACGCTGCCTGACTGCATGTAGATTTTTGAAGTGCCCTGCTATAACATCCAAATTGAAAGATTCGAGCATGTCAAACGTTAAGCGAACCGGCCTATACTTTCCGGCTTTCTGTCCCCTCCTTTCTTGAATAGAGGATTTACATTTGCTATTTTCCAAACTGTTGGGACCCTTCCATAATCTATGGAATTTGGGAAAATTAATACCAATGCATCTATTACCTCTGCAGCCACTTCTTTTAAGACCCTCGGATGAAGTCCGTCAGGACTTGCGGACTTGTCAGCTTTTAGTTCCAATATTTTTTTCAAAACCCTTTCCTGCTGGTTGTAAATGTATTCAGTTCCTCCCTCCCTTTCACCTCTTGATTCACAATTATTTCAATATATAGCGAACAAATAGAGGAGAATTGCCCTGCTCTTCTTCGAAATATTGCCAAGCGATCTTTCACGTCCACCTGAGAGGACAGACGGGGCCTCATCTGAAGGTCCGCTGCACCAGCAGAGCAGCAGTCCCTCAGTGCTGCACTGAGAAAGAGACAGAGACAGAGGCACAGAGACAGAGAGATTGACAGGGAAACATCGAGGCATATCGTATCCGCTCTATCGCCAAGACCGACTACTACCACCTCCGTAACATCACCCGTCTCCGCCCCTGCATCAGCTTATCTGCTGCTGAAACCTTCATCCAGGTCTTTGTCAAATCATGATTCCAAAATTGCAATGCTCTCCTGGTCGGCCTCGCTTCTTTCAGCCTCTATAAACTCCAGCTCATCCAAAAGACCTGCTGCCCGTAATTTGGCTTGCGCCAAGTCCCGTTCATCCATCACCCAGTCAAACAGCCTTTTTTCTCGACTATTTTTATCACTAATATAAAAAAGTGTTCAAAGTAATTTTTAAAAACATTGTTTTTAACGCTCCTATGATTTTGCACCAGGATCTTTGCTCTCATCAGTGTTCAGGATATTAATCTTTCATTTCTGGAACCTCCGGGACAGTCCTAGAGGGCTGGGAATCCATCAATTAAATGAAAGAGGACAGAAATAGAGACTGAGAGAAACAGAGAGGGAGATAGAGACAGAGACAGAGACAGAGATAGTGAGAGGGGCAATGAAACAGAGACAGAGCGACACAGAGACTGAGAGACATACAATATCCGCTCCTTCATCAGGACCTCCTATTTCCACCTCTGTAACATTGAATCAACAGTTGTTGCATTGGATATTGTCATGTTTCATTGTAATATTCGGGTACTGGATGTAATGAGTGTAACCATTTTTATCTGCAAAAGACCGTTTCTTGCTGTTAGTTTTCAGTTTTGGTACAATAATAAAGGAGCTGTCTCTACTGTACTGTATCCAGGCTGGAATTAAAGAACGAATATCTACCAATCATTGTACCCTGTTTGTTGAACTGTTCTAAATAAAGGAGATACTTGCTTCTATTTGGAAGAAGCCGACCGTATTCTGCTTACTACAAGTATTAACAAGTATTTGTTAACAGAGAAGACTGGCACAGACGGCAACATTTAGCCAGTAAACCATCAGATAATCATTACAAACCAGGGATTAGGGACTTTAGCCAGTAAAACATCAGAAAATCATTACAAACCAGGAGGATCATAGCCTTCACCCAGTAAACGATCCGGGAATTAGCAAAGGCCAGGGATTAGTGCCTTCACCCAGTAAACTATCAGTGAATCAGGGCAGACCAGGGATCACGACCTTCACCCAGAAAACAATCAGGGAATCAGCACAGACCTGGGATCAGGGCCTTTCAAATTTCCAATAAAATTCATTTGCATCACTACAAACATACAATATTCAATAAACCAACGTAATCGGGCAGCGTAATAGAACGTAATCATTTTTAAACATTTTTTCCATTAAAAAGTATTTTTTGATATATTTAATAGTGGTAACCTGGTTAAGTTTTATTAATACAGCTAAAAATAAGGTTGGTCACCAACAATAATCATTTAATTCGTGTTTACAGTCCTCCACCTGTGAGTAACCTGGTTTATAATCACTGAAAATGACGTTGAGTGATAGAGTCATAGAAGTTTACAACATGGAAACAGGCCCTTCGGCCCAACATGTCCATGTCGCCCAGTTTATGCCACTAAGCTAGTCCCAATTGCCTGCACTTGGCCCATATCCCTCGATACCCATCTTACCCATGTAACTGTCCAAATGCTTTTTAAAAGACAAAATTGTACCCTCCTCTACTACTGCCTCTGTCAGCTCGGTCCAGGCACTCACCACCCTTTGAGTGAAAAAATTGCCCTTCTGGACCCTTTTGTATCTCTGCCCTCTCAACTTAAATCTATGCCCCCTCGTTATAGACTCCCCTACCTTTGGGAAAATATTTTGACTATCTACCTTATCTATGCCCCTCATTATTTTATAGACTTCTATAAGATCACCCCTTAACCTCCTACTCTCCAGGGATAAAAGTCCCAGTCTATCTAACCTCTCCCTATAAGTCAAACCACCAAGTCCCGGTAGCATCCTAGTAAATCTTTTCTGCACTCTTTCTCGTTCAATAATATCCTTTCTATAATAGGGTGACCAGAACTGTACACAGTATTCCAAGTGTGGCCTTACTAATGTCTTGTACAACTTCAACAAGACATCCCAACTCCAATGTTGAAAAACTACATTGAACCATTTACTTGTTTCATTGATGTACACTGGTCAATTTCGTGGTAAATCGACATTTTTTGATGTGAAGAACATTTTAAAACGCGCCCACTAATGTCTGTGCGACTAAGAAAACGAGTAGAATTTGAGTAGCTTCCTGAACCGACGCGATCGGTGGAATCTGGCAATGGTGACCTGGGGATCTACAGTTCTGTGGGCGGGACCTGATCCCGGATAATTGAACCTTCAACCTGCGTAGAAGATGGCTGAAACTATCAACGTAAGTGGTTTTGGTGTAACTCACTGACGTTTAAAATTCCCCCAATCTTTTGACCTGATTCGGACGATTCCGCCCGGATTGAACTGCTATTCCTGGTGTAAACAAATGCAAACACGACCCAAATGCTTTACATTCTCCTTTTTAATCCACCCAAACAACACCTCTCTCCCAAACTATGTCTCCCTCTGTCTGTATCTGTTTAATTCTCTCTATCCTTGATTCTCTGAGTTTCCTTCTCTCTCTCTGTCTCATTCTCCTTCTCTCTCTCATTCTCTCTGCCTCATTTTCATTCTATCTCTGTTTCTCTCTCTCAGTATTTCTCATTCTCTTTCTCTCTATCATCCTCTCTCACTCACTCTCTCTCATCCTCTCCCTCTCTATCTATCAGCCTCTTTCAATCTCTCTCTCTCTCTTCCATTCTATCCTCTTCTGACATGGTATATTGAAGCAAAATTGTTAAGCTTTGGAGCGAACTGAATTGAATTTGATATTTCAATTCCATATTCATTTGTGGCACAGCTCAGCTCAATTCAACATCAATGTGTGTATAAGGGACAAGTGTCTCTTGACTGTACTGACTGTATGTGTGTGTGTCTCATTGTCACTGGTCCTATATTGTAAACAAGGGATCCCCCTCGCAGCCAATCTCCCCCTGTGTCTCCTGGTCCAATATCATTAGCCAGGCACGGCCCTCACAGCCCTACTCCCCCTCCCCCTGTGCCCCACGTGTCTCCTGGTCCAGTAACGGAACCCCGTAACCCAGGGACCAACCCACACAGCCTATTCCCCCGTCCCCCTGAGCCCGTGTGACTTGGGCTCTCCTGGTCCAATAACGTAACCCAGGGACCACTGAAACAGTCTCTTTCACCCGCCCCTTGTGCCGCGTGTGTCTCAGGCTCTCCTGATCCAATAACTTAACCAGTCGACCACACTCTCACAGTCTATCTCACCTCCCCCCTCCTTGTGCCCCATGTGACTCACGGTCTCCTGGTCCCATAACGTAAACTTGTTGTCTGTCTATCTATGTGTCTGTCTATCTCGGCCCCTCTGTTTCTCCATTTATGTACAGTGCACCCAATCTGATCAGACCCAGAACAGTGACTGTGATTACCAGGTTTGCCCATTTTGCTGTAGGTGCAGGGCGGCCATTTAGTTGTAGTCCAGTTGAGCTCTTTAGTGCCGCCTTTTTGAGCAATAATTCATGTGTCGTCTTCAGAACAAGTCCTATCTCAATAGGTCAGGTTATCAATAAAATAAAATATCAGAATCTGATTGCAGATCATATCCGGGCTCGGTGCTGCAAATATAAAAAGTACTTTCCGTCCAATTGGGAAGTGTAGGGGATAAAATATTAATTGGGATTTAGTTTTAATTTTTGAAACCCTTCAGCTCTTTCTATAATTTATAAAAAATAACAATTAGAATCAGTGGGTATTTCGCCGCGTTCTTCAGCTCCTCTCTGAATTTAGTCTGGGTCAGGACATAAATACACGTGTTTGTGCAGGAACTGAGAAGCTGCAGCATTCCTCCTGTGGATTCTGTGATATAATACGGCTCATTGGGGGAGTTAGAATAAATGTTTGTAATTCGCTGATAGATGTAAAATACAACCTGCGTCACCCATAACAATATAAAACTACCCGAAATACTGAAGAGTAAAATTATGGATTTCTTTCGGTTCTCCATCTCTGGATCCTTGTGATTCTCTCCATTGCTGCGGACCCTGAGTCCCCTGCGGACTCGTGCGGACACTAAAATATGTCTGACCGTCAGAACATTGAGCAGCAAAATCAAACAGAACGGGAGACAAGGGGTTAAAATGCGGTGAAACATGTCATATGCGGCCCATGCGGGGGAAGTATAGAAGACCTGTTTAGTCACACAAATCCAGTGAACGTTATCAATTATATACGCGTGTTTAAGTGTAAAGTACCTGGGGAGACTCTCCAAACAGCCCAGCACACTCACTGTTCCCAGAACCACAGTCGCCGTTTTCTCGGTACAATATTTTGTTTGCAGCTTCTCACAACAAATGGCCACAAATCGATCAAAGGTGAAAGCGACAGTGAGCCAGACAGAAATCACCGTGGTGGCAAAAATCAGGAAGGTAACGATGCTGCACACGGGAGTAATGTCCAGGAACGAAACCGGGAAATAAATCTCACGAATCCACCTCAATATGACATCAGTGATAACGACCAGGAGATCGGCCGCTGCCATTCCCAGCAGGTAGCGGGTAATACATTTGGTGAGTCCGCACTTTCCTCGGGACAGGATCACAATCGCCAGCAAGTTAACTGTAGGAAAGAGAAACGGAAGCAGAGAAATTACTGATCAGACCTGGAGCCAAAGCAGCAATTTGAGAGGATCTGGGGTGAAATTTCAAGCTTTGTTGCTGCATCAAACGGTGGAAACTGATTCATTGACCTGGGCAGCGTTATCGGACAGAGAAATGTTTAAAAAAAAGACAATTATCAATAATGAATTGGGAAATTGATATAGAAAGTGAATAAAGTGAGCACCGGATCCACTGGAAGGGCTGAGTGAGGGCGCAGTGCCGGTGGGGAAGGGAGAAGGGGGTTTTCCGCACCGGGAATCCAATGGGTTAAATCCGGATTTGAGCTCCAGATGGACGGGAAAGAGCGAGAAGGTCGGGAATGTGGTAGAAGGGGAGGTGCAGCTGGAGACCGAGCCAGTGAGTCCGGTTGGGAGGGAAACAAAGAAAAGGACATGAAGGAGATGAAGGGGAGTCAGGAGCAGATGGTTTGCGGAAGCGGATAAACTGAAGCAACGGATGAGGAGCAGAGGATTCAATGCAACGGGAGCAGAGGCTGGGAGTCACAGGGCGAGACTGTAGGATGGTGTTCGTTGAAATCTAATCTATAGGTCCCAGTAACACAACTCAATTCATAAATTTAACAGTTCCTTTCTATGGATATTTTTCTGGTCGTTGGGTATAAAATGTTTTCAATAAATTTAGTTTGCACATTCAATTAAAATTAAATTAAAATGTATTGATAGAATTAGCCTCATTCTTTATTGATTTAAACTGTCACATAGCTTTTGGAATACAATCCCCTAATAAATCAATGTGATCAAAAAAAGACAACGTATTTTCTTCAAATATATTTAAATTATGTTTATTTATTTAGTCAGTAAATAAGTAAAAGGAACATTCACATAATCAGACTGAGGACCTGATAGCGATAAAAACACGTGGCGCGAGTATAATAAAACTCTCACTATCTGAGAACACCTTCAATTCACATTTCCTCTTCATAATTGTTCTGGAAGTTTCAGCAGCTCATTCCGAAAAATTGTTCACCTCGCTGCTGCTCCCTATCTCTCTGTCTCTCTCTCTCGCTCTCTCTCTCTGTCTCTAGCTTTCTACTCTCCCTTTCCTTCTCCCGTCTCCCTCTGGTTTTCCTTCTCAATCGCGTACTCTATCGCTCGGCTCTATCTCGCCGCGCTCTCTCGTCTCTCTTTCTAAATGCTCCTTTTCACACCCGAGTAAATCCGAATATCCAGCGACTGCTTTCTCTTCACCAGCCCCGTGTTCCAAAGATCCTATTCTTAATGTCAGTTTGTTATAGGTTAAAGGCTCTGTGAATAGTTTAATGTTCCTACAGATCATCCAAGTCTCCATCTGTTCATCTACACTGTTCACTTCATCTACAATGCATGGAATAAACAGAATCGAATGCCTCTTCCAGACACACTTCACAATAATTAAAATTCCTTCTCTTGTAATTATAAAGTACAGCGTTATAGATGGCGGCATTGTACAATTAAAAAAACGGCAACATCACCCCTGCTACTTATAATCTACATATAAATAGAAGGGCTCCTGATTCTAAAAGGTAAAGTGCAAACTGATAAAACATAACTTCTAAACATTGCATTTTACAGTGAATTTGTCCACAGTGAATCAGAGAATAAGATGTGAAAGAATCATCAGCAAACTCAGTTCAGTAGCCAGAATTCTGAAGCGGCGTCAGATACACACACAATGAAATAATATTTCATAACAGTGATAACCAATAAATACATTGAAATCACAGTTAAACTGGACCATGTTATTCAAGAGGGAGGACAGTGCGCTGCCTCCTTGTAACACTGAGACCGTGAGCTTTCATATTATTAATCACTGAAAACACTATGATGAAAAAATATTCCAGGACAGCTTAGTTCCACAACATGAAACTGTTAACAGCTCTGAGACCAGCTCTTAGCCCCGACACCTGATTCGAATATATTCAGTACAGAGAATAATTTAGTCACAATGCCAGTGTTGGATATACAAGGTACATTATAGTTATAATGCAGCTGCTACAAGTCTGAAAGAGCAGAGAATTAGGACATTCCATCAACTGATAGAACAGAACAGGCGGCTGTGTAAAACATGATGGGAGAAAAAAAGTGCCCCGTACAGCAGAACAGAACACCGATTTACACCATTAACAGCTGAGACAACGGCTTACCCGAAACTCCGACGGCTGCAAGAACAGGATAATAAATGTTTTCTATCAGATAGATTACTGGATATCCCATTTCTGTGAGAAGCAGTGATTTCTGTTGATCTGAAAACCGCAACTCCGGTTGGCACTCTGAGCTGATACATTGCAAGGAACTCTGATTTATACAGGGGGTAAATCTCCACTGACACGGTTATACCCCTGACCATTGATATTAGTTACAGTCCACCTGAACAAACACATTTCATCAGCAGCTTTGTCTTCAGTGTAAATGATGACGTGGATATATCACAAACATCTCCAAGTTCAGAACCTTGTCTTAATGAGACCTCTCTTCGGAATAAAGTTAAAAGCTGTGCTCAGAAAGGACTGGTCCAACAACAATGAACGGCTATATTTCTGGTTTTTATATAATTGTATTGACCATGTTCACTCCTGCCGATTCATTTATAAATATTACCGATTTCACCGCGTGTACACTGAACCCAGGAACACAAGCAGACTCGTTTCACTCTGTTCCTGCAGCTTGCCGGTTAAATTATGAATTTTGAGTCTCTGACACGTGAACAGTTAAAGACGACGTTCAGGGTTGCAGCCGAGAAATGACTGTGTGATATGAGGGGACGGACATTGAACGAGCTTCATTGCTATTCCTCTCTCCGTTATTTTACTGCAGATGTTTACCCGTTTATTATCCATTGGTTGACGGCTCCAGTAAAATTGCTCCCGTGTCACCCCGAGCTGAGCTCATGACCCGATTCGACCTCTATCACAATGGCCCCGAGCTTCCCTCGCTCGCCTCCATTCCTTCCTCAGCCTATTGCCATTGAAACCCTGATCAATGCCTCGTCCCCTCTCGGCTCCATTCCTCAGTTCACTCCTGGCCGACCTTCCAAACAGCATCAGGTCCTGCTCGGCTTCACTGGCACTCACTGACGCCCACTTCCTGATCGCTTCACATTTAAAATTTTCATCCTGCGGTTTTAATCCCTTCCTGGCCCAACTCTCCCCATCTCCGCCCTCTCCTCCACACCTGCAGGAAACACACCCGTGAACTTCTCATTCATCGATCATTGGCCTCTTTTGGCGGGACTGCGCTCGTTTGATCAACTCACCTCTCTGATCAAAGCCAGGAGAAGCTTTTCTTCCCACCCTATCACCGTTATATCTGATGTCTCTAAAGGTTCGCAATTGTAAACAATTTTACAACACCAAGTTATAGTCCAGCAATTTTATTTTAAATTCACAAGCTTTCGGAGGCTACCTCCTTCCTCAGGTGAACGATGTGGAAGCCTCCGAAAGCTTGTGAATTTAAAATAAAATTGCTGGACTATAACTTGGTGTTGTAAAATTGTTTACAATTGTCAACCCCAGTCCATCACCGGCATCTCCACATCTAAAGGTTCAATCCTTGGTTTCCTCTTCCTCATCTCCATGCTGCCCTTTGGTGATATTGTGTGCAGATATGGATCAACTTTCAGATGCACGCTGACAAAATCACCGCCTCTCTTGACCCTTCCAATATATTTGTGTTGTCAAAGCAACATTCTGTTTTAGATGAGTGACAATTTCATCCAGTTAAAAATTTGGACGTCATGATCTTTGACCCCACAATCTCGGCCACCGATTCCATGTCCACCACTCTCATTTTGGTTGGTGAGTCCCTCAACAATCATTCAAGTCCTTACTGACCGACAGTGGCTTCCAGCCTCCAGAGCCTGTTGTATATTTTACTTTTTCTTACACCAGGACCTCACCCCTTGCTATCCCTGTCGCCTCCTCCAAACCTGCAGCCACTGCAGCCCAGGCCAAACATTCCGCTCCTCCACCTCTGGCCGCTTGTGCAACATTAGTCCATTTGCTATCCTTCTCACAGCCGTGCCTTCAGCCATATCCTCGCTCCAGAATGTCCTCCCTTTGCCCCTCCATCTCCCTCTACGCCTTTCAGGCCTCAGTCGTGGCTCAATGGTTGTCGTCTTGCTTCTGAGTTAGAAGGTTGTGAGTTCAATTCTCACTCCAGCGATTTGAGCACATAATCCAGGCTGACACTGCAGTGCAGTACTGAGGGAACACTGTGCTGTCGGAGAGACTGGCTTTTGTAAGGTACGTTGAACCGAGGGTCCATCTGCCTTCTCAAGTAGATGTAAAAGACCCAAGGACAATATTCGAGAAGAGCAGGGGCTTTCTCCCAGTGTCTTGGGCAATATTTAGCCCACAACCAACATGACCAAAACCGATCTCATGGTCATTTATCTCATTCCAGTTTGTGGGAATTTGCTTGCGTTCTTCCTAGATTACCAAAGTGAATCCATTTCAAAATGCACTTCATTGATTGTGAAGCGTTTTGGGACCTCCTGGGGTCCTGAAAGGCGCTTTACAGAGGCAAGTTCATTCCTTCTTTCACACATTCTATGAACGCCATCTTTCGCTTTATGGTTTGGTCATCCCTCCAATTATCTCCTTCTGTGGCCGGGGTTCCATGCTTGTCTGATTATACCTCAGTAAATCGCCTTACCATATTTATCAATGTTGTATCCGCTGTATAAATACAAGTAGTTATTGTTATATTTTACCATTCTTTACTCTTTTCATCCCACCATTGGTGGCCATTCCTTCAGACATTTCAACTCTACTCTCTTTAAACCAAACCTATCCCCTCAGTCTCTCCATTTACTGATCCTC
The DNA here is from genome assembly GCF_035084215.1 of Heptranchias perlo. Lineage (NCBI taxonomy): Eukaryota > Metazoa > Chordata > Chondrichthyes > Hexanchiformes > Hexanchidae > Heptranchias > Heptranchias perlo. The sequence continues at coordinate 1,725,250 of NW_027139666.1, forward strand.
CTTTTACACCCTCCCTGTACCCACTATTTGTCCAAGGTTTTCGCCAGTCCTCTTGATATCTTTTTAATGTTTTAGTGCCCGTTGTTACCCGCTGCTCATTGCAACCTCTTGGGAATGTTTATTACATTAAAGTCGGTAAGTGAATGCGAGTCTTTGTTGACGTTCATTGGAATGTGTTCATTGTTTGTCCACTGGATGAGCAAAAGTAATTTCTGGGCTCAATATACTTGTACCGGAAAGTGATTTATGTAATAGACGGAATTGTTAAGATAAATCAACATTGGTAACTATTCGTGGACACTGTTTTGTTCGAAGAACATAACTCGGCTTACCTACAGCCATCGCATTGAAATAGACCGCATTCTGGAGTGTGGATATGGGTGAAGGCACGGCTGTGAAAAGTGGGGCAAATGGACAGCGGAGCCTGCCTTTACGGAATTATCCATCGAAGATGAAACCAGCTACAGTGACTAGGATGAAGGTCTATTCGTTATTTGCCTTTTTTCTCTTTGTTTACATCCCGTTTTACTGCTTTCTCGGGCTGCTGACAAGAGCACAGTGAGCAGTTTGGACGCCCCATTACAGAAACAACATTAAACCCACAGAAAGCACAATATAGATTCTCTGGAATGAGGCCAGGGAAGGAAAACTGTATGGCGAAAGATTTGAAATACCGGGATTATTTCCACTGAAATAGAGACGAGAAGGCTGAGATTTTAATTCATGAAGGTTTCTTTATTCATTCATGGAGGTCGGCGTCGCTGGCGAGGCCAGCATTTATTGCCCATCCCTAATTGACATTGAGAAGATAGTGATGAGCCATCTTCTTGAACCGCTGCAGTCCGTGCGGTGAAGGTTCTCCCACATTGTTGTTGGGAAAGGAGTTCCAGGATTTTGACACTGCGACGATGAAGAAACGGCGATATATTTCCAAGTCGGGATGGTTTGTGACTTGGAGGGGGACGTGCAGGTGGTGTTGTTCCTATGCGCCTCCTCTCCTTGTCCTTCTAGGTGGTAGAGTTTGTGGGTTTGGGTGGCGTTTTTGAAGAAGCCTTGGCGAGTTGCTGCAGTGCATCTTCTAGATGGTACGCACTGCAGCCACAGTGCACCAGTGTTGGAGGGAGTGAATGTTTAGGGTGTTGGATGGGATGCCAATCAAGCTTGCTGCTTTGTTCTGGATGATGTTGAGCTTCTTGAGTGTTCTTGGAGCTGCTCTCATCCAGGCAAGTGGAGAGTATTCCATCACACTTCTGACATATGCCTTGTAGATGTTCGAAAGTGTTTGGGGAGTCAGGAGGTGAGTCACTCGTCGCAGAATACCCAGCCTCCGACCTGCTCTGATAGCCACTGTACTTATGTGGCTGGTCCAGTTATGTTTCTGGATATTGGTGACCCCCAGGATGTTGATGGTCAAGTGGAGGTTATTAGACTCTCTCTTGTTGACAGGCACTTGTCTGACGTGAATGATATTTGCATCTTTTCAGCCCAAGCCTGGATGTTGTCCAAGTCTTGCTGCTTGCAGGTACGGACTACTTCATTATATGTGGTGCTGCGAATGGAACTGAACAGTGTACAATCATCAGCGAACATCCCCACTTCTGACCATACGATGGACGGGAAAGTCATTCATGAAGCAGCTGAAGATCGTTGGGCCTAGGACACTGCCCTGAGGAATGCCTGCCGCAATGTCCTGGGGTTGAGATGATTGGCCTCCAAAAACCACTGCCATCTTCCTTTGAGCGAGGTATGACTCCAGCAACTGGAGATGTTTCCCCCGATTCTCATTGCCTCAAATTTCACTCGGGCTCCTTGATGCCACACTTGGTCAAATGCTGCCGTGATGTAAAGTGCAGTCACTCTCACCTCGCCTCTGGAAATCATCTCTTTTGTCCATGTTTGGACTAAGACTGTAATGAGGTCTGGAGCCAACTGGTCCTGGCAGAACCCAAACTGAGCATCGGTGAGCAGGTTATTGGTGAGTAAGTGCCGCTTGATAGCACTGTCGACGACACCTTCCATCACCTTGCTGATGATTGGGAGTGGACTCACAGGGCGGTAATAGGCTGGATTTGATTTGTCCTGCTTTTTGTGGACAGGACATACCTGGGCAATTTTCCACATTGTCGGGTAGATGCCAGTGTTGTAGCTGTACTGGAACAGTTTGGCTAGAGGCGCAGCTAGTTCTGGAGCACAAGTCTTCAGCACTACAGCTGGTATGTTTTCGGGTCCCATAGCCTTTGCTGTATCCAGTGCACTGAGCCGTTTCTTGATAACACGTGGAGTGAATCGAATTGACTAAGACTGGCTTCTGTCATGGTGGAGATCTCCGGAGGAGGCCAAGATGGATCATCCACTCGGCACTTCTGGCTGAAGATGGTTGCAAACGCTTCAGCCTTGTCTTTTGCACTCATTTGCTGGACTCCCCCATCATTGAGGATGGGATGCTCACGAAGGCTTCTCTTCCCGTTAGTTGTTTAATTGTCCACCACCATTCATGACTGGATGTGGCAGGACTGCAGAGCTTTGATCTGATCCGTTTTTTTGTGGGATCGATTAGCTCTGTCTATAACATGTTGCTCCTGCTGTTCAGAATGCATGTCGTCCTGTGTTGTACCTTCACCAGGGTGGCACCTCATTTTTTCTAATTCATCGACTGGGGACCAAGTTTGTGATTCAGGACCGGGATGTGCAGAAAAAAACAATTCATCCACCAAAAGTGTCGTTTAAATGACATTTGAAGTAAACTAAATACCAGGAGGGAGATAGCATATCTCCCCGAGGTTACATTTCTCTAGATGGCGATATAGAAACACAAAATCTCTCTTGATAATATAGAAATTGGTGAAATGCTCAAGAACATTGCGTTGTTCGGCACTGGCACTCTTGTTCATGGGTTGGGGACGGTGCATTATGCCCGGGAGACAGATAAATGTTCTAAACCTTCACCATTGTGTCGATACTGGAGTCCTCATCTACGGTTTGGAAGGTGTCTCGCTGGCCCTGAAATGAACAGTGCAATTGGTCAGGCATTCAATCGATCGGCTTAAAATTTGGTGAGAGATCGGCGAAATTCTATTGGCAGATGAACGGCAGCAGACGGGCAAAATTCCAAAATGTTTTTTTTCCAGTGGGCGATCGTTAATGGGAAATATTGCGCCAATCTAAATGATTTTGACTGCCTGCTAACTGTTATATTTTCAGATGAAGTTATCAGCTCAAGTTAATGCTGTTTTTTTTTAAAACAAGGAGAGATTCGTGAGCTGCAGTATAGAAATAGGAGATGCTGGAATTGCATCGATGGAGAGGAAAATCGGGAGGGGTGTACAATGGGCGGCCGAATCCATATCGCGCGTTTTATGCCTCTGCAAAATCAAAAAAGCCAGTAGCATTTTCCGATAGGCACAGCAAAGAAAAAGGGCAAATTTACATTCCAGACGGGATACACAGATGTCTGGTGCAAGACATGCAAACCGGACACTGGGTCAGTGGGGAAATAGAATATTATCTTGTATACACAATAATGTTCTCCGTGTTCCACACTTAAACCTAAAGCTAATCCGTCACTGCTGTATACTGTCTAAATAGTAGTATGTTTACACATGTGCAGCCACAATCCTCCCAACTAATCTCTGTTATTTTGCTTCATTTCCTAGAGGGACGTAACCCTAAAGCGCACAGCTCAAAGATTCCTGTTCGAATGGGAATTAATCGTTCAGCCCGCTGAGGCAAACTCAGATCCGTTTAATGCGCTCTCATTACATACTTTTTGTTTGCCGTTTTAGGACACATTGAGATATGATTGAAAATAGATTTGGTGCGATAGATATTAACTTACAGGACAAGATAATTGTGATGTTAAAAAGCACAAGAAGATCCTGAGAGAATGCGACAAAATATTTCGATACATCTTTCCAGGAGGAGCAAAGAGCACGAAGAAAGACAATATCAAAGGCAAGAAATAAACCGCCAGGGCGATTTCTAACTTACGTCTTTCTTTTGCTGTGTTAGTAGGTTAAGGCCAGCGTCTAAATGAAACAAAGCAAAGAAAATAATGCACTGCCTTTTATTACTTAAAACCGTTTCCTCTTTTATTAAAGAGTTTTCTTTCTATGGTTGGTCTCTCCTCCAGAGGAAGTTTTATGAAATCACCATATGAATGGGATACAATCTCCGCCGCCAAGAATGGGGAGTATCTGGACCTTGGCAACCAGCAATGGATCTTTCACTGTCCACTAGGAAGTGAATGAGCCTCCTTCGCAGGGCTTCCCTTCCCAATTGCTCCCTTCTTCCAGGAAATGGATGGAATGGCCAAGGTGTCCATAAGGAAGAGGAGTAGATGTGCGGCTTGATATTTTAGGAATATCACAAAGGTAGCGGTAATGTGTCAAGTGCAGAGTTGCTGTATGGTCACAATGATTGCTTCACTGTATCACCGTTCACTTTTGAATATTAATATATATTCATCCATGATGATAGTTTTATGACGGAAAGAAAGAAAGAATTTGCATTGATATAGCGACTTTCACAACCCCATGGCGTCCCAAAGCACTTTACAACCAATGAAGTATTTTTGCAGCGGAGCCGCTGTAGTAATGTAAGGAGATGCATGAGACAATTTGCCCACAGCAAGATCCCAAAGCCAGCAATGAGACAAATGCCCAGCTAATCTGTTTTACTGTTGTTGGTTGCGGAATAAACATTGCCCAGGACACTGGGACAGCTCCCCTGTTTTTCTATGAATGGTGCCAATGGGATCCTTTACATTATCAGGAGCACAGGGGAGAAGTTTGAATGACACTTCTGAAGGTCGGAAGTTCCCACAATGCAGTTGTCCCTCAGGAAGAGGCGACCCCGACGAAATCAGAACCAATCTTGGTTCGAAATCCGGAAGTCGTGGGTTTTAACTCCAGTCCAGAAACTGGAGCATAACATTTAGGCTGACACTTTAGTAGAGGGAATGCTGCACTGTTTGAAAAGCTATATGTTCAGGATGAGACTTTAAACTGTTGCCCTCTCTGACCTCTCAATTAGACGTAAAATATTTCAAGGTACTATTTGAAATAGGCAATAGAGTTTATCCGAGATGCTGGCCGACATTTATTGCTGAAACTGAATGTTTGGTTCCTTATCTCGTTGTTGTTTGTAAGTCATTGCTTTGTTCAAATTGGCTTCTGCTTATTTGGGTGTTGTGTCTGTGCAACTGCGCGTGTGCATTTTGTTTGGATGTGTGCCTGTGTGTCTGTGTGATTGGGTGTGTATACGTCTATGTGTGTGTCGACGTGTGTCGATGTTTATGTGTATGAGTGATTCTATGTGTGTGTCTTGTGTTATTGTGTGTGCTTGTATGAGAATGTGAGAGTGCTGGTGGGTGTGTGTCTGTGTGAGAGAGTATTTGAGTGTGAGAATATTTGTGTGTGTGTTTGTGTGAGAGCGCTTGTGTGTGTGTCTGTATGTGAGTGAGAGAGAGTGCTTTTTCCGTGTGTGAGTGCTTGTGTTATGGTGTATGTGCTTTATTGTGAATGGGTGAGTGTGTGTGTGAGAGTATTTGATCGTGTGAATATGTGTTTATGTGTTCTAGTGCGTATTTGTGTCTGTGTGTATGAACGAGAGTTTGAGTGTGAGTGTTTGAGCGTGAATGTGTGTTTGTGTATCTGTGTGTGTGGGTGTTTTGGTGCGTTTATGTCTATGTGTGTGTTGTCTGTGTGTCTTTGTATACATGTGTATCTGTGTGTGTGTGTGTGTGTTTGTGTGTATTTGTGCATTTGTGTATTCGTGTGTGCCTGTGTGAGTATTTCAGTCGATTGTTATTGAATGGGAAAGGGAACAGGTTGGGGGTTTTACCGGTCTATGTTAAGATACCGCTTTAAAACTAAAGTTATTGCACAGACACAGAACAGGGAGAACCTTCCCCCACCCCCGGCTTTATTATGAAGGCATCGACGCTTCACTTGAAATTGAAAACCTGCCTGAGCAAATCCTAGACCAGGAAAGTTAGGCAGTGTACCAAGTTAGGGGGTTTGGATCTATGGCTGCAAGTACAGGACAATCAAATCAGTGTTGAATGATAACTATGTAATGTAACTATAAAACATGACAATTGTCACATAGAATGGTTGGAAAAGGCCTATAAAATGTGGATGATGGAACAGATACTTTGGAATTCGATTAAGGTCTGAGCAACCCTGAAAATCCCGAGCTTGAAACTTTAACGTGTTTAGTTCGGATTCTCCGGCTAAAAGCTCACAAGGTTTTGCCGTAAATGCTGTTGTTAAGTGGATGTTTAATTATTGTTAATAGTAATTATTGAATGCTGACTAAATCAGTAGCACCGAACATTGAATGCTACGGACTCTATTATTTTGAGGAGCAGATGATCAGTAAGAAAACCCCTCGTCTAACAGTTTGCGTCTGGATGTTATTTCAGTTGGGTTTGTGGTCCAATTTAGCAAAATAATGAATGATAAAATTGACAAATCAACTGCTAATATTCTCACCTCATTTCTCCGCTGCTTCTCCACTTCCTGAGAGGAAAGACGAACTTTTAGAAATTTGGACCTCATTACTGGCTTACAAAATAGGAACACGAGAAAAGTCACGGAGCAAAAATGGTCTTCGGGCCACGGAAATGATTCCCTCCAGTACCATAACTGTCCCGTCACAACATTCAACTGTATTATGAACAAACCCAAACAGTATAATTTTAACCTAAGCCGCCGGGCGGGTTCGGATAGGATGGCTGGTTTACTCGCCACCCGATATTGCTCTCCAATGACCGGTGGAGGCGGTCAGGTTTAGGGAGGGAATTCCGGCCGCCAGTGGTGGTTCGAAGGAAGTGGGGGGTGCACAAGATGCAACTGTTAGGAGCGCAGAGACATTAAGTTTAACTTTATGGAGGGTGGAAGGCGGGAGGCTGGCCAGGAGAGCATTGAAATAATTGATTCTGAAGATAACAAAAGCATGGACCAGGTTTTTAACAGCAGATGCGCGGAGGTAGGGGATAAGACAGGCAATATTACGGAGATGGAAATAGGCAGTCATTGTATGGAGCTGCCATTGGGTGAGATGCTCAGCTCAGGGTCAAAGAGCGCGGCATGGTTGCTTGCAAACCAGCGAGAGACAGAGGCGAGGGAAGGGATGGAATCGGTTTGTAGGGAACGAAGTTTGTGCAGGGGGCCAAGGACAATGGCTCATCCAAACAAGAAGTTTGACAACACAGAGGTAATGGAGTGGTTGAGAGAGGTGGTTGTGAGGGAGAGCTGTTTTTCTCCAGCATACTTGTAGAATCTGACGCAGTTGTTTTGGATGATGTCATCGAGGGGCAGCATGCAGATGAGAAATAGGAGGTGACGAAGGATATATGCTTGGGGTGTCCAGACGTAATAGTGCAGGGGCATGAAGAGCAGCCATTGCAGGCTATTCTCCGGTCAACGACTGAATTGATTAGAGTGGAACCAGACGAGGGCAGTCCCGCCCAGCTGGACAGCGGAAGAGAGGCGTTGGAAAAGGGTGTTGTGGTCAATCGTGTCAAAGGCTGCAGAGAGGTCGAGGAGGATGAGGAACGATCAATGCATCACCGTCACAGTCAGGTTGAATGTTATTTGTGACATGTTTTATGGCCGTTTCAATCCTGTGTCAGGAGTGGAAACCAGATTGGAAAGGTTCAAATATTGAGTTGCAGGCAAGATGGGCCCGCATTAGGGAGGCAACAACACGTGCAAGGACTTCGGAGAGGAAAGAAAGGTTGGAAATTGGGCGGTAGTTTGCAAGGGTAGTGGGGTCAAGGGTGAGCATTGAGGAGGGGTGATGACAGCAGATTTGAAAGGGAGGAGACAAAATCTGAGGAAAGTGAAACGTTTACAGTATCATCTGGCATAGAGGCCAGGAAGGAAAGTTGGGTGGTCAGCAGTTTATTGGGAATTGGGACGAGAGATCAGGAGTGGGTCTGATGGAAAAGAGGAGCTCAGAAAGGGGACAAGAGGAGAGAGCAGACGATAGATGAAGATGAAAGTTCAGTGCTATAGCAGGTGGAGCTTTGGGGGCAGTTTGGCTTGTTGGACAAGGGGAAGGAGAGACTCGACAGACTCGAAGCAGCTGAACGGATGGTCTCAGTCTTGCAGACAAGGTACTCCTCGAGCTCCACTCACTTGTTGTTGGTGTTGAGAGTGTTGGGGGTGGAGAAGAGGGGTTTAAGGAGATAGAAAATCCATAAGCCCCTCTCACTTGTTGTTGGGTGTGAAAGTGGAGGGGGCAGAAGAGAATGGTTCAAGGAGACAGAAAGTCCATGAGCTCCTCTCACTTGTTGATGATGAGAGTGGAGGGGGCAGAGGAGAGGGGTTTAAGGAAACAGGAAGTCCATGAGCCCCTCTTACTTCTTGTTGATGATGAGAGTGGAGGGGACAGAGGAGAGGGGTTTAAGGAAACAGGAAGTCCATGAGTCCCTCTCACTTCTTGTTGATGATGAGAGTGGAGGGGACAGAGGAGAGGGGTTTAAGGAAGCAGGAAGTCCATGAGCCCCTCTCACTTCTTGTTGATGATGAGAGTGGAGGGGGCAGAGGAGAGGGGTTTAAGGAAACAGGAAGTCCATGAGCCCCTCTTACTTCTTGTTGATGATGAGAGTGGAGGGGGCAGAGGAGAGGGGTTTAAGGAAACAGGAAGTCCATGAGCCCCTCTTACTTCTTGTTGATGATGAGAGTGAAGGGGGCAGAGGAGAAGGGTTTAAGGAAGCAGGAAGTCCATGAGCCCCTCTCACTTCTAGTTGGTGGTGAGAGTGGAGGGGGCAGGGGAGAGGGGTTTAAGGAGACAGGAAGTCCATGAGCCCCTCTTACTTCTTGTTGGTGGTGAGAGTGAAGGGGGCAGAGGAGAAGGGTTTAAGGAGACAGGAAGTCCATGAGCCCCTCTTACTTCTTGTTGGTGGTGAGAGTGAAGGGGACAGAGGAGAAGGGTTTAAGGAGACAGGAAGTCCATAGCCCCTCTTACTTCTTGTTGGTGGTGAGAGTGAAGGGGGCAGAGGAGAAGGGTTTAAGGAGACAGGAAGTCCATGAGCCCCTCTTACTTCTTGTTGGTGGTGAGAGTGAAGGGGGCAGAGGAGAAGGGTTTGAGGAGACAGGAAGTCCATTAGCCCCTCTTACTTCTTGTTGGTGGTGAGAGTGAAGGGGGCAGAGGAGAAGTGTTTAAGGAGACAGGAAGTCCATGAGCCCCTCTCCCTTGTAATTGTGGTGAGAGTAGAGGGAGAAAGAGAGTCGGGTTTAAGGAGACAGGAAGTCCATGAGTCCCTCACGCTTGTTGTTGGCGGTGAGAGTGCAGAGGGCAGGGGAGAGGAGTTTAAGGAGACAGGAAGTCCAGGAGTCCCTCAAATTGTTGCTGGTGAGAATGGAGGTGACAGGGAGAGGGGTTTAAGGAGGCAGGAAGTACATGAGCCCATCTCACTTGTTGTTGGCGGTGAGAGCGGAGCGGGCAGGGAAGAGGGTTTTAAGGAGACAGAAAGTCCATGAGCCACTTTCACTTGTTGTTGGCACTTGAGTGGAGGGGACAGTGAGATGGGTTAAGGGGACGGTTTCGTGGACAAAAAGAGCTGAGGATTATTTTTGCACTCCAGGACTTCCCAGGAGTAATGAGCAGTTTTGGCAGAGGATTTCAGGGCCCGATAATGCTTTCTGTGATCCACCCAGGTCTGTGATCAATGGCGAGAACGGTTGTTCGCCATAAGCGTTTTAATCTGTGTCCCTTGCATTTATGGAAACAAAGATAGGGGCCCTACCACGGGAATCGACCAGGGTGGGAGAAGTTAGGAGTTTTACTGGGGAATAGGGCATAAAAGGTGGAGGCCAGCGTGTGATTGAAGCTGCAGAAGTATGGTGGCTACTGGAGGGCCAAAGGATACACAGTTGGGAGTTTGAAAGTGCCGTTATAAGTGACTGAGGGCATAGTTTTTTTTGCAGAGGCGGACACAGGAGGAAGTGGGTTGGAAGGCGGCAGGGGGTGTGACTAGTGAGCGGTATGTGTTGAGCAAAATTAGCGGCATATACCCTGGTGGATCGAATGGCCTTTTCCGGTGCTGTAAATACGATGTAATTCTACATACAAGTGCAGCAACTCGCCAAGATTTCTTCGACAGCACCTCCCAAATCCGCGACCTCGATCACCTAGAAGGATAAGGGCAGCAGGCACATGGGAACAACACCACCTGCATATTCCCCTCTGAGTCACACACCATCCCGACTTGGAAATATATCGCCATTCCTTCAACCTTACTGGGTCAAAATCCTGGAACTCCCGACCTAACAGCACCGTGGGAGAACCTCCACTACACTGACTTCAGCGGTTCAAGAAGGCGGCTCACCACCACCTTCTCAAGGGCAAACAGGCAATAAATGCTTGCCTTGACAGCGACGCCCAAATCCCACAAATAATTTATATTAGGGAAAGGTTAAGTGAGAACAGTTGGTCACATAACTCAGAGAAGAGACGGCAGGGTGAGCTGAGATGCGGGTTGAAGTCACCGAGGAGGAGAAGTCGTTCAGTGTAGAAGCTGAGGGACGAAAACTGTCAAGGAAATTTAACCTGGGGCATATGTGCTCAAATGAGGAGAAGTTGACCGAGGAGTCGCGGCACAGACTAAGGTGTTATTTGGTTATAAGTGTCACACCGCAACCGCAGCGGTTTGGGTGGGGCAGCTGGTAGAAGGTATAGACAGACGGGGAGGCTTCAGTAAGGGGGAAGTTGTCATCAGCCATGATCGAAGTTACCGGCAAGTCCATGTTATCAATACAACATCCTTAATAAGATCAGGGATGGCAAAGGCCTTGTTTGCAAGTGAACGGAAATTCTGGAGGGACGGTAATCGTTGATCCGCTGGCAGAGTTCACAGGGTTAGCGGTGGGAGGGAAGACTGGGGTAGGAAGGAGTTTAGTCAATGTTAGAGCTTGGCAGGAGTGCTCAGAGTGATGTCAGAGCAGACTACAGTACATTAAAAGCAAAACACTGCTGATGCTGGAAATCTGCAATAAAAACAGAAAAGTCAGGAGAAGCTCAGCAAATCAGGCAGCAACTGTGGAGAAAGAAACAAAATTAACGTTTCCGGTCGGAGACCTTTCGTCAGAACTGGAAGATGTTGAAAGATTTAAGTTTTTGAGCAAGTACTGAGCCAGGGAAAGGGGTGCAGGAAGGTGGGTGCGGGGGAGGAAAGAACAAAAAGGAAGGTCTGTGATCGGGTGGAGGGCAGGAGTGATCAAATGACAAAGGGGATGATGGTGTAAGGTAAGGAAGGTGGTAATGGGACATGTTAAGAAACAACAGACTAATCAGGAGTAGCTGAAAATTGCATCAGAAGAATCATTCCCAGCACTAGCTGACCAAAAATGGGAACATTGGTTATGATCTGAAGTTATTGAAATCAATGTTGAGTCCGGAAGATTGTAAAGTGCCTAAATGAAAAATGAGGTGCTGTTCCTCAAGCTCACGCTGAGCTTCCTTGGAACAGTGTAAGAGGCCGAGGACAGAGAGGTCAGAGTGGGAAGGGGAACTAAAATGGCAAGCGACCAGCAGGTCAGGGTCACGCTTGCAGAAAGAGCGGAGGTGTTCAGAAAAGCGATCATCCAGCATGTGTTTGATCTCCCCAGTGGAGATGAGACCGCGTTGTGTGCAGCGGATACGGTATACTAACTTGGGAGAATTACAAGGAAACCACTGTTTAACCTGTAAGGTGTGTTTGAGACCTTGGATGGTGGGAAGGGAGGAGGTGAAGGGACAGGTGTTGCATCTCCTGCGCTCATACGGGCAGGTGCCGTGGGGAGGAGAGTGGGTGTTAGGGGCGATGGAAGAGTGGACTCGGGTGTCGCAGAGGGAACGGTACTGTACAGTACAGTTTGATCAGCACCTTCTCTGACTTGTATTCTACTGTTTTAGGTTGTGTCGTTCAACATTCTGTGGGCTTTAATGATGATGTTCTGCACTGGCTGGATAGGATGAGCATCAGGTCTGCGAAGATTTCGGTCATTTCCAACTTCGCCTTTCTGTCCATGATCTCCTTACAGTTACAGTCCGAGATGAGTTGTCCAGTGCTAGATGAATGAACAGATAATACATGTTTAACTTACCTTTCTTTTTTTCCAGAAGCAAACACCCAACAGAGTAAGGATGAAAATCAGAACCACAACAGAGCCAACAGCTGCCTCCAACCCAGAGGATTTATCTAAATGATAAAAAGGAACAGAGTGCAACATAGTTAACCAATAGCTTCTACACGAAATAAATAATCTGCGGCATAATGAAACAAAACATAGGCACAGGGTTGCTGTGGAATCCGGGGTGAGTTCAAAATAGATGTAAAAGATAAAAGGTTGAGATGACGCAGTGTTTCCAACCCGAGTGATCATTTTATTTTAGTGATTTCTTGGTTTGCACCGTTTCGTGCCTAAGTCTCTGATACTCCAAGTCTGTCTCTTCACCTGTCTTTAATTCTGATAAATGTTACGTATAAAAGCAATGCCACAAAATCATGGAATCCGAAATGAGGTCGGCAATGTTTTGTCACATGGTGAAATCATTATCCACCTGGAAAACGTGACACTGCTCAACGCTCAATTTTCATTGCTCGATTAATTAATTGCCTGATTTATTCATTGATTCCTTCCTTCGATAATAACTGGAACTGTGAACAGGTAAGTATTTAATTCTTTCCAGCTAACAACAAAAATAAACACTGGTGGGATGGAAATTAATAAGTTTAATTCTGTAAACTTTGGAATGATCATCGAATCATAGAATATTAGAAAGATTACAGCACGGAAAGAGGCCATTCGACCCATCGAATCCGTGCTGGCTCTATGCAAGAGCAATCCAGCTAGTCCCACTCCCCCGCCCTACCCCAGCAGCACTGCATTTTTTTTCCTTTCATGTACTTATCCAGTTCCCTTTTGACGGCCATGATTGAATCTGCCTCCACCACCCCCTCGGGCAGTGCATTCCAGATCCCAAACAATCGCTGTGTGAAAAAGTTTTTCCTCATGTCACCTTTGTTTCTTTTGCCAATAACCTTAAATTTATGTCCTCTGGATTTTGACCCTTCCGCCAAAGGGAACAGTTTCTGTCCATCAACTCTGCCTAGACCCATCATGATTTTGAATACCTGTATCAAATATTCTCGCAACCGTCTCTGAACGAAGGAGAACAACCCCATTTATCCAAGTAACTAAGGTCACTCATCCCTGGAATCATTCTAGTAAATCAATTGGTCAAACCTGCAAAACTGCGGAGAGAACATATGAGGTGACGTTTCAGGCGCTGACCTTGGTCAGAACTCACCTGCTCTCTCCACAGACGCTGACTGACGTACTGTATGTTTGCAGCATCTGCAGTTTGTTTGTCTTTATCTTACAAGGTTAAATTACCTTTTGTTACAGATCGTAGCGTGGACGTTATTCTTTTCTCAGCTTGCCTGGGAGTGAACCTGGACTATTACATGATCGGTAAGGCACTACAGAACACAACTAGAGAATTAAACTGTTCATCGGAATGAGAGAAATAAAACCAATGAACGTTGGTGCTTTAGTTCCTTCTTCAGTAACATGATAAATAGCGAATATTTAATGAAATAAGCGTTAGAGGGCCTTTTGGGGGTAATTTACACGCCATTTTAAGCGTTAAATGCAACACCTGAAGCAGATTAAAAATGAAAAACAAACACTTTTTTTCCTGTGGTCGGATGAACAGAGTCACAGTGTGAATCTCACTCACCTTTTACAGTTATATGTACAGGGTCACTCTGAGCCGACGTGAGCAGCCTTCCCCTCACATCCCCTTTATACAGACAGGTGTATTTTCCTCCATCGGCGTGATCCATCATCGTGATGGTGAAGTTGACAGAATTGTTCCGTGCAGCAGCAGTTTGGATATCCGAGTAATTCGCTTCTCCGAATCTGTACAAGTGAAATGTGAAGCCAGGAAGGTCCCGGGGGTTTGTACAGATAAAGGTGACGTTTGCACCCTTCACAACAAGACTAGAATCCACTGATATATTTGGTTTGGATAGACCTGTAATTCGAAAGGAACAAGCAGTGACGATCGATTTCAATGCAACAAACTGTCAGACAACTGGGTACAACCGTCCAGAGTAATGCCACCAAACTCCACACATTGCGGCCAGTCCTGCGGCTGAACATTTCATGGATGAGGTTAACCAACTTTTCAACACTTGGGTAAGCTTCATATTCAGTATCCGAGTACCCTGGCAGTTGTCTCAGGCACTGTTCAATAAACGAACAACGGGGAGTAGTGGGTGAGCAGAATGGACTTTTGTAAAACAGACAACTTTCATTCACTGATTTTTTTCGATTGTGGAGATTTTCGCAATAAAAATATGGCACAAGAGCTCCAACAAGTGCGGATCAACCATCTCTTTAACATTCCATCCGATTACCTTTGCCGAATCCCCGACCATCAACGTCTTTGGGATCGACATTTACCAGACACTCAACTGGGCCAGCAACATAGATGCTATGGCGACGAGAGCAGATCAGAGGCTGCGTACTCTGCGGCGAGTGACTCACCTCCTGATTCCCCAAAGCCTCTCCACCACTTACAGGGTGTAAGAAATGAGTCCCTCGCATTGATCCTTGTGGCATCCCACTAGTTACATGTGGCATGCCAACCGGAAAATGAATCTTTTATTCCTAATCTCTGTTTCCTGTCCGTTATCCAATCGTCAGTCCATGCATATGTTACTCCCAATCCCATGAGCCTTAATCTTGTGTAACAACCATTTATCTGGCATCTCATCGTAGGCTTTTTGAAAATCCAAATATACTGAATCCACTGGTTCCCTTCATGTACCTTGCTAGTTACGCCCTCAAATAACCAGTAGATTGTTAAACATGATTTCCCTTGCGGAACCACAAGAGATGGGTGAGATCCTGAATGAATATTTCACATCGGTATTTACGGTTGAGAAAGGCATGGATGTTAGGGAACTTTGGGAAATAAATGGTGATGTCTTGAGGAGTGTACATTTTATAGAGAGGGAGGTGCTGGAAGTGTAAACGCGCATCAAGGTAGATAACTCTCCGGGACCTGATGAAATGTATCCCAGGATGTTATGGGAGGTTAGGGAGGAAATTGCGGGTCCCCTAGCAGAGATATGTTAATCATCCACCGCTACAGGTGAGGTGCCTGAAGATTGGAGGGTAGCAAATGTTGTGCCCTTGTTTAAGAAGGGCGGCAGGGAAAAGCCTGGGAACTACAGACCGGTGAGCCTGACATCTGTAGTGGGTAAGTTTTTAGAGGTTATTCTGAGGGACAGGATCTACAGGCATTTGGAGAGGCAGGGACTAATTAGGAACAGTCAGCATGGTTTTGTGAGAGGAAAATCATGTCTCACGAATGTGATTGAGTTTTTTGAAGGGGTAACCAAGAAGATAGATGAGGGCTGTGCAAAAGACGTGGTATACATGGACTTCAGCAAAGCCTTTGAGAAGGTACCGCATGTTAGGTTGTTAGCTAAGGTTAAATCTCATTGGATCCAAGGTGAGGTAGCCAATTGGATACAAAATTGGCTTGACGACAGAAGACAGAGTGTGGTTGCAGAGGGTTGTTTTAAAACTGGAGGCCTGTATCCAGCGGTGTGCCTCAGGGATCGGTGCTGGGTCCGCTGTTATTTGTTATTTATATTAATGATTTGGATGAGAATTTAGGAGGCATGGTTAGTAAGTTTGCAGATAACACCAAGATTGGTGGCATTGTGGACAGTGAAGAAGGTTATCTGGGATTGCAACGGGATCTTGATAAATTGGGCCAGTGTGCCGATGAATGGCAGATGGAGTTTAATTTAGAAAAATGTGAGGTGATACATTTTGGTAGATCGAATCTGGCCAGGACCTACTCCGTTAATGGTAGGGCGTTGGGGAGAGTTATAGAACAAAGAGATCTCGGAGTACAGGTTCATAGCTCCTTGAAAGTGGAGTAACAGGTGGATAGAGTGGTGAAGCAGGCATTCGGCATGCTTGGTTTCATTGGTCAGAACATTGAATGCAGGAGTTGGGATGTCTTGTTGAAGTTGTACAGGGCATTGGTGAGTCCACACTTGGAGTACTGTGTACAGTTCTGGTCACACTATTATAGAAAGGATATCATTAAACTAGAAAGAGTGCAGAAAAGATTTACAAGGATGCTACCGGAACTTGATGGTTTGACTTATAGGGAGAGGTTAGACGGACTGGGACTTTTTTCCCTGGAGAGTAGGAGATTAAGGGGTGATCTTATAGAAGTCTATAAAATAATGAGGGGCATAGATAAGGTAGATAGTCAAAATCTTTTCCCAAAGGTAGGGGAGTCTATAACGAGGGGGCACAGATTTAAGGTGAGAGGTGAGAGATACAAAAGGGTCCAGAGGGGCAATTTTTTCACTCAAAGGGTGATGAATGTCAAGGAACGAGCTGCCAGACGCAGTAGTGGAGGCGAGTACAATTTTGTCTTTTAAAAAGCATTTGGACAGTTACATGGGTAAGATGGGTATAGAGGGATATGGGCCAAGTGCAGGAAATTGGGACTAGCTTAGTGGTATAAACTTGGCGAGATGGACATGTTGAGCCGAAGGGCCTGTTTCCATGTTGTAACTTCTATGATTCTATGATTCTATGATTTCATAAAACCGTGCTGATTCCGGTTAATCACATTATGATTCTCTAAGTGCCCTGTTAGTACGGCATTAATAAGAGATGTGAGCATTTTCCCGACTACTGATGTCAAGCTAATAGGCCTGCAGTTCCTTGTTTTCTACCTTCCCTCCTTTCTTGAATAACATTTGCTGCCTTCTAATCCACGGGGACCGTTCTGGATTCTGGGGAATCCTGGATGAACCAAACCAGTGCACCCACTATCCCAGGAGCCACCTCTTTTGAAACTCCAGGATATGGGCCAACAGGTCTTGGAGATTTGTCAGATTTTATTACCATTAATTTCTCCAGCACTTTTTCTTTACTAATCTTAATCACTTTAAGTTCCCCACTCTCATTAGCCCCTTGGTTCCACATTGTTTCCGATATGTTTTTGTGTCTTCTGCTCTGAAGGCAGATACAACATATTTGTTTAACGTCTTTGCTATTTCCTTATTCCCCGTTATAATTTCTCCTTTCTCTGCCTCAAGGGGACACACGTTTACTTTCGCTAATCTCTTCCTTTTTAAATATTTCTAAAAGCTCTTAAAATCTGTTTTTTATATTTCTTGCTTGCTTGCTCTCACATTCAATTTTCTCACTCTTTATTAATTTCTTGGTCATTCTTTGCTGATTTCTAAAACCGTCCCAAACCTCAGGCTTACTAATCTTTCTGGCAACATTTTAAGCCTCTTTTTAAAAATCTAACACTATCCTGAAACTCTCTCGTTAGCCACGGTTGGTTACCTTTTCCAGTTGATTTTTATTCCTCAATATAATGTGGAGAATTACGAATTATTTCTTTAAATGCTCACCATTGCTTATTACCATCATATCTTTTAACCAATTTTCCAATCTACCTTATCCAACTTGCCCCTCATACCTACATAATTGGCCTTGTTTAAATTTTAGACACTAGTTTCCGACTTAACTACATCATTCTCAAAATCCACACAAAATTCCATCATATTATGATCCTAACTATAAGATTGTTACTTAAACCTGTCTTCTTATGCAATCTATAAGGCACAAGTCAGGAGTGTGATGGAATACCCTCCACTTACCTGGATGAGTGCAGCTCCAACGACACTCAAGAAGCTCGACACCATCCAGGACAAAGCAGCCCGCTTGAATGGCACCCCATCCACCGCCCTAAATATTCATTCCCTTCACCACCGACGCACCGTGGCTGCAGTGTGTACCATCCACAGGATGCACAGCAGCAACTCGCGAAGGCTTCTTCCACAGCACCTCGCAAACTCGTGACCTCTATAACCTGGAATGGCAAGAGCAGCAGGCACATGGGAACAACACCACCTGCACGTTCTCCTCCAAGTCACACCCCAACACGGCTTGTAAATATATCGCCGTTCCTTCATCGTCGCTGGGTCAAAATCCTGGAACTCCCTACCGAACAGCACCGTGGAAGAACCTTCACCACACGGACTGAAGCGGTTCAAGATGGCGGCTCACCACCACCTTCTCAAGGGCAATTAGGGATGGACAATAAATGCTGGCCTTGCCAACGCCGCACACATCAAATGAACGAATATAAAAACCGCTCGATCTAAAGTAACCTGTCCTCGACTTAGTTCCTTGGCGTATTGATCGAGAAAACTGTCTCGAATCCATTCCATGAACTCATCCTCCAAACTTCATTTTTCCACTTGATTTGTCGAGACTATATGACGATTAAACTCCCCCACGATTATTGCATTGGCCTTGTTACATGCTCCACTACTTTCCTGATTTATATTCTGTCCAACACTCTAACTATTGTTTGGGGGGGGCGGGGGCGGTGGCTATGAACTTCTCCCACAAGTGTTTTCTGCCGCTTGTTACTTCTTAGCCCCATCCAGACTGATTCTACTTACTGATTTTCTGACCGAAGATCGTTTCTCACCACTGCCTTTATCTCATCCTTTATTGCCTGGGCCAACCACTGCCACCGCCCCCCAACTCCATCCCCTCCTGCTTTCACATTTTGCCTATCTTTTGTAAACCCTGTAAGCACATCTCAGTAATGACTATTGGATCAAACCTATTTATCTCTATTTGTGCCATTAATTCATCTATCTTGTTCCGAATGCTTCATGCATTCAGATATAGCACCTTTAATTTTAACATTTTACTTTTTTCCCTGATGTGACCTTCGTCACTAATGCTCTATTACCTTTGTGAATCTCTCTTTTCCTTCCTGACACACTCTGCTTGTTTTTACAAAAATCGCTACTCTGCTCTATAGCCTTGACTTTTCTCTTTAGACTGATATATTTACCCTTACCTGAACCCCCCTCCCCCACTTCACATTACTTTAAAGCCCTATCTATTGCCCTAGTTATTCGAGTTGCCAGGAAAATTGTCCCAGCCCGATTTAAGTGGAGTCCATCCCAACGGAACAGCTCCCTCTTTCCCCTCTACCAGTGCCAGTGTCCAATGAATTGAAAACCCTGCTTCCCACACCACTCTTCCAGCCACGCATTTAAGCATCTAATCTCTTTGTCCCTATGTCAATTTGCGTATGGCTCAGGTGGTAATGAAGAGAATATTGCCTTTGAGGTTCTGCTCCTCAAACTCACTCAGCAGAACCTCATTCCTCGTTCTCCCGATGCCGTTGGTTCCTACGTGCACCACGACAATGAGATCCTCACCCTTCTCCTCCAAGTTCTTCTCCAGCAGGGAGAAGATGCCCTTAAACTTGGCACCGGGCAGGCAACACAGCCTTCAGGACTCCCGGCCACGGTTGAAGAAAACAATATATATCCCCGACTATACCATCTCCCATCACGACCACATCCCTTTTCGCTCCCCGCTCCCACTTGCATGGCCTCCGAGGCAACGCCTGCTCATTTAGCCGGGAGTGAAAGCTTTTCTGGCCAACATTCAGCCCTCAACTGAAACCATCAAAATGTATGAACTGATCATTCTCTCAATGCTGTTCGTGCGAACTGGTTACCACGTTTGCCGAGATATCAACAGTGACAAAACTTCACCGGCTGTGAAATGCTTCTCCACATTCTGCTGAAGGCAAAGGCGCTATCTAAAAGTATTATCCTTCTATTTTGCGCCCCGGACTATTGGTTAGACAATGATTGGAGTTACAGTAAATGGGCCGCCCATTTTACGCTCCGCCAATTTTCCTTTCCACTCACTTCAATGGGTTGCAAAATGGGGCCGTTTTGCACTCCTGCCTGAGAAATATTGCACCTCTCACTGGGATATATTAACATAGGGGTTACAGTGAATGCTCGTCTCTATTAATAAGGCAAATTTCACCTCACACTCGGATATATATTAACATCGGGGTCACAGTGAATGCAGGTCTCTATTAATGAGACTAATTTTACTCCTCACTGGGATATACATTATCATCGGGGTCACAGTGAATGCAGGTCTCTATTAATGAGACTAATTTTACTCCTCACTTGGATATACATTACCATCGGGGTCAAAGTGAATGCTTCTCTGACAGTAAACAGTTAACCTGTGTGTTCAGGACACATTGTTGAAGAGACCCAGACAAGAGCTGAGCGCAGAGACCCTCTGTGAATATTAATCACTGCTACATTAAAACCAGGGTGATTTTGGACAAATTCAAAGGGCGTTAAATAGATATGAAGAATCTCTGTTCCAATTCACTAACCCGGTATAGTGACCGTCACAGCCTCGCTGAGCTCCGATTTTAATCGCCTTCTTTTGACGGAAGTTCCATATTTGCATTGGTACCGCCCTTCTTGGTTTGCACCGGTAACCGTGAATGTTCCAGTGTTGTTCTTTGTGAAAAGTTCATGAGAGGACAGCAGTTGATTGTCTCTGTAAAAGTAAATTTTACCGCGATATTCCCCGGTCACTGTGCAGGTAATGGTGACCGTCTCTCCATCTAAATACACCCCAGTTGATCGATTAAGAGAAATTCTTGGTGGTGTTAGCGGGCCTGCGGTAAAATAAATGGAAATAACAATGAGAAATTGATCTGTGGATTTCCATGTGTGGTGGAAGGTTGGGAACTCATTAACGATTGCGCTGTGTTGAAGGGAAGTGGGGCATGAGGGGCATAGATAAGGTAGATAGTCAAATTCTTTTCCCAAAGGCAGGTGAGTCCATAACGAAGGGACATCGATTTAAGGTGAGAGGGGCGAGATGCAAAAGGTTCCAGAGGGGCAATTTTTTCACTCAAAGGGTGGTGAGTGTCTGGAACGAGCTGCCAGATGCAGTAGTAGAGGCGGGTACAATTTTGTCTTTTAAAAAGCATTTGGACAGTTACATGGGTAAGATGGGTATTGAGGGATATGGGCCAAGTGCAGGCAATTGGGACTAGCTTATTGGTATCAACTGGGCTACATGGACATGTTGGGCCGAAGGGCCTGTTTCCATGTTGTAAACTTCTATGATTCTATGATTCTAAGTGTTTACATCGGGGACTGAGATTCCACGAAATGGGAACCGGTGATTTAATTTGAGGAATCCAATGGAAATGCGACTAAAAGGCAATCAGCTGGGGGTTCTATTTACAAACTCAGGTTTAACACTGGTATTGTTCTTTGTAACACGAACGAAACAAGGAAATTCCGATTTGTGCTAATTTAGACTGGGTACTAACACGATTAAAAAGTGAAGATCTCCTCTGAACCATGGAGATTCGCATTTTAAGTTAGTGAATTTTGTGTTGATGGCATCAGTTTTGTTCTCATGTATTGGGGTGCGTGAATCGCGAGAAAGGCCACA
The DNA here is from genome assembly GCF_035084215.1 of Heptranchias perlo. Classification (NCBI taxonomy): domain Eukaryota; kingdom Metazoa; phylum Chordata; class Chondrichthyes; order Hexanchiformes; family Hexanchidae; genus Heptranchias; species Heptranchias perlo. The sequence goes on from NW_027139666.1 coordinate 1,746,621, forward strand.
TTGTATTTCCCATCATTAGTTCCGCTTGAGAAGGCGATGGCGAGCCGCCTTCTTGAACCACTGCAGTTCCTGTGGTGAAGGTGCTCCCACAGCACTGTTCGATAGTGAGTTCCAGGATTTTGACACAATGACTATGAAGGAACCGTACTGCAGGTCCAAGTCTGGATGGTGTGTGACTTGGAGGGGAACTTGCAGACGACGGTGTTCCCATGCACCTGCTTCCCTTGTCCTTCCAGGTGGCGGAGGTCGCAAGTTTATGAGGTGCTGTCAAAATACAATCCAGTGAGAGATACGGAAACCACATTGTAATGAAATTAAATGATTCTGCATTACGGCATCATTTTGAATATCTAGGCAAACAGTTTTGGTATCTGATAGAGAAATCTGTAATGTGAAAAGGCCAGCCAGTCTGGCGGTTCCTCATGAGGCGACGCTACACTCGGTGAAGTTAAAAGCCTGGCGATGTACTGCCATTGTGGAGTACAATCTGCTGCTTCAGATATATAAGGGTAAAATTTGGAATCAGGAAGATCGATGTGTAAAATTATCACACAGTCTGAATTCACCCTTTAAGAAGGTTTCACGTTGACCCCGCATCCTATTGGGTGTGTCGGACCAACAACTGAAATGAAGATCCGACTCTGGAATGCAGGATTCGCTCAGTACGGCGTTAAATCAGGCAATTTTAAACGGTTACGGTGCGGTTTCAGTCAGTCGTCCATTTTACACCCTGCAGAATGTTATGCTCTATCAATGTCAGTGGAGGTTAAAATCGGGCTGAGTGTAAAACGCGTGGCTGACCCGACCCCACCTGTTTCCCGCCTTTATGGGTTGCACAATAAAAACCTCAGTGTCACCTTTGGCCAGTCCCCAATGCGATGCCGTCCATTTTGAGCGAGCGCTCATGATGATTTTTTTTACCTCATTACCGATCTCGGTCCCCCTTCACTCACCCGTTATAGTGACCGTCACAGTATCGCTGAGCTGGGACCAGATTCTCCTTTTTTTAACGGAGGTCCCATATTTGCATTGGTACCGCCCTCCTTGGTTTGTCCCGGTAACCGTGAATGTTCCAATATTGTCTTTTGTGAAGAGTTGACGAGAGGACAGCAGTTGATTTTCTCGGTAATAGTAGATATTCCCACGGTACTTTCTATTCACGGTGCAGGTAATGGTGACTGTCTCTCCTTCTAAATACACCCCAGTCGATTGATCAAGAGAAATCCCTGGCGGTGCGAACGGTTCTTTGGTGAAATAAAATGAAAGCACAATTAGAAATGGAATCGTGGAGCTTCATGTACCGTGGAAGTTTGATAACTCAAAAACGATTGCTCTGTAATGAAAAAAGATGTTTTCATCCGGGATTCAAATTCCGCAAGTGGGGAATTCGCGATTTCATTACTGCAATCAGCAGAAATGGGAAATGAAAGAATTCAGCCCGGAGTTCCACTTCCAAATTCAGTATTTAGCCCGGAAATTGCACTCAGGGATACCAGATGAACAAGGAAAGTGGGTTTTTGTAATTCCAATTTATTCAATTTTGGCGATATGCAAATCTTATTAGCAACAGTGAATGTGATCAGAGACTTCGAGTTTTCAATCTCCATCTCAACTCATCAAGCTCCCTCTCCTCTGAGTTCACTGCCCTCCTATCCTCCCTTAAACTCTTCCTCCATATAAACACCCCGACCCATAAACACGGCTACCGCCTAGGCCTTGACATTTCAAGTGGCCCCTCTACTCCCATCATGTCAATCGTGGATAAGGCCATCGCTGACCACTTCCTGATATCCCTCTCCACCCACATCTCACTTACTCCTCCCAAACACGCTTCATTCTGTGTCTGCCCCTGAAAATACCCTTCCCCAAGTCACTAACAACGGCACTTTCAAATTCGCAGCTGTCTATCCTTTGGCCCTCCATTCACCACAACATTTGTGCAGCTCCCGATCTGCTCATTCACACCTTCACCTCCCCCTTTGATTCCCTTGCCCCCATTGAAAACATTCTCTCTAAACCTGGTCGTCCCCCTGGTCAGGCCCTCATCTCCGCTCCCTTAAGTCCAAGGGACACAGACATGAAAATTTATGGCGTGCAACTGGTTTAGCCATTCATCGCCAGTAATGGCTTGACCACAAAAAATTGTATCGGGCCCTGGTTTCCTCTGCCAAAACTATTCACAATTCCAGGATCATCCTGAATGCAAAGTTAACCCCGGCTTCTCTTCACTGCAAACTGTGCTCTTAAATCCCTCTCCCCCCCCCCCACCTCCAACGAAAGGTGCGAGGAGCACATGGACGTCATTGTCGCTGAAATGGAGACCATCTGTTCAGCTGCCTCTGCCGCTTCCCTCCTTTCCCCTAGCCCACAAAATCAAATTTCCCCTAAGTTTGCCCACTGCCCTAAACCTGAACTCGCATCTTTCTCTAGTTTCTCACTTATCTCCCCTCATGCTCTCTCCACGCTCACCTTGACTATGAGACCCAACTCTTGCTCCCTCGGCCCTATTCCCACTGAATCGCCGACCAGCCAACTTCTCTTTCTGGCCCTCACGTTAGCTGGTATTGTTAACGATTTCCTCTCCTCAGCTATTGTCCCCCTCCCCTTTAAATCTCCCGTCATCACACACCTTCTCAAAAAACACCCTTGACCCATCTATCCTTGCAAAGTACCGTCCCATCTCCAAGCTCCCTTTTCTGTCCAATTTGTTCGAACTCGTTGTCGCCTCTCAAATCCGTGTCAATCTTTCCTGCAACGCCATGTTTGCATCCCTCCAATCAGGTTTCCACCCCTGCCACATTACTGTCACGGCCATTATCAAAGTCACAAGTTACATCCTATGTGACTGTGAAAATGGTAAACTATCCCCCTCATCCTTCTCGACCTGCCTGCAGCTGTTGACACATTTGACCACAACATCCTCCTCCAAGGCCTTTCCTCCGACGCCTAGCTGGGTGGCACTATGCTCGCCTAGTTCCATTCTTATCTCTCCAGTCATAGCCAGAGAATCACCTGCAATGGGTTATCTTCCCGCTCCCGCACCGGTATTTATAGAGTCCCTCGTGGATCTATTCTTGGCCCCCTCCTACTTATCATCTACATGCTGCCCCTTCGTGACATCATACAAAAAGCACAACGTCGGGTTCTACAGGTACACTGACGACACCCAGCTCCACCCGACCACCACATCTCTCGACCCCTCCACTCTATCTGATTTGTCACACTGCTTGTCCGACATCCTGTGCTGGATGAGCACAAATTTCACCCCCACACTTGGATATATTAACAGACGGCTCAAAGTGGATGCTTGTCTCTATTAATTCTTTCGCAGGTATTAAACGGTCAGCCTATGTGTTCAGGACCCATTGTTACAGAGATCTTGTCAAGAGCTGAGTTCAGAGACTCTCTGTGAATATTGAACAATTTTACATTGAATCAACTTTAAAAAAATAAATAACAAGTGCGCTGAATTGACATCTTAACCATCTCTCTTCCCCGTCACTCACCTTCAATAGTGACCGTCACATCTTCACTGAGCTGGGATTCTAACCACCTTTTTTTGATGAAGGTTCCATATTGGCATTGGTACTGGCCTCCTTGGTTTGTATTGGTAACCAGCAATGTACCAATATTGTCCTTTGTGAAGAGTTGACGAGAGGACAGTAGTTGATTATCTCTGTAAAAGTAGATTTGACTGCGATATTCTCCTTTCACTATGCAGGTAATAGCGACAGTCTCTCCTTCTAAATACACCCCAGTCGGTTGATTAAGAGATATCCCTGGCTTTGTTAGCGGATCTGTGATAAAATCAATGGAAAGAAGAATTAGAAATTCAATTGTGGATCTGCATATAAAGTGGAAGTTTGGTGACTGAATAGCGAGTTGAAGGGAGTCGGGGAATGAATTTCCACAAATAGTGAATTCGTTATTTCATTGGTGAAATCAAACTGAAGTGTGAAAGAAAATAAATCAGCGGGGGGTCTTTTACCGAAATCAGATTTCACCCTTGAAATTGTCCCCTTGGATACGAGCGGAACAAGGAAAAGGCATTGATTTGAAATTTCCGTTTCTGCTAATTTAGGCGAGGCACAAACCGGTTTAAAACGAGTGAGAATGGGATAGATTTTGATTTGTTGTGATGATGTAAAATGGATGATTGCGAGTCGACAGCCCATTGACATGTCTCCCGATTCGAGTTCAATTTAAATAAAAATCTGGAGAGATTCGTTATCATTTTATACTATCGCACAAAGTCAAGATCTGCACCAATGTCTCCGTTAGCCAGTGGAACCTCGATTTTAAAAGAAAAGAGTTAATTTCTGGGGATCTCTAAATTGCTGTTTAAAGCAATTCTTCGGGATGTGGGCATCCCTGGAAAGGCCGGATTTATTGGCCACCTCTCGTTCCCCTTGAGAAGGTAATGGTGGGCCTTGTTACCTCAGGAGTTCCACGATTTTGACTCAGCGAACATGAAAGACCGGCGACATAGGTCCCAGTCAGGATGGTGTTTGACCTGGAGGGGAACCTGCAGGTGATAGTGTTTTCCTGCCCCTTCTGCCCTTGTCCTTCCCGGTGGCGAAGGACGAGCATTTGGGAGGTGCTGCCGAAATGCAATCCATTTTGAGATATGAAAAACCACAATGTCATTGAGTTAACGCATTCCAAATAACATGAGCGTTGTGAAAATATCGGCACGCAGTTCCGGTTATCTGACTGAGAAATCGTTAATGTGACAAGGAGGGGCCTTGTGATTTTGACGCTACACATGTTGGGGTTAAAAGCCTGGCATTAAAGATGCTTTCATTGTGGTATTAAACTTTGCACTCTGTCAGTTCGGGCATATAGGAGGTAAAATTGGAAATCAGGAACATAATCGCGTAATAATATTAAACATTCTGCATTTACTGTGTGAGAAAGTCTTGCGTTCACATCACGCCTTATTGGATCTCTCATACCGAGGGTTGAAAGGGACATTTACCTCCGGAAAGCAGTTTTCAATCCGGACTGAGATAAAGGGAACACGTTTTGCCCAATAAGCACGGTTGAAACGGTGCCCATTTTATAAACTGCTTGACAAGGTACTCCGTTAAAGTCAGTGGAGGGCAACATCGAGCGGAGTGTGAAACAGGCGGCCGACTCCATCCCGCCTCTATGCATCCCGTGATATCAGATTAAAATTGCCCTCCACTTGTCAACTTGTGCTGTGAGCATTGGCCGCCCGTTATATGCCCCGCCTGATATGCAGTCCCATTGACTAAAATAGACCTGAATGTTGTGCCAACCAACGGATGATAGCAAAACTCTGCAGTCCTGCCACATCCAGTCGTGAATGGTGGTGGAAAATTAAACAACTAATGGGAGGAGGAGGCTCTGTGAACATCCCCATCCTCAATGATGGAAGAGCCCAGCTCGTGAGAGCAAAAGGCAAGGCTGAAGCGTTTGCAACCATCTTCAGCCAGAAGTGCCGAGAGGATGATCCATCTCGGCATCCTCCCGATATCCACTTCATCACAGAAGCCAATTCGATTCACTCCACCTTGCATCAAGAAACGGCTGAGTGCACTGGCTTCAACCAAGGCTATGGGCCCCGACAACATCCCGGCTGTCGTGCTGAAGTCTTGTGCTCCAGAAGTAGCTGAGCCTCGAGTCAAACTGTTCCAGTACAGCTACAACACTGGCATCCACCCGGCAATGTCGAAAAGGTATGTTCTGTCCACTAAAAGGACAAATCCAATCCGGCCAATTATCCCATCAGCCTCCTCTCAATCATCAGCAAAGTGATAGATGATGTCGTCGACAGTGCTGTCAAGCGGCAATTACTCACCAATAACCTGCTCACCGATGCTCAGTATGGGTTCTGCCAGGACCACTCGGCTCCAGACCACATTACAGCCTTGGTCCAAACATGGACAAAAGGGCTGAATTCAAGAGGTGAGGTGAGAGTGACTGCCCTTGACATCAAGGCAGCATTTGACCGAGTGTGGCACCAAGGAGCCCTAGTCAAATTGAAGTAAATGGGAATCAGGGGAAAACACACCAGTGACTGGAGTCATGCCTGGCACAAAGGAAGATGATAATGGTCATTAGAGGTCAATCATCTTAGCCACAGGACATTGCTGCAGGAGTTCCACAGGGCAGTATCCGAGGCCCAACTATCTTCAGTAGCTTCATCAATGACCTTCCTTCCATCATAACGTCAGTAATGGGGATGTTCCCTGATGATTGCACAGTGTTCAGTTCCATTCGCAACCCTTCAGATAATGAATCGAGTGGAGTCTGTATTGGACTGCTGAATCGGGCAGTGTATTTAATAGACTTCAGAATCGGGCGGAGTGTACATTGGACTGCTGAATCGGGCGGAGTGTAAAATGGACTGCTGAATCGGGCGGAGTGTAAAATGGACTTTTGAATCGGGTGGAATGTAAAATGGACTGCTGAATCGGGTAGAATGTAAAATGGACTGCTGAATCGGGTAGAATGTATAATGGACTATTGAATCGGGTGGAGTGTCCAATGGACTATTGAATCGGGTGGAGTATATAATGGACTGCTGAATAGGTCAGTGTGTGTAATGGACTGCTGATACCTTATCATTCCTTTTGCGATTCCTCCTATGACATATTTACGCCACACTTGGTTATGTTAACGTCGGGGTCAAAGAGTATTCTTGTCTCTTAATGTTTTCTCTGGCAGTCTGTGTGTTTAATGCCCATTATTACAGAGACCATGTAAAGACCTGTGCGCAGAGGACCTCGCTGTGAATATTAAACCCTGTTATGTTTGAACAAGTATGGCTTTTAAAAAAATATCAAGAACTTTGAACAGACATATTACCAATCTCTGTTCCCCTTCACCCACCTGTTATGGTGATCTTCACAGCCTCGCTGAGCTGGGACCATAACCGCCTTGTTTTGATGAAGGTTTCATATTGGCATTCGTACCGGCCTCCTTGATTTCTATTGGTAACCGGGAATGTTCCAATGTTGTTCTTTGTGAAGATTCGATCAGAGTAAAGCCGTCGATTATTTCTGTAAAAGTAGAATTTTTCACCTCGATACTCTCTGTTCACGGTACAGGTAATAATGACCGTCTCTGCTTTTAAATACACCCCAGTCTGTTGATCAAGAGATATCCTTGGAGTTGTTACTGAATCTATGGGAAAATAAATGGCAAGAACAATGAGAAATGGATCTTTGGATTTTCATGTCGCGGAAGGTTGGTAACTCGTCGATTGCACTGTGTTGAATTGAAGTGTTTGCATCAAGGGCTGAGAGTCCACAAATTGGCAATTGATGATTTTATTAGCGGAATCAAACGAAAAAGAGACCAAAATGAAATCAGACGGGGATTCTCTTCCCAAAATCAGGTTTAAACTTGAAATTCCACTGAGAGATAGGAGTGGAACAAGGAAAATGCGTAAATATAAAACTTCCCATTCCTGCTCAATTAACCGAGGTGCAAACTCGATTAAAAAGAGTGAACATCTCCGCTAAACCCTGGAGATTCGCATTTCAAATGAATGAGTTAAGTGTTGATGGGAACAGTTTTGAGAAGGTGCTGGTGGGCCTTCATCTTGAACCAATGCAATGCAGTGTAGGTTGTCCCACAATGCATCTCATCTCATCGTGTCTCTCGTGGTGGGTGGGGGTGGGGGTGGTGTGAAGGACTGAAGGGAAGATTCACCTCCAGAATGCAGCATTCCCTCATTACTGTGTTAAAGTGGCAATTCTAACATACACTGCCAGGTGCAAACAAGGCCAAACATTTCACAGCCCGCTGAATCTCCTTTGCCATTAATTTTCAATTTCCAGCTTTCCACTACCGCTCGAGATGAATTTCATACCGTTATCTCTACTAATGTTTTTACTGGCAGTAGATGCCCAGCGGGACAATTCGGAGCTCATGTTCACAGGGATCGTGTCAAGAGTTGAGCGTTGAGACTAAAATGTATTGTTATTTTCCTCTCTCCTAATAGTATACGTTCCATTTTGTTCCAGTGAATGAAGTATGAATTTTTCATAATACCAAGAACTTGAACAGACATATTAACAATCTCTGAGCCCCACCACTCACCTGCAATAGTGACCAACACAGCCACGCTGTGTGGGGATTCTATCCACCTTCCAGATATGAAGTATCCATATTGACATTGGTACCGCCCTCCTTGGTTTCTACTGGTTGCCGTGAATGTTCCAATATTGTCCTTTATGGAGATTTGACTAGAGGGCAGCGGCTCCATATTACGGTAAAATATAAAGGTTTTACTGTGATATTTACTGGCAACGATGCAGTTAATGGTGACCGTCTCCCCTTCTAAATACATCCCAGTCCATTGATCAAGAGATATCCCTGGTGATGGCAGCGGATCTGTGGTAAAATAAAGAGAAACATCAATGACAAATGGTTGTGTGGCGTTTCCTTGTGCAGTGGCAGATTGGGAACTCATTATGGTTCGGCTGTTTTGAAGGTAAGTGTTTGCGTCAGGAGCTGAGATTCAACAAAAGTGGAATTTGTTACCTGATCAGGAGAATCAAACAGAAATGCCAAAGAACAAACAGAATCAACTGCGGATAAAATTTCCAAAATCAAGTATTGGCTTTAAATTTGGACTGGCCGGAGCGTCTTCCATTCATTGTACATTATCGCTCCTCTGTATATGAAATGGTATCACAGGCTTGAGAAAAAGAAACGGGCTATAACGGATCAGCTGCCTGTATTAAAACGAGCGATATCGGATGGGCGGCCGGTTATTAAAACGGGCGATATCGGATGGGCGGCCGGTTATTAAAACGGGCGATCACGGATTAGCTGCCGGTATTAAAACGGGCGATATCGGATGGGCGGCCGGTTATTAAAACGGGCGATATCGGATCGACCGCCAGTTTTACACCTCGCTCCATTTTCTATCTGCTTCCGTCAAATAAATTAAAACCAGACGGGGTGTATAATGGGGGCGGATCCGATATCATCCGTTTTACTCCATCACCACAAGTTAAAATTCGCCGCAGTCCATCCTTAAATTTATTTTCTCGGCTAATCTATGCCCTTTGATATTTTACATGAAACATTAATCTTCTATTCAGTTATTTGAGCGGAAGATTTATTGATACTGTAATCTTCGTTAATGATTGACGAGGAGAACTTTTATACTCACTGCAGAAGAATCTATTTTGTAACAAGGGCACTTGCCACCTGTGTCACTGCAGAGGAATCTGTGTTGTAACAAGGACACTGCCACCTGTGTCACAGAAGTAAATTCAGGAGAAACATTTTGGGGGCAATTTTAAATTTGGGCAGTGGTTAAAATGAGGTCATATCGATTTAATCGCGTCATTTTCATTGCCTCTGAAGCCAATGGGAGGGTTAATAAGGCGGAAAGTTCAATGACGCTCATTTTGCACCACCGCCCAAAGTTAAAATTAGACCCTTTCAGTGATGGTGAGCCATCACTAATGCTTGTATCACCCAGAGGATTTTCCTCTTCAGCTCCCGGACACAAGAGCTTGGTGGAATGTAAGCATTTCCTGCAAGCTTGCACAAGAAGTGAGAGTGAGTTAAATCCACATTCCAGCAAACTGCCGTGTCGGTACATTTTATAACCCGCACTTCCCAAGGCACTTTTTGCAACTATCTAATCATTCTGCTTTTTAATTGGTGACACCGTTCTGATTCAGAATTTTCTATTCCAATATCAAAATGTTGCTTTTGAGCACTGGGTATCCAGAATCGGAGGGTATTGGCTGTTTACCAACAGCATTGGCGATTCATTACTTCAAACAAATAATTGTTAACTTGATGGAAATGCAAGGCACACATCATTTACCTGTTACAGTTATTTCAACAGCGTTGCTTGGCTGTGATTGCACCTCTCTTCCTGAAATAGTTTCCATATCCCGGCAAGTGTACGATCCTCTGTCTCCATCTGTGATGTGATCGATGCGGAGCCAATGAAATCTCTGATCCTGATGTGTACGGATCAATAACTGGCCGTTTCTGTAGAAGGTGAACGGGCCACCGCTATAATCCCCGAGACTGGTACATGTTAGAGTGACCGGCTCTCCTCTTATGTACACGCCGGAATGTTGGTCCAATGCAATTCTTGTCGTCACCGGAGGATCTGAAACAAAGCTTTTTACTTTCAATACACTTTAATAGAATTACAGACATTATGAAGATGAATATTAATCCCTATTATTTCATTTCTGGCACGCTACGGATATATACAATACATGCTAATCCCCTGCGATGGGCAGTGTGACTGACAACCGTCCGGTTCTGGCTTTCTGTCTGTTCAAACATTGGGGTGGTTTTCTTTGTAACAGGGGAGATTTCAGGATTAGGAACGTTGGAATATAGGAACAGGGGTGTGTGATTCAGCCCTCCGTGTCTACACTGGTACCACGACGGTTCATGCCTTTGTTACCTCCAGACTTGACCATTCCAATGCTTTCTCGGCCGGCCTCCCACTTTCCAACCTCCATAAACTTGAGCTCATCCAAAACTCTGCTGCCCGGATCCTCCTAACTCGCACCAAGACACGTTCACCCATAACCTCCTATACTCACTGACCTGCATTGACTCCCAGTTCAGCAACGCTTCCAATTTAAAATTGTCTTCCTTGTGATCAAATTTCTCCATGGCTTTGCTCCTCCCTGTCTCTGTAACCTCCTCCAGCCCTACAACCTTCCGCTAAATCTGCATTACTCCAATTCTGGCCTCTTGTGCATTCCTGTTATCTTTCTGCCCACCATTGGCGGCCGTGCCTCAACCTGTGTAGGCCCTGAGCTGTGACATTTCCTCAATAAGCCACTCCACCTCTCAACCTCTCTCCCGCTTTTAAGGTGCACTTTAAAACCTACCTATTTGACCAAGGGCCTGATCACCTTTTTATTTATTCGTTCCCGGGATGTGGGCGTCGCTGGCGAGGCCGGCATTTATTGCCCATCCCTAATTGCCCCTGATAAGGTGGTGGAGAGCAGCCTTCTTAAACCGCTGCAGTGCGTGTGGTGAAGGTTCTCCCACAGGCCTGTTAGGAAGGGAGTTCCACGATTTTGACCCAGCGACGATGAAGGAACGGCGATATATTTCCAAGTCGGGATGGTGTGTGACTTGGATGGGAACGTGCAGGTGGTGTTGTTCCCAAGTGCCTGCTGCTCTTGTCCTTCTGGGTGTAGAGCTCGCGGGTTTGGGAGGTGCTGGCGAAGAAGCCTTGGCGAGTTGCTGCAGTGCATCCTGTGGATGGTACACAATGCAGCCACAGTGAGTCGGTGGTGAAGGGAGTGAATGTTTAGGGTGGTGGATGGGGTGCCAGTCAAGCGGGCTGCTTTGTCCTGGATGGAGTCGAGCTCATTGAGTGTTGTTGGAGCTGCACTCATCCAGGCAAGTGGAGACTACGCCATCATACTCCTGACTTGTGCCTTGTAGATGGTGGAAAGTCATTGGGGAGTCAGAAGGTGAGTCACTCGACACACAATGCACAGCCTCTGACCTGCTCTTGTAGCTACACTACTAATTTGGCTGGTCCAGTTTAGTTTCTGGTCAATGGTGACGCCCAGAATGTTGTTGGTGCGGGATTCGGCGATGGTAATGCCGTTGAATGTCAAGTGGATTTGGTTAGACTCTCTCTTGTTGGAGATGTTCATTGCCTGGCACTTATCTGGCGCGAATGTTACTTGCCACTTATGATCCCAAGCCTGGATGTTGTCCAGGTCTTGCTGCATGCGGGCTCCTAATGCTTCATTATTTGTGGGGTTGCGAATGTCCGAATATCCACTAAGATAGATTTGTGTCATCTGTTGTCTGATAATCGCTCCAGTGAAGCGGCTTGGGTCGCTTTGCTACTTTAAAGGCGCTATGTAAATGCAAGTTGTTGTTCGTGAGTAGATGGTGGAATGTACATGCAGGTGGGAGGCTTCATTAAGGATCAAGGCGTCGCCATTTTGAGCCAATTCTCAGTAAAATCCATTAGGTCAACTTAATCCGGCAATATTCCAAACCGATGGTAAGGGTCTTGTTATTGAGTATTCCGTCCTTCTGGAAGGAAATGAGGAGCCGAGGGTCTGGTGGGGGGTGGGGGCGGTGGGGGCAGGGGGACGGGGTGTGATTTGATTGGGGCGGGAAGGAGGCTCGTGAGATTAGGCGTCAGCAGTCCCACTGGATGGGAAGTTCAGCCACAGAGGGGATGGGGCTGTTCCTGTTGTTGCTCATAAGGGCCTTTGATGGGCCCTTTGGAGAATACAAAGAGAGGTACAAAGGACGGCTGCGGGGATGTTCAGTGTATTAAAGCCTGGGACCATAGAAGACGAGGGAGAAGGCCGAGGCATAGTGATGGTTTGGGTTAATGGCGAGGAGCGGGAAATACTCAAGAAGGAAATTCAGACCACACTATGGAAAGAGTTCTGGGGTTAATGATAGATTGATGCTTCAACTCAACCAACCAATGTCTGACTTGTGCCAAATGATGGGATTTTTGTTGCAAACAAAGCGAAATATAGAGTAGATCTGAAGAAGTAATGTTAACATTCTATAGAGCTTTGGTCCGGGTCCACCTGGAGTGGGGTGCGGTTTTGTAACTTACACCAGAGAAAAGTTATGTGGGAACGGTCAGAAAACAAGGACATTATCCCACGATGCCTTCGGAATGACAGCTGCTGAGATGCCGACCGACATTACCGCTACCAATATCACAGCACGATTGGTTACAACCATCAACGGACTCAGTAATTTCTCAGTATCGAACATGAGCTGTCCAATTTTATTACGTCAGAGGAAAAACGTCGACACTAACCGTGAGAATAGCTCCGCCAAGCCCCATGAATCACTAAATGAGAAAATATGAATCAGTTGTATGAACAGTAACGCCTTTAGATTATGCAGATTGACTTTCGTGCATTGGTTTATGCGGATGTCTCAGTACAATTGAGTTGGTGGTATTCTGGACCGTTTTTTTCATCTCCCGCTCCAGGAGTTGTAGTCCTGAAGGAGTGTCACGTTGCCGGAGGTCCCGCTTTCCCAATTAAACATTTACCAAAGGCGCCGTCGGGCTGTTGATGTGGAAAGTAGGTAACCTTTAAGAACAAAAGAAGTCGGAGCAGGAGCAGGCCATACGGCCCCTCGAGCCTGCTCCGCCATTCAGTAAGATCATGGCTCATCTTTGATCTCAACTCCACTTTCCCACCCGATCTCCACATCCCTTGATTCGCCGAGAGTCCAAAAATCTATCGATCACAGCCTTGAACATATTCAACGACTGATCATCCACAGCTCTCTGGGGTAGAGAATTCAAAAGATTCACAACCCTCTGAGTGAAGAAATTTCTCATCTCAGCCCTAAATGGCCGATACCTTATCGAAAAACTATGTCCCCAGTTCTGGACTCTCCAGCCAGGGAAAACAGCCTAGAAATATAGAAACATAGAAAATAGGAGCAGGAGTAGCCTCTCAGCATCGACCCTGTCAAGCCCTCTCAGAATCCTATATGTTTCAATGAGATCACCTCTCATTTTTCTAAACTCCAGAGAGAAAAGGCCCATTTTACTCAATCTCTCCTCATAGGACAGCCCTCTAATCCCTGGAATCAATCTAGTGAACATTTGATACACCGCCTCTATGGGTGCCAAAACTGTACACAGTACTCCAGGTGCGAACTCACCAAAGCCCTGCACAATTGTAGCAAGACTTCCTTACTCTTGTACTACTACCCCATACAATAAAAGCTAATGTACCATTTGACTTTCTAATTGCTTGCTGGACCTGTACGTTACCTTTGTGTTTTGTGAACAAGGACTTCCAAATCCCTCTGAATACTACATTTAATAGATTCTTACTATTTAAACATATTCTGTTTTTTTATTCTTCAAACCAAAGTGATTAGCCTCACATTTCCCCACATTATACTCCATTTACTAACTTCTTGCTCACTCATTTAAACCGTCTATATCCCTTTTGCAGACTCTTTGTGTCCTCCTCACAGCTTAATTTCACGTCTACATTTGTATCATCAGCAAATTTGGATACATTACACTCGGTCCCTTCATCTAAGTCATTAATATAGATTTTCAATAACTGAGGCCCCAGCACTGATTCTTGCGGGACCCCACCAGGTTCAACCTGAAAATGACCCGCTTATTCCTGCTCTCTGTTTTCTGTCCTTTGTCCAATTCTCTACCCATGCTAATGCCCAACCCCACAAGCCCTTATCTTGTGTAAAACCTTTCGTGTGGCACCTTATCGAATGATTTTTGGAAATCCAAGTATACTACATACACCGGTTCCCCTTTCGCTATCCTGCTCGGGACATCCTCAAAAAAACGCCAATAGATTTGTGAAACACGATTTCCCTTTCACGAAACCATGTTGATTTTGCATAATTATATTATGATTTTCTAAGTGCCCTGTTACCACATCCTTAATATTGGATCCCACCATTACCTCGACGACTCAGGTTAACTGGCCTGCAGTTCCCTGTTTTTATCTCTCCCTCCCTTCTTGAAGAGCGGGGTTAAATTTGCTACCTTCCAATCCACTGAGACCGTTCCAGGATTTAAGGAATTTTGGAAGATCACAACCAATGCATCCACTGTCTCTGCAGCCAACTCTTTTAGAACGCTAGGATGCAGGCCATCAGGTCCAGGAGATTTGTCGGCTTTTAGTCCAATTAATTTCTCCTGTACTTTTTTCTTTACTAATCTTAATTACTTTAACTTCCTCACTCTCATTAGACCCTTGGTTCCCCCATATTTCTGGTATGTTTTTGTGTCGTCTGCTGTGAAGAAAGATACAAAATATCTGTTTAACGTCTCTGACGTTTCCTTATTCCCCATTATAATGTCTGCTGTCTCAGCCTCTAAGGGACCCATGTTTACTTTCGCTACTCTCTTCCTTTGTACATACTTGTAGAATATCTCACAATCTGTTTATATATTTCATGCTAGTTTACTCTCACATTCTATGTTCTACCTCTTTATCAATTTTTTGGTCATCCTTTGCTAGTTTCTAAAACCCTTCCAATCCTCAGGCTTACTGCTCTTCATGGTAACACTATAAGCCTCTTCTTTTAATCTAATACTTTCCTTAACTTTTTTTGTTAGCCACGGGTGGATCACTTTTCCCGTGAGTTTTAATTTCTCCATGGAATGTATATTTATTGAAAATTATGAAATATTTCTTTCAATGTTCGCCATTGCTTATGTATTGTCATATATTTTAATCGAATTTCCCAGTCTACCTTAGCCAACTCGACCCTCATTACTATATAATTGGCTTTGCTAGTTTAAGACTCTCGATTTCATCTTAAGTACGTCGCTCTCGAACTCATTGTGAAATTGTATCATATGATCACTCTTCCTCAGAGGATCCGTTACTATGAGACAAGACGAGACCTAAAATAGCCTTTTCCCTGCTTGGTTCCACAACATATTGTTCTCGGAAACTGTCTGGAATGCATTCCATGAACTCATCTTCCAAACTACCTTTGCCAATTTGTTTCCCCCAGTCTATATGAAGATTAAAATCTCCACGATTATTGCATTAGCTTTATTACAAGCCCCTATTATTTCTTGATCAATACTCTGTCCAACAGTATAACAACTGTTATGGAGCCGAAACTACTGTCACCAGCGTTTTTTGCCCCTTGTCATTTCTTATCTGCACCCATACTATTTCATTTCTCCATCCATTTTCAACTGGAAGTAGATAAGAATTGTTTCATTAATGTAGGGGGAACTCACGCCCTGTTGCGCGATAGTTCTGCCACACTTCGAAAGACGTTTTCAGTTTTCATGGAACTGAGTATCTGGAGGAGCGTCTAACAGGCGACCGAGGCAATCCCGCTTATTTTGCGACCCCACCTATATCCAGTGTCGCCCTAAAAATGTCGTCGATAGAACTGCGGTGATATTAGTCTTTATCAAAACGGTCTCATAGCAAACTACAGTCGCTTTTACACCTCGCCCAATTTTCATTTTCGCACAGGATACATTCCGGCACCGTGCTGCTAATTTAACATTGCGTTATAGAGACGTTAGTACAAAATATGCGAAACCTCAAACCTCATTAACTTCACTCTCGCATGATCAGAAAAAAAAACCTGAGTGTTTTATTTCCATTTCTCCAATCTTTCCCCTTTCTTTTATGAAGGAGGCGATTCACCCTGTAACACGGTTCTAAGGGCAGCGCCTATCGGTTTTACCCCCCGCATGTTGGACACTATTCATGTCTGCGCTCAGACGCTGCTTGTCCTCGAACAGTTTGACTCCAGAAGGTGTGAACACGGAACCTAATGGCGTCCTCAGCGGACATCCACTAATCAACACTTTACAACGGGGCCAGGAGGTAACCATCATCAAAGGCCACTCTCTCTGCTTCTCTCTCCGCCCGAAATCGTCCAACTTTCCCGAAAAATAGTCCCAGTTGTACAGCCTCAACGTTACCCACTGACAATGCATCACAAACAAGTAACCTATCCCATAGCTTTCCAATATAATCGGCTCCACATGAAACTATGAGTTGCTTTAACCCACTGAGCTCCAGGAGATCGGACACCGCCAGGCTCAGTCCCACTCTCCCGCTTACATTTCACCACTCAGCTGCATCACAGTCCGTGAATCCTGTACTTTTGGTATAAAATTGTTTCACGACTCACCAAACAGCAATAAAAAGGCTGCTCTATCCATTTTCTATGAAGAGCTACTTTGAGGCTTGTGAACTAAAAGGAACAGCGACTGAGTCACTTGCTCCGACTCGCAGGAGGAGGAACCCGGAAGTATTTACCGAATGAGAATGGAAACAGAGGCTGGGAGGAAGTGTGGTGTTCCCACAATTAAAGCAACAACACTGAGATTTGCACAACACAGAATAAATTATGAATTGCAACGTTACAAGTTCCAAAATGGTAAACTTTGAATATTATACGGTGATCACAGGACGAAGGGGCTCGAATGGACTGTGTAACCATGTCAACAGCCTAAATAATTTGCGTTTGGTTCGAAATTCCGCCTTCGTCATTGCCAGGAACTCCATTGCTGGGAAAGGATGATTTCCCACTTCAGGCACTCAGTGTCATCATCAAGCACTCAATCGTCATGAGCAGCAAAGCAAAATGCGAAAAGTGCCAAGCAGAAAACTAGGAAGAGCGCCCCCTATTGAAATTCCATTTCCCAAAACAGCCGTCCTGTGCGCTCTCAGTGAGATGCTGTTCGTGCCGAGTTCGTTGTCAGATTTATGTTCTATTCCATTAAGAAGTAAATTTTAACATTCATAACCTGGTAACAATTCAGTTACATGAAAGTCTGGTATAATGCATGGACCCGGGTATGTTTAATTCAGCTCTGATATTGAGTTGGTTTACAGTTGGTAACAATTATTTGGATTCCAACCTCTTTTATTCGGTTTTATTTGCACGAGTTAATCAACTAATTATTAGTGATTGTCTCATATTCAATGTCCTCCTCATTTTCAGTATTATTGATCGTTCCACACGTGTTAAAGCGGGTAGCGTGATGGATAATTCACGCTGAATACAACCACTGCAGGGTATTTCCTCCAAATTAGTTTTATTTTAATTCTTGTTTGCAAAATAACGACATGCACGTTAACGCACCCAAACCTCTGTGGTCCGTATTCTAACCCATCATCACCTCTGTCTTTCTTGACCTACAGTTTCTCCCGGTCCACCAACGCTTCGATTTTGAAATGCTCTTCCTCATGTTCCAAATCCCTCCATGGCCAAGCCCTCCCTCACCCTGTAATCTCCTCCAACACCACAAATCCCTCCATGGCCAAGCCCTCCCTCACCCTGTAATCTCCTCCAGCAGCACAAACGTCCAATAATTCTCCCCTTTTGTGTATCTCCTTCTCCCTTCGACCCACGAATGGCAGCCGTGTCTTTAGCGATCTCGGTCCTAAGCTCTGGAATTACATTGGGAAACATCTCCGTGTCTCCACCGCTCTTTGCTCCTTTAAGACTTTCCCTAAAAACTACGTCTTTGACCAAGTTTTTAGTCACCCGTCCTAATATCTCCTACAATTGCTCTGCGCCAATGTTTATCTAATTACGCACCTGTGACGTGTCTTGGGACGTTTTCCTCCGTTCAAGGTGATACATAAATACAAGTTGTTGTTGTTTCCCATTCCAATATAAAAAGCTGGAGCAGAATTTTGCATTTCAGACACGAGTTAGGTTCTGGAACGAAAGACTGTGACGGGCAGATCCAACGTCATTCCTCTGCAATGCTGAATGTTCTGTCGATGTTGCAGTTTTGATAGACAGTCATGATTCGGTTGATTCTACCACATTTCTTCAACTAACTTGGTTCAACCATCAACATAATTTGCACAACCGCCACCCGTCTACATAAGCTGTAATCTATTTCAATAAGCGTCTTCACAAATGGGGAATATTTGTATTGAGTCATAAGATGAAATCTGTCAATGGAAAATGAAGAGCAGTATGTTTCAACTGATGATTAGGAGTGGCATCGGTCAGTTACTTTCAAGGCTGAGGCTTTCTGTGTAGTTTGATTTAGCGATGCATCCAATCGCTATCTTATCGCCAAAATAGTTGAACAATTGTAACAACTATTAACACGTATTCACTGCAGATGAATAGGGCTCATATTCTCAACACTAACAAATAACACGCATTGCATTCTTCGTGAATTTAGTGCAGGTTTATTTGTCAAACCTTTACAGAGTGTCTTTTCAGTTGATACACCCAGTGAGCTGTTTAGAATATGTCTAGAAAATTGTATTTGTTTATCTCTGCAATTGACCTTGAGAGCAGATGTGTTGTGTTGGAGCTCCTTTTCCCCACGTTTGTTCTAAAACAATGAGACTCGCTCAGCCACATTTATAATTAACTCTTGCCAATGTCATTATTGATTATCTCTGCTCAAGGGAACCGTGGAGCCATTCCCACATTCCTCGACTCTCTCGACTGAGCTGTAATTTAGCTTCGATTTCTTCAACAAAGGACATCTGTTTATCGAAATTTGCTTATTATCTCGAGAAGCTTCAATTTTCCCACAAAAGAACACCTGCTTCTCATCCAAATGAATTTAACCTAATTCGAACGCTGCACAACCAGAAGCGTCTCCTGAAGGCGGCTATTAGCTCACACAGCCATGGCCGAATGAAAGAGCGTGGAATTCAGATCATTTGAAACAACTGTGAACCAACTCGGTGTCAGATTGAACAAACCCATGGTACGTTCATTATACCGGACTTCCGGGTAACTAAAGTGCTACCGGTTTTGCATGATCCAGTTTTTTTTAAAAATCGGCGGGGACAGAGAACTGACAACAGCATCTCATTGAAAGAGCCCACAGAATGGCAGTCTTGGGAAATAGGGTTTGGGTTGAGGAACATTACTGTTGCATTTTGCTGTGCGGGGCCTGATGTTTGGGCGCTGACGGAAGAGCCTGAAGTGGGAAAAGGTCCTTTCATAGCACTAGAGTTCCTGACCATGACAAGAGTTAAATTTTTAATCAAGCATAAATGATTTACGGTGTTGACGTGGGTCCATTCTCGCTCCGTTCAGCCTGTGATCACGGTAGAATATTCAAAGGTTGTCCTGATAGACCCTTGCAACTTTCCAATCCATGTGATGTTCCAGGTTGTACAAAACGCAGAGCTGTTGCTTTAATTGTGGCGACCAACTCACTTTCTCACAGCCTCTCTGCTTTAAACACTTCCAGGGTCCTCCTGCTGCGAGGTGCATCAAGTGATTCAGTCGCCATTCCTTACAGTTCTCAATCTCAAGGTAGTTCCTGTTGGAAAATCGATCAAGTCGCTGTTATCCTTCTGTTTAGTAAGTTGTTAAATAATTTTATGAGAAAATTATTGGATTCCCGGTCTGTGATGCAACTGAGTAGGCAAATGGAAGCGGGAGGGTGGGACTGAGCCCGGCGGTGTCCAATCCCCCGAAGCTCAGTGAATAAAAGCAACTCGTGGTTTGTTGTGGAGCCCTATCGATTGGAAAGCTATCGGAGCAGTCATTTCCTTGTCCTGAATTCTCAATGGGTAAAGTTGAGGGAGTGCAACCGGTATTAATTTTCAGGAAAGGTGAGCGATTCAGGCAGAGAGAGAGTGCCTGCTGCTGATCGTTACCTCGTGGCCCCGTTGTAAAGTGTTGATTAGTGGATGTCCGCTGAGGACACGATCAGGGTCCGTGCTCACACCTTCTGCATCAAACTGTTCGCGGGCAAACAGCGTCTGAGCTCAGTGATGCGTCTCCTTCACAAATTAATGGGACAATGTAGAGATGGCAATAATACAGCAAAGTTTTGTTGATAATGCACGACTTAAGCGAAAGAGGTTTGAGGTTTCGCATATTTTGTACATTCGGTTCTTTAAGGCAACGTTAAATTTACAGCACGTGGTCGGAATGTATCCTGTGGGCAAAAAAAAATGGGGAGCGATGTAAAATGGGCTGCGATTCGCAATGAGTTCCTGCCGAAGTCTAATTTTAACCTAGTTCTTTCGAAGATATTCTGGGGGTGAGCTTGGACATGGGCGAGACGCAAAACAGGAGCGTGCGCTGGAGTGATTTCTTCGTACATTAATGAGATAACTCAGAATTCCAATGGGATTCCTGGGGTGTTAAATTGGTTAACCACCGAATCCGGGCGCGAGTATGGCAGTGCGCGATTATACAATGGCCGGTGGTACCGACGCAGCCAGCACGTTAGATTGGTGCTGCAAGATCATTTACCTGTTTGATGCGCAGCGGGCAGCCCCGGCTGAGTTCGTCTCTACATTTTCTCCCTTTGCTGCGCTTTTGACAAGCAAGGGCCGGGTCAATCTCGGGTGAGATGCTGGCACTTCTTAAAGGCAGCCTGCACCTCTTATTTGAAAACAAAAAGGTACGGGTCCGCATGGGTTCTGAACCCGGATCAGACGTTGCACACGTAAAACACAAGTGCAGATCTCGTCCCTATGTTTATAAACTGTTGATTTAGGTTAAAACATTGAATAGAGGTTGCGCACTACTAAATCCCACACCCTCCAATCAGCACACCAGACCTCACCAATCTGCCGATATGAGATTGTACTGGGCCTGCGAGAGTGCGTGCACCAAGGTTCTCTGCTGATGCACCACAGGCCTTGGTGCAAGAGGTGAACAGAAGGAAGGGCATCCTATATCCGTAGGGGAGCAAGAGGACCTCCAGACATAGATCAAGAGGCAGGGGGAGGCAGTAGCGGACGAGGTCATGCCAGGAGCAGAGCACCACAAACATGGTTGCAGTGCAGGAAGAAGTTCAATGCTTTGACACGAGTGATCAAGGTGAGTGAGGTCAAATGTCAAGTGGCGTCTCCTACCAACTGCACCACAAGCCGTATCCACTGCTCCACACACTACAATCCCCATCACCCACATCCCAACAAACTCTTCCAATCAATACTCAACTGTTCCAATCAGATGCTTCATCTCACCCTCGCACATTACAACTGTTGCAAGCCGCACACCCACAACTCACAGGTCATAGATACTGGCAGCTATTCAACCATGACAGGTTCTGCACCCAAAGAGCAGGACACTCACCGACACACGCCCGATTTCCTGCAGGAGAAAGTGACGCATCACAGGAGATAGCGAGTGGCAGTGGCATTTATTCCCTCCAGCCTGTTCCGCTATTCAATAAGATGATGACTGATCTGTGACCTAACTCCATAAACCTGCCTTAGCCCCATATCCCTTAATACCCTTGGTTAACTAAAATCTATCAATCTCAGGTTTAAAATTCACAATTGAGCTAGCATCAACTGCCGTTGGCAGAAGAGAGTTCCAAGCTGCTACCACCCTTTGCATGTAGAAGAGTTTCGTAACTTCACTCCTGAAAGTCCTGGCTCTAATTATTGGGATATCTCCCCTGATCCGAGACTCCCCAAACAGTGGAAATAGTTTTTTTCTAGCTACCCTATCAGTTCCCCTTAACATTTTGAAAACTTCGACCAAATCATCCCTTAATCGTCTAATTTCCAATGAATCCAGCCCTAGTCTGTGTAATCTATCCTTGTAATTTAACCCTTGGAGTCCAGGTATCATTCTAGTAAATCTGTGCTGCCCTCCCTCCAACGCCAATATATCATTCCGACTGTGCAATACCCAAACCTGAAGACGGTTTTCCATGTGTGGTCTAACAAATGCATTGTATAGCTGTAGCATCACATCTACCACCTTGTATTCTCGTCTTGTAGATGCAAAGGCCAGCATTCCATTAAACGTTTTGATTATCTGCTGTACCTGTCCATGACATTTTAATAAACGAGGTACATTGACCCCTCAGTTTCTTTGGACCATCACTGTTTCGAGAATTTCACCATTTAGAAAGTATTCTGATCTATCCTTTTTGGGTCCAAAGTGGATGACCTCACACTTGGCTACATTGAAATCCATCCTGTCTGTAACTCACTCCCAGGTGTCCGTTATTCTACATATAAACGACCCGAACCCCATGATTAGATTCCAGTCTGTAATTCACTCGTGGGTATCCGTTATTTTATATATAAACCACCCGAACCCCATGATTAGATTCCAGTCTGTAACTCACTCCTGCGTATCCGTTATTCTATATAAAAAACACCCTAACCCCTTGATTAGATTCCAGTCTGTCACTAACTCGTGGGTATCCGTTATTTTATATATAAACCACCCGAACCCCTTGATTAGATTCCAGTCTGTAACTCACTCCTGGGTCTCCGTTATTTTATACATGAACCACCGGAACCCCTTTATTAAATTCCTGTCTGAACTCATTCCTGGGTATACGTTGTTCCACATATAAACAACGGGAACCCCAGGATGAGATTCCAGTCGATATCGTACTCCTTGGTATCCGTTATTCTACATAAAAACCACCCGAACCCCTCGATTAGATTCCAGCATTTCTCTGCGAGAAGAGTTTACACTTAAACACTTTCATGATGATTAGAAATTAATGATTCCGTGTCAGTGATACTCACCACCAAAGAATAAAGTAATTCTCTATTATTCTATCACTGATCCTCACAAACAGAGGATACAGTAATTCTCTATTACTGTATCACTAATCTTCACAGCTAGAGGATACAGTAATTCTCTATTACTGTATCATTAATCCTCACAGCCAGAGGATAAAGTAACACTCGATTACTCTTTCATTGATCTTTAAAACCAGAGGATGCAGTAATTCTCTATTACTCCATCACTGAACCTCACAACCAGAGGATGCAGTAATTCTCTATTTCTCTATCACTAATCCTCACAACCAAAGGATACAGTAATACTCGATTACTCTTTCATTGATCTTCACAATCAGAGGATACAGCAATTCTCTATTACTCTGTCACTGATTCTCACAACCAGGTGATATAGTATTTCTCTATTACATAAGAACATAAGAAGTAGGTGCAGGAGTATGCCAACCGGCCCCTCGAGCCTTTTCCGTCATTCAAAAAGAACATGGCTGATCTTCTACCTCAATGCCATTTCCCTGCACCATCCCCATATCACTTGATGCTTTTAAAATCTAGAAATCTAACAATCTCTGTTTTGAATGTACTAAATGACTGAGCCACCACAGCCCTCTGGAGCAGAGAAATCGAAAGATTCACCACCCTCTGATGAAGAAATCTCTCCTCATCTCAGTCCTAAATGGCCTACCCTTTATTCTGAGACTGTGACCCCTGGTTCTAGACTCCCCAGCCAGGGGAAACATTCTCCCTGCATCTACCCTGTCGAGCCCTGGAAGAATGTTTGTAAGTTTCAATGAGATCACCACTCATTCTTCTAAACTCTTTTGAATAGAGGCTTCGTCTAATCAAGCTCTCCTTATACGACAATCCCGCCATCCCAGGAATTAGTCTGGTGAACCTTCGTTGCACTCCCTCTATGGCAAGTATATGCATTCTTAGGTAAGTAGACGAAAATTGTACACAATATTCCTGGTGCGGTCTCACCAAGGCCCAATATAATTGCAGGAAGACATCTTTACCCCTGTACTCAAATTCTTTTATAATAAAGGCCAACATACCATTTCCCTTTGTAATTGCTTGCTTCACCTGCATGTTCGCTTTCAGTGACTCATGCACAAGGACACCAAAGTTCCTTTGAAAATAAACATTTGCCAAACTCACAATATGTAAAAAATGCTCTACATTTCTGTTCTTCCTACCAAAGTGGATAACTTCACATTTTTCCACGTGATAGTCCATCTGCCATGTTCTTCCCACACACTTAGCCTGTCTATATCCCCTTCAAGCCTCTTTGCATCCGCCTCACAACTCCCATTCCCACCGAGTTTTGCATCATCAGCAAACTTGGAAATCATACATTTGGTCCCCTCATCCAAATCATTGATACAGATTGTGAATAGCTGGAGCCCAAGCACCGATCCCTGCAGTAACCCACTAGTCACAGCCTGCCTATCTGAAAAATACCTCTTTATTCCTACACTCTGTTCTCTGTCTTTTAACAAATTCTCAATCCACGCCAGTATAATACCCCCAATTCAATGTGCTCTAACTTTGTTCACCATCCTCCTGTGTGGGATTTTATCGAAAGCCCTCTGAAAATCCAAATACAGCACATCCACTGGTTCCCCCTTATCTATTCTAATATTTACATCCTCAAAGAACTCCAATAGTTTTGTCAATCATGATTTCCCTTTCATAAATCCATGATAACTCTGCCAAATCATATTATTATTTTCAAAGTGCCCGGTTATTACATCCTTTATCATAGCTTCCAGCATTTCCCGAATATTGATGTCAGGCTAATAGGTCTGTAGTTCCCTGCTTTCTCTTTCCATCCTTTCTTAAATAGTGCGGTTAAATTGCTACCCTGCAATCTGTAGGAACCGTTCCAGAATCGATAGAATTTTGGAAGGTGACAACCAATGCATTCATTATTTCTCTAGCCACCTCTTTCAAAGTCCTGGGATGCAGATCATCAGGTCCTTGGGATTTATTAACTTTCTGTCCCATTAATTTCTCCAGTATTTTTTTTTTACTAATACTAATTTATTTCAGTTCCTCTGTCCAGCCAGACCCTTGGTTCTCCAGTATTTCTGATAGGTTTTTTTGTGTCACCTTCCGTGAAGACAGGTGCAAAATATTTGTTTAATTTCTTTGACATTTCCTTCTTCCCCATTATAAATTCTCCCGTCTCTGTCTGTAAGGGAACCAGATTTGCCTTCTCCAGTCTTTTGTTTTTTTACATTCCTATAGATGCTTTTACAGTCCGTTTTTATGTTTCTCGCTAGTTTACTCTCATATTCTATTTTCCCTTTCTTTATCAATTTCTTAGTCCTCCTTTGCTAAATTCCAAAATGTTCCCAATTCTCAGGCTTACTGCTTTTTCTGGCAACATGGTGTGCCTCTTTCTTTGATTTAATACTATCGTTAATTTCCCTTGTTAGCCACAGTTAACCACTTTTCCTGTTGGGTGTTATGTGCCTTAAAGGAATATATAATTGATTTTTTTTATTCGTTCGTGGGATGTGGACGTCGCTGGCAAGTCCAGCAATTATTGCCCATCCATAATTGTCCTTGAGAAGGTGGTGGTGAGCCGCCTTCTTAAACCGCTGCAGTCCGTGTGGTGAGGGTTCTGCCACAGTGCTGTTAGGTAGGGAATTTCACGAATTTGACAAAGTGACGATGAAGGAACCGCGATATTTTTCTAAGTCTGGATGGTGTGTGACTTGGAGGGGAACGTGCAGGTGATGTTGTTCCCATGTGCCTGCTCCTCTTGTCCTTCTAGGTGGTAGAGGTCGCGGGTTTGGGAGGTGCTCTTGAAGACTCCTTGGCGAGCTGTTGCATTGCATCCTGTGGATGGTGCACACTGCAGCCACGGTGCGCCGGTGGTGAAGGGAGTGAATGTTTCTGGTGGTGGATGGGGTGCCAATCAAGCGGGCTGCTTTGTCCTGGATGGTGTCGAAATTCTTGAGTGTTGTTGGAGCTGCACTCATCCAGGCAAGTGGAGAGTATTCCATCACCCTCCTGACTTGTGCCTCGTTGATGGTTGAAAGGCTTTGGGAGACAGGAAGTGAGTCACTCGCCGCAGAATTCCAGTCCCTGACCTGCTCTTGTAGCCATAGTATTTATGTGGCTGGTCCAGTAAAGTTTTTGGTCAATGGTGACCCCCAGGATGTTGATGCTGGGGGATTCGGCGATGTTAATGCCTTTGAATGTGAAGTCGAGGTGGTTAGAATATCACTTTTTGGAGATGGTCATTGCCTGGCACTTGTCTGGCGCGAATGTTACTTGCCACTTATGAGCCCAAGCCAGGATGTTGTCCAGATCTTGCTGCATGCGGGCACGGACTGCTTCATTATCTGAGGGGTTGCGAATGGAACTAAAGACTGAACAATCATCAGCGAACAACCCCATTTCTGACATTATGATGGAGGGAAGGTTGCAAATTATGCATTAATTCTTTAAATGCTAGCCATTGCCTGTCTACTGTCATACCTTTTAATGTAGTTCCCCAATCAACCACAGCCAACTTGCGCCTCATAGCTTCGTAGATTCCTTTGTTTTGATTTAAGACCCTAGTTTTTGATTGAACTACATCACTTTCAAACTAAATGAAGAATTCTATCATATTATGGTCACTTTTGCCTAAGGTCTCCTTTACAACAAGATTATTGATTAACCCTTTCTCATTGAACAATACCAGATCTAAAATAGCCTGTTCCCTAGTTGGTTCCTCAACATACTGATTTAGAAAACCATCTCATATATATTCCAGGAATTCGTCCTCCACAGTATTAGTGCTAATTTGGTTTGCCTAATCTATATGTAGATTAAAGTCCCCCAATATTACTGTATTACCCTTGTTACATGTGTTTCTAATTTCATGCTTGATACCGTGCTTTACATTACCACTAGTTTTCGGTGGCCTATAAACAACTCCCATCAATGTGATCTGCCCCTTGCTGTTTCTTAGCTCCACCAAAAATGATTCGAAATCTTGACCTTCTGTGCCATCAGCACTATTGGACTGATCTCATCCTTTATTAAAAGCGCCATCCCACCTCCTTTTCCTTTTTGCCTGTCCTTCTTACATGTCGAATATCCTTGAATATTCAGTTCCCAGCCTTGGTCACCCTGCAGCCACGTCTCCTTAATGGCAATTAAATCCTCCCCTTTAATCATAGAATCATAGAATCATAGAAGTTTACAACATGGAATATGACCCTTCGGCCCAATATGTCCATGTCACCCTGTTTATACTACGAAGCTAGTCCCAATTGCCTGCACTTGGCCCATATCCCTCCATACCCATCTTACCCATGTAACTGTCCAAATGCTTTTTAAAAGACAAAATTGTACCCGCCTCCACTACTGCCTCTGGCAGTATTTGTTGTGAATGCTGCGTGCATTCAGATAAAATGCCTTTAATTTTGCCTTTTCAACATTTTTTCCTATTTTGACATTATTTGCTGCTGGCCTTTGTTTCCACTGCCTTCCAGTTTCACTTGCTACTTTTCTGCCTTCCATTTCCAGCTTTCTTACTCTCCTTTCTGAATCTCCTCTCAGTTTTCCCCCCAAACCCCGCCAAACCCCCCGCCCCCCCGCCCGCCAAGTTACTTTAAATCCTCCCCAACAGCACTAACTAACCTCGCGCATTACTCTATCAAACTTCATGATTTAAAATTTTAGTCTCCTCTGCTCTATTTCCGTGGAAATAATCGAATAACAAATCCGTCCTCAGACTGTTTCCCTTGTCTGGCCTCATTTGAGAGAATCTACGTTGTGCTCTCTATGGGTTTAATGTTGTTTCTACTATGGGGTGTTTAATCTGCTCATTATACTCTGGACATACCGGGTTTAAACAAAGAGAAAATTTAATGAAGCTACATCCTTGTCATCAGCCCCAGAGAGCAGTAACATGGTTTGTAATAAAAGAGAAAGAAGACAAATAACGAATAAATCTTCCCCGTGATCTCTGTAGCTGGTCTAATCTTAGACAGAGGGTTCCCACAAGTCTGCCTCCACTGTCGATTTGCCTCAATTTTCGAAACCGTGCCTTCAGCTATATCCAAGCTCCAGAATGCCCTCATTTTCAATGCGATGTCCGTCGATAATCGGAGTTATGTTGTTCGAAAAAACAGTCTCCACGAGTAGTTGCTAATGTTAATTCATCTCAACAGCTCCGTCTATTGTATAATTCTATTTGTGGTACAAGAATATTAGCCCATAAATTACTTTTATTCATAGAGTGGACAACGAGTGAACACATTCCAATGAAAGTCAACGACAACTCGGATTCACAGACCGCCATTAATATAATAAACATTCCGAAGGGTCTTCACAGAGGAGTGGGTAAAATCGAGCATTTAATTTATAAGAAGATATCAGGAGGACTGGCGAAAAGCTTGGTCAACGACTGGGTTTAAGGAGGGTGTAAAAGGAGGAGAAGGAAATGGAGAGAGGAGGTGATAAGGCTGGTTTTCGAGCGTAGAATTTAGATGTCTGAAGGAATGGCCACCAATGGTGGGGATGAAGAGATTGGAGGATGTTACAATATAAGAATAACTACTTGTATTATATCGCGCATTTAACATAGATAAATATCGTAAACCCATTTATTGAGGTATAATTCGGCAAAAATGGACCCCGGCCAAAGAAGGAGATATTAGGAGGGATGACAAAATCATAAAGCAAGAGATGGCTTTCACAGAAGGTCTGAAAGAAGGAAAGAACTAGCCTTTATATAGCGCCTTTCAAGACCTCTGGACGCCCCAAAATGCTTTGCAGCAAAGAAGTGCAATTTAAATTGTAGTCATTGTGGTAATGTAGGAAAAGTACCAGCCAATTTGTGCACAGCAAGCTCATACAAACTGCAAAGAGATAAATGACCAGATAATCGGTTTAAGTAATGTTGGTTGAGGGATAAATATTGCCCAGAACACTGGGGAGAATTGCACTGCTCTTTTTCGAATATTGCTGTGAGATATTATACATGTTCTTGATAGGGCAGATAGACCCTCGGTTTAACGTGTCCTGTGTAAGTCGGCAACTCCGACAGTGCACCGCTTCCTCAGTACTCTACTGTGATCAACTGGATCACGTGTTCAAGTCTCTGGAGTGGAATTTGAACTCACAACGTTATAACCACGTCTGATACCTGAATGGGGGAGAGGGAAGTGGGAGGGCCTGAAGGAGGGAATTCCAGAGACACGGCAGTCAAAAGTAGAGCAAATGGACTGCAGTTGCGGAAGAGGCCAGAGGTGGAGGAGCGTAGTGCTTGGCAGGGGCTGCAGGACGGCAGTTTACAGAAATAGATGTGGTGGATTTAAATGTAAGAAAGAATAAAAATAAACCACCGGCTCAGGAGACTGGAAGCTAAAGCAGATCAGTAAGGACTTGGGTGATTGGTGAGAGACTCTCCAATCAAAAAGAGAAGGGTGGGGATGGAATCTGCGGCCAGGCTGTGGAGACTGTGTTATCAAAGTTCATGACTTCCCAATTTTAATCTGGACTGAAATTGTGACTCATCTAAAACAGAATGTCGCTCTGACAAAACACATGGATTGGAAGGATGAAGAGAGGTGGTGGTTTTGTCAGCGACCATCTGAAAGCTGGTCCATGTCTGCGGACATTGTCACCAGAGGGAAGCATGTCGATGAGGAAAAGGAGGGAGCCATTGATTGAACCTTTAGACTCATCAGATATAACGGTGATGCGGTGGGAAGAGAATCTTCTCCTGGCCATGATCAGATAGGTGAGTGGAACCAGGCGAGGGTAGTCCCACCAAAAGAGGCCAATGATCGATGAATGAGGAGGTCACGGAGCGTTTCCTGTAGGTGTGGAGGATAGGGCGGAGGTGGGGAGGGGTGGGCCATGGAGGGATTTAAACCCAAGGATGAGCATTGTAAATATTAGGCGATCGGGAACTGGGAGTCAATGAGGGTCAGTGAGGCCGAGCAAGACCTGGTGCTGGTTGGAAATTGGAACTTCAAGGAGATTTACCAGAATGGTACCGGTGATGAGCGACTTGAGTTACCGGGAGAGAATGAAGAAGCTGGGATTGTTCTCCTTGGAGCAGAGACGGTTAAGCGGAGAATTAACGGAGGGTTTCTAAATGAGGAGGGGTTTTGATGGAGTCGATGGGGAGAAACTGTTGCCACTGGCCGGAGGGTCGGTAACCAGAGGACACAGATTAAAGGGAATTGGGAAAAAAGCCAGAGGGAGATGAGGATAATGTTTTTCGGCAGCGAGTTGTTCTGATCTGGAATTCACTGCCTGAAAGGGCGGTGGGAGCAGATTCAATAATAACTTTCAAATGGAAATCGGGTCAATCCTTGAAGGGGGGAAATTTAAGGGTTTGTGGGGAAAGAGCAGGGGAGTGGGACTAACCGGACCGCACTTTCACAGAGCCGGCACAGGCACGATGGGCTGAGCGGCCTCTTTCACAGAGCCGGCACAGGCGCGATGGGCCGAGCGGCCTCTCTCTGTGCTGTTTGATTCTCGCTCACTTTTAGGCTCCGAACCACGGCCCGTTAAACCGGGAGGCGGCAGAGTGACTCCCCCGAGCCCAGCTGGACACCGGGCACTGCCAGAGTGGAGATTCACGGGGCCCGCAGGAGGCTCCGAGTAACTCCTCCCGTCTCCACCACCCCCACCCCCAACGCACTCTCCTTTCATGCCTCACCCGCGCCCCCAACAGCGCCCGCCCACCCGGCGGCCCTGAAGCCGCTATCATCATCCTCCCAATGGTGGCCTGCTGCGAGAGGAACGCGGCAGAGGGACCGCGCGGGCATGCGCAGCGACACTGGGACTGGAGCGTCAAGTACGCGTCGTGACGTCAGCGCTCAAAGGGGAGAGACACGTGTCACGTGATGGGAGGCGGTGAGGGGGGAGGTGAGCGCTGTCAATCAAAGGGCCATGATTCAGCACTCACTGTTCACAGCGTTTGGACAACTTGTTTAAAATGCAAAATGTGCAAGAATGAAATAAAAATGGAAATGTACCAAAAAAGGAAAAAAACTGGAGTAGGCTATTCAGCCCCTCGTGCCTGCTCCGCCATTTGATAAGATCATTGCTCATCTGTGATCTAACTCCATATACCTGCCTTTGGCCAATATCCCTTCATAACTTTGGTCGCCAAAAAGGTATTTCAACATATAGATTATGTCATAAAATTTATGGATACACACAGTTTAATGTAAATATCACAATTACAATTAAAAAGAATACAATGCAGATCGTACACACTATGATTCCCTTGATACAATTCAACACACAGTACTTTTTTTCGAAGACATGATGTACAATAGAAGATGAAATGACCTCAAACAGTGGCCTTTCCCCATGGACCCTTTGCGTAGGCCGGAACTCGCTTCAGTGTGTCCCACAGCTGTTGGGGGGTGATCCCCTCCTCGACTCCATGTTATCGGGATCCTGTCTCTCTGGAGGGGGGTTATCAGCTTTTGCCGGAATACAAGAATCCATACGCCCACACTCATGTTAGTGTTTGGCAAACATTGTCTGATGTCTTTCACACACTTGTCGAACTTGGGGTCAGAGATGTAGGGGGTAATTTCACCTTCACTGCTTGGGCGGTAAACTGATAAAGCAGAAATTAAAATCGGGCCGGTTCTATAAGGGGCGGGTCATCCGCTCTACCAGTTCAGCCCCCAGTGATGGTGAAAACTTCCATCCACGTATTGTGAACTGATCAGTTTGAGACAAGGGACGAACTTGTGGGCTTCGAAGATTGAACTCGTGCATAGGTCAGGAAAGGTGTGGCCGATTCTAGGTATCCCCACCTGGCGGAAATGGGGTGGATGACGCTTGTAAATTGTGTCAGTTCACTTACCGCCCCATTTAAGCCAGCGTTCCTGCCTCCGCCATCCTGGGTACGGTCCTGAGAAGATCGGACAGAGCAACACCTACCTGTTTCAGTTCAGGCCAACTCTCATATGTTAATCAGAGTATTATGACGTACACTGGACTTCATTGAATTTTGGTTACAAATGGGTGGAGGAGCCGCCCTTTCGATGGACATTGAGTGGGTCAGAACACTGAGAAGTTTATTTTCAACTTATATATTGTGGGACAAGGAGGAGCAGGAGAGCTTTTCCTTGGCCTGCTGCGGCCGTGAGAAATCTCCCGTCCCCTAATCGCCTCGGAGATTTCCTTATAGATCTCTGTAACCAGGCCCAGCCTCATGTCCCATTAAACTCCCTGCAGTGAGTAAACATTGCTGCACAGCAGCTCAGAGAGGAAACGATCTCCGGAACTCCCCACTGGTGCTTGAAATCACATTAATATTTTTCCAGTTAGTAACGGACCGGGTGTTGGTCCATTATTTTTCTGTTCTGGTCAAAACAAATGTTCCAATGAACAGGACGCTGTCTGACCCTGACAGCTCACCCTCAGTCCATCCCCCCGGGCAGTGTGTGTGATGGGAAATAATCATCAACCGAAAAGGAGGATTTCATTTTATTCATTTCAGGATGAAACATATTGAAATCATATTATTTCCAGACTAATAACAGCATACCACTTCATGTTAGAATCACATCTTGTATCATTTCACAACACCGCATTTGTCGGGTAAAATATAATTCCTGTCTGGAATTTCGAAATTTATTTAAAGTATTGGATTGATATCAGTTACTATAGTGAACTCATAGATGTCAATGGATAGTAAAATCAGGCGCAGTGAACAACGAACGCCCGATCCGCTACTGCCGAATTGCACCACCGGCAAACCGGAAAATCCAATCTCATTGACTTTTTATGTAATTCCGGGTGAAAAGTCTTGAGACGTTTCTATGATTTAACTAATGTAACAATGAGATTCAGCAGGTATTTCACCCCGTTCTTCAGCTCGTCTCTGAATTTAGTCTGGGTCACAGCATAAATACACGTGTTGGTGCAGGAACTGAGAAGTTGAAGCATGAATCCGGCTGACTCCATGTCACTGACCGTATGGTACTGGACGTTTGTTATATGCAGATAGATAACAACGAAAACGAATGTGCTCCATAACAATATAAAATTGCCTGATATACTGAAGAGTAAAATGATGGATTTCTTTCGGTTCTCCATCTCCGGATCCTTGTGATTATCTCCATTGCTGCGTCCCCGGAGTCCCCTGCGGACTCTACTGGCCGCTATAATGTGCCTGGCGGTGAGAACATTGAACAGCAAAATGAGAATGAATGGGAGAAAAGGCAATAACACAAGATTAAACAAGTCAAACGCTGCCCAAGCGGGTGAAGTGAAAAAGGTCGGTTTCAAGACACAACCCCGGGTCACGTTGTCCATTATATATTCCGGGTCAAACACAAAGTACAAGGGAATGTTCAGTGAACAGCTCAGCGCACTCACCACCCCGATAACAGCAGCCGCCGTTTTCTCGGTGCAATATTTTGTTTTCAGCTTCTGACAAGAAATGGCCACAAATCGATCAAAGGTGAAAACCACTGTGAACCAAACAGAGGCCGCTGTAGCTGAAAAACTCAGGATGACAATAAGACGGCACACGGGGATAATGGTCAAGAATGAAACTGGGAAATAAATCCTACCAATCACCCTCAATATAACATCAGTGATAACGACCAGGAGATCGGCCGCCGCCATTCCCACCAGGTAGCGCGTGATACATTTGGAGAGTCCGCACTTTCCTCGGGACAGGATCACAATCGCCACCAAGTTAACTGTAAGAGAGGGAAAAGGATGCTGAGAAATTACTGATCAGACCTGGAGACAAAGCAGCAGTTTGACAGGATCTGGGGTAAAATCTCCAGCTTTTTTGCTGCATCAAACGGTGGGAACTGATTCATTGACCTGGGCAGCGCTTTCGGACAGAGATATGTTTTTAAACACAATTATAAACAACGAATTGGGAAATTGATACAGAAAGTGATTAAAGTGAGCACCGGATCCATTGGAAGGGCCGAGAGAGGGCGCAGAGCCGATGGGGAAGGGAGAAGGGGTTTCACGGATCCTGAATCCAACAGTGTAAATCCGAATTTGGGTTCCAGATGGAAGGGAAAGTGACCGAGAGCCGGGAAGGTGAGTGGACAGGTGGAGGTGCTGCTGGTTTGTTGCTCTGGGTGAAGAGAGCCGACAGGGGCTGGCACAAGACGGGAAGATGACATCCGTGGCGGTGAGTTTGAGGCTTCGGATCGGATTGGAAGAGGCTGCTGGAGGCCGAGCCAGTGAGTGAGATTGGGAGGGATACAAGGAAAATGGCATAACAGCTGGAGGGGAGCCAGGAGCACATGGTTTGGGAAAGTGGATGAAGTGAAGGAATGAGTAAGGAGGCAGAGAATTCCATTAATTGGGAGGAGAGGCTGAGATTCACCGGGAGAGACTGCAGCTGAGTGTTCGAGGAAATCTAATCTATTGGTCCGAGTAACAGAATGCAATTAATGAATTCAAATTTTATTTTTTGTGTTTATTGTGTCAGGGAGCAGCTCGTTGGTTACATAATGTTTCCAATAAATTTACTTTGCACATTCAATTAAAATTAAATTGAAATGCAATCATTCAATTTGCCTCGTTCTTTGCAGCTGACACAAAGTTTCTCGAATACAGCATCCTAATAATTCAATGCGATCAAGAAATCATTGATTTTATTCTTCAAATACATTTCAGTTTTGTTTATTTATTCATTCAGTAAGCAAGTAAAAGGAATAGTCACATAAACAGACTGAGGACCTGATAACGATAAACACACCCGAGTACAAAAAACACTCACAATCTGACAACATCCTAATAACACCTTCAAATCACATTTCCTCTTCATAATTTGTACTGGAAGTTTCAGTAATTCATTCCGGTGAATTATTCACATCGCTGTCGCTCTGTCTCTCTCGCCCTGTGTCCCATTCTGTGTGTGCCTCTCTCGATCTCTCTCTCCCTCATTGTCGATGTATCTCTCTCTGTCTCTCTCTATTCCTCTCGTTCCTTCTCCCTCTCCCTTTCGTTTTCCATCCAAGTGGCTTTCTCTAACTCTCCTCTCCAACTCTTCTCAGTGTCTCTACTATCTTTCTAAATGCCGCTTTTCACATCCGAGTAAATCCCAACATCCTGCGCCTGCTTTCTTTTCACGAGCCCCGGGGTCCAACGATCCTATTCTTAGTGTTAGTTTGTTAAATGGTGAAGCCTCTGTGAATGTTTCTTCAGACCATCCAAGTCTCCACCTGTCCACCCACACTGTTCACTTCATCTACAATGCATGGAATAAACAGAATCGAATGCCTGTTCCGGACACACCTCACAATGAATGAAATTCCTTCTCCTGTAATTATAAAGTACAGCGTTAGATGGCGGTATTGTTCAATTAACAAAACGCCAACATCACCACTGCCACTTATAATCCACGGTGAGGAATCACGAAAGAGACGACACGATAACATCAACAAGTTCCATCCCACCATCAAGCTCACCATGGACTACTCCTCAGAATCAGTTTCTTTCTTGGACACACGAATCTCCATCAAAGACGGGCACCTCAGCACCTCACTCTACTGCAAGCCCACGGACAATCTCACGATGCTCCACTTTTCCAGCTTCCACCCTAACCACGTCAAAGAGGCCATCCCCTATGGACAGGCCCTGCGAATACACAGGGTCTGCTCAGACGAGGAGGAACGCGATGGACACCTACAGACGCTGAAAGACGCCCTCGTAAGAACGGGATATGATGCTCGACTCATCGATCGACAGTTCCGACGGGCCACAGCGAAAAATCGCGTAGACCTCCTCAGAAGACTAACACGGGTCGCAACCAACAGAGTACCCTTCGTCGTCCAGTACTTCCCCGGAGCGGAGAAACTACGCCATGTTCTCCGCAGCCTTCAACATGTCATCAATGATGACAAACACCTCGCTATGGCCATCCCCACACCTCCACTACTCGCCTTTAAACAGCCACCCAACCTCAAACAGACCATCGTTCGCAGCAAATTACCCAGCTTTCAGGAGAACAGCGTCCACGACACCACACAACCCTGCCACGGTAACCTCTGCAAGACATGCCAGATCATCGACACAGATACCACCATCACACGAGAGGACACCACCCACCAGGTGCATGGTTCATACTCCTGTGACTCGGCCAACGTTGTCTACCTCATACGTTGCAGGAAAGGATGCCCCAGAGCATGGTACATTGGCGAGACCATGCAGACACTGCGACAACGGATGAACGGACACCGCGCAACAATCGCCAAACAGGAGGGTTCCCTCCCAGTCGGGGAACACTTCAGCAGTCATGGACATTCAGCCACCGACCTTCGGGTAAGCGTACTCCAAGGCGGCCTTCGAGACACACGACAACGCAAAATCGCCCAGCAGAAATTGATAGCCAAGTTCCGCACCCATGAGGACGGCCTCAACCGGGATCTTGGGTTCATGTCACACTGCACGTAACCCCACCAGCGAACAAATGTTATCTGTTTTTAATATAACGTGTCATTGACTGTCTTCCTTCTCTCTCTCTCTTTTTTTTGGGGGGGTTTGTATATTCGGTGGCCTTTTAGGTGACACCTCTCTGTCTGCTCACTGTGATTGCCTTGGCAACGGGCAGTAATCACCAGGCATTGTTCTGTGATTTACAAATGCGAAGGATTCGAAAATTTCATTTCCACACCGTTCACCTGAGGAAGGAGGAAGCCTCCGAAAGCTTGTGAAATTTAAAATAAATTTGTTGGACTACAACTTGGTGTTGGAAAATTGTTTACAATTGTCAACCCCAGTCCATCACCGGCATCTCCACATCAATCTACAGATGAATAGTAAGGCTCCTGATTCCAAAAGACAAAGTGCAAACTGATCCAACATAACCTCAAAACATTGCATTTTAAAGTGAATTCATCCACAGTGAATCAGAGAATGAGATGTGAAAGAATCAGCAGCAAACTCAGTTCAGCAGCCAGATATCTGGAGCTGCGACAGATACACACATAATGAAATATTTCATAACAGTCATAACCAATAAGTACATTGAAATTCCAGTTAAACTTAACCATGTTATTGTGGAGGGAGGACATTGCGCTGCCTCCTTGTAACACTGAGATCGTGAGCTGTCTCATTATCAATCACTGAAAAAACATTCATGGAAATATGTTTCACAACATGAAACTGTTAGGGTTTCTGATGGTCTGATGCCAGCTCTTAACCCACACACCTGATTCCAATGCATTCAGTATACAGAATAATCCAGTAACAATGCCAGGATGGATAAACAATGTTCACGGCAGAAATAATGCAATTGTTACAGGACCGAAGGAGAGACAGTTATTCCACAATCAATTCAGTGCAGAGAACAATCCAGTAACAATGCCTGTGTTGGATATGTAAAGGTTATAACAGATAAAATGCAGCTGTTACAAGACTGAAAGTTTTGAAGTTAAGGACATACCATTATTCAACACTATATTCAGTACATAGAACGGTCCAGTAACAGTGCCAGGGTTGGATATACAACGTTCATTACAGATATAATGCAGCTCCTACAAGACCAAAAGAGCAGAGACTTGAAACTTTCCGTCATCCAACTGATGGAACAGAAAAGCTGGCTGCGTAAAATATGGTGGAAACAAATAATTAGCCAAGTACAGCAGCACATTTAACACCGATTTACAATATTCACAGATGAGATAACGGCTTACCTGGAACTCCAATAACTGCAAGAACAGGATAGTAAATGCGTTCTATCAGAAACATTACTGGATATTCCATTTCTGTGAGAAGCAGTGACTTCTGTTGATCTGAAAACCGCAACTCCGGCAGGCATTCTGAGCTGATACATTGCAACGATTCATGATTTATACAGAGATTAAATCTCCACTGACACGGTTATACGCCTGATCATTGCTATTACTTACAGTCGCCTAAACAAACACATTACATCAGCAGCTTTGTCTCCAATGTAAATAATGACGTGGATATATCACAAACATCTCAAAGTCCCGAAACTTGTCAGCATGAGACCTCTCTCAGGAATAAAGTTAAAAGCTGTGCTCAGAAAGGACAGGTCCAACAATAATGAGCGACTACATTTATAGTTTTCCAAAAATTGTATTGACCATGTTCACTCCTGCCGATTCATTCATAAATTTTACCGATTTCTCTGAACCCAGGGGCATAAGCTGACCCGTTTCACTCTGTCCCTGCAGATTCTCAGTCAAAATATGAATTTTGAGTCTCTGACAGGGGGACAATTAAAGGCCACGTTGAGGATTGTAGCCGAGAAATGACTGTGGTTGATATTAGAGGTTGGACACTGAACGAGCTTGATTGCCATTCCTCTCTCCGTTATTTTACTGCAGATGTTTACCCGTTTATTTTACATTGGTTGACGGCTCCAGTAAATTGGTTCAGTGTAAAAGCTGCTTCCCCCACCCGCCTTCAGTCCTTCCTGAACCAATTGCCATTGAAAACCTCATCAATGCCTCTGTCCCCTCCAGACCCCATTCCTCCAGTTTACTCCTGGCGGCCACCCACCCTTCACATTCCAAGCAGCACGAGGTCCTGCTCGGCCTCACTGACGCTCACTGACTCCTAGTTCCCGATCGCCCGATATTTCAAATTTTCATCCTTGGGTTTAAATGCCTCGATGGCCCACCCCTCCCCATCACCGCCCTCTCCTCAACACCTACAGGAAACCCCACCCGTCACTTCCTCATTCATCGATCATTGGCCTCTTTTGCTGGGACTGCCCTCACTTGGTTCCACTCACCTATCTGATCAGAGCCAGGAGAAGCTTCTCTTCCCTCCCTATCACCGTTATTTCTGCTGTATCAAAAGGGTTCAAACATTGGCTCTCTCCTCTTCCTCATCTACATGCTGCCCTTTGGTGACTTTGTCCGCAGACATGGACCAGCTTTCAGATGGACGCTGAAAAAACCATCGACTCTCTTGACCCTTCCAATGTCTTTGTGTTGTCAGAGCGTCATTCTGTTTAGATGAGCCACGAATTCAGCCAGTTAAAAATGGGGAAGTCATGATCTTTGACCTTACAATCTCGACATCCTTTCTACTGATTCCATCCACACTCCTCCCTTTTTGATTGGAGAGTCCAACACTAATCATCCAAATCCTCATTGACCTTATTGGAAGCCAGTCTCCTAAGCCTGCAGTTTATTTTTATTCTTTAGAATCATAGAATCATAGAATCATTGAAGTTACAACATGGAAACAGGCCCTTCGGCCCAACATGTCCATGTCGCCCAGTTTATACCACTAAGCTAGTCCCAATTGCCTGCACTTGGCCCATATCCCTCTATACCCATCTTACCCATGTAACTGTCCAAAAGCTTTTTAAAAGACAAATTTGTACCCGCCTCTATTACTGCCTCTGGCAGCTCTTTCCAGACACTCACCGCCCTTTGAGTGAAAAAATTGCCCCTCTGGGCCCTTTTGTATCTCTCCCCTCTCACCTTAAATCTATGCCCCTCGTTATACACTACCCTACCTTTGGGAAAAGATTTTGACGATCGACCTTATTTATGCCCCTCATTATTTTATAGACTTCTATAAGATCACCCCTTAACCTCCTACTCTCCACAGAAAAAAGTCCCAGTCTATCTAACCTCTCCCTACAAGTCCAATCATCAAGTCCCAGTAGCATCCTAGTAAATCTTTTCTGCACTCTCTCTAGTTTAATAATACCCTTTCTATAATAGGGTGACCAGAACTGTACACAGTATTCCAAGTGTGGCCTCACCAATGCCCTGTACAACTTCAACAAGACATCCCAACTCCTGTATTCAATGTTCTGACCAATGAAATCAAGCATGCCGAATGCCTTCTTCGCCACCCTATCCACCTGTGACTCCACTTTCAAGGAGCTATGAATCTGTACTCCGAGATCTCTTTGTTCTATAACTCTCCCCAACGCCCTACCATTAACGGTGTGGACCCTGGCCCGATTCGATCTACCAAAATGCATCACCTCACACTAATCTAAATTAAACTCCATCTGCCATTCTTCGGCCAACTGGCCCAATTTATCAAGATCCCGTTGCAATCCTAGATAACATTCTTCACTGTCCACAATGCCACGAATCTTGGTGTCATCTGCAAACTTACTAACCATGCCTGCTAAATTCTCATCCAAATCATTGATATAAATAACAAATAACAGCGGACGCAGCACCGATCCCTGAGGCACACCGCTGGTCACAGGCCTCCAGTGTGCAAAACAACCCTCCACAACCACCTTCTGTCTTCTGTCGTCAAGCCAATTTTGTATCCAATTGGCTACCTCACTTTGGATCCCGTGAGGTTTAACCGTATGTAACAACCTACCATGCGGTATCTTGTCAAAGGCTTTGCTGAAGTCCATGTCGACCACGTCCACTGCACAGCCCTCATCTATCTTCTTGGTTACCCCTTCAAAAAACTCAATCAAATTCGTGAGACATGATTTTCCTCTCACAAAGCCATGCTGATTGTTCCTAATCAGTCCCTGCCTCTCCAAATGCCTGCAGATCCTGTCCCACAGAATACCCGCGAACGACTTACCCACTACAGATGTCAGGCTCACCGGTCTGTAGTTCCCAGGCTTTTCCCTGCCGCCCTTCTTAAACAAATCCACAACATTTGCTACCCTCCAATCTTCAGGCACCTCACCTGTAGCTGTCGATGATTTAAATATCTCTGCTAGGGGACCCGAAATTTCCTCCCTAACCTCCCATAATGTCCTGGGATACATTTCATCAGTTCCCGGAGATTTATCTACCTTGATGCGCGTTAAGACTTCCAGCACCTCCCTCTCTGGAATATGTACACTCCTCAAGACATCACTATTTATTTCCCCAAGTTCCCTAACATCAATGCCTTTCTCAACTGTAAATACCGATGTGAAATATTCATTCAGGATCTCACCCATCTCTTGTGATTCCGCACACAGATAACCTTGTTGATCCTTAAGAGGCCCTACTCTCTCCCTAGTTACTCTTTTGCCCTTTATGTATTTGTAGAAACTCTTTGGATTCTCCTTTGCCTTATCTGCCAAAGCAATCTCATGTCCCCTTTTTGCCCTCCTGATTTCTCTCTTATTTCTACTCCGACAATCTCTATACTCTTCAAGGGAGCCACTTGATCACAGCTGCCTATGCATGTCATATGCCTACTTCTTCTTTTTGACTAGGGCCTGAATCTCCCGAATCATCCAAGGTTCCCTACTTCTACCAGCCTTGCCCTTCACTTTTTAAGGAATGTGCTTACCCTGAACCCTGGTTAACACACTTTTGAAAGCCTCCCACTTACCAGACGTCCCTTTGCCTGCCAACAGACTCTCCCAATCAACTTCTGAAAGTTCCTGTCCAATACCATCAAAATTGGCCTTTCCCCAATTCAGAATTTTAACTTTTGGGCCAGACCTATCATTCTCAATAGCTATCCTAAAACTAATGGAATTATGAACACTGGTCCCAAAGTGATCCCTCACTAACACTTCTGTCACCTGTCCTTCCATATTTCCCAAGAGGAGTTCAAGTTTTGCCCCCTCTCTCGTCGGACCATCCACATACTGAATGAGAAATTCCTCCTGAATACACTCAACAAATTTCTCTCCATCCAAGCGCCTCATGCTATGGCTGTCCCAGTCAATGTTGGGAAAGTTAAAGTCCCCGACTATTACCACCCTATTTTTCTTGCAGCTCTCTGTAATCTCCTTACATATTTGCTCCTCAATTTCCCGTTGACTATATGGGCGTCTGTAGTACAATCCTATCAAAGTGATCTCTCCCTTCTTATTTTTCAGTTCTACCCATATAGACTCAGTTGGCGAACCCTCGGATATATCCCCTCTCATTACTGCCGTGATGTTCTCCCTAATCAAGAACGCAACTCCCCCTTCTCTCTTACCTCCTGCTCTATCTTTCCTATAGCATCTGTACCCTGGAACATTGAGCTGCCAGTCCTGCCCCTCCCTTAGCCATGTTTCATTAATAGCTACAACATCCCAGTCCCATGTACCCATCCATGCCCTGAGTTCATCTGCCTTGCCCATCAGACTTCTTGCATTGAAATAAATGCAGTTTAATCTGGACTTCCCTTCGTCTTTGCCCTGCTTTCTCAGACCATCTGTCCGGTCATGTTTTGTACACTCTCCCTTACTGCCTTTTGTTTCTGTCACCACTTTACTTCCCACTGACTTCCTGCATCGGTTCCCATCCCCCTGCCACATTAGTTTAAACCCTCCCCAACAGCACTAGCAAACAATCCCCCTCGGACATTGGTTCCAGTCCTGCCCAGATGCAGACCGTCCAATTTGTACTGGTCCCACCTCACCAGAACCGGTTCCAATGGCCCAGGAATTTGAATCCCTCCCTCTTGCAACATCTCTCAAGCCACGTATTCATCCAAGCTATCCTGTCATTCCTACTCTGACTAGCCCGTGGCAATGGTAGCAATCCTGAGATTACTACCTTTGAGGCCCTACTTTTTAGTTTAACTCCTAACTCCCTAAATTCAGCTTGTAGGACCTCATCCCGTTTTTTACCTTTATCTCATTGCAGTTTGTGGGAGCTTGCTGCGTGCGAATTGGATGCCACGTTTCCTGCATTACCACAGTCACTAAACTTCAAAACGTACTTCATTAACTGTAAAGCGTTTTGGGATGTCCCGAGGTATTGAAAGGTACTATATGAAGGCAAGTTTTTTCCTTCTTTCGGACTTTCTATGAAAGACATCCCTTGCTTCATGGTTTTGCCATCTCTCATAACATCGCCTGCTTTGGCCAGGGGTCCATTTTTGTCCGATTATACCTCAGTAAATCGCCTTAGAATATTTATCTATGTTAAATCCGCTGTACGAATACAAGTAGTTATAGCTCTTTTTTACCACCCTCCACTCTTCATCCCACCATTGATGGCCATTCCTTCAGACATATAAGACTACTTTCAAAAAACAACCTTATCACCTCTGTCTCTCCATTTAATTCTCCTCCTTTTACACCCTCCTTAAACCCACTCGTTGACCCAGGTTTTCTCCAGTCCTCCCGATAACTTCTTATTCATTTAGTGCCCGTTTTTACCCACCACTCCGTGAAGCACCTTGGGAATGTTCATTACATTAAAGGCGGTCTGTGAATGCGAGTTGTTTTTGACTTTCGTTGGAATGTTTTCATTAGTTGTCCACTGAATGAACAAAAGTAATTTCTGGGCTAATATTCTTGTACCAGGAAGAGATTTATATAATAGACCGACTTGTTGAGATAAATTAACATTGGCCATTACTTGTGGACACTGTTTTGTTCGAACAACATAACTCGGTTTATCTACAACCATCACAGTGAAATAGAGGGCATTCTGGTGCATGGATATCGCTGAAGGCAGGGCTGTCAAAAATGGGACAAATGGACTGCGGAGGCAGCCTTTAGGGAGTCGTCTATGTATGATGAGACCAGTTACAATGACCAGGGTGAAGGTTTATTAGTTATTTGCTTTTTTTCTCTTTGGTAAAACCTGGTTTACTTCTGGCTCGGGCCAATAGAAACATAGAAACATAGAAAACAGGGGCAGGAGCAGGCCGTTCGGCCCTTCGAGCCTGCTCCGCCATTCAATATGATCATGGCTGATCCTCTATTTTAAAACCATATTCCCGCTCTCTCCCCATAACCCGTGATGCCTTTTGTGTCCAGAAATCTATCTAGCTACTTATTTAATATATTCAGTGAATTGTTCTCCACAGCATTCTGTGGTAGAGAATTACACAGGTTCTCCAGCCTCTGAGTGAAGAAATTTCTCCTCATCTCGGTCCGAAATGTCCTGCCCCGTATCCGGACACAGTGAACCCTCAGCCAGGGGAAACACCCTCCCTGCATCCAGTCAGAACTTTATACGTTTCAATGATATTCCCTCTCATTCTTCGAAACGATAGCGAATACAGGCCTAGCCGACCCAATCTCTCCTCATGCGACTGTCCTGCCATCCCAGAAATGAGTATGGTGAATCTTCGCTGCATCCCCTCTATGGCAAGTATATCCTTTCCACGGTAAGGAAACCAAAACTGCATAGAATACTCCAGGAGTAGTCTCACCAAGGACCTGTATAACAGCAGTAAGACACCCTTGCAATGAAGGCCAACATACCATTTGCCTTCCTATCTGCTTGCTTTCAGTGACTTTTGTACAAGGACTCCCATGTCCCTTTGTACATCAATATTTCCCAATTTATCACGATATAAATAATAATCTGCCTTTCTGTTTTTCCTTCCGAATTGGATAAATTCACATTTATCCACGTTATATTGCATCTGCCATGTATTTGCCCATTCATTCAACTTGCCTAAATCGCCTTGAAGCCTTTTTGCATCCTCCTCAAATCTCACAATCCTACCTATTTTTGTGTCTTCAGCAAACTTGGAAATATTACATTTGGTTCCCTCATCCAAATCATTGATATATATTGTGAATAGTTGGGGCCTAAGCACTGATTCTTGGACTACACCACGAGTCACGGCCTGCCACTTCGAAAAAGACCCAATTATTCCTACTCTTTGTTTCAAAAGACCCATTTATTCCTACTCTCTTAATATGATGTAGTTTATGAGTGATTCTCTTTGGTTAAGGCCCGTAGATCCAGAGTACAGTCTGCAGTTATCACTGTATAGAAACTGCATTAAACCCATAGTTAGCACAATGTAGATTCTGTCGAATGAGGCCAGGGAAGGGAAACTGTGTGACGAATGAAAATAAATTCCGGGATTTTTCCTTTGGAAATGGAAGAGAGGAGACTTAAATTGCAAATCATGAAGTAGTTTGATAGAGTAATAGAGAATTAGTGTATCCTGTGGTTGTGAGGATCAGTGATAGAGTAATAGAGAATTAA
Organism: Heptranchias perlo; assembly: GCF_035084215.1. NCBI lineage: Eukaryota > Metazoa > Chordata > Chondrichthyes > Hexanchiformes > Hexanchidae > Heptranchias > Heptranchias perlo. The sequence continues at coordinate 1,791,406 of NW_027139666.1, forward strand.
GGTACCCTTTGGTTTTGAGGATCAGTGATAGAGTAATATAGAATTACTGTATCCTTTGGATGTGAGGATCAGTGACAAGTGGTCATCAATTCCAGCTCACCATGAAATAGTTTAATTTTAAATTCTTCACGCAGAGATTTTTTGGAGCATGGAATGTTTTACCATCAGGAATGGAATAACCAGAAAAGAGACAATTAAAACTTTTACCATTGCATCATTTAAGAGAAAATTGAATATATAGTTGAAATTGTTGAAGATAACTGGCATTTGGAAGAAAGTTTGCCATTGCATACATTTTAAATTGCTTTAACCATGAACAGGCACTGACACGATGGGCCCCTGTTCTGTAAACAACTTTGCTTCATGTTTCTCCTAGATTCAGATTTGTGATTTGCTTGAATGATCCTGGAGGCCGGTGTGCTGCCCCGTATCTAACAATAGGATAGTGTAACCCAAGGATGTAACAATAGTTCCCCCTTCTAATCTGAACTTGATAATCATGTTTCTGCACTGCCGAATATCTAACAATATGGTAGTGTAACCCAGGGATGTAGCAATAGTCCCCCTTATAATCTGAGCTGGATAATGTGTTTCTGAATTGCCGGATATCTAACGATACCACAGTGTAAACAAGGGATGTAACAATAGTTCTTCTTATTATCTGGGTATTCATGTGCATGCAACGACTAATATCTAAAAATACGATAATGTAACCCAGGGATATAACAATAGTTCCCCCTTATAATCTGAGCTAGATGATCGTGTTTTTGCACTGTCCAATATCTCACAATACGCGTATGGAACCCAGAGATGCAAAAATAGTTCCCACTTATAACCTGAACTGAACATTCATGTTTCTGCACCGCCGATTACCTAACAATATGATCGCGTAGGCCAGGGATGTAACGATAGTTCCCACTTATAATCTGAACTGGATATTCGTGTTTCTGCACTGCCTCATAACTATCAATACGACAATGTAAACTATGCAACAATATTTCCCGTTTGTATTTTTAACTTTATCGTCAAGTTTCTGCACTGCAACATAGCCAACAAATCGACAGTGTAACCGAGAGATGTAACAATAGTTCCTCCTGATAATCTGAACGGGATATTCATGTTTTTACGTTGTCCAATGTCTATTAATACTACAATGTAACCCAGGGATGTAACAATAGCTCCCCCTTTAATTTGGCCTGAATAATTGTGTTACTGCACTATCCAATATCTCAAAATACGAAAGTGCAACCCAGGGATGTAATAATAGTTCCCCCTTTAATCTGAATATTCGTGTTTCTGCACTACCCAATATCTCACAATACAACAGTGCAACCGAGGGATGTAACAATAGTCCCCCCGTGTAATCTGAACAGGATAATCATATTTCTGCAATGTCCAATTTCTAACATTACGACATTGTAACGCAAGAATGCATCAACCGATTCCGTTTTTAACTGAACTGTACATTCGTGTCTCTGACTGCCACATAACTCATAATACCGCAGTATAACTCAGGGATGTGACAGTAATTCCCCATATAATCTGAACTGGATATTCGTGTTCTGGACTGCCCAATATCTAACTACACGTTAGTGTAACCCACGCATCTAACAATAGTCACCCATAGGATTAAAGGGACAGTGGCAGCGCGGATACAAATTGGTTAGGAGACAGAAAGCAAAGAGTAATGGTGAACGGTGTTTTTTCAGACTGGAGTGAAGTATACAGTGGTGTTCCACGGGGGTCACTATTAGGGCCACTGCTCTTTTTGATATATATTAATGACTTGGACTTGGGTATAGAAGGTATAATTTCAAAGTTTGCAGATGACACGAAACTCGGAAATGTAGCAAATAATGTGGAGGATAGTAACAGTCTTCAGGAGGACATGGACAGAATGGTGAAATGGGAAGACACATGGCAGATGAAATATAATCAGAGAAGTGTGAAGTGATGCATTTTGGTAGGAAGAATGAGGAGAGGCGGTTCTTCTTTTCCCAGTGAGTAGTGAGCCTCTGGAATGTGTTTCTGGCTGGTGTGGTGAATGCTGACTCTCTGACTGCCTTCTCCGGGGAGCTGGATCGGTTTTTGGCTGGAGCAGAGGTCGCAACATTTAAAGGTAAGAGGATTTACAATTAACGTGCGTCTGATACATGTGATCTCCTGGACTGGTTTCGATCACCTGAGGGGGTCGGGGAGCAATTTTCCTGGGTATTCTATCCCTTAAAGTCCCTGGATTTTTGCCTCTTCCAGGATATTCCATGGCTGCAGGCGGGAGGAGGGGGAGTAAGTATCAGTAATGATGCTCCATCTATCACGAGTGAGGGGCGGGCTTGATGGAGCATCTGGTCTTTTACTGCCCGTTATTTCCGTTTGTTCGTCCACATCCCCCGCTCGTCAAGGTGCTTTCAATGAAGCGATCTTCACACAAACCCACACCTGGGGCATGCCTGCGTCTGTGTTTAGTGAAACGAGACTCAATGTCTCTGCGCGTCGCATTATTCTCCTACGAAGCCCAAGGGCGCGAAATATTCTTGCAGGTCTCTGCTACAATGTGTCTGAGAATTTCTAGTCCCGTCCAATCACCCCTACGGGACTACGTGGCTGTTGTCTGCTTGGAGCACAAGAGGAGATGATTTTCAGCCCAGTAAATCATTGGGTGGTCTTAAGACAGTAAGCACTCAGTCTTTCTACGCTTGGTTATAGGTCTATTGGATTCGGGGTTGTAGCTCGGTGGTATGGCGCCTGCTTTCCGTGTATATATTTCTGGGTTCAATATCTAACACTTCCAAAAAGAAATTTCACCAGAATGTCCCACAGAAAGACAAATCGTGCTTTCAGGGGGAAGCGAGATTCAACTTCTGAGAGAAACATTCAATTGTCCCGGAGCAGGACTTCATCTCACGATCCCCTCAGCAGCTCAGCTCATAGCAGCCGCCGACTGACCGGAATTCAAAATTGGAAACATAAAGTACTTGGAGATAGAACCCCGGACCTCATATACGCGAAGCGTGTAGTCTATCACTGAGCTACATCAGAAGATAATGAAGATCTCTGACCAAGTTTAAAAAGACTGATAGTCTCACTTTCGTAAGGCCGTCCCGAGGATTTACTGGGCTAGAAAGGATCACCTTTTATACTCCAAGCTGATAACTATACCTGAGGTATATGGACCTGATATAACTGTGGGTGAACAGAAGAAACCAGGTCCCGCTACTCAGAGAAATGAGAAAGGAACTGTTGAGAAGGAAGTCTGGGAGAGGGGGAGAGTCTCCTCGGGCTCTGCTGACCATTATTTCTGTTTCAGGTCGCCGTACTTCGAGCGCTCCCGTTATCAGTCACGAGGCTGACGTTTGGACGGGACTAGAAATGCTCAGACACATTGTAGCAGAGGCCAGCAAGAATATGTCGAGTTCTTGAGCTTCAGAGGAGGGAAAGGTGAGGCACAGACACCATTGAGGCTCATTTCCCTCCATGCTTGATGGACCAGGTGTGGGTTTGTGTTTAAAGATCACTTCACTAAAAACACCTTGACGATCTGGGGTTACAGACAGACATGACGGGCAGAAAAAGACCAGTTGGTTCATCAATCCTGCCGCACATGTCTGGAGCATCGTGACCAGACACTTCCCACCTACACCACCCGCCCCACCAACCGGAAACATGTAATCACCTGGGAGCGGTTACATACCAGAAACACAATCAAAGGCCAGTAAGGAATGGATTTTCTGGAAAGTTCCTCCCCGACCCCCTCAGGCGATCGAAACCAGTCCAGGATATGACTTTGGCCATGTGCAGGTTAACTGTAAAATCACTCACCTTCTATATGATGCGATTTCTGCCACAGTCAAGAACCGGTCCAGATCCCTCGAAAGGCAGAGAGAGAGTCAGCACCCACCACACCAGCCGGGAATGCATTCCAGAGACTCAGTACTCTCTGGGAAAAGAAGAACCGGCTAACATCCCGACTATTCTTACCTTCGTGTGGTCTAAACGCCTGTCGGCTGCTCCTCCCCAATCTGGGAAACTGGACATGATCTATCACTGGACACGCTATCCAAACCTGAGATGGGAGCCATTTAAACGTTGTGTGCGCGCTAACATTGAATTATATTCTGTGCGGAGCGTTAGGTTTTTCGCGAGGTAAAGAAAGCCTTACCTGATCTTATCAAAAGGCGGAGCAGCCTCGAGGGGGTGAAAGGCCTCCTCCTGTTCCGATATTCCTGTCCTTGTGTGTCAAAGTGACGCGAGTCTCAGAGAATATTTTCACAATTGCATCAAAGTTTGAAATCTAACTTGCTTGGAGATGTTAATGACTGAACGCGGGACTTCATACTTGCAAAGCATGCGCTCTTCCACTGAGCTACATCACCACGAGGCAAAAGCACTTGCGAGCTAAACAAGCGGGCACTTTAGAAGTAAAGCAGTGAGCTTTCTGCTCCGTCTCTCCAGGACATCGACATGCCCAGCGGTCCGGCCTGCTCACAATGTCCAACCTCTGCTTCAGGTCACGGGGTTTCTGCTCTTCTTTACTTTGAACTTCCCAAAAAAACGTCTGCGGGAATAAAAAATACAATTACTAATGGTCAGTGACTAGGCTGAAATCCAACTTCTGAATCATTAAGTGAGATGGAAGAATGACAGAGCGTCAAACAGGAACAAGAGCTGGGACTGCTCACTCGACATTGCACCGTCACACGTTCCAGTCAGTCGGCGGCTGCTATGAGCTGAACTGCTGAGGGGACCGTGAGATGAAGTCCTGCTCCTGGACAATTTAATGCTTGTGGAGCCTCAGAAGTTGGAATTCGCTGCGCTCAGAATGCGTCATTCATCTTTTCGTGCTTAATTATGGTGAAACAATATTTTTGGTGATGGTGGAGATTAAAGCCAGGACCTCATATAGGTAAAGCACGCGCTCTGCCAGTAAGCTACATGCCCAGATAACACCGGACTTGAACCGAGGAAGGAAGAACTGATTGTTCTCATTTTATGAGACCACCTTAGGTGGGTGTGCCCAGTGATAGATTATTTCCGGTTTCACAGATTGTGGAGAAAGAGGGAACAGAGATGAGAAGAGTCTGGATGTTCGGCGGTTCTTCATTTCCCAGAGAGTAGTAAGTCTCTGGAATGCATTGCGGGCTGGTGTGGTGGGTGCTGACTCTCTGTATACTGGACTTGAAATCGTATCCTTTTCTGCTACAGCCAGACAATTAAACATGAGGTTTCCGGACCAGAAATAATTGTGGGTGAACGGAAGAAAGCAGGCCTCGGCACTCAGAACAATCAGAAAGGGGACGTTGAGAAGAAAGGCTGGGAGCGAGGGAGAGCCTCCTTTGGCTCCGCTGTAACCATCCTTCCGATTTCTGGACAGATTTTTCGAACGCTCCCGTTATCTGTCTCTTTGCTTGCGGTTGGACGGGACTAGAAATGCTCAAGCACATTGTAGCAAAGGCCGGCAAGAATATTTCGAGTCCCTAAGCTTCAGAGGATGGCAACGTGAGGCGCGGAGAGAATTGAGTCTTATTTCACTATAGACGGAAGCAGGACTTGCCCCAGGTGTCGGTTTGTGTTTAAAGATCACTTCACAAAAAACACCTTGACGGTCTGTGGTTACAGACGGACATGACGGGCAGGAAATGAGCTGGTTCATCAATCCTGCCCCACGTGCCTGATGCATCGTGACTAGCCGTTTTCTACCGAAACCACCCGCCCCGCCTTCAGGAAACATGTAATCTCCTGGGAGCGGTTACAAATCAGAAAAAAATCCAGGGCCGATAAGGAGCGCAATTTCTCGGAAATTCCTCCCCGACTCCCTCAGGCGATCGAATCGAGTTCAGTGGATCACACTGACCACGTGTAGCTTAACTGTAAAACCACTCACCTTCTATATGATGCGATCTCTGTCCCAGTCAAGAAACGGTCCAGAACCCTCGAGAAGGCCGAGAGAAAGTCAACACCCACGACACCAGCCGGCAATGCATTCCAGAGACTCAGTGCTCTCTGGGTAAAGAAGAACCGCCTAATATCCAGACTATCGTTACCTGTGTGGTCTAAACGCCTGTCCGCTGCACCTCCCCAATCTGTGAAACTGGAAGTAATCTATTTCTTCACTCAGAAATGGTGGTGAACCTGTGGAATTCTCTACCGCAGAAGGCTGCGGGGGCCAAGTCACTGAATATATTTTACTATGAGATAGATAGATTTCTAGACACAGAAGGCATCAGGGGGTATTGGGAGAGAGCGGGAATGTAGTATTGAGATGGAGGATCAGCCATGATCATATTGAATGGCGGAGCAGGCTCGAAGGGTTGACTGGCCGACTCTTGCTCCTTTCTTCTATGTTTTTATCACAGCGTCAAACAAGAGCTGGGACTGCTCGCTCGGCATTGCACTTTCACACATTCCAGTCAGTCGGCGACTGCTATGAGCTGAGCTGCTAAAGAGACTGTGAGATAAAGTCGTGCTCCAGGACAATTTAATGTTTGTGGAGCCTCAGAAGTTGTCACTCGCTGCGCTCAGAAAGCGAGATTCGCCTTTCCGTGCGTAATTGTGATGAAAAAATATTTTGGGAGATGTTGGGGATTGAACCCAGGACCTCATACATGCGAAACATGTGATCTACCACTGAGCTACATCCCCAGATAAAATCAATACCTACCGAAGGAAAGAAGAACTTATTGACCTCATTTTTTGAGGCCACCCAAGGTGGATCTGCCACGTCGTGGATTATGTCCGGTTTCAAAGATTGGGGAGGATCAGGGAACAGGCGTTTAGACGACACAGAAGTAAGAATAGTCTGGATGTTTGGCGGTTCTTCATTTCCCAGAGAATAGTGAGTCTCTGGAATGCATTGCCGGCTGGTGTGGTGGGTGCTGACAGTTTGTATACTTGGCTTAAAATCGTCTAGTTTTCTGCTGGAATCAGACAATTAAAGGTGATGTATGCGGACCTGATGCAACTGTGGGTGAACGGAAGAAACCATGCCTCGACACTTAGTCTAATGTGAAAGGGGGAGTTGAGAAGAAAGGCTGGAAAAGGGGGGAGAAACTCCTTGAACAGTGCTGTAATAAGCCTCCCTATTCAGGGAGCATTTTTCGAACGGTCCCGTTATCAGTCACTTTGCTTACGGTTGGACGGGATTGGAAATGCTCAGGCAAATTGTAGCAGAGGCCGGCAAGAAAATTTCGAGTCCTCCAGCTTCAGAGGAGTGCACGGTGAGGCACGGAGAGCATTGAGTCTCAGTTCACTATAGAGTGCCAGGTGTGAGTTTGTGTTTAAAGATCACTTCACAAAAAACACCTTGACGAGCTGAGGGTACTGACGGACATGACGGTCAGGAAAAGACCAGTTAGTTCATCAATCATGTCCCTCATGCCCGAAGCATTGTGACTGGACACTTGCTACCTAAACCACCCGCCCCACCCACCGGAATCATGTAATCTCCTGGGAGCGGTTCCAAACCAGAAAAAAATACAGGGCCAATTTCTGGAAAATTCCTCCCCGACATCTTCAGGCGATCGAAACCAGTCCAGGACATGACATTAACCATGTGTAGGTTAGCTGTAAAACCACTCACCTTCTGTATGATGCGATTTCTGTCCCAGTGAAGAACCGATCGAGATCCATCGAGAAGGCAGCAGAAGACTCAGCACCCACCACACCAGACGGCAATGCATTCCAGAGACTCACTACTCTCTGGAAAATTAAAACACGCCTCACATCCAGCCCATTCTTACCTCTAAAACCCTGCCCGCTGAATTCCAACCTCGGAATCATAAAGTGAGTTGTTTGAATGAGAGAGCGTCAAACAGGAACGAGAACTGTGATTGCTGGCTCGACATTGCACCATCACACATTCCGATCAGTCGGCGGCTGCTATGAGCTGAGCTGCTGAGGCGACCGTGAGATGAACTCAAGCTCCAGGACAATGTAATGCTGTGGAGCCTCAGAAGATTCACCTTTCCGTAGGCGGCGGGTGGGAGAGGGGCAAGAGACTCCTTGCTGTAAGATTAGGCATTTTTAGCATATCGAGCGTACATTTAGATTAGAAGTTTTCAAAATATAAACCATAGAAACCTCTCAGGTTTACATTAGGCATCTTAATGCATAAACAGCACCCGCTTATAAACATAAGATCGCTGAGATTCGGAGGATAGTCGCTGAGGACCATGAAGTGGCCGAGTTAAAACTTCCCCAGAATACAGAAGGTCAGACTGAGCGAGGTGATGCTGGAAGCTGTTTACACTGCAGGGTTCAAGCATTTTGCAGAAGATAACAGGCGACATTGTGAATGTGTAGACAATGTGTTGCGAATATGATGAGAATATGTTGAGAATATGATGAGGATGTGTTGAGAATATGTTGAGAATTTGTTGAGAATTTGATAAGGATGTGTAGAGAAAGCGTTGAGAATACATTGAGAATGTGTTGAGAATGTGTTGAGAATATTTAGGCCTTGGGCATGCCGTGATATAAGGGTCTTGGGTCCGCACAGACCATGAGCAGTTCTGATAGAGGGTCAAGGAATGTGAATAAGAAATAATTATAAGGGAGAGTTTGCATGAAATGAGTGGTATAAAAAATTCTAGTTTTACATTTCAATTTATGGAAGGAAAGGACGTCAAGAGAGAGAGACAGACAGACAGAGAGACGAATAAGCAGCCACCCGAAGGTTACAGCTTCTATGCAAAGCAAGACTAAAGGTTATTATCCTGTCCTGAGTAATACTACGGCCTGAAATATTGTGTGTGTTGAAACTTGCTTATATTCAATAAAGGATTAATCACAACCTATTGGTGTCGAGTCTGAATCGATCTTATAAACTGGCGACTGCGGCGTCGGACCTTGACATGAGATAATGCGAATTGAGTGAAACGAAGTGCTTCAGACGGACAAGGTGCTAAACCCAGTCCATTAAGGTCGGAAAACCGTTTCGCCGGGAGCATGAGTTTCTCTCTCCAATACTAACAGTAAACATGGGGACTATCAGGGAAGCTTTTTGTAAAGAATCTAAGCGTCGTGATGGGCAGAGAAATCTGTTAAGAATTGTCTAGGAGGTAACAGGTCTGGGTGAGACACAGACTGTGAGCTTGAGACTTTGACTCAGTACAAAATGGGGTTAACTAGCGAACAACAGAAATTGCAAATTGCTTTGGGAGAAACCAGGATAAATTAGTTTATCACATAATAAAAAAGGAGAGAGTGGAAGATCCAATCCCTTTTGTAGTTACAAGCTACAAAAGTTTTTTTTGTTTGCAGTGCGCTGTTTCTCTAAAAGCCTGTGCGAATGTTTCGGTGCCACTGGTTGTGGTGAAACTCTCTTTTACAGCCTGCAGTGTAAAAATATACAAAGATTTTGTTCAGCTGCAAAGGCTAACTTTTCTTCAACGATATCCAGTACTTTTCACGCTCAATTGGAAAGGCGACTGAAGAAACAACAAAACGAAATGTGAAGTAATTTATTGGGTTTTTGTAAGCACGTGATACTTCTATAATATTATCTGTTTTGAATTGTGTGAAGTTTAAGATATTGCTGCATTAAATTGGAGATATTGAGGTTAACTAATCTATTAAATAGTGAAAACGAGAGTTTTATTGTGGCCACGGTGAAATTCTGATTATTGTAAATTATGTAAGAGTCTTTAGTTCCCGACATGAGATTATCACATTGAAAGCAACTGGCATTTCTGAATTTCTCACAAATGCCAAGGAGTTAATGATTTCAGTTGGATAAGTAGTTGATGTTGAGTGTAATTAGTAGGCACAAGGATAGGCACAACCTACTCTTTTTAAAAAGAGATGTAGGAACTAAAATGCTGTCTTCCCTGACAGCAATATGTTTAAAGTTAATAGTGATGTTATTCATGATTTCTGCTTGTTTTAACAGATTTTCAATTCCTGATGAAAAAAAAGTTTGTTTAAAATAATCTGTGCTTTCACGACTCATGTATTGAAATTTGGAAGTCAAAAATAAGCTGATATTTATTTTCCAGAATTTAATTGTATTAGGATCTTTGTGCAAACTATTATTGCTTAACGACACAGAGGCATGGATGGGGTGGGTGGTTGGGGGAGAAGTAAAATGGAGTTAGTTTTTTTTTCATTCAGCTAAGTTTTTTAAGTTGACGTGAAAGCAGCGTGGGACAAGCTGCGTGAGTCTGATGATATCTGGTTCCGCCTTCTTTTCACTGCAGAGAAGTTAACGCCTTCCCCAGGCAGCTAATTTAGATTTTTTTCTTTTATAAGGTTAACACTGCCTAAATATTGACGGAGCAGCAACTTTTTTATTCCAGAATGTAAGCATATATCAGGCATTATTACATTTTTAGGTTTCCTAATTTGAATGGATATTTCTCAACATTGATGGAAGGAGATCAGGAATTGACAAATGCATGTTATGCAATTAACAACTTCGGTTCTCAAGAAGAACCAAAGTAGATTTTCTGTTTTCTTCTTTTAAAACAGGTGAACATGGTTTTCGTAACCGAATGTGTGTTGATGGTGCAGGATTACCGAGAGTGGTTCTTTGACATAAAAGTGGCCTCACAGAGTTGCGGAGCAAACTTTGCTGGAAAAACTTAGGTGCAGGAGAGATCCGTTAGTGTTAAGAATTTAAGACCTCATCGGCAGACATCGGCAGATATCGAATGTCACGCCGTTGTGACGATTTGATGCAAGACTTTGCCTCTCAAAGGCTCGGATTTAATCCATTCAGGGTTATTTGTTTTCATCCGGGATAGAGTGTTCGAAGGGGTGGAGATATGAGATTTATCTCCAGAAGTATTTGCATGGACTGGACTATAACCATCCTTCCTGTTTCAGGTCCCCGTTTTCGAACACTGCCCTTATCAGTCAGGAAGCATTCAGTTGGACGGGATTAGAAATGCTCAGGCACATTGTAGCAGAGGCCTGCAAGAATATTTTGAGTCCTTGAATTTCAGAAGAGGGCAACATGAGACGAAGAGAGAACGGGGTCTTATTTCACTAAAGATGGACTTAGGACATGTCCCAAATATGGGTTTGTGTTTAAAGATCATTTCACTGAAAACATCTTGACGAGATGGGGTTGGCTGCCATTGAAACGGCGCGTGCGCTCTTCTATTGAAATATATCCTATGAGGAGCATTAGATTTTTCTCGAGGTAAAGAAAGTCTTGCCTGTCCTTATGTGTAAAGGCGAGTAGAGTCGAAGACGACCTTTCCAAAATTCGAAACATAAGTGAATGAAGATGGCCGGAATGGAACACAAACCTGCGCACATGTGCTTTACCAATGAGCTACAGTCACAGTCAAAAGTGAGCTCCAGTTGAAGTTGACAAGCGTGTTTTCTCCTTTGTCTCTCCCAGACAACCAGCTCTCGCTGGAAATATTGCTGAAGAAATAACCAATTGATGTTATGTAAATATCTTCCACTCGTTGCATTTTGATGGAGAAATAATCAATTTGTATTATGCAACTATCTTCCACTCACTCCATTTTGCTGGAGAAATAATCAATTTGTATTATGCAACTATCCTCCACTCACTGCATTCTGCTGGAGAAATAATTAATTTGTATCATGTAACTTTCCTCCACTCACAGAATTTTGCTGGATAAATAATCCTGCTTTGATTGGGAGATATTGCTGAAGTTTCGGATATGAGTTCTGTTTGCTGTAGTGCGTAGAAACTCTGTTCAAATAGCATGTTTGGTCGAGTGCTAAGTGCTTGCAGAGTAAATAGACTGTTTGTCCAGTCGTGGGTATGTGTCGTACCAAAGGCAGCTCAGAGTGTGTCGCTCTTGCAGCAAACCCGGGCACGGGGCGGCATCCTGCAAGGCAATGATCTGCTGCACAGGCAGCCATCAGGCACAGTGGACTGTCAGGAGGACACGTGCTGCAACTTTTGAGGAGACGCTGTCCTTCTGTACGAGACCTGCCCAAACCGCAGAAACAGCTACGCACAGGCAGCGAGGTGCGAGGTGATGCAGGGGAACGGAGCAGCAGTCGTGACTATTCCAGAGGAGACCAGACCTCGCCGAACCTCCGCCACTTTGACTCGATGTGAAAGAGCCAAAGACCAGGAGGAGGACAAAGACCAGCAATGGAGCGTGGAAGAACCCAGCCAAACCCGACACTCAATCCCGAGACTATCTGTAAACACACAGCGCCAATGGAAGGTGAAGCAGGGGTGTGTGGGGAGGAAGCATGGACCACGCAGGAAAAGAAAATGAGGAAGTCCCGTAGGAGCAGAGGAACTGACGCCAAAGGTGGGACCGTCGACAAGAGGCGCTTGGAGTCCTCAACGGACAACAGCGGCTGCTCCCCGGCTGACGAACAGGAAAAAGGGGGAAGACCACACCTTCATCAAAGGGTGCGGCAAAACACAACAGTAAGAAGTGACACAGACAGCGCGCTCCAGCTCCAGGTACTCGGGAGCTGTAACACCCAGCACTGGAGTACCGGGAGAAGCGAAACAGACAGCACGCTCCAGCTCCAGAGGCTCGTGAGCAATAATGCCCAGCTCTGGGCCACCGGGAGAAGTGACACAGACAGCACGCTCCAGCTCCAGGGACTCTGGAGCAGTAACTCCCAGCTCTGGGCCACCGGGAGAAGTGACACAGACAGCACGCTCCAGCTCCAGGGACTCGGGAGCAGTAACACCCCGCTCTGGGGCAACGCGGAGAATGAACAACCAGCGAGAGACAAGGAGCCGGATCCGGTCGTGGATCTCACGGGCACATCGCCCCACGAGTCCCCGCTGATGACCCAAGAGCGCAGACAATCGCCCAAGGCAGACCTCGTACCTCAGACTAAGGACGGTCCAGCAGTTTGTGCAAACCAGGCGAATGCAGAATCTGGAAACGGAGGGTAACGTAGAACACAGACTGATTCAATTGTAGGACCTTCATTTTGACCCTTTTGTATTTGTAAAACGGCTTTACAAATCGCATCAATCAACGTGCATAGTTTTAAATCGACGAAACAATGTGCTGCCACCCTGAACTAACTGTCCAGGTTCAAAAGGGACCTGCAGTTCTTGATGGACTGCTGGATGCCGAACCTCAGCAACTCCCTGCAGTGGTCACGCATGTGCACCCAGGGGCAGTCGATCTGGTCAGGAGGCAACGATAGTCGTTCTTCGGGCCTGGGAATTCTGCTGCGAGGAGGCTGAATCGCCATCACCGAGGTTAAGGAGGTGCTGGGGGGCCAACTGCTCGTAGGAGAGGTTCAGTATGAGAACGCCCCGCTCCTAATGGTCAATGTTTACGCCCCGGCCCTCAAGAGCGATAGGCTGGAGGTCGATCAGTATCTCCATTGCAGCTGGGCGATCCAGCAGGGGCGGCGCAATACTGGATTCCACGTGCCAAACTCCTGTTGGAGGTGGTGAAAGACACAAAGCTTCGCGACGTTTTCAACATCCCTGCAGATGGACCACCATGGAGATACACGTGGTCCAGGCCAGACGTGTCCGTCCGTTCCAGGATAGACATCCTATTTGTGTCCCCAACGCTCAAGGTCAGATCCAACGCCGTCCAGCCGGTGTTCTTCTCTGATCATTGCCTCCAACTGGCCGATTGTCAATCGCAGGTGGACCAGAGGATATGCAGGGGGATCTGGAAGCTGGACGTGAGACTTTTGACTCCGGAGAACATCGAGGAACAGGGGGATCGCACAGGTTGGAGGACCGCAAAACACCTCTTCGACACCACAGTACACTGGTTGGAAACGATCAAGACCAACATCAAGAGCTTCTTCATCCTCAAAGGTGTTCAGAAGGAGGGATAGAATCAAAGGGAATTGTCACAGCTCCAGAGAAGCATCAGAATCTGCCACAGCTGCAGTTGATGGGGGTCGATATTTGAATAATAAGAAATAAGGAACAGAAGCAGGAGTAGGCCATACCTCCCCTCGAGCCTGCTCCATCATTCTATAAGATCATGGCAGATCTTCGACCTCAACTCCACTCTCCTGCCCGATCCCCATATCTCTTGATTCCCCGAGAGTCCAAAAATCTATCGATCTAAGCCTTGAACATAATCAACGACTGAGCGTCCACAGCCCTCTGAGGTAGAGAATTCCAAAGATTCACAACTCTCTGAGTGAAGAAATTCCTCCTCATCTAAGTCATAAATGAGCGTCCCCTTACCCTGCGACTACGTCCCCTCGTTCTAGACTCTCCAACCAGGGGAAACAACCTCTCATCATCTACACTGTTACGCCCCCTCAGAATCTTATATGTTTCAATGAGATCACCTTTCATTCTTCGAAACTCCAGAAAGTTATGCACATTTTATTCTACGTTTCCTCATAGGATCACCTTCTCATCCAAGGAATAAATCTAGTGAACCTTTGTTGTGCTGCTTCTAAGGCAAGTGTATCCTTCCTTAGTTAAGGAGACCAAAACTGTACGCAGTACTCCAGGTGAGGTCTGACCAAAGCCGTGCACAATTGTAGTAAGACTTTCTTACTCTTGTACCTAGCCTTCTTGTCATAAAGGCCAACATGCCATTTGCTTTCCTAATTGCATGTTGTACTTGCATGCTAACTTTTTATGTTTCTTGTACGAGGACATCCAAGTGTCTCTGAACACCAACATTTCATAGTTTCTCACAATTTAAAAAATATTCTGTTTTTCTATTCTTCCTACAAAAGAGAACAGCCTCACATTTCCCCATATTGTACTTCATCTGACACCTTCTTGCCCACCCACTTACACTGTCTCTATCCCTTTGCAGACACTTTGTGTCCACCTCACAGCTTACTTTCCAACCTAGCTTTGCATCGTCAGCCAACTTGGATAAATTACACTCGGACCCTTCATCTAAGTCATTAGTATAGATTGCAAATAACTGAGGCCCAAGCGGCACCCCACTAGTTACAGCCTTCCAACCTAGAAATTACCCGTTTATCCATGCTCTTTGTCTTTTGTCCGTTAACCAATCCTCCAACCATGCTACTGTGTTACCCCCAACCCCATGACCCTTTTTATGAGGCACTTCAACGAATGTCTTTTGAAAATCCAAATATACCACATCCACTGGTTCCCATTTATCCACCCCACTAGTTACGAACTCAAAAACTCTCATAATTTTTTCAAACACGTTTTCCCTTTCATAAAAGCATGTGGACTCTGCCTAACCATGTTATGATTATAATGCCCTGCGTGCCTGTTACCACTTCCTTAATAATGGATGCCAGCATTTTCCCGACGACTGATATTAGGCGAAACGGCCTGTCGTTCCCTCTTTTCTCTCTCCATCCTTTCTTGGGTTACATTTGCAAACTTCCAATCCGCTGAGACCGTTCTGGAATCTAGGGAATTTTGTAGGATCATAACCAATGCATCCACTATTTCTGCAGCTATCTCTTTTCGAACGCAAGGTTGTAGGCCATCAGATCCATGGGATTTACTTGCTTTCAGTCCCATTAGTTTCTCATGTACTTTTTCTCTATTTATATTAATTAATTTAAGTTCCACACTCTCAGTAGCCCCTTGGTTCCTCACTATTTCTGGTATGCTTTATATATCTTCTACTGTGAAGACAGATAAAAAATATTTGTTTAACGTCTCTGCCATTTCCTGATTCCTCATTATTATTTCTCCTGTCTCAGCCTCCAAGGGACCAACATTTACTTTTGCTACTCTCTTCCTTTTCAAAAGAAGCTCTTACAGTCCATTTTTATATTTCTTGCTAGTTTACTTTCACAGTCTACTTTCTCCTGTTTTATCAATCCTTTGTTGGTTTCTAAAACTCTCCAAATCCTCATGTTTACTATGCTTCTTGGCAACCTTATAAGCCTCGTCTTTAAATCTAGTACTCTCCTTAACTTCTTTGGTTAGTTGCGGATGGATCACTTTTCCCGTGGAGTTTTTATTTTTCAGTGGAATGTATATTTGTTGTGAACATCGAAATATTTCTTTAAACGTTTGCCTTTACTAATCAACCCTCATACCTTTTAATCTAATTTCCCAATGTACTTTGGCCAGCTCGCCCTGATACCTATGTAATTGGCTTTGTTTAAGTTTAAAACTCTAGTTTCTGACTTAAGTCCGTAACCCTCAAAATCAAAGTGAAAATCTATAATATTATGATCACACTTCCCCAGAGGATCTTTTACTGTGAGATTACTAATTAACCCTGTCTCTTAATACAAAATCTAAAATAGCCTGTTCCCTGGTTGGTTCAATGATGTTTTGCTCTAGGAAACCGTCTCGAATGCATTCCATGAACTCATCCTCCAAACTACCTTTGTCAATTTAATTTGCCCAGTCTATATGAAGATTGAAGTCCCCCATGATTACTGCATTACCTTTGTTACAAGCTCCTATTATTTCATCATTAATACTCTGTTAAACGGTATAGTTACTAATAGGAAACCTATAATTTACACCCATCAGTGCTTTCTGCACCTTGTTATTTCTTATTTCCACCCATACTGATTCTACTCCCTGATCTTCCGTGCCAAGATCCTTTCTCACCACTGCCCCAATGCCATCCATTATTATTAGGGCTACTTTTTCATTCTGCCTGTCTTTCCAAACGTCATGTACCATGGGATATTCAGTTACCAACCTTGGTCACTTTGCAACCATGTCTCTATAATGGCTATTAGATCAAACCTATTAATTTCTATTTGTATGACTAATTTGTCTATCTTGTTACGAATGCTCCATGCATTCAGATAAATAATCTTTAATTTTGACTTTTTACAATTTTTCCGGCTTTGTCTTTATTTGCTGATGCACTATTACCGTTAAACTCTCTGTCGCTTCCTGCCACACTCTGCTTATTTTTACCCAAATCAAGACACTGCTTTGTTGTCTTGACTTTTCACATTAGATTTCTGAATTTCCGTCCACCTGACCCCTCTCCCTTTTTAATTTAAAGCCCTATCGACAGCCCGAGTTGTTCCATTCGCCAGGTTGCTGCTCCCAGCCCAGCTTAAGTGGAACCCGTCCCAATGGAACAGCTCCCTCTTTCCCGAGCACTGGTGCCAGTGCCCGATGATTCGAAACCTTTGTCTCACATATCACTCTTTGAACCATGCAGTTAACTCTTTGATATGTTTGTCCTGGTCCTGTGTAATGAGCCAGGATTAATTAATAATGTCCCAGTTAAGTATCCCCTTGGAATGAGTGACCATAACATGGTTACATTCCATATCCAATTAGAGGGTGAGAAGGTTGGTTCTTAAACCAGCGTACTGGAGACTATGATGGTATGAGAGCGGAATTGATTAAAGTGGACTGGGAAAATAGATTAAAGTTTAAGACGGTACATGAGCAGTGGTGTTCATTTGAGGATGATGTGGAGATGCCGGTGATGGACTGGAGTGGACAAATGTAAGGAATCTTACAACACCAGGTTATAGTCCAACAAATTTATTTTAAAATCACAAGCTTTCGGAGATTATCCTCTTCGTCAGATGAATGAGTGAAAAGGTTCGCAAATCGCATATCTTATACCAGGCTGGGACAGCATCACACCAATCAAAAGGTGCCGTTGTTATTCAAACATGCCAGTCACGGAGAACAGCACGTCCCAGTACACTGGATATACATTGTGTCAATTACACTGACAGACAGAAAGAAACCCAAATGGCAGAGAGAGAGAGAGAGAGGGAATATAAAAACATAACTTTTTTCCCCTTTTTGCTGGTGGGGTTACGTGTAGCGTGACATGAACCCAAGATCCCGGTTGAGGCCGTCCTCATGGGTGCGGAACTTGGCTATCAACTTCTGCTCGACGATTTTGCGTTGTCGTGTGTCTCGAAGGCCGCCTTCGAGAACGCTTACCCGAAGATCGGTGGCTGAATGTCCTTGACTACTAAAGTGTTCCCAGACTGCGAGAGAACCATCCTGTCTGGCGATTGTTGCGCGGTGTCCGTTCATCCGTTGTCGCAGTGTCAGCATGGTCTCGCCAATGTACCATGCTCCGGGGCATCCTTTCCTGCAACGTATGAGGTAGACAACGTTGGCCGAGTCACAGGAGTATGAACCATGTATCTGGTGGGTGGTGTCCTCTCGTGTGATGGTGGTATCTGTGTCGATGATCTGGCATGTCTTGCAGAGGTTACCGTGGCAGGGTTGTGTGGCGTCGTGGATGCTGTTCGGCTGAAAACTGGGTAATTTGCTGCGAACGATGGTCTGTTTGAGGTTAGGTGGCTGTTTAAAGGCGAGTAGTGGAGGCGTGGGGATGGCCTTAGCGAGGTGTTCGTCGTCATCGATAACATGTTGAAGGCTGCGGAGAACATGGTGTAGTTTCTCCGATCCGGGGAAGTACTGGACGACGAAGGGTACTCTGTTGGTTGCGTCCCGTGTTTGTCTCCTGAGGAGGTCTATGCGATTCTTCGCTGTGGCCCGTCGGAACTGTCGATCGACAAGTCGAGCGTCATATCCCGTTCTTACGAGGGCGTCTTTCAGCGTCTGGAGGTGTCCATCGCGTTCCTCCTCGTCTGAGCAGACCCTGTGTATTCGTAGGGCCTGTCCATAGGGGATGGCCTCTTTGATGTGGTTGGGGTGGAAGCTGGAAAAGTGGAGCATCGTAAGGTTGTCCGTGGGCTTCCGGTAGAGTGAGGTGCTGAGGTGCCCGTCTTTGATGGAGATTTGTGTGTCCAAGAAAGAAATCGATTCTGAGGAGTAGTCCATGGTGAGTTTGATGGTGAGATGGAACTTGTTGATGTTATCGTGTAGTCTCTTCAGTGATTCTTCGCCATGGGTCCATCGGAAGAAAATGTCGTCGATGTATCTGGTGCATAGCGTTGGTTGGAGGTCCTGTGCAGTGAAGAAGTCGTTCTCGAACCTGTGCAGGAAAATGGTGGCGTATTGGGGTGCGAATTTGGTCCCCATGGCTGTTCCGTGTGTTTTGGGTAAAGAACTGGTTATCGAAGGTGAAGACATTGTGATCCAGGATGAAGCGGATGAGTTGTAGGATGGCGTCTGGAGATTTTACTGGGACGTGCTGTTCTCCGTGACTGGCCTGTTTGAATAAGAACGACACCTTTTGATTGGTGTGATCCTGTCCCAGCCTAGTATAAGATATGCGAATTGAGAACCTTTTCACTCATTCACCTGACGAAGGGGATAATCTCCGAAAGCTTGTGATTTTAAAATAAATTTGTTGGACTATAACCTGGTGTTGTAAGATTCCTTCCATTCATTCAAGGAGTTATTTTACAACTTTCAAAAAATATATATTTCACTGAGGAAAAAAGGGTGTAAAAGAAATAGTACACCAGCTCCAAGTAAAACTGCACAATGTACTGAAAAAAACACAACGGCTCTTTTAAGAGCCACCCACAAACTCTCTGAAAGAGCTGCATTTCCTATATACTTGCCAAGGATCATTTTATTACAGCGATATGATTCCAATCCAAAACTACCCCGTTGAAATCCCTGACCGATAAACTGATCACGAATATCTGATCCGCTCCTTCCCCTTCGCTTCGCTCTTTCAGCGTTACTATTCTGTCCTCTCTCAGCCCCTGAATGACCCCCTTAGTATTTCCTTTAACTCTAAGAATCCAGTCTCCGAAATGTTTAATGACTGAAGTGAAAATTCCCACATTAACAGTAACACAGCTGAATAGGGGCAGAATGAGAGCTCCGTCCAGGTCCCTCTTTTCACAGAAATGCTCCTGGCTCTCAGAAGTGACCAATCTATAAAGCGTCATTTTTATGAAGACGAAATTGAAATGTGTCACTTCACGGAATGCTGTGAATGGGCCTTTTCTCCAGTCCGGTACAGTTTGAAAGCGATGATAGAATTGCCAACCCTACAATTTAAAGCAGATTTTAAAACAGAGCCAGCGATTGGGAACAGGTGGGGCTGAATAAGACAAGATAAAAAGAACGGGTTTAAAATCTTGTGCTCAGGGTGACATTGATCTAAATCCGGTCCTTTATTACACTGAAATTGGCGGGCTTTTTGAAATTCATAAAATACCTGGCCTGACCGTTGAGGGTACATTATCCGACTAAAAACAAGGACATATAAGGTAGCCAAACTTAGTGGGAGGATTGAGGGCGGTAAATCCCTCCCTCTTCTGATTCCCATAATCTGATTGGTTAATGCAATAGGCAAAACATAGAAAAACAGATAGAAAGAGTTTCTATAGCTATATAAAAAAAAGGGTGGCTAAGCCAAACGTAGGTCCCTTAGAGGATGAGACCGGGAAATTAATGGTGGGAAACATGGAAATGGCAAAAATGCTGAACAAATATTTTGTTTCAGTCTTTACATTAGAGGACACTCAGAATATCCCAACACTGGACAAACAGGGGGCTCTAGGGGGGGGAGGAGCTAAATACGATTAGAATCACTAAGGAATTGTTCCTCAGTAAATTAATGGCAGTGAAGAAGTCGTTCTCGAACCTGTGCAGGAAAATGGTGGCGTATTGGGGTGCGAATTTGGTCCCCATGGCTGTTCCGTGTGTTTTGGGTAAAGAACTGGTTATCGAAGGTGAAGACATTGTGATCCAGGACGAATCGGATGAGTTGTAGGATGGCGTCTGGAGATTTTACTGGGAAATACAAAAAAATGTTCCAGTCTCACCGTCTCTGTTGTTATTGGCCAGTGAAATGAGTAAATATTGCCAGACTAAAGACGTGGGGAGTAATACAAAGAGCATCTATCGGGACTGTAGAGCAGCAAAGGGGTTTTGATGTCCAGGTACATCAATCAATAAAAGTCTGTTATTACTGGATGGTGAAGAGTGGAAAGCGAGTGCGCATGTACCAAAAATAACATTCAAGATCCCAATTTCTAGGCTGTCATAGCCCAAAGAATAGAAAGATATGCTGATCGGGTTAGATGAAGAAGGGTGACAGGAGGCTCATGTAGAGCATAAACCCCGGCATGGCGCTTCTGTACATTCTATGTAATTCTGTTGCTGGCACCAAGTGAGAAATAGATGAATTTTCTTAATTGTGAGAAACTAGGGAGTCTAGAGGAGCCAAGGGGTTTAGTTGTCTAGGTACAGCAATCACTAAAAACTAGTGCACATGTACCAAAATAATTTTAAATTTCGAGGCTGTCGTACCCCAAGGTATCGCTATCAGGTACTTAGCCAACTCTCGGGAATTTGCGGATATAATCAGGCCCCACTGCCTCCCGTGCTGGTCAATTCCATCCATCCAGCACCCTCTGCATTAAAAAAGTTACATTCAAGCATTCTGCTCATCCTATGCCTCAGGTAGAGAAGACTAAAAGTGACAGGAGGACCCAGACCATCAGCCTTATGTGAGTTTAGGCATTTCCGTTTTAAATTCAGATTATTGTATTTGCAGGTTTTTCCATTTTTTGCACATTTCAATTTTTATTTCATTCTTGCACATTTTGAATTCTAAACAAATTCTCCAAACCCTGTGCTCAGTGAGTGCTGAATCCTGGCCCTTTGATTGACAGCTCTCACCTCCCCCGCTCCTCCTCCCTTCACGTGGCACGCGACAGCGTTTCTCCCCTTTGCGCGCTGACGTCACGACGCGTACGTGACGCTCCGGCCCTCGGGACGCCGCGCATGTACCGCGCTTTTCCTGTGCCGCGTTCCCTTTGCAACAGGCCGGCGCCGGGAGGATGATGATGGAGACCTCGGGCCGGCGGGCTGGCGGGCGGGCGCTGCTTCGGGCGCAGGCGAGGCCGAGAGAGGGAGGGCCCGCACCCGGGAGTGGTCTGAGAGGGGGGAACGGGGTGTCGGGGTGGGGGGGGGGGGGGTGGCGGGAGACGGGTGGAGTTACTTGGGGCCTCCTGCAGGCCCATGAATCTCAACTCTGGCAGCGCCCGATGTCCAGCTGGGCTCGGGGGGAGTCACTCTGCCGCCTCCCAGTCAAATGAGCCGTGGGTCGGAGCCCAAAAGCGAGCGAGAATCAAACAGCACAGCAAGAGGCCTCTAGGCCCATCGCGCCTGTGATGGCTCTGTGAAAGAGTGATCCCACTCCCACTCCCCTGCTCTTTCCCCAGAGTCCTGCAAATATCCCCCTTCAAGGATTGAAACGATTCCCTTTTGAAAGTTATTATTGAATCTGCTCCCACCGCCCTTTCAGGCAGTGAATTCCAGATCAGAACAACTCGCTGCCAAAAAACATCCTCCTCATCTCCCTTTGCCGCTTTTCCCAATTCCCTTCAATCTGTGTCCTCTGGTTACCGACCCTCCCGCCAGTGGCAACAGTTTCTCCCGATCAACTCCATCAAAACCGCTCGTCATTTTGAACCCCTCTGTTAAATCTCCCCTTAAACGTCTCTGCTGTGAGGAGAACAATCCCAGCTTCTCCATTCTCTCCAAGGAACTGAAGTCCCTCATTCCCGGTCCCATTCTGCTAAATCTCGCCTGAACTTCCACCTTCCAACCAGCACCAGGTCCTGCTCCGCCTCACTGACCCTCACTGGCTTCCAGTTACCGATCTCCTAATATTTAAAATGTTCATCCTTGGGTTTAAATCCCTCCATGGCCCACCCCTCCCCATATCCGCCCTCCCCTCCACACCTACAGGAAACCCTACGCGACCTCCTCATTCATCGATCATTGGCCTCTTTTGGTGGGACTACCCTCGCCTGCTTCCACTCACCTATCTGATCACAGCCAGGAGAAGCTCTCTTTCCAACCCATCACCGTTATATCTTATGTCTCGAAAGGTTCAACCCTTTGCTCCCTCCTCTTCTTTATCTGCATGCTGCCCTTTGCTGACATTGTCCGCAGACATGGACCAGCTTTCAGATGGTCACTGACAAAACCACCGCCTCTCTTCATTCTTCCAATGCATGTGATTTGTCAGAACGATATTCTGTTTTAGAAGAGTCACAATTTCAATCCAGATTAAAATTGGGAAGTCATGAACGTTGGCAACGCAGTCTCCACAACCTGGCCGCAGAGTCCATCACGACCCTTCTCTTTTTGACTGAAGAGTCTCTCACCAATTACCCAACTCCTTACTGATCAGCTTTGACTTCCCGTCTCCTAAGCCTGTAGTTTATTTTTATTCATTCTTACATTTCAATCCACCAAACCTATTTCTGTAAACTCCTTCCGTCCTGCAGCCCCTGTCAAGCACTGCGCTCCTCCACATCTGGCCGCTAGTGCAACTGCAGTCCATTTGCTCTACTTTTGACAGCAGTGCTGTCTGCCATATCCACGCTCCAGAATTCCCTCCTTAAGGGCCTCCCACTTCCCTCTCCACCTTTCAGGTGTCGGACGTGGTTAGAATTTTGTGAGTTCAAATTCCACTCCAGAGGGTTGAACACGTGATCCAGGCTGATACTGCAGTGCAGTCCTTAGGGACCGGTGCACTGTCGGAGTTGCCGACTTACACAGGACACGTTAAACCGAGGGCACAACTACCCTATCAAGTACATGTAAAATATCTCACAGCACAATTCGAAAAAGAGCATTGCAAATCGCTCCAGTGTTCAAGGCAATATTTATCCCTCAATCAACATTACAAAAAACGATTTTCTGGTCATTTATCTCATTGCAGTTTGTATGAGCTTGCTGTGTACAAATTGGCTGGTACGTTTCCTACATTACCACAGTGACTACAGTTTAAATTGCACTTCTTTGCTGTAAAGCATTTTGGGGCGTCCTGACGTCTTGAAAGGCGCTATATAAAGGCAAGTTATTTCCTTCTTTCAGACCTTCTATGAAAGCCATCTCTTGCTTCATGATTTTGTCATCCGTCGTAACATCTCTTTCTTTGTCGGGGGGTCCATTTTTGTCTGATTATGCCTAAGTAAAGCGGATTGTGATAATTATCTATGTTAAATGCGCGATATAAATACAAGTAGTTATTGTTATATTTTATCACCCTCCACACTCTTCATCCCACCATTGCTGGCCATTCCTTCAAACATCTAAATTCTACTCTCGAAAACCAACCTCAGCCTCTCAGTCTCTCCATTTGCTTCTCCTCCTTTTAGACCCTTCTTAAACCCACGCGTTGTCCAAGGTTTTCGCCAGTCCCCCTGATATCTTCTTATTACTTTAGTGCCCGATTTTAGCCACTCCTCTGTGAAGCCCCTTCGGAATGTTTATTATATTAAAGGCGGTCTGTGAATGCGAGTTGTTGTTGACTTTCTTTGGAATGTGTTCATTCGTTGTCCACAGTATGAGCAAAGTAATTTCTGGGCTAATATTCTTGTACCACAAATAGATTTATACATTGGACGGAGCTGTTGAGATAAATTAACATTAGCAACTACTCGTGGACACTCATTTTTCGAACAACATAACTCCGATTATCCACGGACATCGCATTGAAATTGAGCGCATTCTGGAGCTTGGAAATGGCTGACGGCACGGCTTCCAAAAATGGGGCAAATGGACAGTGGAGGCAGACTTTAGTGAGCCCTCTGTCTAAGATGAGACCAGCTACAGAGACCAGGGTGAAGTTTTATTCGTTATTTGTCTTCTTTCTCTTTGGTTCCAAACCGTTTTACTGCTCTCTGGGGCTGCTGACAAGGATGTAGCTTCATTATATTTTCTCTTTGGTTAAACCTGGTATGTCACGAATATACTGAGCACTTTGAACGCTCCAGAATAAAAACATGAAACCCATAGACAGCACAACGTAGATTCTCTAAAATGAGGCCAGACGAGGGAAACTGTATGAGGACGGATTTGATACCCGATTATTTCTACGGAAATACAGCAGAGGAGACTAAAATTTTAAATCATGACGTTTGATAGAGTAATGGGGTAGGTTTGTTACTGCTGCTGGGGAGGATTTAAACCATCTGGGCAGGAGGGTGGAAACCTGAGATGAGATTCAGAAGGGAGAGTAACAAAGCTGGAAGTGGAAGGCAGAAAATAGCAAGTGAAATTGGAAGGCAGCGGAAACAAAGACCAGCAGCAAATAAGGTGAATATAGGGAAAAAAATGTTAAAAAGGCAAAATTAAAGGCATTTTATCTGAATGCACGCAGCATTCACAACAAGGTAGATGAATTGACGGCACAAATAGAAATAAAAGGGGAGGATCTAATTGACATTAAGGAGACGTGGCTGCAGGGTGACTAAGGCTGGGAACTGGATATTCAAGGATATTCGACATTTAGGAAGGACAGGCAAAAAGGAAAAGGAGGTGGGATAGCGCTGTTAATAAAGGATGAGATCAGTACAATAGTGCTGATGGCACAGAAGGTCAAGATGTAGAATCAGTTTTGGTGGAGCGAAGAAACAGCAAGAGTCAGATCACATTGGTGGGAGTTGTTTTTGGCCACCGAAAAGTAGTAGTAATGTAGGGCAGGGTATAAAGCAGGAAATTAGAAACACGTGTAACAAGGGTAATACAGTAATATTGGGGGACTTTAATCTACATATAGATTAGCCAAACCAAATTAGCACTAATACTGCGGAGGACAAATTCCTGGAATGTATACGAGATGGTTTGCTACATCAGTATGTTGAGGAACCAACGAGGGAACAGGATATTTTGTATCTAGTATTGTTCAATGAGAAAGTGTTAATCAATAATCTTGTTGTAAAGGAGCCCTTAGGGAAGAGTCACCATAATATGATAGAATTATTCATTAAGATTTGAAAGTGATGAAGTTCAATCCAAAACTAGGGTCTAAAATCTAAACAAAGCAAATTACGAAGCTATGAGGCGCAAGTTGGCTGTTGTTGATTGGGGAACTGCATTAAAATGTATGACGGTAGACAGCAAATGGCTCGCATTTAAAGAATTAATGCATAATTAGCAAACTTCCCCCCATCATAATGTCATAAATGGGGTTGTTCGCTGATGATTGCACAGTCTTCAGTTCCATTCACAACACCTCATGTAATGAAGCACTCCGTACCCGCATGCAGCAAGATCAGCACAACATCCAGGCTTGGGCTGATAAGTGGAAAGAAAATTCGCGCCAGACAAGTGCCAAGCAATGACCATCTCCAACAAGAGATAGTCTAACCACCTCTGCTTGACACTCAAAGGCATTGCCATCGCCGAAACTCCCAGCATCAACATCGTTGGGGTCACCGTTGACCAAAATCTTAACTGGACCAGCCATATAAATACTGTGGCTACAAGAGCAGTCAGTGACTGAGTATTCTGCGGCGAGTGACTCACCTCCTGACTCCCCAAAGCCTTTCCACCATCTACAAGGCACAAGTCAGGAGTGTGACGGAATACTCTCCACTTGCATGGATGCGTGCAGCTCCAACAACACTCAAGAAGTTCGACACCATTGAGGACGAAGCAGCCCGCTTGATTGGCACTCCATCCACCACCCTAAACATTCACTCCCTTCGCCACCGACGCACAGTGGCTGCCGTGTGTACCATCAACAGGATGCACTGCAACAACTCGACAAAGCTTCTTCAACAGCACCTCCCAAACTCGCGACCTCTACCATCTAGAAGGACAAGGGGAGCAGGCAGATGGGAACAGCACCACCTGCACGCTCGACACCAAGTCGCACACGATCAAGACTTGGAAATATATCGCCGTTCCTTCATCGTCACTGGGTGAAATTTTGAAATTCCCTACCTAATAAAACTGTGGGAGAACCTTCACCACACGGAATGCAGCGGTTAAAGACGGCGGCTCACCACCACCTTCTGAAGGGCAATTAGGGATGGACAAGAAATGCCGGCCTTGCCAGCGACGCCCACATCTCACGAACGAATAAAAAAAACAAATATATGTTCCTTTAAGGCGCAGAAATCCAACAAGAAAAGTGGTCAAACTGTTGCTAACAAGCGAAATTAAAGATAGTGTTAAATCAAAGAAAGATGCACATCAAGTTGCCAGAATATGCAGTAAGCCTGAGGATTGGGAACATTTTGAAATTCAGCAAAGGAGGACCTAGAAATTGATAAAGAAAGGGAAAGTAGAATATGAGAGTAAACTAGCGAGAAACATAAAAACGGACGGTAACAGCTCCTATAGGAATGTAAAAAGGAAAAGACAAGCGAAGGCAAATCTGGGTCCCTTACAGACAGAGACAGGAGAATTTATAATGAGGAATAAGGAAATGGCAGAGAAATTAAACAAATACTTTGTGCCTGTCTTCACGGAAGATGATACAAACACCGCCGCCCCCCCCCCCCCCGTCCCCCCAGAAATACTAAAGAATCAACGGTCTGGTGAGTATGATGAACTAGAATTAGCAACAAAAAGTACTTAGAGAAATTAATGGGACAGAAAGTTGATAAATCCCAAGGAGCTGATGAGCTGCATCCCAGGACGCGGAACAGAGCTACAGGCGGGAGCGGACCTTGGAGAGAGTGCAGGACTGGGAGAATACGAAAGGCCCAGGCTCGAATGCCGACCCGCACAGCAGATCGGTGATTGGCTGGTGAGCATTAGTTTTTTTTTCTCTGAGTGAGGGAATTGGGGAAAATAGAATTAAAAGCTAGAAGCATAAAACTACTGGTAGCTGTTTAAAATTAAAGCTTAAACTACTTAACTAGAGTAATATAACCAAAAATAATTGTATTTAAGGCTTAATTTGTTTTTGCTTGGTTTAAGTTAATCTAATAAATTAAGGCATGGCAAGGCAGCTCAGACCCGTGGAATGCACAACCTGTGCCATGTGGGTACTCCAGGATGCTTGCGTGTCCTGGACAACCACATGTGCAGGAAGTGTCGTCAGCTGGTGGAGCTCGAGCTGCGGGTTTCGGACCTTGAGCAGCAGCTATCGTCAATGCAGTGCATCCGCGAGGCTGAGAGTTTCGTGGATAGCACGATTCAGGTGGAGGTCACCGTGCAGTTTCAAAGTGCAGGCAAAGAGGGACTGGGTGACCGACAGACAGACAAGGAGGACCAGGCAGTTAGTTCGGGAGTTCCCTGAATGCATTTCACTCTCCAACCTATTCAGTTCCGGATAGTGGTGGTGGAGAGGGTTCCTCTGGGAAGTGTTGCCAGAGTAAAGTCCATAGAACCATGGGTGGCTCTGCTGTATAGTGGTGGGGAGGTGGGGGGGAGGAGAAAGGTCGAGAGAGCAATAGTGATAGTGGATTCTAATGTTAGGGGAGCTGACAGGCGTTTCTGCTGCCGCAAACGTAATTCCAGGATGGTATGTTACCTCCCTGGTGCCAGGATCATGGTTGTCATTGAGCGGTTGCAGGACATTCTGAAGTGGGATGGTTAACAGCCATAGTTCGTGGTACATGTCGGTACCAACGATGTAGGTATAAAGAGGGATGAGGTACTGCAAGCAGAATATAAGAAGTTAGGAAATAAGTTAAAAACAGCACCCCAGGGTTAGTAATCCCAGGATTTCTCCCAGTGCCACGTTCTAGTGAGTACAGTAATAGGAGAATAGATCAGATGAATGCATGGCTTGAGGGTTGGTACAGCAGGGATGGATTTAGTTTCCTGAGGAATTGGGACCGATTCTGGGGAAGGTGGGACCTTTACAAGCCAGACGGGTTGCACCACAACAGATCAGGGACTAATATCCTTGCAGGGGGGGGGTTAAGCTAGAGTGGCAGGGGGATGGGAACCTGAGTGGGGAGTCAGAAGAGAGTAAAGTTGAGAGAAGCAAGAGTGGGGAGCACCCAGGGGAAATTTACAATACAAATAGGAAAAATAGTTGTTCAAGAACAAGTGAAAGGGAAAAGCGTAGAGCAGGAGGAAAAAGTGTCATTTTGGCACTACAGATAAAGTAAAAACTATAAAATATAAAGCGATTAACCCAGCAACAACGCTGAAGGTCAGGCTAGGGTGTGTGGCCCAACTGAGAGTATTATATACAAACACACGGAGTATAAGGAATAAATTCAATGAACTTCAGGCACAAATTCAAATTGGAGGGTATGCCATGATAGCTATTACTGAGACACGGCTGCAGGATGGTCAAGATTGAGAATTAAATATACCAGGTTATAAGGTCTACAGGAGAGATAGGGAAAATGGAAGAGTGGGAGGAGTAGTATTAGTGATTAGAGATGAAATCATTTCAATGATAAAGGAGGATATAACGAGAGGTAAGAAGCCAACAGAGACCTTATGGGTTGAATTGAGAACTCGAAAAGTATCTAAGACTATAATGGGAGTTGTGTATAGGACCCCTGGCAGCAACTCTGAAGTGCTCGGTTGTTTAAATGCAGAGATTATACAAACGTGTAAGAAAGGCAAAGTGGTCTTAATGGGGGACTTTAACCTTCACATAGATTGGGAAAAGCAGACTAGCAATTGTCCGAAAGGTAGTGAATTTCATGATTGTGTCCGGGATAGTTTTCTACAGCAGTATGTCCTAGAGGCAACAATGGGGCAAGCCATACTCGATTTAGCAATGAGTAATGAACCAAATTTAGTTAACAGCTTAACTGTACGTGAACATCTATCCAATAGCGATCAAGGTAGTGTTTGAAAGGGAAAAAAAGTGAATCAGCTGCTAAGATTCAAGACTTGGGTAAGGCCGACTTCAATGGGATGAGACAGAGACTGTCCACAGTAAACTGGGCAAACCTGTTGATGGGCAAAACGACTGATGATCAGTGCGAAATATTTAAAGAAACATTTAACGTGATACAAAATCGGTTTATATCCCCGAGAGGCAAGAACTCTACTTGCCAAAAAAACAGCCATGGACAACTAAAGGGGTAAGGGACAGTATAAGACATAAGGAAAGGGCGTACAAAAAGGCAAAAAAATGGCACAGATCCTGGCGAATGGGAAAGATACAAATTATCAACAAGGGGTCACAAAACAGATAGCAAAAGCGACAAAAAGAGAGTATAAAAATAAATTTGAAAGTGATATCAAAACCAATACGAAGAACTTTTATAGTTATATTAGGAAAGAGGGTGGTCAGGAGCAGTGTTGGCCCCTTATAAACTGAAAGTGGGGATATTGTCATTGACAATGGGAAATGGCGGACATGGTGAACAATTACTTTGAGTCAGTAATTACGGTAGAAAAAGAAGTCCCAGGCAAACTAATGCTGAATCTTGGAAAGGGACTCAATAAAATTAACATAAGTAAAAAAACAGTAATGAAGAAAATAATAGCACTAAAGAGTGACAAATCCCCAGGACCAGATGGTTTCCATCCCAGGGTTTTAAAGGAAGTAGCTGAGTACATTGCAGATGCCCTAACTATAATCTTTCGAAGTTCTCTAGATTCAAGAACTGTCCATCTGGATTGGAAAATTGCACATG
Source organism: Heptranchias perlo (assembly GCF_035084215.1). Taxonomy (NCBI): domain Eukaryota; kingdom Metazoa; phylum Chordata; class Chondrichthyes; order Hexanchiformes; family Hexanchidae; genus Heptranchias; species Heptranchias perlo. The sequence goes on from NW_027139666.1 coordinate 1,821,487, forward strand.
TCACTCAGCTTTTTAAGAAAGGAGAGAGAGGGAAACCAGGGAATTATAGACCAGTTAGCCGAACATCTGTTGTGGGGAAAATGCTGGAGTCTATAATTAAGGATAGGGTGACTTAACACCTCGAGAATTTTCAATTAATCAGAGAGAGCCAGCATGGCTTTGCAAAAGCTAGGTCGTGCCTGACAAACCAGATTGAATTTTTTGAAGAGGTGACTAAAGTAGTGGCGATGGGAATGTCAATGGATGTTATCTATATGGACTTCCAGAAGGCATTGGATAAGGTCCCAAATAAGAGACTGTTAGCGAAGATAGAAGCCCATGGAATCGAGGCAAAAGTACGGACTTGATTAGGACGTTGGCTGAGCAAAAGGCGACAGAGAGGAGGGATGATGGGTAGGTACTCATATTGGCAGGATGTGACTGGTGGAGTCCCGCAGGGATCTGTCTTGGGGCCTCAATTATTCACAATATTTATTAACGACTTAGATAAAGACATAGAAAGTCTCATATCTAATGTTGCCGATGACAAAAAGATTGGTGGAATTGTAAGCAGTGTTGATGAAAACATACAATTACAAAGGGATATTGATAGATTACGTGAATGGGCAAAACTGTGGCAAATGGAATACAATTAGACAAATGTGAGGTCATCCACTTTGGATCAAAAAAGGATAGAACAGGATACTTTCTAAATGGTAAAAAGTTAAAAACAATGGATGTCCAAAGGGACTTTGGGGTTCAGGTACATCGATCATTGAAGTGTCATGAACAGGTGCAGAAAATAATCAATAAAGCTATTGGAATGCTAGCCTTTATATCGAGAGGACGAGAGTACAAAGGGGCAGAAGTTATGCTGCAGCTTTTCAAAACCCTGGTTAGACCGCACCTGTAGTACTGAGAGCAGTTCTGGGCACCGCACCTTCGGAAGGACATATTGGCCTTGGAGGGAGTGCAGCGTAGGTTTACCAGAATGATACCCGGACTTCAAGGGTTAAGTTACGAGGAGAGATTACACAAATTGGAGTTGTATTCTCTCGAGTTTCGAAGGTTAATGGGTGATCTGATCGAAGTTTATAAGATATTAAGGGAACAGATAGGGTGGATAGAGGGAAACTATTTCCACTGATTAGGGATTCTAGGAGTAGGGGGCACAGTCTAAAAATTAGAGCCAGACATTTCAGTAGTGAGATTCGAAAACATTTCTACACACAAAGGGTGGTAGACGTTTGGAACTCTCGTTCGCAAACGGTAATTGATGCGAGCTCAATTGCTAAATTTAAATCTGAGATAAATAGTTTTTGGCAACCAAAGGTATTACGGGAGATGGGCCAAAGGCAGGTATATGGAGTTAGATCACAGATCAGCCATGATCTTATCAAATGGCGGAGCAGACAAGAAGGGCTGAATGGCAAACTCCTGTTCCTATGTTCCTATTTTACCGAGCTGTTGGGGATGAAGCGGGTCAGATATCAACGCATTTCTCTCATCACCTTCTTTACGAAGGGGTCGTCCACCAGGAGATGGACGGCGGACTCGTCCCCGCTGCAGCCTCGAGGGCAGCTCGCGGTGATGCTGAGATGCTGGTAAAACTGTACTGGAAGGGCGCATCTCACCACCATCCAAGTTACATCCAAGTTGCTCAGTTCCGGTGACGAGACGGACCACTAAATGGTTTCGACCGTCTTGTCGGGGAATTGCCCGATCGGATCCCTGCAGGAACCTTAGAACGTTCCATTTTGAACGCAGTCTGACGGCTTTGTGGTCGGATGCTTCCCCATAACAAACTTCTCCACCTGGGACAGGTGGTGGGTATCGTCCAGCTGGAAGGGATGTCCTGCTTCTGCTCGGCCAGGGTGGCCAGACCCAAACTTCTCAATGTGGGGACTGTCACTACCAATGTTATCAAACCCCAAACTTGATCCATTTGATGATCCGGCTTGCGGGTGTAACAGGGAGAGCTGCAGCGTTTTAATTTACAGTCATCTGAAGTTCCCTTCAATCACCCCTTTATATAAATATCTTGGAATGTCAAATTTGGAGCCTGGCGACTTTCTATGAGATGTAAACATTTTTGGATCCGGGTTATTAGAAATTCTCCAAACATTTTCTGCTGGTGGAACCTCGAGGGTCTCGGTGGACAAGGCGGCCAATCAGTGATTCGGGTACTAGACTTATATCCCTCTTTAATTCTGCCTTTTGTTAGGAAGCGCCCTGGACTGCGATAGGTGTAAACCTTAACCTTCTGACTTCCAATTATGTGGAGGAACTTAGAGAGGGCCCAATACTATGGAATCACCTGCTTATCTCATTCGATGTAGTTTAGTTCAGTTCACTGGAGATGAGACGAAGTAAAATTAATGGGATTAGTCTTACCATGATGATCCGGCCCAAGCATGGCGACGGAACTCTCTCATGAGGAAAGGGGGTAAAGGGCACAGTCCTTTGTGTAATGGAGGGTGGCAAGCATTGGACCAGTAGAAAGTCTAGTCTTCAGGGTGGTTTTGATGTTGGTGTGGCTCTTTGTCCACTGCTGTTTAACTCCATCCCGAAGTCGGCCATACAGTGGAGCAGCAATTTCCGTATAGTCAGAGATAAAATATGACAAATCCTGTCATACCCAGAAACAAGTGCAGGGAGTTCTCATCGGTGGGCCATGCTAAGGAGGTGAGAACCTTGACTTTATCCTGATCCACAGACCGGGACCCTGCCTTCAGCATGACACCAAGGAATTTGACCTCATCTTCCCGGAAATGTATCACGAGGTTTCCATATAGATCTGTGTAACCAGGCCCAGCCTCATGTCCCGTTAAACTCCCTGCAGTGAGTAAACATTGCTGCACAGCAGGTCAGAGAGGACACGATCTCCGGAACTCCCCACTGGAGTTTGAAATTACATTAATATTTTACCAGTTAGTAACGGTCCGGGTGTTGGACTATTATTATTCTGTTCTGGTCAAAACAAATGTCCCAGTGAACAGGAACCTGTCTGACCCTGACAGCTCACCCTCAGTCCATCCCACCGGGCAGTGTGTGTGATGGGAAATAATCATCAACCGAAAAGGATGATTTGATTTTATTCATCTCAGGATGAAACATTGAATATTGAAATCATATTATTTCCAGACTAATAACAGCAAACAATTTCATGTCAGAGTTACATCTTGTATCATTTCACAACACTGCATTTGTTTGATAAATTATAATTCCTGTCTGGTATTTCCAAATTTATTAAATGTATTGGATTGATATCAGTTACTTTTGTGAACTCATTGATGTCAATGGATGGTAAAATCAGGCGCGGTTAATAACGGGCGCCGATCTGCGACCGCCCATCTTATGCCACCGACAAACGTGAAAATCTCCTCGAATAGACTTTATTTTTTTACGAAATGTTTTCAGATGTTTCTATGATTTAACTAATGTAACAATTCGATTCAGTGGGTATTTCACCCCGTTCTTCAGCTCCTCTCTGAATTTAGCCTGGGTCACAGCATAAATACATGTGTTGGTGCAGGAACTGAGAAGCTGAAGCATGTATCCGGCTGACTCAATGTCAGTGGCCGAATAATACTGGGTGTTCGTTATACGCAGAGAGATAACGTAAAAAACGAGTGTGCTCCATAACAATATAAAACTGCCTGATATACTGAAGAGTAAAATGATGGATTTCCTTCTGTTCTCCATCTCTGGATCCTTGTGAATCTCTCCATTGCTGCGGCCCCGGAGTCTCCGGCGGACTCTACTGGCCGCTAAAATGTGCCTGGCGGTGAGAACATTGAGCAGCAAAATCAGAATGAATGGGAGACAAGGAGATGAAACAATAGTAAACATGACAAACGCTGCCCCTGCCGGTGAAATGATGAAGTTCAGTTTGAAGACACAACCCCGGGGTATATTGTCCATTATATATTCCGGGTCATATGCAAAGAACCAGGGAATGTTTAGTGAACAGCTCAGCACACTCACTGTTCCGATAACAGCAGCCGCCGTTTTTTCGGTGCAATATTTTTTTTTCAGCTTCTGACAACAAATGGCCACAAATCGATCAAAGGTGAAAGCGACTGTGAGCCAGACAGAAACCTCGGTGGTTGCAAAAGTCAAGAAGTCAATGAGAGAACACACGGGAGTAATTCGCAGGAATGAAACTGGGAAATAAATCAAAACAATCCATCTCAATATCGGATCAGTGATAACGACCAGGAGATCGGCCGCCGCCATTGCCACCAGGTAGTGAGTGATACATTTGGAGAGACTGCACTTTCCTCGGGACAGGATCACAATCGCCACCAAGTTAACTGTAAGAGAGAGAAATGGAAGCAGATAAATTACTGATCAGACCTGGAGCCAAAGCTGCAGTTTGAGCGGATCTGGGGTGAAATTTCCAGCTTTGTCGCTCCATCAAACGGTGGAAACTGATTCACTGACCCGGGCAACGCTTTCGGACAGAGAAATGTTTTTAAACAAAATGATCAATAATGAATTGGGAAATTGATAGAGAAAGTGAATAAAATGAGCACTGGATCAACTGGAAGGGTCAAGTGGGGGGACAGTGCCTGTGGGGAAGGGAACAATGGTTTTAATGGGAATCCAACGGGTTAAATCCAGATTTGGGCTCCAGATGGACAAGGAAGTGAGCGATCTCAGGGAAGGTGAGGGGACAGGGGGAGGTGCTGCTGGTTTGTTGCTCTGGGTTAAGGGAGCCGACAGGGGCCGGCACAAAACGGGAAAGACCGAGATCCGCGACGATGTTTTTGAGGCTTCGGATCGGATTGGAAAAGTTAGCTGGAGGCCGAGCCAGTGAGTGAGATTGGGAGTGATGGAATTAAAAGGACATGTTGGAGCTGGAGGGGAGTTAGGAGCAGATGGTTTGGGAAAGCGGATAAACAGAAGCAAAGGATGAGGAGACAGAGGATTCAATGCAGTGGGAGGAGAGGCTGCAATTCACAGGGAGAGACTGCAGCAGATTATTCGAGGAAATCTCATCTACAGGTCCCAGTAACACAATCCAATGAATAAATTCAACCTTTAATGTCAGGGATAATAACGCGTTCAATCAATGTCCTTTTTAAAATTCAATTAAAATTAAATTAAAATACATTAATTAAATTAGCCTCGATTTTCTTGAATTATACTGACATCAGCTTCTAGAATACAATGTCCTAATAATTCAATGTGATCAAGAAATCACTGATTTTAATCTTTAAATACATTTCAATTATGTTTATGTATTCAGTCAAGAAACAAGTAAAAGGAATATTCATATAAACAGACTGAGGATCTGCTGGTGATAAGCACATCCGGAGCGAGTAAAATTAAACTCACAATCTCACAACATCCTCATAACATCTTCAAGTCAAATCGCCTCTTCATTATTGTACTCTATGTTTCAGCAGTTCATTCCAATGAATTATTCACTACACTGCCGCGTTCTCTCTTCCTCTCTCGCTTTCGCTCTCATTCTCTCTGTCACTCTCTCGCTCTCTCTCCCTGCATCTCCCTACCTCTCGTTCCGTCTCCCACATGATTCCAACAGATAAAGTGCAAACTGATACAACATTACTTCAAAACATTGCATTTTACAGTGAATTCATCCACAGTGAATCAGAGAATGAGATGTGAAAGAATCAGCAGCAAACTCAGTTCAGTGGCCAGAATTCTGAAGCGGCGTCAGATACACACACAATGAAATAATATTTCATAACATTGATAACAATTAAATAGATTGAAATCCCAGTTAAACTGAACCATATTACTGGGGAGGGAGGACATTACTCTGCCTCCTTTAACACTGAGACCGTGAGCTGTCTCATTATCAATCATTGAAAGCAGATATATGAAAAAATATCCCAGGACAGGTTAATTCAACAACAAGAAACTCTTAACAGCTCCTCACGGTCTGATACGAAATCTTAGCCCAGACACCAGATTCCAACATATGCAGATCTAAGGAATCTTACAACATCAGGTTATAGTCCAACAGTTTTATTTGAAAATCACAAGCTTTCGGAGGCTTTCTCCTTCGTCAGGTGAGTGTCGGATTCCTTGAAAATTGCCGTAAATAGTCATAGATTATATAGTCTCTGACTATATATTCTGACTATATAGTATCTGACTATATATTCTGACTATATATTCTCTGACTATATATGCGGATATTTTCAAGGAATCCGACACTCACCTGGCGAAGGAGAAAGGCTCCAAAAGCTTGTGATTTTCAATTAAAACTGTTGGACTATAACCTGGTTTTGTAAGATTCCTTAAATTTGTACACCCCAGTCCATCACCGGCATCTCCACATCAATATATTCAGTGCAGAGAATAATCCAGTAACAATGCCAGGGTTGGATAAACGAAGTTCACTGCAGATATAATGCAATTGATACAGGATGGAACGTTTAGAAGTTAAGCACATACCATCATTCAACAATACATTCAGTACAGTGAATAATCCAGTAAACAATGCCAGGGTTGGATATGCAAAGATCAGAACAGAAAAAATCCAAAACCAAAAGATCAGAGATTTTAAACATCCAACTGATAGAATAGAACAGGCGGCTGTGTAAAACATGATGGGAGAAAATTAATTTGCCAAGTACAGCAGTGCAGTTAACATCGATTTTCAATATTCACAGGTGAGTTAACGGCTTACCTGGAACTCCAACGGCTGCAAGAACAGGATAGTAAATGCGTTCTATATGAAACATTAGTGAATATCCCATTTATATGAGAAGCAGTGACTTCTGTTGATCTGAAAACCGCAGCTCCAGCAGGCAATCTGAGCTGGGACATTGCAACAATTGCTGACTTATACAGGGAATAAATCCCCACTGACAGGGTTATACCCCTGATCATTGCTATTAGTTACAGTCATTTGAACAAACACATTACATCAGCAGCTTTGCCTCCACGTAAATAATGACGTGGATATATCACAAACATCTCAAAGTCCAGGACATTATCTTAATGAGACCTCTCACAGGATTAAAGTTAAAAGCTGTGCTCAGAATGGACTGGTCCAACAACAATGAGCGGCTTCTTTTAAAGTTTTCATATTATTGTATTAACTAAGCTCACTCCTGCCGTTTCATTTATTAATGTTACCTATTTCACCGTGTGTACTCTGAAACAACATTAAACCCACGGAGTACACAATGTAGGTTCTGTCGAATGAGGCCAGGGAAGGGAAACTCTATGAGGAAATATTTGAAGTACCAGGAGTATTTCCACTGAGAATGATGGTGTTTGATAGAGTAATAAACAATTACTGTATCCTCTGGTTGTGAGGATCAGTGATAGAGTGATAGGGAATTACTGTATCCTCTGGTTGTGAGGATCAGTTTTAGATTAATAGGGAATTACTGTATCCTCTGGTTGTGAGGATCAGTGATAGAGTGATAGAGAATTACTGTATCCTCTGGTTGTGAGGATCAGTGACAAGGGGAAATCAATTTCAGCTCACCATGAAAGAGATAAAGTTTAAATTCTTCATGCAGAGATTTTTGGAGCATGGAATGTTTGACCACAGGGAATGGAAAAAACAGAAAATAGACAATCGCAACGTTTACTATTGCATCGTTTAAGAGAAAATTGAATACATATTTGTAATTTATGAAGATAAAGGGCATTTGGTCAAAGTTTGCTATGACATACATTTTGAATTGCTTTAGCCATAAACTGGCACTGGCACGATGGGACAAATGGCCTCCCACTGTTCTGTAAACCACCAATCTTCATGTTTCTCGTAGATTGAGATTTATGATAAGCTTGAATGCCGCCGTGCTGCTTCTTAGCCAACAGTACTGAACGAATAAAAAAAGGGGAGTTAGTGGTCAGTTTAGATTGTATCTCCAGTTACAGGGAGTCAGTGGGTTTTTTGTTATTAGTTCAAGGGATGTGGGCATCGCTGGCGAGGCCGACATTTATTGCCCATCCCTACTTGCCCCTGAGAAGGTGGTGGTGAGCCGCCTTCTTGAACCGCTGCAGTCTTTGCGGGCAAGGTTCTCCCACAGTGCTGTTAGGTAGGGAGTTCCAGGATTTTGACCCAGCGATGATGAAGGAGAGGCGATATATTTCCAAGTCGGGATGGTGTGTGACTTGGAGAGAACGTGCAGGTAGTGCTGTTCCCGTGTGCCTGCTGCTCTTGTCCTTCTAGGTGGTAGAGTTCGCGGGTTTGGGAGGTGATGTCGAAGAAGACTTGTCGAGTTGCTACAGTGCATCCTGTGGATGGTACACACTGAAACTACGGTGCGCCGGTGGTGAAGGGATTGAATGTTTAGTGTGGTGGATGCTGTGCCATTCAAGCGGGTTGCTTTGTCCTGGATGGTGTTGAGCATCTTGAGTGTTGTTGGAGCAGCGCTCATCCAGGCAAGTGGAGAGTATTCCATCCCACTCCTGGCTTGTGCCTTGTAGATGATGGATAGGCTTTGTGGAGTCAGGAGGTGAGTCACTTGCCGCAGAATACCCAGCCTCTGACCTGCTCTTGTAGCCACAATATTTATGTGGCTGGTCCAGTTTAGTTTCTGGTCAATGGTGACCCCCACAATGTTGATGATGGCGGATTCGGCTACGGTAATTGCGTTGATTGTCAATGGGAGGCGGTTAGACTCTCTCTTGTTGGAAATGGTGATTGCCTGGCACTTGTCTGGCGCGAATGTTACTTGCCCCTTATCACCCCAAGCCTGGATGCTGTCCTGGTCGTGCTGCATGTGGGCATTGGCTGCTTTTTTAGATGAGGGTTTGCGAATGGAACTGAACACTGTGCAATCATCAGCGAACATCCCCATTTCTGACCTAATGATGGAGAGAACTTCTTCGATGAAGCAGCTGCAGATTTTTCGGCCTAGGTCACTGCTTTGTGGAACGATTTCAGCAATGTCCTGGGGCTGAGCTGATTGGCCTCCAACAACCACTATCGCCTTCCTTAGTGCTAGGTATGGCAATAGCCACTGGAGAGTATTCCCCCTGATTCCCATTGACTTCAATTTGACTCGGGTTCCTTGGTGCCATACTCGGTCAATTGCTGCCTTGATGTCAAGGGCAGTCACTCTCACTACACCAAATGAAGTTTAAGTAATTCAATCTTTTTCCTTTCGAGTTGTCCGTGTCCTTCTCCGTGGCTATTCTAAACCTTATGATACTATGATCGCTGCTCCCTAAATGCTACCCCACTGAAACATGCTCCACTTGGCCTGCCTGATTCATAGAATCATAGAATCATAGAAGTTCACAACATGGAAACAGGCCCTTCGGCCCAACATGTCCATGTCGCCCAGTTTATACCACTAAGCTAGTCCCAATTGACTGCACTTGGCCCATATCCCTCTCTACCCATCTTACCCATGTAACTGTCCAAATGCTTTTTAAAAGACAAAATTTTACCCGCCTCTACTATTGCCTCTGGCAGCTCGTTCCAGACACTCACCACCCTTTGAGTGAAAAAATTGCCCCTCTGGACCCTTTTGTATCTCTCCCCTCTCACCTTAAATCTGTGCCCCCTCGTTATAGACTCCCCGACCTTTGGGAAAAGATTTTGACTATCTACCTTATCTATGCCCCTCATTATTTTATAGACTTCTATAAGATCACCCCTAAACCTCCTACTCTCCATGGAAAAAAGTCTCAGTCTATCCAACCTCTCCCTATAAGTCAAACCATCAAGTCCCGGTCGCATCCTAGTAAATCTTTTCTGCACTCTTTCTAGTTTAATAATATCCTTTCTATAATAGGACACTGATTCGCTCGAACAAAGGCCAGCAATGCCTCCTTCCTCGTTGAACCGGAAACGTACTGGTTGAGAAAGTTATCCTGAACACATTTCGAAAGTTCCTCCCCCTCTTTGCCCCTTATATTATTATTGATATCCCAGTCTATATTAGGATAGTTGAAGTTGGGTTCAAACGGTTTTTGAGTGTTCCAGTCAACCGTCATCATTGTGCAATAGTGAGTGAGTGGCCAAAGTGCGACTTCTCTTCACACCCCAATTGGCACAAATCATATAATGATGGGACAACTTATTTTCTGGAGTAGGAGGAGCTTCTGTTAAGAAGCTTCGCCTCGAGGAAGGAGAGCCAAAAAGCGCAACCTCAAGAGCTACTAAAGAACTGATCAGTCGACTGCCTTGATGCTGATATCCTTGGTTTATAACATTGTATGTATTGCTTGATTGGCATGCTGCTTTTGTGAACTGTTTAAATCATTAAATAATCATGTTTTAACCGTATAAGTATATAACTGGTTGAGTAACTTATAAATGGAGAGAAAGTGAGATGGAGAGAATGAGAGAAAGGGAGATAGAGAGAGGGAGAGAGGGAGAGCGGCAAGTCCAGCATTACTGAGTGAAAGATAGAAATAGATGGAGACAGAGAGAAAGAGAGGCACAATAATAGTTGATTTGTTAGAAGGAAGTATGAGAAAGATATAGAGGCAAAGAGGGTAGCTGTGAGCTCATGCAAGGTGCATTCAAGTCTAATGGCAGCTGGAGAGCAAGAAAGCAGAGGAGTATTGTTGAGTAGGTGTAGAGCTTGAGGGGCAAATTGCTCAAGAGGGGAGAGAGAAAGGTGGCATGCTTGGGAGTCAGGAAGCGGAGGAGACAGGGCAGAAGGGCCAGAGAAGGGACCAGAGAGAAAAACAAGGAAGTAGAAGAAGTGGGCTAGAGTCTGAAGCCAACATCAGCATGCAAATAAATAGAGGGTATTTGGGTTACATCGGGATGGCAGTGATTGGGAGATTCATGTCCTGGTCATAAATAGAGGACAATCTCCCTTGTTCAATGTGGTTGGTAATGAATCGATCAGAAATTGTTACAATCTGGGTGCTGGCTCCTGCCAGGGGGCACCTGAGGATCTTCACCTAATGCGAATGACCTGGGCCAGGCCACCTCCTTTCTGTTCTGGTGAGTTAAGTTTATGTCAGGTGGAAAATGCATTGTCTGTGCTCCTCCTGCCTTCTGCTCAAAGAGGGGTGGGGGAAAGTCCAGACGTGTTTTATGTCAAGATATAAGGTGAGCACATTCTGATACAGAAGGGCGTTTGTGGCCCACCTGGAGAGACGGGGCGCTGCTGTAAGACAGGAGACTATCGCAAATTGTCAGTTCCGACTCCTGATACAAAAAGCAATTCTCACCCAGTTCTGATGAGTGGCGATGCAATGAAGGGGAATATATGATATTGGATTCACTCCCATGTTACTAAACCTGCTGCTGGCATCTGACAATGAAAAACAGGAGGGAAAAAATGATAAACCCAGGACTACAGATCAGTTAGTTTAAAGGAATGTTGCTCCGGAGAAGCGCGTTTGTTGTGTTTTAATATCTGGATCAAAAAGGATCGCACAAAGTCTCCATCTAGTTCCCATTGGGCATTCAGAAACAGCACCAATCAGTCTGACAGGCCACAAGAGGCTGGTGTGGGAAATGGAAAAATATTACACTGCAGCAAAACGACCCCATCACGTCCTGGTCCCGAAAACTGTCCTGTCATCCCTGCTGAAAAGTGTAATTGTGTAGATGATGGGAGATGTTAGGACCAAGCTCGACCGTGTTGTTCCTATAGTGCAACAGTCTTCTGCCAATCAAGACCTTTGTTCACAAATGGAGTGTGTCCATTTGGACGAGCTCTAGGGTAGCCCTAGTGGGGGAGGGGAGCGGAGAAAATGGAACTCAACTTGGAACAAATGCAGGGAAAGGCATTTCAGAACCTATATTTAATAAATTCTTCTGGAACGTCTTTGAAATATTAGATGAGAAACAAAACAACCGGAAATGCAAAGTTTCCCACCCAGTATCTGAAAGGGCAAAGACACATTCAGTGGGACCGTTCACCAGGTCCCAGTTCACAATTGTCCACAAAAAAATCGAATCGAGCTTTCTCAAGGCAGTGAGTTCCGATTTATGTGTCTCTACAATTATTAAATGGTCTGGAGCAGGAGGTCACCTCACGGTCCTCTCGTCAAATGAAACCCTGCACTATTTACACCAAATTATTCTGAACAAAATTCATATTCTGGGGAAAAGAAGTAGCAGTAAAGGATGGAACAAGGATGCCTATGAATATTCCTAACCTATTTTAAGTTTGCCACCGTAAGATCCCTTCTTTAATGTGCCAGGTAAATAAGAAGGTTTATTTTACTAAAGGTACCGCTTTCACCCTCCAAGCACATGCCGGGGTCCGATATATATCGCGAAACGCGACATCCCCCAATCCCATCATTAACTGACCTGCAAAATTAATGAACTGCGATCAAGTTTGCAATTCGTGTCCGAGCTGCGCAGAAGTTGCAATATCGCCGACAATAATGGCGTTTAAATAACTTCAGTACCAGGAGGGCGATAGCACATCTCCCGTAGATTACCTTTCCCCATATGGCGACTTACAAATACAAATGTCTCACTGGATAGTACTGAAATGGGTGAAATTGTAATGACCATCGCTTTGCCCGGCACTTGGAACTCTTGTTGAGGCGCGAGCGCCTTGTGCCCGGGAGACCTGCAAATGTTCAGCATTCTGTAATTCCACCCTTTGGCTAGTGGTGGCGGTGTTTCACCTCAATTTTGCATCCACCAGTTTCTCGGCCTGGACATAAAAATCTCTGATACTTTCACCAACTCGAATTATTGCACAAATTGACAAATATGTTCCTACTTTACTGAAAATCTATAACAATTTTATAAATGTACCTACATACTTGCTATTATATAAGAATAAGGACAAATTGTCAGACTGTGAAATGGGGACTGAATTACGTCTGTGCACCCGGCTCCAATGATCTCTTTCTCACTATCCCCCTTCAGCTGTACATTACACTCTATCTTCATTCCAAGTGCGCAACTACACGGCCGATTTAATGGTGAAAATACAAAATCTAAGTTTATGTTGCTTCTTGGTAAGGTTCACCAAATGTTTCAGAAATGATTTGACACTGTATGTGATTTATAGCAGATTTGCTCAATACAGTAGGACGTCCACAGAATGTTACTGGGAATATAGAAATAACTTTGTGTTTATTCCAGTTCGTTAAATCAAAAATAATTTGAAACGCCAAAGGTAATTCTGGAAGCACGAATTCAAAACAGAACTTATTGTAAGGGTTTCGCTGTTTTGGGCACTAGGAGGCGCCGTAGTTCTTCAAACAACATAAGCCGTGAATTCATTGATTTTATTTTACATGGCAAAAGTAATGAAATTCTGAAGACAGACAGTGAATGGATTTCCGATTTCAGCTATGTAATGCAGTGATTATGTTACCGCACTAGTAATGCGATATGGATCATGCGTTATATGAAGAAATATCGCTCTGTGCACGGCCTGGAGCACCTGCTTTTCCAGCTGTTCCAAGACCAGGATTTTTCCTTCGGATGTGTCATTTTTGCCCTGGAACTAGCGGTTTGATGACGAGTCGGGCGATTGTTGAGGAATCATTTCCTGCTCTTACACGTGTAGTGACATCATTAAATCGTTTGTGACCAAAGAAATTTCTTATCGCATTGAGCGGTGGGTAATGTGGGATCCCCAGAAGACAAAGGCCAAAGCTTAGTCGGAGTATGAACGAAAAAAAGTTAAGCGATAAATACCATATAATAGGTCAATGATTGAAGTAAATAAAACCTGCGCATGTATGGGTGTGTCAGCGTGTTTGAGTGTGTCTGTGCGTGCGTGTGAGTGTGCATCTGTGTGTGTGCATTTGTAAATGTTTGTGCGTGTACATGTATGCATGAGTGTGTATGTTTGTGAGTGTGTATTAGTGAGTGTATATCTATGTGTATGTGTGTTTGTGAGTTTGTGAGTGGGGCGTGCTCTAGTCCAAAATTTACAATTCAGGACGATGCAGAGAGCGAACGTTGTTCCGAATGTTCCCTCTTGAGTCGGTTGAGTGTGTTCAGTTGTCCAATTTAGTAAAACGATGAAAGATAAATTGACATTTCAACACTTAATTTTCTCACCAGTTTCTTCGCTGTTTTTCGGCATCCTAAGAGGCCATCAAAAGGGATAAAACATGAAGTGAATTACTGGCTTACAAAATATGAAAAGGCAAGGAGCACAAAAGACCTTAAGTCCATTGAAACTTATGCTTCCTGTACCATTACTCTCCCGTCACAAAACCCAACTGTATTATTAACAAACGCAGATGAGATAAAGGGACATCCTGGAACCAAGTTAATCAACAGTTTCTACACGGGTTTGGTGGAAGAATAAACAAATAAATGTACATGGGGAATGAGTGAAGTTGAATCTATTTGGTAACTTTCAAACTCAGTCGAACCGACGCTGTGATTTGGAGAACTAATGGAAGGAGCTGGGATAGGCCATAGTATTTCCTTATTTCCTCATATATGAGTTGGTTAAATTGATAGTAAATATTACAGGAGCAAGTTATGAGAGTGACACCGATATCAGCAATCACTGTCGGACACCGCCTGGCCCATATCTACAAATCTCACTGAGGACCAACAGAAAATTGTCAAATTAGCTTTACTCGTCGCCCTAAGACGCCCTCCGTATCGCTGCACAGCGACAATCCAGTGTTTGTGAAAGTAGAATCAGTTTCTTGTTTTATATCCTGTGGAACAGTTTTCCTGCCGACCACTTGGGTGAGTGGCCTCTGAGGCGGCACTTTATCAAACACCTTTTGGAAGTCCATGTACACAACATCAACCGCATTGCCCTCATCAACCCTCTCTGTTACCTCATCAATAAACCCAATCAAGTTAGTTAAACACAATTTGCCTTTAACAAATTCTGCTAGATTTCCTTTATTAATCCACAGTTGTCCAAGTGACTACTAATTTTGTCCCTCATTATCATTTCTGAAAGCTTCCCCACCACCAAGGTAAAACTAACTGGCCAAAAGTTGCGGGTTTATCCTTACACCCTTTTTTCAACACGGGTGTATCATTTGCAATTCTCCAGTCCCCTGGCACGGCTCCCGTACCTATGGATGATTGGAAGTTTATGGCCAGTAACTCCGCAATTTCCAACCTTACTTCCTTCAGGTTGCATCCCACCCGGACTGGGTGACTTATCTACTTGAAGCACAGCTGGCCTTTCTCGTTTACAGATTGAAAATTATTGGATGGGATAAACATAGTAAGGGAAGAACTGCTAAGGGGTTTGGTATCTTTGAAAATAGATAAATCACCAGGCCCGGATCAAATGTATCACAGGCTGTTAAAAGAAGCCAGGGAGGAAATAACGCAGGCTCTGACCATCATTTTCCAATCCTCCCTGCATACGGGCGTGGTGCCGGAGGATAGGAGGACCACTAACGTTGTACCATTGTTTAAAAAGGGGGAGAGGGATACACTGAGTAATTACAGGCCAGTCAGTCTAAACTCCGTGGTGGGCAAATTATTGGAATCAATTCTGAGGGACAGGATAAACCGTCACTTAGAAAGGCACGGACTGATCAATGACAGTCAGCATTGATTTGTTAAGGGAAGGTCGTGTCTGTCTGAATTGATTGAATTTTTTGAGGAGGTAACAAGGAGGGTCGTTGAGGGTAAAGCGTTTGATATAATCTACATAGATTTTTAGCAAGGCTTTTAACAACGTCCCACATAGCAGACTGGTCAAAAAAGTACAAGCCCATGGGATCCAAGGGAAAGTGGCAAGTTGTGTCTAAAATTGGCTTAGTGACAGGAAGTAAAGGGTAATGGTCGACGGGTGTTTTTGTGATTGGAAGGCTGTTTCTAGTGGCGTTCCACGGGGATGAGTACTAGGTCCCTTGATTTTTGTGGTATATATTAATGATTTGGACTTAAATGTGGGGGGCATGACTAAAAATCTTGCAGATGATACAAAATTTGGCCGTGTGGTTGATAGGGAGGAGGAAAGCTGTAGATGTTGGAAGATATCAATGGACTAGTCAGGTGGGCAGAAAATGGCAAATGGAATTCAATCCGGAGAAGTGTGAGGTAATGCATTTGGGGAGGACAAACAGGCAAGGGAATACACAATAAATGGGAGAATACTGAGAGGTGTAGAGGCAATGAGGGACGTTGGAGTGCATGTCCATAGAAGGTAGCAGGTCAGGTAAATAAGGTACTTAAGAAGACATACAGAATACTTTCATTTATTAGCCGAGGCATAGAATATAAGAGCAGGGACTTTGTGCTAGCAATTTATAAAACACTGGATAGGCCACAGCTTGAGTATTGTGTACAGTCCTGTTCACCATATTACAGGAAAGATGTAATTGCATTGGAGAGGGTACAGGAAGATTTACCGGGATGTTGCCAACACTGGAGAATTGTGGCTCTGAGGAAAGACTGGATAGGCTGGGGTTGTTTACTTTGGAACATAGGAGGCAGAGGTGTGATTCAGTTGAGGTGTACAAAATTATAAGGGGCCTAGATAGACTGAATAGGAAGGACCTATTTCCCTTAGCAGGGATGTCAATAAACAGGGCCAGAGTTTTAGAGTGATTGGTAGAAGGATTAGAGGAGAGCTGCGGAAATATTTTTTTTCACCCAGAGGGTGGTGGGAGTCTGTAAATCACTGCCTGAAAGGGTGGCAGAGGAAAAAAAAACTAATCACATTTGAAAAGTACCTCGAATCATAGAATCATAGAAGTTCACAACATGGAAAAGAGGCCCTTCGGCCCAACATGTCCATGTCGCCCAGTTTATACCACTAAGCTAGTCCCAATTGCCATCACTTGGCCCATCTCCCTCTATACCCATCTTACTCATGTTACTGTCCAAATGCTTTTTAAAAGACAAAATTGTACCCGCCTCTACTACTGCCTCTGGCAGCTCGTTCCAGACACTCACCACCCTTTGAGTTAAAAAATTGCCCCTCTGGACCCTTTTGTATCTCTCCCCTCTCACCTTAAATCTATGCCCTCTCGTTATAGACTCCCCTACCTTTGGGAAAAGATTTTGACTATCTACCTTATCTATGCCCCTCATTATTTTATAGACTTCTATAAGATCACCCCTAAACCTCCTACTCTCCAGGGAAAAAAGTCTCAGTCTATCCAACCTCTCCCTATAAGTCAAACCATCAAGCCCCGGTAGCATCCTAGTAAATCTTTTCTGCACTCTTTCCAGTTTTATAATATCCTTTCTATAATAGGGTGACCAGAACTGTACACAGTATTCCAAGTGTGGCCTTACTAATGTCTTGTACAACTTCAACAAGACATCCCAACTCCTGTATTCATTGTTCTGACCAATGAAACCAAGCATGCTGAATGCCTCCTTCACCACCCTATCCACCTGTGACTCCACTTTCAAGGAGCTATGAACCTGTAATCCTAGATCTCTTTGTTCTATCACTCTCCCCAACGCCCTACCATTAACGGAGTAGGTCCTGGCCCGATTCGATCCACCGAAATTCATCACCTCACATTGATCTAAATTTAACTCCATATGCCATTCATCGGCCCACTGGCCCAATTTATCAAGATCCCGTTGCAATCCTAGATAACCTTCTTCACTGTCCACAATGCCACCAATCTTGGTGTCATCTGCAAACTTACTAACCATGCCTCATAAATTCTCATCCAAATCATTGATATAAATAACAAATAACAGCGGACCCAGCACCGATCCCTGAGGCACACCGCTGGTCACAGGCCTCCAGTTTGAAAAACAACCCTCTACAAACACCCTCTGTCTTCTGTCGTGGATATGCACCTGAAGTGCCACAACCTACAAGGCTATAGACCAAGTGATGGAAAGTGGGATTAGGTTGGGTGGCTCGTTTTCGGCTGGCGCGGGCACGATGGGACCAATGGCCTCCTTCTATGCCGTAATTTTGTTATGATTCTACCTGCTCTTCATACATGTTTAGCCCATCCAGTATCTCAACTACCTATCTTTAACTTTGTCTTTGGCATCATCTTCTTCCTCAGTAATGACAGATGCAAAGTATTCATTTAGCACCTTAGCCATGCCTTCTGCATCCACGTGTAGATCTCCTTTATGGTCCTTAATCGACCCCACTCCTTCTTTTATTAACCGTTTGCTCTTTAATAGCCTATAGAAGACTTTCAGATTCCCTTTTATGTTGGCCGCCAGTCTATTCACGTGCTCTCTCTTTGCCCCCCCCCCCATTGTTTTTTTCACTTCTCCTCTCTCTTTGCCCCTCATTGCTTTTTTTCACTTCTCCTCTGTACTTTCTATAATCAGCCTGGTTCTCATTTGTATTATCAATCTGATATCTGTCATACTTCCCCTTTTTCCGCTTTATCTTACTCTCTATCTCTTTCGTCATCCTGGGAGCTCTGGATTTGTTTGGCCTACCTTTCCCCCTCATGGGAACCTACCTAGACTGTACCCCATCTCCTCTTCATCGGCCGCCTATTGTTCGATTACAGTTTTGCCTGCCAATCTTTGGTTCCAATTTACCCGGGCCTGATCCGTTCTCAACCCACTGAAATTGGCCCTCCTCCAGTTACGTATTTTTAGTCTAGATTGCTCGTTTTCCTTTTTCATAACTAATCTAAACCTTATGATAGTATGATCACTTTTCTCTAAATGTTCCCCCCATTGACACTTGCTCCACTTGATCCACTTTATTCCCCAGAACTAGATCTGGTAATGCCTCCTTCCTCGTTGTACCAGAAACATACAGATCAAGAAAGTTCTCCTGAATACATTTCAGAAATTCCTCCCCCTATTTGCCCTTTACACTATTACTATCCTAGTCTTTATTAGGATAGTTGAAGACCCCATTATCACTACTCTATAGTTCTTGCACCTCTCTGTAATTTCTCTGCAAATTTGTTGCTCTATCCCCTTCCCACTAGTTGGTGGCCTATAGAATACACCCAGTAGCGTAATGGTGCCTCTATTGTTTCTTAACTCTAACCAAATAGATTCTGTCCTTGACCCCTCCAGGACATCCTCTCTCTCCAGCAGTACAATATTCTCCACAATCAGTACTGCCGCTCCCTTTCCTTTTTTTACTTCCTTATTTTCCTGATCATTTTTGTGGAAAAATTCGATAAGGCCAATAATTGGGCGAGGGTAGCTTGATCCGGAATTTACCCGCACCCATTGGCCGCTGTGCAGGCAGGAAGAGAACTTCGTCCTGTCTCAGTGCTCACCACCAACTTGTGTTGAAATCCAGGCCTTGCACGTCGATTCAATGCAATTCGCACCTTACACCAGCAGGGGGAGCTCCAATCTCTTAAAGGGAGTATGTCTCTTACAATCTCTTAAAGGTAGCTGGTACCTGATATTTGCTAAAAAAAATAACAATCTGCTATCTGCACGGATTCTGAACGGAGATCAGACATCGCACACGTAAAACACAGATGCAGGTCTCATCCCTATGTTTACACACTGATAAGTTATGGTAAAACCTTGAATAAAGGTTCCACACGACTAAAGTCCACATCCACCAATCTGCATGCCAGACCTCACCAATCTGCCGATCCGAGTTCGTACCCGACCTGCGAGAATGTGTGCACCGATGTTCTCTGCTGATGCACTAGGGACCTTGGTGCAAGAGGTGGACAGAACGAGAGACATCCTATTTCCGCGGGAGAGTGGGCAAGAGAACCTGCAGACATATGTCCAAAACGCAGTGGAAGGCTGTAGGGGACGAATTCAATGCCAGGCGCACAGCATCATGAATATGGATGCAGTGCAGAAAGAAGTTCATCGCATTGACGTGAGTGGTAAAGGTGAGTGAGGTAAACTTTCAAATGGCGTCTCCTACCAACTGCACCATTAGCCGCATCCTTTGCTCCATGCACTACTCCTTTACTCTTTACTCACATACCAACAAATTCTTTCCATCAATACTCATCTCTTCCCATCAGATCCTTCCTCTCACCCTTACACATTACCACTATTGCATGCCGCCCACCCACAACTCACAGGCCACACACACTGGCAGCTATTCAACCATGACAGGCACATCACCCAGACATACGTCCCACTTTCTTGCAGGAAAGGTGGCGCATATCAAGAGGCAGCAAATGGCAGTGGCATTTAGCCCTTCGAGCCTGTTACGCCATTCCATGAGATGATGGCGGACGTGTGACCTAACTCCAAATACCCGCCTTAGCCCCTATGCCTCAATGCCCTTTATGAAGATAAATCTATCAATCTCACATTTAGAATTCACAATTGAGCGAGTATCAACTGCCATTTGCAGAAGAGTGTTCCAAACTTCTCCCACCCTTTGCGTGCAGAAGCATTTCCTAACTTCATCCCTGCACGTCCTGGCTGTAAATGTTAGGCTATGTTCCCTCGTCCAACCGTTCAAGTGTAGGAGACCTCTTAAAACAGTTACAAATATATCGGCAGACAGAAGCAATAATGCGGCCACTAACCTGTAAATCCTGCATGGTCCCTTTAAATAACTCTGGTGGGTGTCCTCCATGCACTTTAAGACATGTTCAGACGGTCATGTTTAAGATTGTGCGTTGAGTTGAGCGTTCAGTGCAAAAATGGTGACTATCACTTTAAATCAGCGTTGCACACTGATTGTTTGTATTTTCTCCTTACTTTACATGATTCCAGCGTTCGTTATCTGCCCCTGTGCTAAATTCTGTTCCAAGATGGCGTCCAGGGCACGTCACGCTGGAAACGTGCGTGCTCAGCCAAGACACCATCTTGATTGTTCGGGAGTCCACGTCGCACCGAAACAACGGGCACTGCACGGCCCAATTTAGCACCCCATATTACTCCACCCATTCAGGGTAATTATCATATTACTCCACCCCTTCAGGGTAATTATCATATTACTCCACCCCTTCACGTTAATTATCATATTACTCCAACCTTTCTGTGTAATTATCATATTACTCCACCCCTGCAGTGTAATTATCATATTACTCCACCCCTGCAGTGTATTTATCATATTATACCAGCCCTACAGGGAAAATATCAGATTACTCCACCCCTTCAGTTTAATTATCATATTATACCAACCCTTCAGGGAAAATACAATATTACTCCACCCTTTCAGGGTAATTATCATAATATACCAACCCTTCAGGGTAAATATCATATTACTCCACCCCTTCAGGGTAATGATCATATTACTCCAACCCTTCAGGGTAATTATCATATTACTCCAACCCTTCAGGATAAATATCATATTGATCCAAACTTTCAGAGTGTTTATCACATTACCCCAAACTTTCAGGGTAATTTTCATATTACTCCAACCGTTTAGGGTAATTATTACTTTAATCCAATTCTTCAGGTTAAATACATTGCTCCAAACTTACAGTGCAGTTATCACATTACCCCGTTCAGGAAGTTATCATATTACTCCACCCCTTCAGGATAATTATTATATTACTCCACCCCTTCAGGGAAATTATCATATTACTCCAACCCTTCAGGGTAATTATCAAATTACTCCAACCCTGCAGTGTAATTATCATATTATTCCAACCTTCAGGTTAATTATCATATTTTTCCAACCTTCTGGGTAATTATTATATTACTCTTACTCTTACGAGTATTTATTTCATCTTCTTAGTCCTCTCTGTGAAATATCAATTCTGATTACCTGGGCTGGAATACCATGGTTCTGGTTTTGCAGGTGGCCCTTAATGATTCAATTTTATTTTAAATTCTCAAGCTTTCGGAGGCTACCTCCTTCCTCAGGTGAACATTTTTCCACATCGTTCACCTGAGGAAGGAGGTAGCCTCCGAAAGCTTGTGAATTTAAAATAAAATTGCTGGACTATAACTTGGTGTTGTAAAATTGTTTACAATTGTCTACCCCAGTCCATCACCGGCATCTCCACATCTTAATGATTCAGGCAGCACAGAACCCTTCCCTACACACTGAGACCTGCAGAAAGATTCAATCAGGGCGGGTTCAGCATTAATGTGCTCCTGGGTGTGGCTGGAACGAAAAAAATCGAAAAAGTTGAAATCGATTTTCAGGGGAAAATGTTGCTGTGCTATGGGGAAAGGGCAGGGCAGTGGCCTAAATGGAACAGAGTTTTCAAAGAACCGGCAACAGCACAGTGGATTGAATCGCTACCTTCCGTGCTGTATCATTCTATGATTCTATGAACTTACCACCGGGTTATAAAACTGGTGTTTATAAATATAAGAATTTCACACAACAAGCCAACAAAAGGCAACCACACACTAAAAGCGGAGAACAAGAATCAGGGAAATATTTTGGGAATAGGTCCAACCTCGTAAGGCAACAATTTCAAACATTGGAAATGAGATTTCACTTCTCAATGGTGCCGATATTGACTGGGCCTCGTTGAATCCTTTAACCACTGGGTGGATTCGAGTTCGGTTACTCGCCATCTGGTGGGTCTTCCTCTCGTAACCCCGATCTTATCTTCATCACTGCGTACACACAGGCATCCGGGTTGGCTGTGGGAGTCGCGGCCTTGAGACTGCGAGCAATCCCACCACGATTCAAAGCTGCAGTCCTCAGAGAAGCATAGACAACATCTGGCTCTGCGGCATTCGGATCCTGCGAAATGCGAAATATACAAATGTTCCGGTCAGAGATGCAAGATGGATACATGTTTGAGCCACTATTGTGGCTGTATTGAGTGAGTTTTCCTTCAATGAATTGGCAGGGTAGAATGATTACTATTAGGGGTGGGATCTTTTCTAATTTTAGGTGATGGTGTGAAATAGACAGGGCGCTAAATTGGGCCGTGTAGCGCCCGTTGTTTCGGCGCGACACGGCCTCTGCGATATCCAAGATGGCGTCTTCCAGCGTGACGTGTGCCAGACGCCATTTTCTCATAGGAGTTAGCGCAGGCGCAGATAACGAACGCTGGAATCACGTAAAGTAGGGAGAAAATGGCTTCAATCAGCGTACAACGCTGATTTAAAGTGACAGACACCATTTTGGGGCTTAACGCTCAACTCAACGCACAGTCCAAACCCCGACCATCTGAACGTGCATAGAGTGCCTGGAGGACCCCCCACCGGCGTCATTGAAAGGGACCTGGTAGGGTTCACAGGTTAGTTGCTGGATTATTGCTTCTGACTGCGGAGACATTTGTAACTGTTTTTGGAGGTCCGCTCCGCTTGAATACTAGGACGAGGGGACATAGCATAACATTTGGAGCCAGGACATGCAGAAATGAAGTTAGGAAATGCTTTTCCGTGAAAGGGTGGGAGAAGTTTGCACAGTCTTCTGCAAACGGCGGTTAATGCGAGCACAATTGAGAAATCTAAATCCGAGATTGATAGATTTCTGTGAACCAAGGGTATTAAGGGATATGGGGCTAAGGCGGTTATATGGAGTTAGGTCACATGTTCACCCTGATCTGATAGAATGGTGGAACAGGCTCGACGGGCAAAATGCCACCGTCCCTTGTTGCCTCCTGTTATCTGCCGGCTTCTCCTTCAAGAAAGCGGGACCTGTGTCTGGGTGATGTGCCTACCCTGGTTGCATAGCTGCCAATGTGTGTGGCCTGTGAGTTGTGGGTGGGCGGCTTGCAATGGTGGTAATGTGTAAGGTTGAGAGGGTTGAGTTCTGATGGAAAGAGTTTGTTGGTATGCGGGTGATGGGGGGTGTCGTGCATGGACCAATGGAGGAGGCTGGTGGTGTAGTTGGTAGGAGACGTCAATTGTCAGTTGACCACTCATGTAAAAGCACTGTACTTCTTCCGGTTGTGCATCCATGTTCATGATGCTGCGCGCCTGGCATTGACTTCATCCCTTACTGCCTCCCACTGCCATAGATGTCCCTCCTTCTGTCCACCTCTTGCACAAAGGCATCTGGTGCATCAGCAGGGAACCTTGGTGCACGGAGTCTCAGAACGACAGATTGGTAGGCGGTGGCATGCAGATTGGAGGATGTGGCATTTAGTGGTGCACAACCTTTATTCATTTTTTTAACATAACTCATCACTACTTAAAAATAGGAATGGGACCTGCATCTGTGCTTTACGTGTGCGATGTCTGATCTCCTTTCAGACTCCTTGCAGACAACAAGCTGTTATATTCAGCAAATAACAGGTACCAGCTACCTTTAAGAGATTTCTAACAGACAGCCTGCCTTTAAGAGATTGGTGCTTCCCCCTGCTGGTGGAAAGTGCGAATTGCATGGAATCCTCGTTCAACGCTGATTTCCAACGCAGATTGCAAGGAAGTCCTCAGGCCTGACAAAAATCTCGTACTGCCTGCGCAGGGACCGTTGTGTGCGGGGTTATAGCGGATCGTGCTACTCCCGCCCAGAAACAGGCCCTATCCAATTTCCCCCTTGAACCTTTACTTTCCAATAATAGAGCTGTACAAAAAACCTATTTCTAAATGATTGCAACCAGCATAAACAGTTTTGTGCCAATGCTCCCGGTTACAGTGCGGCTGACTGCTGCTGCTTCAAATTAATGAAAGAACTTTGCCTAAATTTCAATCCCCAGCACAGATTCAAGTGTAGTAACGGGTTGGTTCACGATACATAATTGATTTGGACTCTGGAATCGGAAGTTCAATTTCAAAGGGGCCATAAATATAAGATAGTCACTAATCAATCCAATAGGAAATTCAAGAAAAACTTCTTTACCCAGAGAGTGGTGAGAATGTGGAATTCACTACCCCGAGGAGTAGTTGGGGCGAATAGCATAGATATATTTAAGGGGAAGTTAGATAAACACATGCAGGAGAAAGGAATAGACCAATATTTTGATGGGGTTTGGTGAAGTAGGGTGGGAGGGGGCTCGTGTGCGGTATAAATACCAACATGGGCCAGTTCGGCCGAATGGCCTGTTTCTGTGCTGCACAATCCAAATAATTCTATGTAATACTCACGTTGTGGCCTGAGCGAGAAGCTACGGCATCTACAAGGGGAAAAAAGAATCGTGTTTAGCTCCAGATGTCACTTAATTGTTGGTTGTTGTCGGGGTTTTGTTTTCCTGTCCTCTGTGCAGTAAGGAAGAGCTGTGACGAGCGCCTGAATAAGATTAGGGGGGTAGAAATTTGTCTCGGGCTGAAGCGCAAATCAGGCGGTGTCACATTTGCTGCCTGTTATATGCTCCACCCTATATCAAGTTCCAATCAATGCCAGGTCAACAAGATCGGTATAACAAGTGTGGAATCCACCAAAACTGGGAAGTGTCACATGAGACATTAAAGTATCTTGGGGAGATCTCCCCCTTAATTATCTTTCAGGAAACGTTCAATCTTTGCATTATTTGATCATCAGGGTAAATCTAAGCCGTCACTTACTTTTCTTATGGAGGCAGAACCAGGCGAGTCCTAGGAGCAGGATGACTGTTATCACTGCGGCACATCCGGCCACTATCTTGATCAGCCAGCCTTGAGAGAGTCGGGATATTAAAAAAGACAAAGAAATAATAATTTGCAAAACGGAGAAACTCTACACAACGGGGTAAAAAATTGTTTTTAGGCATTGTCGCAAAACGGGTGGTGGTTTCACAGCCGCCACCCAGTTTACGACCGTCCAGATAGAATTGAATATCTGGTTAGGCCTGTAACAGACGGCCGTTGCGTTAACGCCCGTTTTGCACCACTGCCCACAACGGAGTTCCACTCCAATCTTTGCTATTCCTACCCGGTCGAAATCCTGCAGTGCCATGACACAGCTGGCTGACAGTTCCAAACATTAATACTGACGCAGATGCAGACCCCCATCTGGAATATCTGTAGGTACCTGCATCTATATGTACCCCATTTGTAGTTTTCATTACCTACTACTTTGTACTGCAAACAGAATCTGACCCTATTTTAGGAACTAGAAACGAGGGACATAGAGACACTAAGAACTGTGGAGGAGCAGAGCAATTTGTGATCAGGCACAAATCACTAAAAGCAAGTGGACAGGTACAACATTAAACAAAAGGGCTAATGGAATATTGGTCTTAATCTCAAAAGGGCTGTTGCAGCTGTACAGAGGTCTAGTTAGACAACATCCGGAAAACTGTGTTCAGTCCTGGGCACTGCACCTCAGGATGCATACATTGGCCTTGGAGAGGGTGCAACGCAGATTCGCCAGAATGATACCGGAGCTTAGAGGGTTAAATTATGAGGACGGGTTGAACAAACTTGGCTTTGAATCGCTTGGTTATAGAAGGTTGAGGCGTGATCTAATCGAAGTGTTTAAAATGATTAAAGGATTTGATAGGGTACATACTTGAAGAACAACAGAAAATGCTGGAGAAGATCAGCAAGTCAGGCAGCATCTGTGGAGAACGAAACAGTTAACGTTTCAGGTCGGAGACCTTGCGGGAGAACAAAAGATGTTGAAAGAGTTAAAGTTTTTTTTAGCAAGTTCAGAGCCAGGGAAAGGGGGGAGGGAGGGAGGATAGAGGAGGGGAGGGCAGGAAAGAACAAAATGGAAGGTCTATGATCGAGTAGAGGGCACGAGTGATTAAATGTCAAAAGGGATGATGGTTCAAGGTAAGGAAGGTAGTAATGGGACAGGTTAAGAAAGAAAAGATTGATCAGGAGTAGATGTAAATGGCAGCAGAAGAATCATTACCAACAATGGCTGACCGAAAAAATGGGAGCAGTGGTTATGATCTGAAGTTATTGAAATCAATGTTGAGTCCGGAAGGTTGTAAAGTGCCTAATCGAAAGATGAGATGCTATTCCTTGAGCTTCCATTGAGCTTCATTGGAACAATGTAAGAGGCCGAGGACGGAGAGGAGAGGGAAGGGGAATTAAAAAACAAGCGACCGGCAGGTCAGGGTCATGCTTGCAGACAGAGCGGAGATGTTCAGCAAAGCGATCATCCAGTCTGCGTTTGGTCTCCCCAGTGTAGAGGAGACCGCACTGGGAGCCGCGGATACAGTATACTAAATCGAAAGAATTAAAAGTAAACCACTTTTTCACCTGGAAGAAGTGTTTGGGGCCGCGGACAGTGGGAAGGAAGGAGGTGAAGGGGCGCGTGTTTCATCTCCTGTGCTCACACGTGAAGGTGCTGTGGGGAGGAGAGCGGGTGTTGGGAGTAATGGAAGAGTTGACCAGGGTGTCGCAGAGGGAGCGGCCCCTTCGGAATGCTGAAAAGGGAGGGGAGAGGAAGACGTGTTTGTCGTGGGATCGCGCTGGAGGTGACGGAAATGGCGGAGGATGATCCGTTGAATGTGAAGGCTGGTGGGGTGGAAGGTGAGGACAAGGGAGACCCTATCATGGTTCTGGGAGGGAAGAGAAGGAGTGAGCGCTGAACTGCGGGAAATAGGACGGACATGGCCGAGGACCCTGCCAACTACAGTGGAGGGGAATCCTCGGTTGAGGAAAAAGGAAGACCTATCGGAAGCACTGTTGCGGGAGGTGGCATCATCAGAACAGATGTGATGGAGGTGGAGAAACTGGGAAAAGTGAATAGAGTCCGTACAGGAAGAGGAGCGGGAGGAAGTGTAATCAAGGTAAGTTGTGGGATTTAGTCGTCTTATAGTAGATATTGGTTGACAGCCAAACCCCAGAAATGGAGGTAGAAAAGTCTAGGAAGGGAAGAGAAGGGTTTGAGATGGACCATGTGAAGGCGAAGGAAGGGTGGAAATTGGAAGCAAAGTTGGTGACATTTTCTAGTTAGGGGCGAGAGCAGGAAATGACAACGATACAGTCATCAATGTACCGGAAAAAGAGGTGAGGGGAGGGACTTGAGCAGGAATGGAACAAGGAATTTTACACGTATTCCACAAAAAGGCAGGCAGAGCTTGGACCCCTACAGGTTCTCATAAATACCTGAAGGGAAAAAAATTGCAAGGCTATGGGGTAAGAGCGGGGGAATGGGACTAACTCGATTGCTCTTACAAAGAGCTGGCAAGGGCTCGATGGGCTGAATGGCCTCCTTCGGTGCTGTAACCATTCTATGATGCAATACAGTTCCTCTGCTGGGGGAGTCCAGAACAAGGGGGCGACACCTTATAATTACATCTGGGCCGTTCAGCGGCAATATCAGTAAACGCGTCTTCACACAAATGGGAGTGGAAATCTGGCACTCTCCCCCAAAAGGCCGTAGAAGCTGGGGGTCAAATGGAGGTTAAAAACTGAGATTAATAGATTTTTGTTGGATAAGGGTATCAAAGAATGTGGAGCAAAGGCGGGTAAATGGAGTTGAGGTGCATATCAGCCACGATCTGAATGGCAGAGCAGACTCGAGGAGCTGACTGGCCTGGTCCTGTTCCTCTGTGGTTGTAACACTTGAATTACTGTGCGATTTCATACTGATTAGAAATTAACTTGTAACGGCTGGCTAGTAAGTTTTAACATGCTGGTTATAAATGGAAATTTTACGTGCTGTGGTCTCTGATTTAGAACGTTGAGGGTTCCAGGCATCGCACCAGGGAGTTGAGCACTTGCTCTTTTAAATTTATGCGATAGTATAAAACGGGCAATGTTTAAATGGCCACTCGAAATAGCTCTAACACAGAACATTTGCAAGAGATTCTTATGCCAGAGCTCGCCATCTTTCAGTAACAGACGCTGATCGAATTGTACACTGACCTCAGGACAATAAATGAATTACACTTCACCATTTCAAAATTTACTATTCCATTGCTCTCCTGGCCGGACTCCCACCTTGCACCCACCATTAACTTGAGCTCATCCAAAACTCTGCTGCCCCGTATCACCCCCTGTGCTCGCTGACCTACATTGGACCCCGATCCGGCAATCCCTCGATTTTAAATTTCTTATTCTGGTTTTCAATTCCCTCCATGGCCTCACCCCATCCCTATCTCTGTAACCTCCTACAGCTCAATGACCTTCCATGATCTCTGCGCTCCTTCAATTCTGGCCTCTTGCACATCGCCGATTTCCTTCGCCCCACCATTGGCGGCCACGCCTTCCGCTGCCTAGGCCGTAAGCTCTGGAATTGCCAACCTAAACCTTTCTGTCTCTGCACCGCTCTCTCCTTCTTTGAGACGCTCTTAAAACCTACCCCTTTGACCCAGCTTTTGGTTACCCGTCCTAATATCTCCTTATGAGGTTCGGTGTCAAATGTTGCCTGAAAAGACACCTGTGAAGCGCTTCGGGACGTTTTACTACGTTAAAGGTGCTGCATAAATGCAGGTTGCTGTTGTTTAGATTCTCCATCAACTTGTCACCAGTGTCAACTAGCGCCGAAACCCCCGCATACAGAATCGCGGTTGTTGCGTGAATACACACATGACCGTTGGTTATTTCTACTCTGACCACCAGAGGGCGGTGCAGGTCGCGTCAGGTTCGCAGCAATAATGCAAAACTCCCTCTCTCACAGATCCTCAGACTCCCTCCCACCTTCAGAGAGAGTGGGATTGTGGAGATGTGACATGGATGTACCTTTTCTCCAGCTTTGATTCTTCGGTGTGGGCGGTTTCACAACAGGAATTTCTGAAATGGCAAAACATAATAACGTGAGGCCCTTCAAAATTTTATGCACTTCAATTATATCTCCCCTCAGCCTCCTCTATTCCAAAGAAAATGACCCCAACCGATCCAATCTTTCCTCACAGCTGAAATATTGTCCTTTGAAAGAGCTATCCAATTAGTCTCACTGCACTGCTCTTTCCACACAGCCCTACAAATGTTGTCCTTTTCAAGTATTTATTCAATTTTCCCCTTTTGAAAGTTATTATTGAATCTGCTTCCACCACCCTTCCAGGCAGTGTATTCCAGATGATAACAACTGGCTGCATAAAAACAATTCTCCTCATCTCCTCCTCTGGCTCTTTTGCAAGTTATCGTAAATCTGTGTTCTCTTGCTACTGACCCTCCCACTGGTGGAAAGAGTTTCTCCCTGTTTATTCCATCAAAGTCCTTTGAGACGGCCCGAGGTCGTTGAAGATGTGATATAAAAGCAAGTGCTTTTTTTCAATGTGTTGTAAGTACCACTCAACTTTCACAGTTACCTGCACCAGATCACTGCGCGGTGAGTGATACATTCCCTGCTTTACCCTTCTCTCATAGCCACAGGTGTAGTTCCTTGTCCCAGCTGTGTCCCTGATGGTGAAAGTGGCTGACTGCTCAGAGCCGGACACATTCTGTGCCTCCACGTGGTTGCGCTCGCCATCTCTGGATAAGTGAAAGCTGCCCCCGGAGGAGTGAAGGACCCCTGTGCAGGGAAATCCAACGAACTCTCTTTACTGACCACACCGAAGCAGGATTGACAGAAATGTTCGATTTCGAGAGTGTAGCTGCAATTGACCAGATGCAGTGTACAGGAGTGGTTTACAAGAGACAGAAAATTCCTGGGCGCCAAAACTTTGGACGGGGCATAGAACAGGCGGCTGATCTTGCGTTATCCCAAGACAAATTTCTACCCCTTTGCCCATTATTACCGCTGCAGTTGGTTAACAAAAATCGATGGAGGGGGCAGAGCGGCTATTTTAACTTTCTGGGGATAGAGCAAAACGGGTGATATCGGATGGGCCGGCCATGGTACACAACTGTCTTGATTTCAATTTCCATTGACATCATTTTATAATATCAGCGAAATACGCGATATTATTGGCGGATTATAAGAGAGATCAGAGCTCAGATATGGATCGGCAGTGGGCTGGTGTCGACACTTGCGAGGTTGTTTATGGTCTGTAGTTTCTGGGCGGGGGCGGGTGGTTGTTGAGCTTAGAGATGGAAATTTGGCGGGTGAATTGCACACTCTGGGCGGAAATTTCGATAGGTGCCGTTTTTGGGCGCAGGTAGCCTGATGTGCTTTTACCCCGCGCCCAATGGCCCCTGCGCAGGCGGAACACAAGTTTCGACCCACCTGAGGACTGACCTGCAATCAGAGTTCCTTTCCTGGCCTTGCACGTGGAATCAATGCAATTTGCACTTTCCACCACCAGAGGGAGCACAATCTCTTAAAGGGAGGACGTTTCTAATAAATCTCTTAAAGCTGGCTGGTACCTGTTATTTGCGGAAAATAACATTCTACTGTCTGTTCAGAGTAGGATGAGAGTTCAGACATCGCACAGGTAAAACACAGATGCAGGTCCCATCCCTATGTTTACATACTGATGAGATATGTTAAAATGTTGAATAAAGGTTGCATGCCACTAAATCCCACATCCTCCAATCTGCACGCCAGACCTCACCAATCTGCTGATCTGAGTTGTTACCAGGCCGGCGAGAGTGCATGCACCAAGGTTCTCAGCTGATGCACTAGAGGCCTTGGCTGCAAGAGGTGGACAGAAGGAGGGACATTCTATAACCTCAGTGTGGGGGGCAAGAGGCTCTCCAGACATATCCTTGAAAGACAGGGTTAGGCAACGGGGTAAGAAATCAATGCCAGGCGCAAGAATCATGAACATTGACGCAGCGGAGGAAGAAGTTCAATGCTTTTACATGAGTGGGCAAGGTGAGTGAGGTCAACTCTCAATGGCGTCTCCTACCAACTGCACCAGACACTGCACCACATCCCCCACATACCAACAAACTATTTCCATCAGGATACAACTCTTCCAATCAGATGCTTCCTCTTACCCTTACACATTACCACTGTTTCAATCCGCCCACCCACAACACACAGGCCACACACACTGGCAGCTATTCAACCATGACAGGGACATCATCCATACACACGTCTCGGTTTCTTGCAGGAGAAGGTGGCGCATGTCAAGAGACAGAAAGTGGCTGTGGCATATAGCCCCTCGAGCCTGTCCCACCATTCAATGAGATAATGGTGGACATGTGACTTAACTCCATATACCCGGCTTAGCACCATATCCCTTAATACCCTTGGTTCACAGAAATCTATCAATCTCAGATTTAACATTTACAAGTGACCTAGCATCAACTGCGTCTGCAGAAGAACGTTCTAAATGTCACTCACCCTTTGCACATAGAAACATTTCCTAACTTCACTGCTGCACGTCCTGGCTCTAAATGTCAGGCTATGTTCCTGCATCCTAGTATTCAAGTGTAACAGACATCTAAAAACAGTTAGCAATGTCTCAGCAGCCTGAAGCAATAATCCAACCACTAACCTGTAAATTCTGCATGGTCCCTTTAAATGGCGCCGGTGGGCGGCCCTCCAGGTACCATTAGACATGTTCAGATGGTCGGAGTTGAGTCTTTACTTTGAGCTGAGCGATCAGTCACAAAATGGTGTCTATCACTTTAAATCACAGTTGCACACTGATTCAAGCCATTTTATTCCGACTTTACATGATTCCAGCGTTCGTTATCTGCGCCCGCGCTAACACATGCAACAAAATGGCGTCAGGCGCACATCACGCCAGAAACGTGCATACGCATCCAAGACGCCATCCTGGATGTCGAAGAGGCCGCGTCGCGCCAAACTACTTTGGAATTTCCTCTTTGCGCTCCATTTAAGGGATCTCACCGGCACTAAGGACAAAAATCTACCACAGCGTGCGTTTATAATTCAGTTCCTCTCATCCTGCCACATTTCATAAGGCGATTTAATTTACATTTACTCTAGTCCCGCCTCTTTTAGAATACTTGAAGAACATCAGCCGTTGACTCAGTGGGGAGCACTCTCACTTGCCTCTGAGTCAGAAGGTCATGGGTTCAAGTCCCCACTCCAGAGACTTGAGCCTATAATCTAGGCTGATACTTGCAGTCCAGTAATGCGGGAGCGCTGAACTGGAGGATGTGCTGTCTTTCGGATGAGACGTTAAACCTCCCAGGTGGACATAAAAGATCCCAAGGCACTAATAGAAGAAGAGCAGGGGAGATCTTTCCGGTCTCCTCGGTCAATATTTATCCCTCCACCAACATCACTAACAGCAGATGATCTGGTGATGACCATATTGCTGTTTGTGGGACTTTGCTGTGTGAAAATTGAGTGCAGCGTTTCTTACATTACATCAGTGACTCGATAAAGAAGAGGCGGGTTTGGGTCGGACACACGCCTGATTTGATGCTCCAATGAAGTTCCCAACGATGGGGTTAGGTTAAAATATGGGCTTCGAAAATCTTTACTGACTGAAGAATGTCACACTGGGTAGAATATTCAGTTGCAAAATTTACTTTGCTTGCAAGGCTCAGATATACATTTACATGATGTTGAACCTATGACTTACCTTTCACAATTAAATGCACCGGGTCACTGCGGGGCGAGATATATTCTTTCTCCTTTACCGTTTTCACAAAGTCACAGGTGTAGTCCCCTCCGTCAGTTGGGTCGGGGTCTGTGATGTTGAAGATGATTGATCGTTCGGAGCCTGAGACTTCCCGTGTATCAATGGGATTCTCGTTTCCTTGTCTGTAAAAGCGGGACCTGTCGGCGGAATAGCTGGCAGTGCAGTTAATCCGAACCCTCTCTCCCACTGTCACGACACCAGCGGCCGGGTCCACAGAGACTGTGGGCTTTGGCAGTTTATCTGTAATTAGTAGATTACATTGAGCAAATAAGAATTGTTTTGAATGTATCAAATCGATCGAGTAAAAAACACATTAGCCTAAGAGAGGGTGCAGAGGAGATTTACCAGAATGATACCAGGGATGATGGACTTCAGTTACGCGGAAAGATTGGGGAAGCTGGGACTGTTCTCCTTAGAGCAGAGAAGGTTGAGGAGAGATTTAATTGAGGTGTTCAGAATGATGAAGGGTTTTGATAGAATAGATGGGGAGAAACTGTTTCCACGGGCAGGAGGGTCGGTAACCAGAGGGCACAGATTGAAGATAATTGACAAAAGAACAAGAGGGGAGATGAGGAGACATTATCTTAGCAGCGAGTTGTTATCTTCTGGAATCCATTTCTAGAAAGGGCGGTGGAAGCAGATTCAATAAAAACTTTCAAAAGGATATTGATATATACTTGAAATGGTAAAAAAATGCAGGTTTCCAGCAAAGAGCAGCCGAGTGGCAATAATTGGATAGCTCCTTCAAAGAGCTGGCACAGGCATGATGGCTCTAATGGCCTCCTTCTGTGCTGTATGATTCTGTGTAAGGCTCTGTGTTAAGGGAAACGCCTCTCAAATAAATAGTGATGCAGGCTCTGTGTGAAGAGACACCTCTCGCAGTGAGATACAATGATAAAATCTCTGTGTAAAGGGACACATCTCTCAATAAGATGCTATGATACACTCTCTGTGTCAAGCGACAACTCTCTCAAGAGGAAAAGCGATACAGGCTCTGTGTGAAGTGATACCTCTCTCAAAAAAGATACAATGATACACTATGTGCGTGAAGGGACACCTCTCTCAAAGAGGTAAAGCGATACAGGCAATGTGTGAAGAGACATCTCTCCCAGTGAGATACAATGATACACTCTGTGTGTGAAGGGGCACCTCTCTCAGTTAGATACAGTGATCCAGACTCTTTCAATGAGATAGAGTGATCGAGGATAAGATAAGATTCATTTTGTCAAACACATTTTACACATTCTCCTGTCAGCTGGAATTCCCCGTGTACAATTACACACATCAGTCGCTGTCGCTGCACACTAACAATAGTATTTAGATAAAATTCTTAACTGGCCACAAAGCTTTTAGGCGAGCCTCCCTTACCTGATAAATTTAACACACGTTGTCACTGGGTGGTGAATATGCCCAGCTGCTGATATTCTCGAAGTATTCTGAGTATTTACACCTATAGCTGTTGCTGCCTTTCTGCGTTAACCCTCCAGCATCCTTAGTTATCGCGGTATATTTCACACTGGCAGGTTTTCAACCATGACAGTCACATCATTCATACACACGTCCGGCTTTCTTGCAGGAGAAGGTGGTGCATATCAAGAGATATCAAGTGGCGGTGGCATTTAGCCCCTCGAGCCTGTTCCACCATTCAATGAGATCACGGTGGACCTGTGACTTAACTCCATATACCCGCCTTAGCCCCATATCCCTTAATACCCTTGATTCACGGAAATCTATCAATCTCAGATTTATCATTGACAAGTGAGCGAGCATCAACTGCGTCTGCAGAAGAACGTTCCAAATGTCACCCACCCTTCGCATATAGTAACAATCCCTAACTTCACTCCTGCACGTCCTGGCTCTAAATGTTAGGCTATGTTCCTGCATCCTAGTATTCAAGTGTAACAGACATCGAAAACAGTTACCAATGTGTCGGCAGCCAGAAGCAATAATCTAAACACTAACCTGTAAATTCTGCATGGTCCCTTTAAATGGCGCCGGTGTGTGTGTGTGTGTGTGGGAGGGGGGAGCGGGGGTTCCTCCAGGTACTATTAGACACATTCAGATGATCGAAGTTGAGACTGTGCTTTGAGTTGAGCGATAAGTCCCAAAATGGTGTCTATCACTTTAAATCACCGTTGCACACTGATTGAAGCCATTTTCTTCCTAGTTTACATGATTCCAGCGTTCGTTATCTGCGCCCGCGCTAACTCATGTACCAAAATGGCATCTGGCGCACGTCACGCCGGAACCGTGCATGCGCATCCAAGACGCCGTCTTGGATGTCGAAGAGGCCGCGTCGCGCCAAACAACTTTGGAATTTCCTCTTTGCGCTCCATTTAAGGGATCTCACCGGCAGTAAGGACGAAAATCTACCACAGCGTGCGTTTATAATTCAGTTCCTCTCATCCTGCCACATTTCATAAGGCGATTTAATTTGCTTTTACTGTAGTCCCGCCTCTTTTAGAATACTTGAAGAACATCAGCTGTGATTCAGTGGGGAGCACTCTCACTCGCCTCTGAGTCAGAAGGTCATGGGTTCAAGTCCCCACTCCAGAGAATTGAGCCTATATACTAGGCTGATACTTGCAGTCCAGTAATGCGGGAGCGCTGAACTGGAGGAGGTGCTGTCTTTCGGATGAGACGTTAAACCTCCCAGGTGGACATAAAAGATCCCATGGCACTAATAGAAGAAGAGCAGGGGAGATCTCTCCGGTGTCCTCGGTCAATATTTATCCCTCCACCAACTTCACTAACAGCAGATTATCTGGTGATGACCATATTGCTGTTTGTGGGACCTTGCTGTGTGCAAATTGGCTGCAGCGTTTCTTACATTACGTTAGTGACTATACACAGAAGAGGCGGGTTCGGGTCGGACACACGCCTCATTTGATGCTCCAATGAAGTTCCCACCGATGGAGTTAGGTTAAAATCTGGGCTTCTAAAATCTTTACTGACTGAAGAATGTCACACTGGGTAGAATATTCAGTTACAAAGTTTACTTTGCTTGCAAGGCTCAGATATACATTTACATGATGTTAAACCTATGACTCACCTTTCACAGTTAAATGCACCGGGTCACTGCGGGGCGAGATATATTCTTTCTCCTTTACCGTTTTCACAAAGTCACAGGTGTAGTCCCCTCCGTCAGTTGGGTCGGGGTCTGTGATGTTGAAGATGATTGATCGTTCAGAGCCTGAGACATCCCGTGTATCAATGGGATTCGTGTCACCTTGTCTGTACAAGCGGGACCTGTCGGCGGAATAGTTGGCAGTGCAGTTAATCCGAACCCTCTCCCCCACTGTCACGACACCAGCGGCCGGATCCATAGAGACTGTGGGCTTTGGCAGTTTATCTGTAATTAATAGAATACATCGAGCAAATAAGAACTGTTTTGAATATGTCAAATCGATCGAGGAAAAACACATTAGCCTTAGAGAGTGTGCAGAGGAGATTGACCAGAATGACACCAGGGGTGAGGGACTTCAGATACGCGGAGTGATTGGAGAAGCTGGGACTGTTCTCCTTAGAGCAGGGAAGGTTGAGGAGAGATTTAATTGAGATGTTCAAAATGATGAAGTGTTTTGATGGAATAGATGTGGAGAAACTGTTTCCACGGGCAGAAGGGTCGGTAACCAAAGGGCACAGATTGAAGATAATTGACAAAAGAACAAGAGGGGAGATGAGGAGACATTATCTTAGGCAGCGAGTTGTTATCTTCTGGAATCCATTTCCTGAAAGGGCGGTCGAAGCAGATTCAATAATAAATTTCAAATGATATTGATTTATACTTGAAAAGGAAATATTTGCAGGATACCGGGCAAAGAGCAACAGAGTGGGAATAATTGGATAGCTCTTTCAAAGAGCTAGCACAGGCTTGATGGCCCGAATGGCCTCCTTCTGTGCTGTATGTTTCTGTGTAAGGCTCTGTGATAAAGGACACGTATCTCAAATAAATAGTGATACAGGCTCTGTGTGAAGAGACACCTCTACCAGTGAGATACGACGATACAATCTCTATGTAAAGGGAAACCTCTCTCAAAGAGGAAATGCGATGCAGGCTCTGTGTCAAGGGACACCTCTCTCAATATGATAAGATGATACACTATGTTTGAAGGGGCACCTCTCGCAAAGAGGTAAAGCGATACAGGCTCTGTGTGAAGCGATACTTCTCTCAATAAGCTATTGTGACACACTCTCTGTGTGAAGGGACACCTCTCTCAAAGAGGTAAAGCGATACAGGCAATGTGTGAAGAGACATCTCTCCTAGTGAGATACAATGATACACTCTGTGTGTGAAGGGACATCTCTCTCAAAGAGGTAGAGCGATACAGGCTCTGTGGGAAGAGACATCTCTCCCAGTGAGATACAATGATACACTCTCTTTGTGAAGGGACACCTCTCTCAGTAACATACAATGTTCTAGACCCTCTCAATGAGATGGAGTGATCGTGGATAAGATAACATTCGTTTTGTTAAACAAATTTTACACATCGTCCTGTCAGCTGGAATTCGCCGTTTACAATTACACACCGCAGTTGCTGTCGCTGCACACTAACAACAATATTTAGATAAAAGTCTTAACTGACCACAAAGATTTTTGGCGAGCCTCCCTTACCTGTTAAATTTAACCACACGTTGTCACTGGGTGGTGAATATGCCCAGCTGCTGTTATTCTCGAAGTATTTTTTGTATTTACACCTGTAGCTGATGCTGCCTTTCACCTTTAACCCTCCATCATCCTTTGTTTTAGCGGTATAGTTAACTTCATTGAAATATGCAAACATTTTGTTTTTTGTTTTTTCGTTATTTCTGTAGAAATCAACAATGCATTTGCTGTGAGCGAAGTGACAGGTGAGTGAAACTTCTTCTCCCAGCAGAATTACACTCCATGCTGGATCCATCGACAGGGTCGGTTTGACGAAGGAAACTGAAGAATAAAAAGGATTTCATTCATGGGAAGTTTGGTGCAATCATTCTGATTCAGGCCTCATATTGTGTCGCCTCAGCTGCCTTTACATTCTTCTTCGCGTTTGTTTAACTCTAATTTTAACCTAACCAACCAGGGCGTGTAATAGACGAGATCGGGTCGGACGCCCGTTTTACACCCTGCGCGATGTTTACTCTACATTGACTTCAATAGAAGAGTAAAATCGGACAGGCCGTAAAATCGGAGTTGGACTCAATTCTCACCGGCCCGTTATGTTAAAATGACCCCTCTCTCAGTGAGATACAATGTGTACAGGCACTTCTCTCAATCAGATACAATGATACAAGCTCTGTATGAAGAGACTCCTCTCAATAAAATACAGTGATACAGGCTCTGTATGAAGAGACTCCTCTCTCAAAGAGATACAGTGATGCAGGCTCTGTATGAAGAGGCTCTTCTCTCAAAGAGATACAGTGATGCAGGCTCTGTATGAAGAGCCACCTCTCTCAAAGAGATACTGTGATACAGGCTCTGTGTGAAGGGACAATTCTCCCTGTATCAAATCAGTTGCACGGCGCTGCTGCCTGTTTGCCTCTCACATGGGATTAATTTTAACCTAACCCGCCTGGCGGGAAAACCACAGGATCGGGAGGAACGCCAGTTTAACACCCTGCCCTATATTAATTTCCTTGACTCGAGCGGGGCGCACAACCAGCTTTGTGCCCGATCCACTCAGTTTCTCGACAGGCGGATTAGGTTAAAATTAGCCCTTAAGATCCATCCGCCACTAGGATAAGTTTCTGATTTCATTGTTTCTGAGACAGTAACAGTGCAGCCTGGACCCAGAACTGCACCCTACAGGCTTCCAGGAAATAGATTGAGGGGCTTAGATGGCAACATTACAAGGCAGATCTCAGTCAAAACTAGTGGGTCAACACAATCATCCACACGGATGAGAAGGGCCTTGTTGGCGAGTGAACCGATATTCTGGATGTAAATGAGAAGGAGTGGTGATCGATCCACTGAAGAGTCTAAGCGGGTAGTGGAGTCGGGGTTGGTGGGCGGTGCGGTAAGTGAGACGGGAAGGACGTTTTAGAGCTTAACTCTCAGCGGGAGCGGTGGGTGGGAAGATCAGCAAAAGAAGAGGACGGGGCGATGGTATTGGTGATGCTGTTCGTAAGTTACGATTGACAGAGCTCTCAACGTTTGGAGAATGCCAAGAGCGGCACAGAGGGCAGCTGTGGACTTACTCACGAGGAATTCAAGCCTGTGAGAGCAAAAGAGTAGGAAGGCCTAGGAGTAGTGATGTATTGAGTTACTGGCGTTAGGGAGGGGTGGAATACACAAGAGGGAAATACAGACCACGGAGAAGCAGGAAAGGGATCTGGGGGAGATGAGAGATTTATCATTCAAATCATCCAGGCAATGCTTGGCTTTTGCCAAATGTGATTTGAATTGCTTACAATACGAAACACAGGTTAGATCAAAAGAAGTGATGTTACCATTCAGTCGAGCATTTGTCCGCGAAAGTGCATAGAATTCGAGGCAAACTATTGAGATGGGTAGGGCATTGGTTAAAAGGTAGGAGACAGAGAGGAGGGATAATGGCTAAATGCACCGATTGGTAGGACGTGACTAGTAGTGCCTTCCAGGGATCTGTACTGGTGCCTCAGCTTTTCACTATATTTACCAATGACTTTTATGAAGGAATTGGTAATTCGTATTAGAGTAGTATATCGAGGTTTGCTGACGAAATTAAGTTGTGTAGGAGGGAGCAGAAATTTGGAAAGGGAAATTGATAGATTCAGTGAGTGGGCAAATCTGTGGCAGATGGAGTTCAATATGGGGGAATGTGAAGCCATCCACTTTGACCGAAGACAGATAGATTAGTGTGTTTTCCAAATAGTGAGAAGCAAGGAACTGTGGAGGGCTGGAGAGATTTCGGAGTTCATATGCGGAAATCACTAAAAACTAGAGGACAGGTACAAAACACAATTTAAAAGGTTAATTGAATGATAGCATTTATCTCAAGGGTGCAGGATTACAAAGGAGTGGAACTTATGCTATAGTTGTATAATGCTCTGGATAGACCGCATCTGGAGTATTGCGTTAAATTCTGAAAACTCCGCCTCTGGGAGGATATATTCGCCTTGAAGGGGTTACAGTGCAAATTCACGAGAATAATACGTGGGATAAAAGGGTTCAATTATGAGGACAGGTTTCATGGACCAGGCTGAGTGTAAAAGATTAAGTGGTGATCAAATTGAGGTGTTTAAAACGATTAAAGTATTTGATTGGGTAGATCAGGAGTGTGATGGAATACACTCCACTTGCCTGGATGAGTGCAGCTCCAACAACACTCAAGAAGCTCGACATCATTCAGAACAAAGCAACCCGCTTGATTGGCACCCCATCCACCACTCTAAACATTCATTCCCTTCACCATCAGCGCAACGTGATTGCAGTGTGTACCATCCACAGGATGCACTGCAGCAACTCGCCAAGGCTTCTTCGACAGCACCTCCCAAACCCGCGACCTCTACCACCAAGAATGACGAGGGCAGCAGGCACATGGGAACAACACCACCTGCACTTTCCCCTCCAAGTCAAACGCCATCCCGACTTGGAAATATATCGCCGTTCCTTCATCGTCGCTGGGTCAAAATCCTGGAACTCCCTTCCTAACAGCACTGTGGGAAAACCTTCACCACAAAGACTGCAGCAGTTCAAGAAGGCGGCTCACCACCACCTTCTCAAGGGCAATTAGGGATGGGCAATAAAAGCCAGCGACGCCTAGATCCCATGAACGAATAAAAAAAATAGAGTGCGACAATTTACTCAGCTGGGGGGAATCCAGAACAAGGGGGCATAACTTTAAAATTGGAGCTCGGCCGTTCAGGGGTGAAGTCAGGAAGCAATTATTCACACAAAGTGGAGTGGAAATCTGGGACTCTCTCCCCCCAAAAATTGTTGAGACTGGCGGTCAATTGAAAATTTAAAAACCGAGATTAAAAGATTTTTGTTAAGCAAAGGTATTAAGGGATACGGAGCCAAGGCGGGTAAATGGAGTTAAGACACAGATCAGCCATGATCTAATTGAATGGCGGAATAGGCCCGTGGGGCTGAATGATCTATTCCTGTTCCTGTGTTCTTATATTCCACCTGGAGTGCTTTGGTGTAGTTTTGAATCCCACGACAGAGAAAGAGTATGGATGCACTGTCAGAAAACCGGACATATCCCATAGTGCCTTCGCAATGAGAGCTGCTGAGATGCAGATCTGTATTACTGCTACCAATGACACAACACAATTGATTACAGCAACTAACTTAACATACATAAAAACAAAACTCAATGATTTATCTGTATAGAACATTCAATTTCATTACTTTAAAGAAAACTTCAACACGAACCTTGAGAAACGCTCCGCCGAGCCCCCAAAAGAACTAAAATGAGAAAATATGAATTAGTTATACGACAACCAGTACCTTTAGAGGATCCATATACAGACTGATTTTTGTTCATTGTGTTATAGATGTATCTCAGTGTGATTGAATTGGTGGCATTCTGGCCCATTTTGATTCAAATCCAACTTCAGAACTTGAGCAGTTAATCAGGCAGAAATGCAGAGTTTTGCAGACTTCCATTAACCTTTCTGTGAAAAAGTACTTCCTGCTTTCACTCCAAATCGTCTAACTCTAATTTTAAGATTGAGCCCCCTTGTTCTACATTCCACCACAATAACTGAATAAATTCTATCGAGATGTCCATTTGTAAATAATTCCAATAATCTATGGCCGGTATGAAAAGATGCCTGATGGTACAAAACAGCGTGAAAATGTATTCAAAATGCAAAAAGGTCAATTTTTTTACTGAGTGAAACCGTCACTGAAAGAAAAGGAATGCAGCTGGGTGGATTGTGTGGGTAAACACTGTGCATCTTTACAGATCGCATGGTATTACAGTCAACTCTAGCATGCTGAAGGAGGACGTGGAGTCCAAATAATGAGAAGTGAATGGTGTTAGAATCCACTGGAAACCGGTACTTTTACAGACACTTAACTCACTGTCACGAATATCACAATGTGAGTGTCATCGCTTTAGAAGGCAGACTAATTAAAAATAATTTGAAAA
Source organism: Heptranchias perlo (assembly GCF_035084215.1). NCBI lineage: Eukaryota > Metazoa > Chordata > Chondrichthyes > Hexanchiformes > Hexanchidae > Heptranchias > Heptranchias perlo. Next base: position 1,863,492 of record NW_027139666.1, read on the forward strand.
TATTGTGTGGTATATTTTGGTTGGTGGAATAAGAAGGTCACACATTCCTGAGAGTCTAAATGGGATAGAGGGACAAACGGATCTATGGATCATATAAGCAAATTATTAAAAGTAACGCAGGTGAACAAAGCCATAAAATGAAAACACAGCTCTGGAGTTCATTTCAAGAGGAATGGAACTGAAAAGCAGACAAGTTGTGTTAAACTTATATAGAACCTTGGTTAGACCACACTTAGAATACTGTGAACAGTTCTTGTATCTATATTATAAAAAGGATGCAGAGGCAATGGAGAAGGTGCAAAAATTATCAACAAGAATAACAACAGAACTGAGTGGTTTTACGTATCAGGAAAGATTGAACAGGCTGGGGATCTTTTCTCTAAAAGAGAGAAGGCTGAGAGGTGACTTGAAAGAGGTCTTTGAAATTATGAAAGGGCTTGACAGGGTAGATAGAGAGAAGAACGTTTCCAGTTGTGAGACAGTCCAAATCCAGGGGCCATAAATATAAATATTCACCAATAAATCCAATTGGGACTACGCAGAGAGTGGTTAGAATGTGGAATTCGATACCACATGGAGTAGTTGAGACGAGTAGTATAGATGCCGTTAAGGGGAAGCTCGATAGGTACATGAGAGATAAAGGTGGAGAAGGATATGCTGATAGGGTTAGGTGATGTCGGATGGGGCGAGACTCGCGTGGAGCATGAATGCCGGCACAGACTAGTTACGACGAATGGCCTGTTTCCATACTGTAAATTCGATATAATCCGATGGAACATCAGGTTGAAGTTAGCAGTGAGAGCAAATGCATAAAACGGAAAACTGAGGTTAAACATATTGAAAGTAAATTCACTGTGTTAACCTTTCTGATATGCTTTCAACGGAAAGTTAATTTCAAATCATTATTTAATTCTTGGGCATTGATTTATTAATAAAATTCAATTCAAGTCACTTACAATACATAGAAATATATAATATTGCAACTAAAATCTCCCATGCCATAAATAAGGAGATGTATTTCGGCACAGCGCTCAAACAGAATGGGAGAAAACCGAGGAAACAAACAGTCTCACGGCAGTTTTGCAAGAGGAGCACAGTACCTAAGGAAACTGACCATTCACAATTTCAGCTGGATTGGGGCCCGGAATGGAAGTTGGGTAGTCAGCTGTTTATTCCGAATAAGGTCAAGGGAGCAGGAGATGAGTCCAATGGGCAAGCTCAGCTCGGAAAGTACATGTATGGAGATCGGAAGGAAACTAGGAAAAGGATCAGGATCAGGGCTGGGTGATGGGGGGTGGGGGCTTAGGAGAGGTTGGGCGTGGTGATATTGGGAATTTTGGGATTTAGCAGCGGCATCTGAATGGTAGGTCTTAATCTTAGTGACTTCAGTTACGTGGAGAGACGAGAGAAACTGGAATTGTTCTCCTTAGAGCAGAGAAGGTTACAGGGAGATTCAGTAGGGGTGTTCAAAATTATGAGGGGTTTTGATCGAGTAGGGAGAAACTGTTTCCACTGGCAGGAGGGTCGGATACCAAAGGATACAGATTAAGTTAATTGGCAAAAGAACCAGAGGAGATGAGGAAAATTTTGTTATGCCACAAGTTGTTATGATCTGAAATGGTGGTGGAAGCAGATTCAATAGTAACTTTCAAAAGGGAATTGGATAGAAACTTAAAAAGTGAAAAAATGTAAATGGTGAAAGAACAGGAGAATGGGGTTAATTTGATAGCTCATTTAAAAGCTGGCATATGCATGAGGAGCCGAATGGCCTTCCTCTGTGCTGTAAGACTTCATGAAGTTCACGAGGTCCTCGTATTTGTTGTTGGAGGTGAATGTGGAGAGGGCTGGGCAAGAGATTTATGGAGATTGTTTGTAGTGGACAAAAGAAGCTGGAGCTTATCTTTGGTCCCCAGGGTAATCCTGGAGTAGCAGGCGGTTTTCAGAGAGGACATTGTGCTTGTTCTAGTTCTGGGTCAGCCATACCTGGTGATGGATGGCTAAACCAGTTGTGATCCAGATATGCTCAAGTCTGCAATCCTTGGAATTAAACCAGCAGGTGCGATCAGGATGGAAGAGAGTAAAGGCTTTACTCGGGGCAAGGGCATCAACAGTTGGGGAATGGGAGTGGTTGAGAAATTACACAGCCGCAGAAGTATGATGACAAATGGCGGGTCAAAGTCTCGGCAAAAGGGAGTGTGGCAGTGTTTATTCCAAAGTTGGAACGCAGAAGTAATTTGATTTGAAGTAATTAAGGAGATTTGGGTTATGATGGTTGCAAGGAAGTGACCGAGGCATTGGCCGTGTACAACTCTGGGCACCACAGTTTAGGAAGGATGTCAAGGTCTTGGAGATTGTAAAGAGGAGATTTACCGGGATGATACCAGGGATGAGCGACTTCAGTTATGTGGAGAGTTGGAGAAGCTGGGGTTGTTCTCCTTCGAGCAGGTAAGTGTAAAGACAGATCTAATAGAGGTATTCAAAATAATGAAGGGCTTTGATAGAGCAAGTAGAGTGAAATTGTTTCCGCTGGCAAGTGGTCTGTAACCAGAGATCACAGATTTCAAATAATTGGCAAAAGAACTAGAGGGAAATGAGGAGAATATTTTACATAAAGAGGTTTGCGAAGATCTGGAACACACTACCTGAAAGGGTGTTGGAAGCAGATTCCATCGGAACTTTCAACGGGCAATTGGACATGTACTTGAAGGGGACTAATTTGCAGGGTTATGGAGAAAATAATTGGTGTGTGTTACTAATTTGGATAGCTTGTTCAAGGAGCCAGCATAGACTCGACGGGCCGAAAAGCCTCCTTCCACGTGGTAAGAATCTATGATTCTATGATTCTTATCAACTTGAAATTTTAGTAAGCAGAGAGAACGATATTGGCAGAGCTCAGGAGGAAATTGGTAGAATGGTGAAATGGGGAAATACATGGCAGATGACATGTAATGTAGAGAAGTGTGAAGTGATGTATTTTGGAAAGAAGATTGAGAAGTGGCAATATAACCTAAATGATCAAATTGCATAGTGGATGCAGGAACAGAGAGACCTGGGATACAAATACACAAATCTTTGAAGGTGGTAGTTGGAGATTAAACGGTAAATGCCGACCCTCCTGCCAGTGCAAACAGTCTCTCCCCAACTACGCGATTAAAACCTTAGATTATTTGATTCTGAGCAACGGGCAGCAGTAGTACTGTGTTTATTTCAGGACATTAGTCTCCACACACTGTGCAGATCCACATCTGTAATATGGTCAGCTCCAGCATACTGAAGGAGGAGGTGGCATCAAAATAATAAATACAGAATGGTGTTTGAACTCACTGGGAACCGATACTTATAAAATAGTGGTGCAGTCGAACACTGATTATCAGGCATTCATTTAAGACCAAAATTGAATTGAATTCACTTGAAATAGATAGAGATATTTAATATTACACCTAATATCACCTCATTGTTTCAAATGTCACAATTCGGGTGAACGGTGTGGAAGGAGAATTTAAATTGAACATGAATAAGTAAAGAATCTGAAAATATTGCAGGCAGAATTTAACAGTGACATCAAATACTTAGAACGGAAACCAATGGTTTCAGCTCAGAAGCGCTTCACCTCGGACAAAAAGGAAGTTTAACCGCTGACAGTAAGGACAGTCAGCAGAACAAAAATGTGTTTAAACACACTGAATGAAAATTCATTGTGCCAATCTTTCGGATTTTCTTCCAACCGATGGTTATATTCATTAATTCTTTGAAAGCAACAAATATTAGAGATGCAGTAAAAGATATATTCTCAGGCATTCATTTATTAATAAAATACAATTCATGACACCTAAAATAAATAAAAATATTTAATATTGCAACTAACATCTCCAAAGCTATAATTAAGGGGATCCATTTAGGGACAACACTCAAACAGAATGGGAACCCCTGGCAGTAAGAACAGTGTAGCAGAATCAAGAATGTATTGAAATATATTGAATGAAAATACACTGTGGCAATCTTTCTGATAGGTTTTTAACCGAATAATTAATTAATTATTTGAAAACCACCGCTAATGGTGGTGCAGTAGCACGCTGATTATCAGGCATTAATTTATTAATAAAATTGAATTGAATTCACTTGAAATTGATAGAGATGTTTAATGTTGCACCTAATATCTCCTAAGTTAGCAATAATGGGACATATTTGATGGTGCCCCATTGTTCTCCATTTCACCACCATAACTAAATAAGGTCTATCGAGAGGTGTAATTTGTAACTAATTCCATTAATCCATGGTAATTATCACTAGGTGCCCTTGGGTCTCATTACAAAATAGAGCATGAAAAGTTGGAGATAAGGGGTTAATGCTGAGCCCAACTTGCAGCTGCAGCACTCTGTTTATTGAGGAACATTAGTCTCCACCCACTGTGTAGACCTATATCTTCGTGACATGGTCAATTCTAGCACACTGAAGGAGGAAGTGGAGTTAAAATAAATTCCTAGAGCTGAATGCGCCTGAGTTATTCACCAGAAACATTTAGTTGTACAGACAGTACACACACGCTCATAAATATCACACAACCCCTAAAATCGAGATGCAAGACGGAATAGAGAATGAAAAATAAGCAAGCAAACTGAAAATGGCCAGTACTGAAGAGAACAGTAAGAGCAGTTGGCTTCATGGCGGAAGACAGCGGTTTCAACTCAGAGGAGGGTTAGTTCAAAGAAAGAGGAACTTAACCTCTGACAGAAGGAAAAATGTCTCAACACCAATGGAATAGCTAAAAAATATATTTACTAAATTATCCACTGAATGTGTTAAAATGTTTCTTCTCTCCTTTTTCTCTCTATCTCTCACAAAGACGTGTATTCACGAATGGAGTTGCTTACGGCCGCACTTCAATACCCCACCGCATTATCTGCTCATGTTTGAGTGCAGGGGTTGATTGCCCTGAGGTCAGCCGTGGTGACCCCTGCATAACTGCACCCTCCTAACGCGCATGCTCACTTCCAAGCATGGAACATATAGTATCATGGAATCATAGAATCAGAGAAGGTTACTGCACGACAGGAGGTCATTCGGCCCATCGAGTCCACTCCGGCTCTCTGCATGAGCAATCCAGCGAGTACCACTGCCCCGCCAGAAATAGCAGGGCTCGTTCGAGATGCAATAAGATGCGAGAAGGCGACACTTGGCCGATATTTCATTCAATGGCTTTGGGGCACTGAGCCCAATGGTGTCGCCGCTACCACCCATCCCCCTCCCCCCGCCCCTTGATAGAGATCAGCAAACTCAGTGGATGTTGATCGTTGAATTTTCCTTTCATATCAATCTTACTCCTACACTGTAGACAGTAACTGGGCAATCGGGAGACAAATATCACCCGTTTTCAACCCGTCTCAAGGCGCCTCACAGGAGCGATATCAAACAAAATGTGACACCGAGCCGCTAAATGAGATATTAGGTCCGGTGACCAACTGTTGGTCAAAGCTGTAGGTGTTAACAGACATATTCTCATAGATTCAATTGTCAAAGACAAACTCGATGCGAGATACTTTAATACCGATATGAAGAGAGATTGTCCCCTCACCTTTACACTCCCCTCACCGTTACCCGCAGAGAATTCAACACAAGCAAGCAAACGCTCTGAATGCTTTCCAGTGTAGAAGGCTCCACACAAAATTATGAGTTGCGTTAATCCACTGAGATACCGGAGATCGGATACCGCCGGGCTCAGTCTCACTCTCCCGCTTATAGTTGCCCACTCAGACCGAGAATTGGTATAAAATTGTTTCACGACTCACCAAACAGCAGTAAAAAGACGGTTGTATCCATTTTCGAAGAAGTGCTACTTTGAGACATGAGAGCTGCAAGGAACGGCGACTGAGTCACCTGCTCCACCTCACAGAAGGACAAACCCGGAAGGGTTGAGAGACTGAGAGCGGATACAGAGGCTGGGTGGAAATGAATTGGTCCCCACAATTAAAGCAACAGCACCGAGTTTTGTACAACCTGAAATAAGATGTGGTTTGGAACATTGCAATGATCTAAAATGGCAGCCTTTGACTATTAGACGGTGATCATAGGGTGAAGGGGTTAGAATGGACCGTGTACCCCGAACAACACCGTAAATCATTTGTGTTCAGTTGGAACGTTTGCTCTCATCATGGTCAGGATCTCTATTACTGGGAAGGGACCGTGTCCCACTTCAGGCACTCGGTGTCAGCATCAAGCACCCAAAATTCAGTCGTAGGAAAATGTAACAACAAAGTGCCTCAACCCAAACCTCAGAAGAGCTATTGCATCGATCAATGCTTTTCTATTTCCCAAAACAGCCCTCCCGTGGGCTCGTTTAGTGAGGTGTTGTCCGCATTACATTACAGACGATTTAAAATAAAACTGGAACATCCAAACCAGCGAGCAATTTAGTTCCACGGAAGTCTGGTATAATGAATGTAGATGGATATGTTCAAAGTGACTCTGATATTGAGTTGGTTTACTCTCTCATATCGCCCTGGTAACGACTGTGAGAAAGAAAATACCACCTCCACCTTTGTCCACCCGCCAATTTCAAATAGTTTATCGATAATAGAACCGAAATATAGGCTCTCCGCGCAAACCCTTACAAACTCGGGCTTCATATTCAAGGATTCCCAGAAACCCGGAGGTTTTAATTATGCCCCGTTACAATTAACAGTCAGTAATATTCCTACCTAAATACAGTCCCTTCTATAACAAGTCAACCCGCCTCCTTCCATTTCAGTCCCAGACCCGATTCTATCTCCCCACACATCCCCTCGCAGAAGGGTTCAGCAGTTCACAAACACTTTATTCCAGCTGATTTCGAGTCTCATGTGTTGGAGTTTGAGTTACGAGGCGGATTTCCGCCAGTGTTCCCGTCTGAAAGGGACTCTCGCCCTGAATCTGTGAAGAGATTATGACCATGAACTTGAACTGGAGCCGACAACATCCGAAGTTACAGTGAGGCCCTGAAATTCCATTCTCCCTGTTTTATATCGGACAGTATCCCACCTTCATGTCCATCAATTGAGAGCGAGAGAGAGAGAAACACGCTGTCAGTCTTACACTTCCTATCAGTGTGTTCCTATCAGGCTCAATAGCAGTATCCCACCTTGATATACAGCACCAGAGAGTGAGAGAGGGCGACAGACACGGTGAGAGAGAGGGCGTGGCGACCCAGTGACAGACAGACATACACAGTACCAGTTCCAAACTGACCTGTAAAGTTCCGTTTCACCCAGAAGATCCCGTTGGAGAGACAGAAGATGCAATCTCATCTCTCACTGATATTGTACCAGAGACAGAAACTCTATTAATCCCACACTCAGTGACAGTGCAGAGAGTGACAAAAGCAATGGGCCACCTTTAACCCTCTCTTGCCTGTTGTACCATCTGCAGTTTTGCAGCTCAGGGCCGTTCGGTGTTCGTCTCAGTGACCGAGAGTTTCACTCTGATTAATCCTACACGGTCCCAACAAACACACCGACTCACTCTTTCCTCCCATGTTTCTCCAGGATTGGTTTGAGAAATCCTCCCTCCAGTTTCTTCCTCTCCCGTCAGTTTTATCGTTTCTTCCTCTCCCGTCAGTTCTTTACCCAAACACACGGAACAGCCATGGGGATCAAATTCGCACCCCAATACGCCAACATTTTCATGCACAAGTTCGAGCTGGACTTCTTCACTGCACAAGACCTCCAACCAACACTATACACCAGATACATCGACGACATTTTATTTCTATGGACCCACGGCAAGGAATCACTAAAGAGACTACACGATAACATCAACAAGTTCCATCCCACCATCAAGCTCACCATGGACTACTCCTCAGAATCAGTTTCTTTCTTGGACACACGAATCTCCATCAAAGACGGGCACCTCAGCACCTCACTCTACCGCAAGCCCACGGACAACCTCACGATGCTCCACTTTTCCAGCTTCCACCCTAACCACGTCAAAGAGGCCATCCCCTATGGACAGGCCCTGCGAATACACAGGGTCTGCTCAGACGAGGAGGAACGCGATGGACACCTACAGACGCTGAAAGACGCCCTCGTAAGAACGGGATATGACGCTCGTCTCATCCATCGACAGTTCCGACGGGCCACAGCAAAAAATCGCATAGACCTCCTCAGGAGACTAACACGGGACGCAACCAACAGAGTACCCTTCGTCGTCCAGTACTTCCCCGGAGCGGAGAAACTACGCCATGTTCTCCGCAGCCTTCAACATTTCATCAATGAGGACAAGCACCTCGCTATGGCCATCCCCACACCTCCACTACTCGCCTTTAAACAGCCACCCAACCTCAAACAGACCATCGTTCGCAGCAAATTACCCAGCTTTCAGGAGAACAGCGTCCACGACACCACACAACCCTGCCACGGTAACCTCTGCAAGACATGCCAGATCATCGACACAGATACCACCATCACACGAGAGGACACCACCCACCAGGTGCATGGTTCATACTCCTGTGACTCGGCCAACGTTGTCTACCTCATACGTTGCAGGAAAGGATGCCCCAGAGCATGGTACATTGGCGAGACCATGCAGACGCTGCGACAACGGATGAACGGACACCGCGCAACAATCGCCAAACAGGAGGGTTCCCTCCTAGTCGGGGAACACTTCAGCAGTCGTGGACATTCAGCCACCGACCTTCGGGTAAGCGTACTCCAAGGCGGCCTTCGAGACACACGACAACGCAAAATCGTCGAGCAGAAATTGATAGCCAAGTTCCGCACCCATGAGGACGGCCTCAACCGGGATCTTGGGTTCATGTCTCGCTACACGTTACCCCACCAGCGAACAAATGTTATCTGTTTTTAATATAACGGGTCAGTTGCTGTCCTTTCTATGTTTCGACCTCTCTATCTCTTTTTTTTTGTTTGTTGTTTTTTTTAGTGATTTGTATATTCGGAGACCTTGCAGGTAACACCTGTCTGTCTGCACACTGATTGCCTTGGCAACGGGCAGTTGAAAAATCTGTCTGTAATCACCAGGCATTGTTCTGTGAATTATAAATGCGATTTCATTTCGAGGATTTCATTTCCACATCGTTCACCTGAGGAAGGAGGAAGCCTCCGAAAGCTTGTGAATTTAAAATAAAATTGCTGGACTATAACTTGGTGTTGTAAAATTGTTTACAATTTATTGAATTAAGCTGACACATAGCTTTTAGAATACAATATCCTAATAATTCATAGCTGTCCAGAAATGACTGAGTCTATTCTTTAATTACATTTCAATTATGTTTATTTATTCATTCATTGAATAAGTAATAGGAACATTCACATAAACAGACTGAGGACCTGATAGCGGTAAACACACCCAGCAAGAGTACAATAAAACACTCACAATCTGACAACATCCTAATAACACCTTCATGTCACATTTCCTCTTCATAATTCTACTGTAAGTTTTAGCAGTTCATTCCGATTAATTGCACGCTGCTGCTTTCTCTCTCTCACTGTGTGTCTCTCTCTGTCTCTGTCTCTCTATCACTGCCTCTCCCTCTTCCTATCTCTCCCTCCCTCTATGTGTGTGTTGATCTCCATGCGTCTCTCTGTGTGTATCACTCTATCTCTCTCTCTACTCTCTCTCTGTCTCTGTATCTCTCCCTCTCTCTATTTCTGTGTCTCTCTTTCAAACTCCCTATGCGAATTTTTTTCTGTCTCTTCCCGTGTGTCTCCCTCTATCTATCTGTCTCACTCTTTCTCCCTCTCTGTCTCTCTCCCTCTCTCTCGGCGTCCCTCTTTCTTTCATCCTCTCTTTCCCTGTCGCTCCCTCTCTCTGTGTCTCTCTCGCTCCCTCTCTTTCTTCTTGGGTTTCTTCACTCCCACCCTCTTGTTTTTCTTCTCAGTCTCTTCATCTCTCTCTCCTCTCTCTCCGCCCTCGCTACTCTCTTTCTCAATGCCCTTTTTCACATCCGATTCAATCCTAACATCCTGCAGCTGCATTCTGTTCACCAGCCCCGTGTTCCAAAGTTTCGATTCTCAGTGTCAGTTTATTAAATGGTGAAGCCGCTGTGAGTAGTTTAATGTTTCTACACATCATCCAAGTCTCCATCTGTTTGCCTACACTGTTTACGTCCTCTGCACTGCAAGGCATAAACCTCACAATAATTGAAATTCCTCTCCTGTAATTTTAAAGTACAGCGTTAGATGGCGGCATTGTTCAATTAACAAAACGCCAACATCACCGCGGCTGCTGAAAATCGACAGATACATCGAAGGACTCACGATTCCAACAGATAAAGTGCAAACTGATACATCATAACCTGAAAACATTGCATTTTACTGTGAATTCATCCACAGTGAATCAGAGAATGAGATGTGAAAGAATCAGCAGCAAACTCAGTTCAGTAACCAGACATCTGAAACGGCGTCAGATACACACACAATGAAATAATATTTCATTAACAGTGATAACCAATAAATACATTGAAATCACAGTGAAACCAAACCATGTTATTGTGGAGGGAGGACATTGAGCTTCCTCTTTCTAACACTGAGACCGTGAGCTGCCTCATTATCAATCACTGAAAACACATTGATGAAAAAATATTCCAGGACAGGTTCGTTTCACAACATGAAACTTTTTTTTGCTTCTGATGGTCTGAGACCAGCTCTTAACCCAGACACCAGATTCCCATACATTCAGTACAGAGAATAGTTCAGTGACAATACCAGCGTTGGACATTCAAAGTACATTACAGATATAAAGCAATTGCTGCAAGACCGAACATTTAGAAGTTAAGGACATACCATTATACAAAAATACATTTAGTACAATGAATAATCCAGTAACAATGCCAGGGTTGGATATACAAAGTTAATTGCAGATATAATGCACCTGTTACAAGAGCAAAAGAGCAGAGACTTAGGACATACCATCAACTGATAGATCAGAACAGGCAGTTGTGTAAAACACACAGGGAGAAATAAAATGCCAAGTACAGCAACCCGGTTAATATCGATTTACACCATTAACAGCTGAGATAAAGGCTTATCCAAAACTCCAACGGCTGCAAGAACAGGATAATTAATGCGTTCTATCTGACGAATTACTGGATATCCCATTTCTGTGAGAAGCACTGACTTCCGTTTGCCTATAAACTGTAGCTCCGGCTGGCACTGTGTACTGATTCATTCCAAATACCCCTTATTTATACAGGGTTAAATCTCCACTGAAACGATTAGACCCCTGATCATTGTTATTAATTGCATTAACTTGAACAAACACATCACATCACCAGTTTTGACTCCAATGTACAATAATGACGTGGATATAACAGAAACGCCTCAAAGTCCAGGACATTATCTTAATCGGACATCTCTCAGCAATAAAGTTACGTGCTGTGCTCTGAAAGGACCGATCCAACAATAATGAGCGGCTTCATTTGCAGTTTTCATATAATTGTATTGACCGTATTCACTCCTGCCGATTCATTTATCAATGTTACCGATTTCTCCGCAGTGGACACTGAATCCAGGGACACAAAGAGACCCGTTTCACTCTGTTCCTGCAGTTTCCCAGTTAAAATATGAATTTTGAGTCTCTGGCACGAGGACAGTTAAAGACAGGTTGAGGATTGAAGCCTAGAAATGACTGTGGGTGATATAAGGGGACGGACACTGAACGAGCTCCATTGTCTTTCCTCTCTCCACTGTTTTACTGCAGATATTTCCCCGTTTGTCCGACATTTTATTCATGGCTCCAGTAAAGTTCACTCCGTGTAACTGAGCTGAGCTCATGACCCGATATGACCTCCATCACAAAGGCCCCGTGCTTCCATAACCCGCCTTCATTCCTCCCTCAGCCCAATTCCACTGAAATGCTCATCCATGCCTCTGCCCCTTCAGACTCCATTCCTCCATTTCACTCCTGGCCAGCCACCAGTCCAAACCTTCCGAACCGCACCAGGTCCTGATCGGTCTCAATGACCCTCACTGACTTCCAGCTCCCCATCGCCTCATTGCATTACATTTCAAATTCTAATTCTCTGCTTCAAATCCCTCCATGGTCGAAACCTCTGAACCCCTTCCCTCCACTGCCGACCTTTCACCACTCCACAGCTAAAATGACAGAATCACACAACACAGAAAGAGGCAATTCAGGCATTGTACCTGTGTGGCCTCTTTGAAAGAACTATCCATAGTCGCACTCCTCTGCTCTTGGCCTTTAAACCCACAGCAAATCCACCCATGACCTCCTCATGCATCGAGCATTGGCCGCTTTTGGTTCCAATCACCTATCTGATCATAGCCAGGCGACGCTTCTCTTCCAACCCTAACACCGTTATATCCGATGTCTCTAAAGTTTCAATCCTCAGCTCCCTCCTCTTCGTCATCTACCTGCTGCCCTTTGGTGACATTGACCGCAGACATGGACCAGCTTTCAGATGTACGGTGACAAAACTACCATCTCCCTTCACTTTCCAATGACTTTGTGTTGTCAGACCGACATCCTGTTTCAGATGAGCCACAAACTCCATTATGTCCTCCTTCTGTGCTGTGTGATTCTATCATTTTATGTTTGGAGAGTTGGCGGGGGGCGGGGTGGTGCTGGGGGTGGCGGGTGGTGGTGGGCAGTGGAGGAAAGGGATGCAAAGGGGTGGGCCATGGGTGATTTGAACCAAAGAATGAGAATTTCAAATTTAAGGCGATGGGATACTGGGAGTCAGTAAGAGTCAGTGAGGCCGAGGAGGACCTGAAGCGGGTTGGAAGGTGGAGGATGGGTGGCCGGCAAGGAGTGAACTGGAGGAATGGATTCTGTGACTCGAGTTAAAAATTGGGATGTCATGATCTTTAGTCCTATATTCTCCATATCCTTGCCACGCATTCCATCTCCAACCCCTCTCATTTTGATTGGTAGTCCATCACCAATCACCCAAACCCTCATTGACCTGCATTGGATTCAAGTGTCCAAAGCCTATAGTTTATTTTTATTATTTCTCACAATTAAATGCATCAAGTCCTCCCTCCTCCTAATCTCTGTAACCTCCTACAGCCCTACAGCCCCTCCCAAACACTCTGCTCCTCCACCTCTGGCCGCTGGTGCACCTGCAGTCCCTTTGCCCTCCTTTGGCAGCCGTGCCTTCAGCTATATCCACGGCCAAGAATGCCCTCCCTAAGTCCCTCCATCTCCCTATACTCCTTTCAGCTGTCAAACGTGGGTCAGTGATAGCTGTCTCGCCTCTGAGTCATAAGGTTGTGATTTCGAGTCAAAGTCCAGAAACTTGAGCACGTAATCCAGGCTAACACTGCAGTGCAGTACGCAGGTAGCGCAACACTGCAAGGAGGTCAGTACTGAGGGAACGCTGTTCTGTCGAAGCTTCAATACTGAGGGGGCGCTGTAAACTAGGAAGGTCAGTATTGAGGGAGCGCTGCTCTGTCGCAGTGTCAGTACTGAGGGAACGCTGTACTGTAGGAAGGTCAGTATTGAGGGGGCGCTATACTGTAGTAGGATCAGAACTGAGGGAGTGCTGTGCTGTTGGAAGGTCAGTACTGAGGGAGTTCTATACTGTCAGAGGGTCAGTCCTGAAGGAGTGCTGTACTGTCAGAGGGTCAGTACTGCGGGAGTGCTGAAGTGTCAGTGGGTTTGGTCTGTGGAAGCGTTGTACTGAAGTAGGGTCAGTTCCGAGGAAGCGCTGTTCTGTCAAACGGCCAGTAATGAGGGAGTGCTGCACTGTCAGAGGGTCAGTACTGATCGAGTGCTGCACTGTCGGAGGTTCAGCAATGAGGGAGCGCTTCTACTGCATGAAAGTCAGTACTGAAAAATTGCTGTACTGTCAGAGGTGCCGACTTTCAAAGGAAAAGTTAAACCGAGGGCCCATCTGCCCCCTCAGGTAGACGCAACAGTGTTCGCCACGATACTAATATTGATCCCTCAACCAACATCAGTAAAAACGATTTTCTGGTCATTTACCTCATCGCTGCTTTTGGGAACTTGCTGTGTGTAAATTGGCTGCCGCATTTCCTACATTTCCAAAGTGATTACACTTCAAAATGTACTTAATTGACTGTAACGCGTTTTTAGGACGTCCTGTGGTCTTTAAAGGCGCTATAGAAAAGGAAGTAGTTATTGTTATTTTTTACTATCCTGCACTCTCTTCATCCCACCTTTGGCGGCCATTCCTGCAGACATCTAAATTCTACTCTCGAAAATCAAACTCATCGCCTCCGTCTCTCCAATTACAACCTCCTCAATCCATTCGTCGACCAAGCATTCCGTCAGTCCTCCTGATATGTTCTTATTCCTTTTGTGCCCGTTTTCCCTCCCTCCACCGTGAAGCCCATTGGGAATTTTTTTATTTTTATTCGTTCATGGGATGTGGGCGTCGTTGGCGAGGCCAGCATTTATTGCCCATCCCTAATTGGACTTGAGAAGGTGGAGGTGAGCCGCCTTCTTGAACCGCTGCGTTCCGTGAGGTGAAGGTTCTATCACAGTGCTGTTAGGAAGGGAGTTCCAGGATTTTGACCCAGCGACGATGAAGGAACGGCGAAAAATTTCCAATTCGGGATGGTGTGGGACTTGGACGGGAACGTGCAGGTGATGTTGTTCCCATGTACCTGCTGCTCTTGTCCTTCTAGGTGGTAGAGGTCATGGGTTTGGGAGGTACTGTCGAAGAAGCCTTGGCGAGTTGCTGCAGTGCATCCTGTGGATGGTCCACCCTGCAGCCAGAATGCGCGGATAATGAAGGGAGTGAATGTTTAGGGTGGTGGATGGGGTGCCAATCAAGCGGGCTGCTTTGTCCTGGATGGTGTCGAGCTTCGTGAGTGTTGTTGGAGCTGCAATCATCCAGGCAAGTGGAGAGTATTCCATCACACTCCTGACTTGTGCCTTGTTGATGGTGGAAAGGCTTTGAGGAGTCAGTAAGTGAGTCGCTCGCCGCAGAATACTTAGCCTCTGACCTGCTCATGTAGCCACTGAATTTATATGGCTGGTCCAGTTAAGTTTCTGGTCAATGTTGATCCACAGGATGTTGATGATTGGGGATTCGCCGATGGTAATGCCATTGAATGTCAAGGGGAGGTGGTTAGATTCTCTCTTGTTAAAAATGGTCATTGCCTGGCACTGTCTGGCGCGAATATTACTTGCCACATATCAGGCCAAAGCGTGGATATTGTCCAGGTCGCGCTACATGCGGGCTCGGACTGCTTCATTATCTGTGGGGTTGCGAATGGAACTGAACACTGTGCAATCATCAGCGAACATCCACATTTCTGACCTTATGATGGAGGGAATGTCATTAATGAAGCAGCTGTAGTATGGTTGGGCCATGGACACTGCCGTGAGGAACTCCTACAGCAATGTCCTGCGGCTGAGATGATTGGCCTCCAACAACCACTACCATCTTCCTTTGTGCTCGGAATGACTCCAGCTCCAGGATAGTTTGCCCCCTGATACCCATTGACTTCAATTTTACTGAGGCTGCTTAGTGCCACGCTCGGTCAAATGTTGCCTTGATGTCAAGGGCAGTCACTCTCACCTCACCTTTGGAATTCAGCTCTTTTGTGCATGTTTTGTTCAAGGCTGTAATGAGGTCTGTAGCCGAGTGGACCTGGCAGAACCCAAACTGAGCACCGGTGAACAGGTTATTGGTGAGTAAGTGCCACTTGATAGCACCTTCCATCACTTTGCAGATGATTGAGAGAAGGCGGATTGGGCGGTAATTGGCCGCATTGGATTTGTCCTGCTTTTTCTGGACAGGTCATACCTGGGCAATTTTCCACATTGTCGGCAAGATGCCAGTGTTGTAGCTATACTGGAACAGCTTGGCTAGAGGTGCAGTTCGTTCTAGAGCACAAGTCTTCAGCACGACAGCCGGGATGTTTTCGGGGCCCATAGCCTTTGCTGTATCCAGTGCACTCAGCCGTTTCTTGATATCACGTGGAGTGAATCGAATTGGCTGAAGACTGGCTTCTGTGATTGTGTGGATATCGGGAGGAGGCCAAGATGGATAATCCACTCGGTTCTTTTGGCTGAAGATGGTTGCAAAGGCTTCAGCCTTGTCTTTTGCACGGATGTGCTGGACTCCGCCATCATTGAGAATGGTGATGTTTACAGAGCCTCCTCCCCGTTAGTTGTTTAATTGTCCACCACCATTCAAGACTGGATGTGGCAGGACTGCAGAGCTTTGATCTGATCCATTGGTTGTGGAATCGCTTAGCTCTGTCTATAGCATGTTGCTTTCGCTGCTTAGCATGCATGTATTCCTGAGTTGTAGCTTCACCAGGTTGGCATCTCATTTTTTGGTACGCCTGATGCTGCTCCTGGCATGCTATTCTATACTCCTCATTCAACCAGAGTTGATCCCCTGGAATTTTGGTGATGGTAGAGTGAGGAATATGCCGGGCCATGAGGTTACAGATTGTGCTGGAATACAATTCTGCTGCTGCTGATGGCCCACAGTGCCTCATGGTTGCCCAGTTTTGAGCTGTTAGATCTGTTCTGAATCTATCCCATTTAGCACTGTGGTCGTGCACACAGCACGTTGGATGTTGTCCTCAGTGCGAAGACGGGACGTGGTCCACACAAGGACTGTGCGGTGTTCACTCCGACCAATACTGCCATGGACAGAAGGCATTTGCGACAGGTAGATTGGTGAGGACGAGGTCAAATAAGTTTTTCCCTCGTGTTGGTTCGCTCACCACCTGCCGCAGGCCCAGTCTAGCAGCTACATCCTTCAGGACTCCGCCAGCTCGTTCAGCAGTGATGCTGCTGAGCCACTCTTGGTGATGGACATTGAAGTACCCCACCCAGAGTACATCCTGTGTCCTTGCGTCCCTCACTGCTTCCTCGAAGTGGTGTTCAACATGGAGCAGGACTGATTCATCAGCTGAGGGAGGGCGGTATGTGGTAATCAGCAGGAGGTTTCCTTGTCCATGTTTGACCTGATGCCATGAAATTTCATGGGATCAGGAGTCAATGTTGACGACTCCCAGGTGCACTCCCTCCTGGCTGTTTATCACTGTACCGCCACCTCTGTTGGATCTGTCCTGCCGGTGGGACAGGACATACCCAGGGATGGTGATGGAAGATTCCGGGACGTTAATTCTGAGAGTGATGCGTTGTCAGGCTGCTGCTTGATTGGTCTGTGGGACAGCTCTCCCAATTTTGGCACAAGTCCCCAGATGTTTGTGAGGAGGACTTTGCAGGGTCGACTGGGCTTGGTTTGCTTTTGTCGTGTCAGGTGATTGGTGGTTCGTCCGGTTTTTTTCTTATTGTGACTTTTTTTTTAGCGAGATTTTACAACTGAGTGGCTTGCTAGGCCATTTCAGAGGGCAATTAAGAATCAACCACATTGCTGTGGGTCTACACTCACATATAGGCCAGATCGGGTAAGGATGGTAGGTTTCTTTCCCGAAAGGACATTAGTGAACCAGATGGGCTTTTATGACAATCCGGTAATTTCATGGCCACCATTGCTGATACTAGTATTTTAATTGCAGATTTCATTTAATTAATTACATTTAATTAGTTGAATTTAATTAATTGAATTTTAATTCCCCAGCTGCCGTGGCGGGATTTGAACTCATGATTATTAGTCCAGTAACATAACCACTATGCTACCATACCCAAAAATTACATTAATATTATGTCAGTTAGTAACGGTCCGTGTGTTGGTCCATTTTTATTCAGTTGAAGTCAAAACAAATGTCCCAATGAACAGGACGCTGTCTGATCCTGACAGCTCACCCTCAGTCCATCCCACCGGGCAGTGTGTGTGATGGGAAATAATCATCAACCGAAAAGGAGTATTTGGTTTTATTCATTTCAGGATTAAACATTTAATATTGAAATAATATTATTTCGAGACTCATGTTAGACTTGTTAGAATCACATCTTGTATCATTTCACAACACTGCATTTGTTGGGTAAAATATAATTGCTCTCTGGTATTTCCAAATTTATTGGGAGTATTCGATTGATATCAGTCACTTCAATCAACTGATTCATGTCAATTTATAGTAAAATCAGGTGCGGTGAATAACGGGCACCCGATCCGCTCCTGCCCGTCTTACAACGCCGATAAATGTGAAAATCTACTCTAATTGACTTTTAATTTAATTGCGGATGTAAAGTCCTCAATTTTTTCTATGATTTAACTAATGTAACAATTAAATTCAGGGGGTATTTCACCCCGTACTTCAGCTCCTGTCTAAATTTAGTCTGGGTCACAGCATAAATACACGTGTTGGTGCAGGAACTGAGCAGTTGAAGCATATGTCCGGCTGACTCAGTGTCACTGGCCGTATAGTACTGGGCGTTTGTTATACGTGGAGAGATAACATAAAAAATGCTGTGCTCCATAACAAGATAAAACTGCCCGATATGCTGAAGAGTAAAATGATGGATTTCCTTCGATTCTCCATCTCTGGATCCTTGTGATTCTCTCCATTGCTGCGGCCCCGGAGTCCCCTGCGGACTCTGCTGGCCGTTAAAATATGCCTGGCGGTGAGAACATTGAACAGCAAAATCAGAATGAATGGGAGACAAGGCATCAACACAAGATTAAACAAGTCAAACGCTGCCCATGCGGGTGAAGTGGAAAATGTCGGTTTCCAGACACAACCCCGGGGTACATTGGCCATTATATATTCCGGGTCAAATACAAAGTACCAGGGAATGCCTAGTAAACAGCTCAGCGCACTCACCACCCCGATAACAACAGCCGCCGTTTTCTCGGTGCAATATTTTGTTTTTAGCTTCTGACAACAAATGGCCACAAATCGATCAAAGGTGAAAACCACTGTGAACCAGACAGAGGCAGTTGTGCCTGCTAAACTCAGGATGACAATGAGACGGCACACAGGGGTAATGGTCAAGAACGAAACTGGGAAATAAATCTCAACAATGCGCCACATTATGACAGCAGTGAAAACGACCAGGAGATCGGCCGCCGCCATTCCCACCAGGTAGCGAGTGATACATTTGGAGAGTCCGCACTTTCCTCGGGACAGGATCACAATCGCCACCAAGTTAACTGTAAGAGAGAGAAAAGGAAGCAGAGAAATTACTGATCAGACCTGGAAACAAAGCAGCAGCTTGAGAGGATCTGGGGTGAAATTTCCAGCTTTATTGTTGCACCAAACGGTGGAAATTGATTCATTGACCTGGACAGCGCTTTCGGGCAGAGAAGTATTTTTAAAGACAATTTTATTAGTGACTTGGCAAATTGACACAGAAATTGAATAAAGTGAGCACCGGATCCACTGGAAGGGCTGAGTGCGAACGCAATGCCGGTGGGGAAGGGAGAAGGCATTTTACGGACCGGGAATCCAACGGGTTAAATCCGGATTTCGGCTGCAGATGGACGGGAGAGTGAGCGAGGGCCGGGAAGGTGAGGGGACAGGGGAGATGCTGCTGTTTTTTTTGCTCTGGGTGAAGACAGTCGTCAGGGCTGGCACAAATCGGGAAAGTCCGAGATTAGCGGCGTTTTGTTTGAGCTTCGGATCGGATTGAAAGAGGCAGCTGGAGGCTGAGCTAGTGAGTGCGATTGCGAGGGAGACAAGGAAAATGACATTTGGAGCTGGAGGAGAGTCAGGAGCAGATGGTTTGGGAATGCGGATCAACGGAAACAACGGATGAGGAGACGGAGGATTCAATGCAGTGGGAGGAGAGATTGAGTTTCACAGGGAGAGACTGCAGTAAAGTGTTTGATGGAATCTAATCTATAGGTCCCACTAACAGAACGCAATTAATGAATTGAAACCGTAATGTCTGTGGTTATTGTTGTCAGGGAGCAGCTCGTTGGTTACATAATATATTCAATAAATTTACTTTGCACAGTCCCCCTACTGTACCGGCCCTCGCTCACGTTCCCGTCCATCTGCATCCCAACGCCATTTTCCTGCACCATCCCCATATTCCGTGATGCCTTTAATAGCGAGAAATTTATCGATCTCTGCTTTGAATGCACTCGATGACTGAGCCTCTGCAGCCGTCTTGGGTAAAGAATTCCAAAGATTCACCATCCTCCGATTGAAGAAATTTCTCCTCATCTCAGTTCTAAATGGCCAGCCCCTCATTCTGAGACTGTGATCCTGGTTCTACACTCTCCAGCCAGGGGAAACATCCTCCTCGCATCTAACCTGTGGAGCCCTGTAATTAACATGCATTAATTAAGATGACACATAGCTCTAGAATACAGTATCCTAATAATCCACTGTGATCAATAAATCACTGATTCTTTTTCATTAAATACATTTCAAATATGTTAATTTATTCAGTCAGCAAGCAAGTAAATGGAATATTCACATAAACAGACTGATAGTGATAAACACACCCGGAGAGAGTACAATAAAACTCTCACAATCCAACAATACTGGAATAACACCTTCAAGTCACATTTCCTCTTGATAGTTTTATTCGAAGTTTCAGCAATTCATCCCGCTGTATCCCTCCATCTCTCTTTCTCTCCCTCTCTCACATTCTGCTTGTGTGTCTCTCTATCTCTCTCTCCCCCATTGTCTCCCCCTCTCTCTCTCCCTGTCTTTCTATTTCTCTCGTTCCTTCTGCTCCTCTCTCTCGTTGTTCTTCCCAGTTGCGTTCTCTATCGCTCCTGTATATCTCTCCGCGCTCTCTCTACTCTCTTTCCCAATGCCCCTTTTCACATCCGATTCAATTCTAACATCCTGCACCTACTTTCTCTTCACCAGCCCCGTATTCCAACGATCCTATTCTTAACGTCAGTTTGTTGAATGGTGAAGCCTCAGTGAACAGTTTAATGTTTCTGCAGATCATCCCGGTCGCCACCTGTTCACCTACACTGTTCAATTCATCTACAATGCATGGAATAAACAGAATCGAATGCCTCTTCCAGACACACCTCACAATAATTGAATTTCCTTCTCCTGTAATTATAAAGTACAGCGTTAGTTGGCAGCATTGTTCAATTAAGAAAACGCCAACATCACCGCTGCTACTGATAATCAACAGGTAAATAGAGGGGCTCCTGATTCCAACACATAAAGTGCAAACTGATACAACAAAACCTCAAAACATTGCATTTTACAGTGAATTCATCCACAGTGAAGCAGAGAATGAGATGTGAAAGAATCAGCAGCCAGCTCAGTTCAATAGCCAGACCTCTGGAGCTGCGTCAGATGCACAGATATGAAATAATATTTCAGAATAGTGAAAACCAATAAATACATTGAAACCCCAGTTAAACTGAACCATGCTATTGTGGAGGGAGGACATTGTGATGCCGCGAACTGTCTCATTATAAATCACTGAAAACTCATTGATGAAAAAATATCCCAGGACAAGTTTGTTCCACAACATGAAAGTGTTAACA
The DNA here is from genome assembly GCF_035084215.1 of Heptranchias perlo. Lineage (NCBI taxonomy): Eukaryota > Metazoa > Chordata > Chondrichthyes > Hexanchiformes > Hexanchidae > Heptranchias > Heptranchias perlo. The sequence goes on from NW_027139666.1 coordinate 1,884,805, forward strand.
ACTCCTGATGGTCTGATACCAGCTCTTAGCTCAGACATCTGATTCCAATATATTCAGTGTAGAGAATAATCCAGTAACAATGCCATGGTTGGATAAACAACGTTCACCATAGATATAATGCAATTGCTACAGGACCGACCGCTTAAAAGTGTAAACCATTATTCCACGATACATTCGATGCAGAGAATAATCCAGTTACAATGACAATGATGGATATGTAAAGATCATAAGAGAGATAATGCAGCTGCTACAAGACCGAACGTTTTGAAGTTAAGCACATACCATTATTCAACAGTATACTCAGTACAGAGAACAATCCAGTAACAGTGCCAGGGTTGGTTACACAATGTTCATTACAGATATAATGCAGCTCCTATAAGACTGAAAGAGCAGGGACTTTCAACATTCCATCATTCAACTTATATAAGGGACGAGGTGACTGCGTAAAACATGTTGGGAGAAAAAATAATTAGCCAAGTACAGCAGCACAGTTAACACCAATTTACAATATTCACAGATGAGGTAACGGCTTACCTGGAACTCCAATGGCTGCAAGAACAGGATAGTAAATGCGTTCTATCAGAAACATTACTGAATATCCCATTTTTGTGAGAAGCACTGACTTCAATTGATCTGAGAACAGCAGCAACGGCAGGGACTCTGAACTGATACATTGCTACAAGCCCTGATTTATACAGGGGACAAATCTCCGCTGACACGGTTATACCCCTGATCATTGCTATTATTTACAGTCGCCGAAACAAACACATTACATCACCAGCTTTGTCTCCAATGTAAATAATGACGTGGATATATCACAAACATTGCAAAGTTCAGAACTTTGTCTTAATGAGACCTCTCTCAGGAATAAAGTTAAAAGCTGTGCTCAGAAAGGACTGGTCCAACAACAATGAGCGGCTTCACTTACAGTTTTCATATAATTGTTTTGACCATGTTCACTCCTGCCGATTCATTTAGAAATTTTACCGATTTCTCGGAATATACACTGAATCCAGTAGCAAAAGCAGTCCAGTTTCACTCTATTCCTGCAGTTTCGGAGTTAAAATATGTATTTTGCGTCTCTGACACGGGGAAAGTTCAAGACCACGCTCAGGACTGTGGGTGATATTAGGGGTCGGACACTGAACGAGCTTCATTGCCATTCCACTCTCCATTATTTTACTGCAGATTTTTACCCGTTTATTTTGCATTGGTTGACGGCACCAATAAACTTGTTCCCATGTAACCCCGAGCTGAGCTCATGACCGAATTTGACCTTCATCACAAAGGCCTCGTGCTTCCCTCACCCGCCTCCATTCTTTCCTCAGTTCATTGCCATTGAAACCCTCATCAATGCCTCTGTCTCCTCCAGACTCCATTCCTTCAGTTCACTCCTCTCCAGCCTTCCAACCAGCACGAGGTCCTGTTCGGCCTCATTGACTCCCAGTTCCCGGTCGCCTAACATTTAAGATTTTCATCCTGGGGCTTCAATCGCTCCATAGTCGAACCCTCCCCAACTCCGCCCCTCCTCCACACTTACAGGAAATCCACCCGTGACCTCCCCATTCATCGATCATTGGCCTATTATGGTGGCACTGCGCTCGCTTGGTTTCACTCACCGATCTGATCATAGCCCTGAGAAGCTTCTCTTCCCACCCCAGCACAGTTATATCTGATGCCTCTAAAGATTCCATCCTTGACTCCCTCTTCCTCATCTACATGCTGCCCTTTAGTGAAATTGTGCGCAGATATGGATCAATTAACAGTTGTGCGCTGGCAAAACCCTCGCCTCTCTTGACCCTTACAATATATTTGTGTTGTCAGAGCAACAGTCTGTTTTAGATGAGTCACAATTTCAACCGGTTAAAAATTGGGAAGTCATGATCTTTGACCCCACAATCTCCACATCCTGTCCACGGATTCCATCTCCACCCCAATCTTTTTGGTTGGTGAGTCCCTCACCAACCATGTAATTCCTGACTGACCAACAGTGGCTTCCAGCCTCCAAAGCCTGTAGTATATTTTAATTCTTTCTTACACTTAAATCCACCAGGGCCTCACCCCTTGCTATCCCTGTAGCCTCCTCCAAACATGCAGCCCCTGCAGCCCCGGCCAAACACTCGGCTCCTCCTCCTTTGGCCGCTGTGCAACCTTAGTCCATTTGCTCCACTTCTAACAGCTGTGCCTTCAGCCATATCCACGCTCCAGAATGGCCTCCCTATGCCCAACCATCTCCCTCTACCTCTTTCAAGTGTCACTCGTGGCTCAGGAGTAGCAGTCTCGCTTCTGAATTAGAAGATTGTGAGTTCAATTCTAACTCCAGAGGTTTGAACATATTATCCAGGCTGACACTGCAGTGCAGTACTGAGGGAGCACTGTGCTGTCGGAAGGACCAGCTTTTGTATGCCACTTTAAACTGAGGGCCCATCTGTCCTCTCAAGTAGATGAAAAAGATCCCATGGCAATATTCGAAAAGAGCAGGCGAGTTCTCCCAGTTGTCCTGAGCAATATTTAGCCCACAACCAATATTACTAAAACCGATTTTCTGGTCATTTATCTCATTGCAATTTGTGAGAACTTGTTGTGCCCAAATATGCTTACGTTTTTCCTAGATTGCCAAAGTGAATACACTTCAAAATGCACTTCGTTGATTGTAAAGCGTTTTGGGACGTCCTGGGTCTTGAAAGGCGCTACGTAAAGGCAAGTTCATTCCTTCTTTCAGACCTTCCATGAACGCCATATTTTACTTTATAGTGTTGCTATCCCTCCAAATATCTCCTTGTGTAGCCGGGGGTCCATGTTTATCTGATTATACCTCAGTAAATCGCCTTAGGATATTTATCTCTGTTAAATCCGCTAAATAAATACAAGTAGTTATCGTTATATTTTACCATCCTCCACTCTCTTCAGCTCACCATTGGAGGACATTCCTTCAGACATCTAAATTCTACTCTCTTTAAACCAACCTTATCCCCTCACTCTCTCCATTTACTTCTCCTCCTTTTACACTCTCCTTATACCCACTCTTTGTCCAAGGTTTTCGCCAGTCCTCCTGATATCTTCTTATTCCTTTAGTGCCCGTTTTTAACCGCTCCTCCGTGAAACCCCTTTGGAATGCATATTAAATTAAAGCCGGTCTGTGAATGCGAGTTGTTGTTGACTTTCGTTGGAATGTGTTCATTAGTTGTCCACTGTTTGAGCAAAAGTAATTTCTGGCTCAATATTCTTGTACCAGAAAGTGATTTATGTAATAGACGGAATTTTCAAGATAAATTAAAATTGCTAACTGCTCGTGGACACTGTTTTGTTCGAACAACAGAACACGGTTTATCTACAGCCATCGCATTGAAATAAAGGGCATTCTGGAGTGTGGATATGGGTGAAGGTACGGCTGTCAAAAGTGGGGCAAATGTAGAGAGGAGGTTGCCTTTATGGAGTGATCGATCGAAGATGAAACCAGCTACAGTGAATAAGATGAAGGTTTATTAGTTATTTGCCTTTTCCCCTTGTTGACATCCCGTTTTACTGCTCTCTCGGGCTGCTGACAAGAGTACAGTGTGCAGTTTGGACGTCCCATTATAGAAACAACTTAAAATCTATAGAGAGCACAATGTAGATTCTCTCGAATGAGACCAGAGAAAGGAAACTGTATGGGGAAAGATTTGAAATACCGGGATTATTTCCACGGAAAAAGAGAGGAGAAGTCTTAAACTTTAAATCATGAAGGTGTTTCTTATTCATTCATGTGATGTGGGCGTCGCTGGCAAGACCAGCATTGATTGCCCATCCCTAATTGCCTTTGAGAAGGTGGTGTTGAGCCGCATTCTAGAACCGCTGCAGTCCTTGTGGTGAAGGTTCTTCCACAGTAATGCTAGGTAGGGAGTTCCAAGATTTTGACCCAGCGACGATGAAGGAATGGCGATATATTTCCAAGTCGGGATGGTGTGTGACTTGGAGGGGAATGTGCAGGTGGGAACGTGCAGGTGGTGTTGATCCCATGCACCTGCTCTCCTTGTCCTTCGAGGTGGGAGAGATCGTGGGTTTGGGAGGCGCTGTTGAAGTCTTGGCGAGTTGAGGCAGTGCATTTTATAGATGGCACACACTGCTGCCATGTTGGGCCAATGTCGGATGGAGTGAATATTTAGGGTGGTGGATGTGTTGCGAATCAAGCGCGCTGCTTTGTCCTGGATGATGTTGAGCTTCTTGAGTGTTCTTAGAGCTACACTCATCCAGGCAAGTGGAGAGCATTCCATCACACTTCTGACGTGTGCCTTTTAGATGTTCGAAAGGCTTTGGGGAGTCTGGAGGTGAGTCACTCTGACCCGCTCTTGTAGCCTCTGACCTGCTCTTTTAGCCACTGTATTTATCTAGCTGGTCCAGTTGTCAATAGTGACCCCCAGGATGTTGACGGTGAGTGATTCGGCGATAGCAATGCTGTTGAAAGTCAAGGGGAGGTGATTAGACTCGCTCTTGTTGGCAGATGGTCATTGCCTGGCACTTGTCTGACGTGAATATTACATGCCACCTGTCAGCCCAAGCCTGGATGTTGTCCAGATCTTGCTGCATGCGGGCACGGACTGCTTCATTATCTGTGGGGTTGCGAATGGAACTGAAAACAGTGCAATCATCGGCGAACATCCCCATTTCTGACCTTAAAGTGGAGGGGAAATCATTGATGAAGCAGCTGAAAATGGTTGGGCCGAGGACACTGCTCTGGGGAACCCCTGCCACAATGTCCTGGGGCTGAGATGATTGGCCTACAAAAACCACTACCATCGACCTTTATGCTAGTTATGACTCCAGCTACTGGAGAGTTTTCCCCCGTTTCTCATTGCCTTCAATATCACTCGGAATCTTTGATGCCACACTTGGTCAAATACTGCCTTGCTGTAAAGTGCAGTCACTCTCAACTCACGTCTGGAATTCATCGCTGTTGTTCATGTTTGGAACGAGGCTGTAATGAGGTCTCGAGCCGAGTGCTCCTGGCAGAACCAAACTGAGCATCGGTGAGAAGGTTATTGGTGAGTAAGTGCTGCTTGAAAGCACTGTTGACGACTCCTTCCATCACTTTGCTGATGATTGAGAGTAGACTGATGAGAGGTATTTGGCTGGATTTGATTGTTCCTGCTTTTTGTGGACAGGAAATACCTGGGCAATTTTCTACATTGTCGGGTAGATGCCAGTGTTGTAAATGTACTGGAACAGTTTGGCTAGAGGCGCAGTTAGTTCTGAAGCACAAGTCGTCAGCTGGGGTGTTTTCTGGGCCCATAGCCTTTGCTGTATCCAGTGCACTCAGCCGTTTCTTGCTATCACGTGGAGTGAGTCGAATGGGCTGACGACTGGCTTCTATGAAGGTGGAGATCTCGAGGGGAGGCCGAGATGGATCATCCACTCGGCACTTCTGGCTGAAGATGTTGAAAACGCTTCAGCCTTGTCTTTTGCACTAACATGCTGGAGCCTGCCATCATTGAGGATGGGGATGTTCATGGAGACTCCTCCTTCCGTTAGTTGTTTAATTGTCCACCACCATTCACGACTGGATGTGACAGGACTGCAGAGCTTTGATCTGATCCGTTGTTTGTGGATCTATCAGCTCTGTCTATAACATGTTGCTTCTGCTGTTTAGGATGCATGTAGTCCTGTGTTGCACCTTCACCAAGTTGGCATCTCATTTTTTTCCAGTTCATCAACTGGGGTCCAAGTTTGCGATTCAGGATCGGGCTGTGCAGAATAAACAATTCCTCCACCAAAAGGGTCGTTGTAATGATATTTGAAGTAAACTGAATACCAGGAGGCAGGTAGGACATCTCCCCTAGATTGCATTTCTCCAGATTGCGATATAGAAACATAAAATCTCACTTGATAATACAGAAATTGGTGAAATGCTCATGACTATCGCGTTTTTCGGCACTGGCCCTCTTGTTGAGTGGTTGGAGCGGGGCATTGTGCCCGGGAGACATACAAATGTTCTAAACCTTCACCATTGTGTCGATGCTGGAGTCCTCATCTCCGGTTTGGAGGGTGTCTCGCTGGCCCTGAAATCAACAGTACAATTGGTCAGGAATTCAACCGATCGGCTGAAAGTTTGGTAAAAGTACAGCGAAATTCTATCGGCAGATGAACGGCAGCAGAAGGACAAAATTCTAAAAAGATTTTTTTTTCCAGTGGGCGATCTTTAATGGGAAATATTGCTCCACACTAAATGATTTTGACTGCCTGTTAACGGTTATGATTTCAGATGAAGTAATCAGATCAAGTTAAACCTGTTTGTTTAAAAACAAGGAGAGACTCGCGAGCTGCAGTAGAGAAAGGGGAGATGCTGGAAATACATAGCGGGCGGAACTTCCGACTTGGGCGGTGGCGGAAATCGGGCGAGAAGGGACTCGCCCAATGATATCGAAGGAGAGGAAAATCCCGAGGGGTTTACAATGGGCGGCTGAATCCATATCGCGCGTTTTACACCTTTGCAAAATCAAAAAAGCCAGTAGCATTTTCCGATAGGCACAGCAAAGAAAAAGGGCTAATTAACATTCCAGGCGGGATAAAAAGATGGCTGGTTCAAGACATGCAAACCGGACACTGGGTCAGTGGGAAAATAGAACATTGTCTTGTATACATAATAATGTTCTGCGTGTTCCACACTTAAACCGAAAGCCAATCCGTCACTGCTGTATACTATCTAAACAGTCGTATGTTTACACATGTGCAGCCACAATCCTCCCAACTAATCTCTGTTATTTCGTTTCATTTCCTATAGGGGCGCAACCCTAAAGCGCACAGCTCAAAGATTCGTGTTCGAATGGGAATTAATCGTTCAGCCCGCTGAGGCAAACTCAGATCCGTTTAATGCGCTCTCATTGCACACTTTTCGGTCGCCGTTTTAGGACACATTTAGATATGATTGAAAATAGATTTGGTGCGATACATAGTAACTTACAGGACAAGATAATTGTGGTGTTAAAAAGCACAAGAAGCTCCTGAGAGAATGCGACAAAATATTTCGATACATCTTTCCAGGAGGAGCAAAGAGCACGAAGAAAGACAATATCAAAGGCAAGAAATAAACCACCTGGGCGATTTCTAACTTACACCGTCTTTCTTTTGCTGTGTTAGTAGGTTAAGGCCAGCGTCTAAATGAAACAATGCAAAGAAAATAATGCACTGCCTTTTATTACTTAAAACCTTTTCCTCTTTTATTAAAGAGTTTTCTTTCTATGGTTGGTCTCTCCTCCAGAGGAAGTTTTATGAAATCACCATATGAATGGGATACAATCTCCGCCGCCAAGAATGGGGAGTAGCTGGTCCTTGGCAACCAGCAATGGATCCTTCACTGTCCACTGGGAAGTGAATGAGCCTCCTTCGCTGGACTTCCCTTCCCATTTGCTCCCTTCTTCCAGGAAATGGATGGGATGGCCAAGGTGTCCATAAGGAAGAGGAGTAGATGTGAGGCTTGATATTTTTAGGAATATCACAAAGGTAGCGGTAATGTGCCAAGTGCTGAGTTGCTGTATGGTCACAATGATTGCTTAACTGTATCACCGTTCACTTTTGAATATAAATATATATTCATCCATGATGATATTTTTATGATAGAAAGAAGGAACTTGCATTGATATAGCGACTTTCAGAGCCCCGAGGCGTCCCAAAGCAATTTACAACCAATGAAGTACTTTTTCAGCGGAGTAGCTGTTGTAATGTAAGGAGACGCATGAGACAATTTGCGCACAGCAAGATCCCAAAGCCAGCAATGAGACAAATGCCCAGCTAATCTGTTTTACTGCTGTTGGTTGCGGAATAAACATTGCCCAGGACACTGGGACAGCTCCCCTGTTTTTCTATGAATGGTGCCAATGGGATCCTTCACATTATCAGGAGCACAGGGGATAAGTTTGAATGACACTTCTGGAGGTCGGAAGTTCCCACAATGCAGTTGTCCCTCAGGAAGAGTCCACAACGACTACATCAGAACCAATCTTGGTTCGAAATCAGGAAGTCGTGGGTTATAACTCCAGTCCAGAAACTGGAGCATAACATTTAGGCTGACTCTTCAGTAGAGGGAATGCTGCACTGTTGGAAATGCTATGTTGAGGATGTGACATTAAACTGTGGCCCTCTCTGACCTCTCAATTAGACGTAAAATATTTCAAGGTAATATTTGAAATAGGCAACAGAGTTTATCCAAGATGCTGGCCGACATTTATTGCTGAAACTGAATGTCTGGTTCCTTATCTCATTGTTGTTTGTAAGACATTGCTTTGTGCAAATTGGCTTCTGCGTATTTGGGTGTTGTGTCTGTGCAACTGCGCGTGTGCATTTTTTTGATGTGTGCCTGTGTGTCTGTGTGATTGGGTGTGTATATGTCTATGTGTGTGTCGACGTGTGTCGATGTTTATGTGTATGAGTGATTCTATGTGTGTGCCTTGTGTTATTGTGTGTGCTTGTATGAGAATATGAGAGTGTTGCTGGGTGCATGTCTGTGTGAGAGAATATTTGAGTGTGAGAATATTTGTGTGTGTGTTTGTGTGAGAGTGCTTGTGTGTGTGTCTGTGTGTGTGAGAGAGAGTGCTTTTTCCGTGTGTGAGTGCTTGTGTTGTGGTATAAGTGCTTTATTGTGAATGGGTGAGTGTGTGTGTGAGAGTATTTGATCGTGTGAATATTTGTTTGTGTGTTCTTGTGCGTATTTGTGTCTATGTGTATGAGCGTGAGTTTGAGTGTGAGTGTTTGAGCGTGAATGTGTGTTTGTGTATCTGTGTGACTGTGGGTGTTTTGTGCGTTTATGTCTATGTGTGTGTTGTCTGTGTATCTTTGTATACATGTGTATCTGTGTGTGTGTGTGCGCGTGTGTGTGTGTATGTATGTGTGTGTGTATTTGTGCATTTGTGTATTCGTGTGTGCCTGTGTGAGTATTTCAGTCGATTGTTATTGAATGGGAAAGGGAACAGGTTGGGGGTTTTACCGGTCTATGTTAAGATGCCGCTATAAAATTAAAGTTATTGCACAGACACAGAAAAGGGAGAACCTTCCCCCACCCCCGGCTTTATTATAAAGGCATCGACGCTTCACTTGAAATTGAAAACCTGCCTGAGCAAGTCCTAGATCAGTAAAGTTAGGCAATGTCGCAAGTTAGGGGGATTGGATCTATGGCTGCAAGTACCGGACAATCAAATCAGTGTTGAATGATAACTATGTAATGTAACTATAAAACATGACAATTGTCACATAGAATGGTTGGAAAAGGCCTATAAAATGTGGATGATGGAACAGATACTTTGGAATTCGATTAAGGTCTGAGCAACTCTGAAAATCCCGAGCTTGAAACTTTAACGTGTTTAGTTCGGATTCTCCGGCTAAAACCTCACAAGGTTTTGCCGTAAATGCTGTTGTTAAGTGGATGTTTAATTATTGTTAATAATAATTATTGAATGCTGAATAAATCAGTAGCACCGAACATTGAATGCTACGGATTCTATTATTTTGAGGAGTAGATGATCAGTAAGAAAACCCCTCGTCTAACAGTTTGCGTCTGGATTTTATTTCAGTTGGGTTTGTGGTCCAATTTAGCAAAATAATGAATGATAAAATTGACAATTCAACTGCTGATATTCTCACCTCATTTCTCCGCTGCTTCCCCACTTCCCTGAGAGGAAAGACGAACTGTTAGAAATCTGGACCTCATTACTGGCTTACAAAATAGGAACACGAGGAAAGTAAAGGAGCAAAAATGTTCTTCGGGCCATTGGAACGATTACCTCCAGGACCATAACTGTCCCGTCAGAACATTCAACTGTATTATGAACACACCCAAACAGTATAATTTTAACATAAGCAGCCGGGCGGGTTCAGATCGGATGCCTGGTTTACTCGCCACCCGATATTACTCTCTATTGACCAATGGAGGCGGTAAGGTTTAGGGAGGGAATTCCGGCCGCCAGTGGTGGTTCTAAGGAAGTGGGGGGTGCACAACATGCATCTGTTAGAAGCGCAGATACATTAAGTTTAACTTTATAGAGGGTGGAAGACGGGAGGCTGGCCAGGAGAGCATTGAAATGGTTGATTCTGGAGATAACAAAAGCATGGACCAGGTTTTTAACAGCAGATGCGCGGAAGTAGGGGATAAGACAGGCAATAATACGGAGTTGGAAATAGGCAGTCATTGTATGGAGCTGTCATGGGGTGAGATGCTCAGCTCAGCGTCAAAGAGCGCGACATGGTTGCTTGCAAACCAGCGAGAGACAGAGGCGAGGGAAGGGATGGAATCGGTTTATAGGGAACGAAGTTTGTGCAGGGGGCCAAGGACAACGGCTCATCCAAACAAGAAGTTTGACAACACAGAGGTAATGGAGCGGTTGAGAGAGGTGGTTGTGAGGTCGAGCTGTTTTTCGGCAGCATGCTTGTCGAATCTGACGCAGTTGTCTTGGATGATGTCATCGAGGGGCAGCATGCAGATGAGAAATAGGAGGTGACGAAGTATACATCCTTGGGGTGTCCAGATGTAATGGTGCAGGGGCATGAAGAGCAGTCATTGCAGGCACTTCTCCGGGCAACGACTGAATTGATTAGAGAGGAACCAGACGAGGGCAGTCCCGCCCAGCTGGACAGCGGAAGAGAGGCGTTGGAAAAGGGTGTTGTGGTCAATCGTGTCAAAGGCTGCAGAGAGGTCGAGGAGGATGAGAAACGATCAATGCATCACGGTCGCAGTCAGGTTGAATGTTATTTGTGACATGTTTTATGGCCGTTTCAATACTGTGTCAGGAGTGGAAACCTGATTGGAAAGGTTCAAATATTGAGTTGCAGGAAAGATGGGCCCGGATTAGGGAGGCAACAACACGTTTAAGGATTTCGGAGAGGAAAGGTAGGTTGGAAATTGGGCGGTAGTTTGCAAGGGTAGTGGGGTCAAGGGTGAGCATTGAGGAGGGGTGACGACGGTAGATTTGAAAGGGAGGAGACAAAATCTGAGGAAAGTGAACCGTTTACAGTAACAGCTGGCAAAGAGGCCAGGAAGGCTAGTTGGGTGGTCAGAGGTATATTGGGAATTGGGTCGTGAGATCAGGAGTGGGTCTGATGGACAAGATGAGCTCAGAAAGGGGATAAGGGGAGAGAGCAGACAATAGATGAAGATGAAAGTTCAGTGCTCTGGCAGGTGGAGCTTTGGGGGCAGTTTGGCTTGTTGGACAAGGGGAAGGAGAGACGCGACAGAAGCAGCTGAACGGATGGTCTCAGTCTTGCAGACAAGGTACTCCTCGAACTCCACTCACTTGCTGTTGGTGTTGAGAGTGTTGGGGGCGAGGGAGAGGGGTTTAAGGAGACAGAAAATCCATGAGCCCCTCTCACTTGTTGTTGGTTGTGAAAGTAGAGGGTGCAGAAGAGAGGGGTTCAAGGAGACAGAAAGTCCATGAGATCCTCTCGCTTGTTGGTGGTGAGAGTGCAGAGGGCAGGGGAGAGGAGTTTAAGGAGACTGGAAGTCCACGAGTTCCTCACACTTGTTACTGGTGAGAATGGAAGTAGCAGGGGAGAGGGGCTTAAGGAGACAGGAAGTCCATGAGCCCCTGTCACTTGTTGTTGGTGGCGAGAGTGGAGCGGGCAGGGAGAGGGGTTTAAGGAGACAGGAAGGCCATGAGCCCCTCTCACTTGTAGGTGGTGAGATTCGAGGGGGCAGGGGTGAAGGGTTTAACGAGACAGGAAGTCCATTAGCCACTCTCACTTGTAGGTGGTGAGATTGGAGGGGGCAGGGGTGAAGGGTTTAATGAGACAGGAAGTCCATGAGCCGCACACACTTGTTGTTGGAGTGAGAGTGGAGGTGGCAGGGAAGAGGGGTTTAAGGAAAAAGGAAATCCATGAGCCCCTCTCACTTCTTGTTGGTGGTGAAAGTGCAGTTGGCAGGGGAGAGGTGTTTAAGGAGACAGGAAGTCCATGAGCCCCTCTCACTTGTTGTTGGTGAGAGTGGAGGGGGCAGGAGAGAGGGGTTTAAGGGGACGGTTTTGTGGAAAAAAGGAGCTTGGGATTATTTTTACACTCTAGGATTTCCCAGGGGCAATGAGCAGCTTTGGCAGAGGATTCCAGGGCCCGACAGTGCTTTCTGTGATCCACTCAGTTCTGGTGATCAATGGCGAGAACGGTTGTTCGCCATAAGCGATTCAATCTGTGGCCTTTGCATTTATGGAAACAAAGATATAGGCCCTACCACGGGAAACGACCAGGGTGGGAGAAGTTAGGAGTTTTACTGGGGAATAGGGCATAAAAGGTGGTGGTGAGGGTGTGATTGAAGCTGCAGAAGTATGGTGGCGACTGGCGGGCCAAAGGATACACAGTTGGGAGATTGAAAGTTCCGTTGTAAGTGACTGAGGGCATAGTTTTTTTGCAGAGGCGGAAACAGAAGGAAGTGGGTTGGAAGGCGGCAGGGGGTGTGACTAGTGAGCGGTATGTGTTGAGCAAAATTAGCGGCATATACCCTGGTGGACCGAATGGCCTTCTGAGGTGCTGTAAATACGATGTAATTCTACATACAAGTGCAGCAACTCGCCAAGGTTTCTTCGACAGCACCTCCCAAATCCGCGATCTCTATCACCGAGAAGGATAAGGGCAGCAGGCACATGGGAATAACACGACCTGCACTTTCTCCTCTGAGTCACATACCATCCCGACTTGGAAATATATCGCCGTTCCTTCATCCTCACTGGGTCAAAATCCTGGAACACCCCACCGAACAGCACCGTGGGAGAAGCTTCACCACACGGACTGCAATGGTTCAAGAAGGCGGCTCACCATCACCTTCTCAAGGGGAAAAAGGCAATAAATGCTGGCCTTGACAGCGACGCCCAAATCCCATCAATAATTGATATGAAGGAAAGGTTAAGTGAGAACAGTTGGTCACATAACTCAGAGAAGAGACAGCAGGGTGAGCTGAGATGCGGGTTGAAGTCACCGAGGAGGAGAAGTCGTTCAGTGTAGAAGCTGAGGGACGAAAACTGTCAAGGAAATTTAACCTGGGGCATATGTGCTCAAATGAGGAGAAGTTGACCGAGGAGTCGCGGCACAGACTAAGGTGTTATTTGTTTATAAGTGTCACACCGCCACCGCAGCGGTTTGGGTGGGGCAGCTGGTAGAAGGTATAGACAGACGGGGAGGCTTCAGTAAGGGGGAAGTTGTCATCAGCCATGATCGGAGTTACCGGCAAGTCCATGGTATCGATACAACATCCTTAATAAGATCAGGGATGGCAAAGGCCTTGTTTGCAAGTGAACGGAAATTCTGGAGGGACGGTAATCGTTGATCCGCTGGCAGAGTTCACAGGGTTAGCGGTGGGAGGGAAGACTGGGGTAGGAAGGAGTTTAGTCAATGTTAGAGCTTGGCAGGAGTGCTCAGAGTGATGTCAGAGCAGACTACAGTACATTAAAAGCAAAACACTGCTGAAGCTGGAAATCTCCAATAAAAACAGAAAAGTCAGGAGAAGCTCAGCAAATCAGGCAGCAACTGTGGAGAAAGAAACAAAATTAACGTTTCAGGTCGGAGACCTATCGTCAGAACTGGAAGATGTTAAAAGATTTAAGTTTTTGAGCAAGTACTGAGCCAGGGAAAGGGGTGCAGGAAGGTGGGTGCGGGGGAGGAAAGAACAAAAAGGAAGGTCTGTGAGAGGGTGGAGGGCAGGATTGATTAAAAGACAAAAGGTATGATGGTGAAAGGTAAGGAAGGTGGTAATGGGACAGGTTAATTAACAACAGACTAATCAGGAGTAGCTGACAATTGCAGCAGTAGACTCATTACCAGCGCTAGCTGACCAAAAATGGGAACAGTGGTTATGATCTGAAGTAATTGAAATCAATATTGTTTCCGGAAGGTTGTAAATGGCCTCAACGAAAAATGAGGTGCTGTTCCTCAAGCTCACGCTGAGCTTGATTGGAACAGTGTAAGAGGCCGAGGACAGAGAGGTCAGAGTTGGAGTGGGAAGGGGAACTAAAATGGCAAGCGACCAGCAGGTCGGGGTCACGCTTGCAGAAAGAGCGGAGGTGTTCAGGAAAGCAATCATCCAGTATGTGTTTGATCTTCCCTGTGTAGATGAGACCGCGTTGTGTGCAGCGGATACAGTATACTAACTTGGATGAATTACAAGTAAACCATTGTTTCACCTGGAAGGTGTGTTTGGGACCTTGGATGGTGAGAAGGGAGGAGGTGAAGGGCCAGGTGTTGCATCTCCTGCGCTCACACGGGAAGGTGACGTGGGGAGGAGAGTGGGTGTTAGGGGTGATGGAAGAGTGGACTCGGGTGTCGCGGAAGGAACGGTACTGCACAGTACAGTTTGATTAGCACATTCTCTGACTTGTATTCTACTGTTTTGGGTTGCGTAGTTCAACATTCTGTGGGTTTTAATGATGATGTTCTGCACTGGTTGGACAGGATGAGCATCAGGTCTACTAAGATTTAGGTCATTTCCAACTGCGCCTTTCTGTCCATGATCTCCTTACAGTTACAGTCCGGGGTTAGGTGTCCAGTGCTAGATGAATGAGGGAGATGGTTACTAGCGGGGAGGAAGAGAGATGACAGTTGGCTTAGTCTGTGTGTTTTTGATGAACGGATAATACGTGTTTAACTTACCTTTCTTTTTTTCCAGAAGCACACACCCAACAGAGTAAGGATGAAAATCAGAACCACAGCAGAGCCAACAGCTGCCTCCAACCAAGAGGATTTATCTAAATGATATAAAGGAACACAGTGCAACAAAGTTAACCAATAGTTTCTACACGAAGTAAATAATCTGCACCTTAATGAAGCAAAACATAGGCACGGGGTGCTGTAGAATCCGGGGTGAGTTCCAAAATAGATGAAAACGAAAAAAGTTGAGATGACGATATGTTTCCAACCCGAGTGATATTTTGTTTTAGCGATTTCTTGGTTTGCACCGTTTCGTCTCTAATACTCAAAGTCTGTCTCTTCTCCTCTCTTTTATTCCTATAAATGTTCCACATTAAAGCAATGCCACAAAATCAAGGAATCCGAAATGAGGTCGGCAATGTTTTGTCACATGGTGACATCATTATCCAGCTGAAAGCTCAATTTTCATTGCTCGATTAATTAATTGCCTGATTTATTCATTGATTCCTTCTTTCGATAATAACTGGAACTGTGAACAGGTAAGTATTTAATTCTTTCCAGCTAACAACAAAAATAAACAATGGTGGGATGGAAATTAATAAGTTTAATTCTGTAAACTTTGGAATGATCATCGAATCATAGAATATTAGAAAGATCACAGCAAGGAAAGAGGCCATTCGACCCATCGAATCCGTGCTGGCTCCATGCAAGAGCAATCCAGCTAGTCCCCCCGCCCTACCCCAGCAGCACTGCATTTTGTTTCCTTTTATGTACTTATCCAGTTCCCTTTTGATGGCCATGATAGAATCTGCCTCCACCACCCCCTCGGGCAGCACATTCCAGATCCTAACCAATCGCTGTGTGAAAAAGTTTTTCCTCATGTCACCTTTGGTTCTTTTGCCAATCACCTTAAATCTATGTCCTCTGGTTTTTGACCCTTCCGCCAAAGGGAACCGTTTCTGTCCATCAACTCTGCCGAGACCCTTCATGATTTTGAATCCCTGTATCAAATATTCTCGCAACCGTCTCTGAACTAAGGAGAACAACCCCAGTTATCCAAGTAACTAAGGTCACTCATTCCTGGAATCATTCTAGTAAATCAATTGGTCAAACCTGCAAAACTGCGGAGAGAACATATGAGGTGACGTTTCAGGCGTGGCCTTGGTCAGAACTCACCTGCTCTCTCCACAGACGCTGACTGACGTACTGTATGTTTCCAGCATCTGCAGTTTGTTTGTCTTTATCTTACAAGGTTAGATTACCTTTTGTTACAGATCGTAGCGTGGACGTTATTCTTTTCTCAGCTTGCCTGGGGGTGAACCTGGACTATTTCATGATCGGTAAGGAACGACAGAACACAACTAGAGAATTAAACTGTTCATCGGAATTAGAGAAATAACACCAATGAACATTTGGTGCTTTAGTTCCTTCCTCAGTAACATGATAAATAGCGAATATTTAATGAAATAAGCGTTAAAGGACCTTTGTGTGTAATTTACACGCAATTTTAAGCATTAAATACAACACCTGAGGCAGATTAAAAATGAAAAACAAACACTTTTTTGCGGTGGTCGGATGAACAGAGTCACAGTGTGAATATCACTCACCTTTTACAGTTATATGTAGAGGGTCACTCTGAGCCGACGTTAGCAGCCTTCCCCTCACATCCCCTTTATACAGACAGGTGTATTTTCCTCCATCGACCTGATCCATCATCGTGATGGTGAAGTTGACAGAATTGTTCCGTGCAGCAGCAGTCTGGATATCCGAATAATTCGCTTCTCCGAATCTGTACAAGTGAAATGTGAAGCCAGGAAGGTCCCGGGGATTTGTACAGTTAAAGGTGACTTTTCCACCCTTCACAACAAGACGAGAATCCACTGATATATTTGGTTTGGATAGACCTGTAATTCGAAAGGAACAAGCAGTGACGATCGATTTCAATGCAACAAACTGTCAGACAATTGGGTACAACAGTCCAGAGTAATGCCACCAAACTCCACACATTGCGGCCAATCCTGCGGCTGAACATTTCATGGATGAGGTTAACCAACTTTTCAACACTTGGGTAAGCTTCATATTCAGTATCCGAGTACCCTGGCAGTTGTCTCAGGCACTGTTCAATAAACGAACAACGGGGAGTAGTGGGTGAGCAGAATGGACTTTTGTAAAACAGACAACTTTCATTCACTGATTTTTTTTCGATTGTGGAGATTTTAGCAATAAAAATATGGCACAAGAGCTCCAACAAGAGCGGCTCCAACCACCTCTTTAACATTCCATCGGATTACCTTTGCCGAATCCCCGACCATCAACGTCTTTGGGATCGACATTTACCAGACACTCAACTGGGCCAGCAACATAGATGCTTTGGCGACGAGAGCAGATCAGAAGCTGCGTACTCTGCGGCGAGTGACTCACCTCCTGATTCCCCAAAGCCTCTCCACCACTTACAGGGTGTAAGAAATGAGTCCCTCGCATTGATCCTTGTGGCATCCCACTCGTTACATGTGGCATGCCAACCGGAAAATGAACCTTTTATTCCTAATCTCTGTTTCCTGTCCGTTATCCAATCCTCAGTCCATGCATAATTTACTCCCAATCCCTTGAGTCTTAATCTTGTGTAACAACCATTTATCTGGCACCTTATCGTAGGCTTTTTGAAAATCCAAATATACTGAATCCACTGGTACCCTTTATGTACCTTGCTAGTTACACCCTCAAATAACCAGTAGATTGTTAAACATGATTTCCCTTTCATAAAACCGTGTTGATTCCTGTTAATCACATTAGGATTCTCTAAGTGCCCTGTTAGTACGTCTTAATAAGAGATGTGAGCATTTTCCAGACTACTGATGTCAAGCTAATAGGCCTGCAGTTCCTTGTTTTCTACCTTCCCTCCTTTCTTGAATAACATTTGATGCCTTCTAATCCACGGGGACCGTTCTAGATTCTGGGAATTCTGGATGATCCAAACCAGAGCACCCACTATCCCAGGAGCCACCTCTTTTAAAACTCCAGGATATGGGCCAACAGGTCTTGGCGATTTTTCAGGTTTTATTCCCATTAATTTCTCCAGTAATTTTTCTTTACTAATCTTAATTACTTTAAGTTCCCCACTCTCATTAGCCCCTTTGTTCCACATTGTTTCCGGTATGTTTTTGTGTCTTCTGCTCTGAAGGCAGATACAACATATTTGTTTAACGTCTTTGCTATTTCCTTATTCCCCGTTATAATTTCTCCTGTCTCTGCCTCAAGGGGACACACGTTTACTTTCGCTAATCTCTTCCATTTTAAATATTTCTAAAAGCTCTTACAATCTGTTTTTATATTTCTTGCTCGTTTGCTCTCACATTCAATGTTCTCACTCTTTATTAATTTATTGGTCATTCTTTGCTGATTTCTAAAACCCTCCCAAACCTCAGGCTTACTACTCTTTCTGGTAACATTTTAAGCCTCTTTTTAAAAATCTAACACTATCCTAAACTCTCTCGTTAGCCACGGTTGGTTAACTTTTCCAGTTGATTTTTATTCCTCAAAATAATGTGGAGAATTACGAATTATTTCTTTAAATGTTCACCATTGCTTATTACCGTCATATCTTTAAACCAATTTTCCAATCTACCTTATCCAACTTGCCCCTCATACCTACATAATTGGCCTTGTTTAAATTTAAGACACTAGTTTCCGACTTCACTATATCATTCTCAAAATCTACATAAAATTCCATCATATTCTGATAGCTCCACCCGAGAGGTTTCTTAACTATAAGATTATTAATTAAACCTGTCTTCTTATGCAATCTATAAGAAACAAGTCAGGAGTGTGATGGAATACCCTCCACTTGCGTGGATGAGTCCAGCTCCAACGACACTCAAGAAGCTCGACACCATCCAGGACAAAGCAGCCCGCTTGAATGGCTCCCCATCCACCACCCTAAATATTTATTTCCTTCACCACCGACGCACCGTGGCTGCAGTGTGTACCATCCACAGGATGCACTGCAGCAACTCGCGAAGGCTTCTTCCACAGCACCTCGCAAACTCGCGACCTCTATAACCTGGAATGGCAAGTGCAGCAGGCACATGGGAACAACACCGCCTGCACGTTCTCCTCCAACTCACACGCCAACACGGCTTGGAAATATATCGCCGTTCCTTCATCGTCGCTGGGTCAAAATCCTGGAACTCCCTACCTAACCGCACCGTGGAAGAACCTTCACCACACGGACTGAAGCGGTTCAAGATGGCGGCTCACCACCACCTTCTCAAGAGCAATTAGGGATGGACAATAAATGCTGTCCTTGCCAACGCCGCACACATCAAATGGACGAATAAAAAAACCGCTAGATCTAAAGTAACCTGTCCTCGAGTTAGATCCTTGGCGTATTGTTCTAGAAAACTGTCTCGAATCCATTCCATGAACTCATCCTCCAAACTTCATTTTTCCACTTGATTTGTCTCGACTATATGACGATTAAACTCCCCCACGATTATTGCATTGCCCTTGTTACATTCTCCTCTACCTTCCTGATTTATATTCTGTCCAACACTCTAACTATTGTTAGGAGCGGGGGGGGGGGGGGGCTGGGGCGGTGGCTATGAACTTCTCCCACAAGTGTTTTCTGTCGCTTGTTATTACTCAGCTCTACCCAGACTGATTCTACTTACTGATTTTCTGACCGAAGACCGTTTTTCACCACTGCCTTTATCTCATCCTTTGTTGCCTGGGCCAACAACTGCCACCGCACCCCACTCCATCCCCTCCTACTTTCACATTTTGCCGATCTTTTGTAAACCCTGTAACCACATCTGAGTAAGGACGATTAGATCAAACCTATTTATCTCTATTTGTGCCATTAATTCATCTATCTTGTTCCGAATGCTTCATACATTCAGATCTCGCACCTTTAATTATAACATTTTACTTTTTTCCCTGATTTGACCTTCGTCACTAATGCTCTATTACCTTTGCTTATATCTCTTTTCCTTCCTGACACACTCTGCTTGTTTTTACCCAAATCGCTACTCTGCTCAATCGCCTTGACTTTTCTCTTTAGACTGATACATTTACCCTTACCTGAAACCCCCTCCCCGACTTCATATTACTTTAAAGCCCTATCTATTGCCCTAGTTATTCGAGTTGCCAGGAAAATTGTCCCAGCCCGGTTTAAGTGGAGTCCATCCCAACGGAACAGCTCCCTCTTTCCCCTCTACCAGTGCCAGTGTCCCATGAATTGAAAACCCTGCTTCCCACACCACTCTTCCAGCCACGCATTTAAGCATCTAATCTCTTTGTCCCTATGTCAATTTGCGTATGGCTCAGGTGGTAATAAAGAGAATATTGCCTTTGAGGTTCTGCTCCTCAAACTCACTCAGCAGAACCTCATTCCTCGTTCTCCCTATGCCGTTGGTTCCTACGTGCACCACGACAATGAGATCCTCACCCTTCTCCTGCAAGTTCTTCTCCAGCAGCGAGAAGATGCCCTTAAACTTGGCACCGGGTAGGCAACACAGCCTTCAGGACTCCCGGTCACGGTTGCAGAAAACAATATCTATCCCCGACTATACCATCTCCCATCACGACCACACACCTTTTCGCTCCCCGCTCCCACTTGCATGACCTCCGAGGCAACGCCTGCCCATTTAGCCGGGAGTGAAAGCTTTTCTGGCCAACATTAAGCCCTCAATTGAAACCATCAAAATGTATGAACTGATCATTCTCTCAATGCTGTTCGTGATCACTCGTTACCACGTTTGCCGAGATATCAACAGTGACTAAACTTCACCGGCTGTGAAATGCTTCTCCACATTCTGCTGAAGGCAAAGGCGCTATCTAAAAGTATTATCTTTCTATTTTGCGCCCCGGACTATTGGTTAGACAATGATTGGAGTTACAGTAAATGCTTAGGGGAGACAATACGGTGTGAAATCCATCTCGAGCGACATCGTTAAACGGGCGAAATCGATCGGCCGCCCATTTTACAGTCAGCTAATTTTCCTTTCCACTCACTTCAATGGGTTGCAAAATGGGGCCGTTTTGCACGACCGCCTTAGAAATATTGCACCTCTCACTGGGATATATTAACATAGGGTTACAGTGAATGCTCGTCTCTATTAATAAGGCAAATTTCACCTCACACTCGGATATATATTAACATCGGGGTCACAGTGAATGCAGGTCTCTATTAATCAGACTAATTTTACTCCTCACTGGGATATACATTACCATCGGGGTCCAAGTGAACGCTTCCCTGGCAGTAAACAGTCAACTTGTGTGTTCAGGACCCATTGTTAAAGAGACCCAGACAAGAGCTGAGCGCAGAGACCCTCTGTGAATATTAATGACTGCTACATTAAAACCAGGGTGATTTTGGACAAATTCAAATGGCGTTAAATAGATATTAAGAATCTCTGTTCCAATTCACTCACCCGATATAGTGACCGTGACAGCCTCGCTGAGCTGCGATTTTAATCGCCTTCTTTTGACGGTGGTTCCATATTTGCATTGGTACCGCCCTTCTTGGTTTGCACCGGTAACCGTGAATGTTCCAGTGTTGTTCTTTGTGAAAAGTTCATGAGAGGACAGCAGTTGATTGTCTCTGTAAAAGTAAATTTTACCGCGATATTCCCCGGTCACTGTGCAGGTAATGGTGACCGTCTCTCCATCTAAATACACCCCAGTTGATCGATCAAGAGAAATTCTTGGCGGTGTTAGCGGGCCTGCGGTAAAATAAATGGAAATAACAATGAGAAATTGATCTGTTGATTTCCATGTGTGGTGGAAGGTTGGGAACTCAGTAACGATTGCGCTGTGTTGAAGGGAAGTGTTCACATCGGGGACTGAGATTCCACGAAATGGGAATTGGTGATTTAATTTTAGGAATCCAATGGAAATGCGACTAAAAAGCAATCAGCTGGGGATTCTATTTACAAACTCAGGTTTAACCCTGGTATTGTTCTTTGTAACACGAACGAAACAAGGAAATTCCGATTTCTGTTAATTTAGACTGGGTACTAACACGATTAAAAAGTGAAGATCTCCGCTAAACAATGGAGATTCGCATTTTAAGTTCGTGAATTTTGTGTTGATGGCATCAATTTTGTTCTCATGTATTGGGGTGCGTGAATCGCGAGAAAGGCCACATTGTATTTCCCATCATTAGTTCCGCTTGAGAAGGCGATGGCGAGCCGCCTTCTTGAACCACTGCAGTTCCTGCAATGAAGGTGCTCCCACAGCACTGTTCGATAGTGAGTTCCAGGATTTTGACACAATGACTATGAAGGAACCGTACTGCAGGTCCAAGTCTGGATGGTGTGTGACTTGGAGGGGAACTTGCAGACGACGGTGTTCCCATGCACCTGCTTCCCTTGTCCTTCTAGGTGGCGGAGGTCGCAAGTTTATGAGGTGCTGTCAAAATACAATCCAGTGAGAGATACGGAAACCACATTGTAATTAAATTAAATGATTCTGCATTACGGCATCATTTTGAATATCTAGGCAAACAGTTTTGGTATCTGATAGAGAAATCTGTAATGTGAAAAGGCCAGCCAGTCTGGCGGTTCCTCATGAGGCGACGCTACACTCGGTGAAGTTAAAAGCCTGGCGATGTACTGCCATTGTGGAGTACAATCTGCTGCTTCAGATATATAAGGGTAAAATTTGGAATCAGGAAGATAGATGTGTAAAATTATCACACAGTCTGAATTCACCCTTTAAGAAGGTTTCACGTTGACCCCGCATCCTATTGGGTGTGTCGGACCAACAACTGAAATGAAGATCCGACTCTGGAATGCAGGATTCGCTCAGTACGGCGTTAAATCAGGCAATTTTAAACGGTTACGGTGCGGTTTCAGTCAGTCGTCCATTTTACACCCTGCAGAATGTTATGCTCTATCAATGTCAGTGGAGGTTAAAATCGGGCTGAGTGTAAAACGCGTGGCTGACCCGACCCCAACTGTTTCCCGCCTTTATGGGTTGCACAATAAAAACCTCAGTGTCACCTTTGGCCAGTCCCCAATGCGATGCCGTCCATTTTGAGTGAACGCTCATGATGATTTTTTTTACCTCATTACCGATCTCTGTCCCCCTTCACTCACCCGTTATAGTGACCGTCACAGTATCGCTGAGCTGGGACCAGATTCTCCTTTTTTTAACGGAGGTCCCATATTTGCATTGGTACCGCCCTCCTTGGTTTGTCCCGGTAACCGTGAATGTTCCAATATTGTCTTTTGTGAAGAGTTGACGAGAGGACAGCAGTTGATTTTCTCGGTAATAGTAGATATTCCCACGGTACTTTCTATTCACGGTGCAGGTAATGGTGACTCTCTCTCCTTCTAAATACACCCCAGTCGATTGATCAAGAGAAATCCCTGGCGGTGCTAACGGTTCTTTGGTGAAATGAAATGAAAGAACAATTAGAAATGGAATCGTGGAGCTTCATGTACCGTGGAAGTTTGATATCTCAAAAACGATTGCTCTGTATTGAAAAAAGATGTTTTCATCCGGGATTCAAATTCCACAAGTGGGGAATTCGCGATTTCATTACTGCAATCAGCAGAAATGGGAAATGAAAGAATTCAGCCCGGAGTTCCACTTCCAAATTCAGTATTTAGCCCGGAAATTGCACTCAGGGATACCAGAGGAACAAGGAAAGTGGGTTTTTGTAATTCCAATTTATTCAATTTTGGCGATATGCAAATCTTATTAGCAACAGTGAATGTGATCAGAGACTCCGAGTTTTCAATCTCCATCTCAACTCATCAAGCTCCCTCTCCTCTGAGTTCACTGCCCTCCTATCCTCCCTTAAACTCTTCCTCCATATAAACACCCCAACCCATAAACACGGCTACCGCCTAGACCTTGACATTTCAAGTGGCCCCTCTACTCCCATCATGTCAATCGTGGATAAGGCCATCGCTGACCATTTCCTGATATCCCTCTCCACCCACATCTCACTTACTCCTCCCAAACACGCTTCATTCTGTGTCTCCCCCTGAAAATACCCTTCCCAAGTCACTTACAACGGCACTTTCAAATTCGCAGCTGTCTATCCTTTGGCCCTCCATTCACCACAACATTTGTGCAGCTCCCGATCTGCTCATTCACACCTTCACCTCCCCCTTTGATTCCCTTGCCCACATTGAAAACATTCTCTCTAAACCTGGTCGTCCCCCTGGTCAGGCCCTCATCTCCGCTCCCTTAAGTCCAAGGGACACAGACATGAAAATTTATGGCGTGCAACTGGTTTAGCCATTCATCGCCAGTAATGGCTTGACCACAAAAAATTGTATCGGGCCCTGGTTTCCTCTGCCAAAACTATTCACAATTCCAGGATCATCCTGAATGCAAAGTTAACCCCGGCTTCTCTTCACTGCAAACTGTGCTCTTAAATCCCTCTCCCCCCCCCCCCCCACCTCCAACGAAAGGTGCGAGGAGCACATGGACGTCATTGTCGCTAAAATGGAGACCATCTGTTCAGCTGCCTCTGCCGCTTCCCTCCTTTCCCCTAGCCCACAAAATCAAATTTCCCCTAAGTTTGCCCACTGCCCTAAACCTGAACTCGCATCTTTCTCGAGTTTCTCACTTATCTCCCCTCATGACCTCTCCACGCTCACCTTGACGATGAGACCCAACTCTTGCTCCCTCGGCCCTATTCCCACTGAATCGCCGACCAGCCAACTTCTCTTTCTGGCCCTCACGTTAGCTGGTATTGTTAACGATTCCCTCTCCTCAGCTATTGTCCCCCTCCCCTTTAAATTTGCCGTCATCACACACCTTCTCAAAAAACACCCTTGACCCATCTATCCTTGCAAAGTACCGTCCCATCTCCAAGCTCCATTTTCTGTCCAATTTGTTCGAACTCGTTGTCGCCTCTCAAATCCGTGTCAATCTTTCCTGCAACGCCATGTTTGCATCCCTCCAATCAGGTTTCCACCCCTGCCACATTACTGTCACGGCCATTATCAAAGTCACAAGTTACATCCTATGTGACTGTGACGATGGTAAACTATCCCCCTCATCCTTCTCGACCTGCCTGCAGCTGTTGACACATTTGACCACAACATCCTCCTCCAAGGCCTTTCCTCCGACGCCTAGCTGGGTGGCACTATGCTCGCCTAGTTCCATTCTTATCTCTCCAGTCATAGCCAGAGAATCACCTGCAATGGGTTATCGTCCCGCTCCCGCACCGGTATTTATAGAGTCCCTCGTGGATCTATTTTTGGCCCCCTCCTACTTATCATCTACATGCTGCCCCTTCGTGACATCATACAAAAAGCACAACGTCGGGTTCTACAGGTACACTGAAGACACCCAGCTCCACCTCACTACCACATCTCTCGACCCCTCCACTCTATCTGATTTGTCACACTGCTTTTCCGACATCCTGTGCTGGATGAGCACAAATTTCACCCCCACACTTGGATATATTAACAGACGGCTCAAAGTGGATGCTTGTCTCTATTAATTCTTTCGCAGGTATTAAACGGTCAGCCTATGTGTTCAGGACCCATTGTTACAGAGATCTTGTCAAGAGCTGAGTTCAGAGACTCTCTGTGAATATTGAACAATTTTACATTGAATCAACTTTAAAAAAATAAATAACAAGTGCGCTGAATAGACATATTAACCATCTCTCTTCCCCGTCACTCACCTTCAATAGTGAACGTCACATCTTCACTGAGCTGGGATTCTAACCACCTTTTTTTGATGAAGGTTCCATATTGGCATTGGTACTGGCCTCCTTGGTTTGTATTGGTAACCAGCAATGTACCAATATTGTCCTTTGTGAAGAGTTGACGAGAGGACAGTAGTTGATTATCTCTGTAAAAGTAGATTTGACTGCGATATTCTCCTTTCAGTATGCAGGTAATAGCGACAGTCTCTCCTTCTAAATACACCCCAGTCGGTTGATTAAGAGATATCCCTGGCTTTGTTAGCGGATCTGTGATAAAATCAATGGAAAGAACAAGTAGAAATTCAATTGTGGATCTGCATATGAAGTGGAAGTTTGGTGACTGAATAGCGAGTTGAACGGAGTCGGGGAATGAATTTCCACAAATAGTGAATTCGTTATTTCATTGGTGAAATCAAACTGAAGTGTGAAAGAAAATAAATCAGCGGGGGGTCTTTTACCGAAATCAGATTTCACCCTTGAAATTGTTCCCTTGGATACGAGCGGAACAAGGAAAAGGCATTGATTTGAAATTTCCGTTTCTGCTAATTTAGGCGAGGCACAAACCGATTTAAAACGAGTGCGAATGGGATAGATTTTGATTTGTTGTGATGATGTAAAATGGATGATTGCGAGTCGACAGCCCATTGACATGTCTCCCGATTCGAGTTCAATTTAAATAAAAATCTGGAGATTCGTTATCATTTTATACTATCGCACAAAGTCAAGATCTGCACCAATGTCTCCGTTAGCCAGTGGAACCTCGATTTTAAAAGAAAAGAGTTAATTTCTGGGGATCTCTAAATTGCTGTTTAAAGCAATTCTTCGGGATGTGGGCATCCCTGGAAAGGCCGGATTTATTGGCCACCTCTCGTTCCCCTTGAGAAGGTAATGGTGGGCCTTGTTACCTCAGGAGTTCCACGATTTTGACTCAGCGAACATGAAAGACCGGCGACATAGGTCCCAGTCAGGATGGTGTTTGACCTGGAGGGGAACATGCAGGTGATAGTGTTTTCCTGCCCCTTCTGCCCTTGTCCTTCCCGGTGGCGAAGGACGAGCATTTGGGAGGTGCTGCCGAAATGCAATCCATTTTGAGATATGAAAAACCACAATGTCATTGAGTTAACGCATTCCAAATAACATGAGCCTTGTGAAAATATCGGCACGCAGTTCCGGTTATCTGACTGAGAAATCGTTAATGTGACAAGGAGGGGCCTTGTGATTTTGACGCTACACATGTTGGGGTTAAAAGCCTGGCATTAAAGATGCTTTCATTGTGGTATTAAACTTTGCACTCTGTCAGTTCGGGCATTTAGGAGGTAAAATTGGAAATCAGGAACATAATCGCGTAATAATATTACACATTCTGCATTTACTGTGTGAGAAAGTCTTGCGTTCACATCACGCCTTATTGGATCTCTCATACCGAGGGTTGAAAGGGACATTTACCTCCGGAAGGCAGTTTTCAATCCGGACTGAGATAAAGGGAACACGTTTTGCCCAATAAGCACGGTTCAAACGTTGCCCATTTTATAAACTGCTCGACAAGGTACTCCGTTAAAATCAGTGGAGGGCAACATCGAGCGGAGTGTGCAACAGGCGGCCGACTCCATCCCGCCTCTATGCATCCCGTCATATTAGATTAAAATTGCCCTCCACTTGTCAACTTGTGCTGTGAGCATTGGCCGCCCGTTATATGCCCCGCCTGATATGCAGTCCCATTGACGGCAATAGACCTGAATATGGTGCCAACCAACGGATGAGAGCAAAACTCTGCAGTCCTGCCACATCCAGTCGTGAATGGTGGTGGAAAATTAAACAACTAATGGGAGGAGGAGGCTCTGTCAACATCCCCATCCTCAATGATGGAAGAGCCCAGCACGTGAGAGCAAAAGACAAGGCTGAAGCGTTTGCAACCATCTTCAGCCAGAAGTGCCGAGAGGATGATCCATCTCGGCATCCTCCCGATATCCACTTCATCACAGAAGCCAATTCGATTCACTCCACCTTGCATCAATAAACGGCTGAGTGCACTGGCTTCAACAAATGCTATGGGCCCCGACAACATCCCGGCTGTCGTGCTGAAGTCTTGTGCTCCAGAAGTAGCTGAGCCTCGAGTCAAACTGTTCCAGTACAGCTACAACACTGGCATCCACCCGGCAATGTCGAAAAGGTATGTTCTGTCCACGAAAAGGACAAATCCAATCCGGCCAATTATCCCATCAGCCTACTCTCAATCATCAGCAAAGTGATAGATGATGTCGTCGACAGTGCTGTCAAGCGGCAATTACTCACCAATAACCTGCTCACCGATGCTCAGTATGGGTTCTGCCAGGACCACTCGGCTCCAGACCACATTACAGCCTTGGTCCAAACATGGACAAAAGGGCTGAATTCAAGAGGTGAGGTGAGAGTGACTGCCCTTGACATCAAGGCAGCATTTGACCGAGTGTGGCACCAAGGAGCCCGAGTC
The DNA here is from genome assembly GCF_035084215.1 of Heptranchias perlo. Classification (NCBI taxonomy): domain Eukaryota; kingdom Metazoa; phylum Chordata; class Chondrichthyes; order Hexanchiformes; family Hexanchidae; genus Heptranchias; species Heptranchias perlo. Next base: position 1,912,539 of record NW_027139666.1, read on the forward strand.
AAATTGAAGTAAATGGGAATCAGGGGGAAAACACACCAGTGACTGGAGTCATGCCTGGCACAAAGGAAGATGATAATGGTCATTAGAGGCCAATCATCTTAGCCACAGGACATTGCTGCAGGAGTTCCACAGGGCAGTATCCGAGGCCCAACTATCTTCAGTAGCTTCATCAATGACCTTCCTTCCATCATAACGTCAGTAATGGGGATGTTCCCTAATGATTGCACAGTGTTCAGTTCCATTCGCAACCCTTCAGATAATGAATCGAGTGGCGTCTGTATTGGACTGCTGAATCGGGCAGTGTATTTAGTAGACTTCAGAATCGGGCGGAGTGTATATTGGACTGCTGAATCGGGCGGAGTGTAAAATGGACTGCTGAATCGGGCGGAGTGTAAAATGGACTGTTGAATCGGGTAGAATGTAAAATGGACTGCTGAATCGGGTAGAATGTAAAATGGACTGCTGAATCGGGTAGAATGTATAATGGACTATTGAATCGGGTGGAGTGTCCAATGGACTATTGAATCGGGTGGAGTATATAATGGACTGCTGAATCGGTCAGTGTGTGTAATGGACTGCTGATACCTTATCATTCCTTTTGCGATTCCTCCTATGACATATTTACGCCACACTTGGATATGTTAACGTCGGGGTCAAAGAGTATTCTTGTCTCTTAATGTTTTCTCTGGCAATCTGTGTGTTTAATGCCCATTATTACAGAGACCATGTAAAGACCTGTGCGCAGAGGACCTTGCTGTGAATATTAAACACTTTTATGTTTGAACAAGTATGGCTTTTAAAAAAATATCAAGAACTTTGAACAGACATATTACCAATCTCTGTTCCCCTTCACCCACCTGTTATGATGATCTTCACAGCCTCGCTGAGCTGGGACCATAACCGCCTTGTTTTGATGAGGTTTCATATTGGCATTCGTACGGGCCTCCTTGATTTCTATTGGTAACCGGGAATGTTCCAATGTTGTTCTTTGTGAAGATTCGATCAGAGTAAAGCCGTCGATTATTTCTGTAAAAGTAGAATTTTCCACCTCGATACTCTCTGTTCACGGTACAGGTAATAATGACCGTCTCTGCTTTTAAATACACCCCAGTCTGTTGATCAAGAGATATCCTTGGAGTTGTTACTGACTCTATGGGAAAATAAATGGCAAGAACAATGAGAAATGGATCTTTGGATTTTCATGTCGCGGAAGGTTGGTAACTCGTCGATTGCACTGTGTTGAATTGAAGTGTTTGCATCAAGGGCTGAGAGTCCACAAATTGGCAATTGATGATTTTATTAGCGGAATCAAACGAAAAAGAGACCAAAATGAAATCAGACGGGGATTCTCTTCCCAAAATCAGGTTTAAACTTGAAATTCCACTGAGAGATAGGAGTGGAACAAGGAAAATGCGTAAATATAAAACTTCCCATTCCTGCTCAATTAACCGAGGTGCAAACTCGATTAAAAAGAGTGAACATCTCCGCTAAACCCTGGAGATTCGCATTTCAAATGAATGAGTTAAGTGTTGATGGGAACAGTTTTGAGAAGGTGCTGGTGGGCCTTCATCTTGAACCAATGCAATGTAGTGTAGGTTGTCCCACAATGCATCTCATCTCATCGTGTCTCTCGTGGTGGGTGGGGATGGGGAGATGTGAAGGACTGAAGGGAAGATTCACCTCCAGAATGCAGCATTCCCTCATTACTGTGTTAAAGTGGCAATTCTAACATACACTGCCAGGTGGAAACAAGGCCAAACATTTCACAGCCCGCTGAATCTCCTTTGCCATTAATTTTCTATTGCCAGCTTTCCACTACCGCTCGAGATGAATTTCACACCGTAATCTCCACTAATGTTTTTACTGGCAGTAGATGCCCAGCGGGACAATTCGGAGCTCATGTTCACAGGGATCGTGTCAAGAGTTGAGCATTGAGACTAAAATGTATTGTTATTTTCCTCTCTCCTAATAGTATACGTTCCATTTTGTTCCAGTGAATGAAGTATGAATTTTTCATAATACCAAGAACTTGAACAGACATATTAACAATCTCTGAGCCCCACCACTCACCTGCAATAGTGACCAACACAGCCACGCTGTGTGGGGATTCTATCCACCTTCCAGATATGAAGTATCCATATTGACATTGGTACCGCCCTCCTTGGTTTCTACTGGTTGCCGTGAATGTTCCAATATTGTCCTTTATGGAGATTTGACTGGAGGGCAGCGGCTCCATATTACGGTAAAATATAAAGGTTTTACTGTGATATTTACTGGCAACGATGCAGTTAATGGTGACCGTCTCCCCTTCTAAATACATCCCAGTCCATTGATCAAGAGATATCCCTGGTGATGGCAGCGGATCTGTGGTAAAATAAAGAGAAACATCAAAGACAAATGGTTGTGTGGCGTTTCCTTGTGCAGTGGCAGATTGGGAACTCATTATGGTTCGGCTGTTTTGAAGGTAAGTGTTTGCGTCAGGAGCTGAGATTCAACAAAAGTGGAATTTGTTACCTGATCAGGAGAATGAAACAGAAATGCCAAAGAACAAACAGAATCAACTGCGGATAAAATTTCCAAAATCAAGTATTGGCTTTAAATTTGGACTGGCCGGAGCGTCTTCCATTCATTGTACATTATCGCTCCTCTGTATATGAAATGGTATCACAGGCTTGAGAAAAAGAAACGGGCGATAACGGATCAGCTGCCTCTTTTAAAACGAGCGATATCGGATGGGCGGCCGGTTATTAAAACGGGCGATATCGGATGGGCGGCCGGTTATTAAAACGGGCGATCACGGATTAGCTGCCGGTATTAAAGCGGGCGATATCGGATGGGCGGCCGGTTATTAAAACGGGCGATATCGGATCGACCGCCAGTTTTACACCTCGCTCCATTTTCTATCTACTTACGTCAAAGAAATTAAAACCAGACGGGGTGTCTCATCGGGGCGGATCCGATATCATCCGTTTTACTCCATCACCACAAGTTAAAATTAGCCGCAGTCCATCCTTAAATTTATTTTCTCGGCTAATCTATGCCCTTTGATATTTTACATGAAACATTAATCTTCTATTCAGTTATTTGAGCGGAAGATTCATTGATACTGTGATCTTCGTTAATGATTGACGAGGAGAACTTTTATACTCACTGCAGAAGAATCTATTTTGTAACAAGGGCACTTGCCACCTGTGTCACTGATGAGGAATCTGTGTTGTAACAAGGACACTGCCACCTGTGTCACAGAAGTAAATTCAGGAGAAACATTTTGGGGGCAATTTTAAATTTGGGCAGTGGTTAAAATGAGGTCATATCGATGTAATCGCGTCATTTTCATTGCCTCTAAAGCCAATGGGAGGGTTAATAAGGCGGAAAGTTCAATGACGCTCATTTTGCACCATCGCCCAAAGTTAAAATTAGACCCTTTCAGTGATGGTGAGCCATCATTAATGCTTGTATCACCCAGAGGATTTTCCTCTTCAGCTCCCGGACACAAGAGCTTGGTGGAATGTAAGCATTTCCTGCAAGCTTGCACAAGAAGTGAGAGTGAGTTAAATCCACATTCCAGCAAACTGCCGTGTCGGTACATTTTATAACCCGCACTTCCCAACGCACTTTTTGCAACTATCTAATCATTCTGCTTTTTAATTGGTGACACCGTTCTGATTCAGAATTTTCTATTCCAAGATCAAAATGTTGCTTTTGAGGACTGGGTATCCAGAATCGGAGGGTATTGGCTGTTTACCAACAGCATTGGCGATTCATTACTTCAAACAAATAATTGTTAACTTGATGGAAATGGAAGGCACACATCATTTACCTGTTTCAGTTATTTCAACAGCGTTGCTTGGCTGTGATTGCACCTCTCTTCCTGAAATAGTTTCCATATCCCGGCAAGTGTACGATCCTCTGTCTCCATCTGTGATGTGATCGATGCGGAGCCAATGAAATCTCTGATCCTGATGTGTACGGATCAATAACTGGCCGTTTCTGTAGAAGGTGAACGGGCCACCGCTATAATCCCCGAGACTGGTACATGTTAGAGTGACCGGCTCTCCTCTTATGTACACGCCGGAATGTTGGTCCAATGCAATTCTTGGAGTCACCGGAGGATCTGAAACAAAGCTTTTTACTTTCAATACACTTTAATAGAATTACAGACATTATGAAGATGAATATTAATCCCTATTATTTCTTTTCTGGCACGCTACGGATACATACAATACATGCTAATCCCCTGCGATGGGCAGTGTGACTGACAACCGTCCGGTTCTGGCTTTCTGTCTGTTCAAACATTGGGGTGGTTTTCTTTGTAACAGGGGAGATTTCAGGGTAAGGAACGTTGGAATATAGGAACAGGGGTGTGTGATTCAGCCCTCCGTGTCTACACTGGTACCACGACGGTTCATGCCTTTGTTACCTCCAGACTTGACCATTCCAATGATTTCTCGGCCGGCCTCCCACTTTCCAACCTCCATAAACTTGAGCTCATCCAAAACTCTGCTGCCCGTATCCTCCTAACTCGCACCAAGACACGTTCACCCATAACCTCCTATACTCACTGACCTGCATTGACTCCCAGTTCAGCAACGCTTCCAATTTAAAATTGTCTTCCTTGTGATCAAATTTCTCCATGGCTTTGCTCCTCCCTGTCTCTGTAACCTCCTCCAGCCCTACAACCTTCCGCTAAATCTGCATTACTCCAATTCTGGCCTCTTGTGCATTCCTGTTATCTTTCTGCCCACCATTGGCGGCCGTGCCACAACCTGTCGAGGCCCTGAGCTGTGACATTTCCTCAATAAGCCACTCCACCTCTCAACCTCTCTCCCGCTTTTAAGGTGCACTTTAAAACCTACCTATTTGACCAAGGGCCTGATCACCTTTTTATTTATTCGTTCCCGGGATGTGGGCGTCGCTGGCGAGGCCCGCATTTATTGCCCATCCCTAATTGCCCTTGAGAAGGTGGTGGTGAGCAGCCTTCTTAAACCGCTGCAGTCCGTGTGGTGAAGGTTCTCCCACAGGCCTGTTAGGAAGGGAGTTCCACGATTTTGACCCAGCGACGATGAAGGAACGGCGATATATTTCCAAGTCGGGATGGTGTGTGACTTGGAGGGGAACGTGCAGGTGGTGTTGTTCCCAAGTGCCTGCTGCTCTTGTCCTTCTGGGTGTAGAGCTCGCGGGTTTGGGAGGTGCTGGCGAAGAAGCCTTGGCGAGTTGCTGCAGTGCATCCTGTGGATGGTACACAATGCAGCCACAGTGAGTCGGTGGTGAAGGGAGTGAATGTTTAGGGTGGTGGATGGGGTGCCAGTCAAGCGGGCTGCTTTGTCCTGGATGGAGTCGAGCTCCTTGAGTGTTGTTGGAGCTGCACTCATCCAGGCAAGTGGAGACTACGCCATCATACTCCTGACTTGTGCCTTGTAGATGGTGGAAAGTCATTGGGGAGTCAGAAGGTGAGTCACTCGTCACACAATGCACAGCCTCTGACCTGCTCTTGTAGCTACACTACTAATTTGGCTGGTCCAGTTTAGTTTCTGGTCAATGGTGACCCCCAGAATGTTGTTGGTGCGGGATTCGGCGATGGTAATGCCGTTGAATGTCAAGTGGATTTGGTTAGACTCTCTCTTGTTGGAGATGTTCATTGCCTGGCACTTATCTGGCGCGAATGTTACTTGCCACTTATGATCCCAAGCCTGGATGTTGTCCAGGTCTTGCTGCATGCGGGCTCCTACTGCTTCATTATTTGAGGGGTTGCGAATGTCCGAATATCCACTAAGATAGATTTGTGTCATCTGTTGTCTGATAATCGCTCCAGTGAAGCGGCTTGGGTCGCTTTGCTACTTTAAAGGCGCTATGTCAATGCAAGTTGTTGTTCGTGGGTAGATGGTGGAATGTACATGCAGGTGGGAGGCTTCATTAAGGATCAAAGCATCGCCATTGTGTGCCAAGTCTCAGTAAAATCCATTAGGTCAACTTAATCCGGCAATATTCCAAACCGATGGTAAGGGTCTTGTTATTGAGTGGTCCGTCCTTCTGGAAGGAAATGAGGAGCCGATGGCCCGGTGGGGGGGGGGGGGGGGCGGGGAGGGGGGGATCGTGGGGGCAGGGGGACGGGATGCGATTTGATTGGGGCGGGAAGGAGGCTGGTGAGATTAGGCGTCAGCAGTCCCACTGGATGGGAAGTTCAGCCACAGAGGGGATGGGGCTGTTCCTGTTGCTGCTCATAAGGGCCTTTGATGGGCCCTTTGGAGAATACAAAGAGAGGTATAAAGGCCGGCTGCGGGGTTGTTCAGTGTATTAAAGCCTGGGACCATAGAAGACGAGTGCGAAGGCCGAGGCATAGTGATGCTTTGGGTTAATCGCGAGGAGCGGGAAATACTCAAGAAGGAAATACAGACCACACGATGGAAAGAGTTCTGGGGTTAATGATAGATTGATGCTTCAACTCAACCAACCAATGTCTGACTTGTGCCAAATGATGGGATTTTTGTTGCAAACAAAGCGAAATATAGAGTAGATCTGAAGAAGTAATGTTAACATTCTATAGAGCTTTGGTCCGGGTCCACCTGGAGTGGGGTGCGGTTTTGTAACTTACACCAGAGAAAAGTTATGGGGGAACGGTCAGAAAACAAGGACATTATCCCACGATGCCTTCGGAATGACAGCTGCTGAGATGCCGACCGACATTACCGCTACCAATATCACAGCACGATTGGTTACAACAATCAACGGACTCAGTAATTTCTCAGTATCGAACATGAGCTGTCCAATTTTATCACGTCAGAGGAAAAACGTCGACACTAACCGTGAGAATAGCTCCGCCAAGCCCCATAAATCACTAAAAGGAGAAAATATGAATCAGTTATATGAACAGTAACGCCTTTAGATTATGCAGATTGACTTTCGTGCATTGGTTTATGCGGATGTCTCAGTACAATTGAGTTGGTGGTATTCTGGACCGTTTTTGTTCATCTCCCGCTCCAGGAGTTGAACTGATGATGTAGGCAGACACTAAATGCAGTCCTGAAGGAGTGTCACGTTGCCGGAGGTCCCGCTTTCCCAATTAAACATTTACCAAAGGCCCCGTCGGGCTGTTGATGTGGAAAGTAGGTATCCCGTAAGAACAAAAGAAGTCGGAGCAGGAGCAGGCCATACGGCCCCTCGAGCCTGCTCCGCCATTCAGTAAGATCATGGCTCATCTTTGATCTCAATTCCACTTTCCCACCCGATCTCCATATCCCTTGATTCGCCAAGAATCCAAAAATCTATCGATCACAGCCTTGAACATATTCAACGACTGATCATCCACAGCTCTCTGGGGTAGAGAATTCAAAAGATTCACAACCCTCTGAGTGAAGAAATTTCTCATCTCAGCCCTAAATGGCCGATACCTTATCGAAAAACTATGTCCCCAGTTCTGGACTCTCCAGCCAGGGAAAACAGCCTAGAAATATAGAAACATAGAAAATAGGAGCAGGAGTAGCCTCTCAGCATCGACCCTGTCAAGCCCTCTCAGAATCCTATATGTTTCAATGAGATCACCTCTCATTTTTCTAAACTCCAGAGAGAAAAGGCCCATTTTACTCAATCTCTCCTCATAGGACAGCCCTCTAATCCCTGGAATCAATCTAGTGAACCTTTGATACACCGCCTCTATGGGTGCCAAAACTGTACACAGTACTCCAGGTGCGGTCTCACCAAAGCCCGCACAATTGTAGCAAGACTTCCTTACTCTTGTACTACTACCCCATACAATAAAAGCTAATGTACCATTTGACTTTCTAATTGCTTGCTGGACCTGTACGTTACCTTTGTGTTTTGTGAACAAGGACTTCCAAATCCCTCTGAATACTACATTTAATAGATTCTTACTATTTAAAAATATTCTGTTTTTTTATTCTTCAAACCAAAGTGATTAGCCTCACATTTCCCCACATTATACTCCATTTACTAACTTCTTGCTCACTCATTTAAACCGTCTATATCCCTTTTGCAGACTCTTTGTGTCCTCCTCACAGCTTAATTTCACGTCTACATTTGTATCATCAGCAAATTTGGATACATTACACTCGGTCCCTTCATCTAAGTCATTAATATAGATTTTTAATAACTGAGGCCCCAGCACTGATTCTTGCGGGACCCCACCAGCATCAACCTGAAAATGACCCGCTTATTCCTGCTCTCTGTTTTCTGTCCTTTGTCCAATTCTCTACCCATGCTAATGCCCAACCCCACAAGCCCTTATCTTGTGTAAAACCTTTCGTGTGGCACCTTATCGAATGATTTTTGGAAATCCAAATATACTACATACACCGGTTCCCCTTTCGCTATCCTGCTCGGCACATCCTCAAAAAAACTCCAATAGATTTGTGAAACACGATTTCCCTTTCACGAAACCATGTTGATTTTGCATAATTATATTATGATTTTCTAAGTGCCCTGTTACCACATCCTTAATATTGTATCCCAGCATTACCTCGACGACTCAGGTTAACTGGCCTGCAGTTCCCTGTTTTTATCTCTCCCTCCCTTCTTGAAGAGCGGGGTTAAATTTGCTACCTTCCAATCCACTGGGACCGTTCCAGGATTTAAGGAATTTTGGAAGATCACAACCAATGCATCCACTGTCTCTGCAGCCAACTCTTTTAGAACGCTAGGATGCAGGCCATCAGGTCCAGGAGATTTGTCGGCTTTTAGTCCAATTAATTTCTCCTGTACTTTTTTCTTTACTAATCTTAATTACTTTAACTTCCTCACTCTCATTAGACCCTTGGTTCCCCCATATTTCTGGTATGTTTTTGTGTCGTCTGCTGTGAAGACAGATACAAAATATCTGTTTAACGTCTCTGACGTTTCCTTATTCCCCATTATAATGTCTGCTGTCTCAGCCTCTAAGGGACCCATCTTTACTTTCGCTACTCTCTTCCTTTGTACATACTTGTAGAATATCTCACAATCTGTTTATATATTTCATGCTAGTTTACTCTCACATTCTATGTTCTACCTCTTTATCAATTTTTTTGCTCATCCTTTGCTAGTTTCTAAAACCCTTCCAATCCTCAGGCTTACTGCTCTTCATGGTAACACTATAAGCCTCTTCTTTTAATCTAATATTTTCCTTAACTTTTTTTTGTTTGCCACGGGTGGATCACTTTTCCCGTGAGTTTTAATTTCTCCATGGAATGTATATTTATTGAAAATTATGAAATATTTCTTTCAATGTTCGCCATTGCTTATGTATTGTCATCTATTTTAATCGAATTTCCCAGTCTACCTTAGCCAACTCGACCCTCATTACTATATAATTGGCTTTGCTAGTTTAAGACTCTCGATTTCATCTTAAGTACGTCGCTCTCGAACTCATTGTGAAATTGTATCATATGATCACTCTTCCTCAGAGGATCCGTTACTATGAGACAAGACGAGACCTTAAATAGCCTTTTCCCTGCTTGGTTCCACAACATATTGTTCTCGGAAACTGTCTGGAATGCATTCCATGAACTCATCTTCCAAACTACCTTTGCCAATTTGTTTCCCCCAGTCTATATGAAGATTAAAATCTCCACGATTATTGCATTAGCTTTATTACAAGCCCCTATTATTTCTTGATCAATACTCTGTCCAACAGTATAACAACTGTTATGGAGCCGAAACTACTGTCACCAGCGTTTTTTGCCCCTTGTCATTTCTTATCTGCACCCATACTATATCATTTCTCCATCCATTTTCAACTGGAAGTAGATAAGAATTGTTTCATTAATGTAGGGGGAACTCACGCCCTGTTGCGCGATAGTTCTGCCACACTTCGAAAGACGTTTTCAGTTTTCATGGAACTGAGTATCTGGAGGAGCGTCTAACAGGCGACCGAGGCAATCCCGCTTATTTTGCGACCCCACCTATATCCAGTGTCGCCCTAAAAATGTCGTCGATAGAACTGCGGTGATATTAGTCTTTATCAAAACGGTCTCATAGCAAACTACAGTCGCTTTTACACCTCGCCCAATTTTCATTTTCGCACAGGATACATTCCGGCACCGTGCTGCTAATTTAACATTGCGTTATAGAGACGTTAGTACAAAATATGCGAAACCTCAAACCTCATTAACTTCACTCTCGCATGATCAGAAAAAAAAACCTGAGTGTTTTATTTCCATTTCTCCAATCTTTCCCCTTTCTTTTATGAAGGAGGCGATTCACCCTGTAACATGGTTCTAAGGGCAGCGCCTATCGGTTTTACCCACCGCATGTTGGACACTATTCATGTCTGCGCTCAGACGCTGCTTGTCCTCGAACAGTTTGACTCCAGAAGGTGTGAACACGGAACCTAATGGCGTCCTCAGCGGACATCCACGAATCAACACTTTACAACGGGGCCAGGAGGTAACCATCATCAAAGGCCACTCTCTCTGCTTCTCTCTCCGCCCGAAATCGTCCAACTTTCCCGAAAAATAGTCCCAGTTGTACAGCCTCAACGTTACCCACTGACAATGCATCACAAACAAGTAACCGATCCCATAGCTTTCCAATATAATCGGCTCCACATGAAACTATGAGTTGCTTTAACCCACTGAGCTCCAGGAGATCGGACACCGCCAGGCTCAGTCCCACTCTCCCGCTTACATTTGACCACTCAGCTGCATCACAGTCCGTGAATCCTGTACTTTTGGTATAAAATTGTTTCACGACTCACCAAACAGCAATAAAAAGGCTGCTCTATCCATTTTCTATGAAGAGCTACTTTGAGGCTTGTGAACTAGAAGGAACAGCGACTGAGTCACTTGCTCCGACTCGCAGGAGGAGGAACCCGGAAGTATTTACCGAATGAGAATGGAAACAGAGGCTGGGAGGAAGTGAGGTGTTCCCACAATTAAAGCAACAACACTGAGATTTGTACAACACAGAATAAATTATGAATTGCAACGTTACAAGTTCCAAAATGGTAAACTTTGAATATTATACGGTGATCACAGGACGAAGGGGCTCGAATGGACTGTGTAACCATGTCAACAGCCTAAATAATTTGCGTTTGGTTCGAAATTCCGCCTTCGTCATTGCCAGGAACTCCATTGCTGGGAAAGGATGATTTCCCACTTCAGGCACTCAGTGTCATCATCAAGCACTCAAACGTCATGAGCAGCAAAGCAAAATGCGAAAAGTGCCAAGCAGAAAACTAGGAAGAGCGCCCCCTATTGAAATTCCATTTCCCAAAACAGCCGTCCTGTGCGCTCTCAGTGAGATGCTGTTCGCGCCGAGTTCGTTGTCAGATTTATGTTCTATTCCATTAAGAAGTAAATTTTAACATTCATAACCTGGTAACAATTCAGTTACATGAAAGTCTGGTATAATGCATGTATCCGGGTATGTTTAATTCAGCTCTGATATTTAGTTGGTTTACAGTTGGTAACAATTATTTGGATTCCAACCTCTTTTATTCGGTTTTATTTGCACGAGTTAATCAACTAATTATTAGTGATTGTCTCATATTCAATGTCCTCCTCATTTTCAGTATTATTGATCCTTCCACACGTGTTAAAGCGGGTAGCGTGATGGATAACTCACGCTGAATACAACCACTGCAGGGTATTTCCTCCAAATTAGTTTTATTTTAATTCTTGTTTGCAAAATAACGACATGCACGTTAACGCACCCAAACCTCTGTGGTCCGTATTCTAACCCATCATCACCTCTGTCTTTCTTGACCTACAGTTTCTCCCGGTCCACCAACGCTTCGATTTTGAAATGCTCTTCCTCATGTTCCAAATCCCTCCATGGCCAAGCCCTCCCTCACCCTGTAATCTCCTCCAACACCACAAATCCCTCCATGGCCAAGCCCTCCCTCACCCTGTAATCTCCTCCAGCAGCACAAACGTCCAATAATTCTCCCCTTTTGTGTATCTCCTTCTCCCTTCGACCCACCATTGGCAGCCGTGTCTTTAGCGATCTCGGTCCTAAGCTCTGGAATTCCATTGGGAAACATCTCCGTGTCTCCACCGCTCTTTGCTCCTTTAAGACTTTCCCTAAAAACTACCTCTTTGACCAAGTTTTTAGTCACCCGTCCTAATATCTCCTACAATTGCTCTGCGCCAATGTTTATCTAATTACGCACCTGTGACGTGTCTTGGGACGTTTTCCTCCGTTCAAGGTGATACATAAATACAAGTTGTTGTTGTTTCCCATTCCAATATAAAAAGCTGGAGCAGAATTTTGCATTTCAGACACGAGTTAGGTTCTGGAACGAAAGACTGTGACGGGCAGATCCAACGTCATTCCTCTGTAATGCTGAATGTTCTGTCGATGTTGCAGTTTTGGTAGACAGTCATGATTCGGTTGATTCTACCACATTCCTTCAACTAACTTGGTTCAACCATCAACATAATTTGCACAACCGCCACCCGTCTACATAAGCTGTAATCTATTTCAATAAGCGTCTTCACAAATGGGGAATATTTGTATTGAGTCATAAGATGAAATCTGTCAATGGAAAATGAAGAGCAGTATGTTTCAACTGATGATTAGGAGTGGCATCGGTCAGTTACTTTCAAGGCTGAGGCTTTCTGTGTAGTTTGATTTAGCGATGCATCCAATCGCTATCTTATCGCCAAAATAGTTGAACAATTGTAACAACTATTAACACGTATTCACTGCAGATGAATAGGGCTCATATTCTCAACACTCACAAATAACACGCATTGCATTCTTCGTGAATTTAGTGCAGGTTTATTTCTCAAACCTTTACAGAGTGTCTTTTCAGTTGATACACCCAGTGAGCTGTTTAGAATATGTCTAGAAAATTGTATTTGTTTATCTCTGCAATTGACCTTGAGAGCAGATGTGTTGTGTTGGAGCTCCTTTTCCCCACGTTTGTTATAAAACAATGAGACTCGCTCAGCCACATTTATAATTAACTCTTGCCAATGTCATTATTGATTATCTCTGCTCAAGGGTACCCTGGAGCCACTCCCACATTCCTCGACTCTCTCGACTGAGCTGTAATTTAGCTTCGATTTCTTCAACAAAGGACATCTGTTTATCGAGATTTCCTTATTATCTCGAGAAGCTTTAATTTTCACACAAAAGAACACCTGCTTCTCATCCAAATGAATTTAACCTAATTCGAACGCTGCACAACCAGAAGCGTCTCCTGAATGCGGCGATAAGCTCACACATCCATGGCCGAATTAAAGAGCGTGGAATTCAGAACATTTGAAACAACTGTGAACCAACTCGGTGTCAGATTGAACAAACCCATGGTACGTTCATTATACCGGACTTCCGGGTAACTAAAGTGCTACCGGTTTTGCATGATCCAGTTTTTTTTTTAAATCGGCGGGGACAGAGAACTGACAACAGCATCTCATTGAAAGAGCCCAGTGAATGGCAGTCTTGGGAAATAGATTTTGGGTTGAGGAACATTACTGTTGCATTTTGCTGTGCGGGGCCTGATGTTTGGGCGCTGGCAGGAGAGCCTGAAGTGGGAAAAGGTCCTTTCATAGCACTAGAGTTCCTGACCATGACAAGAGTTACATTTTTAATCAAGCATAAATGATTTACGGTGTTGACGTGGGTCCATTCGAGCTCCGTTCAGGCTGTGATCACGGTAGAATATTCAAAGGTTGTCCTGATAGACACTTGCAACTTTCCAATCCATATGATGTTCCAGGTTGTACAAAACTCAGAGCTGTTGCTTTAATTGTGGCGACCAACTCACTTTCTCGCAGCCTCTCTGCTTTAAACACTTCCAGGATCCCTCTGCTGCGAGGTGGATCAAGTGATTCAGTCGCCATTCCTTACAGTTCTCAATCTCAAGGTAGTTCCTGTTGGAAAATGGATCAAGTCGCTGTTTTCCTTCTGTTTAGTAAGTTGTTAAATAATTTTATGAGAAAATTATTGGATTCCCGGTCTGTGATGCAACTGAGTAGGCAAATGGAAGCGGGAGGGTGGGACTGAGCCCGGCGGTGTCCAATCCCCCGAAGCTCAGTGAATAAAAGCAACTCGTGGTTTGTTGTGGAGCCCTATCGATTGGAAAGCTATAGGAGCAGTCATTTCCTTGTCCTGAATTCTCAATGGGTAAAGTTGAGGGAGTGCAACCGGTATTAATTTTCAGGAAAGGTGAGCGATTCAGGCAGAGAGAGAGTGCCTGCTGCTGATCGTTACCTCGTGGCCCCGTTGTAAAGTGTTGATTGGTGGATGTCCGCTGAGGACACGATCAGGGTCCGTGCTCACACCTTCTGCATCAAACTGTTCGCGGGCAAACAGCGTCTGAGCTCAGTGATGCGTCTCCTTCACAAATTAATGGGACAATGTAGAGATGGCAATAATACAGCAAAGTTTTGTTGATAATGCACGACTTAAGCTAAAGATGGTTGAGGTTTCGCATATTTTGTACATTCGGTTCTTTAAGGCAACGTTAAATTTACAGCACGTGGTCGGAATGTATCCTGTGGGCAAAAAAAAAATGGGGAGCGATGTAAAATGGGCTGCGATTCGCAATGAGTGTTCCTGCCGAAGTCTAATTTTAACCCAGTTCTATCGAAGATATTCTGGGGGTGAGCTTGGACATGGGCGAGACGCAAAACAGGAGCGTGCGCTGGAGTGATTTCTTCGTACATTAATGAGATAACTCAGAATTCCAATGGGATTCCTGGGGTGTTAAATTGGTTAACCACCGAATCCGGGCGCGGGTATGGCAGTGCGCGATTATACAATGGCCGGTGGTACCGACGCAGCCAGCACGTTAGATTGGTGCTGCAAGATCATTTACCTGTTTGATGCGCAGCGGGCAGCCCCGGCTGAGTTCGTCTCTACATTTTCTCCCTTTGCTGCGCTTTTGACAAGCAAGGGCCGGGTCAATCTCGGGTGAGATGCTGGCACTTCTTAAAGGCAGCCTGCACCTCTTATTTGAAAACAAAAAGGTACGGGTCCGCATGGGTTCTGAACCCGGATCAGACGTTGCACACGTAAAACACAAGTGCAGATCTCGTCCCTATATTTATAAACTGTTGATTTAGGTTAAAACATTGAATAGAGGTTGCGCACTACTAAATCCCACATCCTCCAATCAGCACACCAGACCTCACCAATCTGCCGATATGAGATTGTACCGGGCCTGCGAGAGTGCGTGCACCGAGGTTCTCTGCTGATGCACTACAGGCCTTGGTGCAAGAGGTGACCAGAAGGAAGGGCATCCTATATCCGTAGGGGAGCAAGAGGACCTCCAGACATAGATCAAGAGGCAGGGGGAGGCAGTAGCGGACGAGGTCATGCCAGGAGCATAGCACCACAAACATGGTTGCAGTGCAGGAAGAAGTTCAATGCTTTGACACGAGTGATCAAGGTGAGTGAGGTCAAATGTCAAGTGGCGTCTCCTACCAACTGCACCACAAGCCGTATCCACTGCTCCACACACTACAATCCTCATCACCCACATCCCAACAAACTCTTCCAATCAATACTCAACTGTTCCAATTAAATGCTTCATCTCACCCTCGCACATTACAACTGTTGCAAGCCGCACACCCACAACTCACAGGTCATAGATAGTGGCAGCTATTCAACCATGACAGGTTCTGCACGCAAGAGCAGGACACTCACCGACACACGCCCGATTTCCTGCAGGAGAAAGTGACGCATCACAGGAGATAGCGAGTGGCAGTGGCATTTATTCCCTCCAGCCTGTTCCGCTATTCAATAAGATCATGACTGATCTGTGACCTAACTCCATAAACCTGCCTTAGCCCCATATCCCTTAATACCCTTGGTTAACTAAAATCTATCAATCTCAGGTTTAAAATTCACAATTGAGCTAGCATCAACTGCCGTTGGCAGAAGAGAGTTCCAAGCTGCTACCACCCTTTGCGTGTAGAAGAGTTTCGTAACTTCACTCCTGAAAGTCCTGGCTCTAATTATTGGGATATCTCCCCTGATCCGAGACTCCCCCAACAGTGGAAATAGTTTTTTTCTAGCTACCCTATCAGTTCCCCTTAACATTTTGAAAACTTCGACCAAATCATCCCTTAATCGTCTAATTTCCAATGAATCCAGCCCTAGTCTGTGTAATCTATCCTTGTAATTTAACCCTTGGAGTCCAGGTATCATTCTAGTAAATCTGTGCTGCCCTCCCTCCAACGCCAATATATCATTCCGACTGTGCAATACCCAAACCTGAAGACGGTTTTCCATGTGTGGTCTAACAAATGCATTGTATAGCTGTAGCATCACATCTACCACCTTGTATTCTCGTCTTGTAGATGCAAAGGCCAGCATTCCATTAAACGTTTTGATTATCTGCTGTACCTGTCCATGACATTTTAATAAACGAGGTACATTGACCCCTCAGTTTCTTTGGACCATCACTGTTTCGAGAATTTCACCATTTAGAAAGTATTCTGATCTATCCTTTTTGGGTCCAAAGTGGATGACCTCACACTTGGCTACATTGAAATCCATCCTGTCTGTAACTCACTCCCAGGTGTCCGTTATTCTACATATAAACGACCCGAACCCCATGATTAGATTCCAGTCTGTAATTCACTCGTGGGTATCCGTTATTTTATATATAAACCACCCGAACCCCATGATTAGATTCCAGTCTGTAACTCACTCCTGCGTATCCGTTATTCTATATAAAAAACACCCGAACCCCTTGATTAGATTCCAGTCTGTCACTAACTCGTGGGTATCCGTTATTTTATATATAAACCACCCGAACCCCTTGATTAGATTCCAGTCTGTAACTCACTCCTGGGTCTCCGTTATTTTATACATGAACCACCGGAACCCCTTTATTAAATTCCTGTCTGAACTCATTCCTGGGTATACGTTGTTCCACATATAAACAACGGGAACCCCAGGATGAGATTCCAGTCGATATCGTACTCCTTGGTATCCGTTATTCTACATAAAAACCACCCGAAACCCTCGATTAGATTCCAGCATTTCTCTGCGAGAAGAGTTTACACTTAAACACTTTCATGATGATTAGAAATTAATGATTCCGTGTCAGTGATACTCACCACCAAAGAATAAAGTAATTCTCTATTATTCTATCACTGATCCTCACAAACAGAGGATACAGTAATTCTCTATTACTGTATCACTAATCTTCACAGCTAGAGGATACAGTAATTCTCTATTACTGTATCATTAATCCTCACAGCCAGAGGATAAAGTAACACTCGATTACTCTTTCATTGATCTTTAAAACCAGAGGATGCAGTAATTCTCTATTACTCCATCACTGAACCTCACAAACAGAGGATGCAGTAATTCTCTATTTCTCTATCACTAATCCTCACAACCAAAGGATACAGTAATACTCGATTACTCTTTCATTGATCTTCACAATCAGTGGATACAGCAATTCTCTATTACTCTGTCACTGATTCTCACAACCAGGTGATATAGTATTTCTCTATTACATAAGAACATAAGAAGTAGGTGCAGGAGTATGCCAACCGGCCCCTCGAGCCTTTTCCGTCATTCAAAAAGAACATGGCTGATCTTCTACCTCAATGCCATTTTCCTGCACCATCCCCATATCACTTGATGCTTTTAAAATCTAGAAATCTAACAATCTCTGTTTTGAATGTACTAAATGACTGAGCCACCACAGCCCTCTGGAGCAGAGAAATCGAAAGATTCACCACCCTCTGATGAAGAAATCTCTCCTCATCTCAGTCCTAAATGGCCTACCCTTTATTCTGAGACTGTGACCCCTGGTTCTAGACTCCCCAGCCAGGGGAAACATTCTCCCTGCATCTACCCTGTCGAGCCCTGGAATAATGTTTGTAAGTTTCAATGAGATCACCACTCATTCTTCTAAACTCTTTTGAATAGAGGCTTCGTCTAATCAAGCTCTCCTTATACGACAATCCCGCCATCCCAGGAATCAGTCTGGTGAACCTTCGTTGCACTCTCTCCATGGCAAGTATATGCATTCTTAGGTAAGTAGACGAAAATTGTACACAATATTCCTGGTGCGGTCTCACCAAGGCCCAATATAATTGCAGGAAGACATCTTTACCCCTGTACTCAAATTCTTTTATAATAAAGGCCAACATACCATTTCCCTTTGTAATTGCTTGCTTCACCTGCATGTTCGCTTTCAGTGACTCATGCACAAGGACACCAAAGTTCCTTTGAACATAAACATTTGCCAAACTCACAATATGTAAAAAATGCTCTACATTTCTGTTCTTCCTACCAAAGTGGATAACTTCACATTTTTCCACGTGATATTCCATCTGCCATGTTCTTCCCACTCACTTAGCCTGTCTATATCCCCTTCAAGCCTCTTTGCATCCGCCTCACAACTCCCATTCCCACCGAGTTTTGCATCATCAGCAAACTTGGAAATCATACATTTGGTCCCCTCATCCAAATCATTGATACAGATTGTGAATAGCTGGAGCCCAAGCACCGATCCCTGCAGTAACCCACTAGTCACAGCCTGCCTACCTGAAAAATACCTCTTTATTCCTACACTCTGTTCTCTGTCTTTTAACAAATTCTCAATCCACGCCAGTATAATACCCCCAATTCAATGTGCTCTAACTTTGTTCACCATCCTCCTGTGTGGGATTTTATTGAAAGCCCTCTGAAAATCCAAATACAGCACATCCACTAGTTCCCCCTTATCTATTCTAATATTTACATCCTCAAAGAACTCCAATAGTTTTGTCAATCATGATTTCCCTTTCATAAATCCATGATAACTCTGCCAAATCATATTATTATTTTCAAAGTGCCCGGTTATTACATCCTTTATCATAGCTTCCAGCATTTCCCTAATACTGATGTCAGGCTAATAGGTCTGTAGTTCCCTGCTTTCTCTTTCCATCCTTTCTTAAATAGTGCGGTTAAATTGCTACCCTGCAATCTGCAGGAACCGTTCCAGAATCGATAGAATTTTGGAAGGTGACAACCAATGCATTCATTATTTCTATAGCCACCTCTTTCAAAGTCCTGGGATGCAGATCATCAGGTCCTTGGGATTTATTAACTTTCTGTCCCATTAATTTCTCCAGTATTTTTTTTTACTAATACTAATTTATTTCAGTTCCTCTGTCCAGCCAGACCCTTGGTTCTCCAGTATTTCTGATAGGTTTTTTTGTGTCACCTTCCGTGAAGACAGGTGCAAAATATTTGTTTAATTTCTTTGCCATTTCCTTCTTCCCCATTATAAATTATCCCGTCTCTGTCTGTAAGGGAACCAGATTTGCCTTCTCCAGTCTTTTGTTTTTTACATTCCTATAGATGCTTTTACAGTCCGTTTTTATGTTTCTCGCTAGTTTACTCTCATATTCTATTTTCACTTTCTTTATCCATTTCTTAGTCCTCCTTTGCTAAATTCCAAAATGTTCCCAATCCTCAGGCTTACTGCTTTTTCTGGCAAATTGGTGTGCCTCTTTCTTTGATTTAATACTATCGTTAATTTCCCTTGTTAGCCACAGTTAATCACTTTTCCTGTTGGGTTTTATGTGCCTTAAAGGAATATATAATTGATTTTTTTTATTCGTTCGTGGGATGTGGACGTCGCTGGCAAGTCCAGCAATTATTGTCCATCCATAATTGTCCTTGAGAAGGTGGTGGTGAGCCGCCTTCTTAAACCGCTGCAGTCCGTGTGGTGAGGGTTCTGCCACAGTGCTGTTCGGTAGGGAATTTCACGAATTTCACAAAGTGACGATGAAGGAACCCCGATATATTTCTCAGTCTGCATGGTGTGTGACTTGGAGGGGAACGTGCAGGTGATGTTATTCCCATGTGCCTGCTCCCCTTGTCCTTCTAGGTGGTAGAGGTCGCGGGTTTGGGAGGTGCTCTTGAAGACTCCTTGGCGATCTGTTGCATTGCATCCTGTGGATGGTCCACACTGCAGCCACGGTACGCCGGTGGTGAAGGGAGTGAATGTTTATGGTGGTGGATGGGGTGCCAATCAAGCGGGCTGCTTTGTCCTGGATGGTGTCGAAATTCTTGAGTGTTGTTGGAGCTGCACACATCCAGGCAAGTGGAGAGTATTCCATCACCCTCCTGACTTGTGCCTCGTTGATGGTTGAAAGGCTTTGGGAGACAGGAAGTGAGTCACTCGCCGCAGAATTCCAGTCCCTGACCTGCTCTTGCAGCCATAGTATTTATGTGGCTGGTCCAGTAAAGTTTTTGGTCAATGGTGACCCCCAGGATGTTGATGCTGGGGGATTCGGCGATGTTAATGCCTTTGAATGTCAAGTCGAGGTGGTTAGAATATCACTTTTTGGAGATGGTCATTGCCTGGCACTTGTCTGGCGCGAATGTTACTTGCCACTTATGAGCCCAAGCCTGGATGTTGTACAGATCTTGCTGCATGCGGGCACCGACTGCTTCATTATCTGAGGGGTTGCGAATGGAACTAAAAACTGAACAATCATCAGCGAACAACCCCATTTCTGACATTATGATGGAGGGAAGTTTGCAAATTATGCATAAATTCATTAAATGCTAGCCATTGCATGTCTGCTGTCATACCTTTTAATGTAGTTCCCCAATCAACCACATCCAACTTGCGCCTCATAGCTTCGTAGATTCCTTTCTTTAGATTTAAGACCCTAGTTTTTAATTGAACTACATCAGTTTCAAACTTAATAGAGAATTCTATTATATTATGGTCACGTTTCCCTAAGGTCTCCTTTACAACAAGATTTTTGATTAACCCTTTCTCATTGAATAATACTAGATCTAAAATAGCCTGTTCCCGAGTTGGTTCCTCAAAATACTGATTTCGAAAACCATCTAATATACATTCCAGGAATTCGTCCTCCAAAGTATTCGTGCTAATTTGGTTTGCCTAATCTATATGTAGATTAAAGTCCCCCAGTATTACTGTAATACCCTTGTTACATGTGTTTCCAATGTCCTGCTTTATACCGTGCTCCACATTACCGCTACTTTTCGATGGCCTATAAACAACTGCCACCAATGTGATCTGACCGTTGCTGTTTCTTAGCTCCACCAAAACTGATTCTACATCTTTACCTTCTGTGCCATCAGCACTGTTGTACTGATCTCATCCTTTATTTACAGCGCTATCCCACCTCCTTTTCCTTTTTGCCTGTCGTTCCTAAATGTCGAATATCCTTGAATATTCAGCTCCCAGCATTGGTCATCCTGCAGCCACGTCTCCTTAATGGCAATTAGATCATACCCATTTCCTTCTAGTTGTGCGGTCAATTCATCTACCTTGTTGTGAATGCTGCGTGCATTCAGATAAAATGCCTTTAATTTTGCGTTTTCAACATTTTTTCCTATATTGACCTTATTTGCTGCTGGCCTTTGTTTCCGCTGCCTTCCAATTTCACTTGCTACTTTTCTGCCTTCCATTTCTAGCTTTCTTACTCTCCTTTCTGAATGTCCTCTCAGTTTCCCACCACAGAGACACCCCCCCCCCCCCCCCGCCCGCCCCACCCCCCGCCAAGTTAGTTTAAATCATCCCCAACCGCACTAACAAACCTTCCACATTACTCTATCAAACTTCATGATTTAAAATTTTAGTCTCCTCTGCTGTATATCCGTGGATATAATCGAGTAACAAATCCGTCCACAGACAGTTTCCCTTGTATGGCCTCATTTGAGAGAATCTACGTTGTGCTCTCTATGGGTTTAATGTTGTTTCTACTCTGGGGTGTTCAATCTGCTCATTATTTTTTTGAAGGGGTAACCAAGAAGATAGATGAGGGCTGTGCAGTCGACGTGGCCTACATGGACTTCAGCAAAGCATTTGACAAGGTACCGCATGGTAGGTTGTTACATAAGGTTAAATCTCATGGGATCCAAGGTGAGGTAGCCAATTGGATACAAAATTGTCTTGACGACAGAAGACAGAGGGTGGTTGTAGAGGGTTGTTTTTCAAACTGGATGCCTGTGTCCAGCGGTGTGCCTCAGGGATCGGTGCTGGGTCCGCTGTGATTAGTTATTTATATTAATGATTTGGATGAGAATTTAGGAGGCATGGTTAGTAAGTTTGCAGATGACACCAAGATTGGTGGCATTGTGGACAGTGAAGAAGGTTATCTAGGATTGCAACGGGATCTTGATCAATTGGGCCAGTGGGCCGATGAATGGCAGATGGAGTTTAATTTAGATAAATGTGAGGTGATGCATTTTGGTAGATCGAATCGGGCCAGGACCTACTCCGTTAATGGTAGGGCGTTGGGGAGAGTTATAGAACAAAGAGATCTAGGAGTACAGATTCATAGCTCCTTGAATGTGGAGTCACAGGTGGATAGGGTGGTGAAGAAGGCATTTGGCATGCTTGGTTTCATTGGTCAGAACATTGAATGCAGGAGTTGGGATGTCTTGTTGAAGTTGTACAGGACATTGGTGAGGCCACACTTGGAGTACTGTGTACAGTTCTGGTCACCCTATTATAGAAAGGATATTATTAAACTAGAAAGAGTGCAGAAAAGATTTACTAGGATGCTACCGGGACTTGATGGTTTGACTTACAGGGAGAGGTTAGACAGACTGGGACTTTTTTCCCTGGAGAGTAGGAGGTTAAGGGGTGATCTTATAGAAGTCTATAAAATAATGAGGGGCATAGATAAGGTCGATAGTCAAAATCTTTTCCCAAAGGTAGGGGAGTCTATAATGAGGGGGCATAGATTTAAGGTGAGAGGGGAGAGATACAAAAGGGTCCAGAGGGGCAATTCTTTCACTCAAAGGGTGGTGAGTGTCTGGAACGAGCTGCCAGAGGCAGTAGTAGAGGCGGGTACAATTTTGTCTTTTAAAAAGCATTTGGACAGTTACATGGGTAAGATGGGTACAGAGGGATATGGGCCAAGTGCAGGCAATTGGGACTAGCTTAGTGGTATAAACTGGGCGACATGGACATGTTGGGCCAAAGGGCCTGTTTCCATGTTGTAACTTCTCTGATTCTATGATTCTATGATTATACTCTGGACATACCGGGTTTAACCAAAGAGAAAATATAATGAAGCTACATCATTGTCATCAGCCCCAGAGAGCAGCAACACGGTTTGTAATCAAAGAGAAAGAAGACAAATAACGAATAAATCTTCACCCTGGTCTCTGTAGCTGGTCTCATCTTAGACAGATGGCTCACTAAAGTCGGCCTCCACTGTCCAGTTGCCCCATTTTTGGAAGCCGTGCCTTCACCCATATCCAAGCTCCAGAATGCCCTCATTTTCAATGCGATGTCCATAGATAATCGGAGTTATGTTGTTCGAAAAAACAGTCTCCACGAGTAGTTAATTTATCTTGAGAATCCCTACATGGTCAGTTTTCGGTAAAATATTAAAATGTCTACGTAGCAAAGAAGCAGAATGCAAAATGGTTAGAAAGGGTTAATTAGTTAGTAACTGAGATTGGTACAAGTGGCCTGGCCCTCCTGCTGGGCCATATGTTTGCTTAGTCAGCAGGCCTGCATTGTCTTATCAATGATAGGTCTTTGATGTGAGTCAAGGACTGGTCTGAATGTCTCCATGTTTATGGCAGATCAATATAGGTAACGAGCTTAGCCAAAGTTGGAAGACATTCCAGGTTGGGAGATAAGGAACAGAAGGAACAGGGAAGAACATTCCAAGTTGGAAGATGAGGAAGTTATCCCCTTTGATGTCTAACAGCAGCATGATCAGCACATGGACGATTTATGATTGGCCGGAAATAATGTAACCTCGCATGGCAACCTATGCCCGGCTTATGATTGGTGTTGACCCTCGTTAAGTATGTTCCAACCCTATTCATCTGTATAAAAAAGTGTGGATTTCTGTATGTTTTTGTTCTTGCTCTGCCAGCATAGAGGGACTCTATCAGGAGTCCAAATCAATGCTGCAGACTAAGAACCCTGCTATTAAAGATGTGTTGGACTTTAAAATGTATTCGACTTCAGTTATTACTGAACCAGACTGAGGGGAAAGAATCCGGATCTTCATTTGGTGTCAGAGGTGGGATCTTAACGGTCGTTCACCGAGAGTTCGCGGAGTAAGAGGCGGATTATCTCAGACACGGAGGAAGGAAATGGCGCCCCGATGTAAGTAGTCTTAATTTACTACGTCGGTTTTCCTCCAATCCGTCAGTCTGACGACGAATCGTCCAATCGCTAACACTCGTGTGCGTCCTTACAAGATTCAGGTCAGTCTGGCGAATACACAGAAATAGCAGGAAGAGGTCAGTGGTCGAATATCACTGAGGGAATAACGTGTAAGCGGTAGGTCAGTGGTTAATATCACTGAGGGTAGTCAGGGTTTAAGTTCCTGATGATTGGCTATAAACAGGAACTATTGATAAAACTTAGATGCCGAAAAAAGGCTCAGGAATTAATTTGGAAAAATAACAGAGGTACCTCAGCCAAAGAACTAATTGCTTTATGGAGACAGTACTGTAAAAAAATATGGATAGAATTAAGTGACTAGACAAATGTTTAAAAGACAGAGACCCGAAAAAGAAAGGTTCTGTTGTTTAAGTGTACTGTCCCTTTAAAAAGCCTGTCTTGATCAGTGTTTTTTTTTGTCGGTGTTGTGGGCCACGCCCCCTTCTTACTGTGTCTTACGTGTTTTCTTCCTTTGTGTAATGTATCTGTCTTGTCGTGTGTTTAATTCTGATACTGCCGAATTAAAATTGGAGTTATTGAGGTTAAGTGACCTATTAAATTCTGGTTCTTATAAAGTGTGGGCATGTTAAATTCCAGACATGGGATCTTCAAAAAATTGGCATTTTGATTGTTTATTTTGTGATTGGCTGTAGTTTAAAAAGAGGTTAAAAATTAATGGGATAGATTAAACAACTATCAGGATCATTGTGATAGGAAAAGTCGGAAAGCTGGAACAGCTCGGAGCGTTGATTATAATCACATCCACTAAAAGTATGTGAAAAAATAGTGTGCAAAAATATAGTACAAAGCAATCCACAAATGTGAGAAGTAAAAAAATCAGTCAAACCTGTGTGAAGAGAAATTTTGAAGGTGGGAACTTAATCTCAAAAGGGAGAAGGATCAAGTTACTCCTACCACAAGAGCAAGTTAATATTAACCCCTTCCATCCCAAGAAGCCAGACTGTCATGCCAAGACCAGTTCAAACAGATAGAAATGACCCAGTCGGTTGAGAACTGTCTGAGGCTTGCCCAGAACACAGGTGAACATGAGGTAATAATTGGTATAGGTTATATTAGTAAAATTGTCCCAATCACTCGGAAATGCCAAAGGCTACAATTGACTGAGATATAAGTTTTCACGCTACTGTGAAAAATTGATAAGAAAGGAATGTAAAACAAATCATATGAAAAGGAAGCATAGGTTAGACAATTGGAAGTCCATTACTTGAGCTATGTACTGACACAGGGTACTAAACGCCTATCAGTTTTACCCTGCCACAGTATGATAAGGAAGTTTTGACAAGTTCTGGGGCTATTCAATTTTATTTGAAATTAATAGTAGAATACAAGATCTGACCAAAGAGGGGAGACCTTCCCTGACAAATTATATAACTCGCATTGAGAATGCTAAGAAAACTCAACAATTAGATCAACACCTCCTAACTCAAGTGTTAAAACAAAGAGCCACATGGAATGGAGGTGGACATCGTAAAAAGAGATAGGCAAATATGGGGACGTAAAGATCTGTGATAAGTGATATAGCAACTGCCTTTGCCTCAGTTGTTAACACCATTGATTTGGCAACATTGGATCAAAAGGTCAGAGATTTAGGGTCTCGCATTAAAGATATATTAAAAGATAAATGAAAATACAGATAAGGAATTGTCTGAGGATCAAATGCTGACCATATATTTGCAAAGGATAGCTACAGTGCTAGAAACACATGCCCAAACCATTAATAAATTAATAAAAGAGGAATATAACGTATCTTAGCAGGCGGCTGCTAATGATATCTGCTTAATGTGGTTACATCTTGAAAACACAGAGATCAGGACTTGGAGTTAGAAATTCCAGTCTGCAGCCCTGCGTACATCTGTATGTGGGAGAGACAGTGTTTATTTCAGACAGGCTGCGTGCTTCAGAGAGAGGGCGAGAGTGGAACTAGGCAATTTCTCTCTCCTGTTTTGTTTTCTGAATTTGTTTTGGGTATAGGGATTATTCCTTTGGATAAATAAATAATAAATGAAGATTTGACAAATTAATCACTTGGGCTCTCAAGAAGAGCTGCAATGGATTTTCTGTGTTTCTTTTAAAACAGGTGACCCTGGTTTTTTTTTTTGGGACCACGTGAGTGTTGATGGTGCAGGATTACCAAGAGTAGTTACAAAGTTACGGTGCAACCTTTGCTGGAGAAATTTGGTGCAGGAAACGATCCAGTGGTGTTAAAGATTTAAGACTTTAGCTGCAGACATCAGCGGATACCAAATGTCACAGCGTGGTGATATCAACCTGATTCTCTTCTTTTGAAAACATTTTGATCTGTTTTGTTTTAACCTATTTGTTGTCTTCCGAGACAGAATGCTCGAGGTGGGGAGATATGGGAATTTCTCTAAAGTCATTGAATTGGGCATGATAAAAAATCAATCTGGCATAAATATACAATCTAGTGGAAGTCAGGAAAGTGTAGTTGAGAATAGTAAATTGATAGCTTTCTCGTGGAGATATTTGTGTCCTTGCCTATAATGAATAATGAGAAAACTACACTCAAAAGCCTGGCCACTACCCTGACATCGGGACCATGCAGGGGGAGATAAGCACTCTAGATACCCCTGATCTTTTTGATAAGATAACCTGAAAACCTAAGAGTGGCTACAGTGGACATAAAAGATACAAATGTATGTTGCCATCATCTGAAACGGAGACCAGGATGAAGAACATGATTACAAAGGCCTATGGCCTGGTGAGCTATTGCAACCACTCTTTAAATAAACCAGTTGCTTTTACAGGACTGAATCCTACAGGACATATGATGTGTGCCATGGAAAATGTTCGGAAATACCATGAGGAAGAAGAGACTGGCCAGCAGAAAGTTAATATCCAAGAACACTAAGCTCATTCCTATGAGATGCTGCTAGTATGCGGAGATACATGAAGAAGATACATTGAAGAATGAGTCTCAGACAGGCTCAGTTACTTGACAACAGCACAACAGGAAAATGGTTAATGTGGTCCAGGCGAGTGAGAAATCCTTTTAAACAAGGCACTGACGCATGGTCCATAGAGAAACCAACTAATTAATGAAACAGTCAGGAAACACTGGTATCAATCAAAAGGACTGAAATTAAAGTAAAGAGGGACACAGTAATTTGGATTTCCAAAATTCAGGGTTAGGTTCCCATCAGTTAACAATAAAATTGGGAGCAACAATATTTAGAAGATATCCGCACGATGGATACAAAATTACAAGATTATGAGGGGCCCAGATAAAGTAGACTGGAAGTACCTGTTTCCCCTAGCAGAGGGTTCAAGAACTAGAGGACGTAGATTTAAGCTGATTGGCTGGAACAAAATTAAAGGGATGTGTTACTAGACATGCTGTCACTGTGTGTCCACATAGTGTTGGACACAGCCTAGAAGCACAGTGTGGGTTTAATAATACCGGTACCAATCGGGATCTTAACTGTACCATGGAGGTCCTAGAGGCGGATCTAAAACCCACTTAAGTGGCATATGCCGGAGAGGGCGAATACTGTGTTACAACTAATTTGAAAATGTTTAAATATGCCAATCTAACTTGTGATATTTTAAGTCCAGAATTCTACTCCATTTCTGAAGTCCTGGTTCGGATTGGACCCGAGGAACTGGTAGAGATACACCGGCATAACCTCACCACCTTACAAGTTTCTGAGAATGTCAGAAAGGACTTAAAAGCATATCAGGACACATTTGGGTATCTGACACCCCTGTTGCCTAAATACTTGGAAGCATTGCGAATGGAGATACGCCTCTCCCAGAAGGTTTATTATAACCTACAACAGGACAATAACAACATTAAGCATGACATTGACCAAATTAAAGTCACCACCTGGTGAAATGACCTCTGGAATTTGGGACTGAATATACAGATCCATCCTTGGATTAGATTAATTTCATATGTATTAGTCGTAGTGCAGTTTGTTGTAATGTGCTTCTTGATTTTCATTGCATGTAATCAATGTAAGTAGAGGATGAAGGGTTTGGCAAAGATAGTAAAACAGAGCCTGGGTGAGAATGTCCCCATTGTCTCTGTGGTTTCAACTAAGAACACATCTTAATGGTACCGGGAGTAGCACCCGCTGGGGTAAGGTGCATGTAAAAGGGAAGACAATTATAGTTTGATAGGATTATCAGATGCTCTGCCTCTCTTCCACCCGGACTGGTGGCCAACACGAAGGGAACCTGGTTAAGATGAGGTACAGCATCTAATGGGATATTGTAGGGAGAATTTGGATTAAGGGATATAATGGGGAGGGCACCAATTCACAGGTGTAAAATGGTCTGAAAGGTACCATTCGGTCTAGTTTGGCTGGAAACAAAATATAAATCACCATAGGATATTTGACTATGTTAGCCTTTTCAAACTAACATGAATAGGTTTAGCTGACCAAGGACATTCGCAGCTTACTTGAGAGATGTTTAGAAGGAGTCTGTTCCTGAGAACAGATAAGAATACAAAGGCGTATTGATGAAACATGTCTGTGTTCTATTGGGACTTCTCTAGTTCAAGGGCTAGTCATATTCATTGTTATAATTCTTATAGTTTATTGCTTACTTAAATGTTGCTGCGCTGCAGAACCAGTGAGCACCGTAATAATTGGTTATCATAAAATGATAAAAGGGGGGAATGAGAATCCCTACATGGTCAGTTTTCGGTAAAATATTAAAATGTCTACGTGGCAAAGAAGCAGAATGCAAAATGGTTAGAAAGGGTTAATTAGTTAGTAACTGAGATTGGTACAAGTGGCCTGGCCCTCCTGCTGGGCCATATGTTTGCTTAGTCAGCAGGCCTGCATTGTCTTATCAATGATAGGTCTTTGATGTGAGTCAAGGACTGGTCTGAATGTCTCCATGTTTATGGCAGATCAATATAGGTAACGAGCTTAGCCAAAGTTGGAAGACATTCCAGGTTGGGAGATAAGGAACAGAAGGAACAGGGAAGAACATTCCAAGTTGGAAGATGAGGAAGTTATCCCCTTTGATGTCTAACAGCAGCATGATCAGCACATGGACGATTTATGATTGGCCGGAAATAATGTAACCTCGCATGGCAACCTATGCCCGGCTTATGATTGGTGTTGACCCTCGTTAAGTATGTTCCAACCCTATTCATCTGTATAAAAACGTGTGGATTTCTGTATGTTTTTGTTCTTGCTCTGCCAGCATAGAGGGACTCTATCAGGAGTCCAAATCAATGCTGCAGACTAAGAACCCTGCTATTAAAGATGTGTTGGACTTTAAAATGTATTCGACTTCAGTTATTACTGAACCAGACTGAGGGGAAAGAATCCGGATCTTCAATCTCAACAGCTCCGCTTATTGTATAAATCTATTTGTGGTACAAGAATATTAGCCCAGAAATTACTTTTGTTCATACAGTGGACAACGAATGAACACATTCCAATGAAAGTCAACAACAACTCGCATTCACAGACCGCCTTTAATGTACCAGACATTCCGAAGAGGTTTCAAAGAGGAGTGGGTAAAATCGAGCACGAAATTAATAAGAAGATACCAGGAGGAGTGGCGAAAACCTTGGTCAACGAGTGGGTTTAAGGAGGGTGTAAAAGGAGGAGAAGCAAATGGAGAGAGGAGGTGATAAGGTTGCTTTTCGAGAGTAGAATTTAGATATCTGAAGGAATGGCCACCAATGGTGGGATGAAGAGATTGGAGGATGGTACAATATAAGAATAACTACTTGTATTATATAGCGCATTTAACACAGATAAATATCGTAAACCCATTTACTGAGGTATAATTAGGAAAAAATGTATCCCCGGCTGAAGAAGGAGATATTCGGAGGGATGACAAAATCATAAAGCAAGAGATGGCTTTCATGGAAGGTCTGAAAGAAGGAAAGAACTTTCATTTATATTGCGCCTTTCAAGACCTCAGGACGCCCCAAAATACTTTAAAGCAAAGAAGTGCAATTTAAATTGTAGTCACTGTGGTAATGTCGGAAAGGTACCAGCCAATTTGCACACAACAAGCTCATACAAACTGCAATGAGATAAATGACCAGATAATCGTTTTTAGTAATGTTGGTTGAGGGATAAATGTTGCCCAGGACACTGGGGAGAATTGCAATGCTCTTTTTCGAATATTGCTGTGAGATATTTTACATGTACTTGAGAGGGAAGATAGGCGCTCGGTGTAACGTGTCCTGTGTGTGTCGGCAACTCCGACAGTACACCGCTCCCTCAGGACTGCACTGCAATATCAGCTTGGATCACGAGTTCAAGTCTCTGGAGTGGAATTTGAACTCAGAACATTCTAACCACGTCCGACACCTGAAAGGGGGAGAGGGAAGTGGGAGAGCCTTAAGGAGGGAATTCTGGAGCGTGGATGTGGCAGAAGGCACGGCTGTCAAAAGTGGAGCAAATGGACTGCAGTTGCACAAACGGCTCGATTTGGAGGAGCGTCGTGCTTGGCAGGGGCTGCAGGACGGCAGGAGTTTACAGAAATAGGTGTGGTGGATTTAAATGTAAGAAAGAATAAAAATAAACAACCGGCTGAGGAGACTGGAAGCCAAAGCAGATCACTAAGGACTTGGGTGATTGGTGAGAGACTCTCCAATCAAAAATAGAAGCGTGGAGATGGACTCTGCGGTCAGGTTGTGGAGACTGTGTTGCCAAAGTTCATGACTTCCCAATATTAATCTGGACTGAAATTGTGACTCAACTAAAACAGAATGTCGCTCAGACAAAACAAATGCATTGGAAGGATGAAGAGAGGCAGTGGTTTTGTCAGCGACCATCTGAAAGCTGGTCCATGTCTGCGGACAATGTCACCAGAGGGCATCATGTAGATGAGGAAGAGGAGGGAGCCAAGGATTGAACTTTAAGAGACATCAGAAAAACGGTAATTGGGTGGGTAGAGAAGCTTCTCCTGGTTATGATCAGATTGGTGAGTGGAACCAAGCGAGGGTAGTCCCACCAAAAGAGGCCAATGATCGATGAATGAGGTGGTCACAGGTGGGTTTCTTGTAGGTGTGGAGGATCGGGCGGAGATGGGGAGGGGTGGGCCAAGGAGGGATTTAAACCCAAGGATGAACATTTTAAACATTAGACGATCGATAACTTGGAGTCAGCGAGGGTCAGTGAGGCCGAGCAGGACCTGGTGCTGGTTGGAAGGTGGAAGTTCAGGGAAAATTTAGCAGAAGGGTACCGGGAATGAAGGAATTCAGTTACGTGGAGAGAATGGAGAAGCTGGGATTGTTCTCCTTAGAGCAGAGACGTTTTAGGGGAGATTGAATCGAGGGGTTCAAAATGAGGAGGCGTTTTAATGGAGTCGATGGGGAGAAACTGTAGGGAGGTTCGGTAACCAGAGGACATAGATTGAAGGGAATTGAGAAAAGAGCCAGAGGGAGATGAGGAGAATGTTTTTAGGCTGCGAGTTGATCTGATCTTGAATTCACTGCCGAAAAGGTCGGTGGGAGCAGAATCAATAATAACTTTCAAAAGGGAATCGGGTCAGTCCTTGAAGGGGGGAAATTTGCGGGACTGTGGGGAAAAAGCAGGGGAGTGGGACTAATCGATCGCTCTTTCACAGGGCCGGCACGGGCGCGATGGGCCGAGCGGCCTCTTTCTATGTTGTTTGATTCTCGCTCACTTTTGGGCTCCGACCCACTGCCCGTTTGACTGGAAGGCGGCAGAGTGACTCCGCCCCATGCGCAGCTCGACACCGGGCGCTGCCAGAGTGGAGATTCACGGGGTCCGCAGGAGGCCCCGAGTAACCACAGACCACCTCCCACCGCACTCCTCTCTCAGGCCACTCCCGGGTACGGACCCTCCCTCTTTCGGCCTTACCCGCGCCCAACGCCCCTCGGCCGCCATCATCATCCTCCTGGCGCCGGTATGTTGCCAAGGGAACGCGACACTGGGACGGCGCCGCGTATGCGCGGCGTCCCTCGGGCCGATCGGCACGTACGCGTCGTGACGTCAGCGCACAAACGGAAGAGACGCGGCCGCGTGTCACGTGATGGGAGGAGTGGCGGGGCAGTTGGGATCTGTCAATCAAAGGGCCAGGATTCAGCCCTCACTGCGCACAGGGTTTGGCGAACTTATGTAAAATGCAAAATGTGCAAGAATGAAACAAAAATAGAAATGTGCAAAAAAAGGAAAAAACTGCAAATACAATAATCAGAATTAAAAACAGAACTGTCTCAACTCACGTAAGGCTGATGGTCTTGGTCATCCTGCCACTATTCGCCTTCCCTACCTCGGGCACAGGCTGAGCATGATGCTTGAATGTAACTTTTTTAATGGAGAGGGTGCTGGGTGTATGGAATGGACCAGCAAGTGAGGCAGTGGGGCCTGATTATATCTGCAAGTTCCCGAGAGTTGGCTAAATACCTGATAGTGATACCTTGGAATATGACAGCCTAGAAATTTAAAATTATTTTTGGGACATGTGCACTAGTTTTTAGTGATTGCTGTACCTAGACACCTAAGCCCCTTTGCTCCTCTACCGTCTCCAATTTCTCACCATTAAGAAAATTCTCCCATTCATCACCTGGTATCAGCAATAGAATTACATAGAATGTACAGAAGGTCCATGACGGGGTTTATGCTCTATATGAGCCTCCTGTCACCCTTCTTCATCTAAGTCTATCAGCATATCTTTCTATTCCTTGGGATATGACGGAAATTGGGATCTTGAATGTTATTTTTGGTACATGTGCTTTCCACTCTTTGCCATCCAAAAATAACAGACATTTATTGGTTGATGTACCTGGACACCAAAACCCCTTAGCTCCTCGACAGACCCCATAGATGCTCTTTGTATTACTCCACACATCTTTACAATCTGTCAGTATTTACTCTCTTCACTGTCCAATAACAACAGAGACGGTGAGAATGGAACATTTTTTTTGTATTTCAAAATATAGTTTATTTCATAAAATTTATGGATACACACTGTTCAGTGTAAATGTCACAATTACAATTCAAAAGAATACAATACAGATCGTTCACACTACGATTCAATTTTAACAATTCAGCACACAGTATATATTTTCTAAGACATGATGCACAATAGGAGGTGAAATGGTCTTACACAGTGGCATTTCCCCATACATCCTTTGTGCAAGCCGCACCTCGCTTCTGTGTGTACCACAGCTGCTGGGGGTTGAACCCCTCTTCGACTCCATCGCATAGGGATCCTGTCTCTATGGAGGGGGGTTATCAGCTTTACCTGAATACGTGCATCAATTCGACCACATTCGTTGTTAGTGTTTGGCAAACACTGTCTGAATGTCGTTCAAACACCTGTCGAACCTTCGGGTCAGAGACGTAGGGGTTAATTTCCTGATGGAGCAGAAATTAAAATCGGGACGGTTCTATAAGGGGTGGGTGATCCGCTCTACCAGTTCAGCCCTCAGCGATGGTGAAATTTTCTCTCCACGTGTTGTGAACTGATCAGTTTGAGACAATGGACCAGCTTGTGGGCTTCGAAGATTGAACCACTGAAGAGGTCAGGAAAGGTGTGGCCGATTCTAGGCATCCGCGACTGGCGGAAATAGGGTGGTCGTGGCTAGTTAATGATGTCAGGTCACTTACCGCCCAATTATCGCTGGTGTTCCTGCCTCCGCCATCGTGGGTAAGGTCCTGAGAAGAGCGGCCGGAGCAACACCCGCCGGTTTCCGGTAAGGCGATGTGTAATATGTAAATCAGAACATTATGACGTACACGGAACATCATTTAATATTGGGTACAAGTGGGTGGGGGAGCCGCCCTTTCGATGGGCATTGAGTGGTCCAGAACAGTGAGAAGTTTCTTTTTAACTTATATTTTGTGGGGCAAGGAGGAGCAGGAGATTTTCCCCTTGGCCTGCTACGGCCGTACGAAATCTCTTGGCCCCGAATCGTCTCAGAAATGTATCAGGAGGTTTCCTTAAAGATCTGTGGAAGCAGGCCTAGCCTCATGTCCCATTAAACTCCCTGCAGTGAGTAAACATTGCTGCACAGCAGTTCAGAGAGGAAACGATCTCCAGAACTCCCCACTGGAGTTTGAAATTACATTAATATTTCACGACTTGGTAACGGTCCGGGTGTTGGTTCATTACTATTCTGTTCTGGTCAAAACAAAAATTCCAATGAACAGGACGATGTCTGACCCTGACAGCTCACCCTCTGTCTATCTCACCGGGCAGTGTGTGTGATGGGAAATAATCATCAACCGAAAAGGAGAATTTTAATTTATTCATTTCATAATTAAACAATGAAGATTGAAATCATATTACTTCCAGACTAAAAACAGCAAACCATTTCATGTTAAAATCACATGTTGTATAATTTCACAGCACAGCATTTGTCGGGTGAAATATAATTCCTGTCTGGTATTTCCAAATTTATTTAAAGTATTCGATTGATATCAGTTACTTTAGTGAACTCATTGATGTCAATGGATCGTAAAATCAGAAGCGCTGAATAATGGGCGCCCGATCCTCTACCGCACGTCTTACGCCACCGCCGAACCTCAAAATGTACTCTAATTGTCTTTTTATTTAATTTCGGATGAAAGTTCTTCAGACGTTTCTATGATTTAACTAATGTAAGAATTAGATTCAGTGGGTATTTCACCCCGTTCTTCAGCTCCTCTCTGAATTTAGTCTGGGTCACAGCATAAATACACGTGTTGGTGCAGGAACTGAGAAGCTGAAGCATGAATCCGGCTGACTCAATATCACTCTCCGTATAGTACTGGGCGTTTGTTATATACAGAGAGATAACATAAAAAACTTCTGTGCTCCATAACAATATAAAACTGCCTGATATACTGAAGAGTAAAATGATGGATTTCCTTCGGTTCTCCATCTCTGGATCCTGGTGATTCTCTCCATTGCTGCGGCCCCGGAGTCCCCTGCGGACTCTACTGGCCGCTAAAATGTGCCTGGCAGTGAGAACATTGAACAGCAAAATCAGAATGAATGGGAGACAAGGAGTTAAAACAAGATTAAACAAGTCAAACGCTGCCCATGCGGATGAGGTCAAAAGGCTCAGTTTCCAGACACAACCCCGGGGTACATTGTCCATTATATATTCCGGGTCAAATCCAAAGTACCAGGGAATGTTTAGTAAACAGCTCAACGCACTCACCACCCCGATAACAACAGCCGCCATTTTCTCGGTGAACCAGACAGAGGCGGCAATGGCTGCTAATCTCAGGATGGCAATGAGACGGCACACGGGGGTAATGGTCAAGAATGAAACTGGGAAATAAATCTCAACAATGCGCCACATTATGACATCAGTGAAAACGACCAGGACATCTGCCGCCGCCATTCCCACCAGGTAGCGAGTGATACATTTGGAGAGTCCGCACTTTCCTCGGGACAGGATCACAATCGCCACCAAGTTAACTGTAAGAGAGAGAAAAGGAAGCAGAGATATTACTGATCAGACCGAGAGACACAGCAACAGTTTGACAGGATCTGGGGTGAAATTTCCAGCTTTGTTGCTGCATCAAACGTTGGAAACTGTTGAACTGACTTGGGCAACGCTTTCAAGCAGAGAAATATTTTCAAACACAATTTTCAATAATGAATTGGGAAATTGATACAGAAAGTTAACAAAGTGAGCACCGGATCTACTGGAAGGGCCAAGTGAGAGCGCAGTGCCGGCGGGCACGAGATAAGGGGTTTTAGTGAGCTGGAATGGAACGGATTAAATCCGGTTTTGGGCTCCAGATGGACGGGAAAGTGAGCGAGGGCCGGGAAGGTGAGGGGACAGGGAGAGGAGCTGCTGGTTTGTTGCTCTCGGTTGAGAGAGCCGACAGGGGCCGGCACAAAACGGGAAAGAGCGAGTTCCACGGCGGTGAGTTTGAGGCTTCGGATCGGATTGGAAGAGACAGCTGGAGGCCAAGTCAATGTGTGAGATTGGGAGGGAGAAACCAAAAGGATATGTATGAGCTGGCGGGGATGCAGGAGCAGATGGTTTGGGATAGCGGATAAAATGAAACAACGGATGAGGAGTCAGAGGATTCAATGCAGTGGGAGGAGAGACTGGGATTCACAGGGAGAGATTGTTGGTGGTTGTTAGAGGAAATCCAATATATTAGTCACAGTAACACAACACAATTAATAAATTCAAAATTTCATTTCTGTGGTTATCGAAGTTTGATATCCTGTGTTGGGTATGACATGTGTTCAATAAATTTACTTTGTACATTCAATTACAACTAAATTAATATGTATCGATTAAATCAACCTCGTACTTTAATGAATTAAGCTGAGACATGGCGATTCAAATACAATATCCGAATAATTCATTACCATCACGAAATGACTGAGTCTATTCTTTCAATACACTTCAATTATGTTTATTTATTCAGTCAATAAATAAATTAAAGGAACATTCACATAAACAGACTGAGGACCTGATAGTGATAAACACACCTAGCGACAGTACAATAAAACTCTCACAATCTGACAACATCCTAATAACACCTTCAAGTCTCATTTCCTCTTCCTAATTGTACTGAAAGTTTCAGCATTTCATTCCAATGAATTATTCACATCACAACCTTCCTCTCACCCTCTCTCTCTTCTCGCGTTCCCCCTCCCGTCTCCGTCTCGTTTTCCTTCTCAGTCGCGTTCCCTATCGCTCCTCTCTATCTCTCCGCACTGTCTCTACTCTATATCTCAATGCTCATTTTCACATCCGAGTAAAACCTATCATCCTGCGCCTGCTTTCTCTTCACCAGCCCCGTGTTCCAACGATCTTATTCTCAGTGTCAGTTTGTTAAATGTTGAAGCCTCTGTAAACATTTTACTGTTTCTGCAGACCATCCAAGTCTCCACCTGTTCCCCTACACTTTTCACTTCATTTACAATGCATGGAATAACCAGAATCGAAAGCCTCTTCCAGACACACCTCACAATAATTGAAATCCCTTCTCCTGTGATTACAAAGTACAGCGTTAGATGGCGGCATTGTTCAATTTACAAAACACCAACATCACCGCTGCTACTTGTAATCTGCAGATAAATGGAAGGGCTCCTGATTCCGACAGGTAAATTGCAAATTGATACAACAGAACCACAAAATATTGCATTTTACAGTGAATTCATCCACTGTAAATCAGAGAATGAGATATGAAAGAATCAGCAGCAAACTCAGTTCAGTAACCAGACATCTGAAGCTGTATTCGATGCACACATAATGAAATAAGCTTTCATAACAGAGATAATCAATAAATACATTGAAATCCCAATTATACTGGATCATGTTATTGTGGAGGGAGGACATTGCGCTGCCTCCTTGTAACACTGAGACCGCGAGCTGTCTCATTATCAATCAGTGAAAACACATTGATGAAAAAATATTCCAGGACAGTTCGGTTGCACAACATGAAACTGTTAACAGCTTCTGATTGTCTGATACCAGCTCTTAGTCCAGACACCTGATTCCAATACATTCAGTACAGTGAATAATCCATTAACAATGCCAGGGTTAAATATACAAAGTTCCTTGCAGATATAATGCAGCTCCTACAAGACCGAAAGTGTCTACAATCCATCATCCAACTGATAGAACAGAACATGCGGCTGAGTAGAACATATGGCAGTAAAACTAATTAGCCAAGTACAGCAGCAGGGTTAACACCGATTTATAGTATTCACTGGTGAGTTAACGGCTTACCAGGAACTCCAATAGCTGAAATAACGGGATAGTAAACGCGTTCTGTCTGAAACATTAATGAATATCCCATTTCTGTGAGAAGCAGTGACTTCTGTTGATCTGAAAACCGCAGCTCTGGTAGGGACTCTGAGCTGATGCTTTGCAACCAGCCCTGATTTATACTGGAGATAAACTCCACTGACACTGTTATACCCCTGATCATTGCTATTAGTTACAGTCACTTGAACAAACACATTACATCAGCGGCTTTTCGCCAATGTAAATAATGACGTGGATATATCATAAACATTTCAAAGTACAGGACATTATCTTAATGAGACCTCTCTCAGAAATAAAGTTAAAAGCTGTGCTCATACAGGACTGGTCCAACAACGATGAGCGGATTCATTTACCGTTTTCATATAATTGTATTGACCATGTTCACTCCTGCCGATTCATTTATAAATTTTACCAATTTCACCCCGTGTACACTGAATCCACGGACACAAACAGCCCCGTTTCACTCTGTTCCTGCAGTTTCCCACTTACAATATGAACTTTGAGTCTCTGACACGGGGATAGTGAAAGGCCACGTTGAGGATTGCAGCCGAGAAATGAATGTGGGTGATATTAGGGGTCGGACACTGAACGAGCTTCATTGCCATTCCTCTCTCTGTTATTTTACTACAGATGTTTACCCGTTTATTTTACATTGGTTGATGGTTCCAGTAAAATTGGTCCCCTGTAACCCTGAGCTGAGCTCATGACCCGATTTGAT
The DNA here is from genome assembly GCF_035084215.1 of Heptranchias perlo. Classification (NCBI taxonomy): domain Eukaryota; kingdom Metazoa; phylum Chordata; class Chondrichthyes; order Hexanchiformes; family Hexanchidae; genus Heptranchias; species Heptranchias perlo. The sequence goes on from NW_027139666.1 coordinate 1,951,047, forward strand.
CTCCACCACAAAGGCCCCGTGCTTCCCTCACCCGCTTCCATTCCTTCCTCAGCCCATTGTCATTGAAACCCTCATCAATGCCTCTGTCCCTTCCAGACTCCATTCCTCCAATGCTCTCCTGGCCGGTCACTCATCCTCGATCTTCCAACCAGCACCAGGTCCTGGCCGGACACATTGACCCTCACTAACTCCCAGTTCCCCATCACCTAATATTTAAATTGTTCATCCTGGTTTTAAAATCCCTCCATGGCTCACACCTCCCCATCTCCGGCCTCTCGTCCACACCTACCTCCTCAATCATCGATCACTGGCCTCTTTCGGTTGGACTACCCTCGCTTGGTTCCACTCAACTATCTGATCATAGCCAGGAGAAGCTTCTCTTCCCATCCAATCACCGTTATATCTGATGTCTGTAAAGGTTCAATCCTTGACTCATTCCTCATCCTCATCTACATGCTGCCCTTTGGTGACATTGTCCGCAGACATGGACCATCTTTCAGCTGTACGCTGACAAAACCACCGCCTCTCTTCAACCTTCCAATGTCTTTGTGTTGTCAGGACGATATTGTTTAAGTTTAGCCACGATTTCATCCAGTTAAAAATTGGGAAATCATGATCTTTGAGCCCACAATCTCCACATCCTTGCCACATGGTCCATCCTCACCCCTTTCTTTTTGATTGTTGAGTCCCTCACCAATCACCCAAGCCCTTATTGACCTGCAGTGGCTTCCAGTATCCAAAACCTGTAGTTTAATTTTATTCTTTCTTACACTTAAATCCACCAGGGCCTCACCCCTCGATATCTCTGTAACCTCCTCCGGTCCCGCAGCCCCTGCCAAACACTCTGCTCCTCCACCTCTGGCCGCTTGTGCCTCCTCAGTCCATCTGCCCTACGTTTGACAGCCATCCATTCAGCCATATCCACGCTCCAGAATTCCCTTCAAATGCCCCTCCATCTCCCTCTCCCCCTTTCAGGCGTCAGCCGTGGCTCTGAGGTAGCAGTCTCAGCTTCTGAATTAGAAAGTGTTGAGTTCAAGTGTCACCTCAGAGACTTGAACACATAATCCAGGCTGACACTGCAGTGCAGGACTGAGGGAGAACTGTACTGTCGGAGGTGCCGACTTTCATAGCACACGATAAGCTGAGGGCCAATCTGCCATCTGGGGGAGGTGTAAAAGATCCCACGGCAATATTCGCAAAACAGCAGGGGAGTTCTCCCTGATGCCCTGGGCAATGTTTATCCCTCAACCAACATTGCTAATACCGATTTTCTGGTCATATATCTCACTGCAGTTTGTGGGAGATTGCTATGTGCAAATTGGCAGGAGACTTTTTCCTGCACTACCACAGTCGCTGCACTTCGATTTGTGCTTCATTGATTGGAAAGCGTTTTGGGACGTCCTGAGATCTTTCAAGGCGCTATATAAAGGCAAGTTCATTCCTTCTTTCAGACCCTCCATGAAAGCCACCTCTTGCTTCATGCTTTTGTCATCCCCTTAAAATCTCCTTCTATGGCTGGGGGTCCATTGTTGTCTGATTGTACCTCAGTAAATCCGCTTACGATATTTATCTATGTTAAATCCGCTTTATAAATAGAAGTAGTTATTGTTATATTCTACCATCCTCCGCTCTCTTCATCCCACCATTGGTGGCCGTTCCTCAGACATCTAAATTTTACTCTCGAAAACCAACCTTGTCCCCTCCGTCCCTCCATTTGCTTCTCCTCCTTTTACTCTCTGCTTAAACCCACTCATTGACCAAGGTTTCCGCCAGTCGTCCTGATATCTTCTTATTTCTTTAGTGCCCGTTTTTACCCACTCTTCCGTGAAGCCCCTTTGGAATTTTTATTAGAGTAAAGGCGGTCTGTGAATGCAAGTTGTTGACTTTCATTGGAATGTGTTCGTTAGTTGTCCACTGTATGAGCAAAAATAATTTCTGGGCTAACATTCGTGTACCAGAAAGAGATTTATATAATAGGTGGACTTGTTGAGATAAATGAACATTGGCAACTACTCATGAACACTGTTTTGTTTGAGCAACATAACTCGGTTTATCTACAGACATCACATTCAAATAGAGGGCATTCTGGAGCGTGGATATGGCTGTAGGCACGGCTGCCAAAAGTGGGGCAGATGGACTTCGGGGGTAGCCTTTAGGAAGTCCTCTATCTAAGATGAGACCAGTTACAGTGAATAGGATGAATGTTTATTAGTTATTTGTCTTTTTTTCTCTTTGTTTATATCCCGTTTCACCGCTCTATCGGGCAGAAAACTAGGATGAAGCTTAAGTATTTATTCTCATTGGTTAAAGCCCGTAGTTCCAGAGGACAGACTGCAGTTTCGACGCCCCCTTATAGAAACAACATTAAACCCACAAAGAGCACAATGTAGATTCTCTCGAATGAGGCCCGGGAAGGGAAGCTACATGAGGAAAGATTTGAAATGCCGGGATTATTTCCACAGAAATAGGCAGGAGACGTAAATTTTAAATATGAAGGTGTTTGATAGACTAATAGAGAGTTACTGTACCCTCTGGTTGTGAGGATCAGTGATGGAGTAATAGAGAATTACTGTACCCTCTGGTTGTGACGATCAGTGACGGAGTAATAGAGAATTACTGTATCCTCTGGTTGTGACGATCAGTGACGGAGTAATACAGAATTACTGTATCCTCTGGTTGTGAGGATCAGTGACAAGGGGTCATCAATTCAGCTCATCATGGAAGAGTTTAAATCTAAATTCTTCACGCAGAGATTTTTTGGAGCATGAAACGTTTCACCAAAAGGAATGGAAAAGGCAGAAAAGAGACAATTGCAACTTTTACCATTGCCTCGTTTCAGAGAAAATCGAATTCGTATTTGAAATAGAAGAAGATAAAGGTAATTGCCATGGAATACGTTTTGAATTGCTTGAATGATCCGAGAGGCCGATGTGCTGCCCCTTATCCAACAATACGGTACTGTAACTCAGGGATATAACTAAAGTTCCCCCTTCTCATCTGAACTGTTTCTGCACTGTCCAATATCTAATAATACGATACTGTAACCGAAGGATCTAACAATTGTTCCCCCTTCTAATCGGAACTGGATATTCATGTGCCTGCATTGCCCAATATCTAATAATACGATAGTGTAACCCAAGGATCTGACAATATTTCCTGGATAATCTGAACTGAATATTCATGTTTATTCACTGCCCCGTGTCTATCGATACAACACTGTACCCCAGGGATGCATCAATGGTTCCCGTTCTAAACTGAACTTGATATTCGTGTTTCTGGGCTGCCCTTTCTAAAAATAAGACAGTGTAAACCAGGGATGTGACAATAATTTCCATTATAATCTGAACAGTGTATATATGTTTCTGCACTGTCCAATATCAATCAATACGACAGTGCAACACAAGGATGTAACAATAGTTCCCCCCTGATAATCTGAACGTGATATAATTGTTTCTGCTCTATCCAATATCTAACAATGTAATAGTGTAACCCCGAGGTGTAATAATAGTTCACCCTTAAAATCTGGACTAGATATTCGTGTTTCTGCCACATGTCTCATCAATCTTTCAATATTCGGACACAGGAAACATTTGTTAAGATGACGCTGATCCCAATCGATAAACTGCTTCATTTCACACCAATAAACTCACAAACCAATCTGTATTATCGGCTTCACCAATTCAATCAGTTCGACTTAACTGTAGCTGTCAATATGAAATAAAGTATATGCAGCACTTCCCCGCATCAGTGGGTCGCTTTGATTGACCTCAACAAAATGCCTTCTGACTGTCCTTCTGTTATGTAACCTTCTGAGTCTGTGAAACTTGTCCTCCCCGGAGATCAATCTGGCCCTGATCATTCTGTGTATTACCTACTTTTTTGGACCAGGTGATCTCCACCCCAGCCAGAAACAGGTCCAGCTCTCGCTTGAAAGAATTCAGCGAATCGGCGTCCACTGCACGAGCCGGCATCCTGTTCCAGAGGTTCATTATTCTCCGGTAAAAGAATCACTTCCTGACATCTAACCTCGATCTGCTTTGTACAACTTAAAGTTGTGATCCCTGGTCCTCCCTAACCTATTTAGTTGGCACGAACTGTCTACTCGAGCACAATCTTTTCCCTTCATTATCCTATACACTTCGATCAAATCACCCATAAGTCGACGCTTCTCCATAGTGTAGAGTCCCAGCTCTTTTAACATATCTTGACAACTAAAATACTTCAAACTGGGAATAAATCTAGTGCCCCTTCTCTGCACCCTTTCCAAAGCCTCAATATCACTCACCATGTGAGGAGACCAAAACTGGACAAATTATTCAAACTGAGGCCTGACCAAGGTCTTGTCCAAGGACAAAATAGCAGGTGTTGTTTTACAATCAATTGGAGTTCAATGTCGGAAAGTGTGAGGTTATCCACTTTGGAACTAAGAAAATATATCAGAGCATTTCTAAATGGCGAGAAAGTAGGAACTGTGGATGAGCAGAAAGATTTGGGGTCCAAGTACAGGAATCAATAAAAGCTCGTGGAGGTGGGGGGAATAATTTAAAAGGCTAATGGAATGTTGACCTTTATCTCAAGGGGACTGGAATACAAGGCGGTGGAAGTTATGTCACAGCTGTACAGAGCTCCAGCGAGACCACATCGGGAGTCTGCATTCAGTAATGGGCACCGAAACTCAGGAAGGATATATTGGCCTCGGAGGGGTTGCGGGGCCAATTCACTGGAATGATACCGTGGCTCAAAGGATTAAATGATGAGGTTGCATAAGTGATTTTATATTGCATTGAATATAGAATAATGAGTGGAGATCTAATTGAGATGTTGAAGATGATTAATGGATGTAATAGGGTACATAGACATGCATTACTTCCTCAGGGCGGGGGATTCCAGAACAAGGGGGCATAACCATAAAATTAGAACTAGGCTGCTCAGAGTGAATGGAGGAAACACTCCATCACAAGAAAGGTCGTGGAAATCTGCAACTCTCTCTCCCGAACGCTGTTGACGATGGAGGTCAATTGAAACTTTCAGAGCTGAGATTTATAGAATTTTGTTAGGCAGGGGTATTCAGAGTTTTGGAACCAATGTAGGTCGATGGAGTTCAGACACAGATCAGCCAAGATGTAATTGAATGGCGGAACAGGCCCGTGCGGCTGAATGGCCCACTCTGGTTCCCATATCCTAAAAATAGACCCCAGATCCCTATTCTCTTTACCCATCACATCACGGTACTGCTCATATGTTCCGCGATGTAATAGGTAAAGAGAATAGGGAGCTGGTGTATAAATTGAGCTCAATGCTCTATTTAGAACCAGTCAGGAGCCCAATCCACCAACACATCAAGATCCAGCTGAAACAGTCGAGAATCGTCTACAGGCCTGACACTCGTACAAATCTGAGTATCATCTGCAAATGGTGCCCCCAACACCTACATCTAGATCATTAATAAAAATCGTAAAGAGCAATGGTCCTAACACCGAACCCTGCGGGACACCACTGGTGACCGGTCTCCAAACAGATCCAAATCCATCTATAACTATTTTCAGCCTATGGTCTTCCAGCTAGCTCTCAATCCAGAGTTACCGACCCACTTGCCAGTGGATCCAGTTTCTCCCTAATTGCTCTCCAAAAACGCCTTATTATTTTGAATACCTCTATTAGGTCTCCCCTTAAACTTCGCTGCTCGAAGGAGAACAATCCTAGATTCTTCAATCTCTCCACATAATTGAAGTCCGTCATCCCTGGTATCATCCGAGTAAACCTCCTCTGTACCCTCTCCAATACATTGACATCCTCCCTAAAGTGTGGTACCCAGAATTGTTCACAATACTCCAGCTGATGGCTTTCCAGTGATTTGTAAAAGTTCAACGTGACTTCCTTCTTTTTTTGTTCCATGTCCCTATTTACAAAGCCAATTGTCACATTCGCTTTCTGAACCGCCTTATCAAATAGTTGTAAATGTGCACTCCCAGATCCCTCTGCTCTTGCACCCCATCAAAATAGTACCATTTCGATTCTACTGCTTTTACATGTGGTTCCCCCTAAAGTGAATCATTTCACACTTATCCGCATTAAATTGCAACTGCCAAGTGTCTTCCCATTTCGTCAGTCTGTCGATGTCCTCCTGAAGTCTGCTACTATCCTGATCACTATTTATGTTTCAAATTTTAAATAGAATTGTGAAAACATCCTCTTGGACTCGCCCCACCTTTAAACACAAGGACAGGCAAAACTTTCGTCACCTCGAGAAAAGCCTAATGCTCGGCACAAGATAGCATTCAATGGAAGAGCGCACGCTCCTTATCAATGGTTCCGAACCCAGTGATGGATTGCGGGCCCAGTGAGAGATTGTTCCATTTTGACAGATTGGGGAGGACATGGGACAATAGTTTAGACTACGCAGAGGTCGGAATCGGCTGAATGTTTGGCGGTTCATCTTTTCCCAGTGAGCCTCTGGAATGCGTTGCTGGCTGGTGTGGTGGGGGCTGACTCTCTGTCTGCCTTCTCCAGGGAGCTGGAACGGTTTTTGGCTGGGGCGGAGGTCACAACATATAAAGGGTAAGAGGATTTGGAGTTAACCTAGGTATAATCTAGCTGATCTCATGGGCAGGCTTCGATTACCTGAGGGGGTCGGGGGGTGGGTGGAATTTTCCAGTGTATTCTATCCCTTAAAGGCCCTGGATTTTTCTCAGGATCTTTGCCTCTCCCAGGAGATTCCATGGCTGCGGGCGGGGGGGGGGGGGAGTAAGTGTCAGTAATGACGCTCCCGCCACCACCAGTGAGGGGCAGGCTTGATGGACCAGCTGGTCTTTTACTGCTCGTCATTTCCATTTGTTCGTCCACATCCCCCGCTCGTCAAGGTGCTTTCAATGAAGCGATCCTCACACAAACCCCCAACTGGGGCATGTCCTGCGTCTGTCTTTAGTGAAACGGGACTCAATGTCTTTGCGTCTCACGTTATTCTCCTCTGAAGCTCAGGGGCTCGAAATATTCTTGCATGCCTCTGCTACAATGTGCCTGAGAATTGCTAGTCCCGTCCAACCGTCCGCTACGTGGCGACGTGGCTGTTGTCCGCTTGGAGCACAAGAGGAGATGATTTTAAGCCCAGTGAATCATTGAGTGGTCCGAAGTCAGTAAGCACCTAGTTCGTCTACCCTTGGTTATAGCTCTATTGGATTCGGGGTTGTAGCTCAGTGGTACAGCACCTGCTTTGCGTGTATAAGTTTCTGGGTTCAATATCTAACACCTCCACCATTTATTTTCACCAGAATGTCCCACAGAAAGACGAATCGTGCTTTCAGAGGGAAGCGAGTTCCAACTTCTGAGACAAAAATTCAATTGTCCCGAAGAAGGACTTCATCTCACGGTCCCCTCAGCAGCTCAGCTCATAACGAGCCGCCGACTGACCAGAATTCAAAATGTAAAGTGTTTGGGCATAGAACCTGAGACCTCATACATGCGAAGCATGCGGTTTATCATCTGAGCGACATCACCAGATAATAACGACCTCTAACCAACTGTGAAAGGACTGAGTGCCTCACTTTCCGAAGGCCACCCGAGAATTTACTGTTCTGAAAAGCATTTCCTCCTTCAAGCATAGGAGATACCTGAGGTATGCGGACCTGATGCTAGTATTTTAAATCCAGACTTTATTTTATTAATTCAATTTTTAATTAATTGAAATTGAATTCCCCAGCTGCCGTGGTGGGATTTGAATTCTTGACTCTGGATTATTAATACAGGCCTCATGGATTACAAGTCCAGTAAACTACCGTACCCGCTGGATTACGAGTCCATTATGCTACCGTACCCGCTGGATGAACAGAAGAAACCAGGTCTCGTCACTCAGAGAAATGAGAAAGCGAGCGTTGAGAAGAAAGTCTGGGCAGAAATTGATAGCCAAGTTCCGCACCCATGAGGACGGCCTCAACCGGGATCTTGGGTTCATGTCACGCGACACGTTACCCCACCAGCGAACAAATGTTATCTGTTTTTAATATAATGGGTCATTTGCTGGCTCTCTCTGCCTTCCGGATGTTTCTGCCTCTCTCTGTGTTTTTTTTTTCTGTTTTTTTTCCCTGTTTGTTTTTTTGTTGAATGTGTATTCGGGGGTTCTGCAGGTGACACCTCTCTGTCTGAACACGGTGATTGCCTTGGCAACGGGCAGTTGCAGGGGCAGTCTGTAAACACCATGTATTGTTCTATATGTATAAATGCGTAGGCTTCAAGGAGCTCTTGAAACATTTGCCTGAGGAAGGAGAAAATCTCCGAAAGCTTGTGAATTTAAAATAAAATTGCTGGACTATAACTTGGTGTTGTAAAATTGTTTACAATATTCATTTGTGGCACAGCTCAGCTCAATTCAACATCAATGTGTGTATAAGGGACAAGTGTCTCTTGACTGTACTGACTCTATGTGTGTGTGTCTCATTGTCACTGGTCCTACATTGTAAACAAGGGATCCCCCTCGCAGCCAATCTCCCCCTGTATCTCCTGGTCCAATATCATTAGCCAGGCACGGCCCTCACAGCCCTACTCCCCCTCCCCCTGTGCCCCACGTGTCTCCTGGTCCAGTAACGTAACCCCGTAACCCAGGGACCAACCCACACAGCCTATTCCCCCGTCCCCCTGAGCCCGTGTGACTTGGGCTCTCCTGGTCCAATAACGTAACCCAGGGACCACTGACACAGTCTCTTTCACCCGCCCCTTGTGCCGCGTGTGTCTCAGGCTCTCCTGATCCAATAACTTAACCAGTCGACCACACTCTCACAGTCTATCTCACCTCCCCCCTCCTTGTGCCCCATGTGACTCACGGTCTCCTGGTCCCATAACGTAAACTTGTTGTCTGTATATCTATGTGTCTGTCTATCTCGGCCCCTCTGTTTCTCCATTTATGTACAGTGCACCCAATCTGATCAGACCCAGAACAGTGACTGTGATTGCCAGGTTTGCCCATTTTGCTGTAGGTGCAGGGCGGCCATTTAGTTGTAGTTCAGTTGAGCTCTTTAGTGCCGCCTTTTTGAGCAATAATTCATGTGTCGTCTTCAGAACAAGTCCTATCTCAATAGGTCAGGTTATCAATAAAATAAAATATCAGAATCTGATTGCAGATCATATCCGGGCTCGGTGCTGCAAATATAAAATGTACTTTCCGTCCAATTGGGAAGTGTAGGGGATAAAATATTAATTGGGATTTAGTTTTAATTTTTGAAACCCTTCAGCTCTTTCTATAATTTAAAAAAATTAACAATTAGAATCAGTGGATATTTCGCCGCGTTCTTCAGCTCCTCTCTGAATTTAGTCTGGGTCAGGACATAAATACACGTGTTTGTGCAGGAACTGAGAAGCTGCAGCATTCCTCCTGTGGATTCTGTGATATAAAGCGGCTCATTGGGGGAGTTAGAATAAATGTTTGTAATTCGCTGATAGATGGTTAATACAACCTGCGTCACCCATAACAATATAAAGCTGCCCGAAATACTGAAGAGTAAAATTATGGATTTCTTTCGGTTCTCCATCTCTGGATCCTTGTGATTCTCTCCATTGCTGCGGACCCTGAGTCCCCTGCGGACTTGTGCGGACACTAAAATACGTCTGACCGTCAGAACATTGGGCAGCAAAATCAAACAGAACGGGAGACAAGGGGTTAAAATGCGGTGAAACATGTCATATGCGGCCCATGCGGGGGAAGTATAGAAGACCTGTTTAGTCACACAAAACCAGTGAACGTTATCAATTATATACCCGGGTTTAAGTGTAAAGTACCAGGGGAGACTCTCCAAACAGCCCAGCACACTCACTGTTCCCAGAACCACAGTCGCCGTTTTCTCGGTGCAATATTTTGTTTCCAGCTTCTCACAACAAATGGCCACAAATCGATCAAAGGTGAAAGCGACAGTGAGCCAGACAGAAATCACCGTGGTGGCAAAAATCAGGAAGGTAACGATACGATACACGGGAGTAATGTCCAGGAACGAAACCGGGAAATAAATCTCACGAATGCACCTCAATATGACATCAGTGATAACGACCAGGAGATCGGCCGCTGCCATTCCCAGCAGGTAGCGGGTGATACATTTGGTGAGTCCGCACTTTCCTCGGGACAGGATCACAATCGCCATCAAGTTAACTGTAGGAAAGAGAAACGGAAGCAGAGAAATTACTGATCAGACCTGGAGCCAAAGCAGCAATTTGACAGGATCTGGGGTGAAATTTCCAGCTTTGTTGCTGCATCAAACGGTGGAAACTGATTCATTGACCTGGGCAGCGTTATCGGACAGAGAAATGTTAAAAAAAAGACAATTATCAATAATGAATTGGGAAATTGATATAGAAAGTGAATAAAGGGAGCACCGGATCCACTGGAAGGGTTGAGTGAGGGCGCAGTGCCGGTGGGGAAGGGAGAAGGGGGTTTTCCGCACCGGCAATCCAATGGGTTAAATCCGGATTTGAGCTCCAGATGGACGGGAAAGAGCGAGAATGTCGGGAAGGTCGTAGAAGGGGAGGTGCAGCTGGAGACCGAGCCAGTGAGTCAGGTTGGGAGGGAAACAAAGAAAAGGACATGAAGGAGATGAAGGGGAGTCAGGAGCAGATGGTTTGCGGAAGCGGATAAACTGAAGCAACGGATGAGGAGCAGAGGATTCAATGCAACGGGAGCAGAGGCTGGGAATCACAGGGCGAGACTGCAGGATGGTGTTCGATGAAATCTAATCTATAGGTCCCAGTAACACAACTCAATTAATAAATTTAACAGTTCCTTTCTATGCATTTTTTTCTGGTCGTTGGGTATAAAATGTTTTCAATAAATTTAGTTTGCACATTCAATTAAAATTAAATTAAAATGTATTAATAGAATTTTCCTCATTCTTTATTGATTTAAACTGTCACATAGCTTTTGGAATACAATCCCCTAATAAATCAATGTGATCAAAAAAAGACAACGTATTTTCTTCAAATATATTTAAATTATGTTTATTTATTTAGTCAGTAAATAAGTAAAAGGAACATTCACATAAACAGACTGAGGACCTGATAGCAATAAAAACACGTGGCGCGAGTACAATAAAACTCTCACTATCTGAGAACACCTTCAATTCACATTTCCTCTTCATAATTGTTCTGGAAGTTTCAGCAGCTCATTCCGAAGAATTGTTCATCTCGCTGCTGCTCCCGATCTCTCTGTCTCTCTCTCGCTCTCTCTCTCTGTCTCTAGTTTTCTACTCTCCCTTTCCTTCTCCCGTCTCCCTCTGGTTTTCCTTCTCAATCGCGTACTCTATCGCTCGGCTCCATCTCTCCGCGCTCTCTCGTCTCTCTTTCTAAATGCTCCTTTTCACACCCGAGTAAATCCTAACATCCAGCGCCTGCTTTCTCTTCACCAGCCCCGTGTTCCAAAGATCCTATTCTTAATGTCAGTTTGTTATATGTTAAAGGCTCTGTGAATAGTTGTAAACAATTTTACAACACCAAGTTATAGTCCAGCAATTTTATTTTAAATTCACAAGCTTTCGGAGATTTTCTCCTTCCTCAGGCAAATGTTTTCTGTGAATAGTTTAATGTTCCAACAGATCATCCAGGTCTCCATCTGTTCATCTGCACTGTTCACTTCATCTACAATGCATGGAATAAACAGAATCGAATGCCTCTTCCAGACACACTTCACAATAATTAAAATTCCTTCTCTTGTAATTATATAGTACAGCGTTATAGATGGCGGCATTGTACAATCAAAAAAAACGGCAACATCACCCCTGCTACTTATAATCTACATCGAAATAGAAGGGCTCCTGCTTCGAAAAGGTAAAGTGAAAACTGATAAAACATAACTCCTAAACATTGCATTTTACAGTGAATTCGTCCACAGTGAATCAGAGAATAAGATGTGAAAGAATCATCAGCAAACTCAGTTCAGTAGCCAGAATTCTGAAGCGGCGTCAGATACACACACAATGAAATAATATTTCATAACAGTGATAACCAATAAATACATTGAAATCACAGTTAAACTGGACCATGTTATTCAAGAGGGAGGACAGTGCGCTGCCTCCTTGTAACACTGAGACCGTGAGCTTTCATATTATTAATCACTGAAAACACTATGATGAAAAAATATTCCAGGACAGCTTAGTTGCACAACATGAAACTGTTAACAGCTCTGAGACCAACTCTTAGCACGGACACCTGATTCGAATATATTCAGTACAGAGAATAATTTAGTAACAATGCCAGTGTTGGATATACAAGGTACATTATAGTTATAATGCAGCTGCTACAAGTCTGAAAGAGCAGAGAATTAGGACATTCCATCAACTGATAGAACAGAACAGGCGGCTGTGTAAAACATGATGGGAGAAAAAAAGTGCCCCGTACAGCAGAACAGAACACCGATTTACACCATTAACAGCTGAGACAACGGCTTACCCGAAACTCCGACGGCTGCAAGAACAGGATAATAAATGTTTTCTATCAGATAGATTACTGGATATCCCATTTCTGTGAGAAGAAGTGATTTCTGTTGATCTGAAAACCGCAACTCCGGTTGGCACTCTGAGCTGATACATTGCAAGGAACTCTGATTTATACAGGGAGTAAATCTCCACTGACACGGTTATACCCCTGACCATTGATATTAGTTACAGTCACCTGAACAAACACTTTTCATCAGCAGCTTTGTCTTCATTGTAAATGATGACGTGGATATATCACAAACATCTCCAAGTTCAGAACCTTGTCTTAATGAGACCTCTCTTCGGAATAAAGTTAAAAGCTGTGCTCAGAAAGGACTGGTCCAACAACAATGAACGGCTATATTTCTGTTTTTTATATAATTGTATTGACCATGTTCACTCCTGCCGATTCATTTATAAATATTACCGATTTCACCGCGTGTACTCTGAATCCAGGAACACAAGCAGACTCGTTTCACTCTGTTCCTGCAGCTTCCCGGTTAAATTATGAACTTTGAGTCTCTGACACGTGGACAGTTAAAGACGACGTTCAGGGCTGCAGCCGAGAAATGACTGTGTGATATGAGGGGACGGACATTGAACGAGCTTCATTGCTATTCCTCTCTCCGTTATTTTACTGCAGATGTTTACCCGTTTATTATCCATTGGTTGACGGCTCCAGTAAAATTGCTCCCTTGTAACCCCGAGCTGAGCTCATGACCCGATTCGACCTCTATCACAATGGCCCCGAGCTTCCCTCGCTCGCCTCCATTCCTTCCTCAGCCTATTGCCATTGAAACCCTGATCAATGCCTCGTCCCCTCTCGGCTCCATTCCTCCGTTCACTCCTGGCCGACCTTCCAAACAGCATCAGGTCCTGCTCGGCTTCACTGACACTCACTGACACCAAGTTCCTGATCGCTTCACATTTAAAGTTTTCATCCCGCGGTTTTAATCCCTTCCTGGCCCAACTCTCCCCATCTCCGCCCGCTCCTCCACACCTGCAGGAAACACACCCGTGAACTCCTCATTCATCGATGATTGGCCTCTTTTGGCGGGAATGCGCTCGCTTGATCAACTCACCTCTCTGATCAAAACCAGGAGAAGCGTTTCTTCCCACCCTATCACCGTTATATCTGATGTCTCCAAAGGTTCAATCCTTGGTTTCCTCTTCCTCATCTCCATGCTGCCCTTTGGTGATATTGTGTGCAGATATGGATCAACTTTCAGATGCACGCTGACAAAATCACCGCCTCTCTTGACCCTTCCAATATATTTGTCTTGTCAAAGCAACATTCTGTTTTAGATGAGTGACAATTTCATCCAGTTAAAAATTGGGACGTCATGATCTTTGACCCCACAATCTCGGCCACCGATTCCATCTCCACAACTGGATTCCATCTCCACCCCTCTCATTTTGGTTGGTGAGTCCCTCAACAATCATTCAAGTCCTTACTGACCGACAGTGGCTTCCAGCCTCCAGAGCCTGTTGTATATTTTACTTTTTCTTACACGTAAATCCACCAGGACCTCACCCCTTGCTATCCCTGCAGCCTCCTCCAAACCTGCAGCCACTGCAGCCCAGGCCAAACATTCCGCTCCTCCACCTCTGGCCGCTTGTGCAACATTAGTCCATTTGCTGTCCTTCTCACAGCCGTGCCTTCAGCCATATCCTCGCTCCAGAATGTCCTCCCTTTGCCCCTCCATCTCCCTCTACGCCTTTCAGGCCTCAGTCGTGGCTCAATGGTTGTCGTCTTGCTTCTGAGTTAGAAGGTTGTGAGTTCAATTCTCACACCAGCGATTTGAGCACATAATCCAGGCTGACACTGCAGTGCAGTACTGAGGGAACACTGTGCTGTCGGAGAGACTGGCTTTTGTAAGGTACGTTGAACCGAGGGTCCATCTGCCTTCTCAAGTAGATGTAAAAGACCCAAGGACAATATTCGAGAAGAGCAGGGGCTTTCTCCCCAGTGTCTTGGGCAATATTTAGCCCACAACCAACATTACCAAAACCGATCTCCTGGTCACTAATCTCATTCCAGTTTGTGGGAATTTGCTTGCGTTCTTCCTCGATTACCAAAGTGAATCCACTTCAAAATGCACTTCATTGATTGTGAAGCGTTTTGGGACCTCCTGGGGTCCTGAAAGGCGCTTTACAGAGGCAAGTTCATTCCTTCTTTCAGACATTCTATGAACGCCATCTTTCGCTTTATGGTTTGGTCATCCCTCCAATTATCTCCTTCTGTGGCCGGGGTTCCATGCTTGTCTGATTATACCTCAGTTACTCGCCTTACCATATTTATCAATGTTGTATCCGCTGTATAAATACAAGTAGTTATTGTTATATTTTACCATTCTTTACTCTTTTCATCCCACCATTGGTGGCCATTCCTTCAGACATTTCAACTCTACTCTCTTTAAACCAAACCTATCCCCTCAGTCTCTCCATTTACTGATCCTCCTTTTACACCCTCCCTATACCCACTATTTGTCCAAGGTTTTCGCCAGTCCTCTTGATATCTTTTTAATGTTTTAGTGCCCGTTGTTACCAGCTGCTCATTGCAACCCCTTGGGAATGTTTATTACATTAAAGTCGGTAAGTGAATGCGAGTCTTTGTTGACGTTCATTGGAATGTGTTCATTGTTTGTCCATTGGATGAGCAAAAGTAATTTCTGGGCTCAATATACTTGTACCGGAAAGTGATTTATGTAATAGACGGAATTGTTAAGATAAATCAACATTGGTAACTACTCGTGGACACTGTTTTGTTCGAAGAACATAACTCGGCTTAACTACAGCCATCGCATTGAAATAGACCGCATTCTGGAGCGTGGATATGGGTGAAGGCACGGCTGTGAAAAGTGAGGCAAATGGACAGCGGAGCCTGCCTTTACGGAATTATCTATCGAAGAAGAAACCAGCTACAGTGACTAGGATGAAGGTCTATTCGTTATTTGCCTTTTTTCGCTTTGTTTACATCCCGTTTTACTGCTTTCTCGGGCTGCTGACAAGAGCACAATGAGCAGTTTGGACGCCCCATTACAGAAACAACATTAAACCCATAGAAAGCACAATATAGATTCTCTGCAATGAGGCCAGGGAAGGAAAACTGTATGGCGAAAGATTTGAAATACCGGGATTATTTCCACTGAAATAGAGTCGAGAAGGCTTAGATTTTAAATCATGAAGGTTTCTTTATTCATTCATGGAGGTAGGCGTCGCTGGCAAGGCCAGCATTTATTGCCCATCCCTAATTGACATTGAGAAGATGGTGATGAGCCATCTTCATGAACCGCTGCAGTCCGTGCGGTGAAGGTTCTCCCACATCGTTGTTAGGAAGGGAGTTCCAGGATTTTGACACTGCGAAGTTGAAGAAACGGCGATATATTTCCAAGTCGGGATGGTTTGTGACTTGGAGGGGGCCGTGCAGGTGGTGTTGTTCCTATGCGCCTCCTCTCCTTGTCCTTCGAGGTAGTAGAGATTGTGGGTTTGGGTGGCGTTTTTGAAGAAGCCTTGGCGAGTTGCTGCAGTGCATCTTCTAGATGGTACGCACTGCAGCCACAGTGCACCAGTGTTGGAGGGAGTGAATGTTTAGGGTGTTGGATGGGATGCCAATCAAGCTTGCTGCTTTGTTCTGGATGATGTTGAGCTTCTTGAGTGTTCTTGGAGCTGCTCTCATCCAGGCAAGTGGAGAGTATTCCATCACACTTCTGACATGTGCCTTGTAGATGTTCGAAAGTCTTTGGTGAGTCAGGAGGTGAGTCACTCGTCGCAGAATACCCAGCCTCCGACCTGCTCTTATAGCCACTGTACTTATGTGGCTGGTCCAGTTATGTTTCTGGATATTGGTGACCCCCAGGATGTTGATGGTCAAGTGGAGGTTATTAGACTCTCTCTTGTTGACAGGCACTTGTCTGACGTGAATGTTATTTGCATCATTTCAGCCCAAGCCTGGATGTTGTCCAAGTCTTGCTGCTTGCAGGCACGGACTACTTCATTATATGTGGTGCTGCGAATGGAACTGAACAGTGTACAATCATCAGCGAACATCCCCACTTCTGACGATACGATGGACGGGAAAGTCATTGATGAAGCAGCTGAAGATCGTTGGGTCTAGGACACTGCCCTGAGGAATGCCTGCCGCAATGTCCTGGGGCTGAGATGATTGGCCTCCAAAAACCACTGCCATCTTCCTTTGAGCTAGGTATGACTCCAGCAACTGGAGATGTTTCCCCCGATTCTCATTGCCGCAAATTTCACTCGGGCTCCTTGATGCTACACTTGGTCAAATGCTGCCTTGATGTAAAGTGCAGTCACTCTCACCTCACCTCTGGAAATCATCTCTTTTGTCCATGTTTGGACCAAGACTGTAATGAGGTCTGGAGCCGACTGGTCCTGGCAGAACCCAAACTGAGCGTCAGTGAGAAGGATATTGGTGAGTAAGTGCCGCTTGATAGCACTGTCGACGACACCTTCCATCACCATGTTGATGATTGGGAGTGGACTCATAGGGCGGTAATAGGCTGGATTTGATTTGTCCTGCTTTTTGTGGACAGGGCATACCTGGGCAATTTTCCACATTGTCGGGTAGATGCCAGTGTTGTAGCTGTACTGGAACAGTTTGGCTGGAGGCGCAGCTAGTTCTGGAGCACAAGTCTTCAGCACTACAGCTGGTATGTTTTCGGGTCCCATAGACTTTGCTGTATCCAGTGCACTGAGCCGTTTCTTGATAACACGTGGAGTGAATCGAATTGACTAAGGCTGGCTTCTGTCATGGTGGAGATCTCCGGAGGAGGCCAAGATGGATCATCCACTCGGCACTTCTGGCTGAAGATGGTTGCAAACGCTTCAGCCTTGTCTTTTGCACTCATTTGCTGGACTCCCCCATCATTGAGGATGGGATGCTCACGAAGGCTTCTCTTCCCGTTAGTTGTTTAATTGTCCACCACCATTCATGACTGGATGTGGCAGGACTGCAGAGCTTTGATCTGATCCGTTTTTTTGTGGGTTCGATTAGCTCTGTCTATAACATGTTGCTACTGCTCTTTAGAATGCATGTCGTCCTGTGTTGTACCTTCACCAGGGTGGCACCTCATTTTTTCCAATTCATCGACTGGGGACCAAGTTTGTGATTCAGGACCGGGCTGTGCAGAAAAAAAACAATTCATCCACCAAAAGTGTCGTTTAAATGACATTTGAAGTGAACGAAATACCAGGAGGGAGATAGCATATCTCCCCGAGGTTACATTTCTCAAGATGGCGATGTAGAAACACAAAATCTCTCTTGATCATATAGAAATTGGTGAAATGCTTAAGAACATCGCGTTGTTCGGCACTGGCCCTGTTGTTGAGGGGTTGGTGACGGCGCATTATGCCCGGGTGACATACAAATGTTCTAAACCTTCACCATTGTGTCGATGCTGGAGTCCTCATCTACGGTTTGGAAGTTGTCTCGCTGGCCCTGAAATGAACAGTGCAATTGGTCAGGCATTCAATCGATCGGCTTAAAATTTGGTGACAGTTCGGCGAAATTCTATCGTCAGATGAATGGCAGCACAAGGGCAAAATTCCAAAATGTTTTTTTTTCCCCAGTGGGCGATCGTTAATGGGAAATATTGCGCCACTCTAAATGATTTTGACTGCCTGCTAACTGTTATATTTTCAGATGAAGTTATCAGCTCAAGTTAATGCTGTTTGTTTGAAAACAAGGAGAGATTCGCGAGCTTCAGTAGAGAAATCGGAGATGCTGGAAATACATAGCGGGCGGAACTTCCGACTTCGGCGGTGGCTGAAATCGGGTGAGAAGGGATTAGCCCAATGACATCGATGGAGAGGAAAATCGGGAGGGGTGTATAATGGGCGGCCGAATCCATATCCTGCGTTTTCCGCCTCTGCAAAATCAAAAAATCCAGTCGTATTTACCGATTAGGCACAGCAAAGAAAAAGGGCAAATTGACATTCCAGGCGGGATAAAAAGATGGCTGGTGCAAGACATGCAAACCGGACACTGGGTCAGTGGGGAAATAGAATATTGTCTAGTATACATAATAATGTTCTGCGTGTTCCACACTTAAACCTAAAGCTAATCCGTCACTGCTGTATACTGTCGAAATAGTAGTATGTTTACACAAGTACAGCCACAACCCTCATGATTAATCTCTGTTTTCTCGCTTCATTTACTATGGGGGAGCAACCATAAAGCGCACAGTTCCAAGATTCGTGTTCGACTGGGAATTAATCGTTCAGCCCGCTGAGGCAAACTCAGATCCGTTGAGATATGGTTGAAAATAGATTTGGTATGATACATAGTAACTTACAGGACAAGATAATTGTGATGTTAAAAAGCACAATAAGATCCTGAGAGAATGCGACAAAATATTTCGATACATCTTTCCAGGAGGAGCAAAGAGCGCGAAGAAAGGCAACATCAAAGGCATGAAATAAACCGCCAGGGCCATTTGTCACTTACACCGTCTTTCTTTGGCTGTGTTTGTAGATTAAGGACAGCGTCTAAATGAAACAAAACATGGATAATAATGCACTTCCTTTTATCACTAAAAACCTTTTCCTCTTTTATTAAAGAGTTTTCTTTCTCTGGTTGGTCTCTCCTGCAGAGGAAGTTTTATGAAATCACCATATGAATGGGATAAAATCTCCGCCGCCAAGAATGGGGAGTAGCTGGTCCTTGGCAACCAGCAATGGATCTTTCACTGTCCACTAGGAAGTGAATGGGCCTCCTACTCTAGGCTTCCCTTCCCATTTGCTCCCTTCTTCCAGGAAATGAATGGGATGACCAAGGTATCCATTAGGAAGAGGAGTAGACGTGAGACTTGATATTTTTAGGAATATCACAAAGGTAGCGGTAATGTGCCAAGTGCTGAGTTGCTGTATGGTCACAATGATTGCTTAACTGTATCACCGTTTACTTTTGAATATTAATATATATTCATCCATGATGATAGTTTTATGATAGAAAGAAAGAACTTGCATTGATATCGCGACTTTCACAACCCCAAGGCGTCCCAAAGCACTTTACAACCAATGAAGTACTTTTGTAGCGGAGTCGCTGTTGTAGTGTAAGGAGATGCATAAGAAAATTTGCGCACAGCAAGATCCCAAAGCCAGCAATGAGACAAACGCCCAGCTAATCTGTTTTACTGTTGTTGGTTGCGGAATAAACATTGCCCAGGACACTGGGACAGCTCCCCTGTTTTTCTATGAATGGTGCCAATGGGATCCTTTACATTATCAGGAGCACAGGGGATAAGTTTGAATGACACTTCTGGAGGTCGGAATTTCCCACAATGCAGTTGTCCCTCAGGAAGAGGCTACCCTGACTAAATCAGAACCAATCTTGGTTCTAAATCAGGAAGTCGTGGGTTTTAACTCCAGTCCAGAAACTGGAGCATAACATTTAGGGACTCTTCAGTAGACAGAATGCTGCACTGTTGGAAATGCTATATTCAGGATGAGACATTAAACTGTGGCCGAGTGTGACCTCTCAATTGGACGTAAAGGATTTCAAGGTACTATTTGAAATAGGCAATAGAGTTTATCCGAGATGCTGGCCGACATTTATTGCTAAAACTGAATGTTTGGTTCCTTACTTATTTTTTGTTTGTAAGACATTGCTTTGTGCAAATTAGCTTTTGCGTATTTGGGTGATGTGTCTGTGTAACAGAGCGTGTGCATTTTTTTTGGATGTGTGTCTGTGTGATTGTGTGTGCGTATGTCTATGTGTGTGTCGACGTGTGTAGGTGTTTATGTGTATGAGTGCTTCTATGTGTGTGTCTGCGTGTTATTGTGTGTGCTTGTATGAGAATGTGAGAGTGTTGGTGCGTGTGTGTCTGTGTGAGAGAGCATTTGAGTCCGAGAATATATGTGTGTGTGTGTTTGTGTGAGAGCGCTTGTGTGTGTGTGTGTCTGTGTGTGAGTAGGAGAGAGCGTTTTTTGTGTGTATGAGTGCTTGTGTTATGGTGCATGTGCTTTATTGTGAATGTGTGAATGTGTGTGAGAGTATTTGATTGTGTGAATAATTGTCTCTGTGTTCTTGTGCGTATTTGTGTCTGTGTGTATGAGACAGAATTTGAGTGTGTGAGTGTTTGACCGTGAATGTGTGTTTGTGTATGTGTGTCTGTGGGTGTTTTGCTGCGTCTATGTCTATGTGTCTGTTTGTCTGTGTGTCTTTGTATACTTGTGTATCCCTGTGTGTGTGTGTGTGTGTGTGTGTGTGTATGTGTGTGTGTATGTATGTATGTGTGTATTTGTGCATTTGTGTATTTGTGTCTGCCTATGTAAGTATTTCAGTAGATTGGTATTGAATGGGAAAGGGAATAGGTTGGGGGTTTTACCGGTCTATGGTAAGATACCGCTTTAAAACTAAAGTTATTGCATAGACACAGAACAGGGAGAATCTCTCGCCCCCGCCACCTTTTTTATGAAGGCATCGACGCTTCACTTGAAATTGAAAACCTGCCTGAGCAAGTCCTCGATCTGGAAAGTTAGGCAGTGTAAAAAGTTCGGGGGATTGGATCTATGGCTGCAAGTACAGGACAATCAAATCAGTGTTGAATGATAACTATGTAATGTAACTATAAAACATGACAATTGTCACATAGAATGGTTGGAAAAGGCCTATAAAATGTGGATGATGGAACAGATACTTTGGAATTCGATTAAGGTCTGAGCAACCCTGAAAATCCCGAGCTTGAAACTTTAACGTGTTTAGTTCGGATTCTCCGGCTAAAACCTCACAAGGTTTTGCCGTAAATGCTGTTGTTAAGAGGATGTTTAATTATTGTTAATAGTAATTATTGAATGCTGAATAAATCTGTAGCACCGAACATTGAATGCTACGGACTCTATTATTTTGAGGAGCAGATGATCAGTAAGAAAACCCCTCGTCTAACAGTTTGCGTCTGGATGTTATTTCAGTTGGGTTTGTGGTCCAATTTAGCAAAATAATGAATGATAAAATTGACAATTCAACTGCTGATATTCTCACCTCATTTCTCCGCTGCTTCCCCACTTCCCTGAGAGGAAAGACGAACTGTTAGAAATTTGGACCTCATTACTGGCTTACAAAATAGGAACACGAGAAAAGTCAAGGAGCAAAAATGGTCTTCGGGCCATGGAAACGATTCCCTCCAGTACCATAACTGTCCCGTCACAACATTCAACTGTATTATGAACACACCCAAACAGTATAATTTTAAGCTAAGCCGCCGGGCGGGTTCGGATAGGATGGCTGGTTTACTCGCCACCCGATATTACACTCCATTGACCATTGGAGGCGGTGAGGTTTGGGAGGGAATTCCGGCCGCCAGTGGTGGTTCGAAGGAAGTGGGGGGGGGGGGGGGTGCACAAGATGCAACTGTTAGGAGCGCAGAGACCTTAAGTTTAACTTTATGGAGGGAGGAAGAGGGGAGGTTGGCCAGGGGAGCATTGAAATAGTTGATTCCGGAGATAACAAAAGCACGGACCAGGTTTTTAACAGTAGATGAGCGGAGGTAGGGGATAAGACAGGCAATATTACGGAGATGGAAATAGGCAGTCATTGTATGGAGCTGCCATTGGGTGAGATGCTCAGCTCAGGGTCAAAGAGCGCAGCATGGTTGCTTGCAAACCAGCGAGAGACAGAGGCGAGGGAAGGGATGGAATCGGTTTGTAGGGAACGAAGTTTGTGCAGGGGGCCAAGGACAATGGCTCATCCAAACAAGAAGTTTGACAACACAGAGGTAATGGAGTGGTTGAGAGAGGTGGTGGTGAGGGAGAGCTGTTTTTCGCCAGCATACTTGTAGAATCTGACGCAGTTGTTTTGGATGATGTCATCGAGGGGCAGCATGCAGATGAGAAATAGGAATTGACGAAGGATATATGCTTGGGGTGTCCAGACGTAATGGTGCAGGGGCATGAAGAGCAGCCATTGCAGGCTATTCTCCGGTGAACGACTGAATTGATTAGAGTGGAACCAGACGAGGGCAGTCCCGCCCAGCTGGACAGCGGAAGAGAGGCGTTGGAAAATGGTGTTGTGGTCAATCGTGTCAAAGGCTGCAGAGAGGTCGAGGAGGATGAGGAACGATCAATGCATCACGGTCGCAGTCAGGTTGAATGTTATTTGTGACATGTTTTATGGCCGTTTCAATCCAGTGTCAGGAGTGGAAACCAGATTGGAAAGGTTCAAATATTGAGTTGCAGGCAAGATGGGCCCGCATTCGGAAGGCAACAACACGTTTAAGGATTTCGGAGAGGAAAGAAAGGTTGGAAATTGGGCGGTAGTTTGCAAGGGTAGTGGGGTCAAGGGTGAGCATTGAGGAGGGGTGATGTCGGCAGATTTGAAAGGGAGGAGACAAAATCTGAGGAAAGTGAAACGTTTACAGTATCATCTGGCATAGAGGCCAGGAAGGAAAGTTGGGTGGTCAGCAGTTTATTGGGAATTGGGTCGAGAGATCAGGAGTGGGTCTGATGGAAAAGAGGAGCTCAGAAAGGGGAGAAGAGGAGAGAGCAGACAATAGATGAAGATGAAAGTTCAGTGCTATAGCAGGTGGAGCTTTGGGGGCAGTTTGGCTTGTTGGACAAGGGGAAGGAGAGACTCGACAGAAGCAGCTGAACGGATGGCCTCAGTCTTGCAGACAAGGTACTCCTCGAGCTCCACTCACTTGTTGTTGGTGTTGAGAGTGTTGGGGGTGGAGAAGAGGGGTTTAAGGAGATAGAAAATCCATAAGCCCCTCTCACTTGTTGTTGGGTGTGAAAGTGGAGGGGCAGAAGAGAATGGTTCAAGGAGACAGAAAGTCCATGAGCTCCTCTCACTTGTTGATGATGAGAGTGGAGGGGGCAGAGGAGAGGGGTTTAAGGAATCAGGAAGTCCATGAGCCCCTCTGACTTCTTGTTGATGATGAGAGTGGAGGGGACAGAGGAGAGGGGTTTAAGGAAACAGGAAGTCCATGAGTTCCTCTTACTTCTTGTTGGTGGTGAGAGTGAAGGGGGCAGAGGAGAAGGGTTTAAGGAGACAGGAAGTCCATGAGCCCCTCTTACTTCTTGTTGGTGGTGAGAGTGAAGGGGGCAGAGGAGAAGGGTTTAAGGAGACAGGAAGTCCATGAGCCCCTCTTACTTCTTGTTGGTGGTGAGAGTGAAGGGGGCAGAGGAGAAGGGATTAAGGAGACAGGAAGTCCATGAGCCCCTCTCCCTTGTAATTGGTCCACATCGTTCACCTGAGGAAGGAGGTAGCCTCCGAAAGCTTGTGAATTTAAAATGAAATTGCTGGACTATAACTTGGTGTTGTAAAATTGTTTACAATTGTAATTGGTGGTGAGAGTAGAGGGAGAAAGAGAGTCGGGTTTAAGGAGACAGGAAGTCCATGAGTCCCTCACGCTTGTTGTTGGCGGTGTGAGTGCAGAGGGCAGGGGAGAGGAGTTTAAGGAGACAGGAAGTCCAGGAGTCCCTCAAATTGTTGCTGGTGAGAGTGGAGGTGACAGGGAGAGGGGTTTAAGGAGGCAGGAAGTACATGAGCCCATCTCACTTATTGTTGGCGGTGAGAGCGGAGCGGGCGGGAAAGAGGGTTTTAAGGAGACAGAAAGTCCATGAGCCACTTTCACTTGTTGTTGGCACTTGAGTGGAGGGGACAGTGAGAGGGGTTAAGGGGACGGTTTCGTGGACAAAAAGAGCTGAGGATTATTTTTGCACTCCAGGACTTCCCAGGAGTAATGAGCAGTTTTGGCAGAGGATTGCAGGGCCCGATAATGCTTTCTGTGATCCACCCAGGTCTGTGATCAATGGCGAGAACGGTTGTTCGCCATAAGCGTTTTAATCTGTGTCCCTTGCATTTATGGAAACAAAGATAGGGGCCCTACCACGGGAATCGACCAGGGTGTGAGGAGTTACGAGTTTTACTGGGGAATAGGGCATAAAAGGTGGAGGTGAGGGTGTGATTGAAGCTGCAGAAGTATGGTGGCGACTGGAGGGCCAAAGGATACACAGTTGGGAGTTTGAAAGTGCCGTTATAAGTGACTGAGGGCATAGTTTTTTTGCAAAGGCGGACACAGGAGGAAGTGGGTTGGAAGGCGGCAGGGGGTGTGACTAGTGAGCGGTATGTGTTGAGCAAAATTAGCGGCATATACCTGGTGGATCGAATGGCCTTTTCCGGTGCTGTAAATACGATGTAATTCTACATACAAGTGCAGCAACTCGCCAAGGTTTCTTCGACAGGACCTCCCAAATCCGCGACCTCGATCACCTAGAAGGATAAGGGCAGCAGGGACATGGGAATAACACGACCTGCACTTTCTCCTCTGAGTCACACACCATCCCGACTTGGAAATATATCGCCATTCCTTCAACCTTACTGGGTCAAAATCCTGGAACTCCCGACCTAACAGCACCGTGGGAGAACCTCCACTACACGGACTTCAGCGGTTCAAGAAGGCGGCTCACCACCACCTTCTCAAGGGCAAACAGGCAATAAATGCTGGCCTTGACAGCGACGCCCAAATCCCATCAATAATTGATATGAAGGAAAGGTTAAGTGAGAACAGTTGGTCACATAACTCAGAGAAGAGACGGCAGGGTGAGCTGAGATGCGGGTTGAAGTCACCGAGGAGGAGAAGTCGTTCAGTGTGGAAGCTGAGGGACGAAAACTGTCAAGGAAATTTAACCTGGGGCATATGTGCTCAAATGAGGAGAAGTTGACCGAGGAGTCGCGGCACAGACTAAGGTGTTATTTGGTTATAAGTGTCACACCGCAACCGCAGCGGTTTGGGTGGGGCAGCTGGTAGAAGGTATAGACAGACGGGGAGGCTTCAGTAAGGGGGAAGTTGTCATCAGCCATGATCGAAGTTACCGGCAAGTCCATGTTATCAATACAACATCCTTAATAAGATCAGGGATGGCAAAGGCCTTGTTTGCAAGTGAACGGAAATTCTGGAGGGACGGTAATCGTTGATCCGCTGGCAGAGTTCACAGGGTTAGCGGTGGGAGGGAAGACTGGGGTAGGAAGGAGTTTGTCAATGTTAGAGCTTGGCATTAGTGCTCAGAGTGATGTCAGAGCAGACTACAGTATATTAAAAGCAAAATAATGCTGATGCTGGAAATCTGCAATAAAAACAGAAAAGTCAGGAGAAGCTCAGCAAATCAGGCAGCAACTGTGGAGAAAGAAACAAAATTAACGTTTCCGGTCGGAGACCTTTCGTCAGAACTGGAAGATGTTAAAAGATTTAAGTTTTTGAGCAAGTACTGAGCCAGGGAAAGGGGTGCAGGAAGGTGGGTGCGGGGGAGGAAAGAACAAAAAGGAAGGTCTGTGATCGGGTGGAGGGCAGGAGTGATTAAATGACAAAGGGGATGATGGTGTAAGGTAAGGAAGGTGGTAATGGGACATGTTAAGAAACAACAGACTAATCAGGAGTAGCTGAAAATTGCATCAGAAGAATCATTCCCAGCACTAGCTGACCAAAAATGGGAACATTGGTTATGATCTGAAGTTATTGAAATCAATGTTGAGTCCGGAAGATTGTAAAGTGCCTAAATGAAAAATGAGGTGCTGTTCCTCAAGCTCACGCTGAGCTTCCTTGGAACAGTGTAAGAGGCCGAGGACAGAGAGGTCAGAGTGGGAAGGGGAACTAAAATGGCAAGCGACCAGCAGGTCAGGGTCACGCTTGCAGAAAGAGCGGAGGTGTTCAGAAAAGCGATCATACAGCATGTGTTTGATCTCCCCAGTGGAGATGAGACCGCGTTGTGTGCAGCGGATACGGTATACTAACTTGGGAGAATTACAAGGAAACCACTGTTTAACCTGGAAGGTGTGTTTGGGACCTTGGATGGTGGGAAGGGAGGAGGTGAAGGGACAGGTGTTGCATCTCCTGCGCTCACACGGGCAGGTGCCGTGGGGAGGAGAGTGGGTGTTAGGGGCGATGGAAGAGTGGACTCGGGTGTCGCAGAGGGAACGGTACTGTACAGTACAGTTTGATCAGCACCTTCTCTGACTTGTATTCTACTGTTTTAGGTTGTGTCGTTCAACATTCTGTGGGCTTTAATGATGATGTTCTGCACTGGCTGGACAGGATGAGCATCAGGTCTGCGAAGATTTCGGTCATTTCCAACTTCGCCTTTCTGTCCATGATCTCCTTACAGTTACAGTCCGAGATTAGTTGTCCAGTGCTAGATGAATGAACAGATAATACATGTTTAACTTACTTTTCTTTTTTTCCAGTAGCAAACACCCAACAGAGTAAGGATGAAAATCAGAACCACAACAGAGCCAACAGCTGCCTCCAACCCAGAGGATTTATCTAAATGATAAAAAGGAACAGAGTGCAACATAGTTAACCAATAGCTTCTACACGAAATAAATAATCTGCGGCATAATGAAACAAAACATAGGCACAGGGTTGCTGTGGAATCCGGGGTGAGTTCAAAATAGATGTAAAAGATAAAAGGTTGAGATGACGCAGTGTTTCCAACCCGAGTGATCATTTTATTTTAGTGATTTCTTGGTTTGCACCGTTTCGTGCCTAAGTCTCTGATACTCCAAGTCTGTCTCTTCACTTGTCTTTAATTCTGATAAATGTTACGTATAAAAGCAATGCCACAAAATCAAGGAATCCGAAATGAGGTCGGCAATGTTTTGTCACATGGTGAAATCATTATCCACCTGGAAAACGTGACACTGCTCAACGCTCAATTTTCATTGCTCGATTAATTAATTGCCTGATTTATTCATTGATTCCTTCCTTCGATAATAACTGGAACTGTGAACAGGTAAGTATTTAATTATTTCCAGCTAACAACAAAAATAAACACTGGTGGGATGGAAATTAATAAGTTTAATTCTGTAAACTTTGAAATGATCATCGAATCATAGAATATTAGAAAGATTACAGCACGGAAAGAGGCCATTCGACCCATCGAATCCGTGCTGGCTCTATGCAAGAGCAATCCAGCTAGTCCCACTCCCCCGCCCTACCCCAGCAGCACTGCATTTCTTTTTCCTTTCATGTACTTATCCAGTTCCCTTTTGACGGCCATGATTGAATCTGCCTCCACCACCCCCTCGGGCAGTGCATTCCAGATCCCAAACAATCGCTGTGTGAAAAAGTTTTTCCTCATGTCACCTTTGTTTCTTTTGCCAATAACCTTAAATTTATGTCCTCTGGATTTTGACCCTTCCGCCAAAGGGAACAGTTTCTGTCCATCAACTCTGCCTAGACCCTTCATGATTTTGAATACCTGTATCAAATATTCTCGCAACCGTCTCTGAACGAAGGAGAACAACCCCAGTTATCCAAGTAACTAAGGTCACTCATCCCTGGAATCATTCTAGTAAATCAATTGGTCAAACCTGCAAAACTGCGGAGAGAACATATGAGGTGACGTTTCAGGCGCTGACCTTGGTCAGAACTCACCTGCTCTCTCCACAGACGCTGACTGACGTACTGTATGTTTGCAGCATCTGCAGTTTGTTTGTCTTTATCTTACAAGGTTAAATTACCTTTTGTTACAGATCGTAGCGTGGACGTTATTCTTTTCTCAGCTTGCCTGGGAGTGAACCTGGACTATTACATGATCGGTAAGGCACTACAGAACACAACTAGAGAATTAAACTGTTCATCGGAATGAGAGAAATAAAACCAATGAACGTTGGTGCTTTAGTTCCTTCTTCAGTAACATGATAAATAGCGAATATTTAATGAAATAAGCGTTAGAGGGCCTTTTGGGGGTAATTTACACGCCATTTTAAGCGTTAAATGCAACACCTGAAGCAGATTAAAAATGAAAAACAAACACTTTTTTTCCTGTGGTCGGATGAACAGAGTCACAGTGTGAATCTCACTCACCTTTTACAGTTATATGTACAGGGTCACTCTGAGCCGACGTGAGCAGCCTTCCCCTCACATCCCCTTTATACAGACAGGTGTATTTTCCTCCATCGGCGTGATCCATCATCGTGATGGTGAAGTTGACAGAATTGTTCCGTGCAGCAGCAGTTTGGATATCCGAGTAATTCGCTTCTCCGAATCTGTACAAGTGAAATGTGAAGCCAGGAAGGTCCCGGGGGTTTGTACAGATAAAGGTGACGTTTGCACCCTTCACAACAAGACTAGAATCCACTGATATATTTGGTTTGGATAGACCTGTAATTCGAAAGGAACAAGCAGTGACGATCGATTTCAATGCAACAAACTGTCAGACAACTGGGTACAACAGTCCAGAGTAATGCCACCAAACTCCACACATTGCGGCCAGTCCTGTGGCTGAACATTTCATGGATGAGGTTAACCAACTTTTCAACACTTGGGTAAGCTTCATGTTCAGTATCCGAGTACCCTGGCAGTTGTCTCAGGCACTGTTCAATAAACGAACAACGGGGAGTAGTGGGTGAGCAGAATGGACTTTTGTAAAACAGACAACTTTCATTCACTGATTTTTTTCGATTGTGGAGATTTTCGCAATAAAAATATGGCACAAGAGCTCCAACAAGAGCGGATCAACCATCTCTTTAACATTCCATCCGATTACCTTTGCCGAATCCCCGACCATCAACGTTTTTGGGATCGACATTTACCAGACACTCAACTGGGCCAGCAACATAGATGCGATGGCGACGAGAGCAGATCAGAGGCTGCGTACTCTGCGGCGAGTGACTCACCTCCTGATTCCCCAAAGCCTCTCCACCACTTACAAGGTGTAAGAAATGAGTCCCTCGCATTGATCCTTGTGGCATCCCACTAGTTACATGTGGCATGCCAACCGGAAAATGAATCTTTTATTCCTAATCTCTGTTTCCTGTCCGTTATCCAATCCTCAGTCCATGCATATGTTACTCCCAATCCCATGAGCCTTAATCTTGTGTAACAACCATTTATCTGGCATCTCATCGTAGGCTTTTTGAAAATCCAAATATACTGAATCCACTGGTTCCCTTCATTTACCTTGCTAGTTACGCGCTCAAATAACCAGTAGATTGTTAAACATGATTTCCCTTGCGGAACCACAAGAGATGGGTGAGATCCTGAATGAATATTTCACATCGGTATTTACGGTTGAGAAAGGCATGGATGTTAGGGAACTTTGGGAAATAAATAGTGATGTCTTGAGGAGTGTACATTTTATAGAGAGGGAGGTGCTGGAAGTCTAAACGCGCATCAAGGTAGATAACTCTCCGGGACCTGATGAAATGTATCCCAGGATGTTATGGGAGGTTAGGGAGGAAATTGCGGGTCCCCTAGCAGAGATATGTTAATCATCCACCGCTACAGGTGAGGTGCCTGAAGATTGGAGGGTAGCACATGTTGTGCCCTTGTTTAAGAAGGGCGGCAGGGAAAAGCCTGGGAACTGCAGACCGGTGAGCCTGACATCTGTAGTGGGTAAGTTTTTGGAGGTTATTCTGAGGGACAGGATCTACAGGCATTTGGAGAGGCAGGGACTAATTAGGAACAGTCAGCATGGTTTTGTGAGAGGAAAATCATGTCTCACGAATTTGATTGAGTTTTTTGAAGGGGTAACCAAGAAGATAGATGAGGGCTGTGCAAAAGACGTGGTATACATGGACTTCAGCAAAGCCTTTGAGAAGGTACCGCATGTTAGGTTGTTAGCTAAGGTTAAATCTCATTGGATCCAAGGTGAGGTAGCCAATTGGATACAAAATTGGCTTGACGACAGAAGACAGAGTGTGGTTGCAGAGGGTTGTTTTTCAAACTGGAGGCCTGTATCCAGCGGTGTGCCTCAGGGATCGGTGCTGGGTCCGCTGTTATTTGTTATTTATATTAATGATTTGGATGAGAATTTAGGAGGCATGGTTAGTAAGTTTGCAGATAACACCAAGATTGGTGGCATTGTGGACAGTGAAGAAGGTTATCTGGGATTGCAACGGGATCTTGATAAATTGGGCCAGTGGGCCGATGAATGGCAGATGGAGTTTAATTTAGAAAAATGTGAGGTGATGCATTTTGGTAGATCGAATCTGGCCAGGACCTACTCCGTTAATGGTAGGGCGTTGGGGAGAGTTATAGAACAAAGAGATCTCGGAGTACAGGTTCATAGCTCCTTGAAAGTGGAGTAACAGGTGGATAGAGTGGTGAAGCAGGCATTCGGCATGCTTGGTTTCATTGGTCAGAACATTGAATGCAGGAGTTGGGATGTCTTGTTGAAGTTGTACAGGGCATTGGTGAGTCCACACTTGGAGTACTGTGTACAGTTCTGGTCACACTATTATAGAAAGGATATCATTAAACTAGAAAGAGTGCAGAAAAGATTTACAAGGATGCTACCGGAACTTGATGGTTTGACTTATAGGGAGAGGTTAGACGGACTGGGACTTTTTTCCCTGGAGAGTAGGAGATTAAGGGGTGATCTTATAGAAGTCTATAAAGTAATGAGGGGCATAGATAAGGTAGATAGTCAAAATCTTTTCCCAAAGGTAGGGGAGTCTATAACGAGGGGGCATAGATTTAAGGTGAGAGGTGAGAGATACAAAAGGGTCCAGAGGGGCAATTTTTTCACTCAAAGGGTGGTGAATGTCAAGGAACGAGCTGCCAGAGGCAGTAGTGGAGGCGAGTACAATTTTTTCTTTTAAAAAGCATTTGGACAGTTACATGGGTAAGATGGGTATAGAGGGATATGCCCAAGTGCAGGAAATTGGGACTAGCTTAGTGGTATAAACTTGGCGACATGTACATGTTGAGCCGAAGGGCCTATTTCCATGTTGTAACTTCTATGATTCTATGATTCTATGATTTCATAAAACCGTGTTGATTCCGGTTAATCACATTATGATTCTCTAAGTGCCCTGTTAGTTCGGCATTAATAAGAGATGTGAGCATTTTCCCGACTACTGATGTCAAGCTAATAGGCCTGCAGTTCCTTGTTTTCTACCTTCCCTCCTTTCTTGAATAACATTTGCTGCCTTCTAATCCACGGGGACCGTTCTGGATTCTGGGGAATCCTGGATGAACCAAACCAGTGCACCCACTATCCCAGGAGCCACCTCTTTTGAAACTCCAGGATATGGGCCAACAGGTCTTGGAGATTTGTCAGATTTTATTACCATTAATTTCTCCAGCACTTTTTCTTTACTAATCTTAATTACTTTAAGTTCCCCACTCTCATTAGCCCCTTGGTTCCACATTGTTTCCGATATGTTTTTGTGTCTTCTGCTCTGAAGGCAGATACAACATATTTGTTTAACGTCTTTGCTATTTCCTTATTCCCCGTTATAATTTCTCCTTTCTCTGCCTCAAGGGGACACACGTTTACTTTCGCTAATCTCTTCCTTTTTAAATATTTCTAAAAGCTCTTAAAATCTGTTTTTTATATTTCTTGCTGGCTTGCTCTCACATTCAATTTTCTCACTCTTTATTAATTTCTTGGTCATTCTTTGCTGATTTCTAAAACCGTCCCAAACCTCAGGCTTACTAATCTTTCTGGCAACATTTTAAGCCTCTTTTTAAAAATCTAACACTATCCTGAAACTCTCTCGTTAGCCACGGTTGGTTACCTTTTCCAGTTGATTTTTATTCCTCAATATAATGTGGAGAATTACGAATTATTTCTTTAAATGCTCACCATTGCTTATTACCATCATATCTTTTAACCAATTTTCCAATCTACCTTATCCAACTTGCCCCTCATACCTACATAATTGGCCTTGTTTAAATTTTAGACACTAGTTTCCGACTTAACTACATCATTATCAAAATCCACACAAAATTCCATCATATTATGATCCTAACTATAAGATTGTTACTTAAACCTGTCTTCTTATGCAATCTATAAGGCACAAGTCAGGAGTGTGATGGAATACCCTCCACTTACCTTGATGAGTGCAGCTCCAACGACACTCAAGAAGCTCGACACCATCCAGGACAAAGCAGCCCGCTTGAATGGCACCCCATCCACCACCCTAAATATTCATTCCCTTCACCACCGACGCACCGTGGCTGCAGTGTGTACCATCCACAGGATGCACAGCAGCAACTCGCGAAGGCTTCTTCCACAGCACCTCGCAAACTCGTGACCTCTATAACCTGGAATGGCAAGAGCAGCAGGCACATGGGAACAACACCACCTGCACGTTCTCCTCCAAGTCATACGCCAACACGGCTTGTAAATATATCGCCGTTCCTTCATCGTCGCTGGGTCAAAATCCTGGAACTCCCTACCGAACAGCACCGTGGAAGAACCTTCACCACACGGACTGAAGCGGTTCAAGATGGCGGCTCACCACCACCTTCTCAAGGGCAATTAGGGATGGACAATAAATGCTGGCCTTGCCAACGCCGCACACATCAAATGAACGAATATAAAAACCGCTAGATCTAAAGTAACCTGTCCTCGACTTAGTTCCTTGGCGTATTGATCGAGAAAACTGTCTCGAATCCATTCCATGAACTCATCTTCCAAACTTCATTTTTCCACTTGATTTGTCGAGACTATATGACGATTAAACTCCCCCACGATTATTGCATTGGCCTTGTTACATGCTCCACTACTTTCCTGATTTATATTCTGTCCAACACTCTAACTATTGTTTGGGGGGGGGGGGGGGGGGGCGGGGGCGGTGGCTATGAACTTCTCCCACAAGTGTTTTCTGCCGCTTGTTATTTCTTAGCCCCATCCAGACTGATTCTACTTACTGATTTTCTGACCGAAGATCGTTTCTCACCACTGCCTTTATCTCATCCTTTATTGCCTGGGCCAACCACTGCCACCGCCCCCCAACTCCATCCCCTCCTGCTTTCACATTTTGCCTATCTTTTGTAAACCCTGTAAGCACATCTCAGTAATGACTATTGGATCAAACCTATTTATCTCTATTTGTGCCATTAATTCATCTATCTTGTTCCGAATGCTTCATGCATTCAGATATAGCACCTTTAATTTTAACATTTTACTTCTTTCCCTGATGTGACCTTCGTCACTAATGCTCTATTACCTTTGTGAATCTCTCTTTTCCTCCCTGACACACTCTGCTTGTTTTTACAAAAATCGCTACTCTGCTCTATAGCCTTGACTTTTCTCTTTAGATTGATATATTTACCCTTACCTGAACCCCCCTCCCCCACTTCACATTACTTTAAAGGCCTATCTATTGCCCTAGTTATTCGAGTTGCCAGGAAAATTGTCCCAGCCCGATTTAAGTGGAGTCCATCCCAACGGAACAGCTCCCTCTTTCCCCTCTACCAGTGCCAGTGTCCCATGAATTGAAAACCCTGCTTCCCACACCACTCTTCCAGCCACGCATTTAAGCATCTAATCTCTTTGTCCCTATGTCAATTTGCGTATGGCTCAGGTGGTAATGAAGAGAATATTGCCTTTGAGGTTCTGCTCCTCAAACTCACTCAGCAGAACCTCATTCCTCGTTCTCCCGATGCCGTTGGTTCCTACGTGCACCACGACAATGAGATCCTCACCCTTCTCCTCCAAGTTCTTCTCCAGCAGGGAGAAGATGCCCTTAAACTTGGCACCGGGCAGGCAACACAGCCTTCAGGACTCCCGGTCACGGTTGAAGAAAACAATATCTATCCCCGACTATACCATCTCCCATCACGACCACATCCCTTTTCGCTCCCCGCTCCCACTTGCATGGCCTCCGAGGCAACGCCTGCTAATTTAGCCGGGAGTGAAAGCTTTTCTGGCCAACATTCAGCCCTCAACTGAAACCATCAAAATGTATGAACTGATCATTCTCTCAATGCTGTTCGTGCGAACTGGTTACCACGTTTGCCGAGATATCAACAGTGACAAAACTTCACCGGCTGTGAAATGCTTCTCCACATTCTGCTGAAGGCAAAGGCGCTATCTAAAAGTATTATCCTTCTATTTTGCGCCCCGGACTATTGGTTAGACAATGATTGGAGTTACAGTAAATGGGCCGCCCATTTTACGCTCCGCCAATTTTCCTTTCCACTCACTTCAATGGGTTGCAAAATGGGGCCGTTTTGCACTCCTGCCTGAGAAATATTGCACCTCTCACTGGGATATATTAACATAGGGGTTACAGTGAATGCTCGTCTCTATTAATAAGGCAAATTTCACCTCACACTCGGATATATATTAACATCGGGGTCACAGTGAATGCAGGTCTCTATTAATGAGACTAATTTTACTGCTCACTGGGATATACATTATCATCGGGGTCACAGTGAATGCAGGTCTCTATTAATGAGACTAATTTTACTCCTCACTTGGATATACATTACCATCGGGGTCAAAGTGAATGCTTCTCTGACAGTAAACAGTCAACCTGTGTGTTCAGGACACATTGTTGAAGAGACCCAGACAAGAGCTGAGCGCAGAGACCCTCTGTGAATATTAATCACTGCTACATTAAAACCAGGGTGATTTTGGACAAATTCAAAGGGCGTTAAATAGATATGAAGAATCTCTGTTCCAATTCACTAACCCGGTATAGTGACCGTCACAGCCTCGCTGAGCTCCGATTTTAATCGCCTTCTTTTGACGGAAGTTCCATATTTGCATTGGTACCGCCCTTCTTGGTTTGCACCGGTAACCGTGAATGTTCCAGTGTTGTTCTTTGTGAAAAGTTCATGAGAGGACAGCAGTTGATTGTCTCTGTAAAAGTAAATTTTACCGCGATATTCCCCGGTCACTGTGCAGGTAATGGTGACCGTCTCTCCATCTAAATACACCCCAGTTGATCGATTAAGAGAAATTCTTGGTGGTGTTAGCGGGCCTGCGGTAAAATAAATGGAAATAACAATGAGAAATTGATCTGTGGATTTCCATGTGTGGTGGAAGGTTGGGAACTCATTAACGATTGCGCTGTGTTGAAGGGAAGTGGGGCATGAGGGGCATAGATAAGGTAGATAGTCAAATTCTTTTCCCAAAGGCAGGTGAGTCCATAACGAAGGGACATCGATTTAAGGTGAGAGTGGCGAGATGCAAAAGGTTCCAGAGGGGCAATTTTTTCACTCAAAGGGTGGTGAGTGTCTGGAACGAGCTGCCAGATGCAGTAGTAGAGGCGGGTAAAATTTTGTCTTTTAAAAAGCATTTGGACAGTTACATGGGTAAGATGGGTATTGAGGGATATGGGCCAAGTGCAGGCAATTGGGACTAGCTTATTGGTATCAACTGGGCTACATGGACATGTTGGGCCGAAGGGCCTGTTTCCATGTTGTAAACTTCTATGATTCTATGATTCTAAGTGTTTACATCGGGGACTGAGATTCCACGAAATGGGAACCGGTGAATTAATTTGAGGAATCCAATGGAAATGCGACTAAAAGGCAATCAGCTGGGGGTTCTATTTACAAACTCAGGTTTAAACCTGGTATTGTTCTTTGCAACACGAACGAAACAAGGACATTCAGATTTCTGCTAATTTAGACTGGGTACTAACACGATTAAAAAGTGAAGATCTCCTCTGAACCATGGAGATTCGCATTTTAAGTTAGTAAATTATGTGTTGGTGGCATCAATTTTGTTCTCATGTGTTGGTGTGCGTGAATCGCGAGAAAGGCCACATTGTATTTCCCATCATTAGTTCCGCTTGAGAAGGCAATGGCGAGCCGCCTTCTTGAACCACTGCAATTCCTGTGGTGAAGGTGCTCCCACAGCACTGTTAGATGGTGAGTTCCAGGATTTTGACACAGTGACTATGAAGGAACCGTACTGCAGGTCCAAGTCTGGATGGTGTGTGACTTGGAGGGGAACTTGCAGACGACGGTGTTCCCACGCACCTGCTTCCCTTGTCCTTCTAGGTGGCGGAGGTACAAGTTTAGGAGGTGCTGTCAGAATACAATCCAGTGAGAGATACGGAAACCACATTGTAATTAAATTAAATGGTTCTGCATTACGTCATCATTTTGAACATCTAGGCAAACAGTTTTGGTATCTGATAGAGAAATCTGTAATGTGAAAAGGCCAGCCAGTCTGGCGGTTCCTCATGAGGCGACGCTACACTCGGTGGAGTTAAAAGCCTGGCGATGTACTGCCATTGTGGAGTACAATCTGCTGCTTCAGATATATAAGGGTAAAATTCGGAATCAGGAAGATAGATGTGTAAAATTATCACACAGACTGAATTCACCCTTTAAGAAGGTTTCACGTTGACACTGCATCCTATTGGGTGTGTCGGACCAACAACTGAAATGAAGATCCGACTCTGGAATGCAGGATTCGCTCAGTACGGCGTTAAATCAGGAATTTTAAACGGTTACGGTGCGGTTTCAGTCAGTCGTCCATTTTACACCCTGCAGAATGTTATGCTCTCTTAAAGTCAGTGGAGGTTAAAATCGGGCTGAGTGTAAAACGGGTGGCTGACCCGACCCCACCTGTTTCCCGCCTTTATGGGTTGCACAAAAAAAAACCTCAGT
Source organism: Heptranchias perlo (assembly GCF_035084215.1). Taxonomy (NCBI): domain Eukaryota; kingdom Metazoa; phylum Chordata; class Chondrichthyes; order Hexanchiformes; family Hexanchidae; genus Heptranchias; species Heptranchias perlo. The sequence goes on from NW_027139666.1 coordinate 1,987,813, forward strand.
GTCACCTTGGGCCAGTCCCCAATGCGATGCCGTCCATTTTGAGCGAGCGCTCATGATGATTTTTTTTCACTTCATTAACGATCTCTGTCCCCGTTCACTCACCCATTATAGTGACCGTCACAGTATCGCTGAGCTGAGACCAGAATCGCCTTTTTTGAACGGAGGTCCCATATTTGCATTGGTACCGTCCTCCTTGGTTTGTCCCGGTAACCGTGAATGTTCCAATATTGTCTTTTGTGAAGAGTTGACGAGAGGACAGCAGTTGATTTTCTCTGTAATAGTAGATATTCCCACGGTACTTTCTATTCACGGTGCAGGTAATGGTGACTGTCTCTCCTTCTAAATACACCCCAGTCCATTGATCAAGAGAAATCCCTGGCGGTGCGAACGGTTCTTTGGTGAAATGAAATGAAAGAACAATTAGAAATGGAATCGTGGAGCTTCATGTACCGTGGAAGTTTGGTAACTCAAAAACGATTGCTCTGTATTGAAAAAACATGTTTTCATTCGGGATTCAATTTCCACAAGTGGGGAATTCGCGATTTCATTACTGCAATCAGCAGAATTGGGAATGAAAGAATTCAGCCCGGAGTTCTACTTCCAAATTCAGTATTTAGCCCGGAAATTGCACTCAGGGATACCAGAGGAACAAGGAAAGTGGGTTTTTGTAATTCCAATTTATTCTAATTTTGGCGATATGCAAATCTTATTAGCAACAGTGAATGGGATCAGAGACTCGGAGTTTTCAATCTCCATCTCAACTCATCAAGCTCCCAGTTCACTGCCCTCCTATCCTCCCTTAAACTCTTCCTCCACATAAACACCCCGACCCATATACACGGCTACCGCCGAGGCCTTGACATTTCAAGTGGCCCCTCTACTCCCATCATGTCAATCGTGGATAAGGCCATCGCTGACCACTTCCTGATATCCCTCTCCACCCACATCTCACTTACTCCTCCCAAACCCACTTCATTCTGTGTCTCCCCCTGAAAATACTCTTCCCCAAGTCACTTACAACGGCACTTTCAAATTCGCAACTGTCTATCCTTTAGCCCTCCATTCATCACAACATTTGTGCAGCTCCCGATCTGCTCATTAACACCCTCACCTTCCCCTTTGATTCCCTTGCCCCCATTGAAAACATTACTCTCTCTAACCCTATTCGTCCCCCTGGTCCGGCCCTCATCTCCGCTCCCTTAAGTCCAAGGGATACAGACATGAAAATTTATGGCGTACAACTGGTTTAGCCATTCATCGCCAGGAATGGCTGGACCACAAAAAAATTGTATCGGGCCCTGGTTTCCTCTGCCAAAACTATTCACTATTCCAGGATCATCCTGAATGCAAAGTGAACCCCGGCTTCTCTTCACTGCAAACTGTGCTCTTAAATCCCTCTCCCCCCCCCGCCCCCCCCCCCCACCTCCAACGAAAGGTGCGAGGAGCACATGGACGTCATTGTCGCTAAAATGGAGACCATCTGTTCAGCTGCCTCCAAGTTTGCCCATTGCCCAAAATTCGCATCTTTCTCCAGTTTCTCACTTATCTCCCCTCATGCCGTCTCCACGCTCACCTTGACGATGAGACCCAACTCTTGCTCTCTCGGCCCTATTCCAACTAAATCGCCGACCGCCCAACTTCTCTTTCTGGCCCTCATGTTAGCTGGTATTGTTAACGGTTCCCTCTCCTCAGCTATTGTCCCCCTCCCCTTTAAATCTGCCGTCATCACACACCTTCTCAGAAAACACCCTTGACCCATCTATCCTTCCAAAGTACCGTCCCATCTCCAAGCTCCCTTTTCTGTCCAATTTGTTCGAACTCGTTGTCGCCTCTCAAATCCGTGTCCATCTTTCCTGCAACGCCATGTTTGCATCCCTCCAATCAGGTTTCCACCCCTGCCACATTACTGTCACGGCCATTATCAAAGTCACAAGTTACATCCTCGGTAGCAGATTAAAGAGCAGGACCTCAAAGGTTGTAATCTCTGGATTACTCCCAGTGCCACGGGCTAGTGAGTATAGAAATAGGAGGATAGAACAGATGAATGCGTGGCTAAAGAGTTGGTGCAGGAGGGAGGGTTTCAGTTTCCTGGATCACTGGGCCTGCTTCTGGGGAAGGTGGGACTTGTACAAGTCGGACGGGTTGCACCTGAACCAGAGCGGGACAAATATCCTTGCGGGGAGGTTTGCTAGCACTGTTGGCGGGGGGGGGGGGGGGGGGTTAAACTAACTTGGCAGGGGGATGGGATACAGAGTGGAGCTACAATAGGGTGTGATGTGCAGCCAAATATAGAGAAAAAAACAAGTCAGCTTGGAAGACAGGGCAAATATGTGAGGGCAAGGCTGCATGGCATCTATTTTAATGCAAGGAGTCTTGCGAATAAGGTGGATGAACTGAAGGTGTTGATAAACACATGGGAGTATGATATTGTTGCTGTCACAGAGACATGGTTGAGCGAGGGGCAAGACTGGCAGCTCAATATTCCGGGGTACAGAATCTTCAGGCGAGACAGAGGGGGAGGTATAAGAGGAGGGGGGATCGCAATATTAATTAAAGAATCAATTACTGCCATAAGGAGGGATGATATGTTAGCAGGTTCCTCTAATGAGGCCATATGGGTGGAGCTTAAAATCAAAAAGGGGGCAAGCACTTTGATGGGAGTGTACTATAGGCCCCCAAACGGTCAGGGGGAGATAGAGGAACAGATATGCAGGCAAATCTCAGAAAATTGTGCAAATAATAGGGTAATAATAGTGGGGGGTTTCAACTTCCCCAATATTAACTGTGATACTCAGAGTGTAAAAGGCTTAGAGGGTACAAAATTCTTAACGTGCATCCAGGAGAGCTTTTTGAGCCAGCATGTAGAAAGTCCGACAAGAGAGGGGGCGGTACTGGACCTAATTCTAGGGAATGTGGCCGGCCGAGTGGAAGAAGTGCTAGTAGGTGAGCACTTTGGTGACAGTGACCATAATTCGGTGAGATTTAAGGTGGTCATGGAAAAGGACAGGGAGGGGCCGGAAATAAAGGTTCTAAATTGGGGGAAGGCTGATTTTAATATGATAAGGCAGGATCTGGCCAAAATGGACTGGGTTCAGCTGCTTGTAGGAAAATCCGCATCGGAGCAATGGGAGTCTTTCAGAAGGGAGATTGAGACCATACAATGGCAACATGTTCCCGTAAAGGTCAAGGGTGGTTCCAAGAACTCCAGGGAACCTTGGATGTCAGGGGATATACGAGAATGGATTCGGAAAAAAGGAGGGCTTTTGGCAGATACAAGAGGCTAAAGACGGAGGAAGCCCTAGAGGAGTACAAAAAGTGCAGGGGGATACTTAAAAAAGAAATTAGGAGATCAAGGAGGGGCCATGAAATAACACTGGCGAGCAAAATAAAGGAAAATCCTAAGATGTTTTATAAGTATATTAAGGGTAAGAGGATGACTAGGGAAAAAATAGGGCCATTAGGGACAAAAATGGTAATCTGTGTGTGGAGTCGGCAGATGTTGGAGGGGTTCTAAATTAAATTTTTGCATCTGTTTTCACTATGGAGAAGGACGATGCAGACATCGAAATACGGCAGGGGGACTGTGATATGCTTGAACATATTAACATCGAGCGGGAGGAGGTATTGGCGGTTTTAGCAGGCCTAAAAATGGATAAATCCCGAGGCCCGGACGAAATGTATCCCAGGCTACTGTGTGAGGCAAAGGAGGAGATTGCGGGGGCTCTAACACATATATTCAGAACCTCTCTGGCCACAGGGGATATGCCAGAGGACTGGAGAACCGCTAATGTAGTACCATTATTCAAGAAGGGGAGTGGGGAAAAACCAGGGAACTACAGGCCAGTGAGCCTAACATCAGTGGTAGGAAAATCTGAAAATTATTGGAAAAAATTCTGAAGGACAAATTTAGTCTCCACTTGGAGAAGCAAGGATTAATCAGGGATAGTCAACATGGCTTTGTCAAGGGAAGATCATGTCTGACTAATTTGATTGAATTTTTTGAGCGGGTGACTAGGCGTGTGGATGAGGGTAACGCAGTGGATGTGGTATACATGGATTTCAGTAAGGCCTTCGATAAAGTCCCGCACAGGAAACTGGTCAAGAAGGTAAGAGCCCATGGAATCCAGGGTGCCTTGGCACTTTGGATACAAAACTGGCTTAGTGGCAGAAGGCAGAGGGTGATGGTCGAAGGTTGTTTTTGTGACTGGAAGCCTGTGGCCAGTGGGGTAACACAGGGATCGGTGATGGGTCCCTTGCTGTTTGTGGTCTACATTAACGACTTGGATATGAATGTAAAAGGTATGATCAGTAAGTTCGCTGATGATACAAAAATTGGTAGGGTGGTAAATAGCGAGGAGGATAGCCTCAGTCTGCAGGACGATATAGATGGGTTGGTCAGATGGGCAGAACAGTGGCAAATGGAATTTAACCCGGGAAAGTATGAGGTGATGCACTTTGGAGGGACTAACAAGGCAAGGGAATACACAATGAATGGGAGGACCCTAGGAAAGACAGACGGTCAGAGGGATCTTGGTGTGCAAGTGCACAGATCCCTGAAGGCTGCGGAACAGGTAGATAAGGTGGTAAAGAAGGCATGTGGGATACTTGCCTTCATTCGCCAAGGCATAGAATATAAGAGCAAGGAGGTTATGATGGAGCTGTATAAAACACTGGTTAGGCCACAGTTGGAGTACTGTGTGCAGTTCTTATCGCCACACTACAGGAAGGATGTGATCGCTTTGGAGAGGGTGCAGAGGAGATTCACCAGGATGTTACCCGGGCTGGAGCGCTTCAGCTATGAAGAGAGACTGGGAAGATTGGGTTTGTTTTCCTTGGAGCAGAGGAGGCTGAGGGGGGACATGATTGAGGTGTACAAAATTATGAGGGGCACAGATAGGATGGATACTAAGGAGCTTTTTCCCTTCGTTGAGGGTTCTATAACAAGGGGACATAGATTCAAGGTAAAAGGCGGGAGGTTTAGAGGGGCTTTAAGAAAGAACTTTTTCACCCAGAGGGTGGTTGGAGTCTGGAACTCACTGCCTGAAAGGGTTGTGGAGGTAGGAACCCTCACAACATTCAAGAAGCATTTGGATGAGCACTTGAAGTGCCATAGCATACAGGGCTACGGACCAAATGCTGGAATATGGGATTAGAGCAGACAGGGCTTGATGGCCGGCGCGGACACGATGGGCCGAAGGGCCTCTATCCGTGCTGTATAACTCTCTGACTCTATGACTCTATGACATCCTATGTGACTGTGACGATGGTAAACTATCCCCCTCATCCTTCTCGACCTCTCTGCAGCTGTTGACACATTTGACCACAACATCCTCCTCCAAGGCCTTTCCTCCGACGCCCAGCTGGGTGGCACTGTGCTCGCCTGGTTCCATTCTTATCTCTCCAGTCATAGCCAGAGAATCACCTGCAATGGGTTATCTTCCCGCTCCCGCACCGGTATTTATAGAGTCCCTCGTGTATCTGCATGCTGCCCCTTCGTGACATCATGCATAAAGCACAACGTCGGGTTCCACAGGTACACTGACGACACCCAGCTCCACCTCACCACATCTCTCGACACCTCCACTCTATCTGATTTGTCACACTGCTTGTCCGACATCCTGTGCTGGATGAGCACAAATTTCACCCACACACTTAGATATATTAACAGAGGGGTCAAAGTGGATGCTTGTCTCTATTAATTCTTACGCAGGTATTAAACGGTCAGCCTGTGTGTTCAGGACCCATTGTTACCGAGATCTTGTCAAGAGCTGAGTTCAGAGACTCTCTGTGAATATTGAACACTGTTACATTGAATCAACTGTAAAAAAATAAATAACAAGCGCGCTGAATTGACATATTTACCATCTCTCTTACCCTTCACTCACCTTCAATAGTGACCGTCACAGCTTCGCTGAGCTGGGATTCTAACCACCTTGTTTTGATGAAGGTTCCATATTGGCATTGGTACCTGCCTCCTTGGGTTGTATTGGTAACCAGCAATGAACCAATGTTGTCCTTTGTGAAGAGTTGACGAGAGGACAGTGGTTGATTATCTCTGTAAAAGTAGATTTGACAGCGATATTCTCCTTTCACGGTGCAGGTAATAGCGACAGTCTCTCCTTCTAAATACACCCCAGTCGGTTGATTAAGAGATATCCCTGGCTTTTTTAGCGGATCTGTGATAAAATAAATGGAAAGAACAATTCGAAATGCAATTGTGGATCTGCATATAAAGTGGACGTTTGGTGACTGAATAACGAGTGAACGGAAGTGTTTGCGTCGGGGAATGAATTTCCACAAATGGTGAATTCGCTGTTTCATTCGTGAAATCAACTGAAGTGTGAAAGAAACGAAATCAGCGGGAGGTCTTTTACCGAAATCAGATTTTACCCTTGAAATTGTCCCCTTGGATACGAGCGGAACAAGGGAAAGGCATTGATTTGAATTTTCCGTTTCTGCTAATTTAGGCGAGGTTTAAAACGAGTGCGAATGGGATAGATTTTGATTTGTTGTGATAATGTAAAATGGATGATTGCGAGTCGGCAGCCCATTGACATGTCTCCCGATTCGAGTTCAATTTAAATAAAAATCTGGAGAGATTCGTTATCATTTTATACTATCGCACAAAGTCAAGATCTGCACCAATGTCTCCGTTTGCCAGTGGAACCTCGATTTTAAAAGAAAAGTTAATTTCTGAGGATCTCTAAATTGCTGTTTAAAGTAATTCTTCGGGATGTGGGATCGCTGGAAAGGACGTATTTATTGGCCACCTCTCGTTCCCCTTGAGAAGGTAATGGTGGGCCTTGTTACCTCAGGAGTTCCACGATTTTGACTCAGCGAACATGAAAGAACGGCGATATATGTCCCAGTCAGGATGGTGTTTGACCTGGAGGGGAACATGCAGGTGATGGTGTTTTCCTGCACCTTCTGCCCTTGTCCTTCCAGGTGGCGAAGGACGAGCATTTGGGAGGTGCTGCCGAAATGCAATCCATTTTGAGATATGAAAATCCACAATGTCATTGAGTTAACGCATTCCGTACAACATGACCGTCGTGAAAATCTCGGCACCCCGTTCCGGTTATCTGACTGAGAAATCGTTAATGTGACAAGGAGGGGCCTTGTGATTTTGACGGTAGACATGTTCGGGTTAAAAGCCTGGCATTAAAAGTGCTTTCATTGTGGTATTAAACTTTGCACTCTGTCAGTTCAGTCATATAGGAGGTAAAATTGGAAATCAGGAACATAATCGCGTAATAATATTACACATTCTGCATTTACTGTGTGAGAAGGTCTTGAGTTCACATCACGCCATATTAGATCTCTCATACCGAGGGTTGAAAGGAACTTCTCCGGAAGGCAGTTTTCAATCAGTACTGAGATAAAGGGAACACGTTTTGGCCAGTAAGCACGGCTGGAACGGTGCCCATTTTATAAACTGCCTGACAAGATATTCCGTTAAAGTCAGAGGATGGCAACATCGAGCGGAGTGTGCAACAGGCGGCCGACTCCATCCCGCCTCTGTGCATTCCGTGATATCAGATTTAAATTACCCTCCACTTGTCACCTTGTGCTGTGAGCATTGGCCGCCCGTTATTCGACCCGCCTGATATGCAGTCCCATTGACGGCAATAGACCTGAATATGGTGCCAACCAACGGATGAGAGCAAAGCTCTTCAGTCCTGTCACATCCAGTCGTGAATGGTGGTGGAAAATTAAACAACCAATTGGAGGAGGATGCTCTGTCAACATTCCCATCCTCAATGATGGCAGAGACCAGCACGTGAGTGCAAAAGACAAGGCTGAAGCGTTTGCAACCATCTTCAGCCAGAAGTGCCGAGTGGATGATCCATCTCGGCATTCTCCCGATATCCACTTCATCACAGAAGCCACTTCGATGCACTCCACCTGGTATCAAGAAACGGCTGAGTGCACTGGCTTCAACAAAGGCTATGGGCCCCGACAACATCCCAGCTGTTGTGCTGAAGTCTTGTGCTCCAGATGAGCCTCGAGTCAAACTGTTCCAGTACAGCTACAACACTGGCATCCACCCGGCAATGTGGAAAGGTATGTCCTGTCCACTAAAAGGACAAATCCAATCCGGCCAATTACCACCCCATCAGTCTACTCTCAAACATCATCAAAGTGATAGATGATATCGTCGACAGTGCTATCAAGCGGCAATTACTCACCAATAACCTGCTCACCGATGCTCAGTATGGGTTCTGCCAGGACCACTCGGCTCCAGACCACATTACAGCCTTGGTCCAAACATGGACAAAAGGGCTGAATTCAAGAGGTGAGGTGAGAGTGACTGCCCTTGACATCAAGGCAGCATTTGACCGAGTGTGGCACCAAGGAGCCCTAGTCAAATTAAAGTAAATGGGAATCAGGGGGAAAACTCACCAGTGACTGGAGTCATGTCTGGCACAAAGGAAGATGGTAATGGTCATTAGAGGCCAATCATCTTAGCCACAGGACATTGCTGCAGGAGTTCCACAGGGCAGTATCCGAGGCCCAACTATCTTCAGTAGCTTCATCAATGATCTTCCTTCCATCCTAACGTCAGTAATGGGGATGTTCCCTGATGATTCCACAGTGTTCAGTTTCATTCGCAACCCTTCAGATAATGAATCGAGTGGAGTCTATAATGGACTGCTGAATCGGGCAGTGTATTTAATAGACTTCAGAATCGGGCGGAGTGTATATTGGACTGCTGAATCGGGCGGAGTGTATAACGGACTGCTGAATCGGGCAAAGTGTGTAATGGACTGCTGAATCTGTTGGAGTTTATAATTGACTCCTGAATCGGGCGGAGTGTATAATGGACTGCTGGATCGGGCGGATTGTATAATGAACTGCTGGATCGGGCGGATTGTATCATGGACTGCTGAATCGGGCAGAATGTAAAATGGACTGTTGAATCGGGCGGAGTATATAATGGACTGCTGAATCGGGCAGTGTGTGTGATGGACTGCTGATACCTTATCATTCCTTTTGCGATTCCTCCTATGACATATTTACGCCACACTTGGATATGTTAACGTCGGGGTCAAAGAGTATTCTTGTCTCTTAATGTTTTATCTATCAGTCTGTGTGTTTAATGCCCATTATTACAGAGACCCTGTAAAGACCTGAGCGCAGAGGACCTCGCTGTGAATATTAAACACTGTTATGTTTAAACAAGTATGGCTTTTTAAAAAATATCAAGAACTTTGAACAGACATATTAACAATCTCTGTTCCCCTTCACCCACCTGTTATGGTGATCTTCACAGCCTCGCTGAGCTGGGACCACAACCGCCTTGTTTTGATGAATGTTTCATATTGGCATTCGTACCGGCCTCCTTGATTTCTGTTGGTAACCGGGAATGTTCCAATGTTGTTCATTGTGAAGATTCGATCAGAGTAAAGCCGTCGATTATTTCTGTAAAAGTAGAAAGTTCCACCTCGATACTCTCTGTTCACGGTACAGGTAATAATGACCGTCTCTTCTTTTAAATACACCCCAGTCTGTTGATCAAGAGAGATCCTTGGAGTTGTTACTGAATCTATGGGAAAGTAAATGGCAAGAACAATGAGAAATGGATCTTTGGATTTTCATGTCGCGGAAGGTTGGTAACTCGTCGATTGCACTGTGTTGAATTGAAGTGTTTACATCAAGGGCTGAGATTCCACAAATTGGCAATTGATGATTTTATTAGCGGAATCAAACGGAAAAGAGACCAAAATAAATCAGACGGGGATTCCCTTCCCAAAACTAGGTTTAAACCTGAAATTCCACTGAGAGATAGGAGTGGAACAAGGAAAATGCGTTGATGTGTAATTTCCCATTCCTGCTAAATTAACTGAGGTGCAAACTCGATTAAAAAGGGTGAACCTCTCCGCTGAACCCTGGAGATTCGCATTTCAAATGAAAGAGTTAAGTGTTGATGGGAACAGTTTTGAGAAGGTGCTGGTGGGCCTTCATCTTCAGCCAATGCAATGTAGTGTAGGTTGTCCCACAATGCATCTCATCTCATCGTGTCTCTCGTGGTGGGTGGGGGTGGGGTGTGAAGGACTGAAGGGATGATTCACCTCCAGAATGCAGCATTCCCTCATTACTGTGTTAAAGTGGCAATTCTAACATGCACTGCCAGGTGGAAACAAGGCCAGACATTTCACAGGCCGCTGAAACTCCTTTGCCATTAATTTTCTATTGCCAGCCTTCCACTACCGCTCGAGATGAATTTCACACCGTTATCTCTACTAATGTTTTTACTGATGTGGAGATGCCGGTGATGGACTGGGGTTGACAATTGTAAACAATTTTACAACACCAAGTTATAGTCCAGCAATTTTATTTTTAAATTCACAAGCTTTCGGAGATTTTCTCCTTCCTCAGGCAAATGTTTTGATTGACGAGGAGAACTTTTATACTCACTGCAGAAGAATCTATTTTGTAACAAGGGCACTTGCCACCTGTGTCACTGCAGAGGAATATGTGTTGTAACAAGGACACTGCCACCTGTGTCACAGAAGTACATTCACGAGAAACATTTTGGGGGCAATTTTAAATTTGGGCAGTGGTTCAAATTAGGCCATATCGATTTAATCGCGTCATTTTCATTGCCTCTGAAGCCAATGGGAGGGTTAATAAGGCGGAAAGTTCAATGACGCTCATTTTGCACCACCGCCCAAAGTTAAAATTGACCCTTTCAGTGAGGGTGAGCCATCACTAATGTTGATATCACCCAGAGGATTTTCCTCTTCAGCTCCCGGACACAAGAGCTTGGTGGAATGTAAGCATTTCCTGCAAACTTGCACAAGAAGTGAGAGGGAGTGAAATCCACATTACAGCAAACTGCCGTGTCGGTACATTTTATAACCCGCACTTCCGAAGGCACTTTTTGCGACTATCTAATCATTCTACTTTTTAATTGGTGAAACCGTTCTGATTCAGAATTTTCTATTCCAAGATCAAAATGTTGCTTTTGAGGACTGGGTGTCCAGAATCGGAGGGAATTGGCTGTTTACCAACAGCATTGGCGATTTATTACTTTAAACAAATAATTGTTAACTTGATGGAAATAGAAGGCACACATCATTTACCTGTTACAGTTATTTCAACAGCGTTGCTTGGCTGTGATTGCACCTCTCTTCCTGAAATAGTTTCCATATCCCGACAAGTGTACGATCCTCTGTCTCCATCTGTGATGTGATCGATGCGGAGCCAATGAAATCTCTGATCTTGATGTGTACGGATCAATAACTGGCCGTTTCTGTAGAAGGTGAACGGGCCACCGCTATAATCCCCGAGACTGGTACATGTTAGAGTGACCGGCTCTCCTCTTATGTACACGCCGGAATGTTGATAAAATGCAATTCTTGGAGTCACCGGAGGATCTGAAACAAAGCTTTTTACTTTCAATACACTTTAATAGAATTACAGACATTATAAAGATGAATATTAATCCCTATTATTTATTTTCTGGCACGCAACAGATATATACAATACATGCGAATCCCCTGCGATGGGCAGTGTGACTAACAACCGTCCGGTTCTGGCTTTCTGTCTGTTCAAACATTGGGGTGGTTTTCTTTGTAACAGGGGAGATTTCAGGGTTAGGAACGTTGGAATACAGGAACAGGGGTGTGTGATTCAGCCCTCCGTGTCTACACTGGTACCACGACGGTTCATGCCTTTGTTACCTCCAGACTTGACCATTCCAATGCTCTCTCGGCCGGCCTCCCACTTTCCACCCTCCATAAACTTGAGCTCATCCAAAACTCTGCTGCCCGTATCCTCCTAACTCGCACCAAGACACCTTCAGCCATAACCTCCTGTGCTCACTGACCTGCATTGACTCCCAGTTCAGCAACGCTTCCAATTTAAAATTTTCTTCCTTGTGATCAAATTTCTCCATGGCTTTCCTCTTCCCTGTCTCTGTAACCTCCTCCAGCCCTACAACCTTCCGCGAACTCTGCATTACTCCAATTCTGGCCTCTTGTGCATTCCTGCTTTCTTTATGCCCACCATTGGCGGCCGTGCCTCAACCTGTCGAGGCCCTGAGCTGTGACATTTCCTAAATAAGCCACTCCACCTCTCAACCTCTCTCCCGCTCTTAAGGTGCTATTTAAAACCTACCTATTTGACCAAGGGTCTGATCACCTTTTATTTATTGCCCATCCCTAATTGCCCTTGAGAAGGTGGTGGTGAGCCGCCTTCTTAAACCGCTGCAGTCAGTGTGGTGACGGTTCTCCCACAGTGCTGCTAGGAAGGGAGTTCCAGGATTTTGACCCAGCGACGATGAAGAAACTGCGATATATTTCCAAGTCGGGATGGTGTGTGACTTGGAGGGGAACGTGCAGGTGATGTTGTTCCCATGAGCCTGGTGCTCTTGTCCTTCTGGGTGTAGAGATCGCTGGTTTGAGAGGTGCTGGCGAAGAAGCCTTGGCGAGTTGCTGCAGTGCATCCTGTGGATGGTGCACACTGCAGCCCCAGTGAGCCGGTGGTGAAGGGAGTGAATGTTTAGGGTGGTGGATGGGGTGCCAGTCAAGCGGGCTGCTTTGTCCTGGATGTTGTCGAGCTCCTTGAGTGTTGTTAGAGCTGCACTCATCCAGGCAAGTGGAGAGTATTCCATCACACTCCTGACTTGTGCCTTGTAAATGGTGGAAAGTCTTTGGGGAATCAGAAGGTGAGTCACTCGCCACACAATACCCAGCCTCTGACCTGCTCTTGTAGCTGCACTACTAATTTGGCTGGTCCAGTTTAGTTTCTGGTCAATGGTGACCCCCAGGATGTTGATGGTGCGGGATTCGGCGATGGTAATGCCGTTGAATATCAAGTGGAGTTGGTTAGGCTCTGCCTTGTTGGAGATGGTCATTGCCTGGCACTTATCTGGCGCGAATGTTACTTTCCACTTATGATCCCAAGCCTTGATGTTGTCCAGGTCTTGCTGCATGCGGGCTCCTACTGCTTCATTGTTTGAGGGGTTGCGAATGTCCGAATATCAATTAAGATAGATTTGTGTCATCTGTTGTCTGATAATCGCTCCAGTGAAGCGGCTTGGGTCGCTTTGCTACTTTAAAGGCGCTATGTCAATGCAAGTTGTTGTTCGTGGGTAGATGGTGGAATGTACATGCAGGTGGGAGGCTTCATTAAGGATCAAGGTGTCGCCATTGTGAGCCAAATCTCAGTAAAAGCCATTAGGTCAACAAAATCCGGCAATATTCCAAACCGATGGTAATGGTGTTGTTATTGAGTGGTCCGTCCTTCTGGAAGGAAATGAGGAGCCGACGACCCGGTTTGTGGGGGGGGGGGGGGGGCGGCGGTGCAGGGGGACGGGGTGCGAGTTGATTGGGGCGGGAAGGAGGCTGGTGAGATTAGGCGTCAGCAGTCCCACTGGATGGGAAGTTCAGCCACAGAGGGGATGGGGCTGTTCCTGTTGCTGCTCATAAGGGCCTTTGATGGGCCCTTTGGAGAATACAAAGAGAGGTATAAAGGCCGGCTGCGGGGTTGTTCAGTGTATTAAAGCTTGGGACCATAGAAGACGAGGGCGAAGGCCGAGGCATAGTGATGCTTTGGGTTAATCGCGAGGAGCGGGAAAAACTCAAGAAGGAAATTCAGACCACACGATGGAAAGAGTTCTGGGGTTAATGATAGATTGATGCTTCAACTCAACCAACCAATGTCTTGTGCCAAATGATGGGATTTTTGTTGCAAACAAAGCGAAATATAGAGTAGATCTGAAGAAGTAATGTTAACATTCTATAGAGCTTTGGTCCGGGTCCACCTGGAGTGGGGTGCGGTTTTGTAACTTACACCAGAGAAAAGTTATGTGGGGACGGTCAGAAAACAAGGACATTATCCCACGATGCCTTCGGAATGACAGCTGCTGAGATGCCGACCGACATTACCGCTACCAATATCACAGCACGATTGGTTACAACAATCAACGGACTCAGTAATTTCGCAGTATCGAACATTAGCTGTCCAATTTTATCACGTCAGAGGAAAAACGTCGACACTAACCGTGAGAATAGCTCCGCCAAGCCCCATAAATCACTAAAAGGAGAAAATATGAATCAGTTATATGAACAGTAACGCCTTTAGATTATGCAGATTGACTTTCGTGCATTGGTTTATGCGGATGTCTCAGTACAATTGAGTTGGTGGTATTCTGGACCGTTTTTGTTCATCTCCCGCTCCAGGAGTTGAACTGATGATGTAGGCAGACACTAAATGCAGTCCTGAAGGAGTGTCACGTTGCCGGAGGTCCCGCTTTCCCAATTAAACATTTACCAAAGGCCCCGTCGGGCTGTTGATGTGGAAAGTAGGTATCCCGTAAGAACAAAAGAAGTCGGAGCAGGAGCAGGCCATACGGCCCCTCGAGCCTGCTCCGCCATTCAGTAAGATCATGGCTCATCTTTGATCTCAATTCCACTTTCCCACCCGATCTCCATATCCCTTGATTCGCCAAGAATCCAAAAATCTATCGATCACAGCCTTGAACATATTCAACGACTGATCATCCACAGCTCTCTGGGGTAGAGAATTCTAAAGATTCACAACCCTCTGAGTGAAGAAACTTCTCATCTCAGCCCTAAATGACCGATACCTTATTGAAAGACTATATGCCCACTTCCAGACTCTCCAGCCAGGGAAAACAGCCTAGAAACATAGAAACATAGAAAATAGGAGCAGGAGTAGGCCTCTCAGCATCGACCCTGTCAAGCCCTCTCAGAATCCTATATGTTTCAATGAGATCATCTCTCATTTTTCTGAACTCCAGAGAGAAAAGGCCCATTTTACTCAATCTCTCCTCATAGGACAGCTCTCTAATCCCAGGAATCAATCTAGTGAACCTATGATACACCGCCTCTAAGGAGACCAAAACTGTACACAGTAGTCCAGGTGCGGACTCACCAAAGCCCTGCACAATTGTAGCAATGCTTCCTTACTCTTGTACTACTTCCCCATACAATAAAAGCTAATGTACCATTTGACTTTCTAATTGCTTGCTGGACCTCAAAGTTACCTTTGTGTTTTGTGGACAAGGACTTCCAAATCCCTCTGAACACTACATTTAATAGATTCTCACTATTTAAAAATATTCTGTTTTTTTATTCATCAAAACAAAGTGATTAGCCTCACATTTCCCCACATTATACTCCATTTACTAACTTCTTGCTCACTCACTTAAACCGTCGATATCCCTTTTGCAGACTCTTTGTGTCCTCCTCACAGCTTAATTTCACATCTACATTTGTATCATCAGCAAATTTGGATACATTACACTCGGTCCCTTCATCTAGGTCATTAATATAGATTTTCAATAACTGAGGCCCCAGCACTGATTCTTGCGGGACCCCACCAGTAACAGCCTGTCAACCTGAAAATGACCCGCTTATTACTACTCTCTGTTTTCTGTCCTTTGTCCAATTCTCTACCCATGCTAATGCCCAACCCCACAAGCCCTTATCTTGTGTAAAACCATTCGTGTGTCACCTTATCGAATGCCTTTTGGAAATCCAAATATACTACATACACTGGTTCCCCTTTAGCTATCCTGCTCGGTACATCCTCAAAAAAACTCCAATAGATTCGTGAAACACGATTTCCCTTTCATGAAACCATGTTGATTTTGCATAATTATATTATGATTTTCCAAGTGCCCTGTTACCACATCCTTAAAATTGTATCCCAGCATTACCTCGACGACTCAGGTTAACTGGCCTGTAGTTCCCTGTCTTTATCTCTCCCTCCCTTCTTGAAGAGCGGGGTTAAATTTGCTACCTTCAAATCCACTGGGACCGTTCCAGGATTTAATGAATTTGGAAGATCACAACCAATGCACCCACTGTCTATGCAGCCAACTCTTTTAGAACGCTAGGATGCAGGCCATCAGGTCCAGGAGATTTGTCGGCTTTTAGTCCAATTAATTTCTCCTGTACTTTTTTCTTTACTAATCTTAATTACTTTAACTTCCTACTCTCATTAGACCCTTGGTTCCTCATTATTTCTGGTATGTTTTTGTGTCGTCTGCTGTGAAGACAGATACAAAATATTTGTTTAACGTCTCTGACGTTTCCTTATTCCCCATTATAATGTCTGCTGTCTCAGCCTCTACGTTACCCATGTTTACTTTCGCGACTCTCTTACTTTGTACATACTTGGAGAAGATCTCACAATCTGTTTATATATTTCATGCTAGTTTACTCTCACATTCTATGTTCTCCCTCTTTATCAATTTTTTGGTCATCCTTTGCTAGTTTCTAAAACCCTTCCAATCCTCAGGCTTTCTGCTCTTCATGGTAACACTATAAGCCTCTTCTTTTAATCTAGTACTGTCCTTAACTTTTTTAGTTAGCCACGGATGGATCACTTTTCACGTGAGTTTTAATTTCTCAATGGAATGTATATTCATTGAGAATTATGAAATATTTCTTTAAATGTTCGCCATTGCTTTTGTATTGTCATATCTTTTAATCTAATTTCCCAGTCCACCTTAGCCAACTCGACCCTCATTCCTATATAATTGGCTTTGTTTAAGTTTAAGACTCTAGATTTCATCTTAAGTACGTCGCTCTCGAACTCTTTGTGAAATTGGATCATATGATCACTCTTCCTCAGAGGATCCTTTACTATAAGATTATTAATTAAGCCTGTCTGATTACACAAGACGCGACCTAAAATCGCCTTTTGCCTGCTTGGTTCCACAACATATTGTTCTCGGAAACTGTCTGGAATGTATTCCATGAACTCATCTTCCAAACTACCTTTGCCGATTTGTTTCCCCCATTCTATATGAAGATTAAAATCCCCACGATTATTGCATTAGCTTTATTACAAGCCCCTATTATTTCTTGATCAATACTCTGTCCAACAGAAAACTACTGTTATGGGGCCTAAACTACTGTCACCAGTGTTTTTTGCCCCTTGTCATTTCTTATCTACACCCATACTATTTCATTTCCCCATCCATTTTGCAACTGGAAGTAGATCAGAATTGTTTCATTAATGTAGGGGGAACTCACGCCCTGTTGCGCGATAGTTCTGCCACACTTCGAAAGATGTTTTCAGTTTACATCGAACTGAATATCTGGAGGAGCGTCTAACAGGCGACCGAGGCAATCCCGCTTGTTTTGCGACCCCACCAATATCCAATGTCGGCTGAAAAATGTCGTCGATAGAACTGGGGTGATATTAGTCTTTGTCAAAACGGTCTCATAGCAAACCACAGCCGCATTTACACCTCGCCCAATTTTCATTTTCGCACAGGATACATTCCGGCACCGTGCTGCTAATTTAACATTGCGTTATAGAGACGTCAGTACAAAATATGCGAAACCTCAAACCTCATTAACTTAAATCTCGCATGATCAGAAAAAAAAACTGAGTGTTTTATTTCCATTTCTCCAATCTTTCCCCTTTCTTTTATGAAGGAGGCGATTCACCCTGTTACTTGGTTCTTAGGGCAGCGCCTATCAGTTTTACCCTCCGCAGGTTGGACACTATTCATGTCTGAGCTCAGACGCTGCTTGTCCTCGAACAGTTTGACTCCAGAAGGTGTGAACACGGAACCTGATGGCGTCCTCAGCGGACATCCACTAATCAACACTTCACAACGGAGCCAGGAGGTAACCATCATCAAAGGCCACTCTCTCTGCTTCTCTCTCCGCCCGAAATCGTCCAACTTTCCCGAAAAATAGTCCCAGTTGTACAGCCTCACCGTTACCCACTGACAATGCATCACAAACAAGTAACCGATCCCATAGCTTTCCAATATAATCGGCTCCACATGAAACTATGAGTTGCTTTAACCCACTGAGCTCCAGGAGATCGGACACCGCCAGGCTCAGTCCCACTCTCCCGCTTACATTTCACCACTCAGCTGCATCACAGTCCGTGAATCCTGTACTTTTGGTATAAAATTGTTTCACGACTCACCAAACAGCAATAAAAAGGCGGCTCTATCCATTTTCTCAGAAGAGCTACTTTGAGACTTGAGAACTGGAAGGAACAGCGACTGAGTCACTTGCTCCGACTCGCAGGAGGAGGAACCCGGAAGTATTTACCGAATGAGAATGGAAACAGAGGCTGGGAGGAAGTGAAGTTTTCCCACAGTTAAAGCAACAAAACTGAGATTTGTACAACACAGAATAAATTATGGGTTGCAACGTTACAAGTTTCCAAAATGGTAAACTTTGAATATTATACGGTGATCACAGGACGAAGGGGCTCGAATGGACTGTGTAACCATGTCAACAGCCTAAATAATTTGCGTTTGGTTCGAAATTCCGCTTTCGTCATTGCCAGGAACTCCAGTGCTGGGAAAGGATGTTTTCCCACTTCAGGCACTCAGTGTAATCATCAAGCACTCAAACTTCATGAGCAGCAAATCAAAATGCGAAAAGTGCCAAGCACAAACCTCGGAAGAGCGCCCCCTATTGTTATTCAATTTCCCAAAACAGCCGTCCTGTGCGCTCTCAGTGAGATGCTGTTCGCGCCGAGTTTGTTGTCAGATTTGTGTTCCATTCCATTATGAAGTAAATTGTAACATTCATAACCTGGTAACAATTCAGTTACATGAAAGTCTGGTATAATGCATGGACCCGGGTATGTTTAATTCAGCTCTGATATTGAGTTGGTTTACAGTTGGTTACAATTATTTGGATTCCAGCCTATTTTATTCGGTTTTGTTCACACGAGTTCATCAACTAATTATTAGTGATTTCCTTGAATTGTCTCATATTCAAAGTCCTCCTCATTTTCCGTATTATTGATCCTTCCACACGTGTTAAAGCGGGTGGCGTGCTGGATAACTCACGCTGAATACAACCACTGCAGGGTATTTCCTCCAAATTAGTTTTATTTTAATTCTTGTTTGCAAAATAACGACCATGCACACTAATGCACCCAAACCTCTGTGGTCCGTATCCTAACCCATCATCACCTCTGTCTTTCTTGACCTACAGTTTCTCCCGGTCCACCAACGCTTCGATTTTGAAATTCTCTTCCTCATGTTCCAAATCCCTCCATAGCCAAGCCCTCCCTTATCCTGTAATCTCCTCCAGCACCACACATCCCTCCATCGCCAAGCCCTCCCTCACCCTGTAATCTCCTCCAGCAGCACAAACGTCCAATAAATCTCCCCTTTCGTGAATCTCCTTCTCCCTTCGACCCACCATTGGCAGCCGTGTCTTTAGCGATCTGGGGCCTAAGCTCTGGAATTCCATTGGGAAACATCTCCGTGTCTCCACCTCACTCTGCTCCTTTAAGAACCTCCTGAAAAACTACCTCTTTGGCCAAGTTTTTAGTCACCCGTCCTAATATCTCCGACAATTGCTCTGCGCCAATGTTTATCTAATTACGCACCTGTGACGTGTCTTGGGGCCTTTTCCTCCGTTCAAGGTGATACATAAATACAAGTTGTTGTTGTTTCCTATTCCAATATGAAAAGCTGGAGCAGAATTTTGCATTTCAGACACGAGTTATGTTCTGAAACGAAAGACTGTGACGGGCAGATCCAACGTCACTTCTCTGTAATGCTGAATGTTCTGTCGATGTTGCAGTTTTGATAGACAGTCATGATTCGGTTGATTCTACCACATTCCTTCAACTAACTGGGTTCAACATAATTTGCACAACCGCCACCCCTCTACATATGATGTAATCTCTTTAAATAAGCGTCTTCACAAACGGGGAATATTTGTATTGAGTCATAAGATGAAATCTGTCAATGGAAAACGAAGAGCAGTATGTTTCAACTGATGATTAGGAGTGGAATCGGTCAGTTACTTTCAAGGCTGAGGCTTTCTGTGTAGTTTGATTTAGCGATGCATCCAATCGTTATCTTATCGCCAAAATAGTTGAACAATTGTAACAACTATTAACACGGATTCACTGCAGATGAATAGGGCTCATATTCTCATCACTAACAAATAACACGCATTGCATTATTCGTGAATTTAGTGCAGGTTTATTTCTCAAACCTTTACAGAGTATCTTTTCAGTTGATACACCCAGTGAGCTGTTTAGAATATGTCTAGAAAATTGTATTTGTTTATCTCTGCAATTGACCTTGAGAACAGATGTGTTGTGTTGGAGCTCCTTTTCCCCACGTTTGTTATAAAACAATGAGACTCGCTCAGCCACATTTATAATTAACTCTTGCCAATGTCATTATTGATTATCTCTGCTCAAGGGAACCGTGGAGCCATTCCCACATTCCTCGACTCTCTCGACTGAGCTGTAATTTAGCTTCGATTTCTTCAAGAAAGGACATCAGTTTATCGAGATTTCCTTATTATCTCGAGAAGCTTTAATTTTCCCACAAAAGAACACCTGCTTCTCATCCAAATGAATGTAACCTAATTCGAACGCTGTACAACCAGAAGCGTCTCCTGAAGGCGGCTATGAGCTCACACAGCCATGGCCGAATTAAAGAGCGTGGAATTCAGATCATTTGAAACAACTGTGAACCAACTCGGAGTCAGATTGAACAAACCCACTATACGTTCATTATACCGGACTTCCGGGTAACTAAAGTGCTACCGATTTTGCATGATCCAGTTTTTTTTTTAAATCGGCGGGGACAGAGAACTGACACAGTATCTCATTGAAAGAGCCCACAGAATGGCAGTCTTGGGAAATAGGGTTTGGGTTGGGGAACATTACTGTTGCATTTTGCTGTGCGGGGCCTGATGTTTGGGCGCTGGCAGGAGAGCCTGAAGTGGGAAAATGTCCCTTCATAGCACTCGAGTTCCTGACCATGACAAGAGTTAAATTTTTAATCAAGCATAAATGATTTCCGGTGTTGACGTGGGTCCATTCTCGCTCCGCTCAGCCTGTGATCACGGTAGAATATTCAAAGGTTGTCATGATTGACGCTTGCAACTTTCCAATCCATATGATGTTCCAGGTTGTCCAAAACGCAGAGCTGTTGCTTTAATTGTGGCGACCAACTCACTTTCTCGCAGCCTCTCTGCTTTAAACACTTCCAGGGTCCGCCTGCTGCGAGGTGGATCACGTGATTCAGTCGCAATTCCTTACAGTTCTCAATCTCAAGGTAGTTCCTTTTGGAAAATGGATCAAGTCGCTGTTTTCCTTCTGTTTGTTTAGTTCTTAAATAATTTTATGCGAAAATTATTGGTATCCCGGTCTGTGATGCAACTGAGTGGGCAAATGGAAGCGGGAGAGTGGGACTGAGCCCGGCGGTGTCCAATCCCCCGAAGCTCAGTGAATAAAAGCAACTCGTGGTTTGGTGTGGAGCCCTTTCGATTGGAAAGCTTTCGGAGCAGTCATTTCCTTGTCCTGAATTCTCAATGGGTAGCGGTGAGGGAGTGTAACCGGTATTAATTTTCAGGAAAGGTGAGCGATTAAGGCAGAGAGAGAGAGTACCGGCTGCTGATCGTTACCTCCTGGCCCCGTTGTAAAGTATTGATTAGTTGATGTCCGCTGAGGACACGATCAGGGTCCGTGCTCACACCTTCTGCATCAAACTGTTCGCGGGCCAACAGCGTCTGAGCTCAGGCATGGAAAGTGTCCAATCTGCCGGAGGGTAAAACCGATAAGCGCCGCTCTGAGAACCGTGTTCCAGAGTGAGTCGCCTCCTTCATAAATTAATCGGGGCAATGTCGAGAAGGCAATAATACACACAAAGTTTTGTTGATAATGCATAATTTAAGCTAAAGAGGTTTGAGGTTTGGCATATTTTGTACTTTCGGATCTTTAAGGCAACGTCAAATTTACAGCACGTGGTAGGAATGTATCCTGAGTGCAAAAGAAAATGGGGCGCGATGTAAAATGGGCTGTGATTCGCTATGAGTGTTACTGCCGAAGATCAATTTTAACCCAGATCTATCGAAGATATTCTGGGGGTGAGCTTGGACATGGGCGAGACGCAAAACAAGCGGTTAGACGGCCCGAATGATTGACAGTTCCATGAAAACTCTCAACTTCTTTGGAAGTGTCACAGAACTATCATAAGGAACGTGCCCTGGATTTATTTCTCCGTACAGTAATGTGATAACTTAGAAGTGCAATGGGACCCCTGGGGGGTTAAATTGGTTATACACCGAATCGGGGCGCGGGCAGAGCAGTGCGCGATTATTGAATGGGCGGTGGTACCGACGCAGCCAGCACGTTAGATTGGTGCTGCCAGGTCATTTACCTGTTTGATGCGCAGCGGGCAGCCCCGGCTGAGTCCGTCTCTACATTTTCTCCTTTTGCTGCACTTCTGACAAGCAAGGGGCGGGGGAATCTCGGGTGAGTTGCTCGCAATTCTTAAAGGCAGCCTGCACCTCTTATTTGAAACAAAAAGGTACGGGTCGGCAGGGGGTCTGAACGGGGATCAGACGTTGCACACGTAAAACACAGGTGCAGATCACGTCCCTATGGTTATAAACTGTTGAGTTATGTTAAAACATTGAATAGAGGTTGCGCACTATTAAATCCCACATCGTCCAATCGGCACACCAGACCTCACCAATCTGCCGATATGAGTTTGTATCGGGCCTGCGAGAGTGCGCGCACCGAGGTTCTCTGCTGATGCACGACATGCCTTGGTGCAAGAGGTGAACAGAAGGAAGGGCATCCTATATCCGTAGGGGAGCAAGAGGACCTCCAGACATAGATCAATAGGCAGGGGGAGGCAGTAGCGGACGAGGTCATGCCAGGAGCAGAGCACCACAAACATGGTTGCAGTGCAGGAAGAAGTTCAATGCCTTGACACGAGTGATCAAGGTGAGTGAGGTCAAATGTCAAGCGGCGTCTCCTACCAACTGCACCACAAGCCGTATCCACTGCTCCACACACTACAATCCTCATCACCCACATCCCAACAAACTCTTCCAATCAATACTCAACTGTTCCAATTAGATGCTTCATCTCACCCTCGCACATTACAACTGTTGCAAGCCGCACACCCACAACTCACAGGTCACAGACACTGGCAGCTATTCAACCATGACAGGTACTGCACCCAAAAGTGCAGGACACTCACCGACACACGCCCCGCTTTCCTGCAGGAGAAAGTGACGCATCAGAGGAGATAGCGAGTGGCAGTGGCATTTAGTCCCACGAGCCTGTTCCGCCAATCAATATAATCATGACTGATCTGTGACCTAACTTCATAAACCTGCCTTAGCCCCAAATCCCTTCATACCCTTGGTTAACAAAAATCTATCAATCTCAGAATTAAAATTAACAATTGAGCTAGCATCAACTGCCGTTGGCAGAAGAGAGTTCAAAGTTGCTACCACTCTTTTCATGTGGAAATGTTTCCTAACTTCACTCCTGAAAGTCCTGGCTCTAATTATTAGGCTTTGTCCCCTGGTCCGAGACTCCCCAAACAGCGGAAATAGTTTCTTTCCAGCTACCCTATCAGTTCCCCTTAATATTATGAAAACTTCGACCAAATTATCCCTTAATCTTCTAATTTCAAGTGAATCCAGCCCCAGTCTGTGTAATCTATCCTTGTAATTTAACCCTTGGAGTGCAGGTATCATTCCAGTAAATCTGTGCTGCCCTCCCTCCAAGGCCAACAAATCATTCAGACGGTGCAGTAACCAAAACTGAACACAGTATTCCATGTATGGTCCAACAACTGCATTGAATAGGTGCAGCATAACATCTACCACCTTGTATTCTAGTCTTCTAGATGCAAAGGCCAGCATTCCATTAATCATTTTGATTATTTTCTGTACCTGTCCATGACATTTTAATAAACTAGGTATATTGACCCCTCAGTTTCTTTGGACCATCACTGTTTCGAGAATTTCACCATTTAGAAAGTATTTTGATCTATCCTTTTTGGGTCCAAAGTGGATGACCTCACACTTGCCTACATTGAAATCCATCCTGGCTGTTACTCACTCCCGTGTGTCCGTTATACTATTTAAAAAGCACCCGAACCCCTTGATTAGATTCCAGTCTGTAACTCACTCGTGGGTATCCATTATTTTATCTATAAACCACCCGAACCCCTTGATTAGAATCCAGTCTGTAACTCACTCCTGGATATCCGATTATTTATAAAAAAAACACCCGAACCCCTTGATGAAATTCCAATCTGTAACTCACTCCTGGATATCCGTTATTCCACATGTAAACAACGTGAACCCTTGAATTAGATTCCAGACGATATCGCACTCCTTGGTATCCGTTTATCGATATAAAAACCACCCAAACCCCTCGATTAGTTTACAGCATTTCTATGCGAGAATAGTTTACACTTAAACTAACATAAGAACAGAAGAAATAGGAGCAGGAGTAGGCCAATCGGCCCCTCGAGCCTGCTCCGCCATTCAACAAGATCATGGCTGATCTTATCCCAACCTCAAATCAATTTTTTCATGATGATTTGGAATTAATGATCCCGTGTCACTGATCCTCACTACCAGAGAATAAAGTAATTCTCTATTACTCTATCAATGTTCCTCACAACCAGAGGATACAGTAATTATCTATTACTCGATCAATGATTCTCACAACCAGAGGATGCAGTAATTCTCTATTACTCTATCACTGATCCTCACAACCAGGGGATACAGTAATTCTCTGTTACTCTATCACTGATCCTCACAACCAGGTGATAGTACAATTCTCTATTAATCTATCACTGATCCTCACAACCAAGGGATACAGTAATTCTGTATTACTCTATCACTGATCCTCACAACCAGATGATACTATAATTCTCTATTACTGTAGCACTAATCCTCACAGCCAGAGGATACAGTAATTCTCTATTATTCCATCACTGATCCTCACAGCCAGAGGATACAGTAATTCTCTGTTACTCCATCACTGATCCCCACAACCTGACGATACAGTAATTCTCCATTACTCTATCAATGATTCTCAAAACCAGAGGATACAGTAATTCTCTATTGCTGTATCACTAATCCTCACAGCCAGAGGATACAGTAATTCTCTATTATTCCATGACTGATCCTCACAACCAGAGGATACAGTAATTCTCTATTACTATGTCACTGATCCTCACAGCCAGAGGATACAGTAATTCTCTCTTACTTTGTCACTGATCCTCACAACCAGGGCATACTATAATTCTCTATTACTCTTTCACTGATTCTCACAACCAGGGGATATAGTATTTCTCATTTACATAAGAACATAAGAAGTAGGAGCAGGCGTAGGCCATCCAGCCACTCGAGCCTGCTCCGTCATTCAAAAAGACCATGGTTGATCTTCTACCTCAACGCCATTTTCCTGCACCACCCCCATATGACTTGATGCTTTTAAAATCTAGAAATCTATCAATCTCTGTTTTGAATGTATTAAATGACGGAGCCTCCACAGCCCTCTGGGGTAGAGAAATCGAAAGAGGCACCAACCTCTGATGAAGAAATTTCTCCTCATCTCAGTCCTAAATGGCCTACCCTTTATTCTGAGACTGTGACCCATGGTTCTAGACTCCCCAGCCAGGCAAACATCCTCCCTGCATCTACCCTGTCGAGCCCTGGAAGAATTTTTGCATATTTCAATGAGATCACCACTCATTCTTCTCAACTCTATAGAATAGATACTTCATCGAATCAATTTCTCCTTAAACGACAATCCCGCCATCCCAGGAATCAGTCTGGTGAACCTTCGTTGCACTCCGTGTATGGCAAATATATCAATTCTTAGATAAGTAGACCAAAATTGTACACAATAATCCAGGTGCGGTCTCACCAAGGCCCTATAAAATTGCAGTAAGACATCTTTACCCCTGTACTCAAATTCTGTTATAATAAAGGTCAACATACCATTTCCCTTTGTAATTGCTTGCTTCACCTTCAAGTTAGCTTTATTGACTCATGTACAATGACACCAAAGTTCTTTTGAACATAAACATTTGCCAAACTCACTATATTTAAAAATGCTCTGCATTTCTGTTCTTACTTCCAAAGAGGATAACGTCAGATTTTTCCACATTATATTCGATCTGCCATGTTCCTCCCACTCACTTAGCCTGTCTATATCCCCTTCAAGCCTCTTTGCATCCTCCTCACAACTCACATTCCCACCTAGTTTTGCATCATCAGCAAACTTGGAAATAATACATTTGGTCCCCCATTCCAAATCTTTGATACAGATTGTGAATAGCTGGAGCCCAAGCACCGATCCCTGCAGTACCCCACTAGTCACAGCCTGCCAAAAGACCCCTTTATTCCTACACTCTGTTCTCTGTCTTTTAACCAATTCCCAATCCACGCCAGTATATCACCCACAATTCAATGTGCTGTAACTTTTTTCACCATCCTCCTGTGTGGGATTTTATCGAAAGCCCTCTGAAAATACAAATACACCACATCCACTGGTTCCCCCTTATCTATTCTAATATTTACATCGTCAAAGAACTCCATTAGTTTTGTTAAACATGATTTCCCCTTCATAAATCCATGATAACTCTGCAAAATCATATTATTATTTTCGACGTGCCCGGTTATTGCATCCTTTTTAATAGCTTCCAGCATTTCCCTAATACTGATGTCAGGCTAACAGGTCTGTCGTTCCATGTTTTCTCTTTCTATCCTTTCTTAAATAGTGGGGTTACATTTGCTACCCTCCAATCTGCAGGAACCGTTCCAGAATCTATAGAATTTTGGAAGGTGACAACCAATGCATCCACTATTTCTATAGCCACCTCTATCAAAGTCCTGGGATGCAGATCATCAGGTCCTTGGGATTTATCTACTTTCTGTCCCGTTAATTTCTCTAGTATTTTTTTACTAATACTAATTTCTTTCAGTTCCTCAGTCTCGCCAGACCCTTGGTTCTCCAGAATTTCTGGGAGGTTTTTTCGTGTCATCTTCCGTGAAGACAGGTGCAAAATATTTGTTTAATTTCTCTGCCATTTCCTTCTTCCCCATTATAAATTATCCCGTCTCTGTCTGTAAGGGAACCAGATTTGCCTTCGCCAGTCTTTTGTTTTTTACATTCCTATAGATGCTTTTACAGTCCGTTTTTATATTTCTCACTAGTTTACTCTCATATTCTATTTTCCCTTTCTTTATCAATTTCTTAGTCCTCCTTTGCTCAATTCCATAATGTTCACAATCCTCAGGCTTACTGCTTTTTCTGGCAACTTGATGTGCCTCTTTCTTTGATTTAATGCTATCTTTAATTTCCCTTGTTAGCTACAGTTGGCCACTTTTCCTGTTGGGTTTTATGTGCCTTAAAGGAATATATAATTGATTTTTGCATTCGCTCGTGGGATGTGGACGTCGCTGGCAAGGCCAGCAATTATTGCCCATCCATAATTGTCCTTGAGAAGGTGGTGGTGAGCCGCCTTCTTAAACCGCTGCAGTCCGTGTGGTGAGGGTTCTGCCACAGTGCTGTTAGGTCGGGAATTTCACGAATTTCACAAAGTGACGATGAAGGAACCGCGATATATTTCTAAGTCTGGATGGTGTGTGACTTGGAGGGGAACGTGCAGGTGATGTTGTTCCGATGTGCCTGCTCTCCTTGTCCTTCTAGGTGGTAGAGGTCGCGGGTTTGGGAGGTGCTCTTGAAGACTCCTTGGCGAGCTGTTGCATTGCATCCTGTGGATGGTGCACACTGCAGCCACAGTGCGCCGGTGGTGAAGGGAGTGAATGTTTACGGTGGTGGATGGGGTGCCAATCAAGCGGGCTGCTTTGTCCTGGGTAGTGTCGAACTTCTTGAGTGTTGTTGGAGCTGCACTCATCCAGGCAAGTGGAGAGTATTCCATCACCCTCCTGACTTGTGCCTCGTGGATGGTTGAAAGGCTTTGGGAGACAGGAAGTGAGTCACTCGCCGCAGAATACCCAGCCTCTGACCTGCTCTTGTAGCCATAGTAATAATGTGGCTGGTCCAGTAAAGTTTTTGGTCAATGGTGACCCCCAGGATGTTGATGCTGGGGGTTTCGGCGATGTTAATGCCTTTGAATGTCAAGTCGAGGTGTTTAGAATATCTCTTTTTGTAGATGGTCATTGCCTGGCACTTGTCTGGTTCTAATGTTACTTGCCACTTATGAGCCCAAGCCTGGATGTTGTACAGATCTTGCTGCATGCGGGCACCGACTGCTTCATTATCTGAGGGGTTGCGAATGGAACTAAAAACTGAACAATCATCAGCGAACAACCCCATTTCTGACATTATGATGGAGGGAAGTTTGCAAATTATGCATAAATTCATTAAATGCTAGCCATTGCATGTCTGCTGTCATACCTTTTAATGTAGTTCCCCAATCAACCACATCCAACTTGCGCCTCATAGCTTCGTAGATTCCTTTCTTTAGATTTAAGACCCTAGTTTTTAATTGAACTACATCAGTTTCAAACTTAATGGAGAATTCTATTATATTATGGTCACGTTTCCCTAAGGTCTCCTTTACAACAAGATTTTTGATTAACCCTTTCTCATTGAATAATACTAGATCTAAAATAGCCTGTTCCCGAGTTGGTTCCTCAAAATACTGATTTCGAAAACCATCTAATATACATTCCAGGAATTCGTCCTCCAAAGTATTAGTGCTAATTTGGTTTGCCTAATCTATATGTAGATTAAAGTCCCCCAGTATTACTGTAATACCCTTGTTACATGTGTTTCCAATGTCCTGCTTTATACCGTGCTCCACATTACCGCTACTTTTCGATGGCCTATAAACAACTGCCACCAATGTGATCTGACCGTTGCTGTTTCTTAGCTCCACCAAAACTGATTCTACATCTTTACCTTCTGTGCCATCAGCACTGTTGTACTGATCTCATCCTTTATTTACAGCGCTATCCCACCTCCTTTTGCTTTTTGCCTGTCGTTCCTAAATGTCGAATATCCTTGAATATTCAGCTCCCAGCATTGGTCATCCTGCAGCCACGTCTCCTTAATGGCAATTAGATCATACCCATTTCCTTCTAGTTGTGCGGTCAATTCATCTACCTTGTTGTGAATGCTGCGTGCATTCAGATAAAATGCCTTTAATTTTGCGTTTTCAACATTTTTTCCTATATTGACCTTATTTGCTGCTGGCCTTTGTTTCCGCTGCCTTCCAATTTCACTTGCTACTTTTCTGCCTTCCATTTCTAGCTTTGTTACTCTCCTTTCTGAATGTCCTCTCAGTTTCCCACCACAGAGACCCCCCCCCCCCCACCCGCCCGCCCCACCCCCCGCCAAGTTAGTTTAAATCATCCCCAACCGCACGAACAAACCTTCCACATTACTCTATCAAACTTCATGATTTAAAATTTTAGTCTCCTCTGCTGTATATCCGTGGATATAATCGAGTAACAAATCCGTCCACAGACAGTTTCCCTTGTATGGCCTCATTTGAGAGAATCTACGTTGTGCTCTCTATGGGTTTAATGTTGTTTCTACTCTGGGGTGTTCAATCTGCTCATTATTTTTTTGAAGGGGTAACCAAGAAGATAGATGAGGGCTGTGCAGTCGACGTGGCCTACATGGACTTCAGCAAAGCATTTGAAAAGGTACCGCATGGTAGGTTGTTACATAAGGTTAAATCTCATGGGATCCAAGGTGAGGTAGCCAATTGGATACAAAATTGTCTTGACGACAGAAGACAGAGGGTGGTTGTAGAGGGTTGTTTTTCAAACTGGATGCCTGTGTCCAGCGGTGTGCCTCAGGGATCGGTGCTGGGTCCGCTGTTATTAGTTATTTATATTAATGATTTGGATGAGAATTTAGGAGGCATGGTTAGTAACTTTGCAGATGACACCAAGATTGGTGGCATTGTGGACAGTGAAGAAGGTTATCTAGGATTGCAACGGGATCTTGATCAATTGGGCCAGTGGGCCGATGAATGGCAGATGGAGTTTAATTTAGATAAATGTGAGGTGATGCATTTTGGTAGATCGAATCGGGCCAGGACCTACTCCGTTAATGGTAGGGCGTTGGGGAGAGTTATAGAACAAAGAGATCTAGGAGTACAGATTCATAGCTCCTTGAATGTGGAGTCACAGGTGGATAGGGTGGTGAAGAAGGCATTTGGCATGCTTGGTTTCATTGGTCAGAACATTGAATGCAGGAGTTGGGATGTCTTGTTGAAGTTGTACAGGACATTGGTGAGGCCACACTTGGAGTACTGTGTACAGTTCTGGTCACCCTATTATAGAAAGGATATTATTAAACTAGAAAGAGTGCAGAAAAGATTTACTAGGATGCTACCGGGACTTGATGGTTTGACTTACAGGGAGAGGTTAGACAGACTGGGACTTTTTTCCCTGGAGAGTAGGAGGTTAAGGGGTGATCTTATAGAAGTCTATAAAATAATGAGGGGCATAGATAAGGTCGATAGTCAAAATCTTTTCCCAAAGGTAGGGGAGTCTATAATGAGGGGGCATAGATTTAAGGTGAGAGGGGAGAGATACAAAAGGGTCCAGAGGGGCAATTCTTTCACTCAAAGGGTGGTGAGTGTCTGGAACGAGCTGCCAGAGGCAGTAGTAGAGGCGGGTACAATTTTGTCTTTTAAAAAGCATTTGGACAGTTACATGGGTAAGATGGGTACAGAGGGATATGGGCCAAGTGCAGGCAATTGGGACTAGCTTAGTGGTATAAACTGGGCGACATGGACATGTTGGGCCGAAGGGCCTGTTTCCATGTTGTAACTTCTCTGATTCTATGATTCTATGATTATACTCTGGACATACCGGGTTTAACCAAAGAGAAAATATAATGAAGCTACATCCTTGTCATCAGCCCCAGAGAGCAGCAACACGGTTTGTAATCAAAGAGAAAGAAGACAAATAACGAATAAATCTTCACCCTGGTCTCTGTAGCTGGTCTCATCTTAGACAGATGGCTCACTAAAGTCGGCCTCCACTGTCCAGTTGCCCCATTTTTGGAAGCCGTGCCTTCACCCATATCCAAGCTCCAGAATGCCCTCATTTTCAATGCGATGTCCATAGATAATCGGAGTTATGTTGTTCGAAAAAACAGTCTCCACGAGTAGTTAATTTATCTCAACAGCTCCGTTTATTGTATAAATCTATTTGTGGTACAAGAATATTAGCCCAGAAATTACTTTTGTTCATACAGTGGACAACGAATGAACACATTCCAATGAAAGTCAACAACAACTCGCATTCACAGACCGCCTTTAATGTACCAGACATTCCGAAGAGGTTTCAAAGAGGAGTGGGTAAAATCGAGCACGAAATTAATAAGAAGATACCAGGAGGAGTGGCGAAAACCTTGGTCAACGAGTGGGTTTAAGGAGGGTGTAAAAGGAGGAGAAGCAAATGGAGAGAGGAGGTGATAAGGTTGCTTTTCGAGAGTGGAATTTAGATATCTGAAGGAATGGCCACCAATGGTGGGATGAAGAGATTGGAGGATGGTACAATATAAGAATAACTACTTGTATTATATAGCGCATTTAACACAGATAAATATCGTAAACCCATTTACTGAGGTATAATTAGGAAAAAATGTATCCCCGGCTGAAGAAGGAGATATTCGGAGGGATGACAAAATCATAAAGCAAGAGATGGCTTTCATGGAAGGTCTGAAAGAAGGAAAGAACTTTCATTTATATTGCGCCTTTCAAGACCTCAGGACGCCCCAAAATACTTTAAAGCAAAGAAGTGCAATTTAAATTGTAGTCACTGTGGTAATGTCGGAAAGGTACCAGCCAATTTGCACACAACAAGCTCATACAAACTGCAATGAGATAAATGACCAGATAATCGTTTTTAGTAATGTTGGTTGAGGGATAAATGTTGCCCAGGACACTGGGGAGAATTGCAATGCTCTTTTTCGAATATTGCTGTGAGATATTTTACATGTACTTGAGAGGGAAGATAGGCGCTCGGTGTAACGTGTCCTGTGTGTGTCGGCAACTCCGACAGTACACCGCTCCCTCAGGACTGCACTGCAATATCAGCTTGGATCACGAGTTCAAGTCTCTGGAGTGGAATTTGAACTCAGAACATTCTAACCACGTCCGACACCTGAAAGGGGGAGAGGGAAGTGGGAGAGCCTTAAGGAGGGAATTCTGGAGCGTGGATGTGGCAGAAGGCACGGCTGTCAAAAGTGGAGCAAATGGACTGCAGTTGCACAAACGGCTCGATTTGGAGGAGCGTCGTGCTTGGCAGGGGCTGCAGGACGGCAGGAGTTTACAGAAATAGGTGTGGTGGATTTAAATGTAAGAAAGAATAAAAATAAACAACCGGCTGAGGAGACTGGAAGCCAAAGCAGATCACTAAGGACTTGGGTGATTGGTGAGAGACTCTCCAATTAAAAATAGAAGCGTGGGGATGGACTCTGCGGTCAGGTTGTGGAGACTGTGTTGCCAAAGTTCATGACTTCCCAATATTAATCTGGACTGAAATTGTGACTCAACTAAAACAGAATGTCGCTCAGACAAAACAAATGCATTGGAAGGATGAAGAGAGGCAGTGGTTTTGTCAGCGACCATCTGAAAGCTGGTCCATGTCTGCGGACAATGTCACCAGAGGGCATCATGTAGATGAGGAAGAGGAGGGAGCCAAGGATTGAACTTTAAGAGACATCAGAAAAACGGTAATTGGGTGGGTAGAGAAGCTTCTCCTGGTTATGATCAGATTGGTGAGTGGAACCAAGCGAGGGTAGTCCCACCAAAAGAGGCCAATGATCGATGAATGAGGTGGTCACAGGTGGGTTTCTTGTAGGTGTGGAGGATCGGGCGGAGATGGGGAGGGGTGGGCCAAGGAGGGATTTAAACCCAAGGATGAACATTTTAAACATTAGACGATCGATAACTTGGAGTCAGCGAGGGTCAGTGAGGCCGAGCAGGACCTGGTGCTGGTTGGAAGGTGGAAGTTCAGGGGAAATTTAGCAGAAGGGTACCGGGAATGAAGGAATTCAGTTACGTGGAGAGAATGGAGAAGCTGGGATTGTTCTCCTTAGAGCAGAGACGTTTTAGGGGAGATTGAATCGAGGGGTTCAAAATGAGGAGGCGTTTTAATGGAGTCGATGGGGAGAAACTGTAGGGAGGTTCGGTAACCAGAGGACATAGATTGAAGGGAATTGAGAAAAGAGCCAGAGGGAGATGAGGAGAATGTTTTTAGGCTGCGAGTTGATCTGATCTTGAATTCACTGCCGAAAAGGTCGGTGGGAGCAGAATCAATAATAACTTTCAAAAGGGAATCGGGTCAGTCCTTGAAGGGGGGAAATTTGCGGGACTGTGGGGAAAAAGCAGGGGAGTGGGACTAATCGATCGCTCTTTCACAGGGCCGGCACGGGCGCGATGGGCCGAGCGGCCTCTTTCTATGTTGTTTGATTCTCGCTCACTTTTGGGCTCCGACCCACTGCCCGTTTGACTGGAAGGCGGCAGAGTGACTCCGCCCCATGCGCAGCTCGACACCGGGCGCTGCCAGAGTGGAGATTCACGGGGTCCGCAGGAGGCCCCGAGTAACCACAGACCACCTCCCACCGCACTCCTCTCTCAGGCCACTCCCGGGTACGGACCCTCCCTCTTTCGGCCTTACCCGCGCCCAACGCCCCTCGGCCGCCATCATCATCCTCCTGGCGCCGGTATGTTGCCAAGGGAACGCGACACTGGGACGGCGCCGCGTATGCGCGGCGTCCCTCGGGCCGATCGGCACGTACGCGTCGTGACGTCAGCGCACAAACGGAAGAGACGCGGCCGCGTGTCACGTGATGGGAGGAGTGGCGGGGCAGTTGGGATCTGTCAATCAAAGGGCCAGGATTCAGCCCTCACTGCGCACAGGGTTTGGCGAACTTATGTAAAATGCAAAATGTGCAAGAATGAAACAAAAATAGAAATGTGCAAAAAAAGGAAAAAACTGCAAATACAATAATCAGAATTAAAAACAGAACTGTCTCAACTCACGTAAGGCTGATGGTCTTGGTCATCCTGCCACTATTCGCCTTCCCTACCTCGGGCACAGGCTGAGCATGATGCTTGAATGTAACTTTTTTAATGGAGAGGGTGCTGGGTGTATGGAATGGACCAGCAAGTGAGGCAGTGGGGCCTGATTATATCTGCAAGTTCCCGAGAGTTGGCTAAATACCTGATAGTGATACCTTGGAATATGACAGCCTAGAAATTTAAAATTATTTTTGGGACATGTGCACTAGTTTTTAGTGATTGCTGTACCTAGACACCTAAGCCCCTTTGCTCCTCTACCGTCTCCAATTTCTCACCATTAAGAAAATTCTCCCATTCATCACCTGGTATCAGCAATAGAATTACATAGAATGTACAGAAGGTCCATGACGGGGTTTATGCTCTATATGAGCCTCCTGTCACCCTTCTTCATCTAAGTCTATCAGCATATCTTTCTATTCCTTGGGATATGACGGAAATTGGGATCTTGAATGTTATTTTTGGTACATGTGCTTTCCACTCTTTGCCATCCAAAAATAACAGACATTTATTGGTTGATGTACCTGGACACCAAAACCCCTTAGCTCCTCGACAGACCCCATAGATGCTCTTTGTATTACTCCACACATCTTTACAATCTGTCAGTATTTACTCTCTTCACTGTCCAATAACAACAGAGACGGTGAGAATGGAACATTTTTTTTGTATTTCAAAATATAGTTTATTTCATAAAATTTATGGATACACACTGTTCAG
The DNA here is from genome assembly GCF_035084215.1 of Heptranchias perlo. Classification (NCBI taxonomy): domain Eukaryota; kingdom Metazoa; phylum Chordata; class Chondrichthyes; order Hexanchiformes; family Hexanchidae; genus Heptranchias; species Heptranchias perlo. The sequence goes on from NW_027139666.1 coordinate 2,022,362, forward strand.
TGTAAATGTCACAATTACAATTCAAAAGAATACAATACAGATCGTTCACACTACGATTCAATTTTAACAATTCAGCACACAGTATATATTTTCTAAGACATGATGCACAATAGGAGGTGAAATGGTCTTACACAGTGGCATTTCCCCATACATCCTTTGTGCAAGCCGCACCTCGCTTCTGTGTGTACCACAGCTGCTGGGGGTTGAACCCCTCTTCGACTCCATCGCATAGGGATCCTGTCTCTATGGAGGGGGGTTATCAGCTTTACCTGAATACGTGCATCAATTCGACCACATTCGTTGTTAGTGTTTGGCAAACACTGTCTGAATGTCGTTCAAACACCTGTCGAACCTTCGGGTCAGAGACGTAGGGGTTAATTTCCTGATGGAGCAGAAATTAAAATCGGGACGGTTCTATAAGGGGTGGGTGATCCGCTCTACCAGTTCAGCCCTCAGCGATGGTGAAATTTTCTCTCCACGTGTTGTGAACTGATCAGTTTGAGACAATGGACCAGCTTGTGGGCTTCGAAGATTGAACCACTGAAGAGGTCAGGAAAGGTGTGGCCGATTCTAGGCATCCGCGACTGGCGGAAATAGGGTGGTCGTGGCTAGTTAATGATGTCAGGTCACTTACCGCCCAATTATCGCTGGTGTTCCTGCCTCCGCCATCGTGGGTAAGGTCCTGAGAAGAGCGGCCGGAGCAACACCCGCCGGTTTCCGGTAAGGCGATGTGTAATATGTAAATCAGAACATTATGACGTACACGGAACATCATTTAATATTGGGTACAAGTGGGTGGGGGAGCCGCCCTTTCGATGGGCATTGAGTGGTCCAGAACAGTGAGAAGTTTCTTTTTAACTTATATTTTGTGGGGCAAGGAGGAGCAGGAGATTTTCCCCTTGGCCTGCTACGGCCGTACGAAATCTCTTGGCCCCGAATCGTCTCAGAAATGTATCAGGAGGTTTCCTTAAAGATCTGTGGAAGCAGGCCTAGCCTCATGTCCCATTAAACTCCCTGCAGTGAGTAAACATTGCTGCACAGCAGTTCAGAGAGGAAACGATCTCCAGAACTCCCCACTGGAGTTTGAAATTACATTAATATTTCACGACTTGGTAACGGTCCGGGTGTTGGTTCATTACTATTCTGTTCTGGTCAAAACAAAAATTCCAATGAACAGGACGATGTCTGACCCTGACAGCTCACCCTCTGTCTATCTCACCGGGCAGTGTGTGTGATGGGAAATAATCATCAACCGAAAAGGAGAATTTTAATTTATTCATTTCATAATTAAACAATGAAGATTGAAATCATATTACTTCCAGACTAAAAACAGCAAACCATTTCATGTTAAAATCACATGTTGTATAATTTCACAGCACAGCATTTGTCGGGTGAAATATAATTCCTGTCTGGTATTTCCAAATTTATTTAAAGTATTCGATTGATATCAGTTACTTTAGTGAACTCATTGATGTCAATGGATCGTAAAATCAGAAGCGCTGAATAATGGGCGCCCGATCCTCTACCGCACGTCTTACGCCACCGCCGAACCTCAAAATGTACTCTAATTGTCTTTTTATTTAATTTCGGATGAAAGTTCTTCAGACGTTTCTATGATTTAACTAATGTAAGAATTAGATTCAGTGGGTATTTCACCCCGTTCTTCAGCTCCTCTCTGAATTTAGTCTGGGTCACAGCATAAATACACGTGTTGGTGCAGGAACTGAGAAGCTGAAGCATGAATCCGGCTGACTCAATATCACTCTCCGTATAGTACTGGGCGTTTGTTATATACAGAGAGATAACATAAAAAACTTCTGTGCTCCATAACAATATAAAACTGCCTGATATACTGAAGAGTAAAATGATGGATTTCCTTCGGTTCTCCATCTCTGGATCCTGGTGATTCTCTCCATTGCTGCGGCCCCGGAGTCCCCTGCGGACTCTACTGGCCGCTAAAATGTGCCTGGCAGTGAGAACATTGAACAGCAAAATCAGAATGAATGGGAGACAAGGAGTTAAAACAAGATTAAACAAGTCAAACGCTGCCCATGCGGATGAGGTCAAAAGGCTCAGTTTCCAGACACAACCCCGGGGTACATTGTCCATTATATATTCCGGGTCAAATCCAAAGTACCAGGGAATGTTTAGTAAACAGCTCAACGCACTCACCACCCCGATAACAACAGCCGCCATTTTCTCGGTGCAATATTTTGTTTTCAGCTTCTGACAACAAATGGCCACAAATCGATCAAAGGTGAAAACCACTGTGAACCAGACAGAGGCGGCAATGGCTGCTAATCTCAGGATGGCAATGAGACGGCACACGGGGGTAATGGTCAAGAATGAAACTGGGAAATAAATCTCAACAATGCGCCACATTATGACATCAGTGAAAACGACCAGGACATCTGCCGCCGCCATTCCCACCAGGTAGCGAGTGATACATTTGGAGAGTCCGCACTTTCCTCGGGACAGGATCACAATCGCCACCAAGTTAACTGTAAGAGAGAGAAAAGGAAGCAGAGAAATTACTGATCAGACCGAGAGACACAGCAACAGTTTGACAGGATCTGGGGTGAAATTTCCAGCTTTGTTGCTGCATCAAACGTTGGAAACTGTTGAACTGACTTGGGCAACGCTTTCAAGCAGAGAAATATTTTCAAACACAATTTTCAATAATGAATTGGGAAATTGATACAGAAAGTGAACAAAGTGAGCACCGGATCTACTGGAAGGGCCAAGTGAGAGCGCAGTGCCGGCGGGCACGAGATAAGGGGTTTTAGTGAGCTGGAATGTAACGGATTAAATCCGGTTTTGGGCTCCAGATGGACGGGAAAGTGAGCGAGGGCCGGGAAGGTGAGGGGACAGGGAGAGGAGCTGCTGGTTTGTTGCTCTCGGTTGAGAGAGCCGACAGGGGCCGGCACAAAACGGGAAAGAGCGAGTTCCACGGCGGTGAGTTTGAGGCTTCGGATCGGATTGGAAGAGACAGCTGGAGGCCAAGTCAATGTGTGAGATTGGGAGGGAGAAACCAAAAGGATATGTATGAGCTGGCGGGGATGCAGGAGCAGATGGTTTGGGATAGCGGATAAAATGAAACAACGGATGAGGAGTCAGAGGATTCAATGCAGTGGGAGGAGAGACTGGGATTCACAGGGAGAGAGTGCAGGTGGTTTTTCGAGGAAATCCAATATATAAGTCACAGTAACACAACACAATTAATAAATTCAAAATTTCATTTCTGTGGTTATCGAAGTTTGATATCCTGTGTTGGGTATGAAATGTGTTCAATAAATTTACTTTGTACATTCAATTACAACTAAATTAATATGTATCGATTAAATCAACCTCGTACTTTAATGAATTAAGCTGAGACATAGCTTTTCAAATACAATATCCGAATAATTCATTACCATCACGAAATGACTGAGTCTATTCTTTCAATACACTTCAATTATGTTTATTTATTCAGTCAATAAATAAATTAAAGGAACATTCACATAAACAGACTGAGGACCTGATAGTGATAAACACACCTAGCGACAGTACAATAAAACTCTCACAATCTGACAACATCCTAATAACACCTTCAAGTCTCATTTCCTCTTCCTAATTGTACTGAAAGTTTCAGCATTTCATTCCAATGAATTATTCACATCACAACCTTCCTCTCACCCTCTCTCTCTTCTCGCGTTCCCCCTCCCGTCTCCGTCTCGTTTTCCTTCTCAGTCGCGTTCCCTATCGCTCCTCTCTATCTCTCCGCAGTGTCTCTACTCTATATCTCAATGCTCATTTTCACATCCGAGTAAAACCTATCATCCTGCGCCTGCTTTCTCTTCACCAGCCCCGTGTTCCAACGATCTTATTCTCAGTGTCAGTTTGTTAAATGTTGAAGCCTCTGTAAACATTTTACTGTTTCTGCAGACCATCCAAGTCTCCACCTGTTCCCCTACACTTTTCACTTCATTTACAATGCATGGAATAACCAGAATCGAAAGCCTCTTCCAGACACACCTCACAATAATTGAAATCCCTTCTCCTGTGATTACAAAGTACAGCGTTAGATGGCGGCATTGTTCAATTTACAAAACACCAACATCACCGCTGCTACTTGTAATCTGCAGATAAATGGAAGGGCTCCTGATTCCGACAGGTAAATTGCAAATTGATACAACAGAACCACAAAATATTGCATTTTACAGTGAATTCATCCACTGTAAATCAGAGAATGAGATATGAAAGAATCAGCAGCAAACTCAGTTCAGTAACCAGACATCTGAAGCTGCATTCGATGCACACATAATGAAATAAGCTTTCATAACAGAGATAATCAATAAATACATTGAAATCCCAATTATACTGGATCATGTTATTGTGGAGGGAGGACATTGCGCTGCCTCCTTGTAACACTGAGACCGCGAGCTGTCTCATTATCAATCAGTGAAAACACATTGATGAAAAAATATTCCAGGACAGTTCGGTTGCACAACATGAAACTGTTAACAGCTTCTGATTGTCTGATACCAGCTCTTAGTCCAGACACCTGATTCCAATACATTCAGTACAGTGAACAATCCATTAACAATGCCAGGGTTAAATATACAAAGTTCCTTGCAGATATAATGCAGCTCCTACAAGACCGAAAGTGACTACAATCCATCATCCAACTGATAGAACAGAACATGCGGCTGAGTGGAACATATGGCAGTAAAACTAATTAGCCAAGTACAGCAGCAGGGTTAACACCGATTTATAGTATTCACTGGTGAGTTAACGGCTTACCAGGAACTCCAATAGCTGAAATAACGGGATAGTAAACGCGTTCTATCTGAAACATTAATGAATATCCCATTTCTGTGAGAAGCAGTGACTTCTGTTGATCTGAAAACCGCAGCTCTGGCAGGGACTCTGAGCTGATGCTTTGCAACCAGCCCTGATTTATACTGGAGATAAACTCCACTGACACAGTTATACCCCTGATCATTGCTATTAGTTACAGTCACTTGAACAAACACATTACATCAGCGGCTTTTCGCCAATGTAAATAATGACGTGGATATATCATAAACATTTCAAAGTACAGGACATTATCTTAATGAGACCTCTCTCAGAAATAAAGTTAAAAGCTGTGCTCATACAGGACTGGTCCAACAACGATGAGCGGATTCATTTACCGTTTTCATATAATTGTATTGACCATGTTCACTCCTGCCGATTCATTTATAAATTTTACCAATTTCACCCCGTGTACACTGAATCCACGGACACAAACAGCCCCGTTTCACTCTGTTCCTGCAGTTTCCCACTTACAATATGAACTTTGAGTCTCTGACACGGGGATAGTGAAAGGCCACGTTGAGGATTGCAGCCGAGAAATGAATGTGGGTGATATTAGGGGTCGGACACTGAACGAGCTTCATTGCCATTCCTCTCTCTGTTATTTTACTACAGATGTTTACCCGTTTATTTTACATTGGTTGATGGTTCCAGTAAAATTGGTCCCCTGTAACCCTGAGCTGAGCTCATGACCCGATTTGATCTCCACCACAAAGGCCCCGTGCTTCCCTCACCCGCTTCCATTCCTTCCTCAGCCCATTGTCATTGAAACCCTCATCAATGCCTCTGTCCCTTCCAGACTCCATTCCTCCAATGCTCTCCTGGCCGGTCACTCATCCTCGATCTTCCAACCAGCACCAGGTCCTGGCCGGACACATTGACCCTCACTAACTCCCAGTTCCCCATCACCTAATATTTAAATTGTTCATCCTGGTTTTAAAATCCCTCCATGGCTCACACCTCCCCATCTCCGGCCTCTCGTCCACACCTACCTCCTCAATCATCGATCACTGGCCTCTTTCGGTTGGACTACCCTCGCTTGGTTCCACTCAACTATCTGATCATAGCCAGGAGAAGCTTCTCTTCCCATCCAATCACCGTTATATCTGATGTCTGTAAAGGTTCAATCCTTGACTCATTCCTCATCCTCATCTACATGCTGCCCTTTGGTGACATTGTCCGCAGACATGGACCATCTTTCAGCTGTACGCTGACAAAACCACCGCCTCTCTTCAACCTTCCAATGTCTTTGTGTTGTCAGGACGATATTGTTTAAGTTTAGCCACGATTTCATCCAGTTAAAAATTGGGAAATCATGATCTTTGAGCCCACAATCGCCACATCCTTGCCACATGGTCCATCCTCACCCCTTTCTTTTTGATTGTTGAGTCCCTCACCAATCACCCAAGCCCTTATTGACCTGCAGTGGCTTCCAGTATCCAAAACCTGTAGTTTAATTTTATTCTTTCTTACACTTAAATCCACCAGGGCCTCACCCCTCGATATCTCTGTAACCTCCTCCGGTCCCGCAGCCCCTGCCAAACACTCTGCTCCTCCACCTCTGGCCGCTTGTGCCTCCTCAGTCCATCTGCCCTACGATTGACAGCCATCCATTCAGCCATATCCACGCTCCAGAATTCCCTTCAAATGCCCCTCCATCTCCCTCTCCCCCTTTCAGGCGTCAGCCGTGGCTCTGAGGTAGCAGTCTCAGCTTCTGAATTAGAAAGTGTTGAGTTCAAGTGTCACCTCAGAGACTTGAACACATAATCCAGGCTGACACTGCAGTGCAGGACTGAGGGAGAACTGTACTGTCGGAGGTGCCGACTTTCATAGCACACGATAAGCTGAGGGCCAATCTGCCATCTGGGGGAGGTGTAAAAGATCCCACGGCAATATTCGCAAAACAGCAGGGGAGTTCTCCCTGATGCCCTGGGCAATGTTTATCCCTCAACCAACATTGCTAATACCGATTTTCTGGTCATATATCTCACTGCAGTTTGTGGGAGATTGCTATGTGCAAATTGGCAGGAGACTTTTTCCTGCACTACCACAGTCGCTGCACTTCGATTTGTGCTTCATTGATTGGAAAGCGTTTTGGGACGTCCTGAGATCTTTCAAGGCGCTATATAAAGGCAAGTTCATTCCTTCTTTCAGACCCTCCATGAAAGCCACCTCTTGCTTCATGCTTTTGTCATCCCCTTAAAATCTCCTTCTATGGCTGGGGGTCCATTGTTGTCTGATTGTACCTCAGTAAATCCGCTTACGATATTTATCTATGTTAAATCCGCTTTATAAATAGAAGTAGTTATTGTTATATTTTACCATCCTCCGCTCTCTTCATCCCACCATTGGTGGCCGTTCCTCAGACATCTAAATTTTACTCTCGAAAACCAACCTTGTCCCCTCCGTCCCTCCATTTGCTTCTCCTCCTTTTACTCTCTGCTTAAACCCACTCATTGACCAAGGTTTCCGCCAGTCTTCCTGATATCTTCTTATTTCTTTAGTGCCCGTTTTTACCCACTCTTCCGTGAAGCCCCTTTGGAATTTTTATTAGAGTAAAGGCGGTCTGTGAATGCAAGTTGTTGACTTTCATTGGAATGTGTTCGTTAGTTGTCCACTGTATGAGCAAAAATAATTTCTGGGCTAACATTCGTGTACCAGAAAGAGATTTATATAATAGGTGGACTTGTTGAGATAAATGAACATTGGCAACTACTCATGAACACTGTTTTGTTTGAGCAACATAACTCGGTTTATCTACAGACATCACATTCAAATAGAGGGCATTCTGGAGCGTGGATATGGCTGTAGGCACGGCTGCCAAAAGTGGGGCAGATGGACTTCGGGGGTAGCCTTTAGGAAGTCCTCTATCTAAGATGAGACCAGTTACAGTGAATAGGATGAATGTTTATTAGTTATTTGTCTTTTTTTCTCTTTGTTTATATCCCGTTTCACCGCTCTATCGGGCAGAAAACTAGGATGAAGCTTAAGTATTTATTCTCATTGGTTAAAGCCCGTAGTTCCAGAGGACAGACTGCAGTTTCGACGCCCCCTTATAGAAACAACATTAAACCCACAAAGAGCACAATGTAGATTCTCTCGAATGAGGCCCGGGAAGGGAAGCTACATGAGGAAAGATTTGAAATGCCGGGATTATTTCCACAGAAATAGGCAGGAGACGTAAATTTTAAATATGAAGGTGTTTGATAGACTAATAGAGAGTTACTGTACCCTCTGGTTGTGAGGATCAGTGATGGAGTAATGGAGAATTACTGTATCCTCTGGTTGTGAGGATCAGTGACGGAGTAATAGAGAATTACTGTACCCTCTGGTTGTGACGATCAGTGACGGAGTAATACAGAATTATTGTATCCTCTGGTTGTGAGGATCAGTGACAAGGGGTCATCAATTCAGCTCATCATGGAAGAGTTTAAATCTAAATTCTTCACGCAGAGTTTTTTTGGAGCATGAAACGTTTCACCAAAAGGAATGGAAAAGGCAGAAAAGAGATAATTGCAACTTTTACCATTGCCTCGTTTCAGAGAAAATCAAATTCGTATTTGAAATAGAAGAAGATAAAGGTAATTGCCATGGAATACGTTTTGAATTGCTTGAATGATCCGAGAGGCCGATGTGCTGCCCCTTATCCAACAATACGGTACTGTAACTCAGGGATATAACTAAAGTTCCCCCTTCTCATCTGAACTGTTTCTGCACTGTCCAATATCTAATAATACGATACTGTAACCGAAGGATCTAACAATTGTTCCCCCTTCTAATCGGAACTGGATATTCATGTGCCTGCATTGCCCAATATCTAATAATACGATAGTGTAACCCAAGGATCTGACAATATTTCCTGGATAATCTGAACTGAATATTCATGTTTATTCACTGCCCCGTGTCTATCGATACAACACTGTACCCCAGGGATGCATCAATGGTTCCCGTTCTAAACTGAACTTGATATTCGTGTTTCTGGGCTGCCCTTTCTAAAAATAAGACAGTGTAAACCAGGGATGTGACAATAATTTCCATTATAATCTGAACAGTGTATATATGTTTCTGCACTGTCCAATATCAATCAATACGACAGTGCAACACAAGGATGTAACAATAGTTCCCCCCTGATAATCTGAACGTGATATAATTGTTTCTGCTCTATCCAATATCTAACAATGTAATAGTGTAACCCCGAGGTGTAATAATAGTTCACCCTTAAAATCTGGACTAGATATTCGTGTTTCTGCCACATGTCTCATCAATCTTTCAATATTCGGACACAGGAAACATTTGTTAAGATGACGCTGATCCCAATCGATAAACTGCTTCATTTCACACCAATAAACTCACAAACCAATCGGTATTATCGGCTTCACCAATTCAATCAGTTCGACTTAACTGTAGCTGTCAATATGAAATAAAGTATATGCAGCACTTCCCCGCATCAGTGGGTCGCTTTGATTGACCTCAACAAAATGCCTTCTGACTGTCCTTCTGTTATGTAACCTTCTGAGTCTGTGAAACTTGTCCTCCCCGGAGATCAATCTGGCCCTGATCATTCTGTGTATTACCTACTTTTTTGGACCAGGTGATCTCCACCCCAGCCAGAAACAGGTCCAGCTCTCGCTTGAAAGAATTCAGCGAATCGGCGTCCACTGCACGAGCCGGCATCCTGTTCCAGAGGTTCATTATTCTCCGGTAAAAGAATCACTTCCTGACATCTAACCTCGATCTGCTTTGTACAACTTAAAGTTGTGATCCCTGGTCCTCCCTAACCTATTTAGTTGGCACGAACTGTCTACTCGAGCACAATCTTTTCCCTTCATTATCCTATACACTTCGATCAAATCACCCATAAGTCGACGCTTCTCCATAGTGTAGAGTCCCAGCTCTTTTAACATATCTTGACAACTAAAATACTTCAAACTGGGAATAAATCTAGTGCCCCTTCTCTGCACCCTTTCCAAAGCCTCAATATCACTCACCATGTGAGGAGACCAAAACTGGACAAATTATTCAAACTGAGGCCTGACCAAGGTCTTGTCCAAGGACAAAATATCAGGTGTTGTTTTACAATCAATTGGAGTTCAATGTCGGAAAGTGTGAGGTTATCCACTTTGGAACTAAGAAAATATATCAGAGCATTTCTAAATGGCGAGAAAGTAGGAACTGTGGATGAGCAGAAAGATTTGGTGTCCAAGTACAGGAATCAATAAAAGCTCGTGGAGGTGGGGGGAATAATTTAAAAGGCTAATGGAATGTTGACCTTTATCTCAAGGGGACTGGAATACAAGGCGGTGGAAGTTATGTCACAGCTGTACAGAGCTCCAGCGAGACCACATCGGGAGTCTGCATTCAGTAATGGGCACCGAAACTCAGGAAGGATATATTGGCCTTGGAGGGGTTGCGGGGCCAATTCACTGGAATGATACCGTGGCTCAAAGGATTAAATGATGAGGTTGCATAAGTGATTTTATATTGCATTGAATATAGAATAATAAGTGGAGATCTAGTTGAGATGTTGAAGATGATTAATGGATGTAATAGGGTACATAGACATGCATTACTTCCTCAGGGCGGGGGATTCCAGAACAAGGGGGCATAACCATAAAATTAGAACTAGGCTGCTCAGAGTGAATGGAGGAAACACTCCATCACAAGAAAGGTCGTGGAAATCTGCAACTCTCTCTCCCGAACGCTGTTGACGATGGAGGTCAATTGAAACTTTCAGAGCTGAGATTTATAGAATTTTGTTAGGCAGGGGTATTCAGAGTTTTGGAACCAATGTAGGTCGATGGAGTTCAGACACAGATCAGCCAAGATGTAATTGAATGGCGGAACAGGCCCGTGCGGCTGAATGGCCCACTCTGGTTCCCATATCCTAAAAATAGACCCCAGATCCCTATTCTCTTTACCCATCACATCACGGTACTGCTCATATGTTCCGCGATGTGATAGGTAAAGAGAATAGGGAGCTGGTGTATAAATTGAGCTCAATGCTCTATTTAGAACCAGTCAGGAGCCCAATCCACCAACACATCAAGATCCAGCTGAAACAGTCGAGAATCGTCTACAGGCCTGACACTCGTACAAATCTGAGTATCATCTGCAAATGGTGCCCCCAACACCTACATCTAGATCATTAATAAAAATCGTAAAGAGCAATGGTCCTAACACCGATCCCTGCGGGACACCACTGGTGACCGGTCTCCAAACAGATCCAAATCCATCTATAACTATTTTCAGCCTATGGTCTTCCAGCTAGCTCTCAATCCAGAGTTACCGACCCACTTGCCAGTGGATCCAGTTTCTCCCTAATTGCTCTCCAAAAACGCCTTATTATTTTGAATACCTCTATTAGGTCTCCCCTTAAACTTCGCTGCTCGAAGGAGAACAATCCTAGATTCTTCAATCTCTCCACATAATTGAAGTCCCTCATCCCTGGTATCATCCGAGTAAACCTCCTCTGTACCCTCTCCAATACATTGACATCCTCCCTAAAGTGTGGTACCCAGAATTGTTCACAATACTCCAGCTGATGGCTTTCCAGTGATTTGTAAAAGTTCAACGTGACTTCCTTCTTTTTTTGTTCCATGTCCCTGTTTACAAAGCCAATTGGCACATTCGCTTTCAGAACCGCCTTATCAAATAGTTGTAAATGTGCACTCCCAGATCCCTCTGCTCTTGCACCCCATCAAAATAGTACCATTTCGATTCTACTGCTTTTACATGTGGTTCCCCCTAAAGTGAATCATTTCACACTTATCCGCATTAAATTGCAACTGCCAAGTGTCTTCCCATTTCGTCAGTCTGTCGATGTCCTCCTGAAGTCTGCTACTATCCTGATCACTATTTATGTTTCAAATTTTAAATAGAATTGTGAAAACATCCTCTTGGACTCGCCCCACCTTTAAACACAAGGACAGGCAAAACTTTCGTCACCTCGAGAAAAGCCTAATGCTCGGCACAAGATAGCATTCAATGGAAGAGCGCACGCTCCTTATCAATGGTTCCGAACCCAGTGATGGATTGCGGGCCCAGTGAGAGATTGTTCCATTTTGACAGATTGGGGAGGACATGGGACAATAGTTTAGACTACGCAGAGGTCGGAATCGGCTGAATGTTTGGCGGTTCATCTTTTCCCAGTGAGCCTCTGGAATGCGTTGCTGGCTGGTGTGGTGGGGGCTGACTCTCTGTCTGCCTTCTCCAGGGAGCTGGAACGGTTTTTGGCTGGGGCGGAGGTCACAACATATAAAGGGTAAGAGGATTTGGAGTTAACCTAGGTATAATCTAGCTGATCTCATGGGCAGGCTTCGATTACCTGAGGGGGTCGGGGGGTGGGTGGAATTTTCCAGTGTATTCTATCCCTTAAAGGCCCTGGATTTTTCTCAGGATCTTTGCCTCTCCCAGGAGATTCCATGGCTGCGGGCGGGGGGAGGGGGAGTAAGTGTCAGTAATGACGCTCCCGCCACCACCAGTGAGGGGCAGGCTTGATGGACCAGCTGGTCTTTTACTGCTCGTCATTTCCATTTGTTCGTCCACATCCCCCGCTCGTCAAGGTGCTTTCAATGAAGCGATCCTCACACAAACCCCCAACTGGGGCATGTCCTGCGTCTGTCTTTAGTGAAACGGGACTCAATGTCTTTGCGTCTCACGTTATTCTCCTCTGAAGCTCAGGGGCTCGAAATATTCTTGCATGCCTCTGCTACAATGTGCCTGAGAATTGCTAGTCCCGTCCAACCGTCCGCTACGTGGCGACGTGGCTGTTGTCCGCTTGGAGCACAAGAGGAGATGATTTTAAGCCCAGTGAATCATTGAGTGGTCCGAAGTCAGTAAGCACCTAGTTCGTCTACCCTTGGTTATAGCTCTATTGGATTCGGGGTTGTAGCTCAGTGGTACAGCACCTGCTTTGCGTGTATAAGTTTCTGGGTTCAATATCTAACACCTCCACCATTTATTTTCACCAGAATGTCCCACAGAAAGACGAATCGTGCTTTCAGAGTGAAGCGAGTTCCAACTTCTGAGACAAAAATTCAATTGTCCCGAAGAAGGACTTCATCTCACGGTCCCCTCAGCAGCTCAGCTCATAACGAGCCGCCGACTGACCAGAATTCAAAATGTAAAGTGTTTGGGCATAGAACCTGAGACCTCATACATGCGAAGCATGCGGTTTATCATCTGAGCGACATCACCAGATAATAACGACCTCTAACCAACTGTGAAAGGACTGAGTGCCTCACTTTCCGAAGGCCACCCGAGAATTTACTGTTCTGAAAAGCATTTCCTCCTTCAAGCATAGGAGATACCTGAGGTATGCGGACCTGATGCTAGTATTTTAAATCCAGACTTTATTTTATTAATTCAATTTTTAATTAATTGAAATTGAATTCCCCAGCTGCCGTGGTGGGATTTGAATTCTTGACTCTGGATTATTAATACAGGCCTCATGGATTACAAGTCCAGTAAACTACCGTACCCGCTGGATTACGAGTCCATTATGCTACCGTACCCGCTGGATGAACAGAAGAAACCAGGTCTCGTCACTCAGAGAAATGAGAAAGCGAGCGTTGAGAAGAAAGTCTGGGCAGAAATTGATAGCCAAGTTCCGCACCCATGAGGACGGCCTCAACCGGGATCTTGGGTTCATGTCACGCGACACGTTACCCCACCAGCGAACAAATGTTATCTGTTTTTAATATAATGGGTCATTTGCTGGCTCTCTCTGCCTTCCGGATGTTTCTGCCTCTCTCTGTGTTTTTTTTTCTGTTTTTTTTCCCTGTTTGTTTTTTTGTTGAATGTGTATTCGGGGGTTCTGCAGGTGACACCTCTCTGTCTGAACACGGTGATTGCCTTGGCAACGGGCAGTTGCAGGGGCAGTCTGTAAACACCATGTATTGTTCTATATGTATAAATGCGTAGGCTTCAAGGAGCTCTTGAAACATTTGCCTGAGGAAGGAGAAAATCTCCGAAAGCTTGTGAATTTAAAATAAAATTGCTGGACTATAACTTGGTGTTGTAAAATTGTTTACAATATTCATTTGTGGCACAGCTCAGCTCAATTCAACATCAATGTGTGTAAAGGGACAAGTGTCTCTTGACTGTACTGACTCTATGTGTGTGTGTCTCATTGTCACTGGTCCTACATTGTAAACAAGGGATCCCCCTCGCAGCCAATCTCCCCCTGTATCTCCTGGTCCAATATCATTAGCCAGGCACGGCCCTCACAGCCCTACTCCCCCTCCCCCTGTGCCCCACGTGTCTCCTGGTCCAGTAACGTAACCCCGTAACCCAGGGACCAACCCACACAGCCTATTCCCCCGTCCCCCTGAGCCCGTGTGACTTGGGCTCTCCTGGTCCAATAACGTAACCCAGGGACCACTGACACAGTCTCTTTCACCCGCCCCTTGTGCCGCGTGTGTCTCAGGCTCTCCTGATCCAATAACTTAACCAGTCGACCACACTCTCACAGTCTATCTCACCTCCCCCCTCCTTGTGCCCCATGTGACTCACGGTCTCCTGGTCCCATAACGTAAACTTGTTGTCTGTATATCTATGTGTCTGTCTATCTCGGCCCCTCTGTTTCTCCATTTATGTACAGTGCACCCAATCTGATCAGACCCAGAACAGTGACTGTGATTGCCAGGTTTGCCCATTTTGCTGTAGGTGCAGGGCGGCCATTTAGTTGTAGTTCAGTTGAGCTCTTTAGTGCCGCCTTTTTGAACAATAATTCATGTGTCGTCTTCAGAACAAGTCCTATCTCAATAGGTCAGGTTATCAATAAAATAAAATATCAGAATCTGATTGCAGATCATATCCGGGCTCGGTGCTGCAAATATAAAATTTACTTTCCGTCCAATTGGGAAGTGTAGGGGATAAAATATTAATTGGGATTTAGTTTTAATTTTTGAAACCCTTCAGCTCTTTCTATAATTTTAAAAAATTAACAATTAGAATCAGTGGATATTTCGCCGCGTTCTTCAGCTCCTCTCTGAATTTAGTCTGGGTCAGGACATAAATACACGTGTTTGTGCAGGAACTGAGAAGCTGCAGCATTCCTCCTGTGGATTCTGTGATATAAAGCGGCTCATTGGGGGAGTTAGAATAAATGTTTGTAATTCGCTGATAGATGGTTAATACAACCTGCGTCACCCATAACAATATAAAGCTGCCCGAAATACTGAAGAGTAAAATTATGGATTTCTTTCGGTTCTCCATCTCTGGATCCTTGTGATTCTCTCCATTGCTGCGGACCCTGAGTCCCCTGCGGACTTGTGCGGACACTAAAATACGTCTGACCGTCAGAACATTGGGCAGCAAAATCAAACAGAACGGGAGACAAGGGGTTAAAATGCGGTGAAACATGTCATATGCGGCCCATGCGGGGGAAGTATAGAAGACCTGTTTAGTCACACAAAACCAGTGAACGTTATCAATTATATACCCGGGTTTAAGTGTAAAGTACCAGGGGAGACTCTCCAAACAGCCCAGCACACTCACTGTTCCCAGAACCACAGTCGCCGTTTTCTCGGTGCAATATTTTGTTTCCAGCTTCTCACAACAAATGGCCACAAATCGATCAAAGGTGAAAGCGACAGTGAGCCAGACAGAAATCACCGTGGTGGCAAAAATCAGGAAGGTAACGATACGATACACGGGAGTAATGTCCAGGAACGAAACCGGGAAATAAATCTCACGAATGCACCTCAATATGACATCAGTGATAACGACCAGGAGATCGGCCGCTGCCATTCCCAGCAGGTAGCGGGTGATACATTTGGTGAGTCCGCACTTTCCTCGGGACAGGATCACAATCGCCATCAAGTTAACTGTAGGAAAGAGAAACGGAAGCAGAGAAATTACTGATCAGACCTGGAGCCAAAGCAGCAATTTGACAGGATCTGGGGTGAAATTTCCAGCTTTGTTGCTGCATCAAACGGTGGAAACTGATTCATTGACCTGGGCAGCGTTATCGGACAGAGAAATGTTAAAAAAAAGACAATTATCAATAATGAATTGGGAAATTGATATAGAAAGTGAATAAAGGGAGCACCGGATCCACTGGAAGGGTTGAGTGAGGGCGCAGTGCCGGTGGGGAAGGGAGAAGGGGGTTTTCCGCACCGGCAATCCAATGGGTTAAATCCGGATTTGAGCTCCAGATGGACGGGAAAGAGCGAGAATGTCGGGAAGGTCGTAGAAGGGGAGGTGCAGCTGGAGACCGAGCCAGTGAGTCAGGTTGGGAGGGAAACAAAGAAAAGGACATGAAGGAGATGAAGGGGAGTCAGGAGCAGATGGTTTGCGGAAGCGGATAAACTGAAGCAACGGATGAGGAGCAGAGGATTCAATGCAACGGGAGCAGAGGCTGGGAATCACAGGGCGAGACTGCAGGATGGTGTTCGATGAAATCTAATCTATAGGTCCCAGTAACACAACTCAATTAATAAATTTAACAGTTCCTTTCTATGCATTTTTTTCTGGTCGTTGGGTATAAAATGTTTTCAATAAATTTAGTTTGCACATTCAATTAAAATTAAATTAAAATGTATTAATAGAATTTTCCTCATTCTTTATTGATTTAAACTGTCACATAGCTTTTGGAATACAATCCCCTAATAAATCAATGTGATCAAAAAAAGACAACGTATTTTCTTCAAATATATTTAAATTATGTTTATTTATTTAGTCAGTAAATAAGTAAAAGGAACATTCACATAAACAGACTGAGGACCTGATAGCAATAAAAACACGTGGCGCGAGTACAATAAAACTCTCACTATCTGAGAACACCTTCAATTCACATTTCCTCTTCATAATTGTTCTGGAAGTTTCAGCAGCTCATTCCGAAGAATTGTTCATCTCGCTGCTGCTCCCGATCTCTCTGTCTCTCTCTCGCTCTCTCTCTCTGTCTCTAGTTTTCTACTCTCCCTTTCCTTCTCCCGTCTCCCTCTGGTTTTCCTTCTCAATCGCGTACTCTATCGCTCGGCTCCATCTCTCCGCGCTCTCTCGTCTCTCTTTCTAAATGCTCCTTTTCACACCCGAGTAAATCCTAACATCCAGCGCCTGCTTTCTCTTCACCAGCCCCGTGTTCCAAAGATCCTATTCTTAATGTCAGTTTGTTATATGTTAAAGGCTCTGTGAATAGTTGTAAACAATTTTACAACACCAAGTTATAGTCCAGCAATTTTATTTTAAATTCACAAGCTTTCGGAGATTTTCTCCTTCCTCAGGCAAATGTTTTCTGTGAATAGTTTAATGTTCCAACAGATCATCCAGGTCTCCATCTGTTCATCTGCACTGTTCACTTCATCTACAATGCATGGAATAAACAGAATCGAATGCCTCTTCCAGACACACTTCACAATAATTAAAATTCCTTCTCTTGTAATTATATAGTACAGCGTTATAGATGGCGGCATTGTACAATCAAAAAAAACGGCAACATCACCCCTGCTACTTATAATCTACATCGAAATAGAAGGGCTCCTGCTTCGAAAAGGTAAAGTGCAAACTGATAAAACATAACTCCTAAACATTGCATTTTACAGTGAATTCGTCCACAGTGAATCAGAGAATAAGATGTGAAAGAATCATCAGCAAACTCAGTTCAGTAGCCAGAATTCTGAAGCGGCGTCAGATACACACACAATGAAATAATATTTCATAACAGTGATAACCAATAAATACATTGAAATCACAGTTAAACTGGACCATGTTATTCAAGAGGGAGGACAGTGCGCTGCCTCCTTGTAACACTGAGACCGTGAGCTTTCATATTATTAATCACTGAAAACACTATGATGAAAAAATATTCCAGGACAGCTTAGTTGCACAACATGAAACTGTTAACAGCTCTGAGACCAACTCTTAGCACGGACACCTGATTCGAATATATTCAGTACAGAGAATAATTTAGTAACAATGCCAGTGTTGGATATACAAGGTACATTATAGTTATAATGCAGCTGCTACAAGTCTGAAAGAGCAGAGAATTAGGACATTCCATCAACTGATAGAACAGAACAGGCGGCTGTGTAAAACATGATGGGAGAAAAAAAGTGCCCCGTACAGCAGAACAGAACACCGATTTACACCATTAACAGCTGAGACAACGGCTTACCCGAAACTCCGACGGCTGCAAGAACAGGATAATAAATGTTTTCTATCAGATAGATTACTGGATATCCCATTTCTGTGAGAAGAAGTGATTTCTGTTGATCTGAAAACCGCAACTCCGGTTGGCACTCTGAGCTGATACATTGCAAGGAACTCTGATTTATACAGGGAGTAAATCTCCACTGACACGGTTATACCCCTGACCATTGATATTAGTTACAGTCACCTGAACAAACACTTTTCATCAGCAGCTTTGTCTTCATTGTAAATGATGACGTGGATATATCACAAACATCTCCAAGTTCAGAACCTTGTCTTAATGAGACCTCTCTTCGGAATAAAGTTAAAAGCTGTGCTCAGAAAGGACTGGTCCAACAACAATGAACGGCTATATTTCTGTTTTTTATATAATTGTATTGACCATGTTCACTCCTGCCGATTCATTTATAAATATTACCGATTTCACCGCGTGTACTCTGAATCCAGGAACACAAGCAGACTCGTTTCACTCTGTTCCTGCAGCTTCCCGGTTAAATTATGAACTTTGAGTCTCTGACACGTGGACAGTTAAAGACGACGTTCAGGGCTGCAGCCGAGAAATGACTGTGTGATATGAGGGGACGGACATTGAACGAGCTTCATTGCTATTCCTCTCTCCGTTATTTTACTGCAGATGTTTACCCGTTTATTATCCATTGGTTGACGGCTCCAGTAAAATTGCTCCCTTGTAACCCCGAGCTGAGCTCATGACCCGATTCGACCTCTATCACAATGGCCCCGAGCTTCCCTCGCTCGCCTCCATTCCTTCCTCAGCCTATTGCCATTGAAACCCTGATCAATGCCTCGTCCCCTCTCGGCTCCATTCCTCCGTTCACTCCTGGCCGACCTTCCAAACAGCATCAGGTCCTGCTCGGCTTCACTGACACTCACTGACACCAAGTTCCTGATCGCTTCACATTTAAAGTTTTCATCCCGCGGTTTTAATCCCTTCCTGGCCCAACTCTCCCCATCTCCGCCCGCTCCTCCACACCTGCAGGAAACACACCCGTGAACTCCTCATTCATCGATGATTGGCCTCTTTTGGCGGGAATGCGCTCGCTTGATCAACTCACCTCTCTGATCAAAACCAGGAGAAGCGTTTCTTCCCACCCTATCACCGTTATATCCGATGTCTCCAAAGGTTCAATCCTTGGTTTCCTCTTCCTCATCTCCATGCTGCCCTTTGGTGATATTGTGTGCAGATATGGATCAACTTTCAGATGCACGCTGACAAAATCACCGCCTCTCTTGACCCTTCCAATATATTTGTCTTGTCAAAGCAACATTCTGTTTTAGATGAGTGACAATTTCATCCAGTTAAAAATTGGGACGTCATGATCTTTGACCCCACAATCTCGGCCACCGATTCCATCTCCACAACTGGATTCCATCTCCACCCCTCTCATTTTGGTTGGTGAGTCCCTCAACAATCATTCAAGTCCTTACTGACCGACAGTGGCTTCCAGCCTCCAGAGCCTGTTGTATATTTTACTTTTTCTTACACGTAAATCCACCAGGACCTCACCCCTTGCTATCCCTGCAGCCTCCTCCAAACCTGCAGCCACTGCAGCCCAGGCCAAACATTCCGCTCCTCCACCTCTGGCCGCTTGTGCAACATTAGTCCATTTGCTGTCCTTCTCACAGCCGTGCCTTCAGCCATATCCTCGCTCCAGAATGTCCTCCCTTTGCCCCTCCATCTCCCTCTACGCCTTTCAGGCCTCAGTCGTGGCTCAATGGTTGTCGTCTTGCTTCTGAGTTAGAAGGTTGTGAGTTCAATTCTCACACCAGCGATTTGAGCACATAATCCAGGCTGACACTGCAGTGCAGTACTGAGGGAACACTGTGCTGTCGGAGAGACTGGCTTTTGTAAGGTACGTTGAACCGAGGGTCCATCTGCCTTCTCAAGTAGATGTAAAAGACCCAAGGACAATATTCGAGAAGAGCAGGGGCTTTCTCCCCAGTGTCTTGGGCAATATTTAGCCCACAACCAACATTACCAAAACCGATCTCCTGGTCACTAATCTCATTCCAGTTTGTGGGAATTTGCTTGCGTTCTTCCTCGATTACCAAAGTGAATCCACTTCAAAATGCACTTCATTGATTGTGAAGCGTTTTGGGACCTCCTGGGGTCCTGAAAGGCGCTTTACAGAGGCAAGTTCATTCCTTCTTTCAGACATTCTATGAACGCCATCTTTCGCTTTATGGTTTGGTCATCCCTCCAATTATCTCCTTCTGTGGCCGGGGTTCCATGCTTGTCTGATTATACCTCAGTTACTCGCCTTACCATATTTATCAATGTTGTATCCGCTGTATAAATACAAGTAGTTATTGTTATATTTTACCATTCTTTACTCTTTTCATCCCACCATTGGTGGCCATTCCTTCAGACATTTCAACTCTACTCTCTTTAAACCAAACCTATCCCCTCAGTCTCTCCATTTACTGATCCTCCTTTTACACCCTCCCTATACCCACTATTTGTCCAAGGTTTTCGCCAGTCCTCTTGATATCTTTTTAATGTTTTAGTGCCCGTTGTTACCAGCTGCTCATTGCAACCCCTTGGGAATGTTTATTACATTAAAGTCGGTAAGTGAATGCGAGTCTTTGTTGACGTTCATTGGAATGTGTTCATTGTTTGTCCATTGGATGAGCAAAAGTAATTTCTGGGCTCAATATACTTGTACCGGAAAGTGATTTATGTAATAGACGGAATTGTTAAGATAAATCAACATTGGTAACTACTCGTGGACACTGTTTTGTTCGAAGAACATAACTCGGCTTAACTACAGCCATCGCATTGAAATAGACCGCATTCTGGAGCGTGGATATGGGTGAAGGCACGGCTGTGAAAAGTGAGGCAAATGGACAGCGGAGCCTGCCTTTACGGAATTATCTATCGAAGAAGAAACCAGCTACAGTGACTAGGATGAAGGTCTATTCGTTATTTGCCTTTTTTCGCTTTGTTTACATCCCGTTTTACTGCTTTCTCGGGCTGCTGACAAGAGCACAATGAGCAGTTTGGACGCCCCATTACAGAAACAACATTAAACCCATAGAAAGCACAATATAGATTCTCTGCAATGAGGCCAGGGAAGGAAAACTGTATGGCGAAAGATTTGAAATACCGGGATTATTTCCACTGAAATAGAGTCGAGAAGGCTTAGATTTTAAATCATGAAGGTTTCTTTATTCATTCATGGAGGTAGGCGTCGCTGGCAAGGCCAGCATTTATTGCCCATCCCTAATTGACATTGAGAAGATGGTGATGAGCCATCTTCATGAACCGCTGCAGTCCGTGCGGTGAAGGTTCTCCCACATCGTTGTTAGGAAGGGAGTTCCAGGATTTTGACACTGCGACGTTGAAGAAACGGCGATATATTTCCAAGTCGGGATGGTTTGTGACTTGGAGGGGGCCGTGCAGGTGGTGTTGTTCCTATGCGCCTCCTCTCCTTGTCCTTCGAGGTAGTAGAGATTGTGGGTTTGGGTGGCGTTTTTGAAGAAGCCTTGGCGAGTTGCTGCAGTGCATCTTCTAGATGGTACGCACTGCAGCCACAGTGCACCAGTGTTGGAGGGAGTGAATGTTTAGGGTGTTGGATGGGATGCCAATCAAGCTTGCTGCTTTGTTCTGGATGATGTTGAGCTTCTTGAGTGT
This sequence comes from Heptranchias perlo, assembly GCF_035084215.1. Taxonomy (NCBI): domain Eukaryota; kingdom Metazoa; phylum Chordata; class Chondrichthyes; order Hexanchiformes; family Hexanchidae; genus Heptranchias; species Heptranchias perlo. The sequence goes on from NW_027139666.1 coordinate 2,044,002, forward strand.
TCTTGGAGCTGCTCTCATCCAGGCAAGTGGAGAGTATTCCATCACACTTCTGACATGTGCCTTGTAGATGTTCGAAAGTCTTTGGTGAGTCAGGAGGTGAGTCACTCGTCGCAGAATACCCAGCCTCCGACCTGCTCTTATAGCCACTGTACTTATGTGGCTGGTCCAGTTATGTTTCTGGATATTGGTGACCCCCAGGATGTTGATGGTCAAGTGGAGGTTATTAGACTCTCTCTTGTTGACAGGCACTTGTCTGACGTGAATGTTATTTGCATCATTTCAGCCCAAGCCTGGATGTTGTCCAAGTCTTGCTGCTTGCAGGCACGGACTACTTCATTATATGTGGTGCTGCGAATGGAACTGAACAGTGTACAATCATCAGCGAACATCCCCACTTCTGACCATACGATGGACGGGAAAGTCATTGATGAAGCAGCTGAAGATCGTTGGGTCTAGGACACTGCCCTGAGGAATGCCTGCCGCAATGTCCTGGGGCTGAGATGATTGGCCTCCAAAAACCACTGCCATCTTCCTTTGAGCTAGGTATGACTCCAGCAACTGGAGATGTTTCCCCCGATTCTCATTGCCGCAAATTTCACTCGGGCTCCTTGATGCTACACTTGGTCAAATGCTGCCTTGATGTAAAGTGCAGTCACTCTCACCTCACCTCTGGAAATCATCTCTTTTGTCCATGTTTGGACCAAGACTGTAATGAGGTCTGGAGCCGACTGGTCCTGGCAGAACCCAAACTGAGCGTCAGTGAGAAGGATATTGGTGAGTAAGTGCCGCTTGATAGCACTGTCGACGACACCTTCCATCACCTTGCTGATGATTGGGAGTGGACTCATAGGGCGGTAATAGGCTGGATTTGATTTGTCCTGCTTTTTGTGGACAGGGCATACCTGGGCAATTTTCCACATTGTCGGGTAGATGCCAGTGTTGTAGCTGTACTGGAACAGTTTGGCTGGAGGCGCAGCTAGTTCTGGAGCACAAGTCTTCAGCACTACAGCTGGTATGTTTTCGGGTCCCATAGACTTTGCTGTATCCAGTGCACTGAGCCGTTTCTTGATAACACGTGGAGTGAATCGAATTGACTAAGGCTGGCTTCTGTCATGGTGGAGATCTCCGGAGGAGGCCAAGATGGATCATCCACTCGGCACTTCTGTCTGAAGATGGTTGCAAACGCTTCAGCCTTGTCTTTTGCACTCATTTGCTGGACTCCCCCATCATTGAGGATGGGATGCTCACGAAGGCTTCTCTTCCCGTTCGTTGGTTAATTGTCCACCACCATTCATGACTGGATGTGGCAGGACTGCACAGCTTTGATCTGATCCGTTTTTTTGTGGGTTCGATTAGCTCTGTCTATAACATGTTGCTACTGCTCTTTAGAATGCATGTCGTCCTGCGTTGTACCTTCACCAGGGTGGCACCTCATTTTTTCCAATTCATCGACTGGGGACCAAGTTTGTGATTCAGGACCGGGCTGTGCAGAAAAAAACAATTCATCCACCAAAAGTGTCGTTTAAATGACATTTGAAGTGAACGAAATACCAGGAGGGAGATAGCATATCTCCCCGAGGTTACATTTCTCAAGATGGCGATGTAGAAGCACAAAATCTCTCTTGATAATATAGAAATTGGTGAAATGCTTAAGAACATCGCGTTGTTCGGCACTGGCCCTGTTGTTGAGGGGTTGGTGACGGCGCATTATGCCCGGGTGACATACAAATGTTCTAAACCTTCACCATTGTTCAATGCTGGAGTCCTCATCTACGGTTTGGAAGTTGTCTCGCTGGCCCTGAAATGAACAGTGCAATTGGTCAGGCATTCAATCGATCGGCTTAAAATTTGGTGACAGTTCGGCGAAATTCTATCGTCAGATGAATGGCAGCACAAGGGCAAAATTCCAAAATGTTTTTTTTTCCCCAGTGGGCGATCGTTAACGGGAAATATTGCGCCACTCTAAATGATTTTGACTGCCTGCTAACTGTTATATTTTCAGATGAAGTTATCAGCTCAAGTTAATGCTGTTTGTTTGAAAACAAGGAGAGATTCGCGAGCTTCAGTAGAGAAATCGGAGATGCTGGAAATACATAGCGGGCGGAACTTCCGACTTCGGCGGTGGCTGAAATCGGGTGAGAAGGGATTAGCCCAATGACATCGATGGAGAGGAAAATCGGGAGGGGTGTATAATGGGCGGCCGAATCCATATCCTGCGTTTTCCGCCTCTGCAAAATCAAAAAATCCAGTCGTATTTACCGATTAGGCACAGCAAAGAAAAAGGGCAAATTGACATTCCAGGCGGGATAAAAAGATGGCTGGTGCAAGACATGCAAACCGGACACTTGGTCAGTGGGGAAATAGAATATTGTCTTGTATACATAATAATGTTCTGCGTGTTCCACACTGAAACCTAAAGCTAATCCGTCACTGCTGTATACTGTCGAAATAGTAGTATGTTTACACAAGTACAGCCACAACCCTCATGATTAATCTCTGTTTTCTCGCTTCATTTACTATGGGGGAGCAACCATAAAGCGCACAGTTCCAAGATTCGTGTTCTACTGGGAATTAATCGTTCAGCCCGCTGAGGCAAACTCAGATCCGTTGAGATATGGTTGAAAATAGATTTGGTATGATACATAGTAACTTACAGGACAAGATAATTGTGATGTTAAAAAGCACAATAAGATCCTGAGAGAATGCGACAAAATATTTCGATACATCTTTCCAGGAGGAGCAAAGAGCGCGAAGAAAGGCAACATCAAAGGCATGAAATAAACCGCCAGTGCCATTTGTCACTTACACCGTCTTTCTTTGGCTGTGTTTGTAGATTAAGGACAGCGTCTAAATGAAACAAAACATGGATAATAATGCACTTCCTTTTATCACTAAAAACCTTTTCCTCTTTTATTAAAGAGTTTTCTTTCTCTTGTTGGTCTCTCCTGCAGAGGAAGTTTTATGAAATCACCATATGAATGGGATAAAATCTCCGCCGCCAAGAATGGGGAGTAGCTGGTCCTTGGCAATCAGCAATGGATCTTTCACTGTCCACTAGGAAGTGAATGGGCCTCCTACTCTAGGCTTCCCTTCCCATTTGCTCCCTTCTTCCAGGAAATGAATGGGATGACCAAGGTATCCATAAGGAAGAGGAGTATACGTGAGACTTGATATTTTTAGTAATATCACAAAGGTAGCGGTAATGTGCCAAGTGCTGAGTTGCTGTATGGTCACAATGATTGCTTAACTGTATCACCGTTTACTTTTGAATATTAATATATATTCATCCATGATGATAGTTTTATGATAGAAAGAAAGAACTTGCATTGATATCGCGACTTTCACAACCCCAAGGCGTCCCAAAGCACTTTACAACCAATGAAGTACTTTTGTAGCGGAGTCGCTGTTGTAGTGTAAGGAGATGCATAAGAAAATTTGCGCACAGCAAGATCCCAAAGCCAGCAATGAGACAAACGCCCAGCTAATCTGTTTTACTGTTGTTGGTTGCGGAATAAACATTGCCCAGGACACTGGGACAGCTCCCCTGTTTTTCTATGAATGGTGCCAATGGGATCCTTTACATTATCAGGAGCACAGGGGATAAGTTTGAATGACACTTCTGGAGGTCGGAATTTCCCACAATGCAGTTGTCCCTCAGGAAGAGGCTACCCTGACTAAATCAGAACCAATCTTGGTTCTAAATCAGGAAGTCGTGGGTTTTAACTCCAGTCCAGAAACTGGAGCACAACATTTCGGGACTCTTCAGTGGACAGAATGCTGCACTGTTGGAAATGCTATATTCAGGATGAGACATTAAACTGTGGCCGAGTGTGACCTCTCAATTGGACGTAAAGGATTTCAAGGTACTATTTGAAAAAGGCAATAGAGTTTATCCGAGATGCTGGCCGACATTTATTGCTAAAACTGAATGTTTGGTTCCTTATTTATTTTTTGTTTGTAAGACATTGCTTTGTGCAAATTAGCTTTTGCGTATTTGGGTGATGTGTCTGTGTAACAGAGCGTGTGCATTTTTTTTGGATGTGTGTCTGTGTGATTGTGTGTGCGTATGTCTATGTGTGTGTCGACGTGTGTAGGTGTTTATGTGTATGAGTGCTTCTATGTGTGTGTCTGCGTGTTATTGTGTGTGCTTGTATGAGAATGTGAGAGTGTTGGTGCGTGTGTGTCTGTGTGAGAGAGCATTTGAGTCCGAGAATATATGTGTGTGTGTGTTTGTGTGAGAGCGCTTGTGTGTGTGTGTGTCTGTGTGTGAGTAGGAGAGAGCGTTTTTTGTGTGTATGAGTGCTTGTGTTATGGTGCATGTGCTTTATTGTGAATGTGTGAATGTGTGTGAGAGTATTTGATTGTGTGAATAATTGTCTCTGTGTTCTTGTGCGTATTTTTGTCTGTGTGTATGAGACAGAATTTGAGTGTGTGAGTGTTTGACCGTGAATGTGTGTTTGTGTATATGTGTGTCTGTGGGTGTTTTGCTGCGTCTATGTCTATGTGTCTGTTTGTCTGTGTGTCTTTGTATACTTGTGTATCCCTGTGTGTGTGTGTGTGTGTGTGTGTGTGTGTGTATGTGTGCGTGTATGTATGTATGTGTGTATTTGTGCATTTGTGTATTTGTGTCTGCCTATGTAAGTATTTCAGTAGATTGGTATTGAATGGGAAAGGGAACAGGTTGGGGGTTTTACCGGTCTATGGTAAGATACCGCTTTAAAACTAAAGTTATTGCATAGACACAGAACAGGGAGAATCTCTCGCCCCCGCCACCTTTTTTATGAAGGCATCGACGCTTCACTTGAAATTGAAAACCTGCCTGAGCAAGTCCTCGATCTGGAAAGTTAGGCAGTGTAACAAGTTCGGGGGATTGGATCTATGGCTGCAAGTACAGGACAATCAAATCAGTGTTGAATGATAACTATGTAATGTAACTATAAAACATGACAATTGTCACATAGAATGGTTGGAAAAGGCCTATAAAATGTGGATGATGGAACAGATACTTTGGAATTCGATTAAGGACTGAGCAACCCTGAAAATCCCGAGCTTGAAACTTTAACGTGTTTAGTTCGGATTCTCCGGTTAAAACCTCACAAGGTTTTGCCGTAAATGCTGTTGTTAAGAGGATGTTTAATTATTGTTAATAGTAATTATTGAATGCTGAATAAATCTGTAGCACCGAACATTGAATGCTACGGACTCTATTATTTTGAGGAGCAGATGATCAGTAAGAAAACCCCTCGTCTAACAGTTTGCGTCTGGATGTTATTTCAGTTGGGTTTGTGGTCCAATTTAGCAAAATAATGAATGATAAAATTGACAATTCAACTGCTGATATTCTCACCTCATTTCTCCGCTGCTTCCCCACTTCCCTGAGAGGAAAGACGAACTGTTAGAAATTTGGACCTCATTACTGGCTTACAAAATAGGAACACGAGAAAAGTCAAGGAGCAAAAATGGTCTTCGGGCCATGGAAACGATTCCCTCCAGTACCATAACTGTCCCGTCACAACATTCAACTGTATTATGAACACACCCAAACAGTATAATTTTAAGCTAAGCCGCCGGGCGGGTTCGGATAGGATGCCTGGTTTACTCGCCACCCGATATTACACTCCATTGACCATTGTAGGCGGTGAGGTTTGGGAGGGAATTCCGGCCGCCAGTGGTGGTTCGAAGGAAGTGGGGGGGGGGGGGGGGGCGGGGTGCACAAGATGCAACTGTTAGGAGCGCAGAGACCTTAAGTTTAACTTTATGGAGGGAGGAAGAGGGGAGGTTGGCCAGGGGAGCATTGAAATAGTTGATTCCGGAGATAACAAAAGCACGGACCAGGTTTTTAACAGTAGATGCGCGGAGGTAGGGGATAAGACAGGCAATATTACGGAGATGGAAATAGGCAGTCATTGTATGGAGCTGCCATGGGGTGAGATGCTCAGCTCAGCGTCAAAGACCGCGGCATGGTTGCTTGCAAACCAGCGAGAGACAGAGGCGAGGGAAGGGATGGAATCGGTTTATAGGGAACGAAGTTAGTGCAGTGGTCCAAGGACAATGGCTCATCCAAACAAGAAGTTTGACAACACAGAGGTAATGGAGCGGTTGAGAGAGGTGGTTGTGAGGTAGAGCTGTTTTTCGCCAGCATATTTGTAGAATCTGACGCAGTTGTTTTGGATGATGTCATCGAGGGGCAGCATGCAGATGAGAAATAGGAGGTGACGAAGGATATATGCTTGGGGTGTCCAGACGTAATGGTGCAGGGGCATGAAGAGCAGTCATTGCAGGCTCTTCTCCGGTCAACGACTGAATTGATTAGAGTGGAACCAGACGAGGGCAGTCCCGCCCAGCTGGACAGCGGAAGAGAGGCGTTGGAAAAGGGTGTTGTGGTCAATCGTGTCAAAGGCTGCAGAGAGGTCGAGGAGGATGAGGAACGATCAGTGCATCACCGTCACAGTCAGGTTGAATGTTATTTGTGACATGTTTTATGGCCGTTTCAATCCTGTGTCAGGAGTGGAAACCAGATTGGAAAGGTTCAAATATTGAGTTGCAGGCAAGATGGGCCCGCATTAGGGAGGCAACAACACGTTTAAGGATTTCGGAGAGGAAAGAAAGGTTGGAAATTGGGCGGTAGTTTGCAAGGGTAGTGGGGTCAAGGGTGAGCATTGAGGAGGGGTGATGTCGGCAGATTTGAAAGGGAGGAGACAAAATCTGAGGAAAGTGAAACGTTTACAGTATCATCTGGCATAGAGGCCAGGAAGGAAAGTTGGGTGGTCAGCAGTTTATTGGGAATTGGGTCGAGAGATCAGGAGTGGGTCTGATGGAAAAGAGGAGCTCAGAAAGGGGACAAGAGGAGAGAGCAGACAATAGATGAAGATGAAAGTTCAGTGCTATAGCAGGTGGAGCTTTGGGGGCAGTTTGGCTTGTTGGACAAGGGGAAGGAGAGACTCGACAGAAGCAGCTGAACGGATGGTCTCAGTCTTGCAGACAAGGTACTCCTCGAGCTCCACTCACTTGTTGTTGGTGTTGAGAGTGTTGGGGGTGGAGAAGAGGGGTTTAAGGAGATAGAAAATCCATAAGCCCCTCTCACTTGTTGTTGGGTGTGAAAGTGGAGGGGGCAGAAGAGAATGGTTCAAGGAGACAGAAAGTCCATGAGCTCCTCTCACTTGTTGATGATGAGAGTGGAGGGGGCAGAGGAGAGGGGTTTAAGGAAACAGGAAGTCCATGAGCCCCTCTTACTTCTTGTTGATGATGAGAGTGGAGGGGACAGAGGAGAGGGGTTTAAGGAAACAGGAAGTCCATGAGTCCCTCTCACTTCTTGTTGATGATGAGAGTGGAGGGGACAGAGGAGAGGGGTTTAAGGAAGCAGGAAGTCCATGAGCCCCTCTCACTTCTAGTTGGTGGTGAGAGTGGAGGGGGCAGGGGAGAGGGGTTTAAGGAGACAGGAAGTCCATGAGCCCCTCTTACTTCTTGTTGGTGGTGAGAGTGAAGGGGGCAGAGGAGAAGGGTTTAAGGAGACAGGAAGTCCATGAGCCCCTCTTACTTCTTGTTGGTGGTGAGAGTGAAGGGGGCAGAGGAGAAGGGTTTGAGGAGACAGGAAGTCCATTAGCCCCTCTTACTTCTTGTTGGTGGTGAGAGTGAAGGGGGCAGAGGAGAAGTGTTTAAGGAGACAGGAAGTCCATGAGCCCCTCTCCCTTGTAATTGGTGGTGAGAGTAGAGGGAGAAAGAGAGTCGGGTTTAAGGAGACAGGAAGTCCATGAGTCCCTCACGCTTGTTGTTGGCGGTGAGAGTGCAGAGGGCAGGGGAGAGGAGTTTAAGGAGACAGGAAGTCCAGGAGTCCCTCAAATTGTTGCTGGTGAGAATGGAGGTGACAGGGAGAGGGGTTTAAGGAGGCAGGAAGTACATGAGCCCATCTCACTTGTTGTTGGCGGTGAGAGCGGAGCGGGCAGGGAAGAGGGTTTTAAGGAGACAGAAAGTCCATGAGCCACTTTCACTTGTTGTTGGCACTTGAGTGGAGGGGACAGTGAGATGGGTTAAGGGGACGGTTTCGTGGACAAAAAGAGCTGAGGATTATTTTTGCACTCCAGGACTTCCCAGGAGTAATGAGCAGTTTTGGCAGAGGATTTCAGGGCCCGATAATGCTTTCTGTGATCCACCCAGGTCTGTGATCAATGGCGAGAACGGTTGTTCGCCATAAGCGTTTTAATCTGTGTCCCTTGCATTTATGGAAACAAAGATAGGGGCCCTACCACGGGAATCGACCAGGGTGGGAGAAGTTAAGAGTTTTACTGGGGAATAGGGCATAAAAGGTGGAGGCCAGCGTGTGATTGAAGCTGCAGAAGTATGGTGGCGACTGGAGGGCCAAAGGATACACAGTTGGGAGTTTGAAAGTGCCGTTATAAGTGACTGAGGGCATAGTTTTTTTTGCAGAGGCGGACACAGGAGGAAGTGGGTTGGAAGGCGGCAGGGGGTGTGACTAGTGAGCGGTATGTGTTGAGCAAAATTAGCGGCATATACCTGGTGGACCGAATGGCCTTTTCCGGTGCTGTAAATACGATGTAATTCTACATGCAAGTGCAGCAACTCGCCAAGATTTCTTCGACAGGACCTCCCAAATCCGCGACCTCGATCACCTAGAAGGATAAGGGCAGCAGGCACATGGGAGTAACACGACCTGCACTTTCTCCTCTGAGTCACACACCATCCCGACTTGGAAATATATCGCCATTCCTTCAACCTTACTGGGTCAAAATCCTGGAACTCCCGACCTAACAGCACCGTGGGAGAACCTCCACTACACTGACTTCAGCGGTTCAAGAAGGCGGCTCACCACCACCTTCTCAAGGGCAAACAGGCAATAAATGCTTGCCTTGACAGCGACGCCCAAATCCCATAAATAATTTATATTAGGGAAAGGTTAAGTGAGAACAGTTGGTCACATAACTCAGAGAAGAGACGGCAGGGTGAGCTGAGATGCGGGTTGAAGTCACCGAGGAGGAGAAGTCGTTCAGTGTAGAAGCTGAGGGACGAAAACTGTCAAGGAAATTTAACCTGGGGCATATGTGCTCAAATGAGGAGAAGTTGACCGAGGAGTCGCGGCACAGACTAAGGTGTTATTTGGTTATAAGTGTCACACCGCAACCGCAGCGGTTTGGGTGGGGCAGCTGGTAGAAGGTATAGACAGACGGGGAGGCTTCAGTAAGGGGGAAGTTGTCATCAGCCATGATCGAAGTTACCGGCAAGTCCATGTTATCAATACAACATCCTTAATAAGATCAGGGATGGCAAAGGCCTTGTTTGCAAGTGAACGGAAATTCTGGAGGGACGGTAATCGTTGATCCGCTGGCAGAGTTCACAGGGTTAGCGGTGGGAGGGAAGACTGGGGTAGGAAGGAGTTTAGTCAAGATTAGAGATTGGCAGGAGTGCTCAGAGTGATGTCAGAGCAGACTACAGTACATTAAAAGCAAAATAATGCTGATGCTGGAAATATGCAATAAAAACAGAAAAGTCAGGAGAAGCTCAGCAAATCAGGCAGCAACTGTGGAGAAAGAAACAAAATTAACGTTTCCGGTCGGAGACCTTTCGTCAGAACTGGAAGATGTTAAAAGATTTAAGTTTTTGAGCAAGTACTGAGCCAGGGAAAGGGGTGCAGGAAGGTGGGTGCGGGGGAGGAAAGAACAAAAAGGAAGGTCTGTGATCGGGTGGAGGGCAGGAGTGATTAAATGACAAAGGGGATGATGGTGTAAGGTAAGGAAGGTGGTAATGGGACATGTTAAGAAACAACAGACTAATCAGGAGTAGCTGAAAATTGCATCAGAAGAATTATTCCCAGCACTAGCTGACCAAAAATGGGAACATTGGTTATGATCTGAAGTTATTGAAATCAATGTTGAGTCCGGAAGATTGTAAAGTGCCTAAATGAAAAATGAGGTGCTGTTCCTCAAGCTCACGCTGAGCTTCCTTGGAACAGTGTAAGAGGCCGAGGACAGAGAGGTCAGAGTGGGAAGGGGAACTAAAATGGCAAGCGACCAGCAGGTCAGGGTCACGCTTGCAGAAAGAGCGGAGGTGTTCAGAAAAGCGATCATCCAGCATGTGTTTGATCTCCCCAGTGGAGATGAGACCGCGTTGTGTGCAGCGGATACGGTATACTAACTTGGGAGAATTACAAGGAAACCACTGTTTAACCTGGAAGGTGTGTTTGGGACCTTGGATGGTGGGAAGGGAGGAGTTGAAGGGACAGGTGTTGCATCTCCTGCGCTCACACGGGCAGGTGCCGTGGGGAGGAGAGTGGGTGTTAGGGGCGATGGAAGAGTGGACTCGGGTGTCGCAGAGGGAACGGTACTGTACAGTACAGTTTGATCAGCACCTTCTCTGACTTGTATTCTACTGTTTTAGGTTGTGTCTTTCAACATTCTGTGGGCTTTAATGATCATGTTCTGCACTGGCTGGACAGGATGAGCATCAGGTCTGCGAAGATTTCGGTCATTTCCAACTTCGCCTTTCTGTCCATGATCTCCTTACAGTTACAGTCCGAGATTAGTTGTCCAGTGGTAGATGAATGAACAGATAATACATGTTTAACTTACCTTTCTTTTTTTCCAGAAGCAAACACCCAACAGAGTAAGGATGAAAATCAGAACCACAACAGAGCCAACAGCTGCCTCCAACCCAGAGGATTTATCTAAATGATAAAAAGGAACAGAGTGCAACATAGTTAACCAATAGCTTCGACACGAAATAAATAATCTGCGGCATAATGAAACAAAACATAAGCACAGGGTTGCTGTGGAATCCGGGGTGAGTTCAAAATAGATGTAAAAGATAAAAGGTTGAGATGACGCAGTGTTTCCAACCCGAGTGATCATTTTATTTTAGTGATTTCTTGGTTTGCACCGTTTCGTGCCGAAGTCTCTGATACTCCAAGTCTGTCTCTTCACCTGTCTTTAATTCTGATAAATGTTACGTATAAAAGCAATGCCACAAAATCAAGGAATCCGAAATGAGTTCGGCAATGTTTTGTCACATGGTGAAATCATTATCCACCTGGAAAACGTGACACTGCTCAACGTTCAATTTTCATTGCTCGATTAATTAATTGCCTGATTTATTCATTGATTCCTTCCTTCGATAATAACTGGAACTGTGAACAGGTAAGTATTTAATTCTTTCCAGCTAACAACAAAAATAAACACTGGTGGGATGGAAATTAATAAGTTTAATTCTGTAAACTTTGAAATGATCATCGAATCATAGAATATTAGAAAGATTACAGCACGGAAAGAGGCCATTCGACCCATCGAATCCGTGCTGGCTCTATGCAAGAGCAATCCAGCTAGTCCCACTCCCCCGCCCTACCCCAGCAGCACTGCATTCTTTTTTCCTTTCATGTACTTATCCAGTTCCCTTTTGACGGCCATGATTGAATCTGCCTCCACCACCCCCTCGGGCAGTGCATTCCAGATCCCAAACAATCGCTGTGTGAAAAAGTTTTTCCTCATGTCACCTTTGTTTCTTTTGCCAATAACCTTAAATTTATGTCCTCTGGATTTTGACCCTTCCGCCAAAGGGAACAGTTTCTGTCCATCAACTCTGCCTAGACCCTTCATGATTTTGAATACCTGTATCAAATATTCTCGCAACCGTCTCTGAACGAAGGAGAACAACCCCAGTTATCCAAGTAACTAAGGTCACTCATCCCTGGAATCATTCTAGTAAATCAATTGGTCAAACCTGCAAAACTGCGGAGAGAACATATGAGGTGACGTTTCAGGCGCTGACCTTGGTCAGAACTCACCTGCTCTCTCCACAGACGCTGACTGACGTACTGTATGTTTGCAGCATCTGCAGTTTGTTTGTCTTTATCTTACAAGGTTAAATTACCTTTTGTTACAGATCGTAGCGTGGACGTTATTCTTTTCTCAGCTTGGCTGGGAGTGAACCTGGACTATTACATGATCGGTAAGGCACTACAGAACACAACTAGAGAATTAAACTGTTCATCGGAATGAGAGAAATAAAACCAATGAACGTTGGTGCTTTAGTTCCTTCTTCAGTAACATGATAAATAGCGAATATTTAATGAAATAAGCGTTAGAGGGCCTTTTGGGGGTAATTTACACGCCATTTTAAGCGTTAAATGCAACACCTGAAGCAGATTAAAAATGAAAAACAAACACTTTTTTTCCTGTGGTCGGATGAACAGAGTCACAGTGTGAATCTCACTCACCTTTTACAGTTATATGTACAGGGTCACTCTGAGCCGACGTGAGCAGCCTTCCCCTCACATCCCCTTTATACAGACAGGTGTATTTTCCTCCATCGGCGTGATCCATCATCGTGATGGTGAAGTTGACAGAATTGTTCCTTGCAGCAGCAGTTTGGATATCCGAGTAATTCGCTTCTCCGAATCTGTACAAGTGAAATGTGAAGCCAGGAAGGTCCCGGGGGTTTGTACAGATAAAGGTGACGTTTGCACCCTTCACAACAAGACTAGAATCCACTGATATATTTGGTTTGGATAGACCTGTAATTCGAAAGGAACAAGCAGTGACGATCGATTTCAATGCAACAAACTGTCAGACAACTGGGTACAACAGTCCAGAGTAATGCCACCAAACTCCACACATTGCGGCCAGTCCTGCGGCTGAACATTTCATGGATGAGGTTAACCAACTTTTCAACACTTGGGTAAGCTTCATATTCAGTATCCGAGTACCCTGGCAGTTGTCTCAGGCACTGTTCAATAAACGAACAACGGGGAGTAGTGGGTGAGCAGAATGGACTTTTGTAAAACAGACAACTTTCATTCACTGATTTTTTTCGATTGTGGAGATTTTCGCAATAAAAATATGGCACAAGAGCTCCAACAAGAGCGGATCAACCATCTCTTTAACATTCCATCCGATTACCTTTGCCGAATCCCCGACCATCAACGTCTTTGGGATCGACATTTACCAGACACTCAACTGGCCCAGCAACATAGATGCTATGGCGACGAGAGCAGATCAGAGGCTGCGTACTCTGCGGCGAGTGACTCACCTCCTGATTCCCCAAAGCCTCTCCACCACTTACAGGGTGTAAGAAATGAGTCCCTCGCTTTGATCCTTGTGGCATCCCACTAGTTATATGTGGCATGCCAACCGGAAAATGAATCTTTTATTCCTAATCTCTGTTTCCTGTCCGTTATCCAATCCTCAGTCCATGCATATGTTACTCCCAATCCCATGAGCCTTAATCTTGTGTAACAACCATTTATCTGGCATCTCATCGTAGGCTTTTTGAAAATCCAAATATACTGAATCCACTGGTTCCCTTCATGTACCTTGCTAGTTACGCCCTCAAATAACCAGTAGATTGTTGAACATGATTTCCCTTGCGGAACCACAAGAGATGGGTGAGATCCTGAATGAATATTTCACATCGGTATTTACGGTTGAGAAAGGCATGGATGTTAGGGAACTTTGGGAAATAAACAGTGATGTCTTGAGGAGTGTACATTTTATAGAGAGGGAGGTGCTGGAAGTCTAAACGCGCATCAAGGTAGATAACTCTCCGGGACCTGATGAAATGTATCCCAGGATGTTATGGGAGGTTAGGGAGGAAATTGCGGGTCCCCTAGCAGAGATATGTTAATCATCCACCGCTACAGGTGAGGTGCCTGAAGATTGGAGGGTAGCAAATGTTGTGCCCTTGTTTAAGAAGGGCGGTAGGGAAAAGCCTGGGAACTACAGACCGGTGAGCCTGACATCTGTAGTGGGTAAGTTTTTAGAGGTTATTCTGAGGGACAGGATCTACAGGCATTTGGAGAGGCAGGGACTAATTAGGAACAGTCAGCATGGTTTTGTGAGAGGAAAATCATGTCTCACGAATTTGATTGAGTTTTTTGAAGGGGTAACCAAGAAGATAGATGAGGGCTGTGCAGTAGACGTGGTCCACATGGACTTCAGCAAAGCCTTTGATAAGGTACCGTATGTTAGGTTGTTAGCTAAGGTTAAATCTCATTGGATCCAAGGTGAGGTAGCCAATTGGATACAAAATTGGCTTGACGACAGAAGACAGAGTGTGGTTGCAGAGGGTTGTTTTTCAAACTGGAGGCCTGTATCCAGCGGTGTGCCTCAGGGATCGGTGCTGGGTCCGCTGTTATTTGTTATTTATATTAATGATTTGGATGAGTATTTAGGAGGCATGGTTAGTAAGTTTGCAGATAACACCAAGATTGGTGGCATTGTGGACAGTGAAGAAGGTTATCTGGGATTGCAACGGGATCTTGATAAATTGGGCCAGTGGGCCGATGAATGGCAGATGGAGTTTAATTTAGAAAAATGTGAGGTGATGCATTTTGGTAGATCGAATCTGGCCAGGACCTCCTCCGTTAATGGTAGGGCGTTGGGGAGAGTTATAGAACAAAGAGATCTCGGAGTACAGGTTCATAGCTCCTTGAAAGTGGAGTAACAGGTGGATAGAGTGGTGAAGCAGGCATTCGGCATGCTTGGTTTCATTGGTCAGAACATTGAATGCAGGAGTTGGGATGTCTTGTTGAAGTTGTACAGGGCATTGGTGAGTCCACACTTGGAGTACTGTGTACAGTTCTGGTCACACTATTATAGAAAGGATATCATTAAACTAGAAAGAGTGCAGAAAAGATTTACAAGGATGCTACCGGAACTTGATGGTTTGACTTATAGGGAGAGGTTAGACGGACTGGGACTTTTTTCCCTGGAGAGTAGGAGATTAAGGGGTGATCTTATAGAAGTCTATAAAATAATGAGGGGCATAGATAAGGTAGATAGTCAAAATCTTTTCCCAAAGGTAGGGGAGTCTATAACGAGGGGGCACAGATTTAAGGTGAGAGGTGAGAGATACAAAAGGGTCCAGAGGGGCAATTTTTTCACTCAAAGGGTGGTGAATGTCAAGGAACGAGCTGCCAGAGGCAGTAGTGGAGGCGAGTACAATTTTGTCTTTTAAAAAGCATTTGGACAGTTACATGGGTAAGATGGGTATAGAGGGATATGGGCCAAGTGCAGGAAATTGGGACTAGCTTAGTGGTATAAACTTGGCGACATGGACATGTTGAGCCGAAGGGCCTGTTTCCATGTTGTAACTTCTATGATTCTATGATTCTATGATTTCATAAAACCGTGTTGATTCCGGTTAATCACATTATGATTCTCTAAGTGCCCTGTTAGTACGGCATTAATAAGAGATGTGAGCATTTTCCCGACTACTGATGTCAAGCTAATAGGCCTGCAGTTCCTTGTTTTCTACCTTCCCTCCTTTCTTGAATAACATTTGCTGCCTTCTAATCCACGGGGACCGTTCTGGATTCTGGGGAATCCTGGATGAACCAAACCAGTGCACCCACTATCCCAGGAGCCACCTCTTTTGAAACTCCAGGATATGGGCCAACAGGTCTTGGAGATTTGTCAGATTTTATTACCATTAATTTCTCCAGCACTTTTTCTTTACTAATCTTAATTACTTTAAGTTCCCCACTCTCATTAGCCCCTAGGTTCCACATTGTTTCCGATATGTTTTTGTGTCTTCTGCTCTGAAGGCAGATACAACATATTTGTTTAACGTCTTTGCTATTTCCTTATTCCCCGTTATAATTTCTCCTTTCTCTGCCTCAAGGGGACACACGTTTACTTTCGCTAATCTCTTCCTTTTTAAATATTTCTAAAAGCTCTTAAAATCTGTTTTTTATATTTCTTGCTTGCTTGCTCTCACATTCAATTTTCTCACTCTTTATTAATTTCTTGGTCATTCTTTGCTGATTTCTAAAACCGTCCCAAACCTCAGGCTTACTAATCTTTCTGGCAACATTTTAAGCCTCTTTTTAAAAATCTAACACTATCCTGAAACTCTCTCGTTAGCCACGGTTGGTTACCTTTTCCAGTTGATTTTTATTCCTCAATATAATGTGGAGAATTACGAATTATTTCTTTAAATGCTCACCATTGCTTATTACCATCATATCTTTTAACCAATTTTCCAATCTACCTTATCCAACTTGCCCCTCATACCTACATAATTGGCCTTGTTTAAATTTTAGACACTAGTTTCCGACTTAACTACATCATTCTCAAAATCCACACAAAATTCCATCATATTATGATCCTAACTATAAGATTGTTACTTAAACCTGTCTTCTTATGCAATCTATAAGGCACAAGTCAGGAGTGTGATGGAATACCCTCCACTTACCTGGATGAGTGCAGCTCCAACGACACTCAAGAAGCTCGACACCATCCAGGACAAAGCAGCCCGCTTGAATGGCACCCCATCCACCACCCTAAATATTCATTCCCTTCACCACCGACGCACCGTGGCTGCAGTGTGTACCATCCACAGGATGCACAGCAGCAACTCGCGAAGGCTTCTTCCACAGCACCTCGCAAACTCGTGACCTCTATAACCTGGAATGGCAAGAGCAGCAGGCACATTGGAACAACACCACCTGCACGTTCTCCTCCAAGTCACACGCCAATACGGCTTGTAAATATATCGCCGTTCCTTCATCGTCGCTGGGTCAAAATCCTGGAACTCCCTATCGAACAGCACCGTGGAAGAACCGTCACCACACGGACTGAAGTGGTTCAAGATGGCGGCTCACCACCACCTTCTCAAGGGCAATTAGGGATGGACAATAAATGCTGGCCTTGCCAACGCCGCACACATCAAATGAACGAATATAAAAACCGCTAGATCTAAAGTAACCTGTCCTCGACTTAGTTCCTTGGCGTATTGATCGAGAAAACTGTCTCGAATCCATTCCATGAACTCATCTTGCAAACTTCATTTTTCCACTTGATTTGTCGAGACTATATGACGATTAAACTCCCCCACGATTATTGCATTGGCCTTGTTACATGCTCCACTACTTTCCTGATTTATATTCTGTCCAACACTCTAACTATTGTTTGGGGGGGGGGGGGCGGGGGCGGTGGCTATGAACTTCTCCCACAAGTGTTTTCTGCCGCTTGTTATTTCTTAGCCCCATCCAGACTGATTCTACTTACTGATTTTCTGACCGAAGATCGTTTCTCACCACTGCCTTTATCACATCCTTTATTGCCTGGGCCAACCACTGCCACCGCCCCCCAACTCCATCCCCTCCTGCTTTCACATTTTGCCTATCTTTTGTAAACCCTGTAAGCACATCTCAGTAATGACTATTGGATCAAACCTATTTATCTCTATTTGTGCCATTAATTCATCTATCTTGTTCCGAATGCTTCATGCATTCAGATATAGCACCTTTAATTTTAACATTTTACTTTTTTCCCTGATGTGACCTTCGTCACTAATGCTCTATTACCTTTGTGAATCTCTCTTTTCCTTCCTGACACACTCTGCTTGTTTTTACAAAAATCGCTACTCTGCTCTATAGCCTTGACTTTTCTCTTTAGACTGATACATTTACCCTTACCTGAACCCCCCTCCCCCACTTCATATTACTTTAAAGCCCTATCCATTGCCCTAGTTATTCGAGTTGCCAGGAAAATTGTCCCAGCCCGATTTAAGTGGAGTCCATCCCAACGGAACAGCTCCCTCTTTCCCCTCCACCAGTGCCAGTGTCCCATGAATTGAAAACCCTGCTTCCCACACCACTCTTCCAGCCACGCATTTAAGCATCTAATCTCTTTGTCCCTATGTCAATTTGCGTATGGCTCAGGTGGTAATGAAGAGAATATTGCCTTTGAGGTTCTGCTCCTCAAACTCACTCAGCAGAACCTCATTCCTCGTTCTCCCGATGCCGTTGGTTCCTACGTGCACCACGACAATGAGATCCTCACCCTTCTCCTCCAAGTTCTTCTCCAGCAGGGAGAAGATGCCCTTAAACTTGGCACCGGGCAGGCAACACAGCCTTCAGGACTCCCGGTCACGGTTGAAGAAAACAATATCTATCCCCGACTATACCATCTCCCATCACGACCACATCCCTTTTCGCTCCCCGCTCCCACTTGCATGGCCTCCGAGGCAACGCCTGCTCATTTAGCCGGGAGTGAAAGCTTTTCTGGCCAACATTCAGCCCTCAACTGAAACCATCAAAATGTATGAACTGATCATTCTCTCAATGCTGTTCGTGCGAACTGGTTACCACGTTCGCCGAGATATCAACAGTGACAAAACTTCACCGGCTGTGAAATGCTTCTCCACATTCTGCTGAAGGCAAAGGCGCTATCTAAAAGTATTATCCTTCTATTTTGTGCCCCGGACTATTGGTTAGACAATGATTGGAGTTACAGTAAATGGGCCGCCCATTTTACGCTCCGCCAATTTTCCTTTCCACTCACTTCAATGGGTTGCAAAATGGGGCCGTTTTGCACTCCTGCCTGAGAAATATTGCACCTCTCACTGGGATATATTAACATAGGGGTTACAGTGAATGCTCGTCTCTATTAATAAGGCAAATTTCACCTCACACTCGCATATATATTAACATCGGGGTCACAGTGAATGCAGGTCTCTATTAATGAGACTAATTTTACTCCTCACTTGGATATACATTACCATCGGGGTCAAAGTGAATGCTTCTCTGACAGTAAACAGTCAACCTGTGTGTTCAGGACACATTGTTGAAGAGACACAGACAAGAGCTGAGCGCAGAGACCCTCTGTGAATATTAATCACTGCTACATTAAAACCAGGGTGATTTTGGACAAATTCAAAGGGCGTTAAATAGATATGAAGAATCTCTGTTCCAATTCACTAACCCGGTATAGTGACCGTCACAGCCTCGCTGAGCTCCGATTTTAATCGCCTTCTTTTGACGGAAGTTCCATATTTGCATTGGTACCGCCCTTCTTGGTTTGCACCGGTAACCGTGAATGTTCCAGTGTTGTTCTTTGTGAAAAGTTCATGAGAGGACAGCAGTTGATTGTCTCTGTAAAAGTAAATTTTACCGCGATATTCCCCGGTCACTGTGCAGGTAATGGTGACCGTCTCTCCATCTAAATACACCCCAGTTGATCGATCAAGAGAAATTCTTGGCGGTGTTAGCGGGCCTGCGGTAAAATAAATGGAAATAACAATGAGAAATTGATCTGTGGATTTCCATGTGTGGTGGAAGGTTGGGAACTCAGTAACGATTGCGCTGTGTTGAAGGGAAGTGGGGCATGAGGGGCATAGATAAGGTAGATAGTCAAATTCTTTTCCCAAAGGCAGGTGAGTCCATAACGAAGGGACATCGATTTAAGGTGAGAGAGGCGAGATGCAAAAGGTTCCAGAGGGGCAATTTTTTCACTCAAAGGGTGGTGAGTGTCTGGAACGAGCTGCCAGATGCAGTAGTAGAGGCGGGTACAATTTTGTCTTTTAAAAAGCATTTGGACAGTTACATGGGTAAGATGGGTATTGAGGGATATGGGCCAAGTGCAGGCAATTGGGACTAGCTTATTGGTATCAACTGGGCTACATGGACATGTTGGGCCGAAGGGCCTGTTTCCATGTTGTAAACTTCTATGATTCTATGATTCTAAGTGTTTACATCGGGGACTGAGATTCCACGAAATGGGAACCGGTGATTTAATTTGAGGAATCCAATGGAAATGCGACTAAAAGGCAATCAGCTGGGGGTTCTATTTACAAACTCAGGTTTAAACCTGGTATTGTTCTTTGCAACACGAACGAAACAAGGACATTCAGATTTCTGCTAATTTAGACTGGGTACTAACACGATTAAAAAGTGAAGATCTCCTCTGAACCATGGAGATTCGCATTTTAAGTTAGTGAATTTTGTGTTGGTGGCATCAGTTTTGTTCTCATGTGTTGGTGTGCGTGAATCGCGAGAAAGGCCACATTGTATTTCCCATCATTAGTTCCGCTTGAGAAGGCGATGGCGAGCCGCCTTCTTGAACCACTGCAATTCCTGTGGTGAAGGTGCTCCCACAGCACTGTTAGATGGTGAGTTCCAGGATTTTGACACAATGACTATGAAGGAACCGTACTGCAGGTCCAAGTCTGGATGGTGTGTGACTTGGAGGGGAACTTGCAGACGACGGTGTTCCCATGCACCTGCTTCCCTTGTCCTTCTAGGTGGCGGAGGTACAAGTTTAGGAGGTGCTGTCAAAATGCAATCCAGTGAGAGATACAGAAACCACATTGTAATTAAATTAAATGATTCTGCATTACGTCATCATTTTGAACATCTAGGCAAACAGTTTTGGTATCTGATAGAGAAATCTGTAATGTGAAAAGGCCAGCCAGTCTGGCGGTTCCTCATGAGGCGACGCTGCACTCGGTGGAGTTAAAAGCCTGGCGATGTACTGCCATTGTGGAGTACAATCTGCTGCTTCAGATATATAAGGGTAAAATTCAGAATCAGGAAGATAGATGTGTAAAATTATCACACAGTCTGAATTCACCCTTTAAGAAGGTTTCACGTTGACACTGCATCCTATTGGGTGTGTCGGACCAACAACTGAAATGAAGATCCGACTCTGGAATGCAGGATTCGCTCAGTACGGCGTTAAATCAGGAATTTTAAACGGTTACGGTGCGGTTTCAGTCAGTCGTCCATTTTACACCCTGCAGAATGTTATGCTCTCTTAAAGTCAGTGTAGGTTAAAATCGGGCTGAGTGTAAAACGGGTGGCTGACCCGACCCCACCTGTTTCCCGCCTTTATGGGTTGCACAAAAAAAAACCTCAGTGTCACCTTGGGCCAGTCCCCAATGCGATGCCGTTCATTTTGAGCGAGCGCTCATGATGATTTTTTTTCACTTCATTAACGATCTCTGTCCCCGTTCACTCACCCATTATAGTGACCGTCACAGTATCGCTGAGCTGAGACCAGAATCGCCTTTTTTGAACGGAGGTCCCATATTTGCATTGGTACCGTCCTCCTTGGTTTGTCCCGGTAACCGTGAATGTTCCAATATTGTCTTTTATGAAGAGTTGACGAGAGGACAGCAGTTGATTTTCTCTGTAATAGTAGATATTCCCACGGTACTTTCTATTCACGGTGCAGGTAATGGTGACTGTCTCTCCTTCTAAATACACCCCAGTCCATTGATCAAGAGAAATCCCTGGCGGTGCGAACGGTTCTTTGGTGAAATGAAATGAAAGAACAATTAGAAATGGAATCGTGGAGCTTCATGTACCGTGGAAGTTTGGTAACTCAAAAACGATTGCTCTGTATTGAAAAAATATGTTTTCATTCGGGATTCAATTTCCACAAGTGGGGAATTCGCGATTTCATTACTGCAATCAGCAGAATTGGGAAATGAAAGAATTCAGCCCGGAGTTCTACTTCCAAATTCAGTATTTAGCCCGGAAATTGCACTCAGGGATACCAGAGGAACAAGGAAAGTGGGTTTTTGTAATTCCAATTTATTCTAATTTTGGCGATATGCAAATCTTATTAGCAACAGTGAATGGGATCAGAGACTCGGAGTTTTCAATCTCCATCTCAACTCATCAAGCTCCCAGTTCACTGCCCTCCTATCCTCCCTTAAACTCTTCCTCCACATAAACACCCCGACCCATATACACGGCTACCGCCGAGGCCTTGACATTTCAAGTGGCCCCTCTACTCCCATCATGTCAATCGTGGATAAGGCCATCGCTGACCACTTCCTGATATCCCTCTCCACCCACATCTCACTTACTCCTCCCAAACCCACTTCATTCTGTGTCTCCCCCTGAAAATACTCTTCCCCAAGTCACTTACAACGGCACTTTCAAATTCGCAACTGTCTATCCTTTAGCCCTCCATTCATCACAACATTTGTGCAGCTCCCGATCTGCTCATTAACACCCTCACCTTCCCCTTTGATTCCCTTGCCCCCATTGAAAACATTACTCTCTCTAACCCTATTCGTCCCCCTGGTCCGGCCCTCATCTCCGCTCCCTTAAGTCCAAGGGATACAGACATGAAAATTTATGGCGTACAACTGGTTTAGCCATTCATCGCCAGGATTGGCTGGACCACAAAAAAATTGTATCGGGCCCTGGTTTCCTCTGCCAAAACTATTCACTATTCCAGGATCATCCTGAATGCAAAGTGAACCCCGGCTTCTCTTCACTGCAAACTGTGCTCTTAAATCCCTCTCCCCCCCCCGCCCCCCCCCCCCCACCTCCAACGAAAGGTGCGAGGAGCACATGGACGTCATTGTCGCTAAAATGGAGACCATCTGTTCAGCTGCCTCCAAGTTTGCCCATTGCCCTAAATTCGCATCTTTCTCTAGTTTCTCACTTATCTCCCCTCATGCCGTCTCCACGCTCACCTTGACGATGAGACCCAACTCTTGCTCTCTCGGCCCTATTCCAACTAAATCGCCGACCGCCCAACTTCTCTTTCTGGCCCTCATGTTAGCTGGTATTGTTAACGGTTCCCTCTCCTCAGCTATTGTCCCCCTCCCCTTTAAATCTGCCGTCATCACACACCTTCTCAGAAAACACCCTTGACCCATCTATCCTTCCAAAGTACCGTCCCATCTCCAAGCTCCCTTTTCTGTCCAATTTGTTCGAACTCGTTGTCGCCTCTCAAATCCGTGTCCATCTTTCCTGCAACGCCATGTTTGCATCCCTCCAATCAGTTTTCCACCCCTGCCACATTACTGTCACGGCCATTATCAAAGTCACAAGTTACATCCTCGGTAGCAGATTAAAGAGCAGGACCTCAAAGGTTGTAATCTCTGGATTACTCCCAGTGCCACGGGCTAGTGAGTATAGAAATAGGAGGATAGAACAGATGAATGCGTGGCTAAAGAGTTGGTGCAGGAGGGAGGGTTTCAGTTTCCTGGATCACTGGGCCTGCTTCTGGGGAAGGTGGGACTTGTACAAGTCGGACGGGTTGCACCTGAACCAGAGCGGGACAAATATCCTTGCGGGGAAGTTTGCTAGCACTGTTGGCGGGGGGGGGGGGGGTTAAACTAACTTGGCAGGGGGATGGGATACAGAGTGGAGCTACAATAGGGGGTGATGTGCAGCCAAATATAGAGAAAAAAACAAGTCAGCTTGGAAGACAGGGCAAATATGTGAGGGCAAGGCTGCATGGCATCTATTTTAATGCAAGGAGTCTTGCGAATAAGGTGGATGAACTGAAGGTGTTGATAAACACATGGGAGTATGATATTGTTGCTGTCACAGAGACATGGTTGAGCGAGGGGCAAGACTGGCAGCTCAATATTCCGGGGAACAGAATCTTCAGGCGAGACAGAGGGGGAGGTATAAGAGGATGGGGGATCGCAATATTAATTAAAGAATCAATTACTGCCATAAGGAGGGATGATATATTAGCAGGTTCCTCTAATGAGGCCATATGGGTGGAGCTTAAAAACAAAAAGGGGGCAAGCACTTTGATGGGAGTGTACTATAGGCCCCCAAACAGTCAGGGGGAGATAGAGGAACAGATATGCAGGCAAATCTCAGAAAATTGTGCAAATAATAGGGTAATAATAGTGGGGGATTTCAACTTCCCCAATATTAACTGGGATACTCAGAGTGTAAAAGGGTTAGAGGGTACAAAATTCTTAACGTGCATCCAGGAGAGCTTTTTGAGCCAGCATGTAGAAAGTCCGACAAGAGAGGGGGCGGTACTGGACCTAATTCTCGGGAATGTGGCCGGCCGAGTGGAAGAAGTGCTAGTAGGTGAGCACTTTGGTGACAGTGACCATAATTCGGTGAGATTTAAGGTGGTCATGGAAAAGGACAGGGAGGGGCCGGAAATAAAGGTTCTAAATTGGGGGAAGGCTGATTTTAATATGATAAGGCAGGATCTGGCCAAAATGGACTGGGTTCAGCTGCTTGTAGGAAAATCCGCATCGGAGCAATGGGAGTCTTTCAGAAGGGAGATTGAGACCATACAATGGCAACATGTTCCCGTAAAGGTCAAGGGTGGTTCCAAGAACTCCAGGGAACCTTGGATGTCAGGGGATATACGAGAATGGATTCGGAAAAAAGGAGGGCTTTTGGCAGATACAAGAGGCTAAAGACGGAGGAAGCCCTCGAGGAGTACAAAAAGTGCAGGGGGATACTTAAAAAAGAAATTAGGAGATCAAGGAGGGGCCATGAAATAACACTGGCGAGCAAAATAAAGGAAAATCCTAAGATGTTTTATAAGTATATTAAGGGTAAGAGGATGACTAGGGAAAAAATAGGGCCATTAGGGACAAAAATGGTAATCTGTGTGTGGAGTCGGCAGATGTAGGAGGGGTTCTAAATGAAATTTTTGCATCTGTTTTCACTATGGAGAAGGACGATGTAGACATCGAAATACGGCAGGGGGACTGTGATATGCTTGAATATTTTAACATCGAGCGGGAGGAGGTATTGGCGGTTTTAGCAGGCCTAAAAATGGATAAATCCCCAGACCCGGACGAAATGTATCCCAGGCTACTGTGTGAGGCAAAGGAGGAGATTGCGGGGGCTCTAACACATATATTCAGAACCTCTCTGGCCACAGGGGATGTGCCAGAGGACTGGAGAACCGCTAATGTAGTACCATTATTCAAGAAGGGGAGTGGGGAAAAACCAGGGAACTACAGGCCAGTGAGCCTAACATCAGTGGTAGGAAAATCTGAAAATTATTGGAAAAAATTCTGAAGGACAAAATTAGTCTCCACTTGGAGAAGCAAGGATTAATCAGGGATAGTCAACATGGCTTTGTCAAGGGAAGATCATGTCTGACTAATTTGATTGAATTTTTTGAGGGGGTGACTAGGCGTGTGGATGAGGGTAACGCAGTGGATGTGGTATACATGGATTTCAGTAAGGCCTTCGATAAAGTCCCGCACAGGAAACTGGTCAAGAAGGTAAGAGCCCATGGAATCCAGGGTGCCTTGGCACTTTGGATACAAAACTGGCTTAGTGGCAGAAGGCAGAGGGTGATGGTCGAAGGTTGTTTTTGTGACTGGAAGCCTGTGGCCAGTGGGGTAACACAGGGATCGGTGATGGGTCCCTTGCTGTTTGTGGTCCACATTAACGACTTGGATATGAATGTAAAAGGTATGATCAGTAAGTTCGCTGATGATACAAAAATTGGTAGGGTGGTAAATAGCGAGGAGGATAGCCTCAGTCTGCAGGACGATATAGATGGGTTGGTCAGATGGGCAGAACAGTGGCAAATGGAATTTAACCCGGGAAAGTATGAGGTGATGCACTTTGGAGGGACTAACAAGGCAAGGGAATACACAATGAATGGGAGGACCCTAGGAAAGACAGACGGTCAGAGGGATCTTGGTGTGCAAGTGCACAGATCCCTGAAGGCGGCGGAACAGGTAGATAAGGTGGTAAAGAAGGCATGTGGTATACTTGCCTTTATTAGCCAAGGCATAGAATATAAGAGCAAGGAGGTTATGATGGAGCTGTATAAAACACTGGTTAGGCCACAGTTGGAGTACTGTGTGCAGTTCTTATCGCCACACTACAGGAAGGATGTGATCGCTTTGGAGAGGGTGCAGAGGAGATTCACCAGGATGTTACCCGGGCTGGAGCGCTTCAGCTATGAAGAGAGACTGGGAAGATTGGGTTTGTTTTCCTTGGAGCAGAGGAGGCTGAGGGGGGACATGATTGAGGTGTACAAAATTATGAGGGGCACAGATAGGATGGATACTAAGGAGCTTTTTCCCTTCGTTGATGGTTCTATAACAAGGGGACATAGATTCAAGGTAAAAGGCGGGAGGTTTAGAGGGGCTTTAAGAAAGAACTTTTTCACCCAGAGGGTGGTTGGAGTCTGGAACTCACTGCCTGAAAGGGTTGTGGAGGTAGGAACCCTCACAACATTCAAGAAGCATTTGGATGAGCACTTGAAGTGCCATAGCATACAGGGCTACGGACCAAATGCTGGAATATGGGATTAGAGCAGACAGGGCTTGATGGCCGGCGCGGACACGATGGGCCGAAGGGCCTCTATCCGTGCTGTATAACTCTCTGACTCTATGACTCTATGACATCCTATGTGACTGTGACGATGGTAAACTATCCCCCTCATCCTTCTCGACCTCTCTGCAGCTGTTGACACATTTGACCACAACATCCTCCTCCAAGGCCTTTCCTCCGACGCCCAGCTGGGTGGCACTGTGCTCGCCTGGTTCCATTCTTATCTCTCCAGTCATAGCCAGAGAATCACCTGCAATGGGTTATCTTCCCGCTCTCGCACCGGTATTTATAGAGTCCCTCGTGTATCTGCATGCTGCCCCTTCGTGACATCATGCATAAAGCACAACGTTACACTGACGACACCCAGCTCCACCTCACCACCACATCTCTCGACCCCTCCACTCTATCTGATTTGTCACACTGCTTGTCCGACATCCTGTGCTGGATGAGCACAAATTTCACCCACACACTTAGATATATTAACAGAGGGGTCAAAGTGGATGCTTGTCTCTATTAATTCTTTCGCAGGTATTAAACGGTCAGCCTGTGTGTTCAGGACCCATTGTTACCGAGATCTTGTCAAGAGCTGAGTTCAGAGACTCTCTGTGAATATTGAACACTGTTACATTGAATCAACTGTAAAAAAATATATAACAAGCGCGCTGAATTGACATATTTACCATCTCTCTTACCCTTCACTCACCTTCAATAGTGACCGTCACAGCTTCGCTGAGCTGGGATTCTAACCACCTTGTTTTGATGAAGGTTCCATATTGGCATTGGTACCTGCCTCCTTGGGTTGTATTGGTAACCAGCAATGAACCAATGTTGTCCTTTGTGAAGAGTTGACGAGAGGACAGTGGTTGATTATCTCTGTAAAAGTAGATTTGACAGCGATATTCTCCTTTCACGGTGCAGGTAATAGCGACAGTCTCTCCTTCTAAATACACCCCAGTCGGTTGATTAAGAGATATCCCTGGCTTTTTTAGCGGATCTGTGATAAAATAAATGGAAAGAACAATTCGAAATGCAATTGTGGATCTGCATATAAAGTGGACGTTTGGTGACTGAATAACGAGTGAACGGAAGTGTTTGCGTCGGGGAATGAATTTCCACAAATGGTGAATTCGCTGTTTCATTAGTGAAATCAAACTGAAGTGTGAAAGAAACGAAATCAGCGGGAGGTCTTTTACCGAAATCAGATTTTACCCTTGAAATTGTCCCCTTGGATACGAGCGGAACAAGGGAAAGGCATTGATTTGAATTTTCCGTTTCTGCTAATTTAGGCGAGGTTTAAAACGAGTGCGAATGGGATAGATTTTGATTTGTTGTGATAATGTAAAATGGATGATTGCGAGTCGGCAGCCCATTGACATGTCTCCCGATCCGAGTTCAATTTAAATAAAAATCTGGAGAGATTCGTTATCATGTTATACTATCGCACAAAGTCAAGATCTGCACCAATGTCTCCGTTTGCCAGTGGAACCTCGATTTTAAAAGAAAAGTTAATTTCTGAGGATCTCTAAATTGCTGTTTAAAGTAATTCTTCGGGATGTGGGATCGCTGGAAAGGACGTATTTATTGGCCACCTCTCGTTCCCCTTGAGAAGGTAATGGTGGGCCTTGTTACCTCAGGAATTCCACGATTTTGACTCAGCGAACATGAAAGAACGGCGATATATGTCCCAGTCAGGATGGTGTTTGACCTGGAGGGGAACATGCAGGTGATGGTGTTTTCCTGCACCTTCTGCCCTTGTCCTTCCAGGTGGCGAAGGACGAGCATTTGGGAGGTGCTGCCGAAATGCAATCCATTTTGAGATATGAAAATCCACAATGTCATTGAGTTAACGCATTCCGTACAACATGACCGTCGTGAAAATCTCGGCACGCCGTTCCGGTTATCTGACTGAGAAATCGTTAATGTGACAAGGAGGGGCCTTGTGATTTTGACGGTAGATATGTTAGAGTTAAAAGCCTGGCATTAAAAGTGCTTTCATTGTGGTATTAAACTTTGCACTCTGTCAGTTCAGTCATATAGGAGGTAAAATTGGAAATCAGGAACATAATCGCGTAATAATATTACACATCCTGCATTTACTGTGTGAGAAGGTCTTGAGTTCACATCACGCCATATTAGATCTCTCATACCGAGGGTTGAAAGGAACTTCTCCGGAAGGCAGTTTTCAATCAGTACTGAGATAAAGGGAACACGTTTTGCCCAGTAAGCACGGCTGGAACTGTGCCCATTTTATAAACTGCCTGACAAGATATTCCGTTAAAGTCAGTGGATGGCAACATCGAGCGGAGTGTGCAACAGGCGGCCGACTCCATCCCGCCTCTGTGCATTCCGTGATGATATCAGATTTAAATTACCCTCCACTTGTCAACTTGTGCTGTGAGCATTGGCCGCCCGTTATTCGACCCGCCTGATATGCAGTCCCATTGACGGCAATAGACCTGAATATGGTGCCAACCAACGGATGAGAGCAAAGCTCTTCAGTCCTGCCACATCCAGTCGTGAATGGTGGTGGAAAATTAAACAACTAATTGGAGGAGGATGCTCTGTCAACATTCCCATCCTCAATGATGGCAGAGACCAGCACGTGAGTGCAAAAGACAAGTCTGAAGCGTTTGCAACCATCTTCAGCCAGAAGTGCCGAGTGGATGATCCATCTCGGCATTCTCCCGATATCCACTTCATCACAGAAGCCACTTCGATGCACTCCACCTGGTATCAAGAAACGGCTGAGTGCACTGGCTTCAACAAAGGCTATGGGCTCCGACAACATCCCAGCTGTTGTGCTGAAGTCTTGTGCTCCAGATGAGCCTCGAGTCAAACTGTTCCAGTACAGCTGCAACACTGGCATCCACCCGGCAATGTGGAAAGGTATGTCCTGTCCACTAAAAGGACAAATCCAATCCGGCCAATTACCACCCCATCAGTCTACTCTCAAACATCATCAAAGTGATAGATGATATCGTCGACAGTGCTATCAAGCGGCACTTACTCACCAATAACCTGTTCACCGATGCTCAGTATGGGTTCTGCCAGGACCACTCGGCTCCAGACCACATTACAGCCTTGGTCCAAACATGGACAAAAGGGCTGAATTCAAGAGGTGAGGTGAGAGTGACTGCCCTTGACATCAAGGCAGCATTTGACCGAGTGTGGCACCAAGGAGCCCTAGTCAAATTAAAGTAAATGGGAATCAGGGGGAAAACTCACCAGTGACTGGAGTCATGTCTGGCACAAAGGAAGATGTTAATGGTCATTAGAGGCCAATCATCTTAGCCACAGGACATTGCTGCAGGAGTTCCACAGGGCAGTATCCGAGGCCCAACTATCTTCAGTAGCTTCATCAATGACCTTCCTTCCATCCTAACGTCAGTAATGGGGATGTTCCCTGATGATTCCACAGTGTTCAGTTCCATTCGCAACCCTTCAGATAATGAATCGAGTGGAGTCTATAATGGACTGCTGAATCGGGCAGTGTATTTAATAGACTTCAGAATCGGGCGGAGTGTATATTGGACTGCTGAATCGGGCGGAGTGTATAATGGACTGCTGAATCGGGCAAAGTGTGTAATGGACTGCTGAATCTGTTGGAGTTTATAATTGACTGCTGAATCGGGCGGAGTGTATAATGGACTGCTGGATCGGGCGGATTGTATAATGAACTGCTGGATCGGGCGGATTGTATCATGGACTGCTGAATCGGGCAGAATGTAAACGGACTGTTGAATCGGGCGGAGTATATAATGGACTGCTGAATCGGGCAGTGTGTGTGATGGACTGCTGATACCTTATCATTCCTTTTGCGATTCCTCCTATGACATATTTACGCCACACTTGGATATGTTAACGTCGGGGTCAAAGAGTATTCTTGTCTCTTAATGTTTTATCTATCAGTCTGTGTGTTTAATGCCCATTATTACAGAGACCCTGTAAAGACCTGTGCGCAGAGGACCTCGCTGTGAATATTAAACACTGTTATGTTTAAACAAGTATGGCTTTTTAAAAAATATCAAGAACTTTGAACAGACATATTAACAATCTCTGTTCCCCTTCACCCACCTGTTATGGTGATCTTCACAGCCTCGCTGAGCTGGGACCACAACCGCCTTGTTTTGATGAATGTTTCATATTGGCATTCGTACCGGCCTCCTTGATTTCTGTTGGTAACCGGGAATGTTCCAATGTTGTTCATTGTGAAGATTCGATCAGAGTAAAGCCGTCGATTATTTCTGTAAAAGTAGAAAGTTCCACCTCGATACTCTCTGTTCACGGTACAGGTAATAATGGCCGTCTCTCCTTTTAAATACACCCCAGTCTGTTGATCAAGAGAGATCCTTGGAGTTGTTACTGAATCTATGGGAAATTAAATGGCAAGAACAATGAGAAATGGATCTTTGGATTTTCATGTCGCGGAAGGTTGGTAACTCGTCGATTGCACTGTGTTGAATTGAAGTGTTTACATCAAGGGCTGAGATTCCACAAATTGGCAATTGATGATTTTATTAGCGGAATCAAACGGAAAAGAGACCAAAATAAATCAGACGGGGATTCCCTTCCCAAAACTAGGTTTAAACCTGAAATTCCACTGAGAGATAGGAGTGGAACAAGGAAAATGCGTTGATGTGTAACTTCCCATTCCTGCTAAATTAACCGAGGTGCAAACTCGATTCAAAAGGGTGAACCTCTCCGCTGAACCCTGGAGATTCGCATTTCAAATAAAAGAGTTAAGTGTTGATGGGAACAGTTTTGAGAAGGTGCTGGTGGGCCTTCATCTTCAGCCAATGCAATGTAGTGTAGGTTGTCCCACAATGCATCTCATCTCATCGTGTCTCTCGTGGTGGGTGGGGGTGGGGGGTGGGGGTGGGGTGTGAAGGACTGAAGGGAAGATTCACCTCCAGAATGCAGCATTCCCTCATTACTGTGTTAAAGTGGCAATTCTAACATGCACTGCCAGGTGGAAACAAGGCCAGACATTTCACAGGCCGCTGAAACTCCTTTGCCATTAATTTTCTATTGCCAGCCTTCCACTATCGCTCGAGATGAATTTCACACCGTTATCTCTACTAATGTTTTTACTGGCAGTAGAAGCCCAGCGGGACAATTCGGAGCTCATGTTCACAGGCATCGTGTCAAGAGTTGAGCAATGAGACTAAAATGTATTGTTATTTTCCTCTCTCCTAATAGTATACGTTCCATTTTGTTCCAGTGAATGAAGTATGAATTTTTTATAATACCAAGAACTTAAACGGACATATTAACAATTTCTGAGACCCACCACTCACCTGCTATAGTGACCAACACAGCCACGCTGTGTGGGGATTCTATCCACCTTCCAGATATGAAGTATCCATATTGACATTGGTACCGCCCTCCTTGGTTTCTACTGGTTGCCGTGAATGTTCCAATATTGTCCTTTATGGAGATTTGACGAGAGGGCAGCGGCTGCATATTACGGTAAAATATAAAGGTTTTACTGTGATATTTACTGGCCACGATGCAGGTAACAGTGACCGTCTCCCCTTCTAAATACATCCCAGTCCATTGATCAAGAGATATCCCTGGTGATGGCAGCGGATCTGTGGTAAAATAAAGAGAAACATCAATGACAAATGGTTGTGTGGCGTTTCCTTGTGCGGTGGGAGATTGGGAACTCAATATGTTTACGCTGTTTTGAAGGTAAGTGTTTGCGTCAGGAGCTGAGATTCAACAAAAGTGGAATTTGTTACCTGATCAGGAGAATCAAACAGAAATGCCAAAGAACAAAAAGAATCAACTGCGGGTAAAATTTCCAAAATCAAGTTTTGGCTTCAAAATTGGACTGGCTGGAGCGTCTTCCATTCATTATACAATATCGCTCCTCAGTATATGAAATGGTATCATAGGCTTGAGAAAAAGAAACGGGCGATATCGGATCGGTGGCCGGTTATTAAAACGGGCGATATCGGATGGGCAGCCGGTTATTACAACGGGCGATATCGGATCGACCGCCAGTTTTACACCTCGCTCCATTTCCTATCTACTTATGTCAAAGGAATTAAAACCAGTTGGGGTGTATAATGGGGGCGGATCCGATATCATCCGTTTTACTCCATCACCACAAGTTAAAATTAGCCGCAGTCCATGTTTAAATTTATTTTCTCGGCTCATCTATGCCCGTTGATATTTTACATGAAACATTAATCTTCTGTTCAGTTATTTGAGCGGAAGATTCATTGATACTCTGATCTTCGTTAATGATTGACCAGGAGAACTTTTATACTCACTGCAGAAGAATCTATTTTGTAACAAGGGCACTTGCCACCTGTGTCACTGATGAGGACTCTGTGTTGTAACAAGGACACTGCCACCTGTGTCACAGAAGTACATTCACGAGAAACATTTTGGGGGCAATTTTAAATTTGGGCAGTGGTTCAAATTAGGCCATATCGATTTAATCGCGTCATTTTTATTGCCTCTGAAGCCAATGGGAGGGTTAATAAGGCGGAAAGTTCAATGACGCTCATTTTGCACCACCGCCCAAAGTTAAAATTAGACCCTTTCAGTGAGGGTGAGCCATCACTAATGTTGATATCACCCAGAGGATTTTCCTCTTCAGCTCCCGGACACAAGAGCTTGGTGGAATGTAAGCATTTCCTGCAAACTTGCACAAGAAGTGAGAGTGAGTTAAATCCACATTACAGCAAACTGCCGTGTCGGTACATTTTATAACCCGCACTTCCGAAGGCACTTTTTGCGACTATCTAATCATTCTACTTTTTAATTGGTGAAACCGTTCTGATTCAGAATTTTCTATTCCAAAATCAAAATGTTGCTTTTGAGGACTGGGTATCCAGAATCGGAGGGAATTGGCTGTTTAACAACAGCATTGGCGATTCATTACTTTAAACAAATAATTGTTAACTTGATGGAAATGGAAGGCACACATCATTTACCTGTTACAGTTATTTCAACAGCGTTGCTTGGCTGTGATTGCACCTCTCTTCCTGAAATAGTTTCCATATCCCGGCAAGTGTACGATCCTCTGTCTCCATCTGTGATGTGATCGATGCGGAGCCAATGAAATCTCTGATCTTGATGTGTACGGATCAATAACTGGCCGTTTCTGTAGAAGGTGAACGGGCCACCGCTATAATCCCCGAGACTGGTACATGTTAGAGTGACCGGCTCTCCTCTTATGTACACGCCGGAATGTTGATAAAATGCAATTCTTGGAGTCACCGGAGGATCTGAAACAAAGCTTTTTACTTTCAATACACTTTAATAGAATTACAGACATTATAAAGATGAATATTAATCCCTGTTATTTATTTTCTGGCACGCAACAGATATATACAATACATGCTAATCCCCTGCGATGGGCAGTGTGACTAACAACCGTCCGGTTCTGGCTTTCTGTCTGTTCAAACATTGGGGTGGTTTTCTTTGTAACAGGGGAGATTTCAGGGTTAGGAACGTTGGAATACAGGAACAGGGGTGTGTGATTCAGCCCTCCGTGTCTACACTGGTACCACGACGGTTCATGCCTTTGTTACCTCCAGACTTGACCATTCCAATGCTCTCTCGGCCGGCCTCCCACTTTCCACCCTCCATAAACTTGAGCTCATCCAAAACTCTGCTGCCCGTATCCTCCTAACTCGCACCAAGACACCTTCAGCCATAACCTCCTGTGCTCACTGACCTGCATTGACTCCCAGTTCAGCAACGCTTCCAATTTAAAATTTTCTTCCTTGTGATCAAATTTCTCCATGGCTTTCCTCTTCCCTGTCTCTGTAACCTCCTCCAGCCCTACAACCTTCCGCGAACTCTGCATTACTCCAATTCTGGCCTCTTGTGCATTCCTGCTTTCTTTATGCCCACCATTGGCGGCCGTGTCTCAACCTGTCTAGGCCCTGAGCTGTGACATTTCCTAAATAAGCCACTCCACCTCTCAACCTCTCTCCCGCTCTTAAGGTGCTATTTAAAACCTACCTATTTGACCGAGGGTCTGATCACCTTTTATTTATTGCCCATCCCTAATTGCCCCTTGAGAAGGTGGTGGTGAGCCGCCTTCATAAACCGCTGCAGTGCGTGTGGTGAAGGTTCTCCCACAGTGCTGCTAGGAAGGGAGTTCCAGGATTTTGACCCAGCGACGATGAAGAAACGGCGATATATTTCCAAGTCGGGATGGTGTGTGACTTGGAGGGGAACGTGCAGGTGATGTTGTTCCCATGAGCCTGGTGCTCTTGTCCTTCTGGGTGTAGAGCTCGCGGGTTTGGGAGGTGCTGGCGAAGAAGCCTTGGCGAGTTGCTGCAGTGCATCCTGTGGATGGTACACACTGCAGCCACAGTGCGCCGGTGGTGAAGGGAGTGAATGTTTAGGGTGGTGGATGGGGTGCCAGTCAAGCGGGCTGCTTTGTCCTGGATGTTGTCGAGCTCCTTGAGTGTTGTTGGAGCTGCACTCATCCAGGCAAGTGGAGAGTATTCCATCACACTCCAGACTTGTGCCTTGTAAATGGTGGAAAGTCTTTGGGGAATCAGAAGGTGAGTCACTCGCCACACAATGCCCAGCCTCTGACCTGCTCTTGTAGCTGCACTACTAATTTGGCTGGTCCAGTTTAGTTTCTGGTCAATGGTGACCCCCAGGATGTTGATGGTGCGGGATTCGGCGATGGTAATGCCGTTGAATATCAAGTGGAGTTGGTTAGGCTCTCTCTTGTTGGAGATGGTCATTGCCTGGCACTTATCTGGCGCGAATGTTACTTTCCACTTATGATCCCAAGCCTTGATGTTGTCCAGGTCTTGCTGCATGCGGGCTCCTACTGCTTCATTGTTTGAGGGGTTGCGAATGTCCGAATATCAATTAAGATAGATTTGTGTCATCTGTTGTCTGATAATCGCTCCAGTGAAGCGGCTTGGGTCGCTTTGCTACTTTAAAGGCGCTATGTCAATGCAAGTTGTTGTTCGTGGGTGGATGGTGGAATGTACATGCAGGTGGGAGGCTTCATTAAGGATCAAGGTGTCGCCATTGTGAGCCAAATCTCAGTAAAAGCCATTAGGTCAACAAAATCCGGCAATATTCCAAACCGATGGTAATGGTGTTGTTATTGAGTGGTCCGTCCTTCTGGTAGGAAATGAGGAGCCGACGGCCCGGTTTGTGGGGGGGGGGGGGGGGGGGGCGGTGCAGGGGGACGGAGTGCGAGTTGATTGCGGCGGGAAGGAGGCTGGTGAGATTAGGCGTCAGCAGTCCCACTGGATGGGAAGTTCAGCCACAGAGGGGATGGGGCTGTTCCTGTTGCTGCTCATAAGGGCCTTTGATGGGCCCTTTGGAGAATACAAAGAGAGGTATAAAGGCCGGCTGCGGGGTTGTTCAGTGTATTAAAGCCTGGGACCATAGAAGACGAGGGCGAAGGCCGAGGCATAGTGATGCTTTGGGTTAATCGCGAGGAGCGGGAAATACTCAAGAAGGAAATACAGACCACACTATGGAAAGAGTTCTGGGGTTAATGATAGATTGATGCTTCAACTCAACCAACCAATGTCTTGTGCCAAATGATGGGATTTTTGTTGCAAACAAAGCGAAATATAGAGTAGATCTGAAGAAGTAATGTTAACATTCTATAGAACATTGGTCCGGGTCCACCTGGAGTGGGGTGCGGTTTTGTAACTTACACCAGAGAAAAGTTATGTGGGAACGGTCAGAAAACAAGGACATTATCCCACGATGCCTTCGGAATGACAGCTGCTGAGATGCCGACCGACATTACCGCTACCAATATCACAGCACGATTGGTTACAACAATCAACGGACTCAGTAATTTCGCAATGTCGAACATTAGCTGTCCAAATTTATTACGTCAGAGGAAAAACGTCGACACTAACCGTGAGAATAGCTCCGCCAAGCCCCATAAATCACTAAAAGGAGAAAATATGAATCAGTTATATGAACAGTAACGCCTTTAGATTATGCAGATTGACTTTCGTGCATTGGTTTATGCGGATGTCTCAGTACAATTGAGTTGGTGGTATTCTGGACCGTTTTTGTTCATCTCCCGCTCCAGGAGTTGAACTGATGATGTAGGCAGACACTAAATGCAGTCCTGAAGGAGTGTCACGTTGCCGGAGGTCCCGCTTTCCCAATTAAACATTTACCAAAGGCCCCGTCGGGCTGTTGATGTGGAAAGTAGGTATCCCGTAAGAACAAAAGAAGTCGGAGCAGGAGCAGGCCATACGGCCCCTCGAGCCTGCTCCGCCATTAAGTAAGATCATGGCTCATCTTTGATCTCAATTCCACTTTCCCACCCGATCTCCATATCCCTTGATTCGCCAAGAATCCAAAAATCTATCGATCACAGCCTTGAACATATTCAACGACTGATCATCCACAGCTCTCTGGGGTAGAGAATTCTAAAGATTCACAACCCTCTGAGTGAAGAAACTTCTCATCTCAGCCCTAAATGGCCGATACCTTATTGAAAGACGATATCCCCACTTCCAGACTCTCCAGCCAGGGAAAACAGCCTAGAAACATAGAAACATAGAAAATAGGAGCAGGAGTAGGCCTCTCAGCATCGACCCTGTCAAGCCCTCTCAGAATCCTATATGTTTCAATGAGATCATCTCTCATTTTTCTGAACTCCAGAGAGAAAAGGCCCATTTTACTCAATCTCTCCTCATAGGACAGCTCTCTAATCCCAGGAATCAATCTAGTGAACCTATGATACACCGCCTCTAAGGAGACCAAAACTGTACACAGTAGTCCAGGTGCGGACTCACCAAAGCCCTGCACAATTGTAGCAATGCTTCCTTACTCTTGTACTACTTCCCCATACAATAAAAGCTAATGTACCATTTGACTTTCTATTTGCTTGCTGGACCTCAACGTTACCTTTGTGTTTTGTGGACAAGGACTTCCAAATCCCTCTGAATACTACATTTAATAGATTCTCACTATTTAAAAATATTCTGTTTTTTTATTCATCAAAACAAAGTGATTAGCCTCACATTTCCCCACATTATACTCCATTTACTAACTTCTTGCTCACTCACTTAAACCGTCTATATCCCTTTTGCAGACTCTTTGTGTCCTCCTCACAGCTTAATTTCACATCTACATTTGTATCATCAGCAAATTTGGATACATTACACTCGGTCCCTTCATCTAAGTCATTAATATAGATTTTCAATAACTGAGGCCCCAGCACTGATTCTTGCGGGACCCCACCAGTAACAGCCTGTCAACCTGAAAATGACCCGCTTATTCCTACTCTCTGTTTTCTGTCCTTTGTCCAATTCTCTACCCATGCTAATGCCCAACCCCACAAGCCCTTATCTTGTGTAAAACCATTCGTGTGTCACCTTATCGAATGCCTTTTGGAAATCCAAATATACTACATACACTGGTTCCCCTTTAGCTATCCTGCTCGGTACATCCTCAAAAAAACTCCAATAGATTCGTGAAACACGATTTCCCTTTCATGAAACCATGTTGATTTTGCATAATTATATTATGATTTTCCAAGTGCCCTGTTACCACATCCTTAAAATTGTATCCCAGCATTACCTCGACGACTCAGGTTAACTGGCCTGTAGTTCCCTGTCTTTATCTCTCCCTCCCTTCTTGAAGAGCGGGGTTAAATTTGCTACCTTCAAATCCACTGGGACCGTTCCAGGATTTAATGAATTTGGAAGATCACAACCAATGCACCCACTGTCTCTGCAGCCAACTCTTTTAGAACGCTAGGATGCAGGCCATCACGTCCAGGAGATTTGTCGGCTTTTAGTCCAATTAATTTCTCCTGTACTTTTTTCTTTACTAATCTTAATTACTTTAACTTCCTACTCTCATTAGACCCTTGGTTCCTCATTATTTCTGGTATGTTTTTGTGTCGTCTGCTGTGAAGACAGATACAAAATATCTGTTTAACGTCTCTGACGTTTCCTTATTCCCCATTATAAAGTCTGCTGTCTCAGCCTCTACGGGACCCATGTTTACTTTCGCGACTCTCTTACTTTGTACATACTTGGAGAAGATCTCACAATCTGTTTATATATTTCATGCTAGTTTACTCTCACATTCTATGTTCTCCCTCTTTATCAATTTTTTGGTCATCCTTTGCTAGTTTCTAAAACCCTTCCAATCCTCAGGCTTTCTGCTCTTCATGGTAACACTATAAGCCTCTTCTTTTAATCTAGTACTGTCCTTAACTTTTTTAGTTAGCCACGGATGAATCACTTTTCACGTGAGTTTTAATTTCTCAATGGAATGTATATTCATTGAGAATTATGAAATATTTCTTTAAATGTTCGCCATTGCTTTTGTATTGTCATATCTTTTAATCTAATTTCCCAGTCCACCTTAGCCAACTCGACCCTCATTCCTATATAATTGGCTTTGTTTAAGTTTAAGACTCTAGATTTCATCTTAAGTACGTCGCTCTCGAACTCTTTGTGAAATTGGATCATATGATCACTCTTCCTCAGAGGATCCTTTACTATAAGATTATTAATTAAGCCTGTCTGATTACACAAGACGCGACCTAAAATCGCCTTTTGCCTGCTTGGTTCCACAACATATTGTTCTCGGAAACTGTCTGGAATGTATTCCATGAACTCATCTTCCAAACTACCTTTGCCGATTTGTTTCCCCCATTCTATATGAAGATTAAAATCCCCACGATTATTGCATTAGCTTTATTACAAGCCCCTATTATTTCTTGATCAATACTCTGTCCAACAGAAAACTACTGTTATGGGGCCTAAACTACTGTCACCAGTGTTTTTTGCCCCTTGTCATTTCTTATCTACACCCATACTATTTCATTTCCCCATCCATTTTGCAACTGGAAGTAGATCAGAATTGTTTCATTAATGTAGGGGGAACTCACGCCCTGTTGCGCGATAGTTCTGCCACACTTCGAAAGATGTTTTCAGTTTACATCGAACTGAACATCTGGAGGAGCGTCTAACAGGCGACCGAGGCAATCCCGCTTGTTTTGCGACCCCACCAATATCCAATATCGGCTGAAAAATGTCGTCGATAGAACTGGGGTGATATTAGTCTTTGTCAAAACGGGCTCATAGCAAACCACAGCCGCATTTACACCTCGCCCAATTTTCATTTTCGCACAGGATACATTCCGGCACCGTGCTGCTAATTTAACATTGCGTTATAGAGACGTCAGTACAAAATATGCGAAACCTCAAACCTCATTAACTTAAATCTCGCATGATCAGAAAAAAAAACTGAGTGTTTTATTTCCATTTCTCCAATCTTTCCCCTTTCTTTTATGAAGGAGGCGATTCACCCTGTAACTTGGTTCTTAGGGCAGCGCCTATCGGTTTTACCCCCCGCATGTTGGACACTATTCATGTCTGAGCTCAGACGCTGCTTGTCCTCGAACAGTTTGACTCCAGAAGGTGTGAACACGGAACCTGATGGCGTCCTCAGCGGACATCCACTAATCAACACTTCACAACGGAGCCAGGAGGTAACCATCATCAAAGGCCACTCTCTCTGCTTCTCTCTCCGCCCTTAATCGTCCAACTTTCCCGAAAAATAGTCCCAGTTGTACAGCCTCACCGTTACCCACTGACAATGCATCACAAACAAGTAACCGATCCCATAGCTTTCCAATATAATCGGCTCCACATGAAACTATGAGTTGCTTTAACCCACTGAGCTCCAGGAGATCGGACACCGCCAGGCTCAGTCCCACTCTCCCGCTTACATTTCACCACTCAGCTGCATCACAGTCCGTGAATCCTGTACTTTTGGTATAAAATTGTTTCACGACTCACCAAACAGCAATAAAAAGGCGGCTCTATCCATTTTCTCAGAAGAGCTACTTTGAGACTTGAGAACTGGAAGGAACAGCGACTGAGTCACTTGCTCCGACTCGCAGGAGGAGGAACCCGGAAGTATTTACCGAATGAGAATGGAAACAGAGGCTGGGAGGAAGTGAAGTGTTCCCACATTTAAAGCAACAACACTGAGATTTGTACAACACAGAATAAATTATGGATTGCAACGTTACAAGTTTCCAAAATGGTAAACTTTGAATATTATACGGTGATCACAGGACGAAGGGGCTCGAATGGACTGTGTAACCATGTCAACAGCCTAAATAATTTGCGTTTGGTTCGAAATTCCGCTTTCGTCATTGCCAGGAACTCCAGTGCTGGGAAAGGATGTTTTCCCACTTCAGGCACTCAGTGTAATCATCAAGCACTCAAACTTCATGAGCAGCAAATCAAAATGCGAAAAGTGCCAAGCACAAACCTCGGAAGAGCGCCCCCTATTGTTATTCAATTTCCCAAAACAGCCGTCCTGTGCGCTCTCAGTGAGATGCTGTTCGCGCCGAGTTTGTTGTCAGATTTGTGTTCCATTCCATTATGAAGTAAATTGTAACATTCATAACCTGGTAACAATTCAGTTACATGAAAGTCTGGTATAATGCATGGACCCGGGTATGTTTAATTCAGCTCTGATATTGAGTTGGTTTACAGTTGGTTACAATTATTTGGATTCCAGCCTCTTTTATTCGGTTTTGTTCACACGAGTTCATCAACTAATTATTAGTGATTTCCTTGAATTGTCTCATATTCAAAGTCCTCCTCATTTTCCGTATTATTGATCCTTCCACACGTGTTAAAGCGGGTGGCGTGCTGGATAACTCACGCTGAATACAACCACTGCAGGGTATTTCCTCCAAATTAGTTTTATTTTAATTCTTGTTTGCAAAATAACGACCATGCACACTAATGCACCCAAACCTCTGTGGTCCGTATCCTAACCCATCATCACCTCTGTCTTTCTTGACCTACAGTTTCTCCCGGTCCACCAACGCTTCGATTTTGAAATTCTCTTCCTCATGTTCCAAATCCCTCCATAGCCAAGCCCACCCTTACCCTGTAATCTCCTCCAGCACCACACATCCCTCCATCGCCAAGCCCTCCCTCACCCTGTAATCTCCTCCAGCAGCACAAACGTCCAATAAATCTTCCCTTTCGTGAATCTCCTTCTCCCTTCGACCCACCATTGGCAGCCGTGTCTTTAGCGATCTGGGGCCTAAGCTCTGGAATTCCATTGGGAAACATCTCCGTGTCTCCACCTCACTCTGCTCCTTTAAGAACCTCCTGAAAAACTACCTCTTTGGCCAAGTTTTTAGACACCCGTCCTAATATCTCCGACAATTGCTCTGCGCCAATGTTTGTCTAATTACGCACCTGTGACGTGTCTTGGGGCGTTTTCCTCCGTTCAAGGTGATACATAAATACAAGTTGTTGTTGTTTCCTATTCCAATATGAAAAGCTGGAGCAGAATTTTGCATTTCAGACACGAGTTATGTTCTGAAACGAAAGACTGTGACGGGCAGATCCAACGTCACTTCTCTGTAATGCTGAATGTTCTGTCGATGTTGCAGTTTTGATAGACAGTCATGATTCGGTTGATTCTACCACATTCCTTCAACTAACTGGGTTCAACATAATTTGCACAACCGCCACCCCTCTACATATGATGTAATCTCTTTAAATAAGCGTCTTCACAAACGGGGAATATTTGTATTGAGTCATAAGATGAAATCTGTCAATGGAAAACGAAGAGCAGTATGTTTCAACTGATGATTAGGAGTGGAATCGGTCAGTTACTTTCAAGGCTGAGGCTTTCTGTGTAGTTTGATTTAGCGATGCATCCAATCGCTATCTTATCGCCAAAATAGTTGAACAATTGTAACAACTATTAACACGGATTCACTGCAGATGAATAGAGCTCATATTCTCATCACTAACAAATAACACGCATTGCATTCTTCGTGAATTTAGTGCAGGTTTATTTCTCAAACCTTTACAGAGTATCGTTTCAGTTGATACACCCAGTGAGCTGTTTAGAATATGTCTAGAAAATTGTATTTGTTTATCTCTGCAATTGACCTTGAGAACAGATGTGTTGTGTTGGAGCTCCTTTTCCCCACGTTTGTTATAAAACAATGAGACTCGCTCAGCCACATTTATAATTAACTCTTGCCAATGTCATTATTGATTATCTCTGCTCAAGGGAACCCTGGAGCCATTCCCACATTCCTCGACTCTCTCGACTGAGCTGTAATTTAGCTTCGATTTCTTCAACAAAGGACATCTGTTTATCGAGATTTCCTTATTATCTCGAGAAGCTTCAATTTTCCCACAAAAGAACACCTGCTTCTCATCCAAATGAATGTAACCAAATTCGAACGCTGTACAACCAGAAGCGTCTCCTGAAGGCGGCTATGAGCTCACACAGCCATGGCCGAATTAAAGAGCGTGGAATTCAGATCATTTGAAACAACTGTGAACCAACTCGGAGTCAGATTGAACAAACCCACTATACGTTCATTATACCGGACTTCCGGGTAACTAAAGTGCTACCGATTTTGCATGATCCAGTTTTTTTTTTTAAATCGGCGGGGACAGAGAACTGACAACAGCATCTCATTGAAAGAGCCCACAGAATGGCAGTCTTGGGAAATAGGGTTTGGGTTGAGGAACATTACTGTTGCATTTTGCTGTGCGGGGCCTGATGTTTGGGCGCTGGCAGGAGAGCCTGAAGTGTGAAAAGGTCCCTTCATAGCACTCGAGTTCCTGACCATGACAAGAGTTAAATTTTTAATCAAGCATAAATGATTTACGGTGTTGACGTGGGTCCATTCTCGCTCCGCTCAGCCTGTGATCACGGTAGAATATTCAAAGGTTGTCATGATCGACGCTTGCAACTTTCCAATCCATGTGATGTTCCAGGTTGTCCAAAACGCAGAGCTGTTGCTTTAATTGTGGCGACCAACTCACTTTCTCGCAGCCTCACTGCTTTAAACACTTCCAGGGTCCGCCTGCTGCGAGGTGGATCACGTGATTCAGTCGCAATTCCTTGCAGTTCTCAATCTCAAGGTAGTTCCTTTTGGAAAATGGATCAAGTCGCTGTTTTCCTTCTGTTTGTTTAGTTCTTAAATAATTTTATGCGAAAATTATTGGTATCCCGGTCTGTGATGCAACTGAGTGGGCAAATGGAAGCGGGAGAGTGGGACTGAGCCCGGCGGTGTCCAATCCCCCGAAGCTCAGTGAATAAAAGCAACTCGTGGTTTGGTGTGGAGCCCTTTCGATTGGAAAGCTTTCGGAGCAGTCATTTCCTTGTCCTGAATTCTCAATGGGTAGCGGTGAGGGAGTGTAACCGGTATTAATTTTCAGGAAAGGTGAGCGATTGAGGCAGAGAGAGAGAGTACCGGCTGCTGATCGTTACCTCCTGGCCCCGTTGTAAAGTATTGATTAGTTGATGTCCGCTGAGGACACGATCAGGGTCCGTGCTCACACCTTCTGCATCAAACTGTTCGCGGGCCAACAGCGTCTGAGCTCAGGCATGGAAAGTGTCCAATCTGCCGGAGGGTAAAACCGATAAGCGCCGCTCTGAGAACCGTGTTCCAGAGTGAGTCGCCTCCTTCATAAATTAATCGGGGCAATGTAGAGAAGGCAATAATACACACAAAGTTTTGTTGATAATGCATAATTTAAGCTAAAGAGGTTTGAGGTTTGGCATATTTTGTACTTTCGGATCTTTAAGGCAACGTCAAATTTACAGCACGTGGTAGGAATATATCCTGAGTGCAAAAGAAAATGGGGCGCGATGTAAAATGGGCTGTGATTCGCTATGAGTGTTACTGCCGAAGATCAATTTTAACCCAGATCTATCGAAGATATTCTGGGGGTGAGCTTGGACATGGGCGAGACGCAAAACAAGCGGTTAGACGGCCCGAATGATTGACAGTTCCATGAAAACTCTCAACTTCTTTGGAAGTGTCACAGAACTATCATAAGGAACGTGCCCTGGATTTATTTCTCCGTACATTAATGTGATAACTGAGTAGTGCAATGGGACCCCTGGGGGGTTAAATTGGTTATACACCGAATCGGGGCGCGGGCAGAGCAGTGCGCGATATTGAATGGGCGGTGGTACCGACGCAGCCAGCACGTTAGATTGGTGCTGCCAGGTCATTTACCTGTTTGATGCGCAGCGGGCAGCCCCGGCTGAGTCCGTCTCTACATTTTCTCCTTTTGCTGCACTTCTGACAGGCAAGGGGCGGGGGAATCTCGGGTGAGTTGCTCGCAATTCTTAAAGGCAGCCTGCACCTCTTATTTGAAACAGAAAGGTATGGGGCGGCAGGGGGTCTGAACGGGGATCAGACGTTGCACACGTAAAACACAGGTGCAGATCACGTCCCTATGGTTATAAACTGTTGAGTTATGTTAAAACATTGAATAGAGGTTGCGCACTACTAAATCCCACATCGTCCAATCGGCACACCAGACCTCACCAATCTGCCGATATGAGTTTGTATCGGGCCTGCGAGAGTGCGTGCACCGAGGTTCTCTGCTGATGCACCACACGCCTTGGTGCAAGAGGTGAACAGAAGGAAGGGCATCCTATATCCGTAGGGGAGCAAGAGGACCTCCAGACATAGATCAAGAGGCAGGGGGAGGCAGTCGCGGACGAGGTCAAGCCAGGAGCAGAGCACCACAAACATGGTTGCAGTGCAGGAAGAAGTTCAATGCCTTGACACGAGTGATCAAGGTGAGTGAGGTCAAATGTCAAGCGGCGTCTCCTACCAACTGCACCACAAGCCGTATCCACTGCTCCACACACTACAATCCTCATCACCCACATCCCAACAAACTCTTCCAATCAATACTCAACTGTTCCAATTAGATGCTTCATCTC
The DNA here is from genome assembly GCF_035084215.1 of Heptranchias perlo. Lineage (NCBI taxonomy): Eukaryota > Metazoa > Chordata > Chondrichthyes > Hexanchiformes > Hexanchidae > Heptranchias > Heptranchias perlo. The sequence goes on from NW_027139666.1 coordinate 2,088,550, forward strand.
ACCCTCGCACATTACAACTGTTGCAAGCCGCACACCCACAACTCACAGGTCACAGACACTGGCAGCTATTCAACCATGACAGGTACTGCACCCAAAAGTGCAGGACACTCATCGACACACGCCCCGCTTTCCTGCAGGAGAAAGTGACGCATCAGAGGAGATAGCGAGTGGCAGTGGCATTTAGTCCCACGAGCCTGTTCCGCCAATCAATATAATCATGACTGATCTGTGACTTAACTTCATAAACCTGCCTTAGCCCCAAATCCCTTCATACCCTTGGTTAACAAAAATCTATCAATCTCAGAATTAAAATTAACAATTGAGCTAGCATCAACTGCCGTTGGCAGAAGAGAGTTCAAAGTTGCTCCCACTCTTTTCATGTGGAAATGTTTCCTAACTTCACTCCTGAAAGTCCTGGCTCTAATTATTAGGCTTTGTCCCCTGGTCCGAGACTCCCCAAACAGCGGAAATAGTTTCTCTCCAGCTACCCTATCAGTTCCCCTTAATATTATGAAAACTTCGACCAAATCATCCCTTAATCTTCTAATTTCAAGTGAATCCAGCCCCAGTCTGTGTAATCTATCCTTGTAATTTAACCCTTGGAGTGCAGGTATCATTCCAGTAAATCTGTGCTGCCCTCCCTCCAAGGCCAATAAATCATTCAGACGGTGCAGTAACCAAAACTGAACACAGTATTCCATGTATGGTCCAACAACTGCATTGAATAGGTGCAGCATAACATCTACCACCTTGTATTCTAGTCTTCTAGATGCAAATGCCAGCATTCCATTAATCATTTTGATTATTTTCTGTACCTGTCCATGACATTTTAATAAACTAGGTACATTGACCCCTCAGTTTCTTTGGACCATCACTGTTTCGAGAATTTCACCATTTAGAAAGTATTTTGATCTATCCTTTTTGGGTCCAAAGTGGATGACCTCACACTTGCCTACATTGAAATCCATCCTGGCTGTTACTCACTCCCGTGTGTCCGTTATACTATTTAAAAACCACCCGAACCCCTTGATTAGATTCCAGTCTGTAACTCACTCGTGGGTATCCATTATTTTATCTATAAACCACCCGAACCCCTTGATTAGAATCCAGTCTGTAACTCACTCCTGGATATCCGATTATTTATAAAAAAAACACCCGAACCCCTTGATGAAATTCCAATCTGTAACTCACTCCTGGATATCCGTTATTCCACATGTAAACAACGGGAACCCTTGAATTAGATTCCAGTCGATATCGCACTCCTTGGTATCCGTTTATCGATATAAAAACCACCCAAACCCCTCGATTAGTTTACAGCATTTCTCTGCGAGAATAGTTTACACTTAAACTAACATAAGAACAGAAGAAATAGGAGCAGGAGTAGGCCAATCGGCCCCTCGAGCCTGCTCCGCCATTCAACAAGATCATGGCTGATCTTATCCCAACCTCAAATCAATTTTTTCATGATGATTTGGAATTAATGATCCCGTGTCACTGATCCTCACTACCAGAGAATAAAGTAATTCTCTATTACTCTATCAATGTTCCTCACAACCAGAGGATACAGTAATTATCTATTACTCGATCAATGATTCTCACAACCAGAGGATGCAGTAATTCTCTATTACTCTATCACTGATCCTCACAACCAGGGGATACAGTAATTCTCTGTTACTCTATCACTGATCCTCACAACCAGGTGATAGTACAATTCTCTATTAATCTATCACTGATCCTCACAACCAGGGGATACAGTAATTCTGTATTACTCTATCACTGATCCTCACAACCAGAAGATACTATAATTCTCTATTACTGTAGCACTAATCCTCACAGCCAGAGGATACAGTAATTCTCTATTATTCCATCACTGATCCTCACAGCCAGAGGATACAGTAATTCTCTGTTACTCCATCACTGATCCCCACAACCAGGCGATACAGTAATTCTCCATTACTCTATCAATGATTCTCAAATCCAGAGGATACAGTAATTCTCTATTGCTGTATCACTAATCCTCACAGCCAGAGGATACAGTAATTCTCTATTATTCCATGACTGATCCTCACAACCAGAGGATACAGTAATTCTCTATTACTATGTCACTGATCCTCACAGCCAGTGGATACAGTAATTCTCTCTTACTTTGTCACTGATCCTCACAACCAGGGCATACTATAATTCTCTATTACTCTTTCACTGATTCTCACAACCAGGGGATATAGTATTTCTCATTTACATAAGAACATAAGAAGTAGGAGCAGGCGTAGGCCATCCAGCCACTCGAGCCTGCTCCGTCATTCAAAAAGACCATGGTTGATCTTCTACCTCAACGCCATTTTCCTGCACCACCCCCATATGACTTGATGCTTTTAAAATCTAGAAATCTATCAATCTCTGTTTTGAATGTATTAAATGACGGAGCCTCCACAGCCCTCTGGGGTAGAGAAATCGAAAGAGGCACCAACCTCTGATGAAGAAATTTCTCCTCATCTCAGTCCTAAATGGCCTACCCTTTATTCTGAGACTGTGACCCATGGTTCTAGACTCCCCAGCCAGGCAAACATCCTCCCTGCATCTACCCTGTCGAGGCCTGGAAGAATTTTTGCATATTTCAATGAGATCACCACTCATTCTTCTCAACTCTATAGAATAGATACTTCATCGAATCAATTTCTCCTTAAACGACAATCCCGCCATCCCAGGAATCAGTCTGGTGAACCTTCGTTGCACTCCGTGTATGGCAAATATATCAATTCTTAGATAAGTAGACCAAAATTGTACACAATAATCCAGGTGCGGTCTCACCAAGGCCCTATAAAATTGCAGTAAGACATCTTTACCCCTGTACTCAAATTCTGTTATAATAAAGGCCAACATACCATTTCCCTTTGTAATTGCTTGCTTCACCTTCAAGTTAGCTTTCATTGACTCATGTACAATGACACCAAAGTTCTTTTGAACATAAACATTTGCCAAACTCACTATATTTAAAAATGCTCTGCATTTCTGTTCTTACTTCCAAAGAGGATAACGTCAGATTTTTCCACATTATATTCGATCTGCCATGTTCCTCCCACTCACTTAGCCTGTCTATATCCCCTTCAAGCCTCTTTGCATCCTCCTCACAACTCACATTCCCACCTAGTTTTGCATCATCAGCAAACTTGGAAATAATACATTTGGTCCCCTCATCCAAATCATTGATACAGATTGTGAATAGCTGGAGCCCAAGCACCGATCCCTGCAGTACCCCACTAGTCACAGCCTGCCAAAAGACCCCTTTATTCCTACACTCTGTTCTCTGTCTTTTAACCAATTCTCAATCCACGCCAGTATATCACCCCCAATTCAATGTGCTGTAATTTTTTTCACCATCCTCCTGTGTGGGAGTTTATCGAAAGCCCTCTGAAAATACAAATACACCACATCCACTGGTTCCCCCTTATCTATTCTAATATTTACATCGTCAAAGAACTCCATTAGTTTTGTCAAACATGATTTCCCCTTTACAAATCCATGATAACTCTGCAAAATCATATTATTATTTTCGACGTGCCCGGTTATTGCATCCTTTTTAATAGCTTCCAGCATTTCCCTAATACTGATGTCAGGCTAACAGGTCTGTAGTTCCATGTTTTCTCTTTCTATCCTTTCTTAAATAGTGGGGTTACATTTGCTACCCTCCAATCTGCAGGAACCGTTCCAGAATCTATAGAATTTTGGAAGGTGACAACCAATGCATCCACTATTTCTATAGCCACCTCTATCAAAGTCCTGGGATGCAGATCATCAGGTCCTTGGGATTTATCAACTTTCTGTCCCGTTAATTTCTCTAGTATTTTTTTACTAATACTAATTTCTTTCAGTTCCTCAGTCTCGCCAGACCCTTGGTTCTCCAGTATTTCTGGGAGGTTTTTTCGTGTCATCTTCCGTGAAGACAGGTGCAAAATATTTGTTTAATTTCTTTGCCATTTCCTTCTTCCCCATTATAAATTCTCCCGTCTCTGTCTGTAAGGGAACCAGATTTGCCTTCTCCAGTCTTTTGTTTTTTACATTCCTATAGATGCTTTTACAGTCCGTTTTTATGTTTCTCGCTAGTTTACTCTCATATTCTATTTTCCCTTTCTTTATCCATTTCTTAGTCCTCCTTTGCTAAATTCCAAAATGTTCCCAATCCTCAGGCTTACTGCTTTTTCTGGCAACATGGTGTGCCTCTTTCTTTGATTTAATATTATCGTTAATTTCCCTTGTTAGCCACAGTTAATCACTTTTCCTGTTGGGTTTTATGTGCCTTAAAGGAATATATAATTGATTTTTTTTATTCGTTCGTGGGATGTGGACGTCGCTGGCAAGTCCAGCAATTATTGCCCATCCATAATTGTCCTTGAGAAGGTGGTGGTGAGCCGCCTTCTTAAACCGCTGCAGTCCGTGTGGTGAGGGTTCTGCCACAGTGCTGTTAGGTCGGGAATTTCACGAATTTGACAAAGTGACGATGAAGGAACCCCGATATATTTCTCAGTCTGCATGGTGTGTGACTTGGAGGGGAACGTGCAGGTGATGTTGTTCCCATGTGCCTGCTCTCCTTGTCCTTCTAGGTGGTAGAGGTCGCGGGTTTGGGAGGTGCTCTTGAAGACTCCTTGGCGAGCTGTTGCATTGCATCCTGTGGATGGTCCACACTGCAGCCACGGTGCGCCGGTGGTGAAGGGAGTGAATGTTTATGGTGGTGGATGGGGTGCCAATCAAGCGGGCTGCTTTGTCCTGGATGGTGTCGAACTTCTTGAGTGTTGTTGGAGCTGCACACATCCAGGCAAGTGGAGAGTATTCCATCACCCTCCTGACTTGTGCCTCGTTGATGGTTGAAAGGCTTTTGGAGACAGGAAGTGAGTCACTCGCCGCAGAATTCCAGTCCCTGACCTGCTCTTGTAGCCATAGTATTTATGTGGCTGGTCCAGTTAAGTTTTTGGTCAATGGTGACCCCCAGGATGTTGATGCTGGGGGATTCGGCGATTTTAATGCCTTTGAATGTCAAGTCGAGGTGGTTAGAATATCACTTTTTGGAGATGGTCATTGCCTGGCACTTGTCTGGCGCGAATGTTACTTGCCACTTATGAGCCCAAGCCAGGATGTTGTCCAGATCTTGCTGCATGCGGGCACGGACTGCTTCATTATCTGAGGGGTTGCGAATGGAACTAAAGACTGAACAATCATCAGCGAACAACCCCATTTCTGACATTATGATGGAGGGAAGGTTGCAAATTATGCATTAATTCTTTAAATGCTAGCCATTGCCTGTCTACTGTCATACCTTTTAATGTAGTTCCCCAATCAACCACAGCCAACTTGCGCCTCATAGCTTCGTAGATTCCTTTGTTTTGTTTTGATTTAAGACCCTAGTTTTTGATTGAACTACATCACTTTCAAACTAAATGAAGAATTCTATCATAAAATAGCCTGTTCCCTAGTTGGTTCCTCAACATACTGATTTAGAAAACCATCTCATATACATTCCAGGAATTCGTCCTCCACAGTATTAGTGCTAATTTGGTTTGCCTAATCTATATGTAGATTAAAGTCCCCCAATATTACTGTATTACCCTTGTTACATATGTTTCTAATTTCATGCTTGATACCGTGCTCTACATTACCACTAGTTTTCGGTGGCCTGTAAACAACTCCCATCAATGTGATCTGCCCCTTGCTGTTTCTTAGCTCCACCAAAACTGATTCTATATCTTGACCTTCTGTGCCATCAGCACTATTGTACTGATCTCATCCTTTATTAAAAGCGCCATCCCACCTCCTTTTCCTTTTTGCCTGTCCTTCTTACATGTCGAATATCCTTGTATATTCAGTTCCCAGCCTTGGTCACCCTGCAGCCACGTCTCCTTAATGGCAATTAAATCCTCCCCTTTAATCATAGAATCATAGAATCATAGAAGTTTACAACATGGAATATGACCCTTCGGCCCAACATGTCCATGTCACCCTGTTTATACTACGAAGCTAGTCCCAATTGCCTGCACTTGGCCCATATCCCTCCATACCCATCTTACCCATGTAACTGTCCAAATGCTTTTTAAAAGACAAAATTGTACCCGCCTCCACTACTGCCTCTGGCAGTATTTGTTGTGAATGCTGCGTGCATTCAGATAAAATGCCTTTAATTTTGCCTTTTCAACATTTTTTCCTATTTTGACATTATTTGATGCTGGCCTTTGTTTCCACTGCCTTCCAATTTCACTTGCTACTTTTCTGCCTTCCATTTCCAGCTTTCTTACTCTCCTTTCTGAATCTCCTCTCAGTTTCCCCCCCAACCCCCGCCCCCCCCCCCCCCCGCCCGCCAAGTTACTTTAAATCCTCCCCAACAGCACTAACTAACCTCGCGCATTACTCTATCAAACTTCATGATTTAAAATTTTAGTCTCCTCTGCTCTATTTCCGTGGAAATAATCGAATAACAAATCCGTCCTCAGACTGTTTCCCTTGTCTGGCCTCATTTGAGAGAATCTACGTTGTGCTCTCTATGGGTTTAATGTTGTTTCTACTATGGGGTGTTTAATCTGCTCATTATACTCTGGACATACCGGGTTTAAACAAAGAGAAAATATAATGAAGCTACATCCTTGTCATCAGCCCCAGAGAGCAGTAACATGGTTTGTAATAAAAGAGAAAGAAGACAAATAACGAATAAATCTTCACCCTGATCTCTGTAGCTGGTCTAATCTTAGACAGAGGGTTCCCTCAAGTCTGACTCCACTGTCGATTTGCCTCAATTTTCGAAGCCGTGTCTTCAGCTATATCCAAGCTCCAGAATGCCCTCATTTTCAATGCGATGTCCGTAGATAATCGGAGTTATGTTGTTCGAAAAAACAGTCTCCACGAGTAGTTGCTAATGTTATTTCATCTCAACAGCTCCGTCTATTGTATAATTCTATTTGTGGGACAAGAATATTAGCCCATAAATTACTTTTATTCATAGAGTGGACAACGAGTGAACACATTCCAATGAAAGTCAACGACAACTCGGATTCACAGACCGCCTTTAATATAATAAACATTCCGAAGGGTCTTCACAGAGGAGTGGGTAAAATCGAGCATTTAATTTATAAGAAGATATCAGGAGGACTGGCGAAAAGCTTGGTCAACGACTGGGTTTAAGGAGGGTGTAAAAGAAGGAGAAGGAAATGGAGAGAGGAGGTGATAAGGCTGGTTTTCGAGCGTAGAATTTAGATGTCTGAAGGAATGGCCACCAATGGTGGGGATGAAGAGAGTGGAGGATGTTACAATAGAAGAATAACTACTTGTATTATATCGCGCATTTAACATAGATAAATATCGTAAACCCATTTATTGAGGTATAATTCGGCAAAAATGGACCCCGGCCAAAGAAGGAGATATTAGGAGGGATGACAAAATCATAAAGCAAGAGATGGCTTTCACAGAAGGTCTGAAAGAAGGAAAGAACTTGCATTTATATAGCGCCTTTCAAGACCTCAGGACGCCCCAAAATGCTTTGCAGCAAAGAAGTGCAATTTAAATTGTAGTCACTGTGGTAATGTAGGAAAAGTACCAGCCAATTTGTGCACAGCAAGCTCATACAAACTGCAAAGAGATAAATGACCAGATAATCGGTTTTTGTAATGTTGGTTGAGGGATAAATATTGCCCAGAATATTGGGAGAATTGCACTGCTCTTTTTCGAATATTGCTGTGAGATATTATACATGTACTTGAGAGGGCAGATAGACCCTCGGTTTAACGTGTCCTGTGTAAGTCGGCAACTCCGACAGTGCACCGCTTCCTCAGTGCTCCACTGTGATCAACTGGATCACGTGTTCAAGTCTCTGGAGTGGAATTTGAACTCACAACCTTGTAACCACGTCTGATACCTGAATGGGGGAGAGGGAAGTGAGAGGGCCTGAAGGAGGGAATTCCAGAGACACGGCAGTCAAAAGTAGAGCAAATGGACTGCAGTTGCGGAAGAGGCCAGAGGTGGAGGAGCGTAGTGCTTGGCAGGGGCTGCAGGACGGCAGTTTACAGAAATAGATGTGGTGGATTTAAATGTAAGAAAGAATAAAAATAAACCACCGGCTCAGGAGACTGGAAGCTAAAGCAGATCAGTAAGAACTTGGGTGATTGGTGAGAGACTCTCCAATCAAAAAGAGAAGGGTGGGGATGGAATCTGCGGCCAGGCTGTGGAGACTGTGTTATCAAAGTTCATGACTTCCCAATTTTAATCTGGACTGAAATTGTGACTCATCTAAAACAGAATGTCGCTCTGACAAAACACATGGATTGGAAGAATGAAGAGAGGTGGTGGTTTTGTCAGCGACCATCTGAAAGCTGGTCCATGTCTGCGGACATTGTCACCAGAGGGAAGCATGTCGATGAGGAAAAGGAGGGAGCCATTGATTGAACCTTTAGACTCATCAGATATAACCGTGATGCGGTGGGAAGAGAATCTTCTCCTGGCCATGATCAGATAGGTGAGTGGAACCAGGCGAGGGTAGTCCCACCAAAAGAGGCCAATGATCGATGAATGAGGAGGTCACGGAGCGTTTCCTGTAGGTGTGGAGGATAGGGCGGAGGTGGGGAGGGGTGGGCCATGAAGGGATTTAAACCCAAGGATGAGCATTGTAAATATTAGGCGATCGGGAACTGGGAGTCAATGAGGGTCAGTGAGGCCGAGCAAGACCTGGTGCTGGTTGGAAATTGGAACTTCAAGGAGATTTACCAGAATGGTACCGGTGATGAGCGACTTGAGTTACCGGGAGAGAATGAAGAAGCTGGGATTGTTCTCCTTGGAGCAGAGACGGTTAAGCGGAGAATTAACGGAGGGTTTCTAAATGAGGAGGGGTTTTGATGGAGTCGATGGGGAGAAACTGTTGCCACTGGCCGGAGGGTCGGTAACCAGAGGACACAGATTAAAGGGAATTGGGAAAAGAGCCAGAGGGAGATGAGGATAATGTTTTTCGGCAGCGAGTTGTTCTGATCTGGAATTCACTGCCTGAAAGGGCGGTGGGAGCAGATTCAATAATAACTTTCAAATGGAAATCGGGTCAATCCTTGAAGGGGGGAAATTTACGGGATTGTGCGGAAAGAGCAGGGGAGTGGGACTAACCGGACCGCACTTTCACAGAGCCGGCACAGGCACGATGGGCTGAGCGGCCTCTTTCACAGAGCCGGCACAGGCGCGATGGGCCGAGCTGCCTCTCTCTGTGCTGTTTGATTCTCGCTCACTTTTAGGCTCAGAACCACGGCCCGTTAAACCGGGAGGCGGCAGAGTGAATCCCCCGAGCCCAGCTGGACACCGGGCACTGCCAGAGTGGAGATTCACGTGGCCCGCAGGAGGCTCCGAGTAACTCCTCCCGTCTCCACCACCCCCACCCCCAACGCACTCTCCTTTCATGCCACCCCTCGTGCGCGCCCTCCCTCTTTCGGCCTCACCCGCGCCCCCAACAGCGCCCGCCCGCCCGGCGGCCCGAAGCCGCTATCATCATCCTCCCAGTGGTGGCCTGCTGCGAGGGGAACGCGGCAGAGGGACCGCGCGGGCATGCGCAGCGAGACTGGGACTGGAGCGTCAAGTACGCGTCGTGATGGTAGCGCGCAAAGGGGAGAGACACGTGTCACGTGATGGGAGGCGGGGAGGGGGAGGTGAGCGCTGTCAATCAAAGGGCCATGATTCAGCATTCACTGTTCACAGCGTTTGGACAACTTGTTTAAAATGCAAAATGTGCAAGAATGAAATAAAAATAGAAATGTACCAAAAAAGGAAAAAAACTGGAGTAGGCCATTCAGCCCCTCGTGCCTGCTCCGCCATTTGATAAGATCATTGCTCATCTGTGATCTAACTCCATATACCTGCCTTTGGCCAATATCCCTTCATAACTTTGGTAGCCAAAAAGGTATTTCAACATATAGATTATGTCATAAAATTTATGGATACACACAGTTTAATGTAAATATCACAAATACAATTAAAAAGAATACAATGCAGATCGTACACACTATGATTCCATTGATACAATTCAACACACAGTATTTTTTTTCGAAGACATGATGTACAATAGACGATGAAATGACCTCAAACAGTGGCCTTTCCCCATGGACTCTGCGTAGGCCGGAACTCGCTTCAGTGTGTCACACAGCTGTTGGGGGGTGATCCCCTCCTCGACTCCATGGTATCGGGATCCTGTCTCTCTGGAGGGGGGTTATCAGCTTTTGCCGGAATACAAGAATCCATACGCCCACACTCATGTTAGTGTTTGGCAAACATTGTCTGATGTCTTTCACACACTTGTCGAACTTGGGGTCAGAGATGTAGGGGGTAATTTCACCTTCACTGCTTCGGCGGTAAACTGATGAAGCAAAAATTAAAATCGGGCCGGTTCTATAAGGGGCGGGTCATCCGCTCTACCAGTTCAGCCCCCAGTGATGGTGAAAACTTCCATCCACGTATTGTGAACTGATCAGTTTGAGACAAGGGACGAACTTGTGGGCTTCGAAGATTGAACTAGTGCATAGGTCAGGAAAGGTGTGGCCGATTCTAGGTATACCCACCTGGCGGAAATGGGGTGGATGAGGCTTGTAAATTGTGTCAGTTCACTTACCGCCCCATTAACGCCAGCGTTCCTGCCTCCGCCATCCTGGGTACGGTCCTGAGAAGATCGGACAGAGCAACACCCACCTGTTTCCGTTCAGGCCACCTCTAATATGTTAATCAGAGTATTATGACGTACACTGGACTTCATTGAATTTTGGTTACAAATGGATGGAGGAGCCGCCCTTTCGATGGACATTGAGTGGGTCAGAACACTGAGAAGTTTATTTTCAACTTATATATTGTGGGACAAGGAGGAGCAGGAGAGCTTTTCCTTGGCCTGCTGCGGCCGTGAGAAATCTCCCGTCCCCTAATCGCCTCGGAGATTTCCATATTGATCTGTGTATCCAGGTCCAGCCTCATGTCCCATTAAACTCCCTGCAGTGAGTAAACATTGCTGCACAGCAGCTCAGAGAGGAAACGATCTCCGGAACTCCCCACTGGTGCTTGAAATCACATTAATATTTTTCCAGTTAGTAACGGACCGGGTGTTGGTCCATTATTTTTCTGTTCTGGTCAAAACAAATGTTCCAATGAACAGGACGCTGTCTGACCCTGACAGCTCACCCTCAGTCCATCCCCCCGGGCAGTGTGTGTGATGGGAAATAATCATCAACCGAAAAGGAGGATTTCATTTTATTCATTTCAGGATGAAACATATTGAAATCATATTATTTCCAGACTAATAACAGCAAACCACTTCATGTTAGAATCACATCTTGTATCATTTCACAACACCACATTTGTCGGGTAAAATATAATTCCTGTCTGGAATTTCGAAATTTATTTAAAGTATTGGATTGATATCAGTTACTACAGTGAACTCATAGATGTCAATGGATAGTAAAATCAGGCGTAGTGAACAACGAACGCCCGATCCGCTACTGCCGAATTGCACCACCGCCAAACCGGAAAATCCACTCTCATTGACTTTTTATGTAATTCCGGGTGAAAAGTCTTGAGACGTTTCTATGATTTAACTAATGTAACAATGAGATTCAGCGGGTATTTCACCCCGTTCTTCAGCTCCTCTCTGAATTTAGTCTGGGTCACAGCATAAATACATGTGTTGGTGCAGGAACTGAGAAGTTCAAGCATGAATCCGGCTGACTCCATGTCACTGACCGTATGGTACTGGACGTTTGTTATATGCAGATAGATAACAACAAAAACGAATGTGCTCCATAACAATATAAAACTGCCTGATATACTGAAGAGTAAAATGATGGATTTCCTTCGGTTCTCCATCTCCGGATCCTTGTGATTATCTCCATTGCTGCGGCCCCGGAGTCCCCTGCGGACTCTACTGGCCGCTAAAATGTGCCTGGCGGTGAGAACATTGAACAGCAAAATGAGAATGAATGGGAGAAAAGGCAATAACACAAGATGAAACAAGTCAAACGCTGCCCATGAGGGTGAAGTGAAAAAGGTCGGTTTCAAGACACAACCCCGGGGTACATTGTCCATTATATATTCCGGGTCAAACACAAAGTACAAGGGAATGTTCAGTGAACAGCTCAGCGCACTCACCACCCCGATAACAGCAGCCGCCGTTTTCTCGGTGCAATATTTTGTTTTCAGCTTCTGACAAGAAATGGCCACAAATCGATCAAAGGCGAAAACCACTGTGAACCAGACAGAGGTCGCTGTAGCTGAAAAACTCAGGATGACAATAAGACGGCACACGGGGGTAATGATCAGGAATGAAACTGGGAAATAAATCCTACCAATCACCCTCAATATAACATCAGTGATAACGACCAGGAGATCGGCCGCCGCCATTCCCACCAGGTAGCGCGTGATACATTTGGAGAGTCCGCACTTTCCTCGGGACAGGATCACAATCGCCACTAAGTTAACTGTAAGAGAGGGAAAAGGATGCTGAGAAATTACTGATCAGACCTGGAGACAAAGCAGCAGTTTGACAGGATCTGAGTTAAAATCTCCAGCTTTTTTGCTGCATCAAACGGTGGGAACTGATTCATTGACCTGGGCAGCGCTTTCGGACAGAGATATGTTTTTAAACACAATTATAAACAACGAATTGGGAAATTGATACAGAAAGTGATTAAAGTGAGCACCGGATCCATTGGAAGGGCCGAGAGAGGGCGCAGAGCCGATGGGGAAGGGAGAAGGGGTTTCACGGATCCTGAATCCAACAGTGTAAATCCGAATTTGGGTTCCAGATGGAAGGGAAAGTGACCGAGAGCCGGGAAGGTGAGTGGACAGGTGGAGGTGCTGCTGGTTTGTTGCTCTGGGTGAAGAGAGCCGACAGGGGCTGGCACAAGACGGGGAAGATGACATCCGTGGCGGTGAGTTTGAGGCTTCGGATCGGATTGGAAGAGGCTGCTCGAGGCCGAGCCAGTGAGTGAGATTGGGAGGGAGACAAGGAAAATGGCATAACAGCTGGAGGGGAGCCAGGAGCACATGGTTTGGGAAAGTGGATGAAGTGAAGGAATGAGTAAGGAGGCAGAGAATTCAATTAAGTGGGAGGAGAGGCTGAGATTCACCGGGAGAGACTGCAGCTGAGTGTTAGAGGAAATCTAATCTATTGGTCCGAGTAACAGAATGCAATTAATGAATTCAAATTTTATTTTTTGTGTTTATTGTGTCAGGGAGCAGCTCGTTGGTTACATAATGTTTCCAATAAATTTACTTTGCACATTCAATTAAAATTAAATTGAAATGCAATCATTCAATTTGCCTCGTTCTTTGCAGCTGACACAAAGTTTCTCGAATACAGCATCCTAATAATTCAATGCGATCAAGAAATCATTGATTTTATTCTTCAAATACATTTCAGTTTTGTTTATGTATTCATTCAGGAAGCAAGTAAAAGGAATAGTCACATAAACAGACTGAGGACCTGATAACGATAAACACACCCGAGTACAATAAAACACTCACAATCTGACAACATCCTAGTAACACCTTCAAATCACATTTCCTCTTCATAATTTGTACTGGAAGTTTCAGTAATTCATTCCGGTGAATTATTCACATCGCTGTCGCTCTGTCTCTCTCGCCCTGTGTCCCATTCTGTGTGTGCCTCTCTCGATCTCTCTCTCCCTCATTGTCGATGTATCTCTCTCTGTCTCTCTCTATTCCTCTCGTTCCTTCTCCCTCTCCCTTTCGTTTTCCATCCAAGTCGCTTTCTCTAACTCTCCTCTCCAACTCTTCTCAGTGTCTCTACTATCTTTCTAAATGCCGCTTTTCACATCCGAGTAAATCCCAACATCCTGCGCCTGCTTTCTTTTCACCAGCCCCGTGGTCCAACGATCCTATTCTTAGTGTTAGTTTGTTAAATGGTGAAGCCTCTGTGAATGTTTCTTCAGACCATCCAAGTCTCCACCTGTCCACCCACACTGTTCACTTCATCTACAATGCATGGAATAAACAGAATCGAATGCCTGTTCCGGACACACCTCACAATGAATGAAATTCCTTCTCCTGTAATTATAAAGTACAGCGTTAGATGGCGGTATTGTTCAATTAACAAAACGCCAACATCACCACTGCCACTTATAATCCACGGTGAGGAATCACTAAAGAGACTACACGATAACATCAACAAGTTCCATCCCACCATCAAGCTCACCATGGACTACTCCTCAGAATCAGTTTCTTTCTTGGACACACGAATCTCCATCAAAGACGGGCACCTCAGCACCTCACTCTACCGCAAGCCCACGGACAACCTCACGATGCTCCACTTTTCCAGCTTCCACCCTAACCACGTCAAGGAGGCCATCCCCTATGGACAGGCCCTGCGAAAACACAGGGTCTGCTCAGACGAGGAGGAACGCGATGGACACCTACAGACGCTGAAAGACGCCCTAGTAAGAACGGGATATGATGCTCGACTCATCGATCGACAGTTCCGACGGGCCACAGCGAAAAATCGCGTCGACCTCCTCAGGAGACTAACACGGGACGCAACCAACAGAGTACCCTTCGTCGTCCAGTACTTCCCCGGAGCGGAGAAACTACACCATGTTCTCCACAGCCTTCAACATGTCATCAATGATGACGAACACCTCGCTATGGCCATCTCCACACCTCCACTACTCGCCTTTAAACAGCCACCCAACCTCAAACAGACCATCGTTCGCAGCAAATTACCCAGCTTTCAGGAGAACAGCGTCCACGACACCACACAACCCTGCCACGGTAACCTCTGCAAGACATGTCAGATCATCGACACAGATACCACCATCACACGAGAGGACACCACCCACCAGGTGCACGGTTCATACTCCTGTGACTCGGCCAACGTTGTCTACCTCATACGTTGCAGGAAAGGATGCCCCGGAGTATGGTACATCGGCGAGACCATGCAGACGCTGCGAAAACGGATGAACGGACACCGCGCAACAATCGCCAGACTGGAGGGTTCTCTCCCTGTCGGGGAACACTGCAGCAGTCATGGACATTCAGCCACCGACCTTCGGGTAAGCATACTCCAAGGCGGCCTTCGAGACACATGACAACGCAAAATCGTCCAGCAGAAATTGATAGCCAAGTTCCGCACCCATGAGGACGGCCTCAACCGGGATCTTGGGTTCATGTCACACTGCACGTAACCCCACCAGCGAACAAATGTTATCTGTTTTTAATATAACGTGTCATTGACTGTCTTCCTTCTCTCTCTCTCTTTTTTTTGGGGGGGTTTGTATATTCGGTGGCCTTTTAGGTGACACCTCTCTGTCTGCTCACTGTGATTGCCTTGGCAACGAGCAGTAATCACCAGGCATTGTTCTGTGATTTACAAATGCGAAGGATTCGAAAATTTCATTTCCACACCGTTCACCTGAGGAAGGAGGAAGCCTCCGAAAGCTTGTGAAATTTAAAATAAATTTGTTGGACTACAACTTGGTGTTGGAAAATTGTTTACAATTGTCAACCCCAGTCCATCACCGGCATCTCCACATCAATCTACAGATGAATAGTAAGGCTCCTGAATCCAAAAGACAAAGTGCAAACTGATCCAACATAACCTCAAAACATTGCATTTTAAAGTGAATTCATCCACAGTGAATCAGAGAATGAGATGTGAAAGAATCAGCAGCAAACTCAGTTCAGCAGCCAGATATCTGGAGCTGCGACAGATACACACATAATGAAATATTTCATAACAGTCATAACCAATAAGTACATTGAAATTCCAGTTAAACTTAACCATGTTATTGTGGAGGGAGGACATTGCGCTGCCTCCTTGTAACACTGAGATCGTGAGCTGTCTCATTATCAATCACTGAAAAAACATTCATGGAAATATGTTTCACAACATGAAACTGTTAGGGTTTCTGATGGTCTGATGCCAGCTCTTAACCCACACACCTGATTCCAATGCATTCAGTATACAGAATAATCCAGTAACAATGCCAGGATGGATAAACAATGTTCACGGCAGAAATAATGCAATTGTTACAGAACCGAAGGAGAGACAGTTATTCCACAATCAATTCAGTGCAGAGAACAATCCAGTAACAATGCCTGTGTTGGATATGTAAAGGTTATAACAGATATAATGCAGCTGTTACAAGACTGAAAGTTTTGAAGTTAAGGACATACCATTATTCAACACTATATTCAGTACATAGAACGGTCCAGTAACAGTGCCAGGGTTGGATATACAACGTTCATTACAGATATAATGCAGCTCCTACAAGACCAAAAGAGCAGAGACTTGAAACTTTCCGTCATCCAACTGATGGAACAGAAAAGCTGGCTGCGTAAAATATGGTGGAAACAAATAATTAGCCAAGTACAGCAGCACATTTAACACCGATTTACAATATTCACAGATGAGATAACGGCTTACCTGGAACTCCAATAACTGCAAGAACAGGATAGTAAATGCGTTCTATCAGAAACATTACTGGATATTCCATTTCTGTGAGAAGCAGTGACTTCTGTTGATCTGAAAACCGCAGCTCCGGCATGCATTCTGAGCTGATACATTGCAACGATTCATGATTTATACAGAGGTTAAATCTCCACTGACACGGTTATACGCCTGATCATTGCTATTACTTACAGTCGCCTAAACAAACACATTACATCAGCAGCTTTGTCTCCAATGTAAATAATGACGTGGATATATCACAAACATCTCAAAGTCCCGAAACTTGTCAGCATGAGACCTCTCTCAGGAATAAAGTTAAAAGCTGTGCTCAGAAAGGACAGGTCCAACAATAATGAGCGACTACATTTATAGTTTTCCAAAAATTGTATTGACCATGTTCACTCCTGCCGATTCATTCATAAATTTTACCGATTTCTCTGAACCCAGGGGCATAAGCTGACCCGTTTCACTCTGTCCCTGCAGATTCTCAGTCAAAATATGAATTTTGAGTCTCTGACAGGGGGACAATTAAAGGCCACGTTGAGGATTGTAGCCGAGAAATGACTGTGGTTGATATTAGAGGTTGGACACTGAACGAGCTTGATTGCCATTCCTCTCTCCGTTATTTTACTGCAGATGTTTACCCGTTTATTTTACATTGGTTGACGGCTCCAGTAAATTGGTTCCGTGTAAACCCTGCTTCCCTCACCCGCCTTCAGTCCTTCCTGAGCCAATTGCCATTGAAAACCTCATCAATGCCTCTGTCCCCTCCAGACCCCATTCCTCCAGTTCACTCCTGGCGGCCACCCACCCTCCACATTCCAAGCAGCACCAGGTCCTGCTCGGCCTCACTGACCTTCACTGACTCCTAGTTCCCGATCGCCCAATATTTTAAATTTTCATCCTTAGGTTTAAATGCCTCGATGGCCCACCCCTCCCCATCACCGCCCTCTCCTCAACACCAACAGGAATCCCCACCCGTCACTTCCTCATTCATCGATCATTGGCCTCTTTTGCTGGGACTCCCCTCACTTGGTTCCACTCACCTATCTGATCAGAGCCAGGAGAAGCTTCTCTTCCCTCCCTATCACCGTTATTTCTGCTGTATCAAAAGGGTTCAATCCTTGGCTCCCTCCTCTTCCTCATCTACATGCTGCCCTTTGGTGACATTGTCCGCAGACATGGACCAGCTTTCAGATGGACGCTGAAAAAACCACCGCCTCTCTTGACCCTTCCAATGTCTTTGTGTTGTCAGAGCGTCATTCTGTTTAGATGAGCCACGAATTCAGCCAGTTAAAAATGGGGAAGTCATGATCTTTGACCTTACAATCTCGACATCCTTTCTACTGATTCCATCCACACTCCTCCCTTTTTGATTGGAGAGTCCAACACTAATCATCCAAATCCTCACTGACCTATTTGGAAGCCAGTCTCCTAAGCCTGCAGTTTATTTTTATTCTTTAGAATCATAGAATCATAGAATCATTGAAGTTACAACATGGAAACAGGCCCTTCGGCCCAACATGTCCATGTCGCCCAGTTTATATCACGAAGCTAGTCCCAATTGCCTGCACTTGGCCCATATCCCTCTATACCCATCTTACCCATGCAACTGTCCAAAAGCTTTTTAAAAGACAAAATTGTACCCGCCTCTATTACTGCCTCTGGCAGCTCTTTCCAGACACTCACCGCCCTTTGAGTGAAAAAATTGCCCCTCTGGGCCCTTTTGTATCTCTCCCCTCTCACCTTAAATCTATGTCCCCTCGTTATACACTACCCTACCTTTGGGAAAAGATTTTGACGATCGACCTTATTTATGCCCCTCATTATTTTATAGACTTCTATAAGATCACCCGTTAACCTCCTACTCTCCACGGAAAAAAGTCCCAGTCTATCTAACCTCTCCCTATAAGTCAAATCATCAAGTCCCGGTAGCATCCTAGTAAATCTTTTCTGCACTCTCTCTAGTTTAATAATACACTTTCTATAATAGGGTGACCAGAACTGTACACCGTATTCCAAGTGTGGCCTTACTAATGTCTTGTACAACTTCAACAAGACATCCCAACTCCTGTATTCAATATTCTGACCAATGAAATCAAGCATGCCGAATGCCTTCTTCGCCACCCTATCCACCTGTGACTCCACTTTCAAGGAGCTATGAACCTGTACGCCAAGATCTCTTTGTTCTATAACTCTCCCCAACGCCCTACCATTAACGGAGTAGGTCCTGGCCCGATTCGATCTACCAAAATGCATCACCTCACACTTATCTAAATTAAACTCCATCTGCCATTCATCGGCCCACTGGCCCAATTTATCAAGATCCCGTTGCAATCCTAGATAACATTCTTCACTGTCCACAATGCCACGAATCTTGGTGTCATCTGCAAACTTACTAACCATGCCTCCTAAATTCTCATCCAAATCATTAATATAAATAACAAATAACAGCGGACCCAGCACCGATCCCTGAGGCACACCGCTGGTCACAGGCCTCCAGTGTGAAAAACAACCCTCTACAACCACCTTCTGTCTTCTGTCGTCAAGCCAATTTTGTATCCAATTGGCTACCTCACTTTGGATCCCGTGAGGTTTAACCGTATGTAACAACCTACCATGCGGTACCTGGTCAAAGGCTTTGCTGAAGTCCATGTAGACCACGTCTACTGCACAGCCCTCATCTATCTTTTTGGTTAACCCTTCAAAAAACTCAATCAAATTCGTGAGACATGATTTTCCTCTCACAAAGCCATGCTGATTGTTCCTAATCAGTCCCTGCCTCTCCAAATGCCTGCAGATCCTGTCCCACAGAATATCCTCGAACGACTTACCCACTACAGATGTCAGGCTCACCGGTCTGTAGTTCCCAGGCTTTTCCCTGCCGCCCTTCTTAAACAAATCCACAACATTTGCTACCCTCCAATCTTCAGGCACCTCAGCTGTAGCTGTCGATGATTTAAATATCTCTGCTAGGGGACCCGCAATTTCCTCCCTAACCTCCCATAACGTCCTGGGATACATTTCATCAGGTCCCGGAGATTTATCTACCTTGATGCGCGTTAAGACTTCCAGCACCTCCCTCTCTGTAATATGTACACTCCTCAAGACATCACTATTTATTTCCCCAAGTTCCCTAACATCCATGCCTTTCTCAACTGTAAATACCGATGTGAAATATTCATTCAGGATCTCACCCATCTCTTGTGATTCCGCACACAGATGACCTTGTTGATCCTTAAGCGGCCCTACTCTCTCCCTAGTTACTCTTTTGCCCTTTATGTATTTGTAGAAGCTCTTTGGATTCTCCTTTGCCTTATCTGCCAAAGCAATCTCATGTCCCCTTTTTGACCTCCTGATTTCTCTCTTAACTCTACTACGACAATCTCTATACTCTTCAAGGGAGCCACTTGATCACAGCTGCCTATGCATGTCATATGCCTCCTTCTTCTTTTTGACTAGGGCCTGAATCTCCCGAGTCATCCAAGGTTCCCTACTTCTACCAGCCTTGCCCTTCACTTTATAAGGAATGTGCTTACCCTGAACCCTGGTTAACACACTTTTGATAGCCTCCCACTTACCAGACGTCCCTTTGCCTGCCAACAGACTCTCCCAATCAACTTCTGAAAGTCCCTGTCCAATACCATCAAAATTGGCCTTTCCCCAATTTAGAATTTTAACTTTTCGGCCAGACCTATCATTCTCAATAGCTATCCTAAAACTAATGGAATTATGAACACTGGTCCCAAAGTGATCCCTCACTAACACTTCTGTCACCTGTCCTTCCATATTTCCAAAGAGGAGTTCAAGTTTTGCCCCCTCTCTCGTCGGACCATCCACATACTGAATGAGAAATTCCTCCTGAATACACTCAACAAATTTCTCTCCATCCAAGCGCCTCATGCTATGGCTGTCCCAGTCAATGTTGGGAAAGTTAAAGTCCCCGACTATTACCACCCTATTTTTCTTGCAGCTGTCTGTAATCTCCTTACATATTTGCTCCTCAATTTCCCGTTGACTATATGGGCGTCTGTAGTACAATCCTATCAAAGTGATCTCTCCCTTCTTATTTTTCAGTTCTACCCATATAGACTCAGTTGGCGAACCCTCGGATATATCCCCTCTCATTACTGCCGTGATGTTCTCCCTAATCAAGAACGCAACTCCCCCTTCTCTCTTACCTCCTGCTCTATCTTTCCTATAGCATCTGTACCCTGGAACATTGAGCTGCCAGTCCTGCCCCTCCCTTAGCCATGTTTCATTAATAGCTATAACATCCCAGTCCCATGTACCCATCCATGACCTGAGTTCATCTGCCTTGCCCATCAGACTTCTTGCATTGAAATAAATGCAGTTTAATCTAGACTTCCCTTCGTCTTTGCCCTGCTTTCTCAGACCATCTGTCCAGTCATGTTTTGTACACTCTCCCTTACTGCCTTTTGTTTCTGTCACCACTTTACTTCCCACTGACTTCCTGCATCGGTTCCCATCCCCCTGCCACATTAGTTTAAAACCTCCCCAACAGCACTGGCAAACAATCCCCCTCGGACATTGGTTCCAGTCCTGCCCAGATGCAGACCGTCCAATTTGTACTGGTCCCACCTCACCAGAACCGGTTCCAATGGCCCAGGAATTTGAATCCCTCCCTCTTGCAACATCTCTCAAGCCACGTATTCATCCAAGCTATCCTGTCATTCCTACTCTGACTAGCCCGTGGCAATGGTAGCAATCCTGAGATTACTACCTTTGAGGCCCTACTTTTTAGTTTAACTCCTAACTCCCTAAATTCAGCTTGTAGGACCTCATCCCGTTTTTTACCTTTATCGTTGGTACCTATATGCACCACGACAACAGGTTGTTCACCCTCCCCCTCCAGAACGTCCTGCAGCCGTTCCGAGACATCCCTGACCCTTGCACCAGGGAGGCAATATACCATCCTGGAGTCTCGGTTGCGTCCGCAAAAACGCCTGTCTATTCCCCTTACAATCGAGTCCCCTATCACTGTAGCTCTGCCACTCTTTTTCCTGCCCTCCTGTGCAGCAGAGCCAGCCACGGTGCCATGAAACTGGCCGCTGTCACCTTCCCCTGGTAAGCCATCTCCCCCAACAGCATCCAAAACGGTATACCTGTTTGAGAGGGGGATGGCCACAAGGGACCCCTGCACTACCTGCCTGCACCTCTTACTCTGCCTGGTGGTCACCCATTCACTTCCTGCCTGTACTCCCTTTACCTGCGGTGTGACCAACTCGCTGAACGTGCTATCCACGAGTTTCTCTGCATCGCGGTTGCTCCACAGTGAACCCACCCGCAGATCCAGCTCCGAGATACGATCGGTCAGTCGCTGCAGGTGGACACACTTCCTCCACACATGGTCGGCAGGGACACTGGTATTGTCCATGACTTCCCACATCTTGCATGAGGGGCATATCACGGGTGCGAGGTCTGCTGCCATGACTTGCCTTAGCTTAGTTACCCCTTTTAAATTAAGTTGAAATTAGAAAATGTTAACTGTATCAGGGACCTAGGTTCACGAAATAAAAACACTACCTGCTATTAAACCTGCACACCTTCCCTTTTTTATTACTTTCCTTGCAGTAAAATGGTGGAAATACTCACCTGAACCTACTCACGAATCAGCTCCGGTCTCACCAATCACCAACCCGCTTCACCTGTGACGTCACTCTTTGATTTCCCACACTTGAATCCACCAGGGCCTCCCCCCGCCCATCTCTGTCACCTCATCCAGCCCTGCAGCCCCTGCCAAATACTCTGCTCCTCCACCTGTGGCCGCTTGTGCATCATCAGTCCATTTGCCCTACTTTTGACAGCCGTGCTTTCAGCCAGACCCAAGCTCCAGAATTTCCACTCTATGCCACTCTATCTCCCACTCCACCTTTCAGGTTTCAGCCGTGGTTCACTGGTAGCAGTCTCGCTTCTGAGGTAGAACGTTATGCGTTCAATCACAGTACAAAGACTTGAATACATAATCCAGGCGGATATTGCATTGTATCACTGAAGGAGCACTGGACTGTCGCATGTGTCTATTTTCTTAGGACATATTAAACCGAAAACCCATCTGTCCTCTCAAGTAGATGTGAAGGATTCCACGGTAGTATTGGAAAAGAACAGGGGAGATTTCCTGCTTTCCGGGTTAAGATTTGCCCCTTAACCAACATTACTCAAACCGAATTCCTGGTCGTTTATCTCATTGCAGTTTGTGGGAGCTTGCTGCGTGCGAATTGGATGCCACGTTTCCTGCATTACCACAGTCACTAAATTTCAAAACGTACTTCATTAACTGTAAAGCGTTTTGGGATGTCCCGAGGTATTGAAAGGTACTATATGAAGGCAAGTTTTTTCCTTCTTTCGGACTTTCTATGAACGACATCCCTTGCTTTATGGTTTTGCCATCTCTCATAACATCGCCTGCTTTGGCCAGGTGTCCATTTTTGTCCGATTATACCTCAGTAAATCGCCTTAGAATATTTATCTATGTTAAATCCGCTGTATGAATACAAGTAGTTATTGCTCTTTTTTACCACCCTCCACTCTCTTCATCCCACCATTGATGGCCATTCCTTCAGACATATAAGACTACTTTCAAAAACCAACCTTATCACCTCTGTCTCTCCATTTACTTCTCCTCCTTTTACACCCTCCTTAAACCCACTCGTTGACCCAGGTTTTCTCCAGTCCTCCCGATAACTTCTTATTCCTTTAGTGCCCGTTTTTACCCACCCCTCCGTGAAGCCCCTTGGGAATGTTCATTACATTAAAGGCGGTCTGTGAATGCGAGTTGTTTTTGACTTTCGTTGGAATGTTTTCATTAGTTGTCCACTAAATGAACAAAAGTAATTTCTGGGCTAATATTCTTGTACCAGGAAGAGATTTATATAATAGACCGACTTGTTGAGATAAATTAACATTGGCCATTACTTGTGGACACTGTTTTGTTCGAACAACATAACTCGGTTTATCTACAACCATCACAGTGAAAGAGAGGGCATTCTGGTGCATGGATATCGCTGAAGGCAGGGCTTTCAAAAATGGGACAAATGGACTGCGGAGGCAGCCTTTAGGGAGTCGTCTATGTATGATGAGACCAGTTACAGTGACCAGGGTGAAGGTTTATTAGTTATTTGCCTTTTTTCTCTTTGGTAAAACCTGGTTTACTTCTGGCTCGGGCCAATAGAAACATAGAAACATAGAAAACAGGGGCAGGAGCAGGCCGTTCGGCCCTTCGAGCCTGCTCCGCCATTCAATATGATCATGGCTGATCCTCTATTTTAAAACCATATTCCCCCTCTCTCCCCATAACCCGTGATGCCTTTTGTGTCCAGAAATCTATCTAGCTACTTATTTAATATATTCAGTGAATTGTTCTCCACAGCATTCTGTGGTAGAGAATTCCACAGGTTCTCCAGCCTCTGAGTGAAGAAATTTCTCCTCATCTCGGTCCTAAATGTCCTGCCCCGTATCCGGACACAGTGAACCCTCAGCCAGGGGAAACACCCTCCCTGCATCCAGTCAGAACTTTATACGTTTCAATGATATTCCCTCTCATTCTTCGAAACGATAGCGAATACAGGCCTAGCCGACCCAATCTCTCCTCATGCGACTGTCCTGCCATCCCAGAAATGAGTATGGTGAATCTTCGCTGCATCCCCTCTATGGCAAGTATATCCTTTCTACGGTAAGGAAACCAAAACTGCATAGAATACTCCAGGAGTAGTCTCACCAAGGACCTGTATAACAGCAGTAAGACACCCTTGCTCCTGTACTCAAATCCCCTTGCAATGAAGGCCAACATACCATTTGCCTTCCTATCTGCTTGCTTTCAGTGACTTTTGTACAAGGACTCCCATGTCCCTTTGTACATCAATATTTCCCAATTTATCACGATATAAATAATAATCTGCCTTTCTGTTTTTCCTTCCGAATTGGATAAATTCACATTTATCCACGTTATATTGCATCTGCCATGTATTTGCCCATTCATTCAACTTGCCTAAATCGCCTTGAAGCCTTTTTGCATCCTCCTCACATCTCACAATCCTACCTATTTTTGTGTCTTCAGCAAACTTGGAAATATTACATTTGGTTCCCTCATCCAAATCATTGATATATATTGTGAATAGTTGGGGCCTAAGCACTGATTCTTGGACTACACCACGAGTCACGGCCTGCCACTTCGAAAAAGACCCAATTATTCCTACTCTTTGTTTCAAAAGACCCATTTATTCCTACTCTCTTAATATGATGTAGTTTATGAGTGATTCTCTTTGGTTAAGGCCCGTAGATCCAGAGTACAGTCTGCAGTTATCACTGTATAGAAACTGCATTAAACCCATAGTTAGCACAATGTAGATTCTGTCGAATGAGGCCAGGGAAGGGAAACTGTGTGACGAATGAAAATAAATTCCGGGATTTTTCCTTTGGAAATGGAAGAGAGGAGACTTAAATTGCAAATCATGAAGTAGTTTGATAGAGTAATAGAGAATTAGTGTATCCTGTGGTTGTGAGGATCAGTGATAGAGTAATAGAGAATTAAGGTACCCTTTGGTTTTGAGGATCAGTGATAGAGTAATATAGAATTACTGTATCCTTTGGATGTGAGGATCAGTGACAAGTGGTCATCAATTCCAGCTCACCATGAAATAGTTTAATTTTAAATTCTTCACGCAGAGATTTTTTGGAGCATGGAATGTTTTACCATCAGGAATGGAATAACCAGAAAAGAGACAATTAAAACTTTTACCATTGCATCATTTAAGAGAAAATTGAATATATAGTTGAAATTGTTGAAGATAACTGGCATTTGGAAGAAAGTTTGCCATTGCATACATTTTAAATTGCTTTAACCATGAACAGGCACTGACACGATGGGCCCCTGTTCTGTAAACAACTTTGCTTCATGTTTCTCCTAGATTCAGATTTGTGATTTGCTTGAATGATCCTGGAGGCCGGTGTGCTGCCCCGTATCTAACAATAGGATAGTGTAACCCAAGGATGTAACAATAGTTCCCCCTTCTAATCTGAACTTGATAATCATGTTTCTGCACTGCCGAATATCTAACAATATGGTAGTGTAACCCAGGGATGTAGCAATAGTCCCCCTTATAATCTGAGCTGGATAATGTGTTTCTGAATTGCCGGATATCTAACGATACCACAGTGTAAACAAGGGATGTAACAATAGTTCTTCTTATTATCTGGGTATTCATGTGCATGCAACGACTAATATCTAAAAATACGATAATGTAACCCAGGGATATAACAATAGTTCCCCCTTATAATCTGAGCTAGATGATCGTGTTTTTGCACTGTCCAATATCTCACAATACGCGTATGGAACCCAGAGATGCAAAAATAGTTCCCACTTATAACCTGAACTGAACATTCATGTTTCTGCACCGCCGATTACCTAACAATATGATCGCGTAGGCCAGGGATGTAACGATAGTTCCCACTTATAATCTGAACTGGATATTCGTGTTTCTGCACTGCCTCATAACTATCAATACGACAATGTAAACTATGCAACAATATTTCCCGTTTGTATTCTTAACTTTATCGTCAAGTTTCTGCACTGCAACATAGCCAACAAATCGACAGTGTAACCGAGAGATGTAACAATAGTTCCTCCTGATAATCTGAACGGGATATTCATGTTTTTACGTTGTCCAATGTCTATTAATACTACAATGTAACCCAGGGATGTAACAATAGCTCCCCCTTTAATTTGGCCTGAATAATTGTGTTACTGCACTATCCAATATCTCAAAATACGAAAGTGCAACCCAGGGATGTAATAATAGTTCCCCCTTTAATCTGAATATTCGTGTTTCTGCACTACCCAATATCTCACAATACAACAGTGCAACCGAGGGATGTAACAATAGTCCCCCCGTGTAATCTGAACAGGATAATCATATTTCTGCAATGTCCAATTTCTAACATTACGACATTGTAACGCAAGAATGCATCAACCGATTCCGTTTTTAACTGAACTGTACATTCGTGTCTCTGACTGCCACATAACTCATAATACCGCAGTATAACTCAGGGATGTGACAGTAATTCCCCATATAATCTGAACTGGATATTCGTGTTCTGGACTGCCCAATATCTAACTACACGTTAGTGTAACCCACGGATCTAACAATAGTCACCCATAGGATTAAAGGGACAGTGGCAGCGCGGATACAAATTGGTTAGGAGACAGAAAGCAAAGAGTAATGGTGAACGGTGTTTTTTCAGACTGGAGTGAAGTATACAGTGGTGTTCCACGGGGGTCACTATTAGGGCCACTGCTCTTTTTGATATATATTAATGACTTGGACTTGGGTATAGAAGGTATAATTTCAAAGTTTGCAGATGACACGAAACTCGGAAATGTAGCAAATAATGTGGAGGATAGTAACAGTCTTCAGGAGGACATGGACAGAATGGTGAAATGGGAAGACACATGGCAGATGAAATATAATCAGAGAAGTGTGAAGTGATGCATTTTGGTAGGAAGAATGAGGAGAGGCGGTTCTTCTTTTCCCAGTGAGTAGTGAGCCTCTGGAATGTGTTTCTGGCTGGTGTGGTGAATGCTGACTCTCTGACTGCCTTCTCCGGGGAGCTGGATCGGTTTTTGGCTGGAGCAGAGGTCGCAACATTTAAAGGTAAGAGGATTTACAATTAACGTGCGTCTGATACATGTGATCTCCTGGACTGGTTTCGATCACCTGAGGGGGTCGGGGAGCAATTTTCCTGGGTATTCTATCCCTTAAAGTCCCTGGATTTTTGCCTCTTCCAGGATATTCCATGGCTGCAGGCGGGAGGAGGGGGAGTAAGTATCAGTAATGATGCTCCATCTATCACGAGTGAGGGGCGGGCTTGATGGAGCATCTGGTCTTTTACTGCCCGTTATTTCCGTTTGTTCGTCCACATCCCCCGCTCGTCAAGGTGCTTTCAATGAAGCGATCTTCACACAAACCCACACCTGGGGCATGCCTGCGTCTGTGTTTAGTGAAACGAGACTCAATGTCTCTGCGCGTCGCATTATTCTCCTACGAAGCCCAAGGGCGCGAAATATTCTTGCAGGTCTCTGCTACAATGTGTCTGAGAATTTCTAGTCCCGTCCAATCACCCCTACGGGACTACGTGGCTGTTGTCTGCTTGGAGCACAAGAGGAGATGATTTTCAGCCCAGTAAATCATTGGGTGGTCTTAAGACAGTAAGCACTCAGTCTTTCTACGCTTGGTTATAGGTCTATTGGATTCGGGGTTGTAGCTCGGTGGTATGGCGCCTGCTTTCCGTGTATATATTTCTGGGTTCAATATCTAACACTTCCAAAAAGAAATTTCACCAGAATGTCCCACAGAAAGACAAATCGTGCTTTCAGGGGGAAGCGAGATTCAACTTCTGAGAGAAACATTCAATTGTCCCGGAGCAGGACTTCATCTCACGATCCCCTCAGCAGCTCAGCTCATAGCAGCCGCCGACTGACCGGAATTCAAAATTGGAAACATAAAGTACTTGGAGATAGAACCCCGGACCTCATATACGCGAAGCGTGTAGTCTATCACTGAGCTACATCAGAAGATAATGAAGATCTCTGACCAAGTTTAAAAAGACTGAGAGTCTCACTTTCGTATGGCCGTCCCGAGGATTTACTTGGCTGGAAAGGATCACCTTTTATACTCCAAGCTGATAACTATACCTGAGGTATATGGACCTGATACAACTGTGGGTGAACAGAAGAAACCAGGTCCCGCTACTCAGAGAAATGAGAAAGGAACTGTTGAGAAGGAAGTCTGGGAGAGGGAGAGAGTCTCCTCGGGCTCTGCTGACCATTATTTCTGTTTCAGGTCGCCGTACTTCGAGCGCTCCCGTTATCAGTCACGAGGCTGACGTTTGGACGGGACTAGAAATGCTCAGACACATTGTAGCAGAGGCCAGCAAGAATATGTCGAGTTCTTGAGCTTCAGAGGAGGGAAAGGTGAGGCACAGACACCATTGAGGCTCGTTTCCCTCCATGCTTGATGGACCAGGTGTGCGTTTGTGTTTAAAGATCACTTCACTAAAAACACCTTGACGATCTGGGGTTACAGACAGACATGACGGGCAGGAAAAGACCAGTTGGTTCAGCAATCCTGCCGCACATGTCTGGAGCATCGTGACCAGACACTTCCCACCTACACCACCCGCCCCACCCACCGGAAACATGTAATCACCTGGGAGCGGTTACATACCAGAAACACAATCAAAGGCCAGTAAGGAATGGATTTTCTGGAAAGTTCCTCCCCGACCCCCTCAGGCGATCGAAACCAGTCCAGGATATGACTTTGGCCATGTGCAGGTTAACTGTAAAATCACTCACCTTCTATATGATGCGATTTCTGCCACAGTCAAGAACCGGTCCAGATCCCTCGAAAGGCAGAGAGAGAGTCAGCACCCACCACACCAGCCGGGAATGCATTCCAGAGACTCAGTACTCTCTGGGAAAAGAAGAACCGGCTAACATCCCGACTATTCTTACCTTCGTGTGGTCTAAACGCCTGTCTGCTGCTCCTCCCCAATCTGGGAAACTGGACATGATCTATCACTGGACACGCTATCCAAACCTGAGATGGGAGCCATTTAAACGTTGTGTGAGCGCTAACATTGAATTATATTCTGTGTGGAGCGTTAGGTTTTTCGCGAGGTAAAGAAAGCCTTACCTGATCTTATCAAATGGCGGAGCAGCCTCGAGGGGGTGAAAGGCCTCCTCCTGTTCCGATATTCCTGTCCTTGTGTGTCAAAGTGACGCGAGTCTCAGAGAATATTTTCATAATTGCATCAAAGTTTGAAATCTAACTTACTTGGAGATGTTAATGACTGAACGCGGGACTTCATACTTGCAAAGCATGCGCTCTTCCACTGAGCTACATCACCACGAGGCAAAAGCACTTGCGAGCTAAACAAGCGGGCACTTTAGAAGTAAAGCAGTGAGCTTTCTGCTCCGTCTCTCCAGGACATCGACATGCCCAGCGGTCCGGCCTGCTCACAATGTCCAACCTCTGCTTCAGGTCACGGGGTTTCTGCTCTTCTTTACTTTGAACTTCCCAAAAAAACGTCTGCGGGAATAAAAAATACAATTGCGAATGGTCAGTGACTAGGCTGAAATCCAACTTCTGAATCATTAAGTGAGATGGAAGAATGACAGAGCGTCAAACAGGAACAAGAGCTGTGACTGCTCACTCGACATTGCACCGTCACACGTTCCAGTCAGTCGGCGGCTGCTATGAGCTGAGCTCCTGAGGGGACCGTGAGATGAAGTCCTGCTCCTGGACAATTTAATGCTTGTGGAGCCTCAGAAGTTGGAATTCGCTGCGCTCAGAATGCGTCATTCATCTTTTCGTGCTTAATTATGGTGAAACAATATTTTTGGTGATGGTGGAGATTAAAGCCAGGACCTCATATAGGTAAAGCACGCGCTCTACCAGTAAGCTACATGCCCAGATAACACCGGACTTGAACCGAGGAAGGAAGAACTGATTGTTCTCATTTTATGAGACCACCTTAGGTGGGTGTGCCCAGTGATAGATTATTTCCGGTTTCACAGATTGTGGAGAAAGAGGGAACAGAGATGAGAAGAGTCTGGATGTTCGGCGGTTCTTCATTTCCCAGAGAGTAGTAAGTCTCTGGAATGCATTGCCGGCTTGTGTGGTGGGTGCTGACTCTCTGTATACTGGACTTGAAATCATATCCTTTTCTGCTACAGCCAGACAATTAAACATGAGGTTTCCGGACCAGAAATAATTGTGGGTGAACGGAAGAAAGCAGGCCTCGGCACTCAGAACAATCAGAAAGGGGACGTTGAGAAGAAAGGCTGGGAGCGAGGGAGAGCCTCCTTTGGCTCCGCTGTAACCATCCTTCCGATTTCTGGACAGATTTTTCGAACGCTCCCGTTATCTGTCTCTTTGCTTGCGGTTGGACGGGACTAGAAATGCTCAAGCACATTGTAGCAAAGGCCGGCAAGAATATTTCGAGTCCCTAAGCTTCAGAGGATGGCAACGTGAGGCGCGGAGAGAATTGAGTCTTATTTCACTATAGACGGAAGCAGGACTTGCCCCAGGTGTCGGTTTGTGTTTAAAGATCACTTCACAAAAAACACCTTGAAGGTCTGTGGTTACAGACGGACATGACGGGCAGGAAATGAGCTGGTTCATCAATCCTGCCCCACGTGCCTGATGCATCGTGACTAGCCGTTTTCTACCGACACCACCCGCCCCGCCTTCAGGAAACATGTAATCTCCTGGGAGCGGTTACAAATCAGAAAAAAATCCAGGGCCGATAAGGAGCGCAATTTCTCGGAAATTCCTCCCCGACTCCCTCAGGCGATCGAATCGAGTTCAGTGGATCACACTGACCACGTGTAGCTTAACTGTAAAACCACTCACCTTCTATATGATGCGATCTCTGTCCCAGTCAAGAAACGGTCCAGAACCCTCGAGAAGGCCGAGAGAAAGTCAACACCCACGACACCAGCCGGCAATGCATTCCAGAGACTCAGTGCTCTCTGGGTAAAGAAGAACCGCCTAATATCCAGACTATCGTTACCTGTGTGGTCTAAACGCCTGTCCGCTGCACCTCCCCAATCTGTGAAACTGGAAGTAATCTATTTCTTCACTCAGAAATGGTGGTGAACCTGTGGAATTCTCTACCGCAGAAGGCTGCGGGGGCCAAGTCACTGAATATTTTTTACTATGAGATAGATAGATTTCTAGACACAGAAGTCATCTGGGGGTATTGGGAGAGAGCGGGAATGTAGTATTGAGATGGAGGATCAGCCATGATCATATTGAATGGCGGAGCAGGCTCGAAGGGTTGACTGGCCGACTCTTGCTCCTTTCTTCTATGTTTTTATCACAGCGTCAAACAAGAGCTGGGACTGCTCGCTCGGCATTGCACTTTCACACATTCCAGTCAGTCGGCGACTGCTATGAGCTGAGCTGCTAAAGAGACTGTGAGATAAAGTCGTGCTCCAGGACAATTTAATGTTTGTGGAGCCTCAGAAGTTGTCACTCGCTGCGCTCAGAAAGCGAGATTCGCCTTTCCGTGCGTAATTGTGATGAAAAAATATTTTGGGAGATGCTGGGGATTGAACCCAGGACCTCATACATGCGAAACATGTGATCTACCACTGAGCTACATCCCCAGATAAAATCCATACCTACCGAAGGAAAGAATAACTTATTGACCTCATTTTTTGAGGCCACCCAAGGTGGATATGCCACGTCGTGGATTATTTCCAGTTTCAAAGATTGGGGAGGATCAGGGAACAGGCGTTTAGACGACACAGAAGTCAGAATAGTCTGGATGTTTGGCGGTTCTTCATTTCCCAGAGAATAGTGAGTCTCTGGAATGCATTGCCGGCTGGTGTGGTGGGTGCTGACAGTTTGTATACTTGGCTTAAAATCGTCTAGTTTTCTGCTGGAATCAGACAATTAAAGGTGATGTATGCGGACCTGATGCAACTGTGGGTGAACGGAAGAAACCAGGCCTCGACACTTAGTCTAATGAGAAAGGGGGAGTTGAGAAGAAAGGCTGGAAAAGGGGGGAGAAACTCCTTGAACAGTGCTGTAATAATCCTCCCTATTCAGGGAGCATTTTTCGAACGGTCCCGTTATCAGTCACTTTGCTTACGGTTGGGCGGGATTGGAAATGCTCAGGCAAATTGTAGCAGAGGCCGGCAAGAACATTTCGAGTCCTCCAGCTTCAGAGGAGTGCACGGTGAGGCACGGAGAGCATTGAGTCTCAGTTCACTATAGAGTGCCAGGTGTGAGTTTGTGTTTAAAGATCACTTCACAAAAAACACCTTGACGAGCTGAGGGTACTGACGGACATGACGGTCAGGAAAAGACCAGTTAGTTCATCAATCATGTCCCTCATGCCCGAAGCATTGTGACTGGAAACTTGCTACCTACACCACCCGCCCCACCCACCGGAATCATGTAATCTCCTGGGAGCGGTTCCAAACCAGAAAAAAATACAGGGCCAATTTCTGGAAAATTCCTCCCCGACATCTTCAGGTGATCGAAACCAGTCCAGGACATGACATTAACCATGTGTAGGTTAGCTGTAAAACCACTCACCTTCTGTATGATGCGATTTCTGTCCCAGTGAAGAACCGATCGAGATCCATCGAGAAGGCAGCAGAAGACTCAGCACCCACCACATCAGACGGCAATGCATTCCAGAGACTCACTACTCTCTGGAAAATTAAAACACGCCTCACATCCAGCCCATTCTTACCTCTAAAACCCTGCCCGCTGAATTCCAACCTCGGAATCATAAAGTGAGTTGTTTGAATGAGAGAGCGTCAAACAGGAACGAGAACTGTGATTGCTGGCTCGACATTGCACCATCACACATTCCGATCAGTCGGCGGCTGCTATGAGCTGAGCTGCTGAGGCGACCGTGAGATGAACTCAAGCTCCAGGACAATTTAATGCTGTGGAGCCTCAGAAGATTCACCTTTCCGTAGGCGGCGGGTGGGAGAGGGGCAAGAGACTCCTTGCTGTAAGATTAGGCATTTTTAGCATATCGAACGTACATTTAGATTAGAAGTTTTCAAAATATAAACCATAGAAACCTCTCAGGTTTACATTAGGCATCTTAATGCATAAACAGCACCCGCTTATAAACATAAGATCGCTGAGATTCGGAGGATAGTCGCTGAGGACCATGAAGTGGCCGAGTTAAAACTTCCCCAGAATACAGAAGGTCAGACTGAGCGAGGTGATGCTGGAAGCTGTTTACCCTGCAGGGTTCAAGCATTTTGCAGAAGATAACAGGCGACATTGTGAATGTGTAGACAATGTGTTGCGAATATGATGAGAATATGTTGAGATTATGATGAGGATGTGTTGAGAATATGTTGAGAATTTGTTGAGAATATGATAAGGATGTGTAGAGAAAGCGTTGAGAATACATTGAGAATGTGTTGAGAATGTGTTGAGAATATTTAGGCCTTGGGCATGCCGTGATATAAGGGTCTTGGGTCCGCACATACCATGAGCAGTTCTGATAGAGGGTCAAGGAATGTGAATAAGAAATAATTATAAGGGAGAGTTTGCATGAAATGAGTGGTATAAAAAATTCTAGTTTTACATTTCAATTTATGGAAGGAAAGGACGTCAAGAGAGAGAGACAGACAGACAGAGAGACGAATAAGCAGCCACCCGAAGGTTACAGCTTCTATGCAAAGCAAGACTAAAGGTTATTATCCTATCCTGAGTAATACTACGGCCTGAAATATTGTGTGTGTTGAAACTTGCTTATATTCAATAAAGGATTAATCACAACCTATTGGTGTCGAGTCTGAATCGATCTTATAAACTGGCGACTGCGGCGTCGGACCTTGACATGAGATAATGCGAATTGAGTGAAACGAAGTGCTTCAGACGGACAAGGTGCTAAACCCAGTCCATGAAGGTCGGAAAACCGTTTCGCCGGGAGCATGAGTTTTTCTCTCCAATACTAACAGTAAACATGGGGACTATCAGGGAAGCTTTTTGTAAAGAATCTAAGCGTCGTGATGGGCAGAGAAATCTGTTAAGTATTGTCTAGGAGGTAATAGGTCTGGGTGAGACACAGACTGTGAGCTTGAGACTTTGACTCAGTACAAAATGGGGTTAACTAGCGAACAACAGAAATTGCAAATTGCTTTGGGAGAAACCAGGATAAATTAGTTTATCACA
Source organism: Heptranchias perlo (assembly GCF_035084215.1). Classification (NCBI taxonomy): domain Eukaryota; kingdom Metazoa; phylum Chordata; class Chondrichthyes; order Hexanchiformes; family Hexanchidae; genus Heptranchias; species Heptranchias perlo. The sequence goes on from NW_027139666.1 coordinate 2,122,735, forward strand.
TAATAAAAAAGGAGAGAGTGGAAGATCCAATCCCTTTTGTAGTTACAAGCTACAAAAGCTTTTTTGTTTGCAGTGCGCTGTTTCTCTAAAAGCCTGTGCGAATGTTTCGGTGCCACTGGTTGTGGTGAAACTCTCTTTTACAGCCTGCAGTGTAAAAATATACAAAGATTTTGTTCAGCTGCAAAGGCTAACTTTTCTTCAACTATATCCAGTACTTTTCACGCTCAATTGGAAAGGCGACTGAAGAAACAACAAAACGAAATGTGAAGTAATTTATTGGGTTTTTGTAAGCACGTGATACTTCTATAATATTATCTGTTTTGAATTGTGTGAAGTTTAAGATATTGCTGCATTAAATTGGAGATATTGAGGTTAACTAATCTATTAAATAGTGAAAACGAGAGTTTTATTGTGGCCACGGTGAAATTCTGATTATTGTAAATTATGTAAGAGTCTTTAGTTCCCGACATGAGATTATCACATTGAAAGCAACTGGCATTTCTGAATTTCTCACAAATGCCAAGGAGTTAATGATTTCAGTTGGATAAGTAGTTGATGTTGAGTGTAATTAGTAGGCACAAGGATAGGCACAACCTACTCTTTTTAAAAAGAGATGTAGGAACTAAAATGATGTCTTCCCTGACAGCAATATGTTTAAAGTTAATAGTGATGTTATTCATGATTTCTGCTTGTTTTAACAGATTTTCAATTCCTGATGAAAAAAAAGTTTGTTTAAAATAATCTGTGCTTTCACGACTCATGTATTGAAATTTGGAAGTCAAAAATAAGCTGATACTTATTTTCCAGAATTTAATTGTATTAGGATCTTTGTGCAAACTATTATTGCTTAACGACACAGAGGCATGGATGGGGTGGGTGGTTGGGGGAGAAGTAAAATGGAGTTAGTTTTTTTTTCATTCAGCTAAGTTTTTTAAGTTGACGTGAAAGCAGCGTGGGACAAGCTGCGTGAGTCTGATGATATCTGGTTCCGCCTTCTTTTCACTGCAGAGAAGTTAACGCCTTCCACAGGCAGCTAATTTAGATTTTTTTCTTTTATAAGGTTAACACTGCCTAAATATTGACGGAGCAGCAACTTTTTTATTCCAGAATGTAAGCATATATCAGGCATTATTACATTTTTAGGTTTCCTAATTTGAATGGATATTTCTCAACATTGATGGAAGGAGATCAGGAATTGACAAATGCATGTTATGCAATTAACAACTTCGGTTCTCAAGAAGAACCAAAGTGGATTTTCTGTTTTCTTCTTTTAAAACAGGTGAACATGGTTTTCGTAACCGAATGTGTGTTGATGGTGCAGGATTACCGAGAGTGGTTCTTTGACATAAAAGTGGCCTCACAGAGTTGCGGAGCAAACTTTGCTGGAAAAACTTAGGTGCAGGAGAGATCCGTTAGTGTTAAGAATTTAAGACCTCATCGGCAGACATCGGCAGATATCGAATGTCACGGCGTTGTGACGATTTGATGCAAGACTTTGCCTCTCAAAGGCTCGGATTTAATCCATTCAGGGTTATTTGTTTTCATCCGGGATAGAGTGTTCGAAGGGGTGGAGATATGAGATTTATCTCCAGAAGTATTTGCATGGACTGGACTATAACCATCCTTCCTGTTTCAGGTCCCCGTTTTCGAACACTGCCCTTATCAGTCAGGAAGCATTCAGTTGGACGGGATTAGAAATGCTCAGGCACATTGTAGCAGAGGCCTGCAAGAATATTTTGAGTCCTTGAATTTCAGAAGAGGGCAACATGAGACGAAGAGAGAACGGGGTCTTATTTCACTAAAGATGGACTTAGGACATGTCCCAAATATGGGTTTGTGTTTAAAGATCATTTCACTGAAAACATCTTGACGAGATGGGGTTGGCTGCCATTGAAACGGCGTGTGCGCTCTTCTATTGAAATATATCCTATGAGGAGCATTAGATTTTTCTCGAGGTAAAGAAAGTCTTGCCTGTCCTTATGTGTAAAGGCGAGTAGAGTCGAAGACGACCTTTCCAAAATTCGAAACATAAGTGAATGAAGATGGCCGGAATCATAGAATCATAGAATCATAGAAGTTACAACATGGAAACAGGCCCTTCGGCCCAACATGTCCATGTCGCCCAGTTTATACCACTAAGCTAGTCCCAATTGCCTGCACTTGGCCCATATCCCTCGATACCCATCTTCCCCATGTAACTGTCCAAATGCTTTTTAAAAGACAAAGACAAAAGACAATGGAACACAAACCTGCGCACATGTGCTTTACCAATGAGCTACAGTCACAGTCAAAAGTGAGCTCCAGTTGAAGTTGACAAGCGTGTTTTCTCCTTTGTCTCTCCCAGACAACCAGCTCTCGCTGGAAATATTGCTGAAGAAATAACCAATTGATGTTATGTAAATATCTTCCACTCGTTGCATTTTGATGGAAAATTATCAATTTGTATTATGCAACTATCTTCCACTCACTCCATTTTGCTGGAAAATAATCAATTTGTATTATGCAACTATCCTCCACTCACTGCATTCTGCTGGAGAAATAATTAATTTGTATCATGTAACTTTCCTCCACTCACAGAATTTTGCTGGATAAATAATCCTGCTTTGATTGGGAGATATTGCTGAAGTTTCGGATATGAGTTCTGTTTGCTGTCGTGCGTAGAAACTCTGTTCAAATAGTATGTTTGGTCGAGTGCTAAGTGCTTGCAGAGTAAATAGACTGTTTGTCCAGTCGTGGGTATGTGTCGTACCAAAGGCAGCTCAGAGTGTGTCGCTCTTGCAGCAAACCCGGGCACGGGGCGGCATCCTGCAAGGCAATGATCTGCTGCACAGGCAGCCATCAGGCACAGTGGACTGTCAGGAGGACACGTGCTGCAACTTTTGAGGAGACGCTGTCCTTCTGTACGAGACCTGCCCAAACCGCAGAAACAGCTACGCACAGGCAGCGAGGTGCGAGGTGATGCAGGGGAACGGAGCAGCAGTCGTGACTATTCCAGAGGAGACCAGACCTCGCCGAACCTCCGCCACTTTGACTCGATGTGAAAGAGCCAAAGACCAGGAGGAGGACAAAGACCAGCAATGGAGCGTCGAAGAACCCAGCCAAACCCCGACACTCAATCACGAGACTATCTGTAAAAACACAGCGCCAATGGAAGGTGAACCAGGGGTGTGTGGGGAGGAAGCATGGACCACGCAGGAAAAGAAAATGAGGAAGTCCCGTAGGAGCAGAGGAACTGACGCCAAAGGTGGGACCGTCGACAAGAGGCGCTTGGAGTCCTCAACGGACAACAGCGGCTGCTCCCCGGCTGACGAACAGGAAAAGGGGGGAAGACCACACCTTCATCAAAGGGTGCGGCAAAACACAACAGTAAGAAGTGACACAGACAGCGCGCTCCAGCTCCAGCACTCGGGAGCTGTAACACCCAGCACTGGAGTACCGGGAGAAGCGAAACAGACAGCACGCTCCAGCTCCAGAGGCTCGTGAGCAATAATGCCCAGCTCTGGGCCACCGGGAGAAGTGACACAGACAGCACGCTCCAGCTCCAGGGACTCTGGAGCAGTAACTCCCAGCTCTGGGCCACCGGGAGAAGTGACACAGACAGCACGCTCCAGCTCCAGGGACTCGGGAGCAGTAACACCCCGCTCTGGGGCAACGCGGAGAATGAACAACCAGCGAGAGACAAGGAGCCGGATCCGGTCGTGGATCTCACGGGCACATCGCCCCACGAGTCCCCGCTGATGACCCAAGAGCGCAGACAATCGCCCAAGGCAGACCTCGTACCTCAGACTAAGGACGGTCCAGCAGTTTGTGCAAACCAGGCGAATGCAGAATCTGGAAACGGAGCGTAACGTAGAACACAGACTGATTCAATTGTAGGACCTTCATTTTGACCCTTTTGTATTTGTAAAACAGCTTTACAAATCGCATCAATCAATGTGCATAGTTTTAAATCGACGAAACAATGTGCTGCCACCCTGAACTAACTGTCCAGGTTCAAAAGGGACCTGCTGTTCTTGATGGACTGCTGGATGCCGAACCTCAGCAACTCCCTGCAGTGGTCACGCATGTGCACCCAGGGGCAGTCGATCTGGTCAGGAGGCAACGATAGTCGTTCTTCGGGCCTCGGAATTCTGCTGCGAGGAGCTGAATCGCCATCACCGAGGTTAAAGAGGTGCTGGGGGGCCAACTGCTCGTAGGAGAGGTTCAGTATGAGAACGCCCCGCTCATAATGGTCAATGTTTACGCCCCGGCCCTCAAGAGCGATAGGCTGGAGGTCGATCAGTATCTCCATTGCAGCTGGGCGATCCAGCAGGGGCGGCGCAATACTGGATTCCACGTGCCAAACTCCTGTTGGAGGTGGTGAAAGACACAAAGCTTCGCGACGTTTTCAACATCCCTGCAGATGGACCACCATGGAGATACACGTGGTCCAGGCCAGACGTGTCCGTCCGTTCCAGGATAGACATCCTATTTGTGTCCCCAACGCTCAAGGTCAGATCCAACGCCGTCCAGCCGGTGTTCTTCTCTGATCATTGCCTCCAACTGGCCGATTGTCAATCGCAGGTGGACCAGAGTATATGCAGGGGGATCTGGAAGCTGGACGTGAGACTGTTGACTCCGGAGAACATCGAGCAACAGGGGGATCGCACAGGTTGGAGGACCGCAAAACACCTCTTCGACACCACAGTACACTGGTTGGAAACAATCAAGACCAACATCAAGAGCTTCTTCATCCTCAAAGGTGTTCAGAAGGAGGGATAGAATCAAAGGGAATTGTCACAGCTCCAGAGAAGCATCAGAATCTGCCACAGCTGCAGTTGATGGGGGTCGATATTTGAATAATAAGAAATAAGAAACAGGAGCAGGAGTAGGCCATACCTCCCCTCGAGCCTGCTCCGCCATTCAATAAGCGCATGGCAGATCTTCGACCTCAACTCCATTCTCCTGCCCGATCCCCATATCTCTTGATTCCCCGAGAGTCCAAAAATCTATCGATCTCAGCCTTGAACATAATCAACGACTGAGCGTCCACAGCCCTCTGAGGTAGAGAATTCCAAAGATTCACAACTCTCTGAGTGAGATCCTGAACGAATATTTCACATCGGTATTTACGGTTGAGAAAGGCATGGATGTTAGGGAACTTGGGGAAATAAATAGTGATGTCTTGAGGAGTGTACATATTACAGAGAGGGAGGTGCTGGAAGTCTTAACGCGCATCAAGGTAGATAAATCTCCGGGACCTGATGAAATGTATCCCAGGACGTTAAGGGAGGTTAGGGAGGAAATTGCGGGTCCCCTAGCAGAGATATTTGAATCATCCACCGCTACAGGTGAGGTGCCTGAAGATTGGAGGGTAGCAAATGTTGTGCCTTTGTTTAAGAAGGGCGGCAGGGAAAAGCCTGGGAACTACAGACCAGTGAGCCTGACATCTGTAGTGGGTAAGTTGTTAGAGGGTATTCTGAGGGACAGGATCTACAGGCATTTGGAGAGGCAGGGACTAATTAGGAACAGTCAGCATGGTTTTGTGAGAGGAAAATCATGTCTCACGAATTTGATTGAGTTTTTTGAAGGGGTAACCAAGAAGATAGATGAGGGCTGTGCAGTAGACGTGGTCTACATGGACTTCAGCAAAGCATTTGACAAGGTACCGCATGGTAGGTTGTTACATAAGGTTAAATCTCATGGGATCCAAGGTGAGGTAGCCAATTGGATACAAAATTGGCTTGACGACAGAAGACAGAGGGTGGTTGTCGAGGGTTGTTTTTCAAACTGGATGCCTGTGTCCAGCGGTGTGCCTCAGGGATCGGTGCTGGGTCCGCTGTTATTTGTTATTTATATTAATGATTTGGATGAGAATTTAGGAGGCATGGTTAGTAAGTTTGCAGATGACACCAAGATTGGTGGCATTGTGGACAGTGAAGAAGGTTATCTAGGATTGCAACGGGATCTTGATAAATTGGGCCAGTGGGCCGATGAATGGCAGATGGAGTTTAATTTAGATAAATGTGAGGTGATGCATTTTGGTAGATCGAATCGGGCCAGGACCTACTCCGTTAATGGTAGGGCGTTGGGGAGAGTTATAGAACAAAGAGATCTCGGAGTACAGATTCATAGCTCCTTGAAAGTGGAGTCACAGGTGGATAGGGTGGTGAAGAAGGCATTCAGCATGCTTGGTTTCATTGGTCAGAACATTGAATGCAGGAGTTGGGATGTCTTGTTGAAGTTGTACAGGGCATTGGTGAGGCCACACTTGGAGTACTGTGTACAGTTCTGGTCACCCTATTATAGAAAGGATATTATTAAACTAGAAAGAGTGCAGAAAAGATTTACTAGGATGCTACCGGGACTTGATGGTTTGACTTACAGGGAGAGGTTAGACAGACTGGGACTTTATTCCCTGGAGAGTAGGAGGTTAAGGGGTGATCTTATAGAAGTCTATTAAATAATGAGGGGCATAGATAAGGTCGATAGTCAAAATCTTTTCCCAAAGGTAGGGGAGTCTATAACGAGGGGGCACAGATTTAAGGTGAGAGGGGAGAGATACAAAAGGATCCAGAGGGGCAATTTTTTCACTCAAAGGGTGGTGAGTGTCTGGAACGAGCTGCCAGAGGCAGTAGTAGAGGCGGGTACAATTTTGTCTTTTAAAAAGCATTTGGACAGTTACATGGGGAAGATGGGTATCGAGGGATATGGGCCAAGTGCAGGCAATTGGGACTAGCTTAGTGGTATAAACTGGGCGACATGGACATGTTGGGCCGAAGGGCCTGTTTCCATGTTGTAACTTCTATGATTCTATGATTCTATGATAAGAAATTCCTCCTCATCTAAGTCATAAATGAGCGTCCCCTTACCCTGCGACTACGTCCCCTCGTTCTAGACTCTCCAACCAGGGGAAATAACCTCTCATCATCTACACTGTTACGCCCCCTCAGAATCTTATATGTTTCAATCAGATCACCTTTCATTCTTCGAAACTCCAGAAAGTTATGCACATTTTATTCAACGTGTCCTCATAGGATCACCTTCTCATCCAAGGAATAAATCGAGTGAACCTTTGTTGTGCTGCTTCTAAGGCAAGTGTATCCTTCCTTAGTTAAGGAGACCAAAACTGTACGCAGTACTCCAGGTGAGGTCTGACCAAAGCCGTGCACAATTGTAGTAAGACTTTCTTACTCTTGTACCTAACCCTCTTGTCATAAAGGCCAACATGCCATTTGCTTTCCTAATTGCATGTTGTACTTGCATGCTAACTTTTTATGTTTCTTGTACGAGGACATCCAAGTGTCTCTGAACACCAACATTTCATAGTTTCTCACAATTTAAAAAATATTCTGTTTTTCTATTCTTCCTACAAAAGAGAACAGCCTCACATTTCCCCATATTGTACTTCATCTGACACCTTCTTGCCCACCCACTTACACTGTCTCTATCCCTTTGCAGACACTTTGTGTCCTCCTCACAGCTTACTTTCCAACCTAGCTTTGCATCGTCAGCCAACTTGGATAAATTACACTCGGACCCTTCATCTAAGTCATTGGTATAGATTGCAAATAACTGAGGCCCAAGCGGCACCCCACTAGTTACAGCCTGCCAACCTTAAAATTACCCGTTTATCCATGCTCTTTGTCTTTTTTCCGTTAACCAATCCTCCAACCATGCTACTGTGTTACCCCCAACGCCATGACCCCTTTTATGAGGCACTTTAACGAATGTCTTTTGAAAATCCAAATATACCACATCCACTGGTTCCCATTTATCCACCCCACTAGTTACGTACTCAAAAACTCTCATAATTTTTTCAAACACGATTTCCCTTTCATAAAAGCATGTGGACTCTGCCTAACCATGTTATGATTATGATGCCCTGCGTGCCTGTTACCACTTCCTTAATAATGGATGCCAGCATTTTCCCGACGACTGATATTAGGCAAAACGGCCTGTCGTTCCCTCTTTTCTCTCTCCATCCTTTCTTGAATAACGGGGTCACATTTGCAAACTTCCAATCCGCTGAGACCGTTCTGGAATCTAGGGAATTTTGTAGGATCATAACCAATGCATCCACTATTTCTGCAGCTATCTCTTTTCGAACGCAAGGTTGTAGGCCATCAGGTCCCATTAGTTTCTCAAGTACTTTTTCTCTATTTATATTAATTAATTTAAGTTCCACACTCTCAGTAGCCCCTTGGTTCCTCACTATTTCTGGTATGCTTTATATATCTTCTACTGTGAAGACAGATAAAAAATATTTGTTTAACGTCTCTGCCATTTCCTGATTCCTCATTATTATTTCTCCTGTCTCAGCCTCCAAGGGACCAACATTTACTTTTGCTACTCTCTTCCTTTTCAAAAGAAGCTCTTACAGTCCATTTTTATATTTCTTGCTAGTTTACTTTCACAGTCTACTTTCTCCTGTTTTATCAATCCTTTGTTGGTTTCTAAAACTCTCCAAATCCTCATGTTTACTATGCTTCTTGGCAACCTTATAAGCCTCGTCTTTAAATCTAGTACTCTCCTTAACTTCTTTGGTTAGTTGCGGATGGATCACTTTTCCCGTGGAGTTTTTATTTCTCAGTGGAATGTATATTTGTTGTGAACATAGAAATATTTCTTTAAACGTTTGCCTTTACTAATCAACCCTTATACCTTTTAATCTAATTTCCCAATGTACTTTGACCAGCTCGCCCTGATAACTATGTAATTGGCTTTGTTTAAGTTTAAAACTCTAGTTTCTGACTTAAGTCCGTAACCCTCAAACTCAAAGTGAAAATCTATAATATTATGATCACACTTCCCCAGAGGATCTTTTACTGTGAGATTACTAATTAACCCTGTCTCTTAATACAAAATCTAAAATAGCCTGTTCCCTGGTTGGTTCAATGATGTTTTGCTCTAGGAAACCGTCTCGAATGCATTCCATGAACTCATCCTCCAAACTACCTTTGTCAATTTAATTTGCCCAGTCTATATGAAGATTGAAGTCCCCCATGATTACTGCATTACCTTTGTTACAAGCTCCTATTTTTTCATCATTAATACTCTGTTAAACGGTATAGTTACTAATAGGAAACCTATAATTTACACCCATCAGTGCTTTCTGCACCTTGTTATTTCTTATTTCCACCCATACTGATTCTACTCCCTGATCTTCCGTGCCAAGATCCTTTCTCACCACTGCCCCAATGCCATCCATTATTATTAGGGCTACTTTTTCATTCTGCCTGTCTTTCCTAAACGTCATGTACCATGGGATATTCAGTTACCAACCTTGGTCACTTTGCAACCATGTCTCTATAATGGCTGTTAGATCAAACCTTTTAATTTCTATTTGTATGACTAATTTGTCTATTTTGTTACGAATGCTCCATGCATTCAGATAAATAATCTTTAATTTTGACTTTTTACCATTTTTCCGGCTTTGTCTTTATTTGCTGATGCACTATTACCGTTAAACTCTCTGTCGCTTCCTGCCACACTCTGCTTATTTTTACCCAAATCAAGACACTGCTTTGTTGTCTTGACTTTTCACATTAGATTTCTGAATTTCCGTCCACCTGACCCCTCTCCCTTTTTAATTTAAAGCCCTATCGACAGCCCGAGTTGTTCCATTCGCAAGGATGCTGCTCCCAGCCCAGCTTAAGTGGAACCCGTCCCAATGGAACAGCTCCCTCTTTCCCGAGTACTGGTGCCAGTGCCCGATGATTCGAAACCTTTGTCTCACATATCACTCTTTGAACCGTGCAGTTAACTCTTTGATATGTTTGTCCTGGTCCTGTAGAATGAGCCAGGAATAATTAATAATGTCCTAGTTAAGGATCCCCTTGGAATGAGTGACCATAACATGGTTACATTCCATATCCAATTAGAGGGTGAGAAGGTTGGTTCTTAAACAAGCGGACTGGAGACTATGATGGTATGAGAGCGGAATTGATTAAAGTGGACTGCGAAAATAGATTAAAGTTTAAGACGGTACATGAGCAGTGGTGTTCATTTGAGGATGATGTGGAGATGCCGGTGATGGACTGGGGTGAACAAATGTAAGGAATCTTACAACACCAGGTTATAGTCCAACAAATTTATTTTAAAATCACAAGCTTTCGGAGATTATCCCCTTCGTTAGGTGAATGAGTGAAAAGGTTCGCAAATCGCATAACTTATACTAGGCTGGGACAGCATCACACCAATCAAAAGGTGTCGTTGTTGTTCAAACATGCCAGTCACGGAGAACAGCACGTCCCAGTACACTGGATATACATTGTGTCAATTACACAGACAGACAGAAAGAAACCCAAATGGCAGAGAGAGAGAGAGAGAATATAAAAACATAACTTTTTTTCCCCTTTTTGCTGGTGGGGTTACGTGTAGCGTGACATGAACCCAAGATCCCGGTTGAGGCCGTCCTCATGGGTGCGGAACTTGGCTATCAACTTCTGCTCGACGATTTTGCGTTGTCGTGTGTCTCGAAGGCCGCCTTCGAGAACGCTTACCCGAAGATCGGTGGCTGAATGTCCTTGACTGCTAAAGTGTTCCCCGACTGCGAGGGAACCATCCTGTCTGGCGATTGTTGCGCGGTGTCCGTTCATCTGTTGTCGCAGTATCTGCATGGTCTCGCCAATGTGCCATGCTCCGGGGCATCCTTTCCTGCAACTTATGAGGTAGACAACGTTGGCCGAGTCACAGGAGTATGAACCATGTATCTGGTGGGTGGTGTCCTCTCGTGTGATGGTGGTATCCGTGTCGATGATCTGGCATGTCTTGCAGAGGTTGCCGTGGCAGAGTTGTGTGGTGTCGTGGATGCTGTTCGCCTGAAAACTGGGTAACTTGCTGCGAACGATGGTTTGTTTGAGGTTAGGTGGCTGTTTAAAGGCGAGTAGTGGAGGCGTGGGGATGGCCTTAGCGAGGTGTTCGTCGTCATCGAAAACATGTTGAAGGCTGCTGAGAACATGGTGTAGTTTCTCCGATCCGGGGAAGTACTGGACGACGAAGGGTACTCTGTTGGTTGCGTCCCGTGTTTGTCTTCAGAGGAGGTCTATGCGATTCTTCGCTGTGGCCCGTCGGAACTGTCGATCGACAAGTCGAGCGTCATATCCCGTTCTTACGAGGGCGTCTTTCAGCGTCTGGAGGTGTCCATCGCGTTCCTCCTCGTCTGAGCAGACCCTGTGTATTCGTAGGGCCTGTCCATAGGGGATGGCCTCTTTGATGTGGTTGGGGTGGAAGCTGGAAAAGTGGAGCATCGTAAGGTTGTCCGTGGGCTTCCGGTAGAGTGAGGTGCTGAGGTGCCCGTCTTTGATGGAGATTTGTGTGTCCAAGAAAGAAACCGATTCTGAGGAGTAGTCCATGGTGAGTTTGATGGTGAGATGGAACTTGTTGATGTTATCGTGTAGTCTCTTCAGTGATTCTTCGCCATGGGTCCATCGGAAGAAAATGTCGTCGATGTATCTGGTGCATAGCGTTGGTTGGAGGTCCTGTGCAGTGAAGAAGTCGTTCTCGAACCTGTGCAGGAAAATGGTGGCGTATTGGGGTGCGAATTTGGTCCCCATGGCTGTTCCGTGTGTTTTGGGTAAAGAACTGGTTATCGAAGGTGAAGACATTGTGATCCAGGATGAAGCGGATGAGTTGTAGGATGGCGTCTGGAGATTTTACTGGGACGTGCTGTTCTCCGTGACTGGCCTGTTTGAATAAGAACGACACCTTTTGATTGGTGTGATCCTGTCCCAACCTAGTATAAGATATGCGAATTGAGAACCTTTTCACTCATTCACCTGACGAAGGGGATAATCTCCGAAAGCTTGTGATTTTAAAATAAATTTGTTGGACTATAACCTGGTGTTGTAAGATTCCTTCCATTCATTCAAGGAGTTATTTTACAACTTTCAAAAAATATATATTCCACTGAGGAAAAAAGGGTGTAAAAGAAATAGTACACCAGCTCCAAGTAAAACTCCACAATGTACTGAAAAAAACACAACGGCTCTTTTAAGAGCCACCCACAAACTCTCTGAAAGAGCTGCATTTCCTATATACTTGCCAAGGATCATTTTATTACAGCGATATGATTCCAATCCAAAACTACCCCGTTGAAATCCCTGACCGATAAACTGATCACGAATATCTGATCCGCTCCTTCCCCTTCGCTTCGCTCTTTCAGCGTTACTATTCTGTCCTCTCTCAGCCCCTGAATGACCCCCTTAGTATTTCCTTTAACTCTAAGAATCCAGTCTCCGAAATGTTTAATGACTGAAGTGAAAATTCCCACATTAACAGTAACACAGCTGAATAGGGGCAGAATGAGAGCTCCGTCCAGGTCCCTCTTTTCACAGAAATGCTCCTGGCTCTCAGAAGTGACCAATCTATAAAGCGTCATTTTTATGAAGACGAAATTGAAATGTGTCACTTCACGGAATGCTGTGAATGGGCCTTTTCTCCAGTCCGGTACAGTTTGAAAGCGATGATAGAATTGCCAACCCTACAATTTAAAGCAGATTTTAAAACAGAGCCAGCGATTGGGAACAGGTGGGGCTGAATAAGACAAGATAAAAAGAACGGGTTTAAAATCTTGTGCTCAGGGTGACATTGATCTAAATCCGGTCCTTTATTACACTGAAATTGGCGGGCTTTTTGAAATTCATAAAATACCTGGCCTGACCGTTGAGGGTACATTATCCGACTAAAAACAAGAACATATAAGGTAGCCAAACTTAGTGGGAGCATTGAGGCCGGTAAATCCCTCCCTCTTCTGATTCCCATAATCTGATTGGTTAATGCAATAGGCAAAACATAGAAAAACAGATAGAAAGAGTTTCGATAGCTATATAAAAAAAAAGGTGGCTAAGCCAAACGTAGGTCCCTTAGAGGATGAGACCGGGAAATTAATGGTGGGAAACATGGAAATGGCAAAAATGCTGAACAAATATTTTGTTTCAGTCTTTACATTAGAGGACACTCAGAATATCCCAACACTGGACAAACAGGGGGCTCTAGGGGGGGGAGGAGCTAAATACGATTAGAATCACTAAGGAATTGTTCCTCAGTAAATTAATGGCAGTGAAGAAGTCGTTCTCGAACCTGTGCAGGAAAATGGTGGCGTATTGGGGTGCGAATTTGGTCCCCATGGCTGTTCCGTGTGTTTTGGGTAAAGAACTGGTTATCGAAGGTGAAGACATTGTGATCCAGGATGAATCGGATGAGTTGTAGGATGGCGTCTGGAGATTTTACTAGGAAATACAAAAAAATGTTCCAGTCTCACCGTCTCTGTTGTTATTGGCCAGTGAAATGAGTAAATATTGCCAGACTAAAGACGTGGGGAGTAATACAAAGAGCATCTATCGGGACTGTAGAGCAGCAAAGGGGTTTTGATGTCCAGGTACATCAATCAATAAAAGTCTGTTATTACTGGATGGTGAAGAGTGGAAAGCGAGTGCGCATGTACCAAAAATAACATTCAAGATCCCAATTTCTAGGCTGTCATAGCCCAAAGAATAGAAAGATATGCTGATCGGGTTAGATGAAGAAGGGTGACAGGAGGCTCATGTAGAGCATAAACCCCGGCATGGCGCTTCTGTACATTCTATGTAATTCTGTTGCTGGCACCAAGTGAGAAATAGATGAATTTTCTTAATTGTGAGAAACTAGGGATTCTAGAGGAGCCAAGGGGTTTAGTTGTCTAGGTACAGCAATCACTAAAAACTAGTGCACATGTACCAAAATAATTTTAAATTTCGAGGCTGTCGTACCCCAAGGTATCGCTATCAGGTACTTAGCCAACTCTCGGGAATTTGCGGATATAATCAAGCCCCACTGCCTCCCGTGTTGGTCAATTCCATCCATCCAGCACCCTCTGCATTAAAAAAGTTACATTCAAGCATTCTGCTCATCCTATGCCTCAGGTAGAGAAGACTAAAAGTGACAGGAGGACCCAGACCATCAGCCTTATGTGAGTTTAGGCATTTCCGTTTTAAATTCAGATTATTGTATTTGCAGGTTTTTCCATTTTTTGCACATTTCAATTTTTATTTCATTCTTGCACATTTTGAATTCTAAACAAATTCTCCAAACCCTGTGCTCAGTGAGTGCTGAATCCTGGCCCTTTGATTGACAGCTCTCACCTCCCCCGCTCCTCCTCCCTTCACGTGGCACGCGACAGCGTTTCTCCCCTTTGCGCGCTGACGTCACGACGCGTACGTGACGCTCCGGCCCTCGGGACGCCGCGCATGTACCGCGCTTTTCCTGTGCCGCGTTCCCTTTGCAACAGGCCGGCGCCGGGAGGATGATGATGGAGACCTCGGGCCGGCGGGCTGGCGGGCGGGCGCTGCTTCGGGCGCAGGCGAGGCCGACAGAGGGAGGGCCCGCACCCGGGAGTGGTCTGAGAGGGGGGAGCGGGGTGTCGGGGTGGGGGGGGGGGGGGGGTGGCGGGAGACGGGTGGAGTTACTTGGGGCCTCCTGCAGGCCCGTGAATCTCAACTCTGGCAGCGCCCGATGTCCAGCTGGGCTCGGGGGGAGTCACTCTGCCGCCTCCCAGTCAAATGAGCCGTGGGTCGGAGCCCAAAAGCGAGCGAGAATCAAACAGCACAGCAAGAGGCCTCTAGGCCCATCGCGCCTGTGATGGCTCTGTGAAAGAGTGATCCCACTCCCACTCCCCTGCTCTTTCCCCAGAGTCCTGCAAATATCCCCCTTCAAGGATTGAACCGATTCCCTTTTGAAAGTTATTATTGAATCTGCTCCCACCGCCCTTTCAGGCAGTGAATTCCAGATCAGAACAACTCGCTGCCAAAAAACATCCTCCTCATCTCCCTTTGCCGCTTTTCCCAATTCCCTTCAATCTGTGTCCTCTGGTTACCGACCCTCCCGCCAGTGGCAACAGTTTCTCCCGATCAACTCCATCAAAACCGCTCGTCATTTTGAACCCCTCTGTTAAATCTCCCCTTAAACGTCTCTGCTGTGAGGAGAACAATCCCAGCTTCTCCATTCTCTCCAAGTAACTGAATTCCCTCATTCCCGGTACCATTCTGCTAAATCTCGCCTGAACTTCCACCTTCCAACCAGCACCAGGTCCTGCTCCGCCTCACTGACCCTCACTGACTTCCAGTTACCGATCTCCTAATATTTAAAATTTTCATCCTTGGGTTTAAATCCCTCCATGGCCCACCCCTCCCCATATCCGCCCTCCCCTCCACACCAACAGGAAACCCACCGCGACCTCCTCATTCATCGATCATTGGCCTCTTTTGGTGGGACTACCCTCGCCTGCTTCCACTCACCTATCTGATCACAGCCAGGAGAAGCTTCTCTTTCCAACCCATCACCGTTATATCTGATGTCTCGAAAGGTTCAACCCTTTGCTCCCTCCTCTTCTTTATCTGCATGCTGCCCTTTGGTGACATTGTCCGCAGACATGGACCAGCTTTCAGATGGTCACTGACAAAACCACCGCCTCTCTTCATTCTTCCAAATCATGTGATTTGTCAGAACGATATTCTGTTTTAGAAGAGGCACAATTTCAATCCAGATTAAAATTGGGAAGTCATGAACGTTGGCAACGCAGTCTCCACAACCTGGCCGCAGAGTCCATCACGACCCTTCTCTTTTTGACTGAAGAGTCCCTCACCAATTACCCAACTCCTTACTGATCAGCTTTGACTTCCAGTCTCCTAAGCCTGTAGTTTATTTTTATTCATTCTTACATTTCAATCCACCAAACCTATTTCTGTAAACTCCTTCCGTCCTGCAGCCCCTGTCAAGCAGTGCGCTCCTCCACATCTGGCCGCTTGTGCAACTGCAGTCCATTTGCTCTACTTTTGACAGCAGTGCCGTCTGCCATATCCACGCTCCAGAATTCCCTCCTTAAGGGCCTCCCACTTCCCTCTCCACCTTTCAGGTGTCGGACGTGGTTAGAATTTTGTGAGTTCAAATTCCACTCCAGAGGGTTGAACACGTGATCCAGGCTGATACTGCAGTGCAGTCCTTAGGGACCGGTGCACTGTCGGAGTTGCCGACTTGCACAGGACACGTTAAACCGAGGGCACAACTACCCTATCAAGTACATGTAAAATATATCACAGCACAATTCGAAAAAGAGCATTGCAAATCGCTCCAGTGTTCAAGGCAATATTTATCCCTCAACCAACATTACAAAAAACGATTTTCTGGTCATTTATCTCATTGCAGTTTGTATGAGCTTGCTGTGTACAAATTGGCTGGTACGTTTCCTACATTACCACAGTGACTACAATTTAAAATGCACTTCTTTGCTGTAAAGCATTTTGGGACGTCCTGACGTCTTGAAAGGCGCTATATAAAGGCAAGCTCTTTCCTTCTTTCAGACCTTCTATGAAAGCCATCTCTTGCTTCATGATTTTGTCATCTGTCGTAACATCTCTTTCTTTGTCGGGGGGTCCATTTTTGTCTGATTATGCCTAAGTAAAGCGGATTGTGATAATTATCTATGTTAAATGCGCGATATAAATACAAGTAGTTATTGTTATATTTTATCACCCTCCACACTCTTCATCCCACCATTGGTGGCCATTCCTTCAAACATCTAAATTCTACTCTCGAAAACCAACCTCAGCCTCTCAGTCTCTCCATTTGCTTCTCCTCCTTTTAGACCCTTCTTAAACCCACGCGTTGTCCAAGGTTTTCGCCAGTCCCCCTGATATCTTCTTATTACTTTAGTGCCCGATTTTACCCACTCCTCTGTGAAGCCCCTTCGGAATGTTTATTATATTAAAGGCGGTCTGTGAATGCGAGTTGTTGTTGACTTTCTTTGGAATGTGTTCATTCGTTGTCCACTGTATGAGCAAAGTAATTTCTGGGCTAATATTATTGTACCACAAATAGATTTATACAATAGACGGAGCTGTTGAGATAAATTAACATTAGCAACTACTCGTGGACACTCATTTTTCGAACAACATAACTCCGATTATCCACGGACATCGCATTGAAATTGAGCGCATTCTGGAGCTTGGAAATGGCTGACGGCACGGCTTCCAAAAATGGGGCAACTGGACAGTGGAGGCAGTCTTTAGTGAGCCCTCTGTCTAAGATGAGACCAGCTACAGAGACCAGGGTGAAGTTTTATTCGTTATTTGTCTTCTTTCTCTTTGGTTCCAAACCGTTTTACTGCTCTCTGGGGCTGCTGACAAGGATGTAGCTTCATTATATTTTCTCTTTGGTTAAACCTGGTATGTCACGAATATACTGAGCACTTTGAACGCTCCAGAATAAAAACATTAAACCCATAGACAGCACAACGTAGATTCTCTAAAATGAGGCCAGACGAGGGAAACTGTATGAGGACGGATTTGATACCCGATTATTTCTACGGAAATACAGCAGAGGAGACTAAAATTTTAAATCATGACGTTTGATAGAGTAATGGGGTAGGTTTGTTACTGCTGCTGGGGAGGATTTAAACCATCTGGGCAGGAGGGTGGAAACTTGAGATGAGATTCAGAAGGGAGAGTAACAAAGCTGGAAGTGGAAGGCAGAAAATAGCATGTGAAATTGGAAGGCAGCGGAAACAAAGACCAGCAGCAAATAAGGTGAATATAGGGAAAAAAATGTTAAAAAGGCAAAATTAAAGGCATTTTATCTGAATGCACGCAGCATTCACAACAAGGTAGATGAATTGACGGCACAAATAGAAATAAAAGGGGAGGATCTAATTGACATTAAGGAGACGTGGCTGCAGGGTGACTAAGGCTGGGAACTGGATATTCAAGGATATTCGACATTTAGGAAGGACAGGCAAAAAGGAAAAGGAGGTGGGATAGCGCTGTTAATAAAGGATGAGATCAGTACAATAGTGCTGATGGCACAGAAGGTCAAGATGTAGAATCAGTTTTGGTGGAGCGAAGAAACAGCAAGAGTCAGATCAAATTGGTGGCAGTTGTTTTTGGCCACCGAAAAGTAGTAGTAATGTAGGGCAGGGTATAAAGCAGGAAATTAGAAACACGTGTAACAAGGGTAATACAGTAATATTGGGGGACTTTAATCTACATATAGATTAGCCAAACCAAATTAGCACTAATACTGCGGAGGACAAATTCCTGGAATGTATACGAGATGGTTTGCTACATCAGTATGTTGAGGAACCAACGAGGGAACAGGATATTTTGTATCTAGTATTGTTCAATGAGAAAGTGTTAATCAATAATCTTGTTGTAAAGGAGCCCTTAGGGAAGAGTCACCATAATATGATAGAATTATTCATTAAGATTTGAAAGTGATGAAGTTCAATCCAAAACTAGGGTCTAAAATCTAAACAAAGCAAATTACGAAGCTATGAGGCGCAAGTTGGCTGTTGTTGATTGGGGAACTGCATTAAAATGTATGACGGTAGACAGCAAATGGCTCGCATTTAAAGAATTAATGCATAATTAGCAAACTTCCCCCCATCATAATGTCATAAATGGGGTTGTTCGCTGATGATTGCACAGTCTTCAGTTCCATTCACAACACCTCATGTAATGAAGCACTCCGTACCCGCATGCAACAAGATCAGCACAACATCCAGGCTTGGGCTGATAAGTGGAAAGAAAATTCGCGCCAGACAAGTGCCAAGCAATGACCATCTCCAACAAGAGATAGTCTAACCACCTCTGCTTGACACTCAAAGGCATTGCCATCGCCGAAACTCCCAGCATCAACATCGTTGGGGTCACCGTTGACCAAAATCTTAACTGGACCAGCCATATAAATACTGTGGCTACAAGAGCAGTCAGTGACTGAGTATTCTGTCGCGAGTGACTCACCTCCTGTCTCCCATCTACAAGGCACAAGTCAGGAGTGTGACGGAATACTCTCCACTTGCATGGATGCGTGCAGCTCCAACAACACTCAAGAAGTTCGACACCATTGAGGACGAAGCAGCCCGCTTGATTGGCACTCCATCCACCACCCTCAACATTCACTCCCTTCGCCACCGACGCACAGTGGCTGCCGTGTGTACCATCAACAGGATGCACTGCAACAACTCGACAAAGCTTCTTCAACAGCACCTCCCAAACTCGCGACCTCTACCATCTAGAAGGACAAGGGGAGCAGGGAGATGGGAACAGCAC
The DNA here is from genome assembly GCF_035084215.1 of Heptranchias perlo. NCBI lineage: Eukaryota > Metazoa > Chordata > Chondrichthyes > Hexanchiformes > Hexanchidae > Heptranchias > Heptranchias perlo. The sequence goes on from NW_027139666.1 coordinate 2,141,796, forward strand.
CACCTGCACGCTCGACACCAAGTCGCACACGATCAAGACTTGGAAATATATCGCCGTTCCTTCATCGTCACTGGGTGAAATTTTGAAATTCCCTACCTAATAAAACTGTGGGAGAACCTTCACCACACGGAATGCAGCGGTTAAAGACGGCGGCTCACCACCACCTTCTGAAGGGCAATTAGGGATGGACAAGAAATGCCGGCCTTGCCAGCGACGCCCACATCTCACGAACGAATAAAAAAAACAAATATATGTTCCTTTAAGGCGCAGAAATCCAACAAGAAAAGTGGTCAAACTGTTGCTAACAAGCGAAATTAAAGATAGTGTTAAATCAAAGAAAGATGCACATCAAGTTGCCAGAATATGCAGTAAGCCTGAGGATTGGGAACATTTTGAAATTCAGCAAAGGAGGACCTAGAAATTGATAAAGAAAGGGAAAGTAGAATATGAGAGTAAACTAGCGAGAAACATAAAAACGGACGGTAACAGCTCCTATAGGAATGTAAAAAGGAAAAGACAAGCGAAGGCAAATCTGGGTCCCTTACAGACAGAGACAGGAGAATTTATAATGAGGAATAAGGAAATGGCAGAGAAATTAAATAAATACTTTGTGCCTGTCTTCACGGAAGATGATACAAACACCACCGCCCCCCCCCCCGTCCCCCCAGAAATACTAAAGAATCAACGGTCTGGTGAGTATGAGGAACTAGAATTAGCAACAAAAAGTACTTAGAGAAATTAATGGGACAGAAAGTTGATAAATCCCAAGGACCTGATGAGCTGCATCCGAGGACGCGGAACAGAGCTACAGGCGGGAGCGGACCTTGGAGAGAGTGCAGGACTGGGAGAATACGAAAGGCCCAGGCTCGAAGGCCGACCCGCACAGCAGATCGGTGATTGGCTGGTGAGCTTTAGTTTTTTTTTTCTCTGAGTGAGGGAATTGCGGAAAATAGAAGTAAAAGCTAGAAGCATAAAACTACTGGTAGCTGTTTAAAATTAAAGCTTAAACTACTTAACTAGAGTAATATAACCAAAAATAATTGTATTTAAGGGAATTGTTTTTGCTTGGTTTAAGTTAATGTAATAAATTAAGGCATGGCAAGGCAGCTCAGACCCGTGGAATGCACAACCTGTGCCATGTGGGAACTCCAGGATGCTTGCGTGTCCTGGACAACCACATGTGCAGGAAGTGTCGTCAGCTGGTGGAGCTCGAGCTGCGGGTTTCAGACCTTGAGCAGCAGCTATCGTCACTGCAGTGCATCCGCGAGGCTGAGAGTTTCGTGGATAGCACGATTCAGGTGGTGGTCACCGTGCAGTTTGAAAGTGCAGGCAAAGAGGGACTGGGTGACCGACAGACAGACAAGGAGGACCAGGCAGTTAGTTCGGGAGTTCCCTGAATGCATTTCACTCTCCAACCAGTATTCAGTTCCGGATAGTGGTGGTGGAGAGGGTTCCTCTGGGGAGTGTTGCTAGAGTAAAGTCCATAGAACCATGGGTGGCTCAGCTCTACAGTGGTGGGGAGGTGGGGGGAGGAGAAAGGTCGAGAGAGCAATAGTGATTGGGGATTCTAATGTTCGGGGAGCTGACAGGCGTTTCTGCGGCCGCAAACGTAATTCCAGGATGGTATGTTACCTCCCTGGTGCCAGGATCATGGATGTCACTGAGCGGTTGCAGGACATTCTGAAGTGGGATGGTTAACAGCCATAGTTCGTGGTACATGTCGGTACGAACGATGTAGGTATAAAGAGGGATGAGGTACTGCAAGCAGAATATAAGGAGTTTGGAAATAAGTTAAAAACAGGACCCCAGGGGTAGTAATCCCAGGATTTCTCCCAGTGCCACGTTCTAGTGAGTACAGTAATAGGAGAATAGATCAGATGAATGCATGGCTTGAGGGTTGGTACAGGAGGGATGGATTTAGATTCCTGAGGAATTGGGACCGATTCTGGGGAAGGTGGGACCTTTACAAGCCAGACGGGTTGCACCACAACAGATCCGGGACTAATATCCTTGCAGGGGGGGTTAAGCTAGAGTGGCAGGGGGATGGGAACCTGAGTGGGGAGTCAGAAGAGAGTAAAGTTGAGAGAAGCAAGAGTGGGGAGCACCCAGGGGAAATTTACAATACAAATAGGAAAAATAGTTGTTCAAGAACAAGTGAAAGGGAAAAGCGTAGAGCAGGAGGAAAAAGTGTCATTTAGGCACTACAGATAAAGTAAAAACTATAAAATATAAAGCGATTAACCCAGCAACAACGCTGAAGGTCAGGCTAGGGTGTGTGGCCCAACTGAGAGTATTATATACAAACACACGGAGTATAAGGAATAAATTCAATGAACTTCAGGCACAAATTCAAATTGGAGGGTATGCCATGATAGCTATTACTGAGACATGGCTGCAGGATGGTCAAGATTGGGAATTAAATATACCAGGTTATAAGGTCTACAGGAGAGACAGGGAAAATTGAAGAGTGGGAGCAGTAGTATTAGTGATTAGAGATTAAATCATTTCAATGATAAAGGAGGATATAACGAGAGGTATGCAGCCAACAGAGACCTTATGGGTTGAATTGAGAACTCGAAAAGTATATAAGACTATAATGGGAGTTGTGTATAGGACCCCTGGCAGTAATTCTGAAGTGCTCGGTTGTATAAATGCAGAGATTATACAAACGTGTAAGAAAGGCAAAGTGGTCTTAATGGGGGACTTTAACCTTCACATAGATTGGGAAAAGCAGACTAGCAATTGTCAGAAAGGTAGTGAATTTCATGATTGTGTCCGGGATAGTTTTCTACAGCAGTATGTCCTAGAGGCAACAATGGGGCAAGCCATACTCGATTTAGCAATGAGTAATGAACCAAATTTAGTTAACAGCTTAACTGTACGTGAACATCTATCCAATAGCGATCAAGGTAGTGTTTGAAAGGGAAAAAAAGTGAATCAGCTGCTAAGATTCAAGACTTGGGTAAGGCCGACTTCAATGGGATGAGACAGAGACTGTCCACAGTAAACTGGGCAAACCTGTTGATGGGCAAAACCACTGATGATCAGTGCGAAATATTTAAAGAAACATTTAACGTGATACAAAATCGGTTTATATCCCCGAGAGGCAAGAACTCTACTTGCCAAAAAAACAGCCATGGAAAACTAAAGGGGTAAGGGACAGTATAAGACATAAGGAAAGGGCGTACAAAAAGGCAAAAAAATGGCACAGATCCTGGCGAATGGGAAAGATACAAATTATCAACAAGGGGTCACAAAACAGATAGTAAAAGCTACAAAAACAGATTATAAAAATAAATTTGCAAGTGATATCAAAACCAATACGAAGAACTTTTATAGTTATATTAGGAAAGAGGGTGGTCAGGAGCAGTGTTGGCCCCTTATAAACTGAAAGTGGGGATATTGTCATTGACAATGGGAAATGGCGGACATGGTGAACAATTACTTTGAGTCAGTAATTACGGTAGAAAAAGAAATCCCAGGAAAACTAATGCTGAATCTTGGAAAGGGACTCAATAAAATTAACATAAGTAAAAAAACAGTAATGAAGAAAATAATAGCACTAAAGAGTGACAAATCCCCAGTACCAGATGGTTTCCATCCCAGGGTTTTAAAGGAAGTAGCTGAGTACATTGCAGATGCCCTAACTATAATCTTTCGAAGTTCTCTAGATTCAAGAACTGTCCATCTGGATTGGAAAATTGCACATGTCATTCAGCTTTTTTAAGAAAGGAGAGAGAGGGAAACCAGGGAATTATAGACCAGTTAGCCGAACATCTGTTGTGGGGAAAATGCTGGAGTCTATAATTAAGGATAGGGTGACTTAACACCTCGAGAATTTTCAATTAATCAGAGAGAGCCAGCATGGCTTTGCAAAAGCTATGTCGTGCCTGACAACCCAGATTGAATTTTTTTAAGAGGTGACTAAAGTAGTGGCGATGGGAATGTCAATGGATGTTATCTATATGGACTTCCAGAAGGCATTCGATAAGGTCCCAAATAAGAGACTGTTAGCGAAGATAGAAGCCCATGGAATCGAGGCAAAAGTACGGACTTGATTAGGACGTTGGCTGAGCAAAAGGCGACAGAGAGTAGGGATGATGGGTAGGTACTCATATTGGCAGGATGTGACTGGTGGAGTCCCGCAGGGATCTGTCTTGGGGCCTCAATTATTCACAATATTTATTAACGACTTAGATGAAGACATAGAAAGTCTCATATCTAATGTTGCCGATGACAAAAAGATTGGTGGCATTGTAAGCAGTGTAGATGAAAACATACAATTACAAAGTGATATTGATAGATTACGTGAATGGGCAAAACTGTGGCAAATGGAATTCAATTAGACAAATGTGAGGTCATCCACTTTGGATCAAAAAAGGATAGAACAGGATATTTTCGAAATGGTAAAAAGTTAAAAACAATGGATGTCCAAAGGCACTTTGGGGTTCAGGTACATCGATCATTGAAGTGTCATGAACAGGTGCAGAAAATAATCAATAAAGCTATTGGAATGCTAGCCTTTATATCGAGAGGACCAGAGTACAAAGAGGCAGAAGTTATGCTGCAGCTTTTCAAAACCCTGGTTAGACTGCACTTGGAGTACTGAGAGCAGTTCTGGGCACCGCACCTTCGGAAGGACATATTGGCCTTGGAGGGAGTGCAGCGTAGGTTTACCAGAATGATACCCGGACTTCAAGGGTTAAGTTAGGAGGAGAGATTACACAAATTGGAGTTGTATTCTCTCGAGTTTCGAAGGTTAATGGGTGATCTGATCGAAGTTTATAAGATATTAAGGAAACAGATAGGGTGGATAGAGGGAAACTATTTCCACTGATTAGGGATTCTAGGAGTAGGGGGCACAGTCTAAAAATTAGAGCCAGACATTTCAGTAGTGAGATTCGAAAACATTTCTACACACAAAGGGTGGTAGACGTTTGGAACTCTCGTTCGCAAACGGTAATTGATGCGAGCTCAATTGCTAAATTTAAATCTGAGATAAATAGTTTTTGGCAACCAAAGGTATTACGGGAGATGGGCCAAAGGCTGGTATATGGAGGTAGATCACAGATCAGCCATGATCTTATCAAATGGCGGAGCAGACAAGAAGGGCTGAACGGCAAACTCCTGTTCCTATGTTCCTATTTTACCGAGCTGTTGGGGATGAAGCGGATCAGATATCAACGCATCTCTCTCATCACCTTCTTTACGAAGGGGTCGTCCACCAGGAGATGGACGGCGGACTCGTCCCCGCTGCAGCCTCGAGGGCAGCTCGCGGTGATGCTGAGATGCTGGTAAAACTGTACTGGAAGGGCGCATCTCACCACCATCCAAGTTACATCCAAGTTGCTCAGTTCCGGTGACGAGACGGACCACTAAATGGTTTCGACCGTCTTGTCGGGGAATTGCCCGATCGGATCCCTGCAGGAACCTTAGAACGTTCCATTTTGAACGCAGTCTGACGGCTTTGTGGTCGGATGCTTCCCCATAACAAACTTCTCCACCTGGGACAGGTGGTGGGTATCGTCCAGCTGGAAGGGATGTCCTGCTTCTGCTCGGCCAGGGTGGCCAGACCCAAACTTCTCAATGTGGGGACTGTCACTACCAATGTTATCAAACCCCAAACTTGATCCATTTGATGATCCGGCTTGCGGGTGTAACAGGGAGAGCTGCAGCGTTTTAATTTACAGTCATCTGAAGTTCCCTTCAATCACCCCTTTATATAAATATCTTGGAATGTCAAATTTGGAGCCTGGCGACTTTCTATGAGATGTAAACATTTTTGGATCCGGGTTATTAGAAATTCTCCAAACATTTTCTGCTGGTGGAACCTCGAGGGTCTCGGTGGACAAGGCGGCCAATCAGTGATTCGGGTACTAGACTTATATCCCTCTTTAATTCTGCCTTTTGTTAGGAAGCGCCCTGGACTGCGATAGGTGTAAACCTTAACCTTCTGACTTCCAATTATGTGGAGGAACTTAGAGAGGGCCCAATACTATGGAATCACCTGCTTATCTCATTCGATGTAGTTTAGTTCAGTTCACTGGAGATGAGACGAAGTAAAATTAATGGGATTAGTCTTACCATGATGAACCGGCCCAAGCATGGCGACGGAACTCTCTCATGAGGAAAGGGGGTAAAGGGCACAGTCCTTTGTGTAATGGAGGGTGGCAAGCATTGGACCAGTAGAAAGTCTAGTCTTCAGGGTGGTTTTGATGTTGGTGTGGCTCTTTGTCCACTGCTGTTTAACTCCATCCCGAAGTCGGCCATACAGTGGAGCAGCAATTTCCGTATCGTCAGAGATAAAATATGACAAATCCTGTCATACCCAGAAACAAGTGCAGGGAGTTCTCATCGGTGGGCCATGCTAAGGAGGTGAGAACCTTGACTTTATCCTGATCCACAGACCGGGACCCTGCCTTCAGCATGACACCAAGGAATTTGACCTCATCTTCCCGGAAATGTATCACGAGGTTTCCATATAGATCTGTGTGACCAGGCCCAGCCTCATGTCCCGTTAAACTCCCTGCAGTGAGTAAACATTGCTGCACAGCAGGTCAGAGAGGACACGATCTCCGGAACTCCCCACTGGAGTTTGAAATTACATTAATATTTTACCAGTTAGTAACGGTCCGGGTGTTGGACTATTATTATTCTGTTCTGGTCAAAACAAATGTCCCAGTGAACAGGAACCTGTCTGACCCTGACAGCTCACCCTCAGTCCATCCCACCGGGCAGTGTGTGTGATGGGAAATAATCATCAACCGAAAAGGATGATTTGATTTTATTCATCTCAGGATGAAACATTGAATATTGAAATCATATTATTTCCAGACTAATAACAGCAAACAATTTCATGTCAGAGTTACATCTTGTATCATTTCACAACACTGCATTTGTTTGATAAATTATAATTCCTGTCTGGTATTTCCAAATTTATTAAATGTATTGGATTGATATCAGTTACTTTTGTGAACTCATTGATGTCAATGGATGGTAAAATCAGGCGCGGTTAATAACGGGCGCCGATCTGCGACCGCCCATCTTATGCCACCGACAAACGTGAAAATCTCCTCGAATAGACTTTATTTTTTTACGAAATGTTTTCAGATGTTTCTATGATTTAACTAATGTAACAATTCGATTCAGTGGGTATTTCACCCCGTTCTTCAGCTCCTCTCTGAATTTAGCCTGGGTCACAGCATAAATACATGTGTTGGTGCAGGAACTGAGAAGCTGAAGCATGTATCCGGCTGACTCAATGTCAGTGGCCGAATAATACTGGGTGTTCGTTATACGCAGAGAGATAACGTAAAAAACGAGTGTGCTCCATAACAATATAAAACTGCCTGATATACTGAAGAGTAAAATGATAGATTTCCTTCTGTTCTCCATCTCTGGATCCTTGTGATTCTCTCCATTGCTGCGGCCCCGGAGTCTCCGGCGGACTCTACTGGCCGCTAAAATGTTCCTGGCGGTGAGAACATTGAGCAGCAAAATCAGAATGAATGGGAGACAAGGAGATGAAACAATAGTAAACATGACAAACGCTGCCCCTGCCGGTGAAATGATGAAGTTCAGTTTGAAGACACAACCCCGGGGTATATTGTCCATTATATATTCCGGGTCATATGCAAAGAACCAGGGAATGTTTAGTGAACAGCTCAGCACACTCACTGTTCCGATAACAGCAGCCGCCGTTTTTTCGGTGCAATATTTTTTTTTCAGCTTCTGACAACAAATGGCCACAAATCGATCAAAGGTGAAAGCGACTGTGAGCCAGACAGAAACCTCGGTGGTTGCAAAAGTCAAGAAGTCAATGAGAGAACACACGGGAGTAATTCGCAGGAATGAAACTGGGAAATAAATCAAAACAATCCATCTCAATATCGGATCAGTGATAACGACCAGGAGATCGGCCGCCGCCATTGCCACCAGGTAGTGAGTGATACATTTGGAGAGACTGCACTTTCCTCGGGACAGGATCACAATCGCCACCAAGTTAACTGTAAGAGAGAGAAATGGAAGCAGATAAATTACTGATCAGACCTGGAGCCAAAGCTGCAGTTTGAGCGGATCTGGGGTGAAATTTCCAGCTTTGTCGCTCCATCAAACGGTGGAAACTGATTCACTGACCCGGGCAACGCTTTCGGACAGAGAAATGTTTTTAAACAAAATGATCAATAATGAATTGGGAAATTGATAGAGAAAGTGAATAAAATGAGCACTGGATCAACTGGAAGGGTCAAGTGGGGGGACAGTGCCTGTGGGGAAGGGAACAATGGTTTTAATGGGAATCCAACGTGTTAAATCCAGATTTGGGCTCCAGATGGACAAGGAAGTGAGCGATCTCAGGGAAGGTGAGGGGACAGGGGGAGGTGCTGCTGGTTTGTTGCTCTGGGTTAAGGGAGCCGACAGGGGCCGGCACAAAACGGGAAAGACCGAGATCCGCGACGATGTTTTTGAGGCTTCGGATCGGATTGGAAAAGTTAGATGGAGGCCGAGCCAGTGAGTGAGATTGGGAGTGATGGAATTAAAAGGACATGTTGGAGCTGGAGGGGAGTTAGGAGCAGATGGTTTGGGAAAGCGGATAAACAGAAGCAAAGGATGAGGAGACAGAGGATTCAATGCAGTGGGAGGAGAGGCTGCAATTCACAGGGAGAGACTGCAGCAGATTATTCGAGGAAATCTCATCTACAGGTCCCAGTAACACAATCCAATGAATAAATTCAACCTTTAATGTCAGGGATAATAACGCGTTCAATCAATGTCCTTTTTAAAATTCAATTAAAATTAAATTAAAATACATTAATTAAATTAGTCTCGATTTTCTTGAATTATACTGACATCAGCTTCTAGAATACAATGTCCTAATAATTCAATGTGATCAAGAAATCACTGATTTTAATCTTTAAATACATTTCAATTATGTTTATGTATTCAGTCAAGAAACAAGTAAAAGGAATATTCATATAAACAGACTGAGGATCTGCTGGCGATAAGCACATCCGGAGCGAGTAAAATTAAACTCACAATCTCACAACATCCTCATAACATCTTCAAGTCAAATCGCCTCTTCATTATTGTACTCTATGTTTCAGCAGTTCATTCCAATGAATTATTCACTACACTGCCGCGTTCTCTCTTCCTCTCTCGCTTTCGCTCTCATTCTCTCTGTCACTCTCTCGCTCTCTCTCCCTGCATCTCCCTACCTCTCGTTCCGTCTCCCACATGATTCCAACAGATAAAGTGCAAACTGATACAACATTACTTCAAAACATTGCATTTTACAGTGAATTCATCCACAGTGAATCAGAGAATGAGATGTGAAAGAATCAGCAGCAAACTCAGTTCAGTGGCCAGAATTCTGAAGCGGCGTCAGATACACACACAATGAAATAATATTTCATAACATTGATAACCATTAAATAGATTGAAATCCCAGTTAAACTGAACCATATTACTGGGGAGGGAGGACATTACTCTGCCTCCTTTAACACTGAGACCGTGAGCTGTCTCATTATCAATCATTGAAAGCAGATATATGAAAAAATATCCCAGGACAGGTTAATTCAACAACAAGAAACTCTTAACAGCTCCTCACGGTCTGATACGAAATCTTAGCCCAGACACCAGATTCCAACATATGCAGATCTAAGGAATCTTACAACATCAGGTTATAGTCCAACAGTTTTATTTGAAAATCACAAGCTTTCGGAGGCTTTCTCCTTCGTCAGGTGAGTGTCGGATTCCTTGAAAATTGCCGTAAATAGTCATAGACTATATAGTCTCTGACTATTTATTCTGACTATATAGTATCTGACTATATATTCTGACTATATATTCTCTGACTATATATGCGGATATTTTCAAGGAATCCGACACTCACCTGGCGAAGGAGAAAGGCTCCAAAAGCTTGTGATTTTCAATTAAAACTGTTGGACTATAACCTGGTTTTGTAAGATTCCTTAAATTTGTACACCCCAGTCCATCACCGGCATCTCCACATCAATATATTCAGTGCAGAGAATAATCCAGTAACAATGCCAGGGTTGGATAAACGAAGTTCACTGCAGATATAATGCAATTGATACAGGATCGAACGTTTAGAAGTTAAGCACATACCATCATTCAACAATACATTCAGTACAGTGAATAATCCAGTAAACAATGCCAGGGTTGGATATGCAAAGATCAGAACAGAAAAAATCCAAAACCAAAAGATCAGAGATTTTAAACATCCAACTGATAGAATAGAACAGGCGGCTGTGTAAAACATGATGGGAGAAAATTAATTTGCCAAGTACAGCAGTGCAGTTAACATCGATTTTCAATATTCACAGGTGAGTTAACGGCTTACCCGGAACTCCAACGGCTGCAAGAACAGGATAGTAAATGCGTTCTATATGAAACATTAGTGAATATCCCATTTATATGAGAAGCAGTGACTTCTGTTGATCTGAAAACCGCAGCTCCAGCAGGCAATCTGAGCTGGGACATTGCAACAATTGCTGACTTATACAGGGAATAAATCCCCACTGACACGGTTATACCCCTGATCATTGCTATTAGTTACAGTCATTTGAACAAACACATTACATCAGCAGCTTTGCCTCCACGTAAATAATGACGTGGATATATCACAAACATCTCAAAGTCCAGGACATTATCTTAATGAGACCTCTCACAGGATTAAAGTTAAAAGCTGTGCTCAGAATGGACTGGTCCAACAACAATGAGCGGCTTCTTTTAAAGTTTTCATATTATTGTATTAACTAAGCTCACTCCTGCCGTTTCATTTATTAATGTTACCTATTTCACCGTGTGTACTCTGAAACAACATTAAACCCACGGAGTACACAATGTAGGTTCTGTCGAATGAGGCCAGGGAAGGGAAACTCTATGAGGAAATATTTGAAGTACCAGGAGTATTTCCACTGAGAATGATGGTGTTTGATAGAGTAATAAACAATTACTGTATCCTCTGGTTGTGAGGATCAGTGATAGAGTGATAGGGAATTACTGTATCCTCTGGTTGTGAGGATCAGTTTTAGATTAATAGGGAATTACTGTATCCTCTGGTTGTGAGGATCAGTGATAGAGTGATAGAGAATTACTGTATCCTCTGGTTGTGAGGATCAGTGACAAGGGGAAATCAATTTCAGCTCACCATGAAAGAGATAAAGTTTAAATTCTTCATGCAGAGATTTTTGGAGCATGGAATGTTTGACCACAGGGAATGGAAAAAACAGAAAATAGACAATCGCAACGTTTACTATTGCATCGTTTAAGAGAAAATTGAATACATATTTGTAATTTATGAAGATAAAGGGCATTTGGTCAAAGTTTGCTATGACATACATTTTGAATTGCTTTAGCCATAAACTGGCACTGGCACGATGGGCCAAATGGCCTCCCACTGTTCTGTAAACCACCAATCTTCATGTTTCTCGTAGATTGAGATTTATGATAAGCTTGAATGCCGCCGTGCTGCTTCTTAGCCAACAGTACTGAACGAATAAAAAAAGGGGAGTTAGTGGTCAGTTTAGATTGTATCTCCAGTTACAGGGAGTCAGTGGGTTTTTTGTTATTAGTTCAAGGGATGTGGGCATCGCTGGCGAGGCCGACATTTATTGCCCATCCCTACTTGCCCCTGAGAAGGTGGTGGTGAGCCGCCTTCTTGAACCGCTGCAGTCTTTGCGGGCAAGGTTCTCCCACAGTGCTGTTAGGTAGGGAGTTCCAGGATTTTGACCCAGCGATGATGAAGGAGAGGCGATATATTTCCAAGTCGGGATGGTGTGTGACTTGGAGAGAACGTGCAGGTAGTGCTGTTCCCGTGTGCCTGCTGCTCTTGTCCTTCTAGGTGGTAGAGTTCGCGGGTTTGGGAGGTGATGTCGAAGAAGACTTGTCGAGTTGCTACAGTGCATCCTGTGGATGGTACACACTGAAACTACGGTGCGCCGGTGGTGAAGGGATTGAATGTTTAGTGTGGTGGATGCTGTGCCATTCAAGCGGGTTGCTTTGTCCTGGATGGTGTTGAGCATCTTGAGTGTTGTTGGAGCAGCGCTCATCCAGGCAAGTGGAGAGTATTCCATCCCACTCCTGGCTTGTGCCTTGTAGATGATGGATAGGCTTTGTGGAGTCAGGAGGTGAGTCACTTGCCGCAGAATACCCAGCCTCTGACCTGCTCTTGTAGCCACAATATTTATGTGGCTGGTCCAGTTTAGTTTCTGGTCAATGGTGACCCCCACAATGTTGATGATGGCGGATTCGGCTACGGTAATTGCGTTGATTGTCAATGGGAGGCGGTTAGACTCTCTCTTGTTGGAAATGGTGATTGCCTGGCACTTGTCTGGCGCGAATGTTACTTGCCCCTTATCACCCCAAGCCTGGATGCTGTCCTGGTCGTGCTGCATGTGGGCATTGGCTGCTTTTTTAGATGAGGGTTTGCGAATGGAACTGAACACTGTGCAATCATCAGCGAACATCCCCATTTCTGACCTAATGATGGAGAGAACTTCTTCGATGAAGCAGCTGCAGATTTTTCGGCCTAGGTCACTGCTTTGTGGAACGATTTCAGCAATGTCCTGGGGCTGAGCTGATTGGCCTCCAACAACCACTATCGCCATCCTTAGTGCTAGGTATGGCAATAGCCACTGGAGAGTATTCCCCCTGATTCCCATTGACTTCAATTTGACTCGGGTTCCTTGGTGCCATACTCGGTCAATTGCTGCCTTGATGTCAAGGGCAGTCACTCTCACTACAACAAATGAAGTTTAAGTAATTCAATCTTTTTCCTTTCGAGTTGTCCGTGTCCTTCTCCGTGGCTATTCTAAACCTTATGATACTATGATCGCTGCTCCCTAAATGCTCCCCCACTGAAACATGCTCCACTTGGCCTGCCTGATTCATAGAATCATAGAATCATAGAAGTTCACAACATGGAAACAGGCCCTTCGGCCCAACATGTCCATGTCGCCCAGTTTATACCACTGAGCTAGTCCCAATTGACTGCACTTGGCCCATATCCCTCTCTACCCATCTTACCCATGTAACTGTCCAAATGCTTTTTAAAAGACAAAATTTTACCCGCCTCTACTATTGCCTCTGGCAGCTCGTTCCAGACACTCACCACCCTTTGAGTGAAAAAATTGCCCCTCTGGACCCTTTTGTATCTCTCCCCTCTCACCTTAAATCTGTGCCCCCTCGTTATAGACTCCCCGACCTTTGGGAAAAGATTTTGACTATCTACCTTATCTATGCCCCTCATTATTTTATAGACTTCTATAAGATCACCCCTAAACCTCCTACTCTCCAGGGAAAAAAGTCTCAGTCTATCCAACCTCTCCCTATAAGTCAAACCATCAAGTCCCGGTCGCATCCTAGTAAATCTTTTCTGCACTCTTTCTAGTTTAATAATATCCTTTCTATAATAGGACACTGATTCGCTAGAACAAAGGCCAGCAATGCCTCCTTCCTCGTTGAACCGGAAACGTACTGGTTGAGAAAGTTATCCTGAACACATTTCGAAAGTTCCTCCCCCTCTTTGCCCCTTATATTATTATTGATATCCCAGTCTATATTAGGATAGTTGAAGTTGGGTTCAAACGGTTTTTGAGTGTTCCAGTCAACCGTCATCCTTGTGCAATAGTGAGTGAGTGGCCAAAGTGCGACTTCTCTTCACACCCCAATTGGCACAAATCATATAATGATGGGACAACTTATTTTCTGGAGTAGGAGGAGCTTCTGTTAAGAAGCTTCGCCTCGAGGAAGGAGAGCCAAAAAGCGCAACCTCAAGAGCTACTAAAGAACTGATCAGTCGACTGCCTTGATGCTGATATCCTTGGTTTATAACATTGTATGTATTGCTTGATTGGCATGCTGCTTTTGTGAACTGTTTAAATCATTAAATAATCATGTTTTAACCGTATAAGTATATAACTGGTTGAGTAACTTATAAATGGAGAGAAAGTGAGATGGAGAGAATGAGAGAAAGGGAGATAGAGAGAGGGAGAGAGGGAGAGCGGCAAGTCCAGCTTTACTGAGTGAAAGATAGAAATAGATGGAGACAGAGAGAAAGAGAGGCACAATAATAGTGGATTTGTTAGAAGGAAGTATGAGAAAGATATAGAGGCAAAGAGGGTAGCTGTGAGCTCATGCAAGGTGCATTCAAGTCTAATGGCAGCTGGAGAGCAGGAAAGCAGAGGAGTATTGTTGAGTAGGTGTAGAGCTTGAGGGGCAAATTGCTCAAGAGGGGAGAGAGAAAGGTGGCATGCTTGGGAGTCAGGAAGCGGAGGAGACAGGGCAGAAGGGCCAGAGAAGGGACCAGAGAGAAAAACAAGGAAGTAGAAGAAGTGGGCTAGAGTCTGAAGCCAACATCAGCATGCAAATAAATAGAGGGTATTTGGGTTACATCGGGATGGCAGTGATTGGGAGATTCATGTCCTGGTCATAAATAGAGGACAATCTCCCTTGTTCAATGTGGTTGGTAATGAATCGATCAGAAATTGTTACAATCTGGGTGCTGGCTCCTGCCAGGGGGCACCTGAGGATCTTCAGCTAATGCGAATGACCTGGGCCAGGCCACCTCCTTTCTGTTCTGGTGAGTTAAGTTTATGTCAGGTGGAAAATGCATTGTCTGTGCTCCTCCTGCCTTCTGCTCAAAGAGGGGTGGGGGAAAGTCCAGACGTGTTTTATGTCAAGATATAAGGTGAGCACATTCTGATACAGAAGGGCGTTTGGGGCCCACCTGGAGAGACGGGGCGCTGCTGTAAGACAGGAGACTATCGCAAATTGTCAGTTCCGACTCCTGATACAAAAAGCAATTCTCACCCAGTTCTGATGAGTGGCGATGCAATGAAGGGGAATATATGATATTGGATTCACTCCCATGTTACTAAACCTGCTGCTGGCATCTGACAAAGAAAAACAGGAGGGAAAAAATGATAAACCCAGGACTACAGATCAGTTAGTTTAAAGGAATGTTGCTCCGGAGAAGCGCGTTTGTTGTGTTTTAATATCTGGATCAAAAAGGATCGCACAAAGTCTCCATCTAGTTCCCATTGGGCATTCAGAAACAGCACCAATCAGTCTGACAGGCCACAAGAGGCTGGTGTGGGAAATGGAAAAATATTACACTGCAGCAAAACGACCCCATCACGTCCTGGTCCCGAAAACTGTCCTGTCATCCCTGCTGAAAAGTGTAATTGTGTAGATGATGGGAGATGTTAGGACCAAGCTCGACCGTGTTGTTCCTATAGTGCAACAGTCTTCTGCCAATCAAGACCTTTGTTCACAAATGGAGTGTGTCCATTTGGACGAGCTCGAGGGTAGCCCTAGTGGGGGAGGGGAGCGGAGAAAATGGAACTCAACTTAGAACAAATGCAGGGAAAGGCATTTCAGAACCTATATTTAATAAATTCTTCTGGAACGTCTTTGAAATATTAGATGAGAAACAAAACAACCGGAAATGCAAAGTTTCCCACCCAGTATCTGAAAGGGCAAAGACACATTCAGTGGGACCGTTCACCAGGTCCCAGTTCACAATTGTCCACAAAAAAATCGAATCGAGCTTTCTCAAGGCAGTGAGTTCCGATTTATGTGTCTCTACAATTATTAAATGGTCTGGAGCAGGAGGTCACCTCACGGTCCTCTCGTCAAATGAAACCCTGCACTATTTACACCAAATTATTCTGAACAAAATTCATATTCTGGGGAAAAGAAGTAGCAGTAAAGGATGGAACAAGGATGCCTATGAATATTCCTAACCTATTTTAAGTTTGCCACCGTAAGATCCCTTCTTTAATGTGCCAGGTAAATAAGAAGGTTTATTTTACTAAAGGTACCGCTTTCACCCTCCAAGCACATGCCGGGGTCCGATATATATCGCGAAACGCGACATCCCCCAATCCCATCATTAACTGACCTGCAAAATTAATGAACTGCGATCAAGTTTGCAATTCGTGTCCGAGCTGCGCAGAAGTTGCAATATCGCCGACAATAATGGCGTTTAAATAACTTCAGTACCAGGAGGGCGATAGCACATCTCCCGTAGATTACCTTTCCCCATATGGCGACTTACAAATACAAATGTCTCACTGGATAGTACTGAAATGGGTGAAATTGTAATGACCATCGCTTTGCCCGGCACTTGGAACTCTTGTTGAGGCGCGAGCGCCTTGTGCCCGGGAGACCTGCAAATGTTCAGCATTCTGTAATTCCACCCTTTGGCTAGTGGTGGCGGTGTTTCACCTCAATTTTGCATCCACCAGTTTCTCGGCCTGGACATAAAAATCTCTGATACTTTCACCAACTCGAATTATTGCACAAATTGACAAATATGTTCCTACTTTACTGAAAATCTATAACAATTTTATAAATGTACCTACATACTTGCTATTATATAAGAATAAGGACAAATTGTCAGACTGTGAAATGGGGACGGAATTACGTCTGTGCACCCGGCTCCAATGATCTCTTTCTCACTATCCCCCTTCAGCTGTACATTACACTCTATCTTCATTCCAAGTGCGCAACTACACGGCCGATTTAATGGTGAAAATACAAAATCTAAGTTTATGTTGCTTCTTGGTAAGGTTCACCAAATGTTTCAGAAATGATTTGACACTGCATGTGATTTATAGCAGATTTGCTCAATACAGTAGGACGTCCACAGAATGTTACTGGGAATATAGAAATAACTTTGTGTTTATTCCAGTTCGTTAAATCAAAAATAATTTGAAACGCCAAAGGTAATTCTGGAAGCACGAATTCAAAACAGAACTTATTGTAAGGGTTTCGCTGTTTTGGGCACTAGGAGGCGCCGTAGTTCTTCAAACAACATAAGCCGTGAATTCATTGATTTTATTTTACATGGCAAAAGTAATGAAATTCTGAAGACAGACAGTGAATGGATTTCCGATTTCAGCTATGTAATGTAGTGATTATGTTACCGCACTAGTAATGCGATATGGATCATGCGTTATATGAAGAAATATCGCTCTGTGCACGGCCTGGAGCACCTGCTTTTCCAGCTGTTCCAAGACCAGGATTTTTCCTTCGGATGTGTCATTTTTGCCCTGGAACTAGCGGTTTGATGACGAGTCGGGCGATTGTTGAGGAATCATTTCCTGCTCTTACACGTGTAGTGACATCATTAAATCGTTTGTGACCAAAGAAATTTCTTATCGCATTGAGCGGTGGGTAATGTGGGATCCCCAGAAGAAAAAGGCCAAAGCTTAGTCGGAGTATGAACGAAAAAAAGTTAAGCGATAAATACCATATAATAGGTCAATGATTGAAGTAAATAAAACCTGCGCATGTATGGGTGTGTCAGCGTGTTTGAGTGTGTCTGTGCGTGCGTGTGAGTGTGCATCTGTGTGTGTGCATTTGTAAATGTTTGTGCGTGTACATGTATGCATGAGTGTGTATGTTTGTGAGTGTGTATTAGTGAGTGTATATCTATGTGTGTATATGTGAGTGTGTATGTGTATGTGTGTTTGTGAGTTTGTGAGTGGGGCGTGCTCTCGTCCAAAATTTACAATTCAGGACGATGCAGAGAGCGAACGTTGTTCCGAATGTTCCCTCTTGAGTCGGTTGAGTGTGTTTAGTTGTCCAATTTAGTAAAACGATGAAAGATAAATTGACATTTCAACACTTAATTTTCTCACCAGTTTCTTCGCTGTTTTTCGGCATCCTAAGAGGCCATCAAAAGGGTTAAAACATGAAGTGAATTACTGGCTTACAAAATATGAAAAGGCAAGGAGCACAAAAGACCTTAAGTCCATTGAAACTTATGCTTCCTGTACCATTACTCTCCCGTCACAAAACCCAACTGTATTATTAACAAACGCAGATGAGATAAAGGGACATCCTGGAACCAAGTTAATCAACAGTTTCTACACGGGTTTGGTGGAAGAATAAACAAATAAATGTACATGGGGAATGAG
Source organism: Heptranchias perlo (assembly GCF_035084215.1). NCBI lineage: Eukaryota > Metazoa > Chordata > Chondrichthyes > Hexanchiformes > Hexanchidae > Heptranchias > Heptranchias perlo. Next base: position 2,159,744 of record NW_027139666.1, read on the forward strand.
TGAAGTTGAATCTATTTGGTAACTTTCAAACTCAGTCGAACCGACGCTGTGATTTGGAGAACTAATGGAAGGAGCTGGGATAGGCCATAGTATTTCCTTATTTCCTCATATATGAGTTGGTTAAATTGATAGTAAATATTACAGGAGCAAGTTATGAGAGTGACACCGATATCAGCAATCACTGTCGGACACCGCCTGGCCCATATCTACAAATCTCACTGAGGACCAACAGAAAATTGTCAAATTAGCTTTACTCGTCGCCCTAAGACGCCCTCCGTATCGCTGCACAGCGACAATCCAGTGTTGGTGAAAGTAGAATCAGTTTCTTGTTTTATATCCTGTGGAACAGTTTTCCTGCCGACCACTTGGGTGAGTGGCCTCTGAGGCTGCACTTTATCAAACACCTTTTGGAAGTCCATGTACACAACATCAACCGCATTGCCCTCATCAACCCTCTCTGTTACCTCATCAATAAACCCAATCAAGTTAGTTAAACACAATTTGCCTTTAACAAATTCTGCTAGATTTCCTTTATTAATCCACAGTTGTCCAAGTGACTACTAATTTTGTCCCTCATTATCATTTCTGAAAGCTTCCCCACCACCAAGGTAAAACTAACTGGCCAAAAGTTGCGGGTTTATCCTTACACCCTTTTTTCAACACGGGTGTATCATTTGCAATTCTCCAGTCCCCTGGCACGGCTCCCGTACCTATGGATGATTGGAAGTTTATGGCCAGTAACTCCGCAATTTCCAACCTTACTTCCTTCAGGTTGCATCCCACCCGGACTGGGTGACTTATCTACTTGAAGCACAGCTGGCCTTTCTCGTTTACAGATTGAAAATTATTGGATGGGATAAACATAGTAAGGGAAGAACTGCTAAGGGGTTTGGTATCTTTGAAAATAGATAAATCACCAGGCCCGGATCAAATGTATCACAGGCTGTTAAAAGAAGCCAGGGAGGAAATAACGCAGGCTCTGACCATCATTTTCCAATCCTCCCTGCATACGGGCGTGGTGCCGGAGGATAGGAGGACCACTAACGTTGTACCATTGTTTAAAAAGGGGGAGAGGGATACACTGAGTAATTACAGGCCAGTCAGTCTAAACTCCGTGGTGGGCAAATTATTGGAATCAATTCTGAGGGACAGGATAAACCGTCACTTAGAAAGGCACGGACTGATCAATGACAGTCAGCATTGATTTGTTAAGGGAAGGTCGTGTCTGTCTGAATTGATTGAATTTTTTGAGGAGGTAACAAGGAGGGTCGATGAGGGTAAAGCGTTTGATATAATCTACATAGATTTTTAGCAAGGCTTTTAACAACGTCCCACATAGCAGACTGGTCAAAAAAGTACAAGCCCATGGGATCCAAGGGAAAGTGGCAAGTTGTGTCCAAAATTGGCTTAGTGACAGGAAGTAAAGGGTAATGGTCGACGGGTGTTTTTGTGATTGGAAGGCTGTTTCTAGTGGCGTTCCACGGGGATGAGTACTAGGTCCCTTGATTTTTGTGGTATATATTAATGATTTGGACTTAAATGTGGGGGGCATGACTAAAAATCTTGCAGATGATACAAAATTTGGCCGTGTGGTTGATAGTGAGGAGGAAAGCTGTAGACGGTTGGAAGATATCAATGGACTAGTCAGGTGGGCAGAAAATGGCAAATGGAATTCAATCCGGAGAAGTGTGAGGTAATGCATTTGGGGAGGACAAACAGGCAAGGGAATACACAATAAATGGGAGAATACTGAGAGGTGTAGAGGCAATGAGGGACGTTGGAGTGCATGTCCAGAGAAGGTAGCAGGTCAGGTAGATAAGGTACTTAAGAAGGCATACGTAATACTTTCATTTATTAGCCGAGGCATAGAATATAAGAGCAGGGACTTTGTGCTAGCAATTTATAAAACACTAGATAGGCCACAGCTTGAGTATTGTGCACAGTCCTGTTCACCATATTACAGGAAAGATGCAATTGCATTGGAGAGGGTACAGGGAGATTTACCGGGATGTTGCCAACACTGGAGAATTGTGGCTCTGAGGAAAGACTGGATAGGCTGGGGTTGTTTACTTTGGAACATAGGAGGCAGAGGTGTGATTCAGTTGAGGTGTACAAAATTATAAGGGGCCTAGATAGACTGAATAGGAAGGACCTATTTCCCTTAGCAGGGATGTCAATCAACAGGGCCAGAGTTTTAGAGTGATTGGTAGAAGGATTAGAGGAGAGCTGCGGAAATATTTTTTCACCCAGAGGGTTGTGGGAGTCTGTAAATCACTGCCTGAAAGGGTGGCAGAGCAAAAAAAAAACTAATCACATTTGAAAAGTACCTAGAATCATAGAATCATAGAAGTTCACAACATGGAAAACAAGCCCTTCGGCCCAACATGTCCATGTCGCCCAGTTTATACCACTAAGCTAGTCCCAATTGCCTGAACTTGGCCCATATCCCTCTATACCCATCTTACCCATGTTAGTGTCCAAATGCTTTTTAAAAGACAAAATTGTACCCGCCTCTACTACTGCCTCTGGCAGCTCGTTCCAGACACTCACCACCCTTTGAGTGAAAAAATTGCCCCTCTGGACCCTTTTGTACCTCTCCCCTCTCACCTTAAATCTATGCCCCCTCGTTATAGACTCCCCGACCTTTGGGAAAAGATTTTGACTTTCTACCTTATCTATGCCCCTCATTATTTTATAGACTTCTATAAGATCACCCCTAAACCTCTTACTCTCCAGGGAAAAAAGTCTCAGTCTATCCAACCTCTCCCTATAAGTCAAACCATCAAGCCCCGGTAGCATCCTAGTAAATCTTTTCTGCACTCTTTCTAGTTTAATAATATCCTTTCTATAATAGGGTGACCAGAACTGTACACAGTATTCCAAGTGTGGCCTTACTAATGTCTTGTACAACTTCAACAAGACATCCCAACTCCTGTATTCATTGTTCTGACCAATGAAACCAAGCATGCTGAATGCCTCCTTCACCACCCTAACCACCTGTGACTCCACTTTCAAGGAGCTATGAACCTGTAATCCTAAATCTCTTTGTTCTATCACTCTCCCCAACGCCCTACCATTAACGGAGTAGGTCCTGGCCCGATTCGATCCACCGAAATGCATCACCTCACATTGATCTAAATTTAACTCCATATGCCATTCATCGGCCCACTGGCCCAATTTATCAAGATCCCGTTGCAATCCTAGATAACCTTCTTCACTGTCCACAATGCCACCAATCTTGGTGTCATCTGCAAACTTACTAACCATGCCTCATAAATTCTCATCCAAATCATTAATATAAATAACAAATAACAGCGGACCCAGCACCGATCCCTGAGGCACACCGCTGGTCACAGGCCTCCAGTTTGAAAAACAACCCTCTACAAACACCCTCTGTCTTCTGTCGTGGATATGCACCTGAAGTGCCACAACCTACAAGGATATAGACCAAGTGATGGAAAGTGGGATTAGGTTGGGTGGCTCGTTTTCGGCTGGCGCGGGCACGATGGGACCAATGGCCTCCTTCTATGCCGTAATTTTTTTATGATTCTACCTCCTCTTCATACATGTTTAGCCCATCCAGTATCTCAACTACCTATCTTTAACTTTGTCTTTGGCATCATCTTCTTCCTCAGTAATGACAGATGCAAAGTATTCATTTAGCACCTCAACAATGCCTTCTGCATCCACGTGTAGATCTCCTTTATGGTCCTTAATCGACCCCACTCCTTTTATTAACCGTTTGCTCTTTAATAGCCTATAGAAGACTTTCAGATTCCCTTTTATGTTGGCCGCCAGTCTATTCACAAGCTCTCTCTTTGCCCCCCCCCCATTGTTTTTTCACTTATCCTCTCTCTTTGCCCCTCATTGCTTTTTTTCACTTCTCCTCTGTACTTTCTATATTCAGCCTGGTTCTCATTTGTATTATCAATCTGATATCTGTCATACTTCCCCTTTTTCCGCTTTATCTTACTCTCTATCTCTTTCGTCATCCTGGGAGCTCTGGATTTGTTTGGCCTACCTTTCCCCCTCATGGGAACCTACCTAGACTGTACCCCATCTCCTCTTCAACTGCCGCCTATTGTTCGATTACAGTTTTGCCTGCCAATCTTTGGTTCCAATTTACCCGGGCCTGATCCGTTCTCAACCCACTGAAATTGGCCCTCCTCCAGTTACGTATTTTTAGTCTAGATTGCTCGTTTTCCTTTTTCATAACTATTCTAAACCTTATGATAGTATGATCACTTTTCTCTAAATGCTCCCCCCATTGACACTTGCTCCACTTGATCCACTTTATTCCCCAGAACTAGATCTGGTAATGCCTCCTTCCTCGTTGTACCAGAAACATACAGATCAAGAAAGTTCTCCTGAATACATTTCAGAAATTCCTCCCCCTCTTTGCCCTTTACACTATTACTATCCTAGTCTTTATTAGGATAGTTGAAGACCCCATTATCACTAATCTATAGTTCTTGCACCTCTCTGTAATTTCTCTGCAAATTTGTTCCTCTATCCCCTTCCCACTAGTTGGTGGCCTATAGAATACACCCAGTAGCGTAATGGTGCCTCTATTGTTTCTTAACTCTAACCAAATAGATTCTGTCCTTGACCCCTCCAGGACATCCTCTCTCTCCAGCAGTACAATATTCTCCACAATCAGTACTGCCGCTCCCTTTCCTTTTTTTACTTCCTTATTTTCCTGATCATCTTGGTGGAAAAATTCGATAAGGCCAATTATTGGGCGAGGGTAGCTTGATCCGCAATTTACCCGCACCCAGTGGCCGCTGTGCAGGCAGGAAGAGAACTTCGTCCTGTCTCAGTGCTCACCATCAACTTGTGTTGAAATCCAGGCCTTGCACGTCGATTCAATGCAATTCGCACCTTACACCAGCAGGGGGAGCTCCAATCTCTTAAAGGGAGTATGTCTCTTACAATCTCTTAAAGGTAGCTGGTACCTGTTATTTGCTAAAAAAAAAATAACAATCTGCTATCTGCACGGATTCTGAACGGAGATCAGACATCGTACACGTAAAACACAGATGCAGGTCTCATCCCTATGTTTATAGACAGATAATTTATGGTAAAACCTTGAATAAAGGTTCCACACCACTAAATCCCACATCCTCAAATCTGCATGCCAGACCTCACCAATCTGCCGATCCGAGTTCGTACCCGACCTGCGAGAATGTGTGCACCGATGTTCTCTGCTGATGCACTAGGGACCTTGGTGCAAGAGGTGGACAGAACGAGAGACATCCTATTTCCGCGGGAGAGTGGACAAGAGAACCTGCAGACATATGTCCAAAACGCAGTGGAAGGCTGTAGGGGACGAATTCAATGCCAGGTGCACAGCATCATGAATATGGATGCAGTGCAGAAAGAAGTTAATCGCTTTGACGTGAGTGGTAAAGGTGAGTGAGGTAAACTTTCAAATGGCGTCTCCTACCAACTGCACCACTAGCCGCATCCATTGCTCCATGCACTACTCCTTTACTCTTTACTCACATACCAACAAATTCTTTCCATGAATACTCATCTCTTCCCATCAGATGCTTCCTCTCACCCTTACACATTACCACTATTGCATGCCGCCCACCCACAACTCACAGGCCACACACACTGGCAGCTATTCAACCATGACAGGCACATCACCCAGACATACGTCCCACTTTCTTGCAGGAAAGGTGGCGCATATCAAGAGGCAGCAAATGGCAGTGGCATTTAGCCCTTCGAGCCTGTTACGCCATTCCATGAGATGATGGCGGACGTGTGACCTAACTCCAAATACCCGCCTTAGCCCCTATGCCTCAATGCCCTTTATGAAGATAAATCTATCAATCTCACATTTAGAATTCACAATTGAGCGAGTATCAACTGCCATTTGCAGAAGAGTGTTCCAAACTTCTCCCACCCTTTGCGTGCAGAAGCTTTCCTAACTTCATCCCTGCACGTCCTGGCTGTAAATGTTAGGCCATGTTCCCTAGTCCGACTGTTCAAGTGCAGGAGACCTCCTAAAACAGTTACAAATATATCGGCAGACAGAAGCAATAATGCGGCCACTAACCTGTAAATCCTGCATGGTCCCTTTAAATAACGCTGGTGGGTGTCCTCCATGCACTTTAAGACATGTTCAGATGGTCATGGTTAAGACTGTGCGTTGAGTTGAGCGTTAAGTGCAAAAATGGTGACTATCACTTTAAATCAGCGTTGCACACTGATTGTTTGTATTTTCTCCTTACTTTACATGATTCCAGCGTTCGTTATCTGCCCCTGCGCTAAATTCTGTTCCAAGATGGCGTCCAGGGCACGTCACGCTGGAAACGTGCGTGCTCAGCCAAGACACCATATTGGTTGTTCGGGAGTCCACGTCGCACCGAAACAACGGGCACTGCACGGCCCAATTTAGCACCCCATATTACTCCACCCCTTCAGGGTAATTATCATATTACTCCACCCCTTCAGGGTAATTATCATATTACTCCACCCCTTCAGGGTAATTATCATATTACTCCACCCCTTCACGTTAATTATCATATTACTCCAACCTTTCTGTGTAATTATCATATTACTCCACCCCTGCAGTGTAATTTTCATATTACTCCACCCCTGCAGTGTATTTATCATATTATACCAGCCCTACAGGGAAAATATCATATTACTCCACCCCTTCAGTTTAATTATCATATTATACCAACCCTTCAGGGTAAATACAATATTACTCCACCCTTTGAGGGTAATTATCATAATATACCAACCCTTCAGGGTAAATATCATATTACTCCACCCCTTCAGGGTAATTATCATATTACTCCAACCCTTCAGGGTAATTATCATATTACTCCAACCCTTCAGGATAAATATCATATTGATCCAACCTTTCAGAGTGTTTATCACATTACCCCAATCTTTCAGGGTAATTTTCATATTACTCCAACCGTTTAGGGTAATTATTACTTTAATCCAATTCTTCAGGTTAAATACATTGCTCCAATCTTACAGTGCAGTTATCACATTACCCCGTTCAGGAAGTTATCATATTATTCCACCCCTTCAGGATAATTATTATATTACTCCACCCCTTCAGGGAAATTATCATATTACTCCAACCCTTCAGGGTAATTATCAAATTACTCCAACCCTGCAGTGTAATTATCATATTATTCCAACCTTCAGGGTAATTATCATATTTTTCCAACCTTCTGGGTAATTATTATATTACTCTTACTCTTACGAGTATTTATTTCATCTTCTTAGTCCTCTCTGTGAAATATCAATTCTGATTACCTGGGCTGGAATACCATGGTTCTGGTTTTGCAGGTGGCCCTTAATGGTTCCATTTTATTTTAAATTCACAAGCTTTCGGAGGCTACCTCCTTCCTCAGGTGAACATTTTTCCACATCGTTCACCTGAGGAAGGAGGTAGCCTCCGAAAGCTTGTGAATTTAAAATAAAATTGCTGGACTATAACTTGGTGTTGTCAAATTGTTTACAATTGTCAACCCCAGTCCATCACCGGCATCTCCACATCTTAATGATTCAGGCAGCACAGAACCCTTCCCTGCACACTGAGACCTGCAGAAAGATTCAATCAGGGCGGGTTCAGCATTAATGTGCTCCTGGGTGTGGCTGGAACGAAAAAAAATCGAAAAAGTTGAAATCGATTTTCAGGGGAAAATGTTGCTGTGCTATGGGGAAAGGGCAGGGCAGTGGCCTAAATGGAACAGAGTTTTCAAAGAACCGGCAACGGCACAGTGGATTGAATCGCTACCTTCCGTGCTGTATCATTCTATGATTCTATGAACTTACCACCGGGTTATAAAACTGGTGTTTATAAATATAAGAATTTCACACAACAAGCCAACAAAAGGCAACCACACACTAAAAGCGGAGAACAAGAATCAGGGAAATATTTTGGGAATAGGTCCAACCTCGTAAGGCAACAATTTCAAACATTGGAAATGAGATTTCACTTCTCAATGGTGCCGATATTGACTGGGCCTCGTTGAATCCTTTAATCACTGGGTGGATTCGAGTTCGGTTACTCGCCATCTGGTGGGTCTTCCTCTCGTAACCCCGATCTTATCTTCATCACTGCGTACACACAGGCATCCGGGTTGGCTGTGGGAGTCGCGGCCTTGAGACTGCGAGCAATCCCACCACGATTCAAAGCTGCAGTCCTCAGAGAAGCATAGACAACATCTGGCTCTGCGGCATTCGGATCCTGCGAAATGCGAAATATACAAATGTTCCGGTCAGAGATGCAAGATGGATACATGTTTGAGCCACTATTGTGGCTGTATTGAGTGAGTTTTCCTTCAATGAATTGGCAGGGTAGAATGATTACTATTAGGGGTGGGATCTTTTCTAATTTTAGGTGATGGTGTGAAATAGACAGGGCGCTAAATTGGGCCGTGTTGCGCCCGTTTTTTCGGCGCGACACGGCCTCTGCGATATCCAAGATAGCGTCTTCCAGCGTGACGTGTGCCAGACGCCATTTTGTCATAGGAGTTAGCGCAGGCGCAGATAACGAACGCCGGAATCACGTGAAGTAGGGAGAAAATGGCTTCAATCAGCGCACAACGCTGATTTAAAGTGACAGACACCATTTTGGGGCTTAACGCTCAACTCAACGCACAGTCTTAACCCGAACCATCTGAACGTGCATAGAGTGCCTGAAGGACCCCCCACCGGCGTCATTGAAAGGGACGTGGTAGGGTTCACAGGTTAGTTGCTGGATTATTGCTTCTGACTGCGGAGACATTTGTAACTGTTTTTGGACGTCCGCTCCGCTTGAATACTAGGACGAGGGGACATAGCATAACATTTGGAGCCAGGACATGCAGAAATGAAGTTAGGAAATGCTTTTACGTGAAAGGGTGGGAGAAGTTTGCACAGTCTTCTGCAAACGGCGGTTAATGCGAGCACAATTGAGAAATCTAAATCCGAGATTGATAGATTTCTGTGAACCAATGGTATTAAGGGATATGGGGCTAAGGCGGTTTTTAGAGTTAGGTCACAGGTTCACCCTGATCTGATAGAATGGTGGAACAGGCTCGACGGGCAAAATGCCACCGTCCCTTGTTGCCTCCTGATATCTGCCGGCTTCTCCTTCAAGAAAGCGGGACCTGTGTCTGGGTGATGTGCCTACCCTGGTTGCATAGCTGCCAATGTGTGTGGCCTGTGAGTTGTGGGTGGGCGGCTTGCAATGGTGGTAATGTGTAAGGTTGAGAGGGTTGAGTTCTGATGGAAAGAGTTTGTTGGTATGCGGGTGATGGGGGGTGTAGTGCATGGAGCAATGGAGGAGGCTGGTGGTGTAGTTGGTAGGAGACGTCAATTGTCAGTTGACCACTCATGTAAAAGCACTGTACTTCTTCCGGTTGTGCATCCATGTTCATGATGCTGCGCGCCTGGCATTGACTTCATCCCTTACTGCCTCCCACTGCCTTTTGGGTGTCTGCCTGGTGGGCCTCTTGCTCCACCCTCCCCCCGCGGATATAGGATGTCCCTCCTTCTGTCCACCTCTTGCACAAAGGCATCTGGTGCATCAGCAGGGAACCTTGGTTCACGGAGTCTCAGAACGACAGATTGGTGAGCGGTGGCATGCAGATTGGAGGATGTGGCATTTAGTGGTGCACAACCTTTATTCAATTTTTTAACATAGCTCATCACTACTTAAAAGTAGGAATGGGACCTGCATCTGTGCTTTAAGTGTGCGATGTCTGATCTCCTTTCAGACTCCTTGCAGACAACAAGCTGCTTTATTCAGCAAATAACAGGTACCAGCTACCTTTAAGAGATTTCTAACAGACAGCCTGCCTTTAAGAGATTGGTGCTTCCCCCTGCTGGTGGAAAGTGCGAATTGCATGGAATCCTCGTTCAACGCTGATTTCCAACGCAGATTGCAAGGAAGTCCTCAGGCTTGACAAAAATCTCGTACTGCCTGCGCAGGGACCATTGTGTGCGGGGTTATAGCGGATCGTGCTACTCCCGCCCAGAAACAGACCCTATCCAATTTCCCCCTTTAACCTTTACTTTCCAATAATAGAGCTGTACAAAAAACCTTTTCTAAATGTTTGCAACTAGCATAAACAGTTTTGTGCCAATGCTCCCGGTTACAGTGCGGCTGACTGCTGCTGCTTCAAATTAATGAAAGAACTTTGCCTAAATTTCAATCCCCAGCACAGATTCAAGTGTAGTAACGGGTTGGTTCACGATACATAATTGATTTGGACTCTGGAATCGGAAGTTCAATTTCAAAGGGGCCATAAATATAAGATAGTCACTAATCAATCCAATAGGAAATTCAAGAAAAACTTCTTTACCCAGAGAGTGGTGAGAATGTGGAATTCACTACCCCGAGGAGTAGTTGGGGCGAATAGCATAGATATATTTAAGGGGAAGTTAGATAAACACATGCAGGAGAATGGAATAGACCAATATTTTGATGGGGTTTGGTGAAGTAGGGTGGGAGGGGTCTCGTGTGGGGTATAAATACCAGCATGGGCCAGTTCGACCGAATGGCCTGTTTCTGTGCTGCACAATCCAAATAATTCTATGTAATACTCACGTTGTGGCCTGAGCGAGAAGCTACGGCATCTACAAGGGGAAAAAAGAATCGTGTTTAGCTCCAGATGTCATTTAATTGTTGGTTGTTGTCGGAGTTTTGTTTTCCTGTCTTCTGTGCAGTAAGGAAGAGCTGTGACGAGCGCCTGAATAAGATTAGGGGGGTAGAAATTTGTCTCAGGCTGAAGCGCAAATCAGGCGGTGTCACATTTGCTGCCTGTTATATGCTCCACCCGATATCAAGTTCCAATCAATGCCAGGTCAACAAGATCGGTATAATAAGTGTGGAATCCACCAAAACTGGGAAGTGTCACATGAGACATTAAAGTATCTTGGGGAGATCTCCCCCTTAATTATCTTTCAGGAAACGTTCAATTTTTGCATTATTTGATCATCAGGGGAAATCTAAGCCGTCACTTACTTTTCTTATGGAGGGAGAACCAGGCGAGTCCTAGGAGCAGGATGACTGTTATCACTGCGGCACATCCGGCCCCTATCTTGACCCGCCAGCCTTGAGAGAGTCGGGATATTAAAAAAGACAAAGAAATAATAATTTGCAAAACGGAGAAACTCTACACAACGGGGTAAAAAATTGTTTTTAGGCATTGTCGCAAAACGGGTGGTGGTTTCACAGCCGCCACCCAGTTTACGACCGTCCAGATAGAATTGAATATCTGGTTAGGCCTGTAACAGACGGCCGTTGCGTTAACGCCCGTTTTGCACCACTGCCCACAACGGAGTTCCACTCCAATCTTTGCTATTCCTACCCGGTCGAAATCCTGCAGTGCCATGACACAGCTGGCTGACAGTTCCAAACATTAATACTGACGCAGATGCAGACCCCCATCTGGAATATCTGTAGGTACCTGCATCTATATGTACCCCATTTGTAGTTTTCATTACCTACTACTTTGTACTGCAAACAGAATCTGACCCTATTTTAGGAACTAGAAACGAGGGACATAGAGACACTAAGAACTGTGGAGGAGCAGAGCAATTTGTGATCAGGCACAAATCACTAAAAGCAAGTGGACAGGTACAACATTAAACAAAAGGGCTAATGGAATATTGGTCTTTATCTCAAAAGGGCTGTTGCAGCTGTACAGAGGTCTAGTTGGACAACATCCGGAAAACTGTGTTCAGTCCTGGGCACTGCACCTCAGGATGCATACATTGGCCTTGGAGAGGGTGCAACGCAGATTCGCCAGAATGATACCGGAGCTTAGAGGGTTAAATTATGAGGACGGGTTGAACAAACTTGGCTTTGAATCGCTTGGTTATAGAAGGTTGAGGCGTGATCTAATCGAAGTGTTTAAAATGATTAAAGGATTTAATAGGGTACATACTTGAAGAACAACAGAAAATGCTGGAGAAGATCAGCAAGTCAGGCAGCATCTGTGGAGAACGAAACAGTTAACGTTTCAGGTCGGAGACCTTGCGGGAGAACAAAAGATGTTGAAAGAGTTAAAGTTTTTTTTAGCAAGTTCAGAGCCAGGGAAAGGGGGGAGGGAGGGAGGATAGAGGAGGGGAGGGCAGGAAAGAACAAAATGGAAGGTCTATGATCGAGTAGAGGGCACGAGTGATTAAATGTCAAAAGGGATGATGGTTCAAGGTAAGGAAGGTAGTAATGGGACAGGTTAAGAAAGAAAAGATTGATCAGGAGTAGATGTAAATGGCAGCAGAAGAATCATTACCAACAATGGCTGACCGAAAAAATGGGAGCAGTGGTTATGATCTGAAGTTATTGAAATCAATGTTGAGTCCGGAAGGTTGTAAAGTGCCTAATCGAAAGATGAGATGCTATTCCTTGAGCTTCCATTGAGCTTCATTGGAACAATGTAAGAGGCCGAGGACGGAGAGGAGAGGGAAGGGGAATTAAAAAACAAGCGACCGGCAGGTCAGGGTCATGCTTGCAGACAGAGCGGAGATGTTCAGCCAAGCGATCATCCAGTCTGCGTTTGGTCTCCCCAGTGTAGAGGAGACCGCACTGGGAGCCGCGGATACAGTATACTAAATCGAAAGAATTAAAAGTAAGCCACTTTTTCACCTGGAAGAAGTGTTTGGGGCCGCGGACAGTGGGAAGGAAGGAGGTGAAGGGGCGCGTGTTTCATCTCCTGTGCTCACACGTGAAGGTGCTGTGGGGAGGAGAGCGGGTGTTGGGAGTAATGGAAGAGTTGACCAGGGTGTCGCAGAGGGAGCGGCCCCTTCGGAATGCTGAAAAGGGAGGGGAGAGGAAGACGTGTTTGTCGTGGGATCGCGCTGGAGGTGACGGAAATGGCGGAGGATGATCCGTTGAATGTGAAGGCTGGTGGGGTGGAAGGTGAGGACAAGGGAGACCCTATCATGGTTCTGGGAGGGAAGAGAAGGAGTGAGCGCTGAACTGCGGGAAATAGGACGGACATGGTCGAGGACCCTGCCAACTACAGTGGAGGGGAATCCTCGGTTGAGGAAAAAGGAAGACCTATCGGAAGCACTGTTGCGGGAGGTGGCATCATCAGAACAGATGTGATGGAGGTGGAGAAACTGGGAAAAGGGAATAGAGTCCGTACAGGAAGAGGAGCGGGAGGAAGTGTAATCAAGGTAAGTTGTGGGATTTAGTCGTCTTATAGTAGATATTGGTTGACAGCCAAACCCCCAGAAATGGAGGTAGAAAAGTCTAGGAAGGGAAGAGAAGGGTTTGAGATGGACCATGTGAAGGCGAAGGAAGGGTGGAAATTGGAAGCAAAGTTGGTGACATTTTCTAGTTAGGGGCGAGAGCAGGAAATGACAACGATACAGTCATCAATGTACCGGAAAAAGAGGTGAGGGGAGGGACTTGAGCAGGAATGGAACAAGGAATTTTACACGTATTCCACAAAAAGGCAGGCAGAGCTTGGACCCATACAGGTTCTCACAAATACCTGAAGGGAAAAAATTGCAAGGCTATGGGGTAAGAGCGGGGGAATGGGACTAACTCGATTGCTCTTACAAAGAGCTGGCAAGGGCTCGATGGGCTGAATGGCCTCCTTCGGTGCTGTAACCATTCTATGATGCAATACAGTTCCTCTGCTGGGGGAGTCCAGAACAAGGGGGCAACACCTTATAATTACATCTGGGCCGTTCAGCGGCAATATCAGTAAACGCGTCTTCACACAAATGGGAGTGGAAATCTGGCACTCTCCCCCAAAAGGCCGTAGAAGCTGGGGGTCAAATGGAGGTTCAAAACTGAGATTAATAGATTTTTATTGGATAAGGGTATCAAAGAATGTGGAGCAAAGGCGGGTAAATGGAGTTGAGGTGCATATCAGCCACGATCTGAATGGCAGAGCAGACTCGAGGAGCTGACTGGCCTGGTCCTGTTCCTCTGTGGTTGTAACACTTGAATTACTGTGCGATTTCATACTGATTAGAAATTAACTTGTAACGGCTGGCTAGTAAGTTTTAACATGCTGGTTATATATGGAAATTTTACGTGCTGTGGTCTCTGATTTAGAACGTTGAGGGTTCCAGGCATCGCACCAGGGAGTTGAGCACTTGCTCTTTTAAATTTATGCGATAGTATAAAACGGGCAATGTTTAAATGGCTACTCGAAATAGCTCTAACTCAGAACATTTGCAAGAGATTCTTATGCCAGAGCTCGCCATCTTTCAGTAACAGACGCTGATCGAATTGTACACTGACCTCAGGACAATAAATGAATTACACTTCACCATTTCAAAATTTACTATTCCATTGCTCTCCTGGCCGGACTCCCACCTTGCACCCACCATTAACTTGAGCTCATCCAAAACTCTGCTGCCCCGTATCACCCCCTGTGCTCGCTGACCTACGTTGGCCCCCGATCCGGCAATCCCTCGATTTTAAAATTCTTATTCTGGTTTTCAATTCCCTCCATGGCCTCACCCCATCCCTATCTCTGTAACCTCCTCCAGCTCAATGACCTTCCATGATCTCTGCGCTCCTTCAATTCTGGCCTCTTGCACATCGCCGATTTCCTTCGCCCCACCATTGGCGGCCACGCCTTCCGCTGCCTAGGCCGTAAGCTCTGGAATTGCCAACCTAAACCTTTCTGTCTCTGTACCGCTCTCTCCTTCTTTGAGACGCTCTTAAAACCTACCCCTTTGACCCAGCTTTTGGTTACCCGTCCTAATATCTCCTTATGAGGTTCGGTGTCAAATGTTGCCTGAAAAGACACCTGTGAAGCGCTTCGGGACGTTTTACTACGTTAAGGTGCTGCATAAATGCAGGTTGCTGTTGTTTAGATTCTCCATCAACTTCTCACCAGTGTCAACGAGCGCCGAAACCCCCGCATACAGAATCGCGGTTGTTGCGTGAATACACACATGACCGTTGGTTATTTCTACTCTGACCACCAGAGGGCGGTGCAGGTCGCGTCAGGTTCGCAGCAATAATGCAAAACTCCCTCTCTCACAGATCCTCAGACTACCTCCCACCTTCAGAGAATGGGATTGTGGAGATGTGACATGGATGTACCTTTTCTCCAGCTTTGATTCTTCGGTGTGGGCGGTTTCACAACAGGAATTTCTGAAATGGCAAAACATAATAACGTGAGGCCCTTCAAAATTTTATGCACTTCAATTATATCTCCCCTCAGCCTCCTCTATTCCAAAGAAAATGACCCCAACCGATCCAATCTTTCCTCACAGCTGAAATATTGTCCTTTAAAAGAGCTATCCAATTAGTCTCACTGCACTGCTCTTTCCACACAGCCCTACAAATGTTGTCCTTTTCAAGTATTTATTCAATTTTCCCCTTTTGAAAGTTATTATTGAATCTGCTTCCACCACCCTTCCAGGCAGTGTATTCCAGATGATAACAACTGGCTGCATAAAAACAATTCTCCTCATCTCCTCCTCTGGCTCTTTTGCAAGTTATCGTAAATCTGTGTTCTCTGGCTACTGACCCTCCCACTGGTGGAAAGAGTTTCTCCCTGTTTATTCCATCAAAGTCCTTTGAGACGGCCCGAGGTCGTTGAAGATGTGATATAAAAGCAAGTGCTTTTTTTCAATGTGTTGTAAGTACCACTCAACTTTCACAGTTACCTGCACCAGATCACTGCGCGGTGAGTGATACATTCCCTGCTTTACCCTTCTCTCATAGCCACAGGTGTAGTTCCTTGTCCCAGCTGTGTCCCTGCTGGTGAAAGTGGCTGACTGCTCAGAGCCGGACACATTCTGTGCCTCCACGTGGTTGCGCTCGCCATCTCTGTATAAGTGAAAGCTGCCCCCGGAGGAGTGAAGGACCCCTGTGCAGGGAAATCCAACGAACTCTCTTTACTGACCACACCGAAGCAGGATTGACAGAAATGTTCGATTTCGAGAGTGTAGCTGCAATTGACCAGATGCAGTGTACAGGAGTGGTTTACAAGAGACAGAAAATTCCTGGGCGCCAAAACTTTGGACGGGGCATAGAACAGGCGGCTGATCTTGCGTTATCCCAAGACAAATTTCTACCCCTTTGCCCATTATTACCGCTGCAGTTGGTTAACAAAAATCGATGGAGGGGGCAGAGCGGCTATTTTAACTTTCTGGGGATAGTGCAAAACGGGTGATATCGGATGGGCCGGCCATGGTACACAACTGTCTTGATTTCAATTTCCATTGACATCATTTTATAATATCAGCGAAATACGCGATATTATTGGCGGATTATAAGAGAGATCAGAGCTCAGATATGGATCGGCAGTGGGCTGGTGTCGACACTTGCGAGGTTGTTTATGGTCTGTAGTTTCTGGGCGGGGGGGGGGGGGGTGGTTGTTGAGCTTAGAGATGGAAATTTGGCGGGTGAATTGCACACTCTGGGCGGAAATTTCGATAGGTGCCGTTTTTGGGCGCAGGTAGCCTGATGTGCTTTTACCCCGCGCCCAATGGCCCCTGCGCAGGCGGAACACAAGTTTCGACCCACCTGAGGACTGACCTGCAATCAGAGTTCCTTTCCTGGCCTTGCACGTGGAATCAATGCAATTTGCACTTTCCACCACCAGAGGGAGCTCAATCTCTTAAAGGGAGGACGTTTCTAATAAATCTCTTAAAGCTGGCTGGTACCTGTTATTTGCGGAAAATAACATTCTACTGTCTGTTCAGAGTAGGATGAGAGTTCAGACATCGCACAGGTAAAACACAGATGCAGGTCCCATCCCTATGTTTGCATACTGATGAGATATGTTAAAATGTTGAATAAAGGTTGCATGCCACTAAATCCCACATCCTCCAATCTGCACGCCAGACCTCACCAACCTGCTGATCTGAGTTGTTACCAGGCCTGCGAGAGTGCATGCACCAAGGTTCTCAGCTGATGCACTAGAGGCCTTGGCTGCAAGAGGTGGACAGAAGGAGGGACATTCTATAACCTCAGTGTGGGGGGCAAGAGGCTCTCCAGACATATCCTTGAAAGACAGGGTTAGCCAACGGGGTAAGAAATCAATGCCAGGCGCAAGAATCATGAACATTGACGCAGCGGAGGAAGAAGTTCAATGCTTTTACATGAGTGGGCAAGGTGAGTGAGGTCAACTCTCAATGGCGTCTCCTACCAACTGCACCAGACACTGCACCACATCCCCCACATACCAACAAACTATTTCCATCAGGATACAACTCTTCCAATCAGATGCTTCCTCTTACCCTTACACATTACCACTGTTTCAATCCGCCCACCCACAACACACAGGCCACACACACTGGCAGCTATTCAACCATGACAGGCACATCATCCATACACACGTCTCGGTTTCTTGCAGGAGAAGGTGGCGCATGTCAAGAGACAGAAAGTGGCTGTGGCATATAGCCCCTCGAGCCTGTCCCACCATTCAATGAGATAATGGTGGGCATGTGACTTAACTCCATATACCCGGCTTAGCACCATATCCCTTAATACCCTTGGTTCACAGAAATCTATCAATCTCAGATTTAACATTTACAAGTGACCGAGCATCAACTGCGTCTGCAGAAGAACGTTCGAAATGTCACTCACGCTTTTTCACATAGAAACATTTCCTAACTTCACTGCTGCACGTCCTGGCTCTAAATGTCATGCTATGTTCCTGCATCCTAGTATTCAAGTGTAACAGACATCTAAAAACAGTTACCAATGTCTCAGCAGCCTGAAGCAATAATCCAACCACTAACCTGTAAATTCTGCATGGTCCCTTTAAATGGCGCCGGTGGGCGGCCCTCCAGGTACCATCAGACATGTTCAGATGGTCGGAGTTGAGTCTTTACGTTGAGCTGAGCGATCAGTCCCAAAATGGTGTCTATCACTTTAAATCACCGTTGCACACTGATTCAAGCCATTTTATTCCTACTTTACATGATTCCAGCGTTCGTTATCTGCGCCCGCGCTAACACATGCAACAAAATGGCATCAGGCGCACATCACGCCAGAAACGTGCATACGCATCCAAGACGCCATCTTGGATGTCGAAGAGGCCGTGTCGCGCCAAACTACTTTGGAATTTCCTCTTTGCGCTCCATTTAAGGGATCTCACCGGCAGTAAGGACGAAAATCTACCACAGCGTGCGATTATAATTCACTTCCTCTCATCCTGCCACATTTCATAAGGCGATTTGATTTGCATTTACTCTAGTCCCGCCTCTTTTAGAATACTTGAAGAACATCAGCCGTGACTCAGTGGGGAGCACTCTCACTTGTCTCTGAGTCAGAAGGTCATGGGTTCAAGTCCCCACTCCAGAGACTTGAGCCTAAAATCGAGGCTGATACTTGCAGTCCAGTAATGCGGGAGCGCTGCACTGCAGGAGGTGCTGTCTTTCGGATGAGAAGTTAAGCCTCCCAGGTGGACATAAAAGATCCCATGGCACTAATAGAAGAAGAGCAGGGGAGATCTCTCCGGTGTCCTCGGTCAATATTTATCCCTCCACCAACATCACTAACAGCAGATTATCTGGTGATGACCAAATTGCTGTTTGTGGGACCTTGCTGTGTGAAAATTGAGTGCAGCGTTTCTTACATTACATCAGTGACTCTATAAAGAAGAGGCGGGTTTGGGTCGGACACACGACTGATTTGATGCTCCAATGAAGTTCCCACCGATGGGGTTAGGTTAATATCTGGGCTTCTAAAATCTTTACTGACTGAAGAATGTCACACTGGGTAGAATATTCAGTTGCAAAGTTTACTTTGCTTGCAAGGCTCAGATATACATTTACATGATGTTGAACCTTTGACTTACCTTTCACAATTAAATGCACCGGGTCACTGCGGGGCGAGATATATTCTTTCTCCTTTACCGTTTTGACAAAGTCACAGGTGTAGTCCCCTCCGTCAGTTGGGTCGGGGTCTGTGATGTTGAAGATGATTGATCGTTCGGAGCCTGAGACTTCCCGTATATCAATGGGATTCTCGTTTCCTTGTCTGTAAAAGCGGGACCTGTCGGCGGAATAGCTGGCAGTGCAGTTAATCCGAACCCTCTCTCCCACTGTCACGACACCAGCGGCCGGGTCCATAGAGACTGTGGGCTTTGGCAGTTTATCTGTAATTAGTAGAATACATTGAGCAAATAAGAATTGTTTTGAATGTATCAAATCGATCGAGTAAAAAACACATTAGCCTAAGAGAGGGTGCAGAGTAGATTTACCAGAATGATACCAGGGATGATGGACTTCAGTTACGCGGAAAGATTGGGGAAGCTGGGACTGTTCTCCTTAGAGCAGAGAAGGTTGAGGAGAGATTTAATTGAGTTGTTCAGAATGATGAAGGGTTTTGATAGAATAGATGGGGAGAAACTGTTTCCACGGGCAGGAGGGTCGGTAACCAGAGGGCACAGATTGAAGATAATTGACAAAAGAACAAGAGGGCAGATGAGGAGACATTATCTTAGCAGCGAGTTGTTATCTTCTGGAATCCATTTCTAGAAAGGGCGGTGGAAGCAGATTCAATAATAACTTTCAAAAGAATATTGATATATACTTGAAATGGTAAAAAAAATGCAGGTTTCCAGCAAAGAGCAGCCGATTGGCAATAATTGGATATCTCCTTCAAAGAGCTGGCACAGGCATGATGGCTCTAATGGCCTCCTTCTGTGCTGTATGATTCTGTGTAAGGCTCTGTGTTAAGGGAAACGTCTCTCAAATAAATAGTGATGCAGGCTCTGTGTGAAGAGACACCTCTCGCAGTGAGATACAATGATAAAATCTCTGTGTAAAGGGACATATCTCTCAATAAGATGCTATGATACACTCTCTGTGTCAAGCGACAACTCTCTCAAGAGGAAAAGCGATACAGGCTCTGTGTGAAGTGATACCTCTCTCAAAAAAGATACAATGATACACTATGTGCGTGAAGGGACACCTCTCTCAAAGAGGTAAAGCGATACAGGCAATGTGTGAAGAGACATCTCTCCCAGTGAGATACAATGATACACTCTGTGTGTGAAGGGGCACCTCTCTCAGTTAGATACAGTGATCCAGACTCTCTCAATGAGATAGAGTGATCGAGGATAAGATAAGATTCATTTTGTCAAACACATTTTACACATTCTCCTGTCAGCTGGAATTCCCCGTGTACAATTACACACATCAGTCGCTGTCGCTACACACTAACAACAGTATTTAGATAAAATTCTTAACTGGCCACAAAGCTTTTAGGCGAGCCTCCCTTACCTGATAAATTTAACACACGTTGTCACTGGGTGGTGAATATGCCCAGCTGCTGATATTCTCGAAGTATTCTGAGTATTTACACCTATAGCTGTTGCTGCCTTTCTGCGTTAACCCTCCAGCATCCTTAGTTATCGCGGTATATTTCACACTGGCAGGTTTTCAACCATGACAGTCACATCATTCATACACACGTCCGGCTTTCTTGCAGGAGAAGGTGGTGCATATCAAGAGATATCAAGTGGCGGTGGCATTTAGCCCCTCGAGCCTGTTCCACCATTCAATGAGATCACGGTGGACCTGTGACTTAACTCCATATACCCGCCTTAGCCCCATATCCCTTAATACCCTTGATTCACGGAAATCTATCAATCTCAGATTTAACATTGACAAGTGAGCTAGCATCAACTGCGTCTGCAGAAGAACGTTCTAAATGTCACCCACCCTTCGCATATAGTAACAATCCCTAACTTCACTCCTCCACGTCCTGGCTCTAAATGTTAGGCTATGTTCCTGCATCCTAGTATTCAAGTGTAACAGACATCGAAAACAGTTACCAACGTGTCGGCAGCCAGAAGCAATAATCTAAACACTAACCTGTAAATTCTGCATGGTCCCTTTAAATGGCGCCGGTGTGTATGTGTGTGTGTGGGGGGGGGGGGGGGTGGGGGGGGAGCGTGGGTTCCTCCAGGTACTATTAGACACATTCAGATGATCGAAGTTGAGACTGTGCGTTGAGTTGAGCGATAAGTCCCAAAATGGTGTCTATCACTTGAAATCACCGTTGCACACTGATTGAAGCCATTTTATTCCTACTTTACATGATTCCAGCGTTCGTTATCTGCGCCCGCGCTAACTCATGTACCAAAATGGCATCTGGCGCACGTCACGACGGAAACGTGCATGCGCATCCAAGACGCCATCTTGGATGTCGAAGAGGCCGCGTCGCGCCAAACAACTTTGGAATTTCCTCTTTGCGCTCCATTTAAGGGATTTCACCGGCAGTAAGGACGAAAATCTACCACAGCGTGCGTTTATAATTCAGTTCCTCTCATCCTGCCACATTTCATAAGGCGATTTAATTTGCTTTTACTGTCGTCCCGCCTCTTTTAGAATACTTGAAGAACATCAGCTGTGACTCAGTGGGGAGCACTCTCACTAGCCTCTGAGTCAGAAGGTCATGGGTTCAAGTCCCAACTCCAGAGAATTGAGCCTATAATCTAGGCTGATACTTGCAGTCCAGTAATGCGGGAGCGCTGAACTGGAGGAGGTGCTGTCTTTCGGATGAGACGTTAAACCTCCCAGGTGGACATAAAAGATCCCATGGCACTAATAGAAGAAGAGCAGGGGAGATCTCTCCGGTGTCCTCGGTCAATATTTATCCCTCCACCAACTTCACTAACAGCAGATTATCTGGTGATGACCAAATTGCTGCTTGTGGGACCTTGCTGTGTGCAAATTGGCTGCAGTGTTTCTTACATTACGTTATTGACTATACACAGAAGAGGCGGGTTCGGGTCGGACACACGCCTCATTTGATGCTCCAATGAAGTTCCCACCGATGGAGTTAGGTTAAAATCTGGGCTTCTAAAATCTTTACTGACTGAAGAATGTCACACTGGGTAGAATATTCAGTTACAAAGTTTACTTTGCTTGCAAGGCTCACATATACATTTACATGATGTTAAACCTATGACTCACCTTTCACAGTTAAATGCACCGGGTCACTGCGGGGCGAGATATATTCTTTCTCCTTTACCGTTTTCACAAAGTCACAGATGTAGGCTCCTCCGTCAGTTGGGTCGGGGTCTGTGATGTTGAAGATGATTGATCGTTCAGAGCCTGAGACATCCCGTGTATCAATGGGATTCGTGTCACCTTGTCTGTACAAGCGGGACCTGTCGGCGGAATAGTTGGCAGTGCAGTTAATCCGAACCCTCTCCCCCACTGTCACGACACCAGCGGCCGGATCCATAGAGACTGTGGGCTTTGGCAGTTTATCTGTAATTAATAGAATACATCGAGCAAATAAGAACTGTTTTGAATATGTCAAATCGATCGAGGAAAAACACATTAGCCTTAGAGAGTGTGCAGAGGAGATTGACCAGAATGACACCAGGGGTGAGGGACTTCAGATACGCGGAGTGATTGGAGAAGCTGGGACTGTTCTCCTTAGAGCAGGGAAGGTTGAGGAGAGATTTAATTGAGGTGTTCAAAATGATGAAGTGTTTTGATGGAATAGATGTGGAGAAACTGTTTCCACGGGCAGAAGGGTCGGTAACCAAAGGGCACAGATTGAAGATAATTGACAAAAGAACAAGAGGGGAGATGAGGAGACATTATCTTAGGCAGCGAGTTGTTATCTTCTGGAATCCATTTCCTGAAAGGGCGGTGGAAGCAGATTCAATAATAACTTTCAAATTATATTGATTTATACTTGAAAAGGAAATATTTGCAGGATACCGGGCAAAGAGCAACAGAGTGGGAATAATTGGATAGCTCTTTCAAAGAGCTAGCACAGGCTTGATGGCCCGAATGCTGTATGTTTCTGTGTAAGGCTCTGTGATAAAGGACACGTATCTCAAATAAATAGTGATACAGGCTCTGTGTGAAGAGACACCTCTACCAGTGAGATACAACGATACAATCTCTATGTAAAGGGAAACCTCTCTCAAAGAGGAAATGCGATGCAGGCTCTGTGTCAAGGGACACCTCTCTCAATATGATAAGATGATACACTATGTTTGAAGGGGCACCTCTCGCAAAGAGGTAAAGCGATACAGGCAATGTGTGAAGAGACATCTCTCCTAGTGAGATACAATGATACACTCTGTGTGTGAAGGGACATCTCTCTCAAAGAGGTAGAGCGATACAGGCTCTGTGGGAAGAGACATCTCTCCCAGTGAGATACAATGATACACTCTCTTTGTGAAGGGACACCTCTCTCAGTAACATACAATGTTCTAGACCCTCTCAATGAGATGGAGTGATCGTGGATAAGATAACATTCGTTTTGTTAAACAAATTTTACACATCGTCCTGTCAGCTGGAATTCGCCGTTTACAATTACACACCGCAGTTGCTGTCGCTGCACACTAACAACAATATTTAGATAAAAGTCTTAACTGACCACAAAGATTTTTGGCGAGCCTCCCTTACCTGTTAAATTTAACCACACGTTGTCACTGGGTGGTGAATATGCCCAGCTGCTGTTATTCTCGAAGTATTTTTTGTATTTACACCTGTAGCTGATGCTGCCTTTCACCTTTAACCCTCCATCATATTTTGTTTTAGCGGTATCGTTAACTTCATTGAAATATGCAAACATTTTGTTTTTTGTTTTTTCGTTATTTCTGTAGAAATCAACAATGCATTTGCTGTGAGCGAAGTGACAGGTGAGTGAAACTTCTTCTCCCAGTAGAATTACACTCCATGCTGGATCCATCGACAGGGTCGGTTTGACGAAGGAAACTGAAGAATAAAAAGGATTTCATTCATGGGAAGTTTGGTGCAATCATTCTGATTCAGGCCTCATATTGTGTCGCCTCAGCTGCCTTTACATTCTTCTTCGCGTTTGTTTAACTCTAATTTTAACCTAACCAACCAGGGCGTGTAATAGACGAGATCGGGTCGGACGCCCGTTTTACACCCTGCGCGATTTTTACTCTACATTGACTTCAATAGAAGAGTAAAATCGGACAGTCCGTAAAATCGGAGTTGGACTCAATTCTCACCGGCCCGTTATGTTAAAATGACCCCTCTCTCAGTGAGATACAGTGTGTACAGGCACCTCTCTCAAAGAGATACAGTGATACAGGCTCTGTATGAAGAGACTCTTCTCTCAAAGAGATACAGTGATGCAGGCTCTGTATGAAGAGCCACCTCTCTCAAAGAGATACTGTGATACAGGCTCTGTGTGAAGGGACAATTCTCCCTGTATCAAATCAGTTGCACGGCGCTGCTGCCTGTTTGCCTCTCACATGGGATTAATTTTAACCTAACCCGCCTGGCGGGAAAACCACAGGATCGGGTGGAACGCCAGTTTAACACCCTGCCCTTTATTATTTTCCATGACTCGAGCGGGGCGCACAACCAGCTTTGTGCCCGATCCAGTCAGTTTCTCGACAGGCGGATTAGGTTAAAATTAGCCCTTAAGATCCATCCGCCGCTGGGATAAGTTTCTGATTTCATTGTTTCTGAGACAGTAACAGTGCAGCCTGGACCCAGTACTGTACCCTACAGGCTTCCAGGAAATAGATTGAGGGGCTTAGATGGCAACATTACAAGGCAGATCTCAGTCAAAACTAGTAGGTCAACACAATCCCACAATCATCCACACGGATGAGAAGGGCCTTGTTGGCGAGTGAACCGATATTCTGGATGTAAATGAGAAGGAGTGGTGATCGATCCACTGAAGAGTCTAAGCGGGTAGTGGAGTCGGGGTGGGGGGGAGCGGTAAGTGAGACGGGAAGGACGTTTGTGAGGTTAACTCTCAGCGGGAGCGGTGGGTGGGAAGATCAGCAATAGAAGAGGACGGGGCGATGGTATTGGTGATGCTGTTCGTAAGTTACGATTGACAGAGCTCTCAACGGGACGTTTGGAGAATGCCAAGAGCGGCACAGAGGGCAGCTGTGGACTTACTCACGAGGAATTCAAGCCTGTGAGAGCAAAAGAGTAGGAAGGCCTAGGAGCAGTGATGTATTGAGTTACTGGCGTTGGGGAGGGGTGGAATACACAAGAGGGAAATAAAGACCACGGAGAAGCAGGAAAGGGATCTGGGGGAGATGAGAGATTTATCATTCAAATCATCCAGGCAATGCTTGGCTCTTGCCAAATGTGATTTGAATTGCTTACAATACGAAACACAGGTTAGATCAAAAGAAGTGATGTTGCCATTCAGTCGAGCATTTGTCCGCGAAAGTGCATGGAATTCGAGGCAAACTATTGAGATGGGTAGGGCATTGGTTAAAAGGTAGGAGACAGAGAGGAGGGATAATGGCTAAATGCACCGATTGGTAGGACGTGACTAGTAGTGCCTTCCGGGGATCTGGACTGGTGCCTCAGCTTTTCACTATATTTACCAATGACTTTTATGAAGGAATTGGTAATTCGTATTAGAGTAGTATATCCAGGTTGGCTGACGAAATTAAGTTGTGTAGGAGGGAGCAGAAATTTGGAAAGGGAAATTGATAGATTCAGTGAGTGGGCAAATCTGTGGCAGATGGAGTTCAATATGGGGGAATGTGAAGCCATCCACTTTGACCGAAGACAGATAGATTAGTGTGTTTTCCAAATAGTGAGAAGCAAGGAACTGTGGAGGGCTGGAGAGATTTCGGAGTTCATAAGCGGAAATCACTAAAAACTAGAGGACAGGTACAAAACACAATTTAAAAGGTTAATTGAATGATAGCATTTATCTCAAGGGTGCAGGATTACAAAGGAGTGGAACTTATGCTATAGTTGTATAATGCTCTGGATAGACCGCATCTGGAGTATTGCGTTAAATTCTGAAAACTCCGCCTCTGGGAGCATATATTCGCCTTGAAGGGGTTACAGTGTAAATTCACGAGAATGATACGTGGGATAAAAGGGTTCAATTATGAGGACAGGTTTTATGGACCAGGCTGAGTGTAAAAGATTAAGTGGTGATCAAATTGAGGTGTTTAAAACGATTAAAGTATTTGATTGGGTAGATCAGGAGTGTGATGGAATACACTCCACTTGCCTGGATGAGTGCAGCTATAACAACACTCAAGAAGCTCGACATCATTCAGGACAAAGCAACTCGCTTGATTGGCACCCCATCCACCACTCTAAACATTCATTCCCTTCACCATCAGCGCAACGTGATTGCAGTGTGTACCATCCACAGGATGCACTGCAGCAACTCGCCAAGGCTTCTTCGACAGCACCTCCCAAACCCGCGACCTCTACCACCAAGAATGACGAGGGCAGCAGGCACATGGGAACAACACCACCTGCACTTTCCCCTCCAAGTCAAACGCCATCCCGACTTGGAAATATATCGCCGTTCCTTCATCGTCGCTGGGTCAAAATCCTGGAACTCCCTTCCTAACAGCACTGTGGGAAAACCTTCACCACAAGGACTGCAGCAGTTCAAGAAGGCGGCTCACCACCACCTTCTCAAGGGCAATTAGGGATGGGCAATAAATGCCGGCCCCGCCAGTGACGCCCACATCCCATGAACGTATAAAAAAAATAGAGTGTGACGATTTACTCTGCTGGGGGGAGTCCAGAACAAGGGGGCATAACTTTAAAATTAGAGCTAGGCCGTTCAGGGGTGAAGTCAGGCAGCAATTCTTCACACAAAGGGGAGTGGAAATCTGGGACTCTCTCCCCCCAAAAATTGTTAAGGCTGGCTGTCAATTGAAATTTCAAAACCGAGAGTAATAGATTTTTGTTAAGCAAAGGTATTAAGGGATACGGAACCAAGGTGGGTAAATGGAGTTAAGATACAGTCAGCCATGATCTAATTGAATGGAGGAATAGGCCCGTGGGGCTGAATGATCTATTCCTGTTCCTGTGTTCTCATATTCCACCTGGAGTGCTTTGGTGTAGTTTTGAATCCCACGACAGAGAAAGAGTATGGATGCACTGTCAGAAAACCGGACATATCCCATAGTGCCTTCGCAATGAGAGCTGCTGAGATGCAGATCTGTATTATTGCTACCAATGACACAACACAATTGGTTACAGCAACTAACTTAACATACATAAAAACAAAACTCAATGATTCAGCTGTATAGAACATTCAATTTCATTACTTTAGAGAAAACGTCAACACTAACCTTGAGAAACGCTCCGCCGAGCCCCAAAAATCACTAAAATGAGAAAATATGAATTAGTTATACCTCAAACAGTACCTTCAGAGGATCAATGTAAAGACTGATTTTTGTGCATTGTGTTATGGATATTTCTCAGTGTGATTGAATTGGTGGCATTCTGGCCCATTTTGATTCAACTCCAACTTCAGAACTTGTGCAGTTAATCAGGCAGAAATGCAGAGTTTTGCAGATTTCCATTAACATTTGTGTGAAAAAGTACTTCCTGCTTTCACTCCAAATCGTCTAACTCTAATTTTTTGATTGAGCCCCCTTGTTCTACATTCCACCACAATAACTGAATAAATTCTATCGAGATGTCCATTTGTAAATAATTCCAATAATCTATGGCCGGTATGAAAAGATGCCTGATGGTACAAAACAGCGTGAAAATTTATTCAAAATGCAAAAAGGTCAATTTTGTTACTGAGTGAAACCGTCACTGAAAGAAAAGGAATGCAGCTGGGTGGATTGTGTGGGTAAACACTGTGCATCTTTACAGATCGCATGGTATTACAGTCAACTCTAGCATGCTGAAGGAGGACGTGGAGTCCAAATAATGAGAAGTGAATGGTGTTAGAATCCACTGGAAACCGGTACTTTTACAGACACTTAACTCACTGTCACGAATATCACAATGTGAGTGTCATCGCTTTCGAAGGCAGACTAATTAAAAATAATTTGAAAATATTGTGTGGTATATTTTGGTTGGTGGAATAAGAAGGTCACACATTCCTGAGAGTCTAAATGGGATAGAGGGACAAACGGATCTTGGGATCATATTAGCAAATTATTAAAAGTAACGCAGGTGAACAAAGCCATAAAATGAAAACACTGCACTCGAGTTCATTTCAAGAGGAATGGAACTGAAAAGCAGACAAGTTGTGTTAAACTTATATAGAAACTTGGTTAGACCACACTTAGAATACTGTGAACAGTTCTTGTATCTATATTATAAAAAGGATGCAGAGGCACTGGAGAAGGTGCAAAAATTATCAACAAGAATAACAACAGAACTGAGTGGTTTTACGTATCAGGAAAGATTGAACAGGCTGGGGATCTTTTCTCTAAAAGAGAGAAGGCTGAGAGGTGACTTGAAAGAGGTCTTTAAAATTATGAAAGGGCTTGACAGGGTAGATAGAGAGAAGAACGTTTCCAGTTGTGAGAGAGTCCAAATCCAGGGGCCATAAATATAAATATTCACCAATAATTCCAATTGGGACTACGCAGAGAGTGGTTAGAATGTGGAATTCGCTACCACATGGAGTAGTTGAGACGAGTAGTATAGATGCCGTTAAGGGGAACCTCGATAGGTACATGAGAGATAAAGGTGGAGAAGGATATGCTGATAGGGTTAGGTGATGTCGGATGGGGCGAGACTCGCGTGGAGCATGAATGCCGGCACAGACTAGTTACGACGAATGGCCTGTTTCCATACTGTAAATTCGATATAATCCGATGTAACATCAGGTTGAAGTTAGCAGTGAGAGCAAATGCATAAAACGGAAAACTGAGGTTAAACATATTGAAAGTAAATTCACTGTGTTAACCTTTCTGATATGCTTTCAACGGAAAGTTAATTTCAAATCATTATTTAATTCTTGGGCATTGATTTATTAATAAAATTCAATTCAAGTCACATAAAATACATAGAAATATATAATATTGCAACTAAAATCTCCCATGCCATAAATAAGGAGATGTATTTCGGCACAACGCTCAAACAGAATGGGAGAAAACCGAGGAAACAAACAGTCTCACGGCAGTTTTGCAAGAGGAGCACAGTACCTAAGGAAACTGACCATTCACAATTTCAGCTGGATTGGGGCCCGGAATGGAAGTTGGGTAGTCAGCTGTTTATTCCGAATAAGGTCAAGGGAGCAGGAGATGAGTCTAATGGGCAAGCTCAGCTCGGAAAGTACATGTATGGAGATCGGAAGGAAACTAGAAAAAGGATCAGGATCAGGGCTGGGTGATGGGGGGTGGGGGCTTAGGAGAGGTTGGGCGTGGTGATATTGGGAATTTTGGGATTTAGCAGCGGCATCTGAATGGTAGGTCTTAATCTTAGTGACTTCAGTTACGTGGAGAGACTAGAGAAACTGGAATTGTTCTCCTTAGAGCAGAGAAGGTTACAGGGAGATTCAGTTGGGGTGTTCAAAATTATGAGGGGTTTTGATCGAGTAGGGAGAAACTGTTTCCACTGGCAGGAGGGTCGGATACCAAAGGATACAGATTAAGTTAATTGGCAAAAGAACCAGAGGAGATGAGGATAAATTTTGTTATGCCACAAGTTGTTATGATCTGAAATGGTGGTGGAAGCAGATTCAATAGTAACTTTCAAAAGGGAATTGGATAGAAATTTGAAAAGTGAAAAAAATGTAGATGGTGAAAGAACAGGAGAATGGGGTTAATTTGATAGCTCATTTAAAAGCTGGCATATGCATGAGGAGCCGAATGGCCTTCCTCTGTGCTGTAAGACTTCATGAAGTTCACGAGGTCCTCGTATTTGTTGTTGGAGGTGAATGTGGAGAGGGCTGGGCAAGAGATTTATGGAGATTGTTTGTAGTGGACAAAAGAAGCTGGAGCTTATCTTTGGTCCCCAGGGTAATCCTGGAGTAGCAGGCGGTTTTCAGAGAGGACATTGTGCTTGTTCTAGTTCTGGGTCAGCCATACCTGGTGATGGATGGCTAAACCAGTTGTGATCCAGATTTGCTGAAGGCTGCACTCCTTGGAATTAAACCAGCAGGTGCGATCAGGATGGAAGAGAGTAAAGGTTTTACTAGGGGCAAGGGCATCAACAGTTGGGGAATGGGAGTGGTTGAGAAATTACGCAGCCGCAGAAGTATGATGACAAATGGCGGGTCAAAGTCTCGGCAAAAGTGAGTGTGGCAGTGTTTATTCCAAAGTTGGAACGCAGAAGTAATTTGATTTGAAGTAATTAAGGAGATTTGGGTTATGATGGTTGCAAGGAAGTGACCGAGGCATTGGCCGTGTACAACTCTGGGCACCACAGTTTAGGAAGGATGTCAAGGTCTTGGAGATTGTAAATAGGAGATTTACCCGGATGATACCAGGGATGAGCGACTTTAGTTATGTGGAGAGTTTGGAGAAGCTGGGGTTGTTCTCCTTAGAGCAGGTAAATGTAAAGACAGATCTAATAGAGGTATTCAAAATAATGAAGGGCTTTGATAGAGCAAGTGGAGTGAAATTGTTTCCGCTGGCAAGTGGTCTGTAACCAGAGATCACAGATTTCAAATAATTGGCAAAAGAACTAGAGGGAAATGAGGAGAATATTTTACATAAAGAGGTTTGCGAAGATCTGGAACACACTACCTGAAAGGGTGATGGAAGCAGATTCCATCGGAACTTTCAAAGGGCAATTGGACATGTACTTGAAGGGGACTAATTTGCAGGGGTATGGAGAAAATAATTGGTGTGTGTTACTAATTTGGATAGCTTGTTCAAGGAGCCAGCATAGACTCGACGGGCCGAAAAGCCTCCTTCTACGTTGTAAGAATCTATGATTCTATGATTCTTGTCAACTTGAAATTTTAGTAAGCGGAGAGAAGGATATTGGCAGAGCTCAGGAGGACACATGGCAGATGACATTTAATGTAGAGAAGTGTGAAGTGATGTATTTTGGAAAGAAGAGTGCGAGGAGGCAATATAACCTAAATGATCAAATTGCATATTGGATGCAGGAACATAGAGACCTGGGATACAAATACACAAATCTTTGAAGGTGGTAGTTGGAGATTAAAAGGTAAATGCCGACCCTCCTGCCAGTGGAAACAGTCTCTCCCCCAACTACGCGATTAAAACCTTACATTATTTTTTTCTGAGCAACGGGCACCAGCAGCACTGTGTTTATTTCAGGACATTAGTCTCCACACACTGTGCAGATCCTTATCTGTGATATGGTGAACTCCAGCATACTTAAGGAGGAGGTGGCGTCTCAATAATTAGTACAGAATAGTGTTTGAACTGACTGGGAACCGATACTTATACAATAGCGGTGCAGTAGCACACTGATTATCAGGCATTTATTTCAGACTAAAATTGAATTGAATTCACTTGAAATAGATAGAGATGTTTAATATTACACCTAATATCACCTCATTGTTTCAAATGTTACAATTCGGGTGAACGGTGTGGAAGGAGGATGTAAATTGAACAAGAATAAGTAAAGAATCTGAAAATATTGAAGGCAGAATTTAACAGTGACATCAAATACTTAGAACGGAAACCAATGGTTTCAGCTCAGAAGCGCTTCACCTCGGACAAAGAGGAAGTTTAACCGCTGACAGTAAGGACAGTCAGCAGAACAAAAATGTGCTTAAACACACTGAATGAAAATTCATTGTGCCAATCTTTCTGATTTTCTTCCAACCGATGGTTATATTCATTAATTCTTTGAAAGCAACCAATATTAGAGGTGCAGTAAAATATATATTCACTGACATTCATTTATTAATAAAATACAATTCAAGACACCTAAAATAAATAAAAATATTTAATATTGCAACGAACATCTCCGAAGCTATAATTAAGGGGATCTATTTAGGGACAACACTCAAATAAAATGGGAACCCCTGACAGAAATAACAGTGTAGCAGACCAAGAATGTGTTGAAATATATTGAATGAAAATACATTGTGGCAATCTTTCTGATAGGCTTTTAACCGAATAATTAATTAATTCTTTGAAAACCACCTCTAATAGTGGTGCAGTAGCACACTGATCATCAGGCATTCATTTATGAATAAAATTGAATTGAGTTCACTTGAAATAGATGGAGATGTTTAATGTTACACCTAATATCACCTAAGTTAGCAATAAGGGGACATATTAGATGGTACGCCATTGTTCTCCATTTCACCACCATAACTAAATAAGGTCTGTCGAGAGCTGTAAATTTGTAATTAATTCCAATAATCCATGGTAATTATGAATAGGTGCCCTTGGGTCTAATTACACAATAGCGCATGAAAAGTTGGAGATAAGGGGTTAATGCTGAGCCCAACTTGCAGCTGCAGCACTCTGTTTATTGTGGAACATTAGTCTCCACCAACTGTGTAGATCTCTATCTTCGTGACATGGTTAATTCTAGCACACTGAAGGAGGAAGTGGAGTTAAAATAAATTCCCAGAGCTGAATGCGCCTGAATTGTTCACCAGAAACATTTAGTTGTACAGACAGTACACACACGCTCATAAATATCACACACCCACTAAAATCGAGATGCAAGACGGAATAGAGAATGAAAAATAAGCAAGCAAACTGAAAATGGCCAGTACTGAAGAGAACAGCAAGAGCAGTTGGCTTCATGGCGGAAGACAGCGGTTTCAACTCAGAGGAGGGTTAGTTCAAAGAAAGAGGAACTTAACCTCTGACAAAAGGAACAATGTCTCAGCACCAACGGAATAGCTAAAAATATATTTACTAAATTATCCACTGAATGTGTTAAAATGTTTCTTCTCCGCTTTTTCTCTCTATCTCCCCCAAAGAAGTGTATTCACGAAGGGAGTTGCTCAGGACCGCCCTCCAATACCCCACCGCATTATCTGCTCATGTCTGAGTGCAGGGGTTGATTGACCTGAGGTCAGCCGTGGTGACCCCTGAAGAAATTGCACCTTCCGAACGCGCATGCTCACTTCCAAGCATGGAACATATAGTATCATAGAATCAGAGAATCAGAGAAGGTTACTGCACGGCAGGAGGTCATTCGGCCCATCGAGTCCGCGCCGCATCGATGCATGAGCAATCCAGCTAGTCCCACTGCCCCGCCAGAAATAGCAGGGCTCGTCCGAGATGCAATAAGATGCGAGAAGGCGACACTTGGCCGATATTTCATTCAATGGCTTTGGGGCACTGAGCCCAATGGTGTCGCCGCAACCACTCATCCCCCTCCCCCCGCCCCTTGATAGAGATCAGCAAACTCAGTGGATGTTGATCTTTGAATTTTCCTTTCATATCAATCTTACTCCTACACTGTAGACAGTAACTGGGCAATCGGCAGACCAATATCATCCCTTTTCACCCCGTCTCAAGGCGCCTCACAGGAGCAATATCAAACAAAATGTGACACCGAGCCGCTAAATTAGATATTAGGTCCGATGACCAACAGTTGGTCAAAGCTGTAGGAGTTAACAGACAGATTCTCAGAGATTCAATTGTCAAAGACAAACTGGATGCGAGATACTTTAATACCGAAATTAAGAGAGATTGTCCCCTCAACGTTACACTCCCCTCACCGTTACCCGCAGAGAATTCAACACAAGCAAGCAATCGCTCTGAATGCTTTCCAATGTCGAAGGTTCCACACAAAATTATGAGTTGCATTAATCCACTGAGATACCGGAGATCGGACACCGCCGGGTTCAGTCTCACTCTCCCGCTTACAGTTGCCCACTCAGACCGGGAATTGGTATAAAATTGTTTCACGACTCACCAAAGAGCAGTAAAAAGACGGTTGTATCCATTTTCGAAGAAGTGCTACTTTGAGACATGAGAGCTGTAAGGAACGGTGACTGAATCACTTGATCCACCTCACAGAAGGACAAACCCGGAAGGGTTGAGAGACTGAGAGCGGATACAGAGGCTGGGTGGAAATGAGTTGGTCCCCACAATTAAAGCTACAACACCGAGTTTTGCACAACCTGAAATAAGATGTGGTTTGGAACATTGCAATGATCTAACATGGCAGCCTTTGACTATTAGACGGTGATCACAGGATGAAGGGGTTAGAATGGATCGTGTACCCAGAACAACACCGTAAATCATTTGTGTTCAGTTAGAACGTTTGCTCTCATCATGGTCAGGATCTCTATTACTGGGAAGGGACCGTGACCCACTTCAGGCACTCGGTGTCAGCATCAAGCACCCAAAATTCAGGCGAAGGACAGCAAAATGTAACAACAAAGTGCCTCAACCCAAACCTCAGAAGAGCTATTGCATCGATCAATGCTTTTCTATTTCCCAAAACAGCCCTCCCGTGGGCTCGTTTAGTGAGGTGTTGTCCGCATTGCATTACAGACGGTTAAAAATAAAACTGTAACATCCAAACCAGCGAGCAATTTAGTTCCACGGAAGTCTGGTATAATGAATGTAGATGGAAATGTTCAATGTGACTCTGATATTGAGTTGCTTTATTCTCTCATATCGCCCGAGTAACGACTGTGAGAAAGAAAATACCACCTCCAGCTTTCTCCACCCGCCAAATTCAAACCGTTTATCGATAATGGAACCGAAATACAGCGCTCCGCACAAACCCTTACAGACTCGGGCTTCATATTCAAGGATTCCCAGAATCCCGGAGCTTTTAAATAAACCCCGATACAATTAACAATCAGTAATATTCCTGCATAAATACAATCCCTTCCATAACAAATTATCCCGCCTCCTTCCATTTCAGTCCCAGAACAGATTCTATCTCCCCACACATCCCCTCCCAGACCGGTTCAGCAGTTCACAAACACTTTATTCCAGCTGATTTGGAGAGTCTCATGTGTTGGAGTTTGAATTATGACGCGGATTTTCTTTGCCATTGTTACCGTCTCACAGGGACTCTCGCCCTGAATCTGTGAAAAGATTATGACCATGAACTGGGACGAGCCGAAAACATCCCGAGGTACAGTGAGGCCCTGAAATTCCATTCTCCCTGTTTTATATCGGAGAGTATCCCACCTTCATGTCCAGCAATAGAGAGCGAGAGAGAGACAAACACACTGTCAGTCTTAGACTTTCTATCAGTGTGTTCCTATCAGGCTCAATTGCAGTATCCCACCTTGATACACAGCACCAGAGAGTGAGAGCGGGCGATCGACACGTTGAGAGGGAGACCGTGGAGACCCAGTGACAGACAGACATACACAGTGTCAGTTTAAAACTGACTTGCAAAGTTCAGTTTCATCCAGAAGATCCCGTTGGAGAGACAGACGATGCTATCTCATCTCTCACTGATATTGTACCAGAGGCAAACACACCATTAATCCCACACTCAGTGACAGTGTAGAGAGTGACAAAAACAATGGGCCACATTTAACCCTCTCTTGCCTGTTGTACCATCTGCAGTTTTGCAGCTCAGGGCCGTTCGGTGTTCCTCTCAGTGACCGTGAGTTTCACTCCGATTAAATTAATCTGGGACTGTTGCTGTCGGATATTAATCCTACACGGTCCCAACAAACACACCGACTCACTCTTTCCTCCCATGCTTCTCCAGGATTGGTTTGAGAAATCCTCCCTCCAGTTTCTTCCTCTCCCGTCAGTTTTATCGGCAAGAGTCCAAGAATGAACAGAATCGATTGTCTAATTTCACAGCCGCCCACTTTAACTCTGAAATACTCATTACCATCAAAAGATACCGAGAGAAACAACAGGGATGGAAACATCTCGTTTAATAGTTAGAGATTGTGAAGTCAGTCTGGATTCCAGCGTTAGGCACTGGTGGAATCCCATCTGTTTCCCATTCTGGTGCCTGTTCCTGCACTGCCTGTGGACCCCATTCCCTCTGACCTTTCCCCAAGACCCACTTCCTTTTCTCAGACTCTGAAAAATTCCAATTGGGGAAAGTTTCCATCGATTTTTGTTTTGGGGATTAAACCAGATATCTGCGCATGCGTGGCTCAGCCCCGCCCCCAGCCCGGATTGTTGGAGTGCAGAAGAGCGCATGCGCGCTCCCCTCCCCCAGCTCGGCCTGTGGGCGCCATTCGCTCAGTGAGCGGAAGAAGATGGTTGAAAACAGCCGGGAATGTTTATAAGTGTGGAATTAACTCTGCAACTGTCAGTCTCTGTTACTGCACATGAGTGTGGAATTTATTCTGTGTATGTCTGTGTGTGGAGCTGTGTGTGAGTGTGGGATTTATTCTGTATCTGTCAGTCTCTGGTACTGTTTTTGAGAGTACGGTTTATTCTGTGTCTGTCTATGGTACTGTATATGAGTGTGGATTTAATTCTGTATCTGACAGTACCTGATACTGTGTGTGAGTGTGAGGGTAATTCTGTATCTGTCAGTCTCTGATACTGGATATGAGAGTGGGGATAATTCTGTATCTGTCAGTGTCTGATACTGTATATGAGACTGGGGTTTATTCTGTATCTGTCAGTCTCTTGTACTGTATATGAATGTGGTTTTTACTCTGTATCTGCCAGTCACTCGTACTGTTGATGAGTGTGGGGTTTATTCTGTATCTGTCAGTACCTGGTACTGTCTATGATGTGGGGTTGATTCCATATCTGTCTGTCTCTGGTACTGTATATGATTGTGGGTTGTTTCTGCATTTGTCAGTCTCTGGTACTGTGTGTGAGTGTGAGTTTCATTCTGTGCCTGTCAATCTCTGGTACTCTACATGAGTGTGGGGTGTATTCTGTACCTGTCTGTTTATGGTGCTGCATGTGATTGTGGAGTTTATTCTGTATCGATCAGTCTCTGGTACTGTGTGTGAGTGTGGGGTTTATTCTGTATCTGTTAGTCTCTGGTACTGTAAATGAGTGTGGATTTTATTCTGCATCTGTCTGTCTCTGGTGCTATATGCGAGTTTGGGTTTTATTCTGTATCTGTCAGTCCCTGATACTGTATATGGGTTTGGAGTGTGCTCTGTATCTGTCAGTCTCTGGTACTGTATATCAGAGTGTGGGGTTTATTCTGTATCTGTCAGTCTCTGGTACTGTACATGAATGTGGGATGTATTCTGCATTTGTCAGTCTTTGGTAATGTATATGAGTGTGGGGTTTATTCTGTATTTGTCTGCCTCTGATACAGTATATGAGAGTGGGCTTTATTCTGTATTCGTCACTCTCTGATACTGTAAATGATTGTGCGGTTTACTCTGTAACTGTCTGTATCTGGTACTGTACATGAATGTGGGGTTTATTCTGTATTTGTCAGTCTCTGGTACTGTATATGAGATTGGGGTTTATTCTGTATTCGTCACTCTGATACTGTATATGAGAGTGGGGTTTATTCTGTATTCGTCACTGCTACTGTATGATTGTGGGGTTTACTCTGTATCTGCCTGTCTCTGGTACTGTACATGAATGTGGGATTCATTCTGTTTTTGTCAGTCTCTGATACTGTATATGAGAATGGGGTTTATTCTATATTTTCAGTCTTCTGATACTGTATATGGATTGTGGGGTTTATTCTGCATCTGTTGTCTCTGGTGCTATATGCGAGCTTCGATTTTATTCTGTATCTGTCAGTCTCAGATACTGCATATGAGTGTGGGCTTTATTCTGTACCTGTCAGTCTCTGGTACTGTGTGTGAGTCTGGGGTTTATTCGGTATCTGTCAGTCTCTGGTACTTTACCTCAGTGTGGGATTCATTCTGCAATTCAGTCTTTATTCCTTTTTCAGTTGACATTATTTTATTGAAAACTATATCTTTAATACTTTATGTCATATGCAGTTTTTCATCGAGTGTTTTATTTGTAAATATGGATTCACTTTTCGATTTTCTCCAAAGAACTTATGTGAGTGTTGGCGTAGCGTTACATCTTAATCTCTGAACTCTATTGTTAATGATAATGTACCTTTCAATCTGTTCATGGTGGAATTATTGGACTGGAATGTAATGTGTAGCTCAGTCGAAAATAATGCGATTAATTCTGTATCTCAGTCTGACATTGTATGTGATTTTTGGACTCCAATGTAATATGTAGTTCATCCTGCACTAATGGAATTTCGACTGTATCTATCAGTTTGATCCTGTATAAGATTTTTGGAGCGGAATGTGATGTGATGTGTAGCTCAGTCTGCACTAGTGGAATTGATACTGTCTCTACCAGTCTGTTACTGTAGGAGAATTTTGGACAGGTGTGTAACATGTAGCTCAGTACGTGCTAATGGAATTGATATTGTATCTTTCAATCTGATGCTGTAAGATTTTTGGATTGTCAAGTTATGTGTAACTCAGTCTGAAGTAATGTGACTATGAGATTCATTCTGTTCCTGTCAGTCTCTGGCACTGTGTGTGAATTTGGGATTCATTCCATATCTGTTAATCTCTGGTGATGTATGTGAGTGAGACATTAATTCCGTTTCCATCAATCTCTGATACTGTAATGAGTGATATAAATTATGTATCTATCAGTCACTGGTACATTGTGTGAGTGAGGCATTCATTCTCTCTGTCAGTCTCTGCCACTGGGTCTGAGTATGAGATTCATTCTTTATCTGTATCTAATTTGTATCTCAGTTCAGAGTATAGCATTCAAAACTGTATCTTTAATACCTAAATGAATAATATTTTTCCCAGTATTTAAGTGGTAGATAATGATACTTTTTTAAATGTAATGCCGTAGGGTATAATTAGATAATGTGTGCACTTTTTAGACGACTATTAATTCTGTATCTATGTGAAAACAATTGTGAATTAGTGTATCTTCCAAACTGATATGGTGACATTTTCGAACTTCTATATAATGTTTAGCTCAATCTGCATGAATGGAGAATATATATTTCAGTCTGAATCTTTATCAGTTTTTTTATAGTTGTATATAATGCGTCCCTCAGTCTGCACTAATGGATTTAATGATGTACCTTACAATCTGACACCAAGAGATTTTTGGACCGGTACATAATGTGTAACTGAGTCTGCATTTGGTATCTCTCAGTCTGCACTACTGGAGGCAACTGTGAGATTCATTTCGTATCTCTCAGTTGCTGGTACTGTGTGTGAGTGTGGGATTCATTCTGTATCTGTCAGTGGTGTGTGTGAGTTGTCAGTTCATTCGATACATGCAGTCTCTGATACTGTATGAGTGTGGGATTTATTCTGTGTCTGCCAGTCTCCAGTACTGTATGTGGGTGTTGAATTCACTTTATATATGCAGTTTCTCATATTCCGTGTTAGTGTGGGATTGATTCTGTAATCTGGTACAATATCTGATTGTGGGATTCATTCTGAATATACAATCTCTGGTACTGTGTGTGAGTGCAGGGTTCATTGTGTTTTTGTCAGTCTCTGGTATTGTGAGTTAGTGTGGGATTCATTCTGTATTTCTCAGTCTCCGGTACTGTGTGTGAGTGTGGGATTCATTCTGTTTTTGTCACTCCCTCGCACTCCATGTGCGTGTGGGATTCATTCTTAAAATACATTACCTAGTATTGTGTCTGGTTGTTGAATAATTATATAAATGCAGTTTCTTTTCCTCTATGTGTATGGGATTCATTCTTTATATACAGTCTCTGGTATTGAGTATGGGTGTTGAATTCTCTCTATATATATATGTAGTTTCTTATACTCTATGTGAGTGTGGGATTCAGTCTGTATCTCTCAGCCTCTGGTACTGTGTGAGTGTAGGATTCATACTTTATCTGTCAGTCTCTGGTACATTATGAGAGTGAGGGATTCATTCTCTATCTGTCAACTGTGGTACCATACATGAGTGTGAGATTCAATCTGTATCCGTTTTTATTTATTCTCTCGGATTACATTATAGCTACTGTAGCTTTAATATCTCAATGTTTAATCAGTTTTTCTCATTATTTAATTGGTAAATATGGATAAACTTTAGGAGTTGGTGCTGGAGGTTTTTAAATCAGATAATTGGTGTGCTCTTTGGACGACTATTAAATCAGGATCTCTGTGAGTACTATTGTGAATGATAACATATATTTCAAACTGATGGTGATTTTTGAATTGGTATATAATGTGCAGCTCAGTCTGTACTAATGGATACGAAACTATAACTTTCAGTCTAATATTGTGAGATTTTTGGACTGGTATGTAATGTGTATCTCAATCTGCACTAATAGAATTGATACTGTATCTTTGCATCTCATACTATGAGTGTATTATAAACTGATATCTAATTTGTTTCTCAGGTTACACTGTCACAGCATTTCTCAATCTGATATTGTATGAGAGTTTTGGACTTGTCTGCAATTTGTCTCTCATGATACACTATTCGAATGGATACTGCGTGTATTAAACTTACATGTGTGAGATTTGTAACTCAGTCTGCAGTAATGTGACTGTGAGATTAATTCTGTATCTTTCAGTCTGTGGTACTGTGTGTGAGTGTGGGATTTATTCTGTATCTGCCAGTCTCTGGTACTGTATGTGAGTGTGGGATTCATTTTGTATCTGTCAGTCTCTGGTATTGCTTGTGAGTGTGGGATTCATTCTGTATCTGTCAGTCTCTGGTAATTTGTGTGAGTATGAAATTCATTCTGTATCTGTCACTCTCTGGTACTGTGTGTTCGTGTGAGATTCATTTTGCATCTGTCAGTCTGTGGTACTATATGTGAGTGAGGGATTTATTCTGTACCTGTCAGCCTCTGGTACTGTATGTGAGTTTGGGATTCATTCTGTTTCTGTCAGTCCCTGGTACTATATGTGAGTTTGGGATTCATTCTATATCTGTATGTAATTTTTCTCTCAGATTACATTATGATGTTGAAAACTATAATTTAAATAATTTAATCCTGACATAGTTTTTCTCATGATTTAATTGGTAAATATGGATACACTTTAGGATATGATGTAGGTTTTAGTCAGATAATGTGTGCACTTTTTGGACTGCTCTTAAATCTGTGTCTCTGTGAGCACAATTTTGAGTGACAATATATATTTCTAACTGATATGGTGACATTTTTGAACTGGTATAGTATCTATAATGTGTACTTCAGTCTACAATAATGGAATTGATACTATATCCCTCAATCTAATACTGTATGAGATGTTTGGACTGGTATGTAATGTGTATCTCAGTCTGTACTAATAGAATTGATACTGTATCTTTACATCTCATAATATAAGTGTATTATAAACTGGTATCTAATTTGTTTCTCAGGTTACACTCACACAGCATTTCTCAATCTGATACTGTGTGTGAGTTCTGGGCTAGTATTCAATTCGAATCTCAGGGTACATTATTGGGATTCGTTCTGTACCTCTTCAATCAGGTACCATGTGTGATTTCGATCTAGTATTTAATGTTGTCCTATTGAGAGATTGACGCATGCTTTTCAATCGAAGAGTGTGATTTTGGACTGGGATTTTTGTATCTCCCTGTCAGTTTGGGGGAAATGGAACAGCATCTACTTCACCTGCTCTGTTTGACAGTTGGATTGAAAATGTATCTCTGGAACTTGGGAACAGTGTGGGACTGACTACTTCTGCTGTCTGAGACTGTGGAACTGATGACCTGTCTGTGACTCCATGCTCTCTGTGAGTGATAATGAATCTACTGTGTGTGAGAAGGAGCTGGCTGCACTGTTCCTTCTGCTTTGGCTGGAGGAAACATCACATTTATTCTGGGTCCTTCAAGGATTTGCCTGCAGAAATAAAATAATCTCTCAGTACTCAAGAACAGGTGAGGTAGAAAATACAGAAGTGATCAGTTTAATATCTCTGTTAATGATCATTTTGAATATCGACAAATGAAAACCAGCGATACAAACAATATCAGTGTCCGACTCCACTGCAGTACTGCAGCACTCAGCTTCTGCACACCAGGTGTGTTGGGCGATTTTTTAAACAATGACATCCAGACACAAACCAAACCCTCCACTGATCCAGAAATGGGACTACCCGAAGGGGCGGGGACTTTTGTACAGGCCTGGTTTCTAATCCCCTCTCCCATGGGACTAACCGTTTAACCGAAACCAAACAGCCGCTGTTTAAAATGTGTCCTTCACACTTCTCATCTGGTGCCTGCAATAGATGCTCTTTGGATAACTCCCCACATCCTTACTGTCCGGCGCTGTTTCCACTCTTCACTGTCCAATAACAACAAACAGGGTGAGGCTGGAACTAAACCAGGAACATTCACTACTGGTTTGGGGAGAGAAAGCAGCAATGATTTTAAATAGCAGATTCTTCCCATTCTCTCTCCCTTACCCTGGACACACCCTGTACACACACAGCCCGAGAATGACCTCTCCCTTCCCCCGCTCAATCCATTTTCCGGGACCAGTTCCTGATCCACTCCGCCTCCTACAAACAGCCCCCGGACTCCCGCTGCCCTTCCCCCGGACTCAATGCCGATCTCTCAGCCCATCTGCGGACACGGTCCCAAAGAGATGATCTGCTTTATGCGAGGCTGCTCTTTGCTCCCTTCCCCCGGGGGCCGTGATCACTCCATTCAGCTATTAATCTCCCGTCCCACACACTCTCCCTCCTTGACAGGTCCTCTCTATTTGAAATCCTTATTAATCGCAGCCTCTATTTTTTCTAGTTTTCTCTCCTGAAGGTGCTGAGTGATGGTGGGGTTCGGGCCCAGTCACTCTTTGCCCTCCAGTTCCCGGCCAAGTGGTAATTCTGCACTTGTGAGCCTTCACAGCGAGCAGTCGGCATTTCAACCATGGGGAGCAGCACAGCCGCAGAACCTGGCTGATTCTGTCCGGCAAAGCTGAGGGCAACGGGAACAGATCAACAACAACCTGCATTTACAATGAGCGGAGTCTCAGCACGACTGAGTGCGGCTCAGGCCCGGAATCAGAGCCGGGGTGCCCGGCGGGCGGGCGGGCGGGCTCCCCGGGATCCATCAAACCCCTCATCCAACGCCTCCCCCGTACAACCCGCCGCTACCCTGTTTCTTCTCCCGTTTCGACCGAGTCCGACTCGCGACAAACGACAGGGCCGAGGCGATCTGGAATGCAAGTCAGCCTTAGGAGCATGCGCAGTCTGATCAGGAAGTGAGCGCCTTGTAGAGACAGAGGGGTTTCTGTAGCGCGGGGGATTGTGGGGCCTGCGGCCGCCATTACTCGCCGGGTGTTGGTCAGTGCCCGCGTCCCCAACAGAACTGTGTCGTGAAATACAGACTGAGGAATCCAGAACGGGTTCACTGAACAGACACTGACCGTACAATGTAGAACAGTGTTTCTCAAACTGTTTTCCTCGCGACCCAGTGGAGGAAAAAGATTTTCCCAGGGACCCGAAACAATAATATCTTCTGACTGGAGTTTTCATCAAATCCCAATAAAGGTCAATACATGCTCGTTCTTCACTTCACTTCAAGTAATAAATAAAATTAGACATCCACGTTCCTTGAAAATCAATTTAAATACAGTTTAAATACAATAAGAAAACGGTCAGGTTGAGTTTCACTTAGTTAATGTGACGGGTGGGTTTGCCTGTTGTTCATGATCGCGTCCAATCTGGATCACAAGATGAAAGCGCTACACGCATATCAGGTGCACTGTTGAGTCGGTTTCTTTCTCTTGTTTTGAACCTTGTCAGAGTCCAAAATCCCAGTTCGCACATGTAGGTTGTTGTGAACGGCAGCAACAACAGAACACTAATCTTACTCAACAGAGGATAGTCTTTGAAAGCACTGATCGAAAAAGATGACAAACTGAATGACTTGTGGCGTGTTTTCAGTGTGCTCACAGGTGAGTCGCATCAGCTCGTTTTCTTGCTCAAACATCAAGTTTACCTTCATTATTGATTCAGGATTTTCGAAAGCAAAAGGAT
This sequence comes from Heptranchias perlo, assembly GCF_035084215.1. Classification (NCBI taxonomy): domain Eukaryota; kingdom Metazoa; phylum Chordata; class Chondrichthyes; order Hexanchiformes; family Hexanchidae; genus Heptranchias; species Heptranchias perlo. The sequence continues at coordinate 2,203,182 of NW_027139666.1, forward strand.
CTTTCACCCAACGCTTTCCCATCAAATTTTCAAATCCCTCTGCAGTGAGGTAGAGATCAAAATGGTCAGACAGAGTAGCGAGATGTAACTGTATGACACATTTCACTTCATTCCCTTTATCTTCATTGATGCTGTTCTCTCCACCCCAGAGGGCTGTGGATGTTCAGTCGTTGAGTGTATTCAAGATTGAGTTTGATAGATTTTTGGACTTGGAAATCAAGGGATATGGGGATAGGGCGGTAAAGTGGAGTTGAGGTTCAAGATCAGCCATGATCTATTGATTGGTGGAGCAGGCTCGAGGCGCCGTATGACCTATTCCTGCTCATATTTCTTATGTTCTTATCCTGCCAGGGGTACGGTGCCCAGAACTGAACACAGTAATCTAAATAAGCTCTAACCAGAGCTCTGTATAACTGTGACATAACTTCCATTTTTTTTATTCCAGATCTCTTGAGATAATGATCAAAATTCCATTACCATTTTAATTTTTTTGCACCTTTTCGTGAATTCTGTACTTGGTCCCATAAATTTCACTGCTCATCCGCAGTTCCTGGTTTCCTGCCATTTAGAAAATACTCTAATCTATATTTTTATGATCCAAAGTGGATGATCTCATACGTCCCCACGTTGAACTCCATCTGCCACAGTTTTGCCCACTCACTGAATCTATCAATGACCCTTTGCAGCTTTCTGCTCCCATCTACAATGTTAATTGTGCCACCTAACTTAGTCTCATCAGCACACTTGGATATAAGGCTCTCTACATAAGAACGTAAGAAATAGGAGCAGGAGTAGGCCATACGGCCCCACGAGCCCTCTCTGCCATTCAATCAGATCAGGGCTGATCTTCGACCTCAACTTCACTTTCCCTCCTGATCCCCATATCCCTTGATTCCCCGAGTTTCCAATAATCTATCGATCGCAGATTTGAATATAATCAAACACTGAGCATCCACATTCCTCTGGGGTAGAGAATTCCAAAGATTCACAATCCTTTGAATGAAGAAATTTTTCATCATGTCGTTCCTAAATGGCCGACCACTTATCTTGTGACTACAAGCTTCAGTTCTTGACTCTCCAGCCAGGGGAATCAGCCTCTCAGCATCTACCCTGTCAAGACGTCTAAGAATGTTATACATTTCAATGATATCAGCTCTCATTCTTCTATCTCCACAGAATATAGGCCAATTTTACACAATATTTCCTCATACGACAATTGCAGCAAGACCTCCTTACTCTTATATTCCAACACCCATACAATAAAGGCTACCATATCATTTGCTTTCCTCACTCTCATTAGACCCTTTGTAGCTCACTATTTCCAGCATGTTTTTCCTCTGTTCCTTTTATAGTGAAAAGAAAAGAAGGCTGAAATCATTTTACTATAATTACACCCGTTTATGTTTTGGAAACAATATCCAACTGAACTGTATCAAATTCGATTGCAAACTTAAGAGTTTATGAAGGAAATAAACTAATATGAACACTTAATTAAGATGGCCGGGAATGGAACCCGAATCAACTGCTTAGAATGCAGTTATGCTCACCACTATGCCACCATCGCTGACAATGCACGATATTAAAATAGTTGACAAACACCAGACCCTGAACAGACACTGCAGGCTGTTGGATTTTTTCTTCATTTAAACTGGTTTCTGACGGATCCTTGCTCGCTCTGTTGCAGTACCCGTATCCGCCCAGTAGATGTCGCCAACCCCCCAATCAATGGAAATTACACACCAGCCAGGAATCCTTCTCCTGATATCGGCAGCATCACCCATTTAGTGAGGTTAAATAATTACATTAAATTACGGAGACCTGACTACCAGCTGGGCACGACTGGCTGCTTAATATTCAACTCTATAAGATCTTTATAAAGGACAGAGAAGTAGGGAAAGGAGGGGGAGCAGAAATGTTGCTCAAGGACAGTTGAAAGATTGTATATCAATGAGGGTGAGCGGGCAGTGTAAACACTCTGAGAGAGACCCATCACAAATGCCCCCACTGTACTCCCCCAGAAGGTATAAAAAGGGCGAGTGCTGGAGATTTCTTTATTCTGCATGAAAGTATTTGTGAGATTGTGGAAATGTCTGGAAGAGGAAAAACCGGCGGTAAAGCTCGGACCAAGGCCAAGCCTCGCTCATCCCGGGCCGGACGCTAATTCCCTGTGGGCCGTGTTCACAGGCTCCTGCGAAAGGGGAACTATGCTGAACGTATGGGTGCCGGAGCCCCGGTCTATCTGGCTGTTGTGCTCGAGTATCTGGCGGCTGGAATCCTCGAGCTGCCGGCAACGCGACCATCGATAACAAGAAGACCCGCATCATCCCCAGACATCCGCAACAACGAGGAGCTCGACAAGGTGTTGGGAGGGGTGACCAACGCTCAGGGTGTTGCCAGATATCCAGGCCGTGCTGCTGCCGAAGAAAATCAGCATTGTCAGCTCCAAGAGCAAGTAAAGCGGCCAAGAGTAAATCTGATAACCCGAAGGACAGGACCAACCTTATTGAATTATTTGAAGAAGGAATAGAAAGTGTATACAAGTTTAATGCAGTCGATGCAATATATTTGGATTTTCCGAAGGCCTTCGATAAGTTACCGCATTGTAGACTCATGGGTAAGTTCAGAGCACGTGGAGTCAGGGGACAGGTGGCAGAATGGATAGCAAGTTCGCTACAAAACAGAAAACTAAAAATAGAGGTTAGGGGTCGCTACTCAGACTGGCAAAAGGTGGGAAGTGATGTTCCAGTTGCTGGGACCACTGTTCATCACAATTTACATTAACGATTTGGATTCGGGAATCGGAAGTACAATTCCAAAATTTGTGGACGACACCAAATTGGGGGATATAGTTAATACAAAGGAAGAATGCATCAAAATGGAAGAGGACATTAATAAACTTGCAGATTGAAGAATAAGGTGATCACACACTGCTTGGATAATAAGAGTCTAAACGGGATAGAGGAGCAAAGGGATCCAGTGGTTAGATATACAAATTACAAGAAGTAGCGACGCAGGTCAATAAGGTCACAAAAAGAAAACTCAAACACGAGGATTCACTTCTTCTGAGATAGAATGGAAAAGCAAAGAAGTTATTTTAAACATGTATGGAAACTTGTTTAGACCAAACTTGAAGTATTGTGCACAATTCTGGTCTCCATGTGTAGTGGGTAAGTTGTTAGAGGGTATTCTGAGGGACAGGATTTACAGGCATTTGGAGAGGCAGGGACTAATTAGGAACAGTCAGCATGGTTTTGTGAGAGGAAAATCATGTCTCACGAATTTGATTGAGTTTTTTGAAGGGGTAACCAAGAAGATAGATGAGGGCTGTGCAGGAGACGTGGTCTACATGGACTTCAGCAAAGCATTTGACAAGGTACCGCATGGTAGGTTGTTACATAAGGTTAAATCTCATGGGATCCAAGGTGAGGTAGCCAATTGGATACAAAATTGGCTTGACGACAGAAGGTTGTTTTTCAAACTGGATGCCTGTGTCCAGCGGTGTGCCTCAGGGATCGGTGCTGGGTCCGCTGTTATTTGTTATTTATATTAATGATTTGGATGAGAATTTAGGAGGCATGGTTAGTAAGTTTGCAGATGACACCAAGATTGGTGGCATTGTGGACAGTGAAGAAGGTTATCTGGGATTGCAACGGGATCTTGATCAATTGGGCCAGTGGGCCGATGAATGGCAGATGGAGTTTAATTTAGATAAATGTGAGGTGATGCATTTTGGTAGATCGAATCGGACCAGGACCTACTCCGTTAATGGTAGGGCGTTGGGGAGAGTTATAGAACAAAGAGATCTAGGAGTACAGATTCATAGCTCCTTGAAAGTGGAGTCACAGGTGGATAGGGTGGTGAAGAAGGCATTCGGCATGCTAGGTTTCATTGGTCAGAACATTGAATGCAGGAGTTGGGATGTCTTGTTGAAGTTGTACAGGGCATTGGTGAGGCCACACTTGGAGTACTGTGTACAGTTCTGGTCACCCTATTATAGAAAGGATATTATTAAACTAGAAAGAGTGCAGAAAAGATTTACTAGGATGCTACCGGGACTTGATGGTTTGACTTACAGGGAGAGGTTAGACAGACTGGGACTTTTTTCCCTGGAGAGCAGGAGGTTAAGGGGTGATCTCATAGAAGTCTATAAAATAATGAGGGGCATAGATAAGGTCGACAGTCAAAATCTTTTCCCAAAGGTAGGGGAGTCTATAACGAGGGGGCATAGATTTAAGGTGAGAGGGGAGAGATACAAAAGGGTCCAGAGGGGCAATTTTTTCACTCAAAGGGTGGTGAGTGTCTGGAACGAGCTGCCAGAGGCAGTAGTAGAGGCGGGTACAATTTTGTCTTTTAAAAAGCATTTGGACAGTTACATGGGTAAGATGGGTATAGAGGGATATGGGCCAAGTGCAGGCAATTGGGACTAGCTTAGTGGTATAAACTGGGCGACATGGACATGTTGGGCCGAAGGGCCTGTTTCCATGTTGTAACTTCTATGATTCTATGATTCTATATTATAGAAAGGACGGAGAGGGATTGGAGAAGGTGCAAAAACGATTCTCATAATACGAGAAATGAGAGAATATTCTTATCAGGAAATGCTGGGTGTGTTTTCTCTGGAAAAGTGAAGGCTGAGGGGTGACCTGATAGAGATCTTGCGATAGGGTTTCATGTGTTAGATATGGAGAACATGTTTCGACTTGTGGGAAGTCCAAAACTAAAGGTAATAAAAATAAAATAGTCGCTAATAAATCCACTAGGGAATTCAGGAGAAACTGATTTACCCAAAGAGTGGATGGAATGTGGAAAACGCGACCACAAGCAGTAGTTGAGTTAAATAGCACTGATCCATTCAAGGGGAAGCTGGATTAACACATGAGGAAGGAAGGAGTCGAAGGTTATTCTGACAGAGTTAGATAAATTAGGGGGGGAGGAGGATCGAGTGGAGCATAAACGCCGGCACAGACCAGTCGGGCCCGATGGCCTGTTTCAGTGCCTTTGTTTCGATGTAACTCGATGTAAAGGCTCCTTTCAGAGCCATCCACTGTATCTGTGAAAGGGCTGGTTACTGACTGAAGGGAGACGCTGATATCATGACATCAGTGTTGCTTTGAGCTGCTTTTGTCTCGTTGCAGACGTGATGAGGTATTAATGGGACTGGAGTCGGGGCACCGACCACAGTCCGGTACTTTAAACGGTGACCGATAGACCCAAGTCCACACATCACCAGATTTCTTGTATTTATTTAAACTACTTGCCATGCTGGGTTCGTAAAGCATCACCAGAACTGATCGACTAACCTTGCTGCATCTGTGGGATTCAGCGCTTCGCTCCGTTTCTGTTCTATTTTGTTGGATTATTAACATAACGCATCGAACACACTGGGGAATCACTGAAATGTAACTATGTACATGTGCCCAGTAGATCAGAAACATTAATCGCCTTTCGTCCTGTTAACAAGTAAACCGTGTTTAGAGTCCACCTACCCGCTTTGGTTCCATCTGGGGGATTAAACTGATAAAGCGGGAGGGGAGGAGTCAGAATGAGGGCCAGAGCGGAGAGCGGCCTCTGATCTTCCAGCTCCACCTCCAGCTTTCTCCATCCGCCAATTTCAAACCGTTTATCGATAATAGAACCGAAACACAGCGCTCCCCACAAAACCTTACAGACTCGGGCTTCATTTTCAAGGATTTCCAGATACCCGGAGCTTTTAAGTAAGCCCCGTTACAATTAACAGTCAGTAATATTCCTGCCGAAATAGAGTCCCTTCTATCACAAGTCAACCCGCCTCCTTCCATTTCAGTGGTAGACCCGATTCCATCTCCGCACACATCCCTCCCAGACGGGTTCAGCAGTTTATAAACACTTTATTCCAGCTGATTTGGAGAATCTCATGTGTTGTGCTTTGAATTATGACGCGTAGTTTTACCCTCTCAAAGAGACTCTCTCCCTGAATCTGTGAAAAAATTATGACCATGAACTGGGACTGGAACCGAACAAATCCCCAGTTGCAGTGAGGCCCGGCCTGGACATCTCATTCTCTCTGCTTTATATCGGACAATATCGCACCTTCATGTCCAGCACTAGAGAGAGAGACACACGTACACACCGTCAGTCTTACACTTCCCATCAGTGTGTTCATATCACGCTCAATAATACTACCCCACTTTCATATATAGCACCAGAGAGTGAGAGAGGGAGAGGGCGACAGATACGGTGAGAGAGAGCGGAGAGACAAAGTGCCACAGCATCAGTTGCAGACTGACCTGTAAAGTTTCGTTTTATCCAGAAAGATCCCATTGGAGTGACAAAAGATGCAATCTCATCTCTCACTGATATTGTACCAGAGGCAGACACACAATTAATCCCACACTCAGTGCAGAGAGTGATAAAAACAATGGGCCACATTTAACCCTCTCTTGCCTGTTGTACTATTTTCTGTTTTGCAGCACAGGGACGTTTGGTATTACTCCCAGTAATCGAGAATTTCAATCTGATTAAATTAATCTGGGACCGGTGCTGTCAGATATTAATCCTACACGGTCCCGACAAACACACTGACTCAGTCTTTCCTATTTCTTTCTCCAGGATTGGTTTGAGAAATCGTCCCCCCAGTTCCTTCCTCACGCGTCAGTTTTATCAGCAAAGAGTCCAAGAATGAATCAAAGCCATAGGCCCATTTCACAGCCGCCCACTTTATCTCTGAAAGGCTCTTTACAATCAAAAGATACCGAGAGAAACAGCAGGGATGGAAACATCTAGTTTCATAGTTAGAGATTGTAAAGTCAGTCACGATTCCAGCGTTCGGCACTGGTGGAATCCCATCTGTTTCCCATTCTGGTGCCTGTTCCTGCACTGCCTGTGGACCCCATTCCCTCTGACCTTTCCCCCAGCCCCACTTCCTTTGCTCAGACTCTGAAAAATTCCAATTGGGGAAAGTTTCCATCGATTTTTGTATTGGGAATTAAACCAGATATCTGCGCATGCGCGACTCAGCTCCGCCCCCAGGTCTGCTTGTTGGTGAGCAGAAGAGCGCATGCGCGGTCCCTCCCCCAGTTCGGCCTGTGAGCGCCATTCCCTCAGTGAGCGGAATAAGATGGTTTAAAACAGCCGGGAATGGAGAGATCACGGCCCCCGGGGGAAGGGAGCAAAGAGCAGCCTCGTTACAGCAGCTCATCGCTTCGGGACCGTGTCCGCAGATGGGCTCAGAGATCGGCATTGAGTCCGGGTGAAGGTCAGGGGGAGTCCGGGGGCTGTTTGTAAGAGGCGGAGTGGATCAGGATCTGGTCCCGGAACATGGAGTGAGAGTGGGAAGGGAGAGTCCATTCTTGGGCTCGAGGTGTGCAGGGTGTGTCCAGCGTAAGGGAGACAGAATGGGAAGAACCTGCTATTTAAAATCATTGCTGCTTTCTCTCCCCAAACCAGTAGTGAATGTTCCTGGTTTCGTTCCAGTCTCACCCTGTTTGTTGTTATTGGACAGTGACGGGTGGAAACAGAGCCGGACAGGAAGGATGTGGGGAGTTATACAAAGAGCATCTATTGAAGGCACCAGGTGAGAAGTGTGAAGGACACATTTTAAACAACGGCTGTTTGGTTTCATTTGAACGGTTAGTCCCATGGGAGAGGGGATTAGAGACCTGACCTGTACAAAGGTCCCTGCCCCATCGGGTAGTGCCACTCATGGATCAGTGCAGGGGTTGGGTTGTGTCTGGATGTCACGAAATTGTTGTAAAACAGCCCAACACACGTGGTGTGCAGAAGCTGAGTGCTGCAGTACTGCAGTGGAGTCAGACACTGACACTGTTTGTATCGCTGATTTTCATTTGTGGATATTCAAAATAATCATTAACATAGAAATTAATTCGAACACTTTTGTATTTTCTGCCTCACTGGTTCTTGAGTTACAAGAGATAAATTTCTTCCTACAAGCAAATCGTTGAAGGACCCAGAATCAGTGTTATGTTTCCTCCACTCGAGGCACAAGGAACAGTGCAGCCCACTCCTTCTCCCACACAGTAAGTACATTATCACACACAGCGCACAGAGACACAGAATGGTCATCAGTTCCACAGTCTCAGACAGTAGAAGCACTCAGTCCCACACTGATCCCAAGTTCCACAGACACATTTTCAATCCAACATTCAAACAGAGCAGGTGAGGCAGACGCTGTTCCATTTGCTCCGAGCTGAGTCCCGCTGACAGGCAGATACAAAAATCCCAGTCCAAGATCACACTATCAGATTGAAAGGCACTGTGTCAATCTCACAATAGGGCAACATTAGGTACGAATTAAATAACAGATCGAAATCACACATGGCACCCGATTGGAAGGGACAGAATGAAACCCAATAATGTACCCTGAGTTTCCAATTGAATACTTGCCCAGAACTCACACACACATGTTCGTTCACTGCACTATTGGAATGGATATTGCATGTATCATGTGATACAAATTCCATATATGTCCAAAACTCATGTACAGTATCAGATTGAGAAATGCTGTGACAGTGTAACCTGAGAAACAAATTAGATATCAGTTTATAATACACTCATAGTATGAGATTTATAGATACAGTATCAATTCTATTCGTGCAGACTGAGATACACATTATATACCATTTGAAAAGTGTCACCATATCAATTTGAAATGTACATTATCATTCACAATTGTACTTTCAGAGATACAGATTAAAAAGTAGTTCAAAAAGCACACAAATTATCTGATTAAAACCTACAGCGTCAAATCCTAAAGTTTACCCATATTTACCAGTTAAATAATGAGAAATATGACCTAAACATGAAGATATTAAAGCTACAATTTTGAACGCAATAAGGCAATCTGAGAGAATAATTACATGCAAATACAGAATGAATCTCACACTCAGATACAGTACCAGAGACTGACAGATGCAGAAGGAATCCCAAACTCACATACAATACTAGAGACTGACAGACACGGAGCGAATCCTACACTCACATATGGTACCAGAGATGACAGATACAGATTGAATCCCACACTGGCATACAGTACCAAGGACTGCTAGATATCTGGTTAATTACTCACTCTCATAAAGTAATAGAGACTGACAGATAATTAATGACACCCACATTCACACAGTACCAGAGTCTGACAGATAGAGAATGAATCACACACTCACACAAAGTACCAGAGACTGACAGATAGAGAATGCATCCCACACCAACATGCAGTCTGAGAGGCTGCATATATAGAATGAATTCAACACCCACATACAAGACTGGAGACTGAAAGACATAGAATAAATCCCACACTCACAGTATCAGAGACTGCATATATGGAATAAATCACAAACTCACACACACTACTGACAAGATACAGAATGAATCTCACACTCACACACTGTTCCAGAGACTGGGAGATACAAAATGAATCACACATTAGTGCAGGCTGAGTAACACATTACTTACCAGTCCAAGAAGTATCAGATTGAAAGATACAGTATCAATTCCATTAGTGCAGACTGATCTACACATTATAAACCACGACAAAAAACTGATGCAAATTCACTCTGAAATATACAGTTTTCCATTCATGCAGACTAAGCTACACGTCATATACAAGTTCAAAAATGTCACTTTATCAGTTTGGAAGATAAACTAATGCACAATTGTGTTCACATCGATACAGATTTAATAGTATTCTCAAAAGTGCACACATTCTCTGACTATATTCTACAGAATTTCATTATCAGCCAATTAAACACTGGGAAAAATATGCATACATTGAGGTATTAAAGATACAGATTTGAACACCATACTGTAAATGGAGATACAAATTACATAGAGATAAAGAATGAATCTCACACTCAGATAGTGGGCCAGAGACTGACAAACTGAAGGAAAGCAGCGCTCACACAATGTAACAGTGACTGACAGATAGAGAATGAATCCTATATTCACACACAGTACAAGGGATTGACAGATATAGAATGAATCACATACTTCCAAAGTACCAGAGCCTGACAGATACAGAATGAATCACACATTCACAGACAGTACTTGGGACTGACAGATACAGAATGAATCTCACAGTCACACACATTAATGCAGTCTGAGTTACACAATACTTATCAGTCCAAAAATCTCACAGTGTCAGATTGAAAGATACATTATCAATTGCATTAGTGCAGACTGATCTACACATTATAAACCACTACAAAAAAACTGAAAACGATTCAGACTGAAATACACTGTGTTCCATTCATGCAGACTGAGCTCCACATGATATAAAAGTTCAAAAATGTCACCATATCATTTTGGTAGATGAACTAATTCACAATTGTTTTCCCATCGATACAGATTTAATTGAAGTCCAAAAAGTGCCCACATTCTCTGATTATAACCTACATTACATTTTAAAATGTATCATTATCTACCAATTAAACACTGGGAAAAATATTGATACATTGAGGTATTAAAGATAGTTTTGACCACCATAGTGTAAACGGAGATGCAAATTACATACAGATAAAGAATGAATCTCACACTCAGATAGAGGGCCAGATACTGAGATGCAGATTGAAACCAACACTCAAACAATGTAACATTGACTGACAGATACCGAATGAATCCGACACTCACACACAGCACAAGGGACTGACAGACATGGAATGAATCACACACTCCCACAGTACCAGAGGCTGACAAATAGAATGAAACCCACACTCGCACAATATACCAGTGATTGACAGATACAGAATGAATCCTACACTCACACAACGTAACAGTGACTGACAGATACCGAATGAATCCGACACTCACACACAGTACAAGGGACTGACAGACATAGAATGAATCACACACTTCCACAGTACCAGAGACTGAAAAACAGAATGAAACCCACACTCGCACACTGTAGCACGGACTGACGGAGACAACATTCATATCACTCACAAACAGTACTAGAAATTGATAGATGCAGAATGAATGACTCCCTCACATATATCGCCTGACACTGAGGGGAACAGAATGAAACCCTCATTCACACACAATACCAGGGTCTAACAGATATTGAATGAATCCCACACTCACATACTGTACCAGAGACTGACAGATACAGAATGAATCCCACACTCACACACAGTACCAGGGACTGACAGATACAGAATGATTCCCACACTCACATTCAGTACCAGGGACTGACAGATACAGAATGAATCCCACACTCACATTCAGTACCAGGGACTGACATACACAGAATGAATCTCACACTCACATGCAATACCAGAGACTGATCGATACAGAATGAAACCCACACTCACACACAGCACCAGAGACTGACAGATACAGAATGAATCCCACATTCACACACAGTACCAGAGACTGACAGATACAGAATGAATCCCACACCCACATACAGCACCAGAGACTGACAGATACAAAATTAAGCTCACTCACACACAGTACCAGAAACTGACAGGAACACAATGAATCCCACACTCACAGACAGTACTCACAGGCATTATTGCAGATCTGAGCTACACATTACATACCAGTCCAATAATTTCACCATGAACAGATTGAAAGGTACATTATCATTCACATATGAGTTTAGAGATTAAGATGAAACACTACTCCAAAACCCACACACTTTGTTTGATTAAAGAAAATCGAAAAATATATCCATATTTACAAATTAAATACTTGACGAAAAACTGCATATACTTTAAAGTATGAAAGATACAGTTTCAAGTAAAATACTGGGAACTGAAATAAGAATACAGAGTGAATCCAGATTTGCACTTTGTCTCAGGGACTGAATTACAGAATGAATGCCACACTGAGATAAAGTAGCTGAGAATGGCAGATGCAGAATGAATCGCACACTCACAGATAGCACAAGAGACTGACAGTAACAGAGTTAATTCCACACTTATGTACAGTACCTGAGACTGGCAGATACAGAATTAATCCCTCTCTCATATACAGTGAAAGAGACTGGCAGATACAGAACGATCCTAAACTCATATGTAGTGCCAGAGACTGAGAGATACAGAATAAATACCATGCTCATACTCAGTACCAGAGAATGACAGATGCAGAATGAATCCCACACACACAGTATCAGAGATTGACAGATACAGATGAAATCCCGCTCTCATGCACAGTACAAGAGACTGACCTCTACTGGACGTAGGCGAGAACTGTGAAAGAGCGGAAAACAAATTCACATTATCTGTCGTGGTTGCAGAAACAGGACAATGTGCAATGTGAGGAAAGTTTCTGTCTGTCACTTCTACTCTCGTAATTTTGCACGTTTTGTGACTGCAAAATGAAGACAATTGATTCAAAATAAAGTTTTTGTTTCACTCATTCGATAGTTGTGAATTTACCCCGTTATTTTTCACTTGCATTGCGCAGTATTTCTCTCTGATTTCTCAGGACACGATTTACATTGCTCCTCTACCCCTTTTAAACTCATATTTTCCAAGCAGTATGTGGCCTCCTTATTCCCCCTAACAAAATGCACCAGCTCACAACTTTCTATATTGAAATTCAATGCGCATTTACACGGCCGTTCTGCAAGTATATTTTGTCGAAGTATTGGCTATAATCCCAAAATCAATTACAAGAATTTAACACAGCATTAAAACCAATGTTTGGTCTAACAAAATGTATTTGCATCTCGTCTCCATTCCCAGTTTTTCTAAATCACACTCGTGCAAGATATTGTGAAGAATGAGTTTATCTTCTGTCCCTCTCTCATCTGCAAACTTCAATGACCCGGGGTTTGGGGACATCTACTGGCCGGAACCAGAACTGCAACAGTTCGGAACAAATTGCTGAAACCGAACAATGTGCAGTGGGAGCGTGTTTGTGATTGGTGGCAGGTTCTAAATCTGATTGGTTTCTTCAGATATCCAATCAGAGAGTTACAGTGAATAATTATTGTTACATCACTATCAGTGGCCCAATCACAATCATTGCCTTCCCCCATCCCACATTAGCATAGGGCTGTGCGGCTTCCTATTTAATCCGAGCTCGGAGCGGATTTGGGTCATTTCTGAGTCTCAAATTGAGTTTGAAAATGCCTGAGGACAAGAAAGCAGCTCCCAAGAAGGGCGCCAAGAAAACCTTGAGTAAAGCACCAGCCAAGGGCGGTAAGAAGCGGAGAAAGTCGAGGAAGGAGAGTTACTCCATCTACATCTACAAAGTGATGAAGCAGGTTCACCCCGACACCGGCATCTCCTCCAAGGCCATGGGCATCATGAACTCCTTTGTGAACGATATTTTCGAGCGCATCGCGGGTGAGGCTCCCCGCCTGGCCCATTACAACAAGCGGGCGACCATCAGCTCCCGGGAGATCCAGACCGCCGTGCGCCTGCTGCTGCCCGGGGAACTGGCCAAGCACGCTGTGTCGGAAGGGACAAAGGCGGTGACCAAGTACACCAGCTCCAAGTGAAACTCCACAATGTACTGAAAAAAAACCACAACGGCTCTTTTAAGAGCCACCCACAACCTCTCTGAAAGAGCTGCAGTTCCTATATAATTGCTTAGTATCTTTTTAATACCGCGATATTATTCCAATCCAAAACTGATACTGTAACTGCACCGTTGAAATTTCTGACCCATAAACTGAACGCGAGTTTCTGATCCGCTCCTTCCCATTCGTTTTGTTCTTAAAGCGTTACTATTCCAGCCACGAACACACCCTGAATGACCCCGGGAGCAATTCCATTATCTCTATGAATTCAATCTCAGAAATGTTTAATGTCTGAGGTGAAAATCCCCATATTAAAAGCAAACGCACCTCTTGCAGAAACACAGCGGAATAGGGGCAGAATGAGAATTCCGTCCGGGTCCCTCGTTTCATAGAAGCACTCCCGGCTCTGTGAGAAAGGAACAAACTATAACGTGTGACTTTCATAAAGACTGAATTGAAACGTGTCCCTTCACGGAATGCTATGAATGGGGCTTTAGTCCCGTCCGGTACAGTTTGTAAGCGATAATAGAATGAGCCATAAATTAAAGCAGATTTTAAAACAGCGCCAGCGATTGGTGACGGGTAGCGCTGAATAAGACAAGATAAAATGAATGGGTTTAAAATCTTGTGCTCAGGGCGACATTGATCTAAATCCGGTCCTTTACGACACTGGCGGGTTTTTTGAAATTCATAAAATTCCTGATCTGTCCGTTGAGGCCGTTAAATCCCGCCCTCATCTAATTTCCAGCTATCTGATTGGTTATTGAAATAGGCAAATGAGGTGTAATAATGCCCAACCAATCAGATGATCTTTCAGTCAATAAAAAGGGTTAATACAGCCGTCATTCGTCATTCTTCATTCTTTGTGAAAGTGTTTGTGAGATTGTGGAAATGTCTGGAAGAGGAAAAACCGGCGGGAAAGCTCGGGCCAAGGCCAAGTCTCGCTCATCCCGGGCCGGACTGCAGTTCCCTGTGGGCCGTGTTCACAGGCTCCTGCGAAAGGGGAACTATGCTGAACGTGTGGGTGCCGGAGCCCCGGTCTATCTGGCTGCTGTGCTCGAGTATCTGACGGCTGAAATCCTCGAGCTGGCCGGCAACGCGGCCCGAGACAACAAGAAGACCCGCATCATCCCCAGACACCTGCAGCTGGCCATCCGCAACGACGAGGAGCTCAACAAGCTGCTGGGACGGGTGACCATCGCTCAGGGCGGGGTGCTGCCTAATATCCAGGCCGTGCTGCTGCCGAAGAAAACCAGCAGTGTGAGCACCAAGAGCAAGTAAACCGGTCAAGATTTAATCTGATAACCCAAAGGCTCTTTTCAGAGCCACCCACTGTATCTATGAAAGGGCTGAAGCGAGTCAGAGCTTAATTTAATAATAAATCGCTTAGTTAGAAACTAACGATATGTTGTTGAATACAAATAATCTGTTCAATACTCGCTTCTGGACAGTAGATGTCGCCAACCTCCAATAGGTTGAAATTTACAGATTGTATAGGAAATGAGGCACAAAATAATCAGTTCATTAAACTGGGAGGGTGGAATACATAAATAACAGGTGAGTTTGATCATCGGCAACAAGAGGCACTCTATTGTGTTGCGGCCATTATTGTAAGTGTTATTTACAGTCTCATCCTCCCAGAACACTTACTCGGTCTGACTTCCAATACCCAGATTTGTCCGCCAGAAGGTGACGGATGTGTTGATTATTGTGTCAGCGATTGCTGAATCAGTGAATGAAATTTGTCTGTTATTGGCTGAGTGAGGGATTTATTCTGTCCCTGTCAGTCTGTTCCTGTGTCAGTGACGAGTACCGCAGTGAATGTGACACTAAGTTTTACACTGCTTCTGATTCTAGCGCTGAGCGAAAACACTTAAGTTCTATTCGTGCGAGTTACAGTGAAACAGCCTCTGTCACAATAACTGGAGAGGGAAAATAGACAAACTTTATTTGATCCGAGTCTGGTTCATTAGAAATGAAAATATTTCCAACAGTGCCAAGCTGATACTATATCGGAAATGTAAACTTGCATCTCTTGTACTTTGCACGCGTGCCGGAGCCTCTCCCTGTATCGATGTCCGAGTTAGAGTGACACTGTGGGTGTAGATGCCTCACGTGAAAGTGTAGGACCGGAATCAGACCATTCTGTACCTGTTT
Organism: Heptranchias perlo; assembly: GCF_035084215.1. Taxonomy (NCBI): domain Eukaryota; kingdom Metazoa; phylum Chordata; class Chondrichthyes; order Hexanchiformes; family Hexanchidae; genus Heptranchias; species Heptranchias perlo. Next base: position 2,218,801 of record NW_027139666.1, read on the forward strand.
GCCAGTAGTTTCCCTGTCCAAATGTGCCACTGGATGTGTTGATGGGTTAACAGTTATTAAACTGATCACTTACGTATTTTCTACCTCACCTGTTCTTGAGTTACATGCGATACGTTTCTTTCTACAGGCAAACCCTTGAACAAGCCAGAGTGAATGTGACGTTTCCTCCACCCGAGGCAAAGGAACAGTGCAGCCAGCGCCTTCTCACACACAGTAGGTATATTATCACTCTGAGAGCACAGAGACACAGACAGGTCATCAGTTCCACAGTCTCAGACAGCAGAAGTAGTCAGTCCCACACTGATCCCAAGTTCCAGAGACACATTTTCAATCCAACAGCCAAACAGAGGAGGTGAGGCAAACACTGTTCCATTTCTCCCGAACTCAGTCCCGCTGACAGGTGGATTCAAAAATTCCAGTCCAAAGTCTCGTTTTCAGATTGTCAATTTCACAAAATGGCAATGTTAGCCGTGAATTAAATACCAGGTACCCCGAGATTCAAATTGAATACGAGCCCAGAACTCTCACACACACGTGAGTTCAATACATGCCTTATTCATTCGAATAGTGCATCATTCGGATACAAATTGCAAGTCCAAAACTCATGTACAATATCAGATTGAGAAATGCTGTGACAGTATAACCTGAGAAACACATTAGATACCAGTTTATAATATACTCATGTTAAGAGATTTAATGACACAGTATCACAGACACACAAGTCCAAAAATCTTACAATCAAAAATTAAAGATGCAGCATCAATTCATTTCGTGCAGACTGATCTGCACATTATGTACCAATTCAAAAATGTCAGTTTGAAAGATACATTATCATTCATAATATTACTCAGAGATACAGATTTAATAGTTGTCCAAAAAGCACACAAATTATCTGATTAAAACCTCCAGCATCAAATCCTAAAGTGTATCCATATTGATAAAAACTATTTAAACATTAAGATATTGAACACCATAATGTAATCTGAGAGAATAAATATAGACACAGAATGAATCTCACACTCAGATACAGTACAGAGATTGACATGCAGAAGGAATCCCAAACTCACATACAGTACTAGAGACTGACAGATACAGAGTGAATCCCACACTCACACACAGTACCAGAGACTAACAGATAAAGAATAAATCCCTTACTCACACACAGTACCAGAGACTGACAGATACAGAATGTATCCCACATTCACACACAGTACCAGAGACTAACAAATACAGAATGCACCCCACACTCACACACAGGACAAGAGACTGACAGATTTAGATTGAATCCTACATTCAAATACAGTACCAGAGACTGACAGATACAGAATGAATCCCACACTCACACACAGTACCAGAAACTGACAGATACAGAATGAATCCCACACTCACACACAGTACCAGAGACGGACAGATCCAGAATGAATCCAACATTCACACACAGGCCAAGAGACTGACAGATACAGAATAAATCCCTCTCTCACACACAGTACCAGAAACTGACGAATACAGAATGTACCCCACACTCACACACAGGACAAGAGACAGAGAGATTTAGAATTAATCCCACATTCAAATACAGTACCAGAGACTGACAGATACAGAATGAATCCCACACTCACACATAGTACCAGAGACTGACAGATACAGGATGATTCCCACACTCACACACAGTACCAGAGAATGACAGATACAGAATGAATCCCACACTCGCACACAGTACCAGAGACTGACAGATCTCGAAAGAATCCCACACTCACACACAGTACCCGAGACTGACAGATACAGAATGAATCCCACACTCACACACAGTACCAGAGACTGATAGATAGAGAATGAATCCCACACTCACACACAGTACCAGAGACTGATAGATACAGAATGAATCCCACAGCGCACACAGTACGAGAGACTGACAGATACAGAATGAATCCCACACTCACACACAGTACACGAGACTGATAGATACAGAATGAATCCCACACTCACACACATTACCAGAGACTGACAGATTCAGAATGAATCCGACTCACATACGGGACCAGAGACTGACAGATACAGAGTTGCTGCTTTACTCGGTCATCATCCTTTGAATCTGGTGGATAAATGGAAAGAAATTAAGTGAAACTACTCCATTTTAATGTTTGCCTCTGTAGAATTTACTGCCCAATAAAGTGAACACGGGGCCGGGGTCCGTTCAATTCCCTTTTGCTTTGCTCTCGCTCTCATTCAGATTTACACCGCCCCCGGTTTTCCCGTGAACCACCAGTTTCAGGGCTATGAATCAGAATTCAGTTCCTTCCTCTTTCTCACTGTGGAGCCAATCTCTGAAATAATTAATTACTGATCTTAATATCCCGCATATTAGCAGCACGTTCCCCGCAGTGTAACAATCCAGAATGAACGACTGGAGAAAAGAATTGGCTCATTTTCAGGCTTCGTCCATGATTCCGTTTTCAGGACACACGGTTCCTGTTCAGTCCCTGCAACGGAATCAATTGATAACCTGGAGTTTGTTATTTTTACAGGTAGAAGTGAAATTTGTCCATATCAGCAATCTATGATTGGGGTTATATTCCGCACGTTATAGACAATGTGTTTTTGAAACAGCGCTCGGAATTTGGGACGTGTAATACGGAATAACATTATTACAAAGAGATTTTAAGTCTTTGTGTAAAAACGACATGTCCGAGTAACTTCACTTATTTCATACACTGAAATTGGCGGCTTTTTTCAAATTTTAAAAAATCGGTCAATTGTGGCCAACAATTTGCTCCGTTTTCTTATTGTCGTCTCTCCGATTGGTTAAGGAAATTAGTTTTCAAGCAAAGCAACCAATGAGAAGTAGTCTCGGTTTTGAGCGGGGTTTGCCAGTTGGGCCTGTGGTAATTCCAGGTCCCCAATGACTGAGCTCAAACGGTTCAATTTCACAAACCCTCTCAGTATCAGTGTCAGAAACAACCGTCAGAGGGAAAATCCATATCACAAGCTGGGCCCTTATCACAGCGGCACAGCTCAACCTGTTCTCCCATGGAAACCCCCGGTCCCACATCACAACATCTGACTGATAAATGGAAACAAAACAGAGCGAATGGAGTGAAGGAACATTTCAGCGAGGTGGTGGGGGGGGGGGGAATTCAGCTCCGGGTAAACTCACTTATAACGTTTCCTGGACAATTCAGTGCATTCAATAAGGGAAAGTTCCCTCTCAGTAACCGGTACAGCTCGCCGCCGATCCCACCTCACCGTACTGTGTGTCACAGAAAACTCTTTAATTGTAAAACTATTCCCGAGCCCCATATAACCCCGCACCAGTTCCCAGGTCAGTGCTCTCTCTGTGAGGCGGTGGGTGGCTCTTAGAAGAGCCTTTGGTTTGTGTCCGGTTAGAAAGGGTCGAGTTGTTCAGCCGCCGAATCCATAGAGAGTGCGGCCCTGCCGTTTCAGAGCGTACACCACATCCATGGCAGTGACCGTCTTGCGCTTGGCGTGTTCAGTGTAGGTGACCGCGTCCCTGATCACATTCTCCAGGAAAACCTTCAGCACCCCGCGGGTTTCCTCGTAGATCAGACCCGAGATCCGCTTGACACCGCCACGGCGAGCCAGGCGGCGGATGGCTGGTTTGGTGATCCCCTGGATGTTATCACGAAGCACTTTCCGGTGCCGCTTGGCTCCGCCTTTGCCCAGTCCTTTGCCTCCTTTACCTCTGCCAGACATGATGATTCTTCACTCAGATCGCTGCTGAATGAAAGACTCTCGCCTTTCTTCTGCATTTATAAAGCCCGCCCCGACCTGGTTGAGAAATGCACATTATCGGAGAGTCCGGGGAAGAGTGTTTGAATGACAGACAGAGCATGAAGTGCGGGAGAGGAGGAGACTGGCTCAGAATGACGGACAAGCGGACGTGCATATTAAAGCTCCGCCTCCAGGAATTAGTTACCGTCCTTTATAAAATTTTCACCAGCATCAAATAGGAAATACAAATTCAGAGACAATCCTTACAGACTCCGGCTTGATATTCAAGGGTTTCCAGAAAAAAAGGCGGAATATACAATTTAAATTCAATAAATGAGGCACACTACAGTTCCAACACAATCACTTTCATAATAAAATCAATCAATGCCGCTACGGAAACGTTGGAAGAGGGATAGTTTTAGTTTCAGATTTGTAGCTGACAGGAGGCGCCCAATAGTTTAATAAACATCAATCGGTGTGGAAGGCAATCTGTACCTTTCCGTGCTTGGGTCAGTATGGGACTGGATAGAATCAGGCACTGGGATGAATGGAGAATGATCCTGTGTGGGGACTGGGTAGATTCAGGTCCTGGGATGGACAGAGACAGTTAGTGTGTGGGTACAATGCGTTTATTGGAGCTGAAGTCATTGGGAACTGGACAGAATCAGGGAACGGAATGGACAGACCCAGGTCCTGTATGGGGACTGCATGGATTCAGGGACCAGGATGGACAGACCCAGGTCTTGTGTGGGGACTGGATAGATTCAGATATTGGATGGACAGACCCAGGTCCTGTGTGTGGACTGGATAGATTCAGGTATTGGATGGACAGACCCAGGTCCTGTGTGTGGACTGGATAGATTCAGGTATTGGATGGACAGACCCAGTTCCTGTGTGTGGACTGCATATATTCAGGGACCGGGATGGACAGAGACAGTTCCTGTGTGGGTAAAATGAGTTTAATTAGAGCTGAGGTCATTGGGGACTGGATAGATTCAGGGACCGGAATGGATGGAGATTGGTCATGTGTGGCTATTATGAATTGAATTAGAGCTGGAGTCAGTGTGAAATTGGATAGATTCAGGGACCGGGATGGACATACCCAGGTCCTGTGTGGGGACTGGATGGATTCAGTGGTCGGGATGGACAGACCCAGGTCCTGTTTGGGGACTGGATCGATTCCGGGACCGGGATGGACAGAGACTTGACCCTGGCCACTGTGTGAGCCGGAATATGACCGTTCGCAACCTTTGTGTCCTATCTGACCCTGAGATGAGCATCCGACCACATATCCGCTCCATCACCAAGACCTAATTCCACCTTTGAAACATCGCGCGTCTCCGCCCCTGCCTCAGCTGATCTGGTGCTGAAACACTCATCCATTCCCTTGTTACCTCCAGACTTTGCTATTCCAATGCTCTCCTGGTCAGCCTCCGATCTTCCACGCTCTGTAAACATGAACTCCTACAAATCTCCGTTGCCCTATTCTAACTCCCTCCAACTCCCGTTCACCTGTCACCCTTGTGTTCGGTGACTTACATTGGCTCCCATTCCTTCAACCGCTATAGTGATGTAATATATCAACGTAGACCGGGGTCAACTGTGATCAATAGGTCAGTCTCTTCAGACAGTAACCAGCCCTTTCACAGATACAGTGGGTGGCTCTGAAAAGAGCCTTTGGGTTGATCAGATTAAATCTTGGCCGATTTACTTGCTCTTGGAGCTCACATTGCTGGTTTTCTTCGGCAGCAGCACGGCCTGGATATTCGGCAGCACCCCGCCCTGAGCGATGGTCACCCGTCCCAGCAGCTTGTTGAGCTCCTCGTCGTTGCGGATGGCCAGCTGCAGGTGTCTGGGGATGATGCGGGTCTTCTTATTATCGCGGGCCGCGTTGCCGGCCAGCTCGAGGATTTCAGCCGTCAGATACTCGAGCACAGCAGCCAGATAGACCGGGGCTCCGGCACCCACACGTTCAGCATAGTTCCCCTTTCGCAGGAGCCTGTGAACACGACCCACAGGGAACTGCAGTCCGGCCCGGGATGAGCGAGACTTGGCCTTGGCCCGAGCTTTCCCGCCGGTTTTTCCTCTTCCAGACATTTCCACAATCTCACAAACACTTTCACAAAGAATGAAGAAATCTTCCCGCACTCGCCCTTCTTATACCTTCTGGAGGTATAAAGTGGGGGCACTTGTAATTGGTCAATCTGTTTTCACTCTCATTGGTTTAGCGAACAGCCCAATCAGAGAGCTGTTTTATTCGCCAATCAATAGCCGGCAATGAGAAAAGGGCGGAAAATACCGAACTGAACCGTTTTTTTGAAATTTGAAAAGCCCGCCAAAATATTTGTAACACAAGAAGCGGATTTAGTAAATAATGTCGCCTTAAGACAAAGTTTAAAAAATCTCTCTCCTTTTACTCTGTTATTGCACATTTCCCGTCACAACTTCCAGAATCTTTTACAATCCGTTTAAAATCCGGCTCCCTTCACCGTTCGCTTTCAATCTGGCGGGAGTAAAGTAACATTTTGTAACGGGACAGATTCCAGCTCAATCTTTGTAAAAGTAACAAACCACAGATTGTGGATTGATCCCTGTTCACAGGAGCTGCAGCGCGATCGAAACCGGAGCCGAGACTCCTGGTGTAAGAAGTCGAACAGTGACAGAGCCTTTCGACTTTTCTGTACTCGGTGTGACGTCCCTTTCAGGGTTGCTGCATTTCAAAGGATTGCGGTTCTCAAAGTGATATTCCCGAATAACGAACAAACAAACGTGAAGAGGAGAAAGAAATGAAGTCTAATCCATCGCCTTAAGACGGCTATGAAGGGGCAGACGCGGGGGAAGGGGCGGAATATGAACGGGAATGAGAGGATCAGGGACACGTTTTTGGTTATTGGAACTAAACAGAAAGCGACACATAGATTATTATACCTGGCAGTGATTATGAGAATCTTCCAGATTTCAAGAGAAATTAGAAAAGCACAAGAGTTATAGAGAGACAGTTACTATCAAACTATCTACAGTAAAATTATTCCATACAGAGGGGTCGGCACAGCGTCTTCAGAGAGACTGTGGGTGGCTCTTAAAAGAGCCTTTGTGTTTATTTTTTTTCAGTTGATTGTGGAGTTTTACTTGGAGCTGGTGTACTTGGTCACCGCCTTTGTCCCTTCCGACACGGCGTGTTTGGCCAGTTCTCCGGGCAGCAACAGGCGCACAGCGGTCTGGATCTCCCGGGAGCTGATGGTGTGGCGTTTATTATAATGGGCCAGGCGGGAAGCCTCACCCGCGATGCGCTCGAAAATATCGTTCACAAAGGAGTTCATGATGCTCATGGCCTTTGAGGAGATGCCGGTGTCGGGGTGAACCTGCTTCATCACTTTGTAGACGTAGATGGAGTAACTCTCCTTCCTCGACTTTCTCCGCTTCTTGCCGCCCTTGGCTGGTGCTTTACTCAAGGTTTTCTTGGCGCCCTTCTTGGGAGCTGCTTTCTTGTCCTCAGGCATCTCAAAACTCAATTTCAGACCCAGAAATGACACAAATCCACTCCGAGCTCGGATTAAATAGGCAGCCCCACAACCCTATGCTAATAAGGGATGGTGGAAGGCAATGATTGTGATTGGGACATTGGGAGTGATAAACGTCACCTTTTCCTTTCACTCTCTGATAGGTTTCTTCAGATATCCAATCAGATTCAGTATCTGCCACCAATCACAAACACGCTCACACTGCACATTGTCCGGTTTCAGCAATTTGTTCCGAACTGTTGCAGTTCTGCTTCCGGCCAGTAGATGTCCCCAAACCCCTGACATTGAAGTTTGCAGATGAGAGAGGGACAGAAGATAAACTCATTCTTCACATTATATTGCACGAGTGGGATTCAGAGAAACTGGGAATGGAGAACATTTTGTTGGAGCAAACATTTGTTGTAATGTCGTGTGAAATGCTTGTAATTATTTAGTGGGTATAGCCTATTCTGAGGAAGAATGTAACAAAATTCAAGAAGACTTTAATAAACTTGCTGAAAGGCGGTGTAAATGGCCATTGAATTTCCATATAGAAAGTTGTGACGTGGTGCATTTTGCTCGGGGGAATAAGGAGGCCACACACTGCTTGGAAAACAAGAGTCTAAATGGGGTCGAAGAGCAAAGGGATTTAGGGGTACAGATTGACAAATCATTAAAGTAGCAACTCAGGTTGATAATGTCATAGAAAACAAACACAGAGGTTTATTTCTAAAGGAACAAAATTGAAAAGGAGATAAGTTCTGTTGAACTGTAATTTAAACTGTCAAACCTTCTGTCAAACTATTAAACCTTCCCTTTCTGAAATCCGTGCTGACTATTCCTTATTATATTTTCGGTTTCTAGATGTTTATCTACTGCATCATTGAGTAAAGGATTCCATGATCATCCCCACCACCGACCTTTCGTTAACTGGTCTATAGTTCCCTGCACTTGTTCTATCTCCTGTTTTAAAATATAACAATCCCATTCGCTGTCATCCAATCCTTTGGCACTATTCCACTTTGTGATGATTTTGTCTATATATGTAACAGTGCCTCTGCTATCTCTTCCCTTGCTTCATTTAATATGCACGGATACAATCCATCAGGACCAGTTTAACCACCCTTTCTAACTTAAATGTCTTGATATCTTTATTGACCTCTTCCTTTAATATCATGTTCACCCTGTTAATCTCCCGGGTAAATACTGAGCAAAGTAATAATTCAATATTTCTGCTATTTCGCTGAACTTACCTGTGAGTTTATCTTGTGCATCCCTCAGTGGCACTCAAACTATTCTGATTTTCATTTTGTTATTTTTGTATCTGTAGAATAATTTATTATTTCTTTTCATATACCTTGATAATTTGATTTCGTGGTTCCTGTTTTCTTCTGTAATTGTTTTTGTGACTTCTTCCTAACCTCTTCCTATTTGCTTTTGTCATCCTCTTATTTAATATCTATGAATGAGAAATTCCACCAGCTTGTTGTGTCTGTTCAGGGGCTGATGTTTGGGAACTATTTATTGTCTGTGATTCAAGTACCAAAAACCCAAAGGGCGCAATTCAGTGTGAAACTCCATAGAAACACTCTACTTCTCTCTCCTCGTGAAATAAGGCGCTTTCATGGTGAGTATAGCTGCCTTCCAAACAGTTAATTCCAACAGGTTTGAATCCCAGCACGCTGAATTCAGAAACACCAAGACTGGAATCAAATTTGATGATGTTCAGAGGGATCGTGTTTCCAAAACACAAACGGGTCTAATTTATATTTAAAAAATATTTTAAATATTCATTTATTTCCCCCATAACGTTGAATTTAACTTTGTTCCTTTGTATTATTATTTCTCCTGATCTGTACAGTGGATACAGGACACAATTGCCCGGATTCAGTGAAATTAATTGATTTCCTGAAGTTTTTCCCTCTGCAGATTCCAGTTCCTTATTTAAATTATGTCGGATTAACCTTTCTGATCTATAGAAGGGTCATTGACCTGAACCGTTAACCCGAGCTTCCCTGCTCCACAGATGCTGCCGGACCTGCTGAGTCTTTCCAGCATTTTCGGTTTTAATTTTTTCTATGTTTTATCCCTTTCACTTTTGACGGTCATTGGAACTTCCAGATTTGCGCTCAGTTTTTATTTGTGTTTCAGTTCGGTTTATTTGAATTAATATACATCGTGTCCTGAGAAATCAGACAAAAATATTGCGCAATGTAGAGTGAAATATAATGGGGCAACTTTCGAATGAGCAAAACAAGAACTTTATTATGAATCAATTGTCTTCATTTTCACTGACAAAATATGAAAAAATACGAGAGCAGAAGTTACAGAGAGAAACTCTTTCCTCCCATTGCATTGTCCTGAATCTGTATCAACGACAGATGATGTGAATTTGTTCCACTCTGTTACAGTTCTCCCTTACAGCCAGTAGATGTCAGACTGTATGTGAGTGTGAGATTCATTCTGTGTCTGTCAGTCTCCGGTACTGTGTGTGTGTATGTGTGTTTGTGGGATTTATTCTTTATCTGTCAGTCTCTGGTGCTTTATGTGAATGTAGGATTCATTCTATTCTTGTCAGTCTCTGATACTGCGTGTGAGTGTGGGATTCATTGTGTAACTCCGTCTCTGGGACAAAGTGAAAGTCTGGATTCGTTCTGTATTCTTATTTCATGTTACAGTATATTGCTTGAAACTGTATGTTTAATTCGTTAATGGATGCACAATCTTTTGTCCAGCATTAATTTATAATTATGGATACACTTTTGGATTTTGTTTTAATCAAACAATGTGTGTGAGTTTTGGTGTAGGATTACACTTTAATCTCTGAAGACTTTTGTAAATGATAATTTACATTTCATCTTTTACTGTGAAATTATTGGACTGGTATTTCTTGTGCAGCTCAGTCTGCGCAAATGGAATTGATACTCTATCTTTCAGTCTGATTCTGTGTAATATATTTAGATTAGTCTGTAAGGTGTAGCTCAGTCAGCTATAATGGAATTGATACAGTAACAGACTTAAAGATGAAGTATGAGGTTTTTGAACTGGTATGGAATGTGTAGCTCAGTCTGTACAAATCAAATTGATACTGGGGCTCAATCAGCTATAATAAGAATGATACTGTATCTTTCAGTACGATACCGTGTGAGGTTTTTGGACCGGTATGTAATGTGTCGCTTAGTCTGCACTAATGGAATTGATGCTGTACCTTTTAGTCTGCTACTGTGTAATATATTTAGACTGGTGTGTAAGGTGTAGCTCAGTCTGCACAAATGGGATTGATACTGTATCTTTCAGCATGGCCAAGAATGTGATTTTTGGACTGGTAGGTAATGTGTAGCTCAGTCTGACACTGTATGAGATTTATGGGTTGTTTGTAATTTGTCGCTCATTCAGCATTGATGGAATTGATACGTTTTCTGTCAATCTGACACTGTGATTTTTTTTTGTTCTAGTATGCAATGTGTGGTTCAGTCAACACTAATGAAATTGATGCTGTACATTTCAGCATGAGCTTGAAGTGATTTTTGGACTGATATGTAATGTGTAGTTCAGTCTGTACGAATGGAATTGACACTCTAGCTTTCAGTCAGACACTGAGAGAGATTTTTGGACTGGTTTGTAATGTGTGGCTTAGTCCACACTAATAGGATTCATACTGTATATTTCAGTACGACACTGCATGCGAATTTTGGACTGTATATAATGTGTAGCTCAGTCTGCAATAATGGAATTGATACTGTATCTTTCAGTCTGATGCTGCGGAATATATTTAGACTGGTGTGTAATGTGTAACTCATTCTGCACTAATGGGATTGATACTGCATCATTCGGCATGACCCTGAATCTGTATTTTGAATTGGTATATAATGTGTAGCTCAGTCTGCTGTAATGGAATTCATACTGTGCCTTTCAGTTTGACCCTGAATGTGATTTTTGGACGGGTATATAATGTGTAGCTCAATCTGCACTAATGGGATGATGCTGCATCTTTCAGTCTCATACTGTGAGAGATTTTTGTACTGGTATGTAATGTGTACGTCAGTCTGTACTAATCAAATCAATACTATATCTTTCAGTTTTATACTGTATGAGAATTTTGGACTGGTATCTAACGTGTACCTCAATCTGCAGTAAAGGAATTAAAACTGTACATTTCATTCTGACACCATGAGGTTTTTGAACATATATGTGAGTCAAATATGGGTAACATCTGAATTGGTATCTAATTTATATCTCAGGGTGCACTATTGGCATGAATACTGCACCTTTAAACTCAAAATGTGTGTGAATTGAGGGCTGGTATTTAATTTTAATCTTGGAGTACACTATTGTTATTCACTCTGTATCTATCAATCAGTACCATGTGTCAGTTCTATCTGGTATTTAATTTGTAGCTAAGGCTGAAATAATGTGAGAATTGAAACAGTGCCTTTCAATCTGAAACTGGGTGTGATTTTGGACTGGGAATTATTTATTTGCCAGTCAGCGGTACTGAGTCATTGTGAAATAGAAATTCCGTCTGTCTCTCCTGCTCTGTTTGACTGTTGGATTGGGATCAGTGTGGTATTGACCATTTCTGCTATCTGAGAATGTGGAACTGATGACCTGTCTGTGTCTCTATGCTCTGAGTGTTAATGTACATACTGTGTGTGAGAAGGAGCTGGCTGCACTGACTGCTCCTTGTGCCTCGGGTGGAGTAAACATCACACTGATTCTGGGTCCTTCAACGAATTGACTGATGGAAAAAAAACTGTCTCTTGTAACTCAAGAACAGGTGAGGTAGAAAAAAGCAAAAGTGATCAATTGAATGTCTCTGTTAATAATCATTGTAATATCCACAAAGGAAAAACAGCGATACAAACAGTGTCAGTGTCTGATTCCACTGCAGTACTGCAGCACTCAGCTTCTGCACACCAGGTGTGTTGGGCAATTTTACAATTTAGTGACATCCAGACACAACCCAACCCCTGCACTGATCCATGAATGGGTCTACCCGATTGGGCAGGGACCTTTGTACATATCAGATTTCTACTCCCCTTTCTCATGGGACTAACCGTTGAACCGAAACAAAACAGCCGCTGTTTAAAATGTGACCTTCACACTTCTCACCTGATGCCTGCAATAGATGCTCTTTGTATAACTCCCCATATCCTTACTGTCCGGCTCTGTTTACTGTTCAATAACAAACACTAAAGGTTAATGGGCAGGTTTAAAAAATCAGATTTAGTACCTGCCACCAATCACAAACTCGCTCACACTGCACATTGTCCGGTTTCAGCAATTTGTTCCGAACTGTTGCAGTTCTGCTTTCGGCCAGTAGATGTCCCCAAACCCCGGGACATTGAAGTTTGCAGATGAGAGAGGGACAGAAGATAAACTCATTCTTCACATTATATTGCACGAGTGGGATTTAGAAAAAATGGAGACGAGCTGCAAGTACATTTTTTTTGGACCAAAAACTACTTGTAATGCTGTGTTAAATTCTTGTAATCGATTTAGGGCGTATAGTCAATATTGAGGAAGACTGGGACAAAATAAACTTGCAGAACGGCCGCGCAAATGGCCATTGAATTTCAATATAGAAAAGTGTGAGGTGGTGCATTTCGCTGGGGGAATAAGGAGGCCACATACTGCATGGAAAATAAGAGTCTAAATGGGGTCGAGGTGCAATGTAAATCATCCTGAGAAATCAGCGAGAAATACTTCGCAATTTAAAGTGAAATACAATGGGGTAAATTCACAACTATCGAATGAGTGAAACAAAAACTTTATTATGAATTAATTGTCTTCATTTTTCACCGTCAAAAAGTGCAAAAATACGAGAGTAAAAGTTGCAGACCGAAACTTCCATCACACAGCACATTATCCTGTTTCTGTTCCCACGACAGATAATGTGAATTTGTTCCCTCATTACAGTTCTCGCTTACGGCCAGTAGATGTCAGCCTCTAGCAATGTACATGAGAGTGGGGTTGATTCTGTCATTGTCAGGCTCTGGTCCTGTGCGTGAGTTTGGGATTCATTCAGTATCTGTCAATCTCTGGTACTGAGTGTGAGCATGGGGTATGTTCTGCATCTTTCAGTCTCAGGTACTATATATAAGTGATGGATTCATTCTGTATCTGTCAGTCTCTGGTACTTTATGTGAGTGTGGGATTAATTCTGTATCTGTCATTTTCTGGTGCTGTATGTGAGTGTTGGATTCATTCTGTATTTGCCTTTCTCATACTTTATCTCAGTGAGGGATTCATTCTGTCATTCAGTCTCTGAGACAATGTGCAAGTCTGGATTCATTCTGTATTCTTATTTCAGTTTACAGTATCGTATTTGAAACTGTATCTTTAATGCTTTAAATTATATATAGTTCTTCGTCGATTATTTACGTTGTTAATATGGATACATTTTTCGATTTTCTTTATTCAAACAATGTGTGAGAGTTTTGGAGTAGTATTATATCTTAATCTCTGAACTGTATTGTGAATGATAATGTACCTTTCAATCTGTTCCCGGTGAAATTATTGGACTGGTATGTAATGAGTAGCTCAGTCTGCAATAATGGGATTAATTCTGTATCTGAGTCTAACACGACATGTGATTTTTGGACACGATATGTAATATGTAGCTCATCCTGCACTAAACGAATTGATACTGTTTCTATCAGTCTTATACTGTGTGAAGTTTTTGGACTGGTGAGTAACATGTAGTTCAGTCTGTGCTAATGGAATTGATATTGTATCTTTGAGTCTGATAAGGTATGAGATTCTTGGATTGCGATATGATGTGTGGCTCAGTCTGCACTAATGAAATCGATACTGTACCTTTCAGTCTAACATTGTATGAGATTGTTGGACTGTTATATAATGTTTAGTTCAGGCGGTGCTAAAAGAATTTAAACTATATCTTTCAGTCTGATCATTGATGTGATTTTTGGACTCGTATGTAATGTGTCGCTCAGTCTGCACCAATGGTATTGATAATATTTATATCTGTATAATACTGAGTATTTACCAATATATCTAATATGTAGCTCAGTCTGCACTAATGGAATTTATACTCTATCTTTCAATCTGATACTATGAGATCTTTGGACTGGTCAGTAAAGTGTAACTCAGTCAGCAGTAATGTGACTGTGACATTCATTCTGTATCCGTCAGTCTCTGGTACTTTTTGAGTGAGAGATTCATTCTGTATCTGTCAGTCCCTGGTACTGTGCGTGAGTGAGATTCATTCTGTTCCGGATACTGTATGTGATTGTCGGATTCATTCCAAATCTGTCAGTCTCTGGTACTGAGTGTGAGCATGGGGTATATTCTGCAACTCTCAGTCTCAGGGGTATTATATATAAGTGATGGATTCATTCTGTATCTGTCAGTCTCTGGTGCTATCTGTGTGTGTGGGATTCATTCTGTATCTGCCATTCTCTGCTACTTTATCTCAGTGTGTGATTCATTCTGTAATTCAGTCTCTGAGACAATGTGCATGTCTGGATTCATTCGGTGTTCTTATTTCAGTTTACAGTATCGTTTTTGAAACTGTAGATTTAATAGTTTAAATTATATACAGTTCTTCATCGAGTATTTAATTTGTTAATATGGATACACTTTTCAATTTTCTTTAATCAAACAATGTGTGTGAGTTTTGGAGTAGTATTACATCTTAATCTATGAACTTTATTGTGAATGATAATGTACCTTTCTATCTGTTCCCGGTGAAATTATTGGACTGGTATGTAATGTTTAGTTTAGTCTGCAATAATGGGATTAATTCTGTATCTCAGTCTAAACTGTATGAGATTTTTGGACTGGTGTGTAACATGTAGCTCAGTCTGAGCTAATAGAATTGATATTGTATCTTTGAGTCTGATAAGGTATGAGATTCTTGGACTGCTATATAATATGTGGCTCAGTCTGCACTCATGAAATCGATACTACATCTTTTAGTCTAATATTTTATGGGATTTCCAGTCTGGTATGTAATGTACAGCTCAGGCAGTGCTAATAGAATTGAAACTCTATTTTGCAGTCTGATCATTTATGAGGTTTTTGGACTCGTATGTAATGTGTAGTTCAGTCTGTACCAATTGTATTGATACTGTTTATTTCAGTATAATACTCCATGAGTATTTACCAATATATCTAATATGTAGCTCAGTCTGCGCTAATAGAATTGATACTGCACCTTTAAAACTGACACTATGAGATTTTTGGACTGGTATGTAATGTGTCACTAAGCCAGCATTGATGGAATTGATGAGGTATCTTTCGATCTGCGACTGTGAGATTTTTGCTCTGGTACGTAATGTGTAACTCAGCCTGCACTAATGTAGGTGACTGTGAGATTCACTTTGTATCTCTCAGTCTCTGGAACTGACTGTGAGTGTGGGATTCATGCTGTAACTGTCACTCTCTGGTACTCTATTTGACTGTGGGATTCATTCTGCATATAGATTCTCTAGTACTGTGTGTGGGTGTTGAATTATTTCCATATATGCAGTTTCTCATAATGTAAGTTGGTGTGAGATTCATACTGTATCTGTCAGTCTCTGGTACTGTGTGTGAGTGTCAGATTAATTCTGTATCTGCCAATCTCAGGTACTGCGTGTGAGTGTGGCATTCATTCTGTATCTCTCAGTCTCTGGTACTGTGTGTGAGTGTGGGATTCATTCTGTATCTGTCAGTCTCTGGTGCTGTGTGTGAGATTCATTCTGTATCTGCCAATCTCAGGTACTGTGTGTGAGTGTGGGATTCATTCTGTATCTGTCAGTCTCTGGTACTGTGTGTGAGTGTGAGATTTATTCTGTATCTGCCAAACTCAGGTACTGCGTGTGAGTGTGGGATTCATTCTGTATCTGTCAGTCTCTGGTGCTGTGTGTGAGTGTGTGATTCATTCTGTACTCTGTCAGACTCTGGTACTGTACGTGAGTGTGGCCTTCATTCTGTATCTGCCAATCTCAGGTACTGTGTTTGAGTTTGGGATTTATTTTGTATCTCTCATTCTCCAGTGCTTTATGAGAGTGTGGAATGGTTTTGCTATCTGTCAGTCCTTGGTACTGTATGTCAGTGTGGGATACATTCTGTATCTGACATCTCCAGTACCATACTTGAGTGTTGGATTCACTCTGTGTCTGGCAAACTCTAGTACTGTATGTGAGTGTGGGATTCATTCTGTGTTTGTGTGTCTCTGTACTGTATCTGAGTGTGAGATTCATTCTGTATCTGTATATAGTTATTCTCTCAGATTACATTATGGTGTTCAATACTGTAGCTTTACTATCTTAATGTTTAAACAGTTTTTCCCAGTATTTAATTGGTAAACATGGATACACTTTAGGATTTGATGCTGGAGGTTTTAATCAGAAGATTTGTGTTTTTTGGACTAGTATCATATCAGTATCTCTGTGAGTACTATTGTGAATGATAATATTTCTTTCAAACTGATATGGTGACATTTTTGAATTGGTATATAATGTGTCGATCAGCCTGCAGTAAAGGAATTGATACTGTATCTTTAAATCTCATGCTATGAGTGTATTATAAACTGGTATCTAATTTGTTTCTCAGGTTACACTGTCACAGCATTTCTCAATCTGATATTGTACATGATTTTTGGACTTGCAATTTGTATTCGAATGGTACACTATTCGAATGGATACTGCATGTATTAAACTCCCGTGTGGGTGTGAGAGTTCTGGGCTAGTATTCAATTGGAATCTCGGGGTATCTGGTTTTTAATTCATGGCGAATGCTGCACTTCTTGGAAATTGACAATCTGATAGTGTGACTTTGGACTGGGATTTTTGTATCTACCTGTCAGCGGGACTGAGTTCGGGTGCAATGGAACAGCGTCTGCCTCACCTGCTCTGTTTGACTGTTGGATTGAAAATGTGTCTCTGGAACTTGAGATCAGTGTGGAACTGACTACTTCTGCTGTCTGAGACTGTGGAACTGATGACCTGTCTGTGTCTCTGTGCTCTGAGATTGATAATATACCGACTGTGTGTGAGAAGGAGTTGGCTGCACTGTTCCTTTGTCTCGGGGGGAGGAAACTTCACATTCATTCTGGATCATTCTCGGATTTGCCTGTAGAAAGAAAATTATCTCTTGTTACTCAATAACAGGTGAGGTAGAAAATACAAAAGTGATCAGTTTAATAGCTCTGTTAATAATTATTTTGAACATCCACAAATGAAAACATCCACAAGTGATGCAGTGTCAGTGTCTGACTCCACTGCAGTACTGCAGCACTGAGCTTCAGCATACCAGGTGTGTTAGGCTGTTTTAGAACAATTTAGTGACATCCAGACAAAATGCAACCCCTGCACTGATCCATGAATGGGACTACCCGATGGGGCAGGGACCTTTGTACAGGTCGGGTTTCTAATCCCCTCTCCCATGGGACTAACCGTTCAACTGAAAGCAAACAGCCGCTGTTTGAAATGTGTCCTTCACACTTCTCACCTGGTGCCTTCAATAGATGCTCTTTGTATGTCTCCCCACATCCTTACTGTCCGGCTCTGGTTCCACTCTTCACTGTCCAATAACAATAAACAGGGTGAGACTGGAACTAAACCAGGAACATTCACTACTGGTTTGGGGAGAGAAAGCAGCAATGATTTTAAATAGCAGGTTCTTCCCATTCCCTCTCCCTTCCCCTGGACACACCCTGTACACACACAGCCCGAGAATGACCTCTCCCTTCCCCCGCGCACTCCATGTTCCGGGACCAGTTCCTGATCCACTCCGCCTCTTACAAACAGACCCCGGACTCCCCGGCCCTTACGCTGGACTCAATGCTGATCTCTGAGCCCATCTGCGGACACGGTCCCGAAGCGATGAGCTGCTGTAACGAGGCTGCTCTTTGCTCCCTTCCCCCGGGGGCCGTGATCTCTCCATTCCCGGCTGTTTTAAACCATCTTCTTCCGCTCAAAGAGGGAATGGCGCCCACAGGCCGAGCTGGGGGAGGGGAGCGCGCATGCGCTCTTCTGCTCACCAACAATCAGCGCTGGGGGCGGGGCTGGGTCACGCATGCGCAGATATCTGGTTTAATTCCCAATACAAAAATCGATGGAAACTTTCCCCAATTGGAATTTTTCAGAGTCTGAGCAAATCCGAGAAGGATCCAGAATGAATGTGAAGTTTCCTCCCCCCGAGACAAAGGAACAGTTCAGCCAACTCCTTCTCACACACAGTATGTATATTATCACTCTCAGAAAGGTCAGAGGGAATGGGGTGCACAGGCAGTGCAGGAACAGGCACCAGAATGGAAACAGATGGGATTCCACCAGTGCCTCACGCTGGAATCCAGACTGACTTTACAATCTCTCACTATTAAACTCGATGTTTCCATCCCTGCTGTTTCTCTCGGTATCTTTTGATGGTAAACGGCCTTTCATCGATAAAATGGGCGGCTGTGAAATGAGCCAATGGGTTCTGTTCATTGTTGGCTCCCTGACTGATAAAGCAACGCGTGACTCCGAAACTGGAGGGACGATTTCTCAAACCAATCCTGGAGAAACAGCGGAGGAAAGTGGGAGTCCGTATGTTTGCTGCGACCGTGTGGGATTAACATCTGACAGCAACAGTCCCAGATTATTTCAATCGGAATGAAACTCTCGGTCACTGAGAGAAATACTGAATGGGCCTGAGCTGCAAGAATACAAAGGGTGAAACATGCAAGAGAGGGTTAAATGTGTGACACTGTCCCTGAGAATGGGATTAATAATGTGTCTGTCTCTGAAATAATTTTAGTGAGAGATGAGACTGCATCTTCTGTCACTCCACCTTGGAATATCAATTGGAATGGAATATTTTTTCCAATTTGTTACTGGGTGAATGCTGGACATTACAGGTCAGTTTCTCTCTCTCTCTTTTGCACAGCATATGAATGTGGGATACTGTTACTGAGCGTGAAACGGACATACTGATAGGAAGTGTGAGACTGATACATTGTCTGTGTGTGTGTCTCTGTCTGTCTGTTTATCTGTCGGTCTGTCTTTCTCTCTCTCCAGCGCTGTAAATGAAAGCGAAATACTGTTACTGAGCTTAATATCGACACCCTGGTGGAAGGTAAAGACTGATTCAGTGTTTGTGAACAGACCTCCGGTGCTGTTGGTGAGATAGTCACTGTCCCTTCTATTATGTATGAGCCGGATTGACGGTGCATTTATCAGTCTCCAGTCCAGTAATGAAAGGTGGGGAGAAACAGCCTGGAACGGCCTGACACTGGACTGCCTGTTAGTGTTGAATTTATTCTGTAACGAGCCGTCTCTGGGTGTTGAGAATGGGACGGATAGGACACCAGTTACTATTGTCTGTCAGTCAGTTTAGGAGGAGAGAGAAACACAGAGAGACTGGAAGAGCCCAGAGCGGATAATTTGTATTATCGTCTTAACCAAACATATTTCTGTGTACGAACAGTATAATATTTTAAAACCAGATGTGAATTATCACACCAACAGCTGTGATTGTCTCCTGCCACTGAATCTGGGGACCAGACACTGTGAGGAGCGCCGGCCTCAGAGTGTTTAACAGTTACTGAGCTGGGAAACTACAACTAACACCCGAGAATCTGCAGCACAGGCCGAGCGGGGAGGAAAGCCTGTCCCGGGAATTGTCAATCTGGCGACCAGTTTGTCCTGTGAATGTGAAGATGTGAACATTGTGTCAGAGAGAGTGTGTTAAACGGGCGGGCGGGTTAGATTAATGTCACTGTGTTTGTGTGGCCGGTCACATCGCCGGATTTCCGGGTCGCTTTTAAGTAAAATTAAAAAAAATCCCTTTCAAAGGATCGCCCTCCTCCCCTGCCGAGCTCCGAAGTGAAAAATTAAGGTAAGGTTTGAGTTCAATTCAAGATTTCAGACGAAAAACGGAGATCCTGTCAGCGATCGGGTGAGAGAGCGCGATCAGTGCAGCAATGAAACGGGTTTAAATCGAAACTGGTGCTTTCAATTCCGGTGAAAGTTTTTCGACAGCAAACATTCCGGTGTTAGATATAGGAAGGGGCTAGTCTGGGACTCTGGAGTGCCCGCTTTTAATTGTAACCGGCGAGTTTAAGAGGAGAGAGAAACACAGAGAGGCTGGAGGGGCCGGGAGCTGACAGCAGGATGTCTCCGCCCCGTCCGCTCTGTGCCTTTAAGTTGCTCTGTGCCGCCGCCTCTCGTTTCATTTCTGACCCAGCTCTGACTGTCAGAGAGATTTTCTCCAGATTCCCGGACATGACAGACACTGCAGCCGCCGAAACGGCTCCTCCTGCCGTCGCCGCCGCTCGAACCAATGCTCCGAATAAGAAGAAGGCGGTTCCCCGACCCACCGGTCCCCCGTTGGGCGAACAGATCCTCAAGATTGTGGCGGATTGCAAGGATCGCAAGGGGATATCTCTGGCCGCGTTAAAGAAAGTTCTGGCTGCCAAAGGCCTGGATGTGGAGAAGCACCGGTCCCAGATTAAATTAAGTATCAAGAGAAATGTGGAAAAATGCTCCCTGGTGCAGATCAAGGGCACGGGCGCCTCGGGCTCCTTCAGAGTCGCTAAGAAGGAAACCCAGGCAAAAGTGGGAAAGAAGGTGAACAAACAAGTGACCAAGAAATCTCCCGGAAAGAAACCAGCGAACAAAAAAACAGCCGTCAAGAAATTAACGGCCAAGAAACCGGCCGCCAAGAAATCAGCGGTCAAGAAACCTGTTGCCAAGAAATCGATCACGAAAAAGGCGGCGAAATCACCAATTAAGAAGAAAGCGGCGGCTAAGAAGCCCAAGACCCCCAAGCCGGTGAAGGCGAAGAAGGTAGAAAAAGCGAGGGCCAAGCCCAAGCCGAAGTCAGCAAAGCCCAAGAAAGCAGCGGGCAAAAAGAAGTAAAAAATCAAGTGCAACTTGTGAACATCTGAACCCAACGGCTCTTCTCAGAGCCACCCACGTCTCTCAGACAAGAGCTGACCCCGGAATCAGATGATTCCTGTCCCGGGGCCGGGCTCAGATTTCAGATGGAAATCATTGAAAATAAATCCAGGGTCCTGGTGACTCACTACCGCCGCCCCACCCCCACTGTCTGAAATAAAATAGAGAGAACACAAAACAAAGGCTCTTCCAAGAGCCACCCACCGCCTCACAGACCTGGGAACGGGGAGAGGAAAGATCTCGGGCTGGGGAAGCAGTTTCCGATATGTCCGGGCCGGGCCTCACTCGAACTGGCGTGTGTTCGGCTCCAGTCCCAGTTCAGTTTTCTCACAGATTCAGGGCGAGAGTCCGTGACAGGGTAAAACTGGCGGAGATCCGCCGCTATCACAATTCAAACCCCAACACATGAGATTCTCCAAATCAGCTGGAATAAGTGTTTGTAAACTGCTGAACCGGTCTGGGAGGGGATGTGTGGGGAGATAGAATCGGGTCTGCCACTGAAATGGAAGGAGACGGGTAGATATGTTATAGAAGGGACTGTATTTGGGCAGGAATATCACTGACTCTTAATTGTAATGGGGCTTATTTAAAAGCTCCGAGTTTCTGGAAATCCTTGAATATGAAGCCCGAGTCGATAAGGGTATGTGCGGAGCGCTGTGTTTCGGTTCAGTTATCGATAAACGGTTTGAAATTGGCGGGTGGAGAAAGCTGGAGGTGGAGCTGGAAGATCAGAGGCCGCTCTCTGCTCTGTCCGTTACTCTGACTCTCTCCTCCCCTCTCTGTTTAATATCTCACTCTGTCTCCTCCCCTCTTTGTTCAATGTCTCACTTTGTCTCCTCCCCTCCCTCTATCATCCTGTGAATGTTTCAGTCAGGTCGGGACAGGCTGCATAAAAAGGGAACCAGCATAAGTTCGCTGTTCATTCAGCAGCGATCTCAGTGAAGAATCATCATGTCTGGCAGAGGTAAAGGAGGCAAAGGACTGGGCAAAGGCGGAGCCAAGCGGCACCGGAAAGTGCTCCGTGATAACATCCAGGGGATCACCAAACCAGCCATCCGCCGCCTGGCTCGCCGTGGCGGTGTCAAGCGGATCTCGGGTCTGATCTACGAGGAAACCCGCGGGGTGCTGAAGGTTTTCCTGGAGAATGTGATCAGGGACGCGGTCACCTACACTGAACACGCCAAGCGCAAGACGGTCACTGCCATGGATGTGGTGTACGCTCTGAAACGGCAGGGCCGCACTCTCTATGGATTCGGCGGCTGAACAACTGGACCCTTTCTAACCGAACACAAAACAAAGGCTCTTCTAAGAGCCACCCACCGCCTCACAGAGAGAGCACTGACCTGGGAACGGGGAGAGGAAAGATTTAGGAGTGGGGAAGCAGTTTCCGATATTTAATTACGATGGGGAGATTCCCCAACATTCAGTAAAGGGAGATCAGCCATCCCGAGAGAAAGCGGAATTACCGGTTTCACGGTATAAATGAACAGGTGGTGATACAGAGTCTTTCCGCAGACATTGCATTCTCCGTTCAGATTAAAATCCCGCCTCACAACCTCTCCCGCTGTGTCCTCTCTGCTCGGTGTTTCATTCAATTATCAGGTCGATGTGAAGTTTCTGTTTGAGGAGCGGTTCACCGGGCTGGAAATGGCGGGATTTTTGAAATTGAAGCTGGACTTTGTCCTGTTACGGAAAACAATGACCGGGGCTTAATTCCCGCCCGTTTACAGACAGATCAGAGAATGAACCGGAATGTGAAACAGCTTGAGATGTGAGCTGAGGAGTTGGAAATAATGGAGATTATACAGAGAGGGATTCATAAATTGCTTGAGGGAAATGAGATTTTCTTGAAACTGTTATTTGATGCTCTGAAATTGGCGGGCTTTTTGAAATTCATGATTAATTTCAGCTCAGCCAATTGGGGCACAATACCTCCCGCCGTTTCGGTCTGACTGACAGAGCTCGGTTCAAATCTGCCAATCACAGTCCCGGGGCGGTCGCTCCCTGACAGGGTGTGGGACTTCAGCCAATCACATGCCAGGGGCGGATCAAATTAGACCCTTTAAAAGGCGGCCCCAGAGCTGACTCCGTATTAACACTCTCTGGGTCTCAGGTTGTTTTGAGATTTGTTGAGAAAATGGCCAGGACCAAACAGACAGCGCGCAAATCGACTGGCGGGAAAGCTCCTCGCAAACAGTTGGCTACCAAAGCGGCCAGGAAGAGCGCTCCAGCCACGGGCGGAGTGAAGAAGCCTCATCGCTACAGACCCGGCACTGTGGCTCTGAGGGAGATCCGCCGCTACCAGAAATCCACCGAGCTGCTGATCCGCAAACTGCCCTTCCAGCGCCTGGTGCGAGAGATCGCTCAGGATTTCAAGACAGACCTGCGCTTCCAGAGCTCCGCCGTCATGGCCCTGCAGGAGGCCAGCGAGGCTTACCTGGTGGGGCTGTTTGAGGACACCAACCTGTGCGCCATCCACGCCAAGCGAGTCACCATCATGCCCAAAGACATCCAGCTGGCCCGCCGCATCCGCGGGGAGCGCGCCTAAACCCGACCCGGCTTCAGCACCAAGTGCAACAAAGGCTCTTTTCAGAGCCACCAAATCGGCGATGGAAAGAGCTGTGATCTCCTGGGTTGAAATGGCAGGGTCGTGAGAAACTTGTTTGAATGGGAAATGCATAAAAGGGAGGGAGCAGATGTGGGACGGACAGGGACAGAATAATTCCCTCACTCACATCCAAAAAGAAATTGCACTCACATTCTTAATTCAGCAATCCCTGACACAATAATCAGCATATCAGTCAGCATCTGTTCAAATCTGGGCAAAATAACTCAGACTGAGCCAGTGTTGTCCGAGAATGAGACAGAAAATAATCATACGCGTCCCTGGTATTTCTGTATCCCACCCGCCCAATTGACAATTCTGACGATTTTGTTATTTTTTGTCTCATTCACCATCCAATCTGCAATGATCAATCTATGGGAGATTGGCGACATCTGCTGTCCGGAAGCGAGTACTGCAACAGACCGATCTGGATCATATGTATTGAACAAGTTATTGTTAGTTTCTGGGATCGGAATCAAGTCCCCATTAAATTGATTCCTGACTCGCTTCGACAGTGACCAGCCCTTTCACCGATACAGTGGGTGGCTTTGAAAAGAGCCTTTGGGTTATCAGATCAAATCGTGGCCGCTTCACTTGCTCTTGGCGCTCACATTGCTGGTTTTCTTCGGCAGCAGCACGGCCTGGATATTAGGCAGCACCCCACCCTGGGCGATGGTCACCCCTCCCAGCAGCTTGTTGAGCTCCTCGTCGTTGCGGATGGCCAGCTGCAGGTGTCTGGGGATGATGCGGGTCTTCTTGTTGTCGCGGGCGGCGTTGCCGGCCAGCTCGAGGATTTCAGCCGTCAGATACTCGAGCACAGCAGCCAGATGGACCGGGGCTCCGGCACCCACACGTTCAGCATAGTTCCCCTTCCGCAGGTGCCTGTGAACACGGCCCACAGGGAACTGCAGTCCGGCCCGGGATGAGCGAGACTTGGCCTTGGCCCGAGCTTTCCCGCCGGTTTTTCCTCTTCCAGACATTTCCACAATCTCACAAACACTTTCACAAAGAATGAAGAAATCCTCCCGCACTCGCCCTTCTTATACCTTCTGGAGGACTGCAGTGGGGGCACTTGTGATTGGTCCATGTGTTCTCACCCTAATTGAGCTGTTCGTTAAACCAATGAGAGGGGGTTGTTTTATTCACCACTCAATAGCCGGCAATGAGAAAAGGGCGGAAAATACCGACCAGAACCGTTTTTTTGAAATTTGAAAAGCCCGCCAATATATTTGTAACACAAGAAGCGGATTTAGTAAATAATGTCGCGTAAAAACAAATATTTAAACATCTAATCTTTTACTCTGTTATTCCATATTTCTCGTCACAACTTCCAGAATCTGTTGCAACCCGCTTCATTCTCCGTTCCCTTTCAATCGGGCGGGAATAAAGCCTCGTTTTGTCCCGAATAATTAACAAACAAACGTGAGAAGGAGAAAGAAATGACCGCACTCGAATCGACCGTCTTTTAACGGCTCTGAAGGGTCAGACGCGGGGGAAGGGGCGGAAAATGAACTGAAATGAGAGTTTCAGGGACACGTTTTTGTTTATTGGCTGTAAATTGAACATCGACACACAGATTATACCCGGCAGTTATTATGAGAATCTTCCCGATATCAAGAGAAATCACAAGAGGACAAGTTATAGAGAGACAGTTAGTGTCAAACTACCGACCGTAAAATGATTCCATGCAGAGGTGTGGGTACAGCGTCTTCAGAGAGACTGTGGGTGGCTCTTAAAAGAGCCTTTGTGTTTATTTTTTTCAGTCCATTGTGGAGTTTTACTTGGAGCTGGTGTATTTGGTCACCGCCTTTGTCCCTTCCGACACGGCGTGCTTGGCCAGTTCCCCGGGCAGCAGCAGGCGCACGGCGGTCTGGATCTCCCGAGAGCTGATGGTGCGGCGTTTATTATAATGGGCCAGGCGGGAAGCCTCACCCGCGATGCGCTCGAAAATATCATTCACAAAGGAGTTCATGATGCTCATGGCCTTGGAGGAGATGCCTGTGTCGGGGTGAACCTGCTTCATGACTTTGTAGACGTAGATGGAGTAACTCTCCTTCCTCGCCTTTCTCCGCTTCTTGCCGCCCTTGGCTGGTGCTTTACTCAAGGTTTTCTTGGCGCCCTTCTTGGGAGCTGCTTTCTTGTCCTCAGGCATTTTGAAAATCAATTTCAGACTCAGAAATGAACCAAATCGTCTCCGAGCTCAGATTAAATAGGCAGCCCCACAGCCCTATGCTAATGAGGGATGAGGGAAGGCAATGATTCTGATTGGGACTGGTATCACAATATTTTGCCTTTATCGATATGATTGGATAACTGAAGAAACCAATCAGATTTAATACTTGCCACCAATCACAAACACGCTCAGACTGCATATTGTCCGGTTTCAGCAATTTGTTCCGAACTGTTGCAGTTCTGCTTCCGGCCAGTAGATGTCCCCAATACCCGGGTCAATGAAGTTTGCAGATGAGAGAGGGACAGAAGATAAACGGGGAATGGAAATCATTTTATTGGACAAAGCAGTAGTTGTAATGCTGTATTAAATGTTTGTAATTAATTTCGGGGGTGCAGCTTATACTGAGGAAAAATACAAAAAATTAAAAAAGAGTTTAATAAGCTTGCTGAAATGCCGTGTCAATGGGCATTGAATTTCCATATTGAAAGGTGTGAGGTGGTGCGTTTTGCTCGGGGGAATAAGGAGGCCACATACTGCTTGGAAAATAACAGTCTAAATGGGGTGGAAGAGCAACGGGATTTAGGGGTACAGATTGACAAATCATTAAAAGTAGCAACACAGGTTGATAAGGCCATAGAAAGCAAACACAGCACATTCAAGAGGAATAATTGAAAAGTAGATAAGTTATGTTGTACTGTAATTTAAACTGTCAAACCTTCTGCCAAACGATTAAACCTTTCCTTTCTGAAATCCGTGCTGACTCTTCTTTATGATATTTTTGGTTTCTCGATGTTTTTCTATTGCATCATTGAGTAAAAGATTCCATGATCATTCCTACCACCGACCTTTAGTTAACTGGTCTTTAGTTGCCTGGATTTGATCTACCTCCTGTCTTAAAATATAAGAATCACATTAACTGTCATCCAGTCCTCTGGCACTATTTCTTTCTGTAATGATTTTTCCGATATATGTAACAGTGCCTCTGCTATCTCTTCCCTTGTTTCATTTAATATGTGCGGATGCAATCCATCTGGACCAGGAGTTCTACCACCCTTTCTAACTTAAATGCCTTGATATCTTTATTGACCTCTTTCTCTAATATCATATTCACCCTGTTAATTTCCCGGGTAAATGCTGAGGGAAAGTAATAATTCAATATTTGTGGCATTTCGCTGACGTTACCTGTGAGTTTATCTTGTGAATCCCTTAGTGGCCCTCAAGATATTCTGATTTTCCTTTTGTTATTTTTGTGTCTGTCGAATAATTTACTGTTACTTTTTATATTCCTTGATAATTTGATTTCGTGGTTCCTGTTTTCTTCCCTAATTGTTTTTGTGACTTCTTCCTAACCTCTTGCTATTCGCTTTTGCCATCCCCTTATTTAATATCTATGAATGAGAAATTCCACCAGCTTGTTGGGTCTGTTCAGGGGCTGATGTTTTGGAACGATTTATTGTCTGTGATTAAAGTACCAGAAACCCAAAGGGAGCAATTCAGTACGAAATTCCACAGAAACAATCTATTTCTCTCTCCTAGTGAAATAAGGCACTATAATGGTGAGTATAGCTGCCTTCCAAACAGTTAATTCCAACAGGTTTGAATCCCAGCACGCTGAATTCAGAAACACCAAGACTGGAACCGAATTTGATGATGTTCAGAGCGATAATGTTTCAAAACGCTTCTAATTTATATAAAAAATACTTTTAAAATTCATTTCTTCCGCCATAACGTTGAATTTATCTCTGTTCCTTTGTATTATTATTTCCCCTGATCTGTACGGTGCATACACGACACAATTGCCCGGATTCATTGAAATTAATTGATTTTCTGAAGTTTTTCCCTCTGCTGATTCCCGTTCCTTATTTAAATTATGTCGGATTAACCTTTCTGATCTATCGAAGCGTCATTGTCCTGAACCGTTAACCCGAGCTTCCCTTCTCCACAGATGCTGCCGGACCTGCTGGGTCTTTCCAGCATTTTCGGTTTTATTTTTTTCTATATTTTATCCCTTTCACTTTTGACGGTCGCCATTGAAACGTCCAGATTTGTGCTCAGTTTGTATTTGTGTTTCAGTTCGGTTTATTTGAATTAATATAATGGGGTAATTTTCGAATGAGCAAAACAAAAACTTTATTATGAATCAATTGTCTAACTTTTCACTGAAAAAATATGAAAAAATACGTGAGTAGAAGTTACAGGGAGAAACTATTGCCTCACATTGCACATTGTCCTGAATCTGGAACGACGACGATAATGTGAATTTGTTCCACTCTGTTACAGTTCTCACTTATGTCCAGTAGATCTCACACTGTATGAGTGTATGGGATTAATTCTATGTCTTTCAGTCAGCATGTGAGTGTGATATTCATTCTGTATCCGTCAGTCTCCAGTACAGTCTGTGAATGTGGGATTCATTCTGTATCTGTCAATCTCTGGCACTATCTGTGAGTGTGGGATTCATACTGTATCTGTCAGTCTCTGGTACTGTGTGTGAGTGTGGGATTCATTCTGTATCTGTCAGTCTCTGGTGCTGTGTGTGAGTGTGGGATTCATTCTGTATCTGTCAGTCTCTGGTACTGTATGTGAGTGTGAGATTCATTCTGTATCTGTCAGTCTCTGGTATTTTACCTCAGCGTGGGATTAATTCTGTTATTCAGTCTCTGGGCAAAGTGCAAGTTCTGTAGTCTTATTTTGTTCTGTATTCCTATTTCAGATTAAAGTATAGTGCTTGAAACTGTATCTTTAATTCATTAATATATGCAAATCTTTCGTCGAGCATTAATTTGTAATTATGGATACACTTTGGGATTTTGTTTCAATCTAACAGCGTGTGTGAGTTTTGTTGTAGGATTACATCTTAATCTCTGAAGATAATGTACATTTCAATCTTCTACTGTGAAATTATTGGACTCGTATTTATTGCGTAGCTCAGTCTGGGCTGATGGAATTGCTATTGTATCTTTCAGTCTGACACTGTATGAGATTTTTAGACTGGTATGTATTCTGTGGTTCTGTCTGTACTAATGGAATTGGCACTCTAACTTTCAGTCAGACACTGCGAGAGATTTTTGGACCGGTTTGTAACGTGTAGCTTAGTCGACACTAATAGGATTCATACTGTATCTTTCAGTTTGACACTGAATGTGACTTTTGGACTGCTATCTAATGTATACCTCAGTCTGCACTAATGGGTTTGATACTGTATCTTCCAGTCTGATACTGTGTGAGATTTGTGTACTGGTATGTAGTGTGTCGATCAGTCTGAACTAATCAAATCGATGCTATATATTGCAGTATGACACTGTACGTGATTTTTGGACAGGTATCTAATGTGAACCTCTGCCTGCAGGAAAGGAATTGATACTCTGCCTTTCAGGTAGACACAGTGTGATTTTTGGACAGATAACTAATGTGTACCTCAGTCTGCACTAATGGGATTGATATTGTATATTCCAGTACGATACTTAATCCGAATTCTGGACTGGTATATAATGTGTAGCTCAATCTGCACTAATGGAATTGATCCTGTATCTTTCAACCTGACACTGAGATTTTTGGACTGGTATGTGATGTGTTACTCAGTCTGCACGAATGCAATTGATATTGTATCTTTCAGTCTCTTACTGTCTGAGAATTTTGGACTGGTATCTAATGTGTACCTCAGTCTGCAGTAAAGGAATTGAAACTGTACATTTCATTCTGACACTATGAGTCAAATATGGGTAACATCTGAACTGGTATCTAATTTGTATCTCATTGTACAATATTGACATGAATACTGCATCTTTAAGCTCATAATGTGTGAGAGTTGTGGGCTGGTATTTAATTGAAATCTCGGGGAACACTATTGTGATTGATTCTGTACCTATGAATCAGGACCATGAGTCAGTTCTATCTGGGATTTAATTCCTTGCTAAGGCTGAAATAATATGAGATTGACACAGTGCCTTTCAATCTGATACTGGGTGTGATTTTGGACTGGGAATTATTTATCTGCCAGTCAGCGGTACTGAGTCATTGTGAAATGGAAATTCCGTCTGTCTCTCCTGCTCTGTTTGACTGTTGGATTGGGATCAGTATGGGACTGACTATTTCTGCTGTCTGAGATTGTGGGACTGGTGACCTGTCTGTGTCTCTGTGCTCTGTGAGTGTTAATGTACCTAATTGTGTGTGAGAAGCAGCTGACTGCACTGACTGCTCCATGTGCCTCGGGTGAAGTAAACATCACATTGATTCTGGGTCCTTCAAGAATTTGACTGCAGGAAGAAAAAGTATCTGTTGTAACAACAACAGGTGAAGTTGAAAATTCAAAAGTGAACAATTGAATCTCTCTGTTAATAATCATTGTAATAACCACAAATGAAAACCAGCGATACAAACAGTGTCAGTGTCTGACTCCACTGCAATACTGCAGCACTCAGCTTCTGCACACCAGGTGTGTTGGGCTGTTTTACAAGAATTTAGTGACATCCAGACACAACCCAACCCCTGCACTGATCCATGAATGGGTCTACCCGATGGGGTGGGGACTTTGCACATATCAGATTTCTAATCCCCTCTCCCATGGGACTAACCATTCAACCGAAACAAAACAGCCACTGTTTAAAATGTGTCCTTCAAACTTCTCACCTGATGCCTTCAATAGATGCTCTTTGTATAAATCCCCACATCCTTACTGTCCGGCTCTATTTACTGTTCAATAACAAACACTAAAGGTTAATGGTCAGGTTTACAAAGTCAGATTTATTACCTGCCACCAATCACAAACACGCTCACAGTGCACATTGTCCGTTTTCAGCAAATTGTTCCGAACTGTTGCAGTTCTGCTTCCGGCCAGTAGATGTCCCCAAACCCCGGGTCATTGAAGTTTGCAGATGAGAGAGGGACAGAAGATAAACTCATTCTTCACATTATATTGCACGAGTGGCATTTAGAGGAACTGGGAATGGAGACGAGCTGCAAGTACATTTTGTTAGACCAAACACTACGTGTAATGCTGTATTAAATTCGTGTAATCGATTTACGGGGTATTCTCTATATTGAGGATGACTGGAACAAAATAAACTTGCAGAACGGCCGTGCAAATGGCCATTGAATTTCAATATAGAAAAGTGTGAGGTGGTGCATTTCGCTAAGGGGAATAAGGAGGCCACATACTGCATGGAAAATAAGAGTCTAAATGGGGTAGAGGAGTAATGTAAATCATCCTGAGAAATCAGACAGAAACACTGCGCAATGTACAGTGAAATATAATGGGGCAAATTCACAACTATCGAATGAGTGAAACAAAAACTTGATTGTGATTTAATTGTCTTAATTTTTCACCGCCAAAAAGTGCAAAAATACGAGAGTAAAAGTTACAGACAGAAACTTCCCTCACATTGCACATTATCCTTTTTCTGTAACCATTACAGATAATGTGAATTTGTTCCCTCATTATAGTTGTCGCTTACCGCAGACGTCAGTCTGTGGTACTGTACATGAGACTGGGATTTATTCTGTTTCTGTATGTCTGGTACTCTGTACGAGAGTGGGGTTTATTCTGTATCTGTCAGTCTCTGGTACGGTGTGTGAGCATGGGGTATATTCTGCATCTGTCAGTCTCAGATACGATATATAAGTGATGCATTCATTCTGTAGCTGTCAGTCTCTGGCACTGTATGTGAGAGTGGGATACATTCTGTATCTGCCATTCTCTGCTACTTTATCTCAGTGTGGGATTCATTCTATAATTCAATCTCTGTGACAATGTGCAAGTCTGGATTCATTCTGTATTCTTATTTCAGTTCAGAGTATCGTATTTGAAACTATCTTTAGCACTTTAAAGTATTTACAGTTCTTCATCGATTATTTAATTTGTTAATGTGGATACATTTTCGATTTTCTTTACTCAAACGACGTGTGTGAGTTTTGGAGTAGTGTTACATCTTAATCTCTGAACTCTATTGTGAACGATAATATACCTTTCAATCTGTTCACAGTGAAATTATTGGATTGGCATGTAATGTGTAGCTCAGTCTTCAATAATGGAATTAATTCTGTATCTGAGCCTAACACTGTATGAGATTTTTGGACTGGTATGTAATATGTAGCTTATGCTGGAATTCATAATGTATCTATCAGTCTGATACTGTATCAAATTGATGGACTGGAATGCAATGTACAGCTCAGTCTGAACGAATGGAATTGATACTGAATCTTTCAATGTGATACTGTATGAGATTTTTGGACTGGTGAGTAACATACAGATCAGTCTGTGCTAATGGAATTGATATTGTATCTTTGAGTCTGATAAGGTATGAGATTCTTGGACTGCTATATAATGTGTGGCTCAGTCTGAACTAATAGAATCAATTCTGTATCTTTCAGTCTAATATATAATGAGATTGTTGGACTGATATATAATGTTGAGCTCAGGCGGTGCTAATAGAATTTAAATTATATCTTCCAGTCTGATTGTTTGTGATTTTTGGACTCATATGTAATGTATAGCTCAGTCTGTACCAATGGTATTGACAATGTTTATTTCAGTATAACACGAGTATTTACCAATATATCTAATATGTAGCTCAGTCTGCAGCAATAGAATTTAAACTGTATCTTTCAATCTGCCACTATGAGATCTTTGGACTGGTCTGTAAATTGTCACTCAGTCTTCAGTAATGTGACTGTGACATTCATTCTATATCTGTAGTCTCCAGTACAGTCTGTGAGTGTGGGATTCAATCTGCATCTGTCAGTCTCTGGTACTGTGTGTGAGTGTGGGATTCATTCTGTATCTGCAGGTCTCTGGTACTGTGTGTGAGTGTGGGATTCATCCTGTATCTGTCAGTCTCTGGTACTATATGTGAGTATGGAAATTCATTCTGTCTCTGCCATTCTCTGCTACATTATCTCAGTGTGGGATTCATTCTGTAATTCAGTCTCTGAGACAATGTACAAGTCTGGATTAATTCTGTATTCTTATTTCAGTTTACAGTATCGTGTTTGAAATTGTATCTTTAATACTTTAAATTATAGACATTTCGTCGTCGAGTGTTTAATTTGTAAATATGGATTACTTTCGGATTTTCTTTAATCAAACAATGTGTGAGAGTTTTAGAGTGGTATTACATCTTAACCTCTGAATTCTATTGTGAATGATAATGTACCTTTCAATCTGTTCACAGTGAAATTATTGGATTGGTATGTAATGTGTAGCTCAGTCTGCAATAATGGGATTAATTCTGTATCTCAATCTAATATTGTATGAGATTTTTGGACTGGTGTGTAATATGTAGTTCAGCCTGCAGTAAAGGAATTGATACTGTCTCTATCAGTCTGATACTGTATGAGCTTTGTGATGTGTAGCTCAGTCTTCATTAATCGAAGTGATACTGAATCTTTCAATCTGATACTTCATGAGATTTTTGGACTGGTGAGTAACATGTAGCTCAGTACGTGTGATGGAATTGATATTTTATCATTGAGTCTGATAAGGTATGGGATTCTTGCACTGCTATATAATGTGTGGCTCAGTATTCACTAATGGAATTGATACTGTATCTTTCAGTCTAATATTGTATGTGATTTTCAATCTGGTATGTAATGTACAGGTCAGGCATTGCTAATTGAATTGAAACTGTATCTTTCAGTCTGATCATTTATGATGTTTTTGGACTAGTATTTAATGTGTAGCTCAGTCTGTACCAATGGTATTGATGCTGTTTATTTCAGTATAATACTCTATGAGTATTTACTAATTTATCTAGTATGTAGCTCAGTCTGCACTAATGGAATTTATACTGTATCTTTCAATCTGACACGATGATATCTTTGAACTGGCATGTAAAATGTAACTCAGTCTGCAGTAGTGTGACTGTGAGATTCATTCTGTATCTGCCAGCCCCTGGTACTGTGTGTTCCATATCTGACAGTCTCTGATATTGAGTGTGTGTGCGATTCGTTCTGTTCCTGTCAGTCTCTCGTGCTGTATGTGAGTGAGACATTCATTCTGTATCTATCAATTTCTGACGCTGTATGTGAGTGATATAAATTCTGTATCTGTCAGTCGGTGCTACAGTGTGTGAGTGCAGGATTCATTCTTTATCTGTCAGTCTCTGGTACATTGTATGAGTTTGGGATTCATTCTATATGTCAGTCTCTGGCACTCTATCGGAGTGAGAGTTTCATTCTTTATCTGTATCTAATTTGTATCTTCGTTTACAGGATGGCGTTCAAATCTGTATCTTTAATACATTAATGGATGAATATTTTTTCCCAGTCCTTAATTATTAGATAATGATATATTTTAAAATGTAATAAGATAATGTGGGCATCTATTTTTGGACTTCTATTAAATCAATATCGATGGGAACAAAATTGTGAATTTGTGCATCTTCCAACTGATATGGTGATATTGTTGAACTTGTATATAATGGGGAGCTCAATCTGCATGAATAGAATACTGTATATTTCAGTCTGAATCTCTATCAGTTTTTTTGTAGTGGTTTCTAATGTATAGCTCAGTCTGCACTAATGGAATTGATACTGTATCTTTCAAACTGACACTATGAGATTTTTGGACTGGCACGTAATGTGTAAACTAAGCCAGCATTGATGGAATCGATACTGTATCTTTCAATCTGCGACTGTGAGATTTTTGCTCTGGTATGTAATGTGCAACTCAGCCTGCACTAATGTAGGTGACTGTGAGATTCACTTTGTATCTGTCAGTGTCTGCTACTCTATTTCTCTGTGGGATTCATTCTGTATATACATTCTCTAATACTGTGTGTGGGTGTTGAATTATTTCCATATATGCAGTTTCTCATAATGTATGTTTGTGTGGCATTCAATCTGTATCTGTCAGTCTCGAGTACTGTGTGTGAGTGTGGGATTCATTCTGTATCTGTCAGTCTCTGCTACTGTGTGTGAGTGTGGGATTAATTCTGTATCTGTCAGTCTCTGGTACTGTGTGTGAATGTGGGATTCACTCTGTGTCTGACAACCTCTCGTACTGTATGTGAGTTTGGGATTCCTTCTGCATGTCAGTCTCTGCACTGTATCTGAGTGTGAGATTCATTCTGTGTCTATAATTAGTCTCTCAGATTACATTATGGTGTTCAATATTGTAGCTTTAATAACTTAATATTTAAATAGTTTTTCTCATTATTTAATATGGATACACTTTAGGATTTGATGCTGGAGATTTTAATCAGATAATGTGTGTGCTTTTGGACTACTATTAAATCTGTATCTCTGTGAGTAATATTGTGAATGATAATGTATCTTTCAAACTGATATGGTAACATTTTTGAATTGGTACATAATGTGTAGATCAGTCTGCACTAAATGAATTTATATTGCATCTTAAATTTGTATTTTGTAAGATTTTTGGACTTGTGTGTAATGTGTATCTCAGTCTGTGATACTGTATCCTTAAATCTCTTAATATGAGTATATTATAAACTGGTATCTAATGTGTTTCTCAGGTTATAGTGTCACAGCATTTCTCAATCTGATATTGTACATGAGTTTCGGACTTGCAATTTGTATTCGAATGATGCACTATTCGAATGAATACTGCAGATATTGAACTCACGTGTGTGTGAGAGTTCTGGGCGAGTATTAAATTTGAATCTCGGGGTATCTGGTATTTAATTCACGGCTAATATTGCCCTTTTGTGAAATTGACAATCTGAAAGCGAGACTTTGGACTGGGATTTTTGTATCTACCTGTCAGCGGGACTGAGTTCGGGAGAAATGGAACAGTGTCTGCCTCACCTGCTCTGCTTTACTGTTGGATTGAAAATGTGTCTCTAGAACTTGGGATCAGTGTGGGACTGACTACTTCTGCTGTCTGAGACTGTGGAACTGATGACCTGTCTGTGTCTCTGTGCTCTGAGAGTGATAATATACCTACTGTGTGTGAGAAGGCGCTGGCTGCACTGTTCCTTTGCCTCGGTTGGAGGAAACGTCACATTCACTCTGCCTCCTTCAAGGGTTTGCCTGTAGAAAGAAACGTATCTCTTGTAACTCAAGAACAGGTGAGGTAGAAAATACAAAAATGATCAGTTTAATAACTGTTAACCCATCATCACATCCAATGCCACATTTGGACAGGGAAATTACTGGCAAACAGGTACAGATTGGTCTGATTCCGATCCTACACTTTCACGTGAGGCATCTACACCCCCAGTGTCAATGTAACTCGGACATCTATACAGGGAGAGGCTCGGGCACGCGTGCAAAGTACAAGAGATGCAAGTTTTAATTTCCGATATAGTATCAGCTTGGCTCTGTTGGAAATATTTTCATCTCTAATGAACCAGACTGGGATCAAATAAAGTTTGTCTATTTTCCCTCTCCAGTTATTGTGACAGAGGCTGTTTCACTGCAACTCGCACTAATAGAACCAAAGTGTTTTCTCTCAGCTCTGGAATCAGAAGCAGTGTAAAACTTAGTGTCACATTCACTGCGGTACTCGTCACTGATACAGGAACAGACTGACAGGGACAGAATAAATCCCTCACTCAGCCAATAACAGACAAATTTCATTCACTGATTCAGCAATCGCTGACACAATAATCAACACATCCGTCACCTTCTGGCGGACAAATCTGGATATTGGAAGTCAGACCGAGTAAGTGTTCTGGGAGGATGAGACTGTAAATAACACTTACAATGGCCGGAACACAATAGAGTGCCTCTTGTTGCCGATGATCAAACTCACCTGTTATTTCTGTATTCCACCCTCCCAGTTTAATGAACTGATTATTTTGCGTCTCATTTCCTGCACAATCCACAAATTTCAACCTATTGGAGGTTGGCGACATCTACTGTCCAGAAGCGAGTATTGAACAGATTATTTGTATTCAACAACATATCGTTAGTTTCTAACTAAGCGATTTATTATTAAATTAAGCTCTGACTCGCTTCAGCCCTTTCATAGATACAGTGGGTGGCTCTGAAAAGAGCCTTTGGGTTATCAGATTAAATCTTGACCGGTTTACTTGCTCTTGGTGCTCACACTGCTGGATTTCTTCGGCAGCAGCACGGCCTGGATATTAGGCAGCACCCCGCCCTGAGCGATGGTCACCCGTCCCAGCAGCTTGTTGAGCTCCTCGTCGTTGCGGATCGCCAGCTGGAGGTGTCTGGGGATGATGCGGGTCTTCTTGTTGTCGCGGGCCGCGTTGCCGGCCAGCTCGAGGATTTCAGCCGTCAGATACTCGAGCACAGCAGCCAGATAGACCGGAGCTCCGGCACCCACACGTTCAGCATAGTTCCCCTTTCGCAGGTGCCTGTGAACACGGCCCACAGGGAACTGCAGTCCGGCCCGGGATGAGCGAGTCTTGGCCTTGGCCCGAGCTTTACCGCCGGTTTTTCCTCTTCCAGACATTTCCACAATCTCACAAACACGTTCACAAAGAATGAAGAATGACTTCCGTATTAACCCCTCTAAGAGACTGAAAGGTCATCTGATTGGTTTGCATTATTACACCTCATTTGCCTATTTCAATAACCAATCAGATAGCTGGAAATTAGAAGACGGCGGCATATAACGGCCTCAAGGGTCAGACCAGGAATTTTATGAATTTCAAAAAGCCCGCCAATTTCAGTGTAGTAAAGGACAGGATTTAGATCAATGTCGCCCTGAGCACAAGATTTTAAACCCATTCTTTTTATCTTATTTTATTCAGTGCTACCCGTCACCAATCGCTGGCGCTGTTTTAAAATCTGCCTTAAATTATGGCTCATTATATCATCGCTTTCAAACTGTACCGGACGGGACTAAAGCCCCATTCACAGCATTCCGTGAAGGGACACGTTTCAATTCAGTCTTTATGAAAGTGACACGTTATAGATTGGTCCTTTCTCACAGAGCCGGGAGTGCTTCCATGAAACGAGGAACCCGGACGGCGCTCTCATTCTGCCCCTATTCCGCTGTGTTACTGCAAGGGGTGGGGTTGCTTTTAATATGGGGATTTTCATCTCAGACAGTAAACATTTCTGAGATTGAATTCATAGAGATAATGGCATTGCTCCGGGGGTCATTCAGGCTGTGTTCGTGGGCGGAATAGTAACGCTTTAAGAACAAAGCGAATGGGAAGGAGCGGATCAGCCACTCGCGATCAGATTATGGGTCAGAAATTTCAACGGTGCAGTTACAGTATCAGTTTTGCATTGGAATAATATCGCGGTATTAAAAAGATACTAAGCAAATATATAGGAAATGCAGCTCTTTCAGAGAGGTTGTGGGTGGCTCTTAAAAGAGCAGTTGTTTTTCTTTCAGTTCATTGTGGAGTTTAACTTGGAACTGGTGTACTTGGTCACCGCCTTTGTCCTTTCCGACACGGCGTGTTTGGCCAGTTCCGCGTGCAGCAGCTGGCGCACGGCGGTCTGGATCTCCCGGGAGCTGATGGTGCGCCGTTTATTATAATGGACCAGGCGGGAAGCCTCACCCGCGATGCGCTCGAAAATATCGTTCACAAAGGAGTTCATGATGCTCATGGCCTTGGAGGAGATGCCGGTGTCGGGGTGAACCTGCTTCATCACTTTGTAAACGTAGATGGAATAACTCTCCTTCCTCGACTTTCTCCGCTTCTTGCCGCCCTTGGCCGCTGCTTTCCTCAAGGTTTTCTTGGCGCCCTTCTTGGAAGCTACTTTCTTGTTCTCAGGCATTTTCAAACTCAATCTCAGACACAGAAATGACCCAAATTTGCTCTGAGCTCGGATTAAATAGGCAGCCCCACAGCCTTATGCTAATGAAGGATGGGGGAAGGCAATGATTATGATTGGGTCACTGGGAGGAGTGTCACAATAATTATTCACTGTAACTCTCTGATTGGATACCTGAAGAAACCAATCAGATTTAGCACCTGCCACCAATCACAAACTCGCTCACGCTGCACATTGTCCGGTTTCAGCAATTTGTTCCGAACTGTTGCAGTTTTGCTTCCAGCCTGTAGATGTCCCCAAACCCCGGGACATTGAAGTTTGCAGATGAGAGAGGGACAGCAGATAAACTCATTCTTCACATTATATTGCAAGAGTGGGATTAAGAAAAACTGGGAATGGAGACGAGATGCAAATACATTTTGTTATACCACACATTCGTTTTAATGCTGTGTTAAATTCTTGTAATTGATTTTGGGATTATAGACAATACTTGCAGAACGGCCGTGTAAATGTGTATTGAATTTCAATATAGAAAGATGTGAGCTGGTGCAATTTGTTAGGGGAATAAGGAGGCCACATACTGCCTGGAAAATATGAGCTTAAATGGGGTAGAGGAACAATGTAAATCGTGTCCTGAGAAATCAGAGAGAAATACTGTGCAATGTCAGTGAAAAATAACGGGGTAAATTCACAACTATCGAATGATTGAAACAAAAACTTTATTTTGAATCAATTGCCTTCATTTTCCAATCACAAAACGTGCAAAATTACTAGAGTAGAAGTGACAGACAGAAACTTTCCTCACATTGCACATTGTCCTGTGTCTGTCACCACGACAGATGATGTGAATTTGTTCCGCTCTTTTACAGTTCTCACCTACGTCCAGTAGAGGTCAGTCTCTAGTACTGTGTATGAGAGCGGGGTTCAATGTGCATCTGTCAATCTCTGATCCTGTGTGTGTTTGGGATTCATTCTGCATCTGTCATTCTCTGGTACTGAGTGTGAGCATAGTGTTTATTCTGTATCTCTCAGTCTCTGGCACGACATATGAGTTTGGGATCATTCTGTATCTGCCAGTCTCTTTCACTGTACATGAGAGTGGGATTAATTCTGTTTCTGCCAGTCTCAGGTACTGTGTATAAGTGTGGAATTAACTCTGTTACTGTCAGTCTCTGGTGCTATCTGTGAGTGTGGGATTCATTCTGCATCTGCCATTATCTGCTACTTTATCTAAGTGTGGCATTCATTCTGTCATTCAGTCCCTGAGACAAAGTGCAAATCTGAATTAATTCTGTATTCTTATTTCAGTTCCCAGTATTTAACTTGAAACTGTATCTTTAATACTTTAAAGTATATGCAGTTTTTTGTCAAGTGTTTAATTTGTAAATATGGATATATTTTTCGATTTTCTTTGATCAAACCATGTGTGTGGGTTTTGGAGTAGCATTACATCTTAATCTCTGAACTCATATGTGAATGATAATGTACCTTTCAATCTGTTCATGGTGAAATTATTGGACTGGTATGTAATGTGTAGCTCAGATCTGCAATAATGTCTGTGAGTACTGTCTGTGAGTGTGGGATTCATTGTGTTCCTGTTAATTTCTGTTACTGTGTGTGAGTGAGCTTAATTTTGTATCTGTCAGTCTCTGGTGCTGTATGTGGGGTGGGATTCATTCTGTGTTTGTCAGTCTCTCGATCTGTATGTGAGTGTGGGATTCATTCTGTATCTGTCAGTCTCTGGTACAGTCTGTGAGTGTGGGATTCATTCAATATCTGTTAGTCCCTGGTATTGTGTGTGAATGAGGGTTTCATTCTGTTCCCCTCAGTGTCAGACGCTATATGTGAGGGAGTCATTCATTCTGCATCTATCAATTTCTAGTACTGTTTGTGAGTGATTTAACTGTTGTCTCTGTCAGTCTGTGCTACAGTGTGAGAGTGTAGGATTCATTCTGTATCTGTCAGTCACTGGTATATTGTGCGAGTGTGGGTTTCATTCTATTTGTCAGTCTCTGGTAATGTGGGAGTGTGTGATTCATTCTATGTCTGTCAGTCCCTTGTACTGTGTGTGAGTGCAGGATTCATTCGGTATCTGTCAGTCACTGTTACATTGTGTGAGTGCTGGTTTCAATCTGCATGTCAGTATCTGGCCCTCTATCTGAGTTTGAAATTCATTCTTTATCTGTATGTAATTTGCATCTCCGTTTACACTATGGTGTTCAAAACTATCTTTAACACCTCAATGTATCAATATTTTTCCCAGTGTTTAATTGGTAGATAATGATACATTTTAAAATGTAATGTTTTAGGTTATAATCAGAGAATGTGGGCACTTTTTGGACTTCTATTAAATCTGTATCGATGGGAAAACAATTGTGAATTAGTTTATCTTCCAAAATGATATGGTGACATTTTTGAACTTGTATATAATATATAGGTCAGTCTGCATGAATGGAATACTGCATATTTCAGTCTGAATCTTTATCAGTTTTTTGTAGTGGTTTATAATGTGGAGATCAGTCTGCACTAATGGAATTGATACTGTATCTTTCAATCTGACACTATGAGATTTTTGGACTGATAAGTACTGTGTAACTCAGACTGCATTAATGTGTGTGACTGTGAGATTCATTCTGTATCTGTCAGTCCCTATTACTGTCTGTGAGTGTGGGATTCATTCTGTATCTGTCAGTCCCTAGTACTGTCTGTGAATGTGTGATTCATTCTGTATCTGTCAGGCTCTGGTACTGTCTGTGAATGTGTGATTCATTCTGT
Source organism: Heptranchias perlo (assembly GCF_035084215.1). NCBI lineage: Eukaryota > Metazoa > Chordata > Chondrichthyes > Hexanchiformes > Hexanchidae > Heptranchias > Heptranchias perlo. The sequence goes on from NW_027139666.1 coordinate 2,260,132, forward strand.
ATCTGTCAGTCTCTGGTACTGTGGGAGTGTGTGATTCATTCTATATCTGTCAGTCCCTTGTACTCTGTGTGACTGTAGGATTCATTCAGTATCTGTCAGTCACTGTTACAATGTGTGAGTGCTGCTTTCATTCTGTTTGTCAGTCTCTGGCCCTCTATCTGAGTTTGAGATTCATTCCTTATCTCTGTGTAATTTGTATCTCCATTTACAGTATGGTGTTCAAAACTGTATCTTTAATACCTCAATGTATGCATATATTTTCCCAGTGTTTAATTGGCTGATAATGAAATTCTGCAGAATATAGTCAGAGAATGTGGGCACTTTTCAGACTACTATTAAATCTGTATCGATGTGAACACAATTGTGCATTAGTTTATCTTCTAAACTGATATGGTGACATTTTTGAACTTGAACATGATGTGTAGCTCACTCTGCATGAATGGAAAACTGTATATTTCAGAGTGAATTTGCATCAGTTTTTTGTCGTGGTTTATAATGTGTAGATCTGTCTGCACTAATGGAAATGATATTGTGTCTTTCAATCTGATACTTCTTGGACTGGTAAGTAATGTGTTACTCAGCCTGCACTAATGTGTGATTCATTTTGTATCTCCCAGTCTCTGGAACAGTGTGTGAGTGTGAGATTCATTCTGTATCTTGTCAGTCGTGTGTGTGAGTTTGTGATTTATTCTATATATGCAGTCTCTGATACTGTGAGTGTGGGATTTATTCTGTGTCTTTCAGTCTCCAGTCTTGTATGTGGGTGTTGAATTCATTCTAAATATGCAGCCTCTCAGACTGCGTGTTGGTGTGGGATGCATTCACTATCTGTCAGTCTCTGGTACTGTGTGAATGTGGGTGTCATTATTTATCTGTCAGCCTCTAGTATTTTATGAGAGTGAGTAATTAACCAGATATCTATCAGTCCTTGGTACTGTATGCCAGTGTGGGATTCATTCAGTATCTGTCATCTCTGGTACCATATGTGAGTGTAGGATTCGCTCTGTGTCTGTCAGTCTCTAGCATTGTATGTGATTTTAGGTTTCCTTCTGCATCTTTCAGTCTCTGGTACTGTATCTGAGTGTGAGATTCATTCTGTATTTGTATGTAATTATTCTCTCAGATTGCATTATTGCGTTCAAAATGGTAGCTTTAATATCTTCATGTTTAGGTCATATCTCTCATTATTTAACTGGTAAATATGGGTACACTTTAGGATTTGACGCTGTAGGTTTTAATTAGATAATTTGTCTGCTTTTTGAACTACTATTAAATCTGTATCTCTGTAAGTACAAATGTGAATGATAATGTATATTTCAAATTGATATGGTGACACTTTTCAAATGGTATATAATGTGTAGCTCAGTCTGTACTAATAGAATTGATACTGTATCTTTAAATCTCAGACTATGAGTGTATTATAAACTGATATCTAATTTGTTTCTCAGGTTACACTGTCACAGCATTTCTCAATCTGATACTGTACATGAGTTTTGGACTGGTATGGAATTTGTATCACATGATACATGCAATATCCATTCGGATAGTGTATTAAACTCAAATGTGTGTGTGAGTTCTGAGCCAGTATTCAATTGGAATCTCAGGGTACATTATTGGGATAGATTATGTACCTTCCAATCGGTTGCCATGTGTGATTTCGATCTGTGATTTAATTCGTACCTAATGTTGCCCTATTGTGAGATTGACACAGTCCCTTTCAATCTGATAGTGTGAACTTGGACTGGGATTTTTGTATCTGCCTGTCAGCGGGACTCAGCTCGGGGGAAATGGATCAGCGTCTGCCTCACCTGCTCTGTTTGAATGTTGGATTGAAAATGTGCCTGTGAAACTTGGGATCAGTGTGGGACTGACGACTTCTACTGTCTGAGACTGTGGAACTGATGACCTGTCCGTGTCTCTGTGCGCTGTGTGTGATAATATACTTACTGTGTAGGAGAAGGAGCTGGCTGCACTGTTCCTTGTGCCTCAAGTGGAGGAAACATAACACTGATTCTGGGTCCTTGAAGGATTTGCCTGTAGGAAGAAATTTATCTCTTGTAACTCAAGAACCAGTGAGGCAGAAAATACAAAAGTATTCGAATTAATATCCATATCAATGATTATTTTGAATATCCACAAATGAGAACCAGTGATACAAACAGTGTCAGTGTCTGACTCCACTGCAGTACTGCAGCACTCAGCTTCTGCACACCAGGTGTGTTGGGCAATTTTACAACGATTTAGTGACATCCAGACACAACACAACCCCTGCACTGATCCATGAATGGGACAACCCGATGGGGCAGGGACCTTTGTACAGGTCAGTTTTCTAATCCCCTCTCCCATGGGACTAACCGTTCAAGTGAAAGCAAACAGCCGTTGTTTAAAATGTGTCCTTCACACTTCTCACCTGATGCCTGCAATAGATGCTCTTTGTATAACTCCCCACATCCTTACTGTCCGGCTCTGGTTCCACTCTTCACTGTCCAATAACAATAAACAGGGTGAGACTGGAACGAAACCAGGAACATTCACTACTGGTTTGGGGAGAGAAAGCAGCAATGATTCTAAATAGCAGGTTCTTCCCATTCTGTCTCCCTTACCCTGGACACATCCTGTACACACACAGCCCGAGAATGACCTCTCCCTTCCCCCGCTCACTCCATGTTCCGGGACCAGTTCCTGATCCACTCCGCCTCTTACAAACAGCCCCTTGACATCCCCTGCCCTTCCTCCGGACTCAATGCCGATCTCTGAGCCCATCTGCGGACACGGTCCCGAAGCGATGAGCTGCTGTAACGAGGCTGCTCTTTGCTCCCTTCCCCCGGGGGCCGTGATCTCTCCATTCCCGGCTGTTTTGAACGATCTTCTTCCGCTCACTGAGTGAATGGCGCCCACAGGCCGAGCTGGGGGAGGGAACGCGCATGCGCTCTTCTGCTCACCAACAACCAGCCCTGGGGGCGAGGCTGAGCCGCGCATGCGCAGATATCTGGTTTAATTCCCAATGCACAAATCGATGGAAACTTTCCCCAATTTGAATTTTTCAGAGTCTGAGCAAAGGAAGTGGGGCTGGGGGAAAGGTCAGAGGGAATGGGGTCCACAGGCAGTGCAGGAACAGGCACCAGAATGGGAAAGAGATGGGATTCCACCAGTGCCTCACGCTGGAATCCAGACTGACTTTACAATCTCTAACTATGAAACTAGATGTTTCCATCCCTGCTGTTTCTCTCGGTATCTTTTGATGGTAAAGAGCCTTTCATAGATAAAGTGGGCGGGTGATAAATGGCTTTGATTAATTCTTGCACTCTTTACTGATAAAACTGAAGCGTGAGGAAGAAACTGGGGCTTGGGGAGGATTTCTCAAACCAATCCTGGAGAAAAAAGGAGGAAAGAGTGAGTCGATGTGTTTGTTGGGATCGTGTAGGATTAATATCTGACAGCACTGGTCCCAGATTAATTTAATCAGAATGCAACTCTCGATTACTGAGAGTAATACTGAACGTCCCTGAGCTGCAAAACAGAATAAAGTACAACAGGCAAGAGAGGGTTAAATGTGGCCCATTGTTTTTGTCACTCTCTGAACTGAGTGTGGGATTAATAGTGTGTCTGCCTCTGGTGCAATATCAGTGAGAGATGAGAATGCATCTTTTGTCTCTCCAATGGGATCTTTCTGGATAAAACGAAACTTTACAGGTTAGTCTGCAACTGATACTGTGGCACTTTGTCTCTCCGTGTTCTCTCTCACCGTGTCTGTCTCCCTGTCTCCCTCTCTCTGTCTCTCTCTGGTGCTGTATATGAATGTGGGATGCTGTTATTGAGCTTGATATGAACACACTGATAGGAAGTGTACGACTGTCAGTGTGTGTTTGTCTCTCTGTTGTGCTGGACATGAAGGTGGGATACTGTCTGACATAAAACAGAGAGAATGGGTTGTCCGGGCCGGGCCGCAGTGTAACCGGGGATGTGTTCGTCTTCAGTCCCAGTTCATGGTCATTTCTTTTTCACAGATTCAGGGTGAGAGTCTCTGTGAGACGGTACCACTCGCGGAGAAACATCGCGTCTCAACTCAAACCCCAACACATGAGATTCTCGAAATCAGCTAGAATGAAGTGTTTGTAAACTGCTGAACCCGTCCGGGAGGGGATGTGTGGCGAGATAGAATCGGGGGACTCTGGGACTGAAATGGAAGGAGGCGGGTTGACTTGTAATAGAAGGGACTGTATTTAGGCAGGAATATGACTGACTGTTAATTGTAACGGGGCTTATTTAAAAGCTCCGGGTTTCTGGAAATCCTTGAGTATGAAGTCCGAGTCTGTAAGGGTTTGTCCAGAGCGCTGTGTTTCGGTTCTATTATCGATAAACGGTTTGAAATTGGCGGGTGGAGAAAGCTGGAGGTGGAGCTGGAAGATCAGAGGCCGCTCTCTGCTCTGTCTGTCACTCTTTCTCCTCCACTCCCGCCCTCTCTGTTTAATCCCTTACATGGAAGCAACGCGGGTAGTTGGACTCTAAACACGGTTGACAAGTCAACAAGACGATAGGCGAGTAATGTTTCTGATCTCCTGGGCATCAGGTAATTCACTGTCATTTGTTTCTGTACAGAGTTACATTTCAGTGATTCCCCAGTGTGTTTGATGCCTTATTTAAATAATCCAACAAAATATAACAGAAACGGAGCGAAGCGCTGAATCCCACAGATGTAGAAAGGTTAGTCGAACAGTTCTGGTGATGCCTTACGAGCCCAGCATGGCAACTATTTGAAATAAATACAAGAAATCTGGTGATGTGTGGGCTGGGGTTCATAAGTCACCCTTTAAAGTACCGGACTGTGGTCGGTTCCCCGACTCCAGTCCCATTAATACCCCATCTCGTCTACACCGAGACAAAAGAAGCTCAAAGTAACACTGGTCGCATGATATCAGCGTCTCCTTCAGTCAGTAACCAGTCTTTTTACACATTCAGTGGGTGGATCTGAACATGAGCCTTTACATCGAGTTACATCGAAACCAAGGTACAGAAACAGGCCATTCGGCCGAATTGGTCTGTGACGGTGTTCATGCTCCACGTGAGCCTCCTCCTTCCTTACTTCATCTAACTCTATCACAACACCCTTCTATTCCTTTCTCCCTCATGTCCTTGTCTATCTTCCCCTTAAATGCCCCTATGTTATTTTCCTCAACGACTCCTTGGGTAGCGAGTTCCACATTCTTCCCAATCTTTGGGTAAAGCAGTTTCTCCTGAATTCCCTATTGGATTTATTAGCGACTATTTTATATTTATTACCTGAAGTGTTGGACTCCCCACAAGTGGAATCATTTTCCCTGCGTCTCCCCTTTCAAACCTTATCATTATCTTAAAGACTTCTATCAGGTCAACCCTCAGCCTTCTCTTTTCCAGTGAAATGAGCCCCAGCCTGTTCAACATTTCCTGATAAGAATATCCTCTCATTTCTGGTATCATCTTTTTGAATCTTTTTTGCACCTTCTCCGATCCCTCTACGTCCTTTCTATAACATGGAGACCAGAACTGTGCATGATACTCCAAGTGTGGTCTAACCAAGGTCCCATACAATTTAACATAACTTCTTTGTTTTCAAATCTATCCCTCTCGAAATGAATCTTAGTGTTTGATTTGTCTTTTATGACCTTATTGAGCTGCGTCGCTACTTCTTGTAATTTTTATATCTGTACCCCTAGATCCATTTGCCACTCTATCCCGTTGTGACTCCTATTACCAAATCAGTGTGTGACCTCCTTATTCTTCATTCTGCAAGTTTATTAATGTCCTCTTGCAATTTGCTACATTCTTCATTTGTATCAAATACATCCCCCAATTAGGTGTCGTCCACAAATTTTGAAATTGTACTTCCGATTCCCGTATCCAAATTGTTGATGTAAATTGTGAAGAACAATGGTCCCAGCAACCGGAACACCACTTCCCACCTTTTGCCAATCTGAGTAGCGACCCTTCACCTCTATTCTCGGTTTTCTGCTTTGTAGCCAGCTGACTATCCATTCTACCACCTGTCCCCTGACTCCACGTCCTCTGAAATTAGTCATGAGTTTACAATGCGGTACCTTATCGAAGGCCTTCGGAAAATCCAAATATATTCAATCTACTGCTTTAAACTTTTATTCACTTTCTGTTCCTTCTTCAAAGATTTCAATAAGGTTGGTCCTGTCCTTTCTGTTATCAGTTTAAATCTTGGCCGCTTTACTTGCTCTTAACGCTGATAATGCTGGTTTTCTTCGGCAGCAGCACGGCCTGGATATCTGGCGATACCCTGAGCGATGGTCACCCGTCCCAGCAGCTTGTTGAGCTCCTCGTCGTTGCGGATGGCCAGCTGCAGGTGTCTGGGGATGATGCGGGTCTTCTTGTTGTCGCGGGCGATGTTGGCGGCCAGCTCGAGGATTTCAGCCGTCAGATACTCGAGCACAGCAGCCAGATAGACCGGGGCTCCGGCACGCACATTCAGCGTATTTCTCCTTTCGCAGGAGCATGTGAACACGGTCCACAGGGAACGACAGTACCGGCCCGGGATGAGCGAGGCTTGGCCTTGGCCCGAGCTTTAACGCCGGTTTTTCCTCTTCCAGACATTTCCACAATCTCACAAATAAGTTCATGCAGAATAAAGAAGTCTCCTGCTCTCGCCCTTCTTATACCTTCTGGAGGAGTACAGTGGGGGCATTTGTAGTGGGTCTCTCTCAGAGTGTTTACACTGTCCGCTCACCCTCACTGATATTCTATCTTTCAACTGCTGTAATATTGTCCTTTATCAATATTGCTGCTCTCCCTCCTTTCCCTACTTCTCTGTCCTTTCTAAAGATCTTATAGACTTGAATATTAAGCAGCCAGTCGTGCCCAGTTGGTAGTCCGGTCTCCGTAATCATTTAATGTAATTATTCAACCTCACGAAATGGGTGATGCGGCCGAAAAACGTGAAGGATTACTGGATAGTGTGTCACTTCCATTGGTTGGGGGGTTTGCGACATCTACTGGGCGGAGACGTGAACTGCAAAAGAGCGAGAAATGGTCAGTCAGAAACCGGTTCAAATAAAGAACAAAATCCAACAGCTTGCAGTGTCTGTTCAGGGTCTGATGTTTATCAACTATTTTATGATGATGGATGGTCAGCGATGGTGGTATATAGGTGAGCATAGTTGCCTTCCAAGAAATTGATTCGGGTTCGATTCCCGGCCATCGCAATTAAGTGTTCTCATTACTTTATTTCGTTCAGAAACTCTTAAGTTTGCAATTGAATTTGATGCAGTTCAGTTGGATATTGTTTCCAAAACATCAACGAGTGTAGTTATAGTAAAATGATTTCAGCCTTCATTTATTTTCCCTATAGAAGGAATAGAGGAAAAACATGCCGGAAATAGTGAGCTGTAAAGGGTCCAATGAGAGTTAGGAAGGCAAATGATATGGTAGCCTTTATTGTAAGGGTTTTGGAATATAAGATTAAGGAGGTCTTGCTGCAATTTCAGTATGAGAAAATATTGTGCAAAATTGGCCTGTATTCTGTGGAGTTTAGAAGAATGAGAGGTGATCTCATTGAAATGTGTAACATTCTTAGACGGCTTGACAGGGTAGATGCTGAGAGTCTGAATCCCCTGGCTGGAGAGTCAAGAACTGGAACTCAGTCACAAGATAAGGGGTCGGCCATTTAGGACCGACATGAGAAAAATTTCTGCACTCAAAGGGTTGTGAATCTTTGGAATTCTCTACCCCAGAGGGCTGTGGATGCTCAGTTGTTGAGCATATTCAAAGCTGAGATCGATAGATTTTTGGACCCGAGGGGAATCAAGGGATATGGGGATCGGGAGGGAAAGTGGAGTTGAGGTCGAAGATCAGCCCTGATCTGATTGAATGGCGGAGTGGGCTCCTGGGGCCGTATGGCCGACACCTGCTCCTATTTCATACGTTCTTATGTAGAGAGCCTTATATCCAAGTGTGCTAATGACACTAAGTTAGGTGGCATAATTAACATTGTAGATAGGAGCAGAAAGTTGCAAAGGGACATTGATAGATTCAGTGAGTGGGTGAAACTGTGGCAGATGGAGTTCAACGTGGGAAGTGTGAGATCATCCACTTTGGACCATAAAAAGATAGATCAGAGTATTTTCTAAATGCGGAAAATCTAGGAACTGTGAGGGAGGAGAGAGATTTGGGGAACATGTACAGAATTCACTAAAAATGCAAAAAAAAGTTAAAATGGTAATGGAATTTTGATTTTTATCTCAAGGGATCCGGAATAAAAAGGAGTGGAAGTTATGTCACAGTTATACAGAGCTCTGGTTAGACCTCATTTAAAGTAATGTATTCAGTTCAGGGCACCGCACCTCTGGCAGGATAAGAACAGATGAAATATGAGCCGCAGTAGGCCTTACGGCCCCTCGAGCCTGCTCCGCCATTCAATAGATCATGGCTGATTTTGTACCTCCACACCACTTTACTGCCCGATCCCCATATCCCTTGATTTCCTTGTCCAAAAATCTATCAAACTCAATCTTGAATACACTAAACGACTGAACATCCACAACCTCTGGGGTGGAGAAAACAGCATCAATAAAGATAAAGGGAATGAAGTGAAATGTGTCATACAGTTACATCTCGCTGCTCTGTCTGAACATTTTGATCACTACTTCCCTGCAGAGGGATTTGAAAATTTGATGGAGAAGCGTTGGATGAAAGATCCTTTTGCTTTCGAAAATCCTGAATCAATAATGAAGCTAAACTTGATGCTTGAGCAAGAAAACGAGCTGATGCGACTCACCTGTGAGCACACTGAAAACACGCCACAAGTCATTCAGTTTGTCATCTTTTTCGATCAGTGTTTTCAAAGAATATCCTCTGTTAAGTTAGATTAGTGTTCTGTTTTTGCTGCCGTTCAAAACAACCTACATCTCCGAACTGGGATTTTCGACTCTGACAAGGTTAAAAACAAGAGAAAGAAACCCACTCAACAGAGCACCTGATATGCGTGGAGCGCTTTCATCTTGTGATCCAGATTGGAACGAGATCGTGAACAACCGGCGGACCCATCCGCCACATTAAATAAGTGAAACTCAAACTGACCGTTTTATTATTGTACTTAAACTGTATTTAAAATGATTTTCAAGGAACGTCGATGTCTAATTTTAGTTATTACTTGAAGTGAAGTGAAGAGCGAGCATGTATTGACCTTTATTGGGATTTGGTGAAAACTCCAGTCAGAAGGTATTATTGTTTTGGGTCCCTGGGGGAAGAGTTTTTCTTCCACTGGGTCACGAGGAAAAAAGTTTGAAAAACACTGATCTTCATTGTACGGTCAGTGTCTGTTCAGCAAACCGGCTCTGAATTTCTCAGTCTGTATTTCGAGAAATGGTTCTGTGCGCGACGCGGGCAATACAAACGGTGACCGACGCACTGCGACTAATGGCGGCCGGAGGCCCCACAATCCCCCGCGGCCGAGAAACCCCTCTATCTATCCTAGATGCTGATTTTTTCCGCTCGGACTGCGCATGCTCCCGTGGCCCGCCGTGCATTCTGGGAACGCATCGCTCCTTTCCTTTGTTCCCGAGTCGGACTCGGTGGAAACGGGAGAAGAAACCGGGAAGTGGCGGGTAGGACGGGGTAGGCGCTGGATGATGGGTGTAATGGAGTCCGGGGACCCCCGCCCGCCCGATCCCCCGGGACCCCCGACTCTGATTCAGGGCCTGATCCGCACTCGATGTTGCTGAGACTCCGCTCAGTGTAAATGCAGGTTGTTGATCTGCTTTCCTTTGGCCTCAGCTTTGCCGGACAGAATCAGCCAGGGACGGTGACTGTGCTGCTCTCCATGGTTGAAATGCCGGCAGCTCGCTGTACAGGCTCACAAGTGCAGAATTACCATTTGGCCGGGTACTGGAGGGCAAACAGTGACTGGGGCCGAAACCCAACATCACGCAGAACCTTCAGGAGCGAAAAGGAGGAAAAATAGATCCTGCGATGAATCTGGATTTCAAATAGCGAGGACATGTCACGGAGGCAGAGTGTGTGGGACGGGGGAATTCATAGCTTAATAGGGGCAAGGAGGGAGAGTGTGTGGGACGGGGGATTTAAGCTTAATTGGGGCAAGGAGGGAGAGTGTGGGACAGGGGTTTTACAGCTTAATTATGGCAAGGAGGGAGAGTGTAGGTCGGGTGATTTACAGCTTAATAGGGGCAAGAATGGATAGTGTGTGGGACGGGGGATTTACAGCTCATCAGGGGCAAGGAGGGAGAGTGTGGGACGGGGGATTTACAGCTTAATAGGAGCAAGGAGGGAGAGTGTGGGACGGGGGATTTACAGCTTAATAGGGGCAAGGAGGGAGAGTGTCTGGGACGGGGCATTCACAGCTTATGATGGGCAAGGGAGAAAAGAATGTTCCAGAGAAACGAGAACTGTGTGTTCTGAATTTCTATCCTGTATTTATGGTGATGAATTATGTAAATGATGTGCACAGATGCGTCGACTAGGCTTGTATTCTCTTGAATAAACAAGATTAAGGACTGATCTAATTGAGGTGTTTAAGATGATTAGAGGTTTTGATAGAATAGATGGAGATAAACTATTTCCTCTGGTGGGAGAGTCCAGAACAAGGGTGAATCATCTGAAAATTAGAGCTCGGCCATTGAGGGGTGATGGCCGGAAGCAAGTCTTCTGAACTTTTCCCGCAGAGCGGCAGTGGACCTGAGAGTAGAAGACTGAGATTGTGGAATAAAAGCAGCAGCAGACCTGCAACAAGAGACAACTACTGTGCGACATCACAGGTGAGGCAGGAGAGTCCGAGAGGTGAGCCGAGTATAAAAGGGGAGACCTAGAGCGGGAAGAGAGTCTAAGAGTCGAAGGCACGTCATGGCAGCACAGCTCGCACCCGTTATATGCTCCTCCTGCACTATGTGGGAAGTCATGGACACTACCAATGTCCCTGGCGACCATGTGTGCTGGAAGTGTGTCCAGCTGCAGCTACTGGCTAACCGTCTTTCGGAGCTGGAGCTGCGGGTGGATTCACTTTGGAGCATCCGCGATGCTGAGACTATCGTGGATAGCACGTTCAGTGAGGTGGTCACACCGCAGGTAAAGAAAACGCAGGCAGAAAGGAAATGGGTGACCGCCAGGCAGAGTAAAAGGACTAGGCAGGTAGAGCCGGAGTCCCCTGGGGCCGTCTCCCTCTCAAACAGATATTCTGCTTTGGATACTGTTGAGGGAGATGGCTTATCAGGGGAAAGCAGCAAGAGCCAGGTTCGGGGCACCACGGGTGGCTCTGCTGCACAGGAGGGGAGGAAGAAGAGTGGCAGGGCTTTTGTGATAGGGGATTCAATTGTAAGTGGAACAGATAGGCGTTTCTGCGGCCGCAAACGTGACTCCAGGATGGTATGTTGCCTCCCTGGTGCTAGGGTCAAGGATGTCACCGAGCGGCTACAGGGCATTCTGGAGGGGAAGGGTGAACAGCCAATAGTCGTGGTCCATATTGGTACCAACGACATTGGTAAAAAAAAAGGGATGAGGTCCTGCAGGGTGAATTTAAGGAGTTAGGAGATAAATTAAAAAGCAGGACTTCAAAGGTAGTGATCTCAGGATTACTACCGGTGCCACGTGCTAGTGAGTATAGGAACAGGAGAATAGACAGGATGAATGCGTGGCTGCAGGGAAGGTGTAGGAGGGAGGGATTTAGATTCCTGGAACATTGGGACCGGTTCTGGGGAAGGTGGGACCTGTACAAGCGTGACGGGTTACACCCGAGCAGGACCGGGACCAATGTCCTCGCGGGGGTGTTTGCTAGTGGTGTTGTGGAAGGTTTAAACTTGAGTGGCAGGGGGATGGGAACCTCAGCGGGGAGTCAGAAGGGAATAAAGAAGAGAGCAGCAAGAGAGGGGAAGACCCAGGGGAAATCTACAATACAAATAGTACAAACAGTTGTTCAAGAACAAGTGAAAGGCAAAAGCATACAGCAGCGGAAAGAAAGTGTACTTTAGGCACTTTAGGCACGACAGATAAAATGAAAACTAGAAGGCGTAAGGCGATTAACCCAGCATCAAAGCTGTGGCAGGGGGTTGGGAACCTGAGCAGGGAGACAGAGGAAAGCGTATCAGGAAGCGACAGAAGGTATGGAGTAAAAGCTAAAGTGTTAAAAAAGGAAAAAGCAGGAACTAAGTGTCACAAAACATATTTGGAAGTTTTTTATCTGAATGCACGTAGCATTCGTAACAAAATGGACGAGTTAAAGGCACGAATAACGACGTATGGGTATGATCTTGTGGCCATTACAGAAACATGGCTGCAGGGTGACAACGACTGGGAATTAAATATGCCAGGGTATTTAACAATTAGGAAGGACAGCAGGAAGGAAGGGGAGGTGGGGTGGCTATGTTAATAAGGGAAGGAATCACTGTAATACAGAGAAAAGATATTGGGACAAAGGATCAGGATAATGAAACAGTTTGGGGAGAGATAAGGAATAATAAGGCGAAAAAAACACTCGTGGGCGCGATATATAGGCCTCCTAATAGTTGCAACTCTGCTGGAAGAAGGGCATGTAACAAGGGAACAGCTATAATTATGGGGGATTTTAACTATCATATTAACTGGACAAATCAATTTGGGCAGGGTAGCCTTGAGGAAGAGTTTATTGAGTGTATTCGGGATGGATATGTTGAGCAGTATGTAACTGAACCTACAAGGGGGCAAGCAACCTTGGACCTGGTCCTGTGTAATGAGACAGGATTACTTAATAATGTCCTCGTTAAGGATCCCCTTGGAATGAGTGACCACAACATGGTTACATTCCATACGCAATTAGAGGTTGAGAAGGTTGGTTCTCAAACAAGCGTACTGGGCTTGAATAAAGGAGACCATGATGGTATGAGAGCGGAATTGATTAAAGTGGACTGGGAAAATGGTTTAAAGGGTAAGACGATACATGAACAGTGGTGTTCATTTCAGGAGTTATTTTACAACTTTCAAAAAATATATATTCCACTGAGGAAAAAAGGGTGTAAAAGAAATGACAGCCATGCGTGGCTAAGTAAAGAAATTAAGGATAGTATCCGACTAAAAACAAGGACATATAAGGTAGCCAAACTAAGTGGAGGATAGAAGATTGGGAAGTCTTCAAAAGACAGCAAAAAGTAACGAAAGGATTGATTAAGAAAGGGAAGATAGATTATGAAAATAAATTAGCAAAAAATATAAAAACAGATAGCAAGAGTTTCTACACTTATATAAAAAGAAAAAGGGTGGCGAAGGCAAACAGAGGTCCTTTAGAGGATGAGACCGGGAAACATGGAGATGGCAAAAATGCTGAATACATATTTTGTTTCAGTCTTTACGGTAGAGGACACTAAGAATATCCCAACACTGGACAAACAGGGGGCTCTCGGGGGGGAGGAGCTAAATACGATTAAAATCACTAAGGAATTGGTACTCAGTAAATTAATGGGACTCAAGGCGGATAAATCCCCTGGACCTGATGGCTTACATCCAAGGGTCTTGAGGGAAGTGGCAGTAGGGATTGTGGATGCTTTGGTAATAATTTTACAAAATTCTCTGGACTCGGCAAAGGTCCCGGCAGATTGGAAAACTGCTAATGTAACACCCTTATTTAAAAAGGGTATTAGGTAGAAGGCTGGAAATTATAGACCAGTTAGCCTAACATCTGTGGTGGTTAAAATTTTGGAGTCCATTATTAAGGAGACAGTAGCGGAACATTTGGATAAACATAATTTAATAGGACAAAGTCAGCATGGCTTTACGAAGGGGAAGTCACGTCTGACGAATATGCTTGAGTTCTTTGAGGATATAACGTACAGGGTGGATAAAGAGGAACCAGTGGACGGAGTGTATTTGGACTTCCAGAAGGCATTCGACAAGGTGCCACATAAAAGATTATTGCTCAAGATAAAGAATCACTGGATTGGGGGTAATATTCTGGCATGGGTGGAGGATAGGTTATGTAACAGGAAGCAGAGAGTTGGGATAAATGGTGCATTCTCGGACTGGCAACCTGTAGCCAGTGGTGTTCCGCAGGGGTAGGTGCTGGGTCCCCAACTCTTTACAATCGATATTAACGATTTGGAGGAGGGGGCCGAGTGTAACATATCAAAGTTTGCAGATGATACAAAGATGGGAGGGAAAGTAGAGTGTGAGGAGGACATAAAAAACCTACAAGTGGAGAGAGACAGGCTGGGTGAGATATGTCAGATGCAATACAATATTGGAAAATGTGAGGTTATGCACTTTGGCAGGAAAAATCGGAGAGCAAGTTATTATCTTAATGGCGAGAAATTGGAAAGTACTGAAGTACAAAGGGATTTGCCGGTCCCAGTGCAAGAACATCAAAAAGTTAGTCTGCAGGTACAGCAGGTGATCAAGAAGGCCAACGGAATGTTGGCTTTTCTTGTTAGGGGGATAGAATATAAAAACAGGGAGGTATTGCTGCAGTTATATAAGGTATTGGTGAGACCGCACCTGGAATACTGCATACATTTTTGGTCTCCATACTTAAGAAAAGACATACTTGCTCTCGAGGCAGTACAAAGAAGGTTCACTCGGTTAATCCCGGGGATGAGGGGGCGGACATATGAGGAAAGGTTGAGTAGATTGGGACTCTACTCATTGGAGTTCAGAAGAATGAGAGGCGATCTTATTGAATCATATAAGATTGTGAAGGGTCTTGATCGGGTGGATGCAGTAAGGATGTTCCCAAAGATGGGTGAAACTAGAACTAGGGGGCATAATCTTAGAATAAGGGGCTGCTCTTTCAAAACTGAGATGAGGAGAAACTTCTTCACTCAGAGGGTAGTAGGTCTGTGGAATTTGCTGCCCCAGGAAGCTGTGGAAGCTACATCATTAAATAAATTTAAAACAGAAATGGACAGTTTCCTCGAAGAAAAGGGAATTAGGGGTTACGGGGAGCGGGCAGGAAATTGGACATGAATTTAGATTTGAGGTTAGGATCAGATCAGATCAGCCATGATCTTATTGAATGGCGGAGCAGGCTCGAGGGGCCGATTGGCCGACTCCTGCTCCTATTTCTTATGTTCTTATGTTCTTAAAGGGTAGTGGAAATCTGGAACTCTCTTCACTCCAAAAAGCTGTTGAGGCTGTGGGTCAATTGTAAATTTGAAAATTGAGATTGATAGATTTTTGTTCGGCCAAAGTATTAAGGATTATTATACCAAGGAGGTTAGATAGAGTTAAGATGTAAATCAGCCATGATCTAATTGAATGGCGGAACAGGCTCGTGGGGCTGAATGGCCAACTCCTGTTCCGATGTTCCGAAATGCAGCCATCCGCAATAAGATTGTGGATGGCAAGGGCCTTGCTCACAAGTGAACGGACATCTGGAAGGAGATGCGGTGAGAGGAGGTGACTGGTCAGTGAGTGTCTGCAAATGAAGCAGAAATGATAAACGGTCAGGGAGTGTCTGCAAATGAAGTAGAAATGTGACAGGTCAGGGAGTGTCTGTAAATAAAGTAGAATGGGGACGGTCAGGGAGCGTCTGTCAATGAAGGAGAAATGGTGATTGGTTAGGACGTGTCTCTGAATGAAGTAGAAATGGGGACGTTCAGGGAGCGTCTGTCAATGAAGGAGAAATTGTGACTGGTCATGGAGTGTCCGTAAATGAAGGATAAATGGTGACTGGTCATGGAGTGTCTGTAAATGAAGGAGAACTGGTGACAGGTCAGGGAGTGTCTATAAATGAAGGAGGAATGGGGACGGCCAGGGAGTGTCTTTAAATGAAGGAAAAATGCTGACTAGTTAGGGAGTGTCTGTAAATGAAGGAAAAATGGTGACTGGACAGGGATTGTCTCTAAATGAACGATAAATGTTGCCGGGTGAGTAAGTGTCGACATGTGAATGAGAAACGGTGAAGGGTCAGGGAGTGTCGATAAATGAAAGAGAAATGGGGATGGGTCAGTGAATGTCTGTAAATGAAGAAGAAATGGTGATCAGTCAGGGAGTGTCTGCAAATGAAGGAAAAATTGTCTGATTATGGAGTGTCTGTAAATGATGGAAAAATAGTGTCTGGTTAGGGAGTGTCTATAAATGAAATCGAAATGGTGACAGGTCAGGGCGTGTCTATAAATGAAGGAGGAATGGTGACGGGTCAGGGCGTGTTTACAAATGCAGGTGAAATGGCATCTGTTAAGGGAGTATCTATAAATGGGAGAGGACATGGTGACAGGTCAGGGAGTGTCTGTAAATGAAGGAGAAACGGTGACGGGATAGGGAGTATCTATAAATGACGGAGAAATGGTGCAAGTTCAGGCAGAGTCTGTAAATGATGGAGAAATGGTGACTTGTCAGGCAGCGTTTGTAAATGACGGAGAAATAGTAACTGGTCAAGGAGTGTCTGTCAATGAAGGAGGAACGGTGTTTGGTCCGGGAGTGTCTGTGAATGCAGGAGAAATGTTGAGAGGTCAGGTAATGTCTACAAATGAAGAAGAAATAGTGATGGGCCAGGGAGCGTCTAATAATGAAGGAAAATGCTGACTGGTGAGAAAGAGTTTGTAAATGAAGGAGAAATGGCGAAGGTTCAGGGAGCGTCTATAAATGAAGGAGAAGTGGTGTTTGGTCAGGGAGTGTCTGTAAATGAAGGAGAAATGTTGACTGGTCAGGGAGATTCCGTCGCCAAATTTGGGAGATATTACATATGGACTGCTTACAGGCAGCTATAGGGAGGGACATAGTGTCGAAATGAGGGGCAGACCAGATACACACAGCAAGAGTGAGCATCTTCAGGAGAGGAGAGGGGAACCAGTGAGTGTCGAACTGAATCCAACCAGAGTCACCACCTTCAGGGGAGGAGAGGGAGGGGAACCAGTGAGTTTAGAACTGAATCCAGCCAGAGTCAGCACCTTCAGGGGAAGAGAGGGTGGGGGAGCAGTGAGTGTAGAACTGAACCTAGCCAGAGCAAGCACCTTCAGTGGAGGAGAGGGAATGGAACCAGTGAGTGTAGAACTGAAACCAGTACGAGTCGGGATCTTCAAGACAGAAAAATTAAAGAGAAGGAAAATTGTTGCAAGTTGTGCGATGGGTTTGCGTTTTAGCAGTCAGAGGAGGGTGAGTGTGCGGGACGGGGATTTACAGTCAGGGGGAATGAGCGAGTAGAATGTTTCATAGAAACTAGAATTACCTGTTCTGAATTTCTATTCCGTATTCACAGTGAGGACTTTTGTTATCTCCTTTTACAGGGTATTAGAAGGGGAGGATTTGCAGACGAGAAACGCAAACCAAACATCACGTCAAGATCTGACTCTATTCACCAGCACCTGAAGATTATCGGCCTTAAAATACAGGAGAAATGTTGATCTGTTCCATCTGTGGGAAAAGATTTCAAACATCACTGTGGCTGGAATAGCAGCGAGACACACACACCCGAGTGAGAGTGTTCCAGTGCACTGACTGTGGAAAGAATTTTAACCAGTTACACAGCCTGAAAAAACATCGTACCATTCACAGTGGGGAGAAACCAGACAAATGTTCTCTGTGCAGACGAGACTTGTACTGATCGTCCAACCTGGAGAGACACGAGGACGCCTGCACCATGGAGAAACCGTGGAAATGTGGGGACTGTGGGAGGGGATTCAGTTACTCGTCCCGGCTGGAAACTCATCGACACAGACACACCGGGGAGAGGCCGTTCACCTGCTCCGTTTGTGGGAAGGGATTCACTCAGTCATCCCACCTCATTGAACATCAACTTGTTCACACTGATAAGAGACTTTTAAAATGTTCTGTCTGTGAGAAGAACTTCAAAAGAAAAAGTGATCTGCTGACACACCAACGCATTCACAGTGGGGAGAGGCCGTTCACCTGCTCCGTGTGTGGGAAGGGATTCATTCAGTCATCCAACCTACTGACACACCAGCGAATTCACACTGGGGAGAGGCCGTTCACCTGCTCCATGTGTGGGAAGGGATTCACTCAGTCATCCCACCTTATTGAACATCAACTTGTTCACACTGATAAGAGACTTTTTAAATGTTCTGTCTGTGAGAAGAACTTCAAAAGAAAAAGTGATCTGCTGACACACCAACGTACTCACACTGGGGAGAGGCCGTTCATCTGCTCCGTGTGTGGGAAGGGATTTACTCGGTCATCCAGCCCACTGACACACCAGCGAGTCCACACTGGGGAGATGCCGTTCACCTGCTCTGTGTTTGGGAAGCGATTCACTCGATCATCCCACCTCCTGAGACATCAGCAAGTTCACATCGGGGAGAGGCCATTCACCTGCTCCCTGTGCGGGAAGGGATTCGCTCAGTCATCCACCCTGCTGACACACCAGCGAGTTCACACTGGGGAGAGGCCGTTCACCTGCTCCGTGTGTGGGAAGAGCTTCACTCAGTCATCCACCCTGCTAACACACCAACGAGTTCACAGTGGGGAGAGGCCATTCACCTGCTCTGTGTGTGGGAAGGAATTCACTTGTTCATCCGGCCTGATTGAACACCAACTTGTTCACACTGATAAGAGACCCTTTAAATGTTCTAACTGTGAGAAGAGCTTTAAAAGAACATGGGATCTGATGAGACATGAACGTATTCACACCGGGGAGAGGACGATCACCTGTTCCGTGTGTGGAATGCGATTCACTCAGTCATCATACCTGCTGAGTCACCAGCGAGTTCACATGTGACTGCAGGGATTGGATTCTGCTGTTATTGCTGTATCCAGGACTAAACCATGTTCATTCTGACAGTTGGAGTTTGTTTCTGATGTTAATGACCCCCTTTTACTGGGCTGGAGTTTAGTATTCTGTACCACTGTCAAATAAATCAGCTTTCTTTTAAACACAGTGTTTTTGACCTTCATATCTCGTTGATAAAAGAAACAGTTTGAGGACTTATGACGACGTGAGTGCAATACGTCTTAGAACTGAGCTCCTCCACCTTTTTAAAAGATGGATCTACAAGATGTCCAAGTCTGACAGGACATAAAATTCTATTATATCACAGGGTCCACTTCAATCAACCTGAGCAGGTTTCCACTCTCCTTGTGTGAAAAAGAGCTTCCTGATTTCAATCCTAGACGCCCTAGCTCTAAATTTAAGGCTATGCCCTCTTGTTCTGGATTCCTCCACCAGAGAAAATAGTTTCTTTTTCTACCCTATCGAATCCCTTTATTATTTTATATCCCTGGATCAGATCACTCCTCATACATCTAAACTCAAGGGAATGCAAAACCAAGTTTATGCAACCGGTCCTCATAATTGAACACTTCAATGCCCAGTATCATTCTGGTGAATCTGCACTGTCCTCCCTCCAAGGCCAACATATCCTTGGTGAGGATCAGTACTCCAGATGGGCTCTGACCAAGGCTCTGTAGAACTGAAGCATCACTTCCTTCCCTTTGTAATTCCAACACTGGAGATAAATGCCATTTGTCTGTGGTTGCTTTTTGCATCTGTGCACTAGCCTTTAGTGATTTGTGTCCATGGACACCCAAATCCCTTTGCTCCTTCACCATTCCCAGTCTCTCACTTTCAGAAAATACTCCAATGTTTCCTTTTTGCTTCCATATTGAATGATCTCACACTTCCCCACATTGAACTCCATCTGCCACAGTTTGTCCATTCGCTTAAACTTTCCCTTTGTAACTTCCTGCTTCCATCTACACAACTTACTGCACTTCATAACTAAGTGTCATCTGGAAACTTGGACCTATTACTCTCTATTGATTCATCCAAGTTATTGATAAATATGGTGGAAAGCTGAGGCCCCAGTACAGATCCCTGGGGACACCACCAGTCATATCCCGCCAATGAAAGAACATTCCCTTTCTCCTTACTCTTTTCTCCGACCTCCCAACCAATTCCAACCCAAGTCACAAGGTCACTTTCAATTTTGTGCCTTTTATTTATTCTATTAATCTCTTGTGCTGAACCTTTTCAAATGCTTTCTGTAAGTCCATATAGAAAACCTTCATAGACACTCCTCTGTCCACCTTGTTAGATTCCTCAACAAATCCAACTAAATTAGACAGACATGACCTGCCCTTCACGAATCCAAGTTGACTCTCTTTGACCAGCTCATTTTGTCTCTCATGATAGGTTTAAGTAAGTTCCCCACAACCGACGTTAAAATGACAAGTCTGTATTGTCCTGGTTTCTCCCTCCCTCCTTTCTTAAATAAACGGAGTGACATGTTCAACATTCATATCCAAAGGCACAATTCCTGAGTCTGGAGAGCTTTGGGAAATTATGATGAATGCATCTGCAATTTCCCCACCTGTTTCCTTTAAAACTCTGGGGTGGAAACCGTCAGGTCCTGGAGATTTCATTCTTAGTTTGCAGTTATTTATTGATCTGACTGTGTATAACAGGACTGAATGTCCCAGCACTGAGTGTGTGTATAACAGGACTGAATGTCCCAGCACTGACTGTGTCTATAACAGGACTGAATGTCCCAGCACTGACTGTGTCCATAACAGGACTGAGTGTCTTAGCACTGACTCTGTATATAACAGGACTGAGTGTCTTAACACTGACTCTGTATATAACAGGACTGAGTGTCCAAGCACTGACTGTGTGTTATACAGGACTGAGAGTCCGAGCACTGAGGGTGGCGAGACATGCGGTTGTCGGTGGAGATTAAATCGGTTGCAGGGGATTACAGAGATAGGGTGGGGGTGAGGGCCATGGAGGGATTTGAACACGAGGATTGTAGGGCTGGAAGAGGTTGCAGAGATAGGGAGGGGGTGAGGGCCATAGAGGGATTTGAAGACGAGAATGAGAATTTTAAAATCGAGGCATTGCCACACCGGGAGCCAATGTAATAGAACACGAACAGAGCAAGACACACACAGAGGTCTCACAACAGAGCATGGACGGTCTCAAGGACCACCTCCCTCCAGGGGTCACGATACCTCCATCGCGGGTTCGTGGTCACACCATCCCGGGGTTGCGGTCCCTCCGTCCCTGGGGTCGTGGTCCCCCCGTCCCTGGGGTCACGGTCCCTCCATCCCGGGTTCACGGCCCCTCCCTCCCGGTGTCGCGGTCCCTCCGTCCGCGGGGTCACAGTCCCCCCATCCCTGGGGTCGCAGTTCCTCCATCCCGGGGTCGACGCCCCGCTGTCCCAGGATCGCGGTCCCACCATCCCGGGGTCGCGGTCCCTCCATCCCCGGGTCTCAGTCCCACCGTTCCAGGGTCTCGGTCCCTCCATCCCGGGGTCTCGGTCCCACCGTCCCGGGTTCGCGGTCCCTCCATCCCGGGGTCTCGGTCCCACCGTCCCGGGGTCGCGGTCCCTCCGTCCCGGGGTCTCAGTCCCACCGTTCCAGTGTCTCGGTCCCTGCATCCCGGGGTCTCGGTCCCACCATCCCGGGGTCGCGGTCCCTCCGTCCCGGGGTCTCAATCCCACCGTTCCAGGGTCTCGGTCCCTCCATCCCGGGGTCTCGGTCCCTCCATCACGGGGTCTCGGTCCCACCGTCCCGGGGTCTCGGTCCCTCCGTCCCGAGGTTTGCGACCCCATGAACGCCAATCGTGCCTGAAGTCGGAGGAGCTGTTGACCGGACCGGCCTCACTGCGCCATTCCAAGGCTCCGGAGCCCAGGCCATTTCCAGATGCGGACCCTCCCTCTGTCGGTCTCGACCCCGCCCACAGCAGCGGCCCTCCGACCGCCGACCCGAGGCCGCCATCATAATCCTCCCGGGACGCGCCTGTTGCTAAAGCAACGCGGCACAGGGACCGCGCGGCGTCCCTCGGGCCGGAGATGCATGTCCGCATCGCGATGTCAGCGCGCAAAGGTGAGAGACGGTACCGCGTGTCACGTGATAGGAGGAGTCAGCCCAGGACGCAGGCGGGCGGAGGTGAGGGCTGTCAATCAAAGGGCCCGGAGTCAGCACTCACTGCGCACAGGGTTTGGAGAATTTGTTCAAAAATAAAAATAGAAATGTACAAAAAAGTGGATAATGTCCAAACTCACATAAGGCTAATGGTCTGGGTCCTCCTGTCACTCTCAATCTTCTCTACCTGGGGCACAGAATGAGCAGAATGCTTGAATATATATTTTTTAATGCAGAGGGGGCTGGATGTATGGAATGGACCAGCAAGGGAGGCAGTGGGGCCTGATTGTATCAGCAAATTCCAGAGTTGGGAAAGTACCTGATAGCGGTACCTTGGGATATGACAGCCTAGAAATTGGGATCTTTCATTCATTTTTTACACTTGTGCACTTATTTTTATTGATTGCTGTACCTGGACACGCAAACCCCTCTGCTCCTCCACAGTCCCTCGTTTCTCACCCTTAAGAAAATACTCCCTATTTCAAACCTGATGCCTGCAATAAATGATATTTGTATAACTTCCAACATCTTTACGATAAGAACTGGAACTTTTTTTTTAATATTTCAAAAAATACTTTATCTCATAAAATTCATGAATAGACACAGTGCAATGTAAATATTACAATTACAATTCAAAACAAATACAATACACATCATACGATTCCATTATTACAAGTCAAAACACATTAAATTTCTTCTAACACATGCTGTACAATACAAGGTGGGATAGCCTTACACGGTTGCCTTTCCCCATAAAGCCTTTGTGTAGGCCGCACCTCGCTTCAGTGTGCACCTCAGCATGAAATACTGGACCTTGGATTGTGCCAGTGGCCAACACTTGGCCGCGGAGAGTTCCCTCGGCTGGAAGACCTGCAGGTTTCGGGGGAACAAAAGGCCTCCTTGACCGAATTGATGGTCTTCCAGCAGCTGTTGATATCTGTCTCGTTGTGCATCTTGGACAACTGCCCATAGAGGACAGCGACCTGTGTTACCGAGCTGTTGGGGATAAACTCCTCTTCGACACCACGGTATAGGGGTTCAGTCTCCGTGGAGGGGGTTTTCAGCTTTTACCTGAATACACGGATCCATTCGTCCACATTCATGTTAGTGTTTGGCAAACACTGTCTGATGTCTTTCACACACCTGTCGAACCTTGCGGTCAGAGACGTAGGGGGTAATTTCACATTCACATCTTGGGCGGTAAACTGACGGAGCAAAAATTAAAATCGGGCCGGTTCTGCAAGGGGCGGGTGAATCGCTCTACCAGTTCAGTTCCCAGTGATGGTGAAAATTTCCCTCCACGTGTTATGAACCGATGCAATTTGAGAAAATGGACCAGCTTGTGGGCTTCGAAGATTGATACTAGGGCGGAGGTTAGGAAAGGTGTGGCCGATTTTAAGTATCCTCGCCTGGCGGAAATGGGGTGGTCGAGGCTTGTAAATGATATCAGGTTACTTACCGCCCCTTTAACACTGGCGTTCCTGGCTCCGCCATCGTTGGGTCATGTCCTGGGAAGAGCGGCCCGAGCAACACCCACCTGTTTCCGGTCAGGCCACGTGTAATATGTAAATCAGATTATTATGACGTACAGGGGAAACCATTTAATGTTGGTTAAAAATGGGGGGAGGAGCCGCCCTTTAGATGGGCATTGAGTGGTCCAGAACACTGAGAAGTTTCTTTTTAACAGATATTTTGTGGGCCAAGGAGGAGCAGGAGAGCTTTCCCATGGCCTGCTGTAGCCGTGTGAAATCTCCCGCCCCCTGATCGTCTCAGAAATGTATCAGGAGGTTTCCTTATAGATCTCTGTAACCAGGTCCAGCCTCATGTCCCATTAAACTCCCTGTTGTGAGTCAACATTGCTGCACAACAGCTCAGAGAGGAAACGATCTCCGGAACTCCCCACTGGAGTTAGAAATTACATTAATATTTTACCAGTTAGTAACGGTCCGGGTGTTGGTCCATTATTATTCTGTTCTGGTCAAAACAAATGTCCCAATAAACAGGACGCTGTCTGACCCTGACAGCTCACCCTCAGTCCATCCCACCGGGCAGTGTGTGTGATGGGAAATAATCATCAACCGAAAAGGAGTATTTGATTTTATTCATTACAGGATTAAACATTTAATATTGAAATCATATTATTTCCCGACTAAGAACAGCAAACCATTTCATGTTAGAATCAAATCTTGTATTATTTCTCAAAAAGCATTTGTTGGATAAAATATAATTCCTGTCTGGTATTTCCAAATTTATTTGAAGTATTGGATTGATATCAGTTACTTCAGTGAACTCATTGGTGTCAATGGATAGTAAAATCAGGCGTAGTGAACAATGGGGTCCCAATCCGCTATCGCCGACTTACTCCACCGCCAAAGCGGAAAATCCACTCTCATTCAGCAGTTTACAAAAATCTTATTCCAGCTGATTTGTAGAATCTCATGTGTTGGGGTTTGAATTGTGAAGCGGATTTTCTCCGCCAGTTTTACCGTCTCACAGAGACTCTCACCCTGAATCTGTGAAAAGGTTATGACCATGAACTGGGACTGGAGCCGAACATATCCCCAGTTACGGTGTGGCCTGGACACCCCATTCTCTCTGTTTTTTTCAGACAGTATTCAACCTTCAAAAACAGCACTCGAGAGAGAAAGCGAGACACACACTGTCAGTCTTACACTTCCTATCAGTATGTTCATAACACGGTTAATAGCAGTATCCAACCTTCATATACAGCACCGGAGAGTGAGAGAGAAAGGGAGACAGATACTGTGACAGAACGAGCGGAGAGGCACAGTGCAACAGTATCAGTTCCAGACTGACTTGTAAAGTTGCTTTTTATCCAGAAATTCCCGTTGTAGAGACAGAAGATGCAGTCTTGTCTCTCACTGATATACCAGAGACGGACACACTATTAATCCCACACTCAGGGACAGTGCAGAGAGTGACCAAAACAATGTGGGCCGAATTTAACCCTCTCTTGCCTGTTGTACTACATTCGGTTTTGCAGATCAGGGCCGTTCGCTATTACTCTCAGTTACCGAGAGTTTCAATCTGATTATATTAATATGGGACTGTTGCTGTCAGATATTAATCCTACACGCTCCCAGCAAATACACGGACTCCGACTTTCATCCCTTTTTTCTCCAGGATTGGTTTGAGAAATCCTGCATCCAGTTTCGGAGTCACACGTTAATTAATGGTTAATGGGGCCAAGAATGAACAGAATCCATTGGCTCTTTTCAAAACGTCCCACTTTATCTATGAAAGACTATTACCATCAAAAGATACCGAGAGAAACAGCAGGGATGGAAACATCTAGTTTCATAGTTAGAGATTGTAAAGTCAGTCTGGATTCCAGCGTGAGGCACTGGTGGAATCCCATCTCTTTCCCATTCTGGTGCCTGTTCCTGCACTGCCTGTGGACCCATTCCCTCTGACCTTTCCCCCAGTCCCACTTTCTTTGCTCAGACTCTGAAAAATTCCAATTGGGGAAAGTTTCCATCGATTTTTGTATTGGGAATTAAACCAGATATCTGCGCATGCGTGACTCAGCGCCGCCCCCCGTGCTGCTTGTTGGTGAGCGGAAGAGCGCATGCGCGATCCCCTCCCCCTGCTCGGCCTATTGGGGCCATTCCCTCAGTGAGCGGCAGAAGATGGTTTAAAACAGCCGAGAATGGAGTGATCACGGCCCCCGGGGGAAGGGAGCAAAGAGCAGCCTCGTTACAGCAGCTCATCGCTTCGGGACCGTGTCCGCAGATGGACTCAGAGATCGGTATTGAGTCCGGGGGAACGTCAGGGGAAGTCCGGGGGCTTTTCATAAGAGGCGGAGTGGATCAGGAACTTGTCCCGGAACATGGAGTGAGAGGGGGAAGGGAGAGGTCATTCTCGGGCTTTGGGTGTACAGGGTGTGTCCAGGGGAAGGGAGACAGAATGGGAAGAAACTGCTATTTAAAATCATTGCTGCTTTCTCTCCCCAGACCAGTAGTGAATGTTCCAGGTTTAGTTCCAGTCTCACCCTGTTTGTTGTTTTTGGAGAGTGAAGATTGGAAACAGAGTCGGACAGTAAGGATGTGTGGACTTATACAAAGAGCATCTATTGAAGGCACCAGGTGAGAAGTGTGAAGGACACAATTTAAACAACTGCTGTTATATTTCTGTTGAAAGGTTATTCTCCTGGGAGCGGGAATTAGAAACCTGACCTGTACAAAGTCCCCGCCCCATCGGGTAGTCCCATTCATGGATCAGTGCAGGGGTTGGGTTGAGTCTGGATGTCACTAAATTGTTGTAAAACAGCCCAACACACCTGGTGTGCAGAAGCTGAGTGCTGCAGTACTGCAGTGGAGTCAGACACTGACACTCTTTGTATCGCTGATTTACATAATTATCATTAACAGAGCTATTAAACTTATCACTTTTGTATTTTCTACCTCACTGGTTCTGGAGTTACAACAGTTACTTTTTTCTTCTGACAGAAAAATATTTGAAGGGCCAAGAATAAATGTGATGCTTCCTCCATCCTAGGCACAAGGAACAGTGCAGCCAGCTCCTCCTCACACACAGTAGGTACGTTATCATTCACGGAGACACAGACAGGTCATCAGTTCCACAGTCTCAGACAGCAGAAGCAGTCAGTCACAAACTGATCCCAATATCCGGAGGCACATTTTCAATCCAACACGGAAACAGAGCAGGTGAGGCAGACGCTGTTTCCATTTCCCCCTAACTCAGTACCACTGACAGGTAGATACAAAAATCCCAGTCCAAAATCATGCTTTAAGATTGTCAATCCCACAGTAGGTTAACAGTAGCTACGAATTAAATACCAGATAGTAATCACACATGGTGCCCGATTGAAAGGTACGGAATGAATTGCAATAATTTAACCCGAGATTCAAATTGAATACTTGACCAGAACTCTCACACACATGTGAGTTTAATACATGTCGTATCCATTCGAATAGTGTAGCATGAGATACAAATTGCATACTGGTCCAAAACTCTCATCCAGTGTCAGATTGAGAAATGCTGTGACAGCGTAACATGAGAAACAAATTAGATATCAGTTTATAATGCAATCATGGTATGAGATTTAAAGATACAGTATCAATTCTATTAGTGCAGACTGAGATACACATTACACAGCAGTCCAAAAATGTAATCATATCAGTTTGAAAGATACATTATCATTCAAATTTGTGTTCAGAGATACAGATTTAATCATAGTCCAAAAAGCACACAAATTATCTGATTAAAAACCTCCAGCATCTTATCCGAAAGTGCATCCATATTTACAAATTAAATAATGAGAAAAACTATTTAAACATTAAGATATTAAAGCTAAATTATTGAACGCTATAATACAAACAGAGAGAATAATTTTACAGACACAGAATGAATCCCACACTCGCAAACCGTACCAGAGACTGAGACATGCAGAAGGAATCTCAAACTCACATACAATACCAGAGACTGACAGATACTAAAAGTGAATCCCACACTCACACACAGCACCAGAGACTGACAGGTAAAGTATGAATCCCACACTCACACAAGCTACCTGAGACTGAGATACAGAAAGAATCCCAAACTAACCTACAGTATGAGAAACTGCATATGTGGAAATAATACAACACACACACACAGCACTAGAGAAGGTATATACAGACAGAAACCCACACACAGTACCAGAGAAGGTATATACAGAGTGAATCCCACACACAGTACCAGAGAAGGTATATACAGAGTGAATCCCACACACAGTTCTAGAGATGGTATATACAGAGTAAATCCCACAGACAGCACGAGAGAAGGTGTATACAGAATGAATCCCACACACAGCACAAGAGAAGGTGTATACAGAATGAATCCCACACACAGCACTAGAGAAGGTATATACAGAATGAATCCCACACACAGCACAAGAGAAGGTATATACAGAATGAATCCCACACACAGTACTGGAGAAGGTATATACAGAGTGAATCCCACACACATTACTGGAGAAGGTATATACAGAGTGAATCCCACACACAGTACTGGAGAAGGTATATACAGAGTGAATTACACAGACAGCACGAGAGAAGGTGTATACAGAATGAATCCCACACACAGCACTAGAGAAGGTGTATACAGAATGAATCCCACACACAGCACTAGAGAAGGTATATACAGAATGAATCCCACACACAGCACAAGAGAAGGTATATACAGAATGAATCCCACACACAGTACTGGAGAAGGTATATACAGAGTGAATCCCACACACATTACTGGAGAAGGTATATACAGAGTGAATCCCACACACAGTACTGGAGAAGGTATATACAGAGTGAATCCCACACACAGTAATAGAGAAGGTATATACAGATTGAATCCCACACACAGTAATAGAGAAGGATAATACAGAGTGAATGCCACACACAGTAATAGAATAGGTATGTACAGAATGAATGCCACACATAGTACCAGAGAAGGTATATACAGAGTGAATCCTGCACACAGTACCAGAGAAGGTATATACAGTATAATTTCCACACACAGTACCAGAGAAGGTGTATACAGACTGAATGCCACACACAGTACCAGAGAAGGTATATACAGAGTGAATCCCACACACAGTACTAGAGAAGGTATATACAGAATGAATCCCACACACAGTACTAGAGAAGGTATATACAGAGTGAATCCCACACACAGTACTAGAGAAGGTATATACAGAGTGAATCCCACTCACAGTACTAGAGAAGGTATATACAGAGTGAATCCCACACACAGTACTGGAGAAGGTATATACAAAGTGAATCCCACACACATTACTCGAGAAGGTATATACAGCATGAATCCCACACACAGTACTAGAGAAGGTATATACAGAGTGAATCCCACACACAGTACTAGAGAAGGTATATACAGAATGAATCCCACTCACAGTACTAGAGAAGGTATATACAGAGTGAATCCCGCACTCACATAGAGTACCAGAGTGTGACAGATACAGAATCTATCCCACAATCACACACAGTACCAGAGACTGAGAGATCCCAAATGAATCTCACAGTCACCTACATTAGTACAGGCTGATTTACACTTAACATACCAGACCAAATATCTCATAATGTCAGATTGAAAGATACATTATCAATTCCATTGGTGCAGACTGATCTACACATTACATATCACTACAAAAAAACTGACACAGATTCAGACTGAAATATACAGTATTCCATTCACACAGACTGAGCTACACATTATATACAAGTTCAAAAATGTCACCATATCAGTTTGGAAGACACACCAAATCACAATTGTGTTTCCATCGATACAGATTTAATAGAATTCCAAAAAGTGCCCACATTCTCTGATTATAACCTGCAACATTACATTTTGAAGTGTATCAGTATCTACCAATAACAGATTGGGGAACATATTCATACATTAAGTTATTAAAGTACAGTTTTGAATGCCGTACAATAAACGGAGATACAATTTACTTAAATATAATGAATGAATCTCACACTCAGATACAGTGCCAGAGACTGACATGTACAATGAATCCCATGCTCACTCAATGTACCAGTGACTGGCAGATCCAGAGTGAATGCCGCACTCACACACTGTGGTACAGACTGACAGATACAGAATTTATATCACTCACATACTGTATCAGAAATTAAGAGGTATGGAATGAATATCTCACTCACTTACAGCACCAGATACAAACAGAAACAGAATGAATCACTCATACACGCGCGCGCGCGCGCACACACACACACACACACACACACACAACCAGAGACCGATAGGAACACAATTAATCCCACACTCACATACAGTACCAGTGATTGAGAGATACAGAATGAATCCCACACTCGCACACAGTACCAGAGACTGACAGATACAGAATGAATCCCACACTCAAACACAGAACCAGAGACTGACAGATACAGAATGAACCCCACACCCACACACAGTACCAGAGATTGACAGATACAGACTGAATCCCACACTCACACACAATACCAGGGACTGAGAGATAAAGAATTAATCACACACTCACACACAGTACCACCGATTGACAGACACAGAATTAATCTCACAGTCATGTTACTGCAGACTGAGTTGCACATCAGATACCAGTCCAAAAACCTCATAGTGCCTGATTGAAAGATGCAGTATCAATTCCATTAGTGCAGACTGAGCTACATTTTATATACATTGCAAAATACTCATACAGTATTATACTGAAACATACAGTATCAATACCATTGGTACAGACTGAGCTACACGTTACACACAAGTCCAAAAACCTCATAAATGATCAGACTGGAAGATGTAGTTTCAATTCTATTATCACAGACTGAGACACAGATTACATGGCAGTCCAACAATCTCATAAATGATGACTGGAAGATTCAGTATCAATTCTATTAGCACAGACTGAACTACACATTACATATCAGTCCGAAAATCTCATACAATATTAGGCTGAAAGATACAGTATTAATTTCATTAGTGCAGACTGAACCACACATGATATAGCAGTCCAAGAATCTCAAAGAGTATCAGACTCAAAGATACAATATCAATTCCATTAGCACAGACTGAGGTACATGTGACACACCAGTCCAAAAATCTCATAGAATATCACATTGAAAGATTCAGTATCACTTCCATTAGTGCAGACTGAGCTACATCTCACATTCCAGGCCAAAAATCTCATACAGTATCAGACCGATAGAGACAGTATCCACTCCTTTAGTGCAGGATGAGCTACATTTAATACCAGTTCAAAAATCTCATACAGTGTTCGACTCAGATACAGAATTAATTCCATCAGTGCAGACTGAGCTGCACACTACATACCAGTCCAATAATTTCACTGTGAACAGATTGAAAGGTACATTATCATTCACAATAGAGTTCAGAGATTAAGATGTGATCCCACTCCAAAACTCACACACGTTGTTTGATTGAAGAAAATTAATATTTACAGATTAAATACACGATGAAGAACTATATCATTTAAAGTGTTAAAGATACAGTTTCAAATACAATGCTGTAAACTGAAATAAGAATACAGAATGAATCCAGACTTGCACATTGTCTCAGAGACTGAATTACAGAATGAATCCCAAACTGAGATAAAGCAGCAGAGATTTACAGATACAGAATGTATCCCACACTCAGATACAACACCAGAGATTGACAGTTGCAGAGTTAATTCCACACTCACACATAGTACCAGAGACTGACTGATACAGAATGAACCCATCACTTATATGCAGTACCTGAAACTGACAGATGCAGAATATACCCCATGCTCACACTCAAAAACAGAGTCTGACAGATACAGAATAAACCCCACCAGACACAGTACCAGAGACTGACCTCTACTGGACGTAAGCGAGAACTGTAAAAGAGCGGAACCAATTCACATTTCCTGTCGTGGTTACAGAAACAGGACAATGTGCAATGTGAGGAAAGTTTCTGTCTGTAACTTTTATTCTCGTATTTTTGCACATTTTGATAGTGAAAAATGAAGTCAATTGATTCATAATAATTTTTTTGTTTTACTCATTCGATAGTTGTGAATTTGACCCATTATTTTTCACTTACATTGTGCAGTATTTCTCTCTAATTTCTCAGGATGATTTACATTGCTCCTCTGTCCCGTTTAGACTCTTAATTTCCAAGCAGTATGTGGCCTCCTTAATCCCCCTGGCAAAATGCACCAGCTCACACCTTTCTATATTGAAATTCAATGGCCATTTACACGGCCGTTCTGCAAGCTGATTTTGTCGTAGTCTTCCTCGATATAGACAATATACCCGAAATTAATTACAAGAATTTAAAACAGCGTTGCAAGTAGTGTTTGGTCCAACAGCTCGTCTCCATTCCCAGTTTTTCTAAATCCCACTCGTGCAATATAATGTGAAGAATGAGTTGATCTTCTGTCCCTCTCTCATCTGCAAACTTCAATGATCCGGGATTTGGGAACATCTACTGGCCGGAAGCAGAACTGCAACAGTTCGGAACAAATTGCTGAAACCGGACAATGTGCAGTGTGAGCGTGTTTGTGATTGGTGCCAGGTACTAAATCAGATTTTTTTTCTACCTGCCCTGTTTGTGATTGAACAGTAAACAGAGCCGGACAGTAAGGATGTGGGGAGTTATACAAAGAGCATCTATTGCAGGCATCATGTGAGAAATATGAAGGACACATTTTAAACAGCGGCTCTGTGGTTTTGGTTGAACTGTTAGCCCCATCATGGAGAGGGGATTAGAAGCCTGACCTGTGCAAAGGTCCCCGCCCCATCGGGTCGTCCCATTCATGGATCAGCGAAGGTGTTGGATTGTGTCTGGATGTCACTAAATTGTTGTAAAACAGCCCAACACACCTGGTGTACAGAAGCTGAGTGCTGCAGTACTGCAGTGGAGTCAGACACTGACACTGTTTGTATCACTGGTTTTCATTTGTGGATATTACAATGATTATTAACAGAGAGATTCAATTGATCACTTTTGTATTTTCTACCTCACCTGTTCTTGAGTTACAAGACTTAATTTCTCTTTCTACAGGCAAATACTTGAAGGACCCAGAATCAGTGTGATGTTTCCTCCGCAAGGAACAGTGCAGCCTGCTCCTTCTCACACACAGTATGTACATTATCACTCACAGAGCACAGAGACACAGTCAAGTCATCAGTTCCACATTCTCACACAGCAGAAATAGTCAGTCCCACAATGATCCCAATCCAACAGTCAAACAGAGCAGGAGAGACAGACGGAATTTCCATTTCTAAACAACTCAGTACCGCTGACCCGCAGATAAATAATTCCCAGTCCAAAATCACACCCAGTATCAGATTGAAAGGCATTGTGTTAATCTCACATTAGTTCAGCCTTAGCTACAAATTAAATACCAGTTAGAACTGACACATGGGACCGATTGATAGATACAGAATGAATCACAATAGTGTACCCCGAGATTCAAATTAAATACCAGCCCACAACTCACACACATTATGAGTTTAAAGATGCAGTATTCATGCCAATAGTGTACACTGAGATACAAATTAGATACCAGTTCAGATGTTACCCATATTTGACTCACATATATGTCCACAGACTTCATAGTGTCAGAATGAAATGTACAGTGTCAATTCCTTTACTGCAGACTGAGGTACACATTAGATACCAGTCCAAAATTCTCATACAGTATCAGATTGAAAGATACAATATCAATTCCATTAATACAGATTGAGCTGCTCATTATATACCAGTGCAAAATTCACATGCAGTATCGTACTGAAATATACAGTTTCAATTCCTTTACAGCAGACTGAGGTACACAGTAGATGCCAGTCCAGAAATCACATTCAGTGTCAGACTGAAAGACACAGTGTCGATTTGACTCGTATCGACTGACCCACACGTTACATGCCAGTATACAAATCTCACACAGTATCAGACTGAAAGATACAGTATCAATCCCATTAGTGCAGACTGAGCGACACATCATATACTGGTCTAAAAATCTCAGTGACAGGTTGAAAGATACAGTATTAATTCCAACAGTGCAGATTGAGCGACACATTATATATGGTCCAAAATTCGAATACAGTATCGTAATGAAAGATACAGTATCAATTTCATTACTGCAGACTGAGGTACACATTTGTTACCAGTCCAAAATTCTCATACAGTATCAGATTGAAAGATGCATTATCAATTCCATTAGTGCAGACTGAGCTACACATTACATAGAGTCCAAAAATCACATTCAGGGTCATGCTGAAAGATACAGTATCAATCCCAGTATTGCAGACTGAGCCACACCTTACAAACCAATCAAAATATATTACACGGTATTAGACTGAAAGGCACAGTACGAATTCCATTAGTACAGACCCAGCTACATATTGTATGCAGTCCAAAATTCGTATATACATATTATCATATTGAAACATACAGTCTGAATCCTATTAGTGTAGACGAAGCTACACATTGCAAACGATTCCAATAATTACTTCAAACTCATGCTGAAAGGTATGGCATCAATTCCATTATTGCGGACTGAGTTATTCCTGACATACCAGTCCAAATATAGCACAAAGTGTCAGCCTGAAAGATAAAGTATCAATTCCATTAGCGCAGACTGAGCTACACAATAAATACCAGATCAATAATTTCACGGTAAAATATCGAAATATACATTATCATTTGCAATAGTCTTTCAAGAGATTAAGATGTAATCCTACACCAAACCTCACACATTGTTTGATTGAAACAAAATACAGAAGTGTATCCATATTTAAAAAATAATGCTGGACAAAGGACCGTGCAAACATTAATGAAGTAAAGATACAGTTTCAAGTAACATGCTGTATCCTGAAATAAGAATACAGAACGAATCCAGACTTGCACTTTGTCCCAGAGACTGAGTTACAGAATGAATCCCACACTGAGATAAAATTCCAGAGACTTCCAGTCACAGAATGAATCCAACACTCACAGACAGCACCAGAGACTGACAGATACAGAATGAATCCCACACTCACACACAGTACCAGAGACTGACAAATTCAGAATTGATCCCACACTCACACAAAGTACCGGAGACTGACAAATTCAGTATTAATCCCACACTCACACAAAGTACCAGAGACTGACAGCTACAGAACGAATCCCACACTCACACAAAGTACCAGAGACTGACAGATACAGAATGGATCCCACACTCACACAAAGTACCAGAGACTGACAAATTCAGAATGAATCAAACACTCACATACAGTACCAGAGAATGACAGATAGAGAATTAATCTCACACTCACAGACAGTACTGGAGGCTGACAGATACAGAATGAATATACAGTCTGACATCGACTGGCCGTAAGCGAGACCTCGAACAGAGTGGAACAAATTCACATTGTCTGTCGTTACAGAAACAGGACAAAGTGCAATGTGAGGAAATAGTTTCTCTCTTTAACTTCTACTCTGTTTTTTTAAAATATTTTGACAGTGAAAAATTAAGACAACTGACCCATAATAAAGTTTTTGTTTTGTTGATTCAAAAGTTGTGAATTTGCCCCATTATATTTCACTGTACATTGCGCAATATTTCTGTCTGATTTCTCAGGACATGAATTAGATTAATTCAAATAAATCGAACTAAAACACAAATAAAAACTGAGCACAAAGCTGGAAGTTTTAATGGCGACCGTCAAAAGTGAAAGGGATAAAATAGAGAGAAAAAAATACCAAAAATGCTGGAAAGACTCAGCAGGTCCGGCAGCATATGTGGAGAAGGGAAGCTCGGGTTAACGGTTCAGGACTATGACCCTTCAATAGATCAGAAAGGTTAATCCGGCATAGTTTAAATAAGGGACGGGAATCAGCAGAGAGAAAAAACTTCAGAAAATCTATTAATTTCACTGAATCCGGGCAATTGTTTCCCGTGTCCACTGTACAGATCAGTGTAAATAATAATACAAAGGGAAAGAGTTAAATTCAAAGTTATGGTGGAAAGAAATGACCTTTCAAAGTATTTTAAAAATATAAATAAGACCCGTTTGTGTTTTGGAAACACTATCCCTCTGAACATCATCAAATTCGGTTCCAGTCTTGGTGATTCTGAATTCAGCGTGCTGGGATTCAAACCTGTTGGAATGAACTGTTTGGAAGGGAGCTCTGCTCACCATTATAGCGCCTTATTTCACTAGGAGGGAAAAATCGAGTGTTTCTGTGGAGTTTGGGTTTGGGGTTTCTGGTACTTTAATCATAGACAATAAATAGTTTCCAAACATCAGCCCCTGAACAGACACAAAAAGCTGGTAGAATTTCTCATTCATAGATATTAAATAAGAGGATGGCAAAAGCGAATAGGAAGAGGTTAGGAAGAAGTCACAAAAACAATTAGGGAAGCAAACAGG
The DNA here is from genome assembly GCF_035084215.1 of Heptranchias perlo. NCBI lineage: Eukaryota > Metazoa > Chordata > Chondrichthyes > Hexanchiformes > Hexanchidae > Heptranchias > Heptranchias perlo. The sequence continues at coordinate 2,295,849 of NW_027139666.1, forward strand.
AACTACGAAATCAAATTATCAAGGAATATAAAAAGAAATAGTAAATTATTCCACAGACACAAAAATAACAAAAGGAAAACCAGAATAGTTTGAGTGCCACTAAGGGATGCACAAGATAAACTCACAGGTAATGTCAGCGAAATGGCAGAAATATTGAATTGTTACTTTGCCTCAGTATTTACCAGGGAGATTAACAGGGTAAATATGATATAGAGGAAGAGGTCAATAAAGATATCAAGACATTTAAGTTAGAAAGGGTGGTTAAACTGGTCCAGATGGATTGCATCCGCACATATTAAATGAAGCAAGGGAAGAGATAGCAGAGGCACTGTTACATATATAGAAAAAAAATCATCACAAAAACGAATAGTGCCAAAGGGCAGGATGATAGTTAATGTGATTCATATATTTTGAAACAGGAGATAGAACAAGTCCAGGGAACTATAGGCCAGTTAACAAAAGGTCGGTGGTAGGAATGATCATGGAATCTTTTACTCAATGAAGCAATCGAAAAACATCTAGAAACCGAAAATATAATAAAGAATAGTCAGCACGGATTTCAGAAAGGGAATGTTTAACAGTTTGACAGAAGGTTTGAAAGTTTAAATTACAGTTCAACATAACTTATCTGCTTTTCAATTCTATTCCTCTAGAAATAAACCCCAGTGCTGTGTTTGCTTTCTGTGGCATCATCAACCTGTGTTGCTACTTTTAATGATTTGTCAATCTGTACCCCGAAATCCCTTCGCTCTTCTACCACATTTAGACTCTTATTTTCCAAGCAGTATGAGGCCTTCTTATTCCTGCGAGCAAAATGCACCATCTCACACCTTTCTATATTGAAATTCAATGGCCATTTCCACCGCCTTTCATCAAGCTTATTAAAGTCTTCTTGTATTTTGTTGGATTCTTCGTCAGTATAGACTATACACCCTAAATTAATTACAAGAATTTAATACAGCATGCAACCAACATTTGGTCCAACCAAATGTTTCCAATTCCCAGTTTTTCTAAATCCCACTCGTGCAACATAATGTGAAGAATGAGTTTATCTTCTGTCCCTCTCTCACCTGCAAACTTCAATGTCCCGGGGTTTGGGGACATCTACTGGCCGAAAGCAGAACTGCAACAGTTCGGAACAAATTGCTCAAACCGGACAATGTGCAGTGTGAGCGTGTTTGTGGTTGGTGGCAGGTATTAAATCTGATTGGTTTCTTCAGATATCCAATCAGAGAGTGAATGGAAAAGGTGACGTTGTATCACTCCGAATGACCCAATCACAATCATTGCCTTCCTCCATCCCTCATTAGCATAGGGCTGTGGGGCTGCCTATTTCATCCGAGTTCGGAGCGGATTTGGGTCATTTCTGGGTCTGAAATTGAGTTTGAAAATGCCTGAGGACAAGAAAGCAGCTCCCAAGAAGGGCGCCAAGAAAACCTTGAATAAAGCACCAGCCAAGGGCGGCAAGAAGCGGAGAAAGTCGAGGAAGGAGAGTTACTCCATCTACATCTACAAAGTGATGAAGCAGGTTCACCCCGACACCGGCATCTCCTCCAAGGCCATGAGCATCATGAACTCCTTTGTGAACGATATTTTCGAGCGCATCGCTGGTGAGGCTTCCCGCCTGGCCCATTACAACAAGCGGGCGACCATCAGCTCCCGGGAGATCCAGACCGCCGTGCGCCTGCTGCTGCCCGGGGAACTGGCCAAACACGCCGTATCGGAAGGGACGAAGGCGGTGACCAAGTACACCAGCTCGAAGTAAAACTCCACAATGCACTGAAAAAAATGAACACAACGGCTCTTTTAAGAGCCACCCACAGTCTCTCTGAAGACGCTGTACCGACCCCTCTGCATGGAATCATTTTACTGTAGAATGTTTGATACTAACTGTTTTTCTGTAACTCTTGTGCTTTTCTAATTTCTCTTGAAATCTAGTAGATTCTCGTCATCACTGCCGGTTATAATCTGTGTGTTGCTTTTTTTATTTAGTCCCAATAACCAAAAACGTGTCACTGATCCTCTCGTTCTCGTTCATATTCCGACCCATCCGCCGCTACTGCCCATTAAGAGCCGTTTTAAGGGGGTGGATTAGACTTCAGTCATTTCTTTCTCCTTTTCACGTTTGTTTGTTCATTATTCGGGAATATCGCTATCAGAACCGCAATCCTTTGTAAAGCAACAGCCTTGAAAGAGACTTCACACCGAGTACAGAACAGTCTAAAGGATCTGTTACTGTTCGACTCCTGACACCAGGAGTCCCGGCTCCGGTTTCGATCGCGATGCAGCTCCTGCGAACAGGGATCAATCCACAATCTGTCGTTTGTTCCTTTCACAAAGATTGAGCTGGAATCTGTCTCGTTACAAAATGGGTCTTTATTCCCGCCCGATTGAAAATGAACGGTTAATGAAGCCGGATTTTAACCGGAATGTATAAGGTTCTGGAAGTTGTGACGGGAAATGTGGAACAACAGAGTAAAAGGAGAGAGATATTTAAATTTTTGTCTTTCGCGACATTATTTACTAAATCCGCTTCTTGTGTTACAGATATATTGGCGGGCTTTTCAAATTTCAAAAAAACGGTTCAGTTCGGTATTTTCCGTCCTTTTCTCATTCGGCTATTGATTGGTGAATAAAACAGCTCTCTGAATGGGCTGTTCGTTGAAGCAATGAGATTGAGAACAGATGGACCAATCACAAGTGCCCCCACTGCACTCCTCCAGAAGGTATAAGAAGGGCGAGTGCGGGAGGATTTATTCATTCTTTGTGAAAGTGTTTGTGAGATTGTGGAAATGTCTGGAAGAGGAAAAACCGGCGGTAAAGCTCGGGCCAAGGCCAAGTCTCGCTCATCCCGGGCCGGACTGCAGTTCCCTGTGGGCCGTGTTCACAGGCTCCTGCGAAAGGGGAACTACGCTGAACGTGTGGGTGCCGGAGCACCGGTCTATCTGGCTGCTGTGCTCGAGTATCTGACGGCTGAAATCCTCGAGCTGGCCGGCAACGCGGCCCGCGACAATAAGAAGACCCGCATCATCCCCAGACACCTGCAGCTGGCCATCCGCAACGACGAGGAGCTCAACAAGCTGCTGGGACGGGTGACCATCGCTCAGGGCGGGGTGCTGCCTAATATCCAGGCCGTGCTGCTGCCGAAGAAAACCAGCAGTGTGAGCACCAAGAGCAAGTAAATCGGCCAAGATTTAACCTGATAACCCAAAGGCTCTTTTCAGAGCCACCCACGGTATCAATGAAAGGGCTGGTCACTGTCTGTGGGCTCAGGTATTAACTTCAAAAGGACTTGATTCCGATTCGAGAAACTAACAATAACTTGTTATGCACAAATCATCCATATCGGTCTGTTGCAGTAATCGCTTCCGGACCGCAGATGTCGCCAACCTCCAATCGATTATAATTTGCAGTTTGTCTGGTGAATGAGACAAAATACCAGAACCGTTAGAATTGCCAACTGGGCGGGTGGGATACAGAAATACCAGGGACGCTTAATATTATTTACCGTCCCATCCTCGGACAACACTGGCTCAGTCTGTGTTATTTTTCCCAGATTTGTACAACGGATGCTGACTGATGTGCTGTTATTGTATCAGCGATTACTGAATTAAGAATGTGAGTGAAATTTGTGTTTGGATGTGAGTGAGGTATTTATTCTGTCCCTGTCCGTCTGATATCTGCTCCCTCCCCTTTATACGTTTCCCATTTAAGCAAATTTCTCACGACCCTGCCATTTCAACGCAGGAGATCACAGCTCTTTCCATCGCCGATTTGGTGGCTCTGAAAAGAGCCTTTGTTGCACTTGGTGCTGAAGCCGGGTCGGGTTTAGGCGCGTTCCCCGCGGATTCGGCGGGCCAGCTGGATGTCTTTGGGCATGATGGTGACTCGCTTGGCGTGGATGGCGCACAGGTTGGTGTCCTCAAACAGCCCCACCAGGTAAGCCTCGCTGGCCTCCTGCAGGGCCATGACGGCCGAGCTCTGGAAGCGCAGGTCTGTCTTGAAATCCTGAGCGATCTCTCGCACCAGGCGCTGGAAGGGCAGTTTGCGGATCAGCAGCTCGGTGGATTTCTGGTAGCGGCGGATCTCCCTCAGAGCCACAGTGCCGGGTCTGTAGCGATGAGGCTTCTTCACTCCGCCCGTGGCTGGAGCGCTCTTCCTGGCCGCTTTGGTCGCCAACTGTTTGCGAGGAGCTTTCCCGCCGGTCGATTTGCGCGCTGTCTGCTTGGTCCTGGCCATTTTCTGAACAGATCTCAACACAACCTGAGACACAGAGACTGTGAATACGGAGTGCGCTCTGGGGCCGCCTTTTAAAGCGTCTCAGGGTATCCGCCCCTGGCCTGTGATTGGCTGAGGTTTCACCCCCAGACAAGGAGGGACTGCGATTGGCAGGTTTGATCCGAGATCTGTCAGTCAGACCAAAACGGCGGGAGGTATTGGGTCCCAATTGGCTGAGCTGAAATTAATTTTCAATTTCAAAAAGCCCGCCAATTTCAGAGCATCAAATAAGTTTCAAGAAAATCTAATTTCCCTCCAGCAATTTAAGAATCTCTCTCTTCATAATCTCCATTATTTCCTTCTCCTCAGCTCAAATCTCAGGCTGTTTCACATTCCGATTCATTCTCTGATCTGTCTGTAAACGGGCGGGAATAAATTCCCGGTCATTGCTTTACGTAACGGGACAAAGTCCAGCTTCAATTTCAAAAATCCCGCCAGTTCCAGCCCGGTGAACCGCTCCTCAAACAGAAACTTCACATCGAACTGATAATTGAATGAGGGCAGGAAATAAACACCGAGCAGAGAGGACAGAGGGAGTGAGGAGGGATTTTAATTTGAGCGGAGAATGTAATGTCTGGGGAAAGACTCTATCACCGCCTGTTCATTTATACCGTGAAACCGGGAATTCCGCTCCTTCTCTCGGGATGGCCGAGAACCCCGGCCGTTGTTTCTGATCTCCCTGTACCGAGTGTTGGGGAATCTCCCCATACTAATTAAATATCAGAAACTGATTCCCCACCCCGAGATCTTTCCTCTCCCCGTTCCCAGGTCAGTGCTCTCTCTGTGAGGCGGTGGGTGGCTCTTAGAAGAGCCTTTGTTTTGTTTCCGGTTAGAAAGGGTCGAATTGTTCAGCCGCCGAATCCATAGAGAGTGCGGCCCTGCCGTTTCAGAGCGTACACCACATCCATGGCAGTGACCGTCTTGCGCTTGGCGTGTTCAGTGTAGGTGACCGCGTCCCTGATCACATTCTCCAGGAAAACCTTCAGCACCCCGCGGGTTTCCTCGTAGATCAGACCCGAGATCCGCTTGACACCGCCACGCCGAGCCAGGCGGCGGATGGCTGGTTTGGTGATCCCCTGGATGTTATCACGAAGCACTTTCCGGTGCCGCTTGGCTCCGCCTTTCCCCAGTCCTTTGCCTCCTTTACCTCTGCCAGACATGATTATTCTTCACTCAAATCGCTGCTGAATGAACAGCAAACTGATGTTGGTTCCGTTTTTATGCAGCCTGCCCTGACCTGACTGAAACACACACAGGGTGAGAGAGGGAGGGGAGGAGATAGAGATAAATATTAAACAGGGAGGGGAGGAGACAGAGTGTGATATTAAACAGGGAGGGGAGGAGACAGAGTGTGATATTAAACAGGGAGGGGAGGAGACAGTCAGAGTGACGGACAAAGCGGAGAGCGGCTTCTGATCTTCCAGCTCCACCTCCAGCTTTCTCCACCCGCCAATTTCAAACCGTTTATCGATAATAGAACCGAAACACAGCGCTCCGCACAAACCCTTACAGACTCGGGCTTCATAGAATCCCGGAGCTTTTCAATAAGCCCCATTACAATTAACAGTCAGCAATATTCCTGCCAAAATACAGTCCCTTCCATAACAAGTCAACCCGCCTCCTTCCATTTCAGTCCCAGACCCGATTCTATCTCCCCGCACATTCCCTCCCAGACGGGTTCAGCAGTTTATAAACACCTTATTCCAGCTGATTTGAAGAATCTCATGTGTTGGGGTTTGAATTGTGATCGCTGCCGATCTCCGCCAGTTTTACCCTGTTACGGACTGTCGCCCTGAATCTGTGAGAAAAAATGAACTGGGACTGGAGCCGAACACACGCCAGTTCCAGTGAGGCCCGGCCCGGATATCCCATTCTCTCTATTTTATTACAGACATTGGGGGTCGGGCGGGGATAGCGAATGTCAGCGAGTCACCAGGACCCTGGGTTTATTTGAAATGATTTCTATCTGAAATCTGAGCCCGGCCCCGGGACAGGAATCATCTGATTCCGGGATCAGCTCTTTTCTGAGAGACGTGGGTGGCTCTGAGAAGAGCCGTTGGGTTCAGATGGTCACAAGTTGCACTTGATTTTTTACTTCTTTTTGCCCGCTGCTTTCTTAGGCTTTGCTGACTTCGGCTTGGGCTTGGCCCTCGGTTTTTCCACCTTCTTCGCCTTCGCCTTAACTGGCTTGGGGGTCTTGGGCTTCTTAGCCGCCGCTTTCTTTTTAATTGGTGATTTCGCCGCCTTTTTCGTGGTCGATTTCTTGACCGCTGGTTTCTTGGCCGTTAACTTCTTGAGGGCTGTTTTTTTGGCCGCTGGTTTCTTTTCGGGAGATTTCTTGGTCACTTGTTTCTTCACCTTCTTTACCATTTTTGCCTGGGTTTCCTTCTTAGCGACTCTGAAGGAGCCCGAGGCGCCCGTGCCCTTGATCTGCACCAGGGAGCCTTTTTCCACATTTCTCTTGATACTTAATTTGATCTGGGACCGGTGCTTCTCCACATCCAGGCCTTTGGCAGCCAGAACCTTCTTTATCGCGGCCAGGGATATCCCCTTGCGATCCTTGCAATCCCCCACAATCTTGAGGATCTGTTCGCCCAACGGGGGACCGGTGGTCTTGGGTCGGGGAACCGCCTTCTTCTTCTTCGGAGCCTTGGGTGGAGCGGCGGCGTCGGCAGGAGGAGCCGTTTCGGCGGCTGCAGTGTCTGTCATGTCCGGGACTCTGTCGAAAATCTCTCTGACAGTCAGAGCTGGGTCAGAAATGAAACGAGAGGCGGCGGCACAGAGCAACTTAAAGGCACAGAGCGGACGGGGCGGAGACATCCTGCTGTCAGCTCCCGGCCCCTCCAGCCTCTCTGTGTTTCTCTCTCCTCTTAAACTCCCCGATTCCAATTCAAATCGGGCACTCCAGAGTCCCAGACTAGCCCCTTCCTATATCTCACACCGGAATGTTTGCTGTCGAAAAACTTTCACCGGAATTAAAAGCTCCAGTTTCGATTTAAACCAGTTTCATTGCTGCACTGATCGCGCTCTCTCACCCGATCGCTGACATGATCTCCGTTTTTCACCTGAAATCTTGAATTGATCTGAAATTTTACCTTAAATTTCCACTTCGGAGCTCGGCAGGGGAGGAGGGCGATCCTTTGACAGGGATTTTTTAAAATTTTACTCAAAAGGGACTCGGAAATCTGGCGATGAGACCGGCCACACAAACACAGTGACATTAATCTAACCCATCCGCCCCTTTAACACACTCTCTCTGACACAATGTTCACATCTTCACATTCACAGGACAAAGTGTTCGCCAGATTGACAATTCCCGTGACAGGCTTTCCATCCCGCTCGGCCTGTGCTGCAGATTCTCGGAGGTGAGTTGTCGTTTCCCAGCTCAGTAACTGTTAAACACTCTGAGGCCGGCGCTCCTCACAGTGTCTTGTCCCCAGATTCAGGGGCAGCAGCCAATCACAGCTGTGGATGTGATTATCCATATCTTGTTTTACATGATTATATTATTCACACTCAGCAATATGTTTGGTTGAGACGATAATACAAATTCTCCTCTCTGGGCTCCTCCAGTCTCTCTGTCTTTCTCTCCCTCCTCCTAAACTGACTGACAGAAAACAGTAACTGGTGTTCTATCCGTCCCATTCTCAACACCCAGAGACGGCCAGTTGCTGAATAAATTCAACATTCATAGGCAGTCCAGTGTCAGGCCGTTACAGGCTGTTTCTCCCCACCTTTCCTTATTGGACTGGAGACTGATAAATGCACCGTCAGACCGGCTCATACATAATAGAAGGGACAGTGACCGTCTCATCAACAGCACCGGAGGTCTGTTCACAGACACAGAATCAGTCTTTACCTTCCAACAGGGTGTTCATATTACGCTCAATAACACTATCCCGCTTTCATGTACAGCGCTGGAGGGAGAGAAATACAGACGGACAGATAAAGAGACAGACAGAGACAGGCACACAGACAAAGTATCATTCTCACACTTCCTCTCAGTGTGTCCGTTTCACACTCAGCAAACAGTATCCCACCTTCGTGTAAAGCGCTAGAGAGATACAGACAGGCAGAGTATCAGCCATACGCTTCCCATCAGTCTCTCTGTATCACGCTCAGCAGCAGTATTCCACCTTCATATGTTGTACATAAGAGAGAGAGAAACTGACCTGCAATGTCCCGTTTTCACCCAGTAACAAATTGGAAAATTCTCCATTCCAATTGCCATTCCAAGCTGGAGTGACGGAAGATGCAGTCTCATCTCTCACTGATATTATTTCAGAGACAGACACATTATTAATCCCACTCTCAGTGACAGGGTCACGCATTTAACCCTCTCTTGAATGTTGTACCCTCTGCAATTTTGCAGCTCAGGGCCCTTCTGTATTTCTCTCAGTGACCGAGAGTTTCACTCCGATTGAAATAAACTGGGACTGTAGCCGTCAAATATTAATCCTACACGGTCCCAGCAAATACACCGACTCCCACTTTCCTCCCATGTTTCTCCAGAATTGGTTCGAGGAATCCGGCCTCCAGTTACGGAGTCACAAGTTTCTTTATCAGTAAAGGGACCAAGAATGAACAGAACCAATTGGCTCATTTCACAGCCGCCCACTTTATCTCTGAAAGACTCTTTTCGATCAAAAGATACCGAGAGAAACAGCAGGGATGGAAACATCTAGTTTAATAGTAAGAGATTGTAAAGTCAGTCTGGATTCCAGCGTTAGGCACTGGTGGAATCCCATTTGTTTTCCATTCTGGTGCCTGTTCCTGCACTGCCTGTGGACCCCATTCCCTCTGACCTTTCCCCCAGACCCACTTCCTTTGCTCAGACTCTGAAAAATTCCAATTGGGGAAAGTTTCCATCGATTTTTGTATTGAGAATTAAACCAGATTTCTGCGCATGCGCGACTCAGCCCCGCCCCCAGCGCTGGTTGTTGGTGAGCGGAAGAGCGCATGCGCTCTCCCCTCCCCCAGCTGGGCCTGTGGGCACCATTCCCTCAGTGAGCGGAAGAAGATGGTTTAAAACAGCCGGGAATGGAGAGATCACGGCCCCCGGGGGAAGGGAGCAAAGAGCAGCCTCGTTACAGCAGCTCATCGCTTCGGGACCGTGTCCGCAGATGGGCTCAGAGATCGGCATTGAGTCCGAGGGCTGTTTGTAAGAGGCGGAGTGGATCAGGAACTGGTCCCGGAACATGGAGTGAGCGGGGGAAGGGAGAGGTCATTCTCGGGCTGTGTGTGTACAGGGTGTGTCCAGGGGAAGGGAGACAGAATGGGAATAACCTGCTATTTAAAATCATTGCTGCTTTCTCTCCCCAAACCAGTAGTGAATGTTCCTGGTTTAGTTCCAGTCTCACCCTGTTTATTGTTATTGGACAGTGAAGAGTGGAAACAGAGCCGGACAGTAAGGATGTGGGGAGTGAGACAAAGAGCATCTATTGCAGGCACCAGGTGAGAAGTGTGAAGGGCACATTTTAAACAGCGGCTGTTTGATTTCGGTTGAACGGTTAGTCCCATGGGAGAGGGGATTAGAAACCTGACGTGTGCAAAGGTCCCCGCCCCATCGGGTCGTCCCATTCATGGATCAGTGCAGAGGTTGGGTTGTGTCTGGATGTCACTAAATCGTTGTAAAATTGCCCAACACACCTGGTGTGCAGAAGCTGAGTGCTGCAGTACTGCAGTGGAGTCAGACACTGACACTGTTTGTATCACTGGTTCTCATTTGTGGATATTCAAAATAATCATTGATATGGATATTAATTCGAACACTTTTGTATTTTCTACCTCACTGGTTCTTGAGTTACAAGAGATAAATTTCTTCCTGCAGGCAAATCCTTGATGGACCCAGAATCAGTGTTATGTTTCCTCCACTCGAGGCACAAGGAACAGTGCAGCCAGCTCCTTCTCTCACACAGTGAGTACATTATCACACACAGCGCACAGAGACACAGACAGGTCATCAGTTCCACAGTCTCAGACAGCAGAAGTCGTCAGTCCCACACTGATCCCAAGATCCAGAGACACATTTTCAATCCAACAGTCAAACAGAGCAGGTGAGGCAGACACTGTTCCATTTCCCCCGAGCTGAGTCCCGCTGACAGGTGGATACAAAAATCCCAGTCCAAGATCACACTATCAGATGGAAAGGCACTGTGTCAATCTCACAATAGGGCAACATTAGCTACGAATTAAATACCAGATCGAAATCACACATGGTACCCGATTTAAAGGTGCAGAATGAATCCCAATAATGTACCCTGAGATTCGAATTGATTACTCGCCCAGAACTCTCACACACATGTGAGTTTATACACTATGCGAATGGATATTGCATGTATCATGTGATACAAATTGCATACGAGTCCAAAACTCATGTACAGTATCAGATTAAAAATGCTGTGAGAGTGTAATCTGAGAAACAAATTAGATATCAGTTTATAATGGACTCATATTGTGAGATGTAACGATACAGTATCAATTCTATTAGTACAGACTGAGCTGTACATTATACGCCATTTGAAAAGTGTCACCATATCAATTTGAAAGATACATTATCTTTCACAATAGTACTCACAGAGATACAGATTTAATAGTAGTTCAAAAAGCACACAAATTATCTGATTAAAACCTACAGTGTCAAATCCTAAAGTGTATCCACATTTACCAATTAAATAATGAGAAATATGATCGAAACATGAAGATATTAAAGCTAAAATTTTTTATGCCGTAATGCAATCTGAGAGAATAATTACATACAGATACAGAATGAATCTCACACTCAGATATAGTACCAGAGACTGACAGATGCAGAAGGAATCCCAAACTCACATACAATAATAGAGACTGACAGACACAGAGCGAATCCTACACTCACATATGGTACCAGAGATGACAGATATCGAATGAATCCCACACTGGCATACAGTACCAAGGGCTGATAGATATCTAGTTAATTACTCACTCTCATAAAGTACTAGAGACTGACAGAAAGATAATGACTCCCACATTCACACAGTACCAGAGCCTGAGAGATACAGAATGAATCACACACTCACACACAGTACCAGCGACTGACAGATAGAGAATGCATCCCACACCAACATGCAGTCTGAGAGGCTGCATATACAGAAAGAATTCAACACCCACATACAACACTGGAGACTGAAAGACACAGAATAAACCCCACACTCACAGTATCAGAGACTGCATATATAGATTAAATCGCAAACTCACACACACTACTGACAAGATACAGAATGAATCCGACACTGACAAACTGTTCCAGATACTGAGAGATACAAAATGAATCACACATTAGTGCAGGCTGAGTAACATTATTTACCAGTCCAAGAAGTATCAGATTGAAAAATACAGTATCAATTCCATTAGTGCAGACTGATCTACACATTATATACCACTACAAAAACTGATGCAGATTCAGACTGAAATATACAGTATTCCATTCATGCAGACTGAGCTACACATCATATACTAGTTCAAAAATGTCACCATATCAGTTTGGAAGATAAACTAATTCACAATTGTGTTCCCATCGATACAGATTTAATAGTAGTCCAAAAAGTGCCCACATTCTCTGAATATATTCTAAAGCATTTCATTATCAACCAATTAAACACTGGGAAAAATATGCATTCATTGAGGTATTAAAGATAAAGTTTTGAACACCATACTGTAAACGGAGATACAAATTACATACAGATAAGGAATGAATCTCACACTCAGATAGAGGGCCAGAGAGTGACACACAGAATGAAACCAGCACTCACACAATGTAACAGTGACTGACAGATACTGAATGTATCTCAAATTCACAGACAGTATCAGAGACTGACAGATACAGAATGAATCCCAAACTCACACACAGTACCAGAGAGTGACAGATACAGAATGAATCTCACACTCACATACAGTACCAGAGAATGACAGATACAGAATGAATCTCACACTCACATACAGTACCAGAGTCTGACAGATACAGAATGAAACCCACACTCACATGCAGCACCAGAGACTGACAGATACAGAATGAATCCCACACTCACACACAGTACCAGAGACTGACAGATACAGAATTAATCCCACACTCACAGACTGTACTGGAGACTGACGGATACAGAATTAATATCACACTCACAGATAGCACCAGAGAGTGACAGATACAGAATGAATCCCGCACTCACAGACTGTACTGGAGACGGACCGATAAAGAATGAATATCACACTCAAATGCTGACTGACAGACAGAATTAATCCCACACTCTCATACAGTCTGACATCTACTGGCCATAAGTGAGAACTGTAACAGAGTGGAACAAATTCACATTATCTTCGTTGTTACAGATTCAGGACAATGCGCAATGTGAGGAAATAGTTTCTCTCTGCAACTTCTACTCTCGTATTTTTTCATATTTTGTCAGTGAAAAATTAGACAATTGATTCATAATAAAGTTTTTGTTTTGATCGTTTGAAAGTTGCCCCAGTATATTTCAGTACACATTGCTCAATATTTCTGTCTGATTTCTCAGGACACGATTTATATTAATTCAAATAAACCGAACTGAAACACAAATAAAAACCGAGCGCAAATCTGGAAGTTTCAATGGCGACCGTCAAAAGTGAAAGGGATAAAATATAGAAAAAAATGAAAACCGAAAATGCTGGAAAGACTCAGCAGGTCCGGCAGCATCTGTGGAGCATGGAAGCTCGGGTTAACGGTTCAGGTCAATGACCCTTCGAAAGATCAGAAAGGTTAATCCGACATAATTTAAATAAGGAACGGGAATCGGCAGAGGGAAAAACTTCAGAAAATCAATTAATTTCACTAATCCGGGCAATTGTGTCCTGTATCCACCGTACAGATCAGGGCAAATAACAATACAAAGGAACAGAGTTAAATTCATCGTTATGAGAGAAGAAATGAATTTTAGAAGTATTTTTTAAATATAAATTAGACGCGTTTGGAAACATTATCGCTCTGAACATCATCAAATTTGGTTCCAGTCCTGGTGTTTCTGAATTCAGCGTGCTGGGATTCAAACCTGTTGGAATTAACTGTTTGGAAGGCAGCTATACTCACCATTATAGTGCCTTATTTCACGAGGAGAGAGAAATAGAGTGTTTCTGTGGAATTTCGGACTGGGTTTCTGGCACTTTAATCACAGACAATAAATCGTTCCCAAACATCAGCCCCTGATCAGACACAACAAGCTGGTGGAATTTCTCATTCATAGATATTAAATAAGGGGATGGCAAAAGCGAATAGGAAGAGGTTAGGAAGAAGTCACAAAAACAATTAGGGAAGCAAACAGGAACCACGAAATCAAATTATCAAGGAATATAAAAAGTAAAAGTAAATTATTCCACAGAAACAAAAAATAACAAAAGGAAAATCAGAATATCTTGAGGGCCACTAAGGGATTCACAAGATAAACTCACAGGTAACGTCAGCGAAATGCCACAAATATTGAATTATTACTTTCCCTCAGTATTTACCCGGGAGATTAACAGGGTGAATATATTAGAGGAAGAGGTCAATAAAGATATCAAGGCATTTAAGTTAGAAAGGGTGGTAGAACTCCTGGTCCAGATGGATTGCATCCGCACATATTAAATGAAACAAGGGAAGAGATAGCAGAGGCACTGTTACATATATAGGAAAAATCATTACAGAAAGGAATGGTGCCAGAGGACTGGATGACAGTTAATGTGATTCTTTTATTTTGAAACAGGAGATAGAACAAGTCCAGGGAACTAAAGACCAGTTAACTGAAGGTCAGTGGTAGGAATGATCATGGAATCTTTTACTCAATGATGCAATAGAAAAACATCTAGAAACCAAAAATATAAGAAAGAATAGTCAGCACGGATTTCAGAAAGGGAAGGTTTAATAGTTTGGCAGAAGGTTTGACAGTTTAAATTTCAGTTCAACATAACTTATCTGCTTTTCAATTCTATTCCTCTAGAATGTGCTGTGTTTGCTTTTTATGGTCTTATCAACCTGTGTTGCTACTTTTAATGATTTGTCAATCTGTACCCCAAAATGCCTTTGCTCTTCCACCCCATTTAGACTTTTATTTTCCAAGCAGGATGTGGCCTCCTTATTCCTGGATGTTATCACGAAGCACTTTCCGGTGCCGCTTGGCTCCGCCTTTGCCCAGTCCTTTGCCTCCTTTACCTCTGCCAGACATGATGATTCTTCACTCAGATCGCTGCTGAATTAACAGCGAACTTATGCTGGTTCCCTTTTTATGCAGCCTGTCCCGAACTGACTGAAACATTCACAGGATGATAGAGGGAGGGGAGGAGACAGAGTGAGATATTAAACAGAGAGGGGAGGAGAGAGTCAGAGTGACGGACAGAGCAGAGAGCTGCCTCTGATCTTCCAGCTCCACCTCCAGCTTTCTCCACCCGCCAATTTCAAACCGTTTATCGATAACTGAACCGAAACACAGCGCTCCGCACAAACCCTTATAGACTCGGGCTTCATATTCAAGGATTTCCAGAAACTCGGAGCTTTTAAATAAGCCCCATTACAATTAAGAGTCAGTAATATTCCTGCCCAAATACAGTCCCTTCTATAACATGTCTACCCGTCTCCTTCCATTTCAGTGGCAGACCCGATTCTATCTCCCCACACATCCCCCCCCCAGACGGGTTCAGCAGTTTACAAACACTGATTCCAGCTGATTTGGAGAATCTCATGTGTTGGGGTTTGAATTGTGATAGCGGCGGATCTCCGCCAGTTTTACCCTGTCACGGACTCTCGCCCTGAATCTGTGAGAAAAATGAACTGGGACTGGAGCCGAACACACGCCAGTTCGAGTGAGGCCCGGCCCGGACATATCGGAAACTGCTTCCCCAGCCCGAGATCTTTCCTCTCCCCGTTCCCAGGTCTGTGAGGCGGTGGGTGGCTCTTGGAAGAGCCTTTGTTTTGTGTTCTCTCTATTTTATTTCAATTGTAAACAATTTTACAACACCAAGTTATAGTCCAGCAATTTTATTTTAAATTCACAAGCTTTCGGAGGCTACCTCCTTCCTCAGGTGAACGATGTGGAAATGAAGTCCTCGAAATGAAGTCGCATTTATAATTCACAGAACAATGCTGGTGATAACAGACAGTTTTTTCAACTGCCCGTTGCCAAGGCAATCAGTGTGCAGACAGACAGGTGTTACCTGCCAGGTCTCAGAATATACAAATCACCAAAAAAAACAACAAACAAAAAAAAACAGAGATAGAGAGGTAGAAACATAGAAAAGACAGCAACTGACCCGTTATATTAAAAACAGATAACATTTGTTCGCTGGTGGGGTAACGTGTAGCGTGACATGAACCCAAGATCCCGGTTGAAGCCGTCCTCATGGGTGCGGAACTTGGCTATCAATTTCTGCTCGACGATTTTGCGTTGTCGTGTGTCTCGAAGGCCGCCTTGGAGTACGCTTACCCGAAGGTCGGTGGCTGAATGTCCTTTCAGACAAAATTTCAGACAGAAATTTTATTTCAGACAGTGGGGTTGGGGCGTGGGTAGTGAGTCACCAGGACCCTGGGTTTATTTTCAATGATTTCCATCTGAAATCTGAGCCCGGCCCCGGGACAGGAATCATCTGATTCCGGGGTCAACTCTTTTCTGAGAGACGTGTGTGGCTCTGAGAAGAGCCGTTGGGTTCAGATGTTCACAAGTTGCACTTGATTTTTTACTTCTTTTTGCCCGCTGCTTTCTTTGGCTTTGCTGACTTCGGCTTGGGCTTGGCCCTCGCTTTTTCTACCTTCTTCGCCTTCACCGGCTTGGGGGTCTTGGGCTTCTTAGCCGCCGCTTTCTTCTTAATTGGTGATTTCGCCGCCTTTTTCGTGGTCGATTTCTTGGCAACAGGTTTCTTGACCGCTGATTTCTTGGCGGCCGGTTTCTTGGCCGTTAATTTCTTGACCGCTGTTTTTTTGGTCGCTGGTTTCTTTCCGGGAGATTTCTTGGTCACTTGTTTCTTCACCTTCTTTCCCACTTTTGCCTGGGTTTCCGTCTTAGCGACTCTGAAGGAGCCCGAGGCGCCCGTGCCCTTGATCTGCACCAGGGAGCCTTTTTCCACATTTCTCTTGATACTTAATTTAATCTGGGAACGCTGCTTCTCCACATCCAGGCCTTTGGCAGCCAGAACCTTCTTTATCGCGGCCAGGGATATCCCCTTGCGATCCTTGCAATCCGCCACAATCTTGAGGATCTGTTCGCCCAACGGGGGACCGGTGGGTCGGGGAACCGCCTTCTTCTTATTCGGAGCATTGGTTCGAGCGGCGGCGGCGGGAGGAGGAGCCGTTTCGGCGGTTGCAGTGTCTGTCATGTCCGGGACTCTTGAGAAAATCTCTCTGACAGTCAGAGCTGGGTCAGAAATGAAACGAGAGGCGGCGGCACAGAGCAACTTAAAGGCACAGAGCGGACGGGGCGGAGACATCCTGCTGTCAGCTCCCGGCCCCTCCAGCCTCTCTGTGTTTCTCTCTCCTCTGAAACTCCCCGATTCCAATTCAAATCGGGCACTCCAGAGTCCCAGACTAGCCCCTTCCTATATCTAACACCGGAATGTTTGCTGTCGAAAAACTTTCACTGGAATTGAAAGCACCAGTTTCGATTTAAACCCGTTTCATTGCTGCACTGATCGCGCTCTCTCACCCGATCGCTGACACGATCTCCGTTTTTCGTCTGAAATCTTGAATTGAACTCAAACCTTACCTTAATTTTTCACTTCGGAGCTCGGCAGGGGAGGAGGGCGATCCTTTGAAAGGGAATTTTTTTTATTTTACTGAAAAGCGACCCGGAAATCCGGCGATGTGACCGGCCACACAAACACAGTGACATTAATCTAACCCGCCCACCCCTTTAACACACTCTCTCTGACACAATGTTCACATCTTCACATTCACAGGACAAACTGGTCGCCAGATTGACAATTCCTGGGACAGGCTTTCCTCCCCGCTCGGCCTGTGCTGCAGATTCTCGGGGGTTAGTTGTAGTTTCCCAGCTCAGTAACTGTTAAACACTCTGAGGCCGGCGCTCCTCACAGTGTCTGGTCCCCAGATTCAGGGGCAGGAGCCAATCACAGTTGTTGGTGTCATAATTCACATCTGGTTTTAAAATATTATACTGTTCGTACACAGAAATATGTTTGGTTAAGACGATAATACAAATTATCCGCTCTGGGCTCTTCCAGTCGCTCTTTGTTTCTCTCTCCTCCTAAACTGACTGACAGACAATAGTAACTGGTGTCCTATCCGTCCCATTCTCAACACCCAGAGACGGCTAGTTACAGAATAAATTCAACACTAACAGGCAGTCCAGTGTCAGGCCGTTACAGACCTTTCCTTATTGGACTGGAGACTGATAAATGCACCGTCAATCCGGCTCATACATAATAGAAGGGACAGTGACTATCTCACCAACAGCACCGGAGGTCTGTTCACAAACACTGAATCAGTCTTTACCTTCCATCAGGGTGTCGATATTAAGCTCAGTAACAGTATTTCGCTTTCATTTACAGCGCTGGAGAGAGAGAAAGACAGACCGACAGATAAACAGACAGACAGAGACACACACACAGACAATGTATCAGTCTCACACTTCCTATCAGTATGTCCGTTTCACTCTCAGTAACAGTATCCCACATTCATATGCTGTGCAAAAGAGAGAGAGAGAAACTGACCTGTAATGTCCAGTTTTCACCCAGTAACAAATTAGAAAAATATTCCATTCCAATTGCTATTCCAAGGTGGAGTGACAGAAGATGCAGTCTCATCTCTCACTAAAATTATTTCAGAGACAGACACATTATTAATCCCATTCTCAGGGACAGTGTCACACATTTAACCCTCTCTTGCATGTTTCACCCTTTGTAATCTTGCAGCTCAGGCCCATTCAGTATTTCTCTCAGTGACCGAGAGTTTCATTCCGATTGAAATAATCTGGGACTGTTGCTGTCAGATGTTAATCCCACACGGTCGCAGCAAATATACGGACTCCCACTTTCCTCCGCTGTTTCTCCAGGATTGGTTTGAGAAATCCTCCCTCCAGTTTCGGAGTCACGCGTTGCTTTATCAGTCAGGGAGCCAAGAATGAACAGAACCCATTGGCTCATTTCACAGCCGCCCATTTTATCCATGAAAGGCCTTTTACCATCAAATGATACCGAGAGAAACAGCAGGGATGGAAACATCGAGTTTAATAGTGAGAGATTGTAAAGTCAGTCTGGATTCCAGCGTTAGGCACTGGTGGAATCCAATCTGTTTCCATTCTGGTGCCTGTTCCTGCACTGCCTGTGGACCCCATTCCCTCTGACCTTTCTGAGAGTGATAATATACATACTGTGTGTGAGAAGGAGTTGGCTGCACTGTTCCTTTGTCTCGGGGGGAGGAAACTTCACATTCATTCTGGACCCTTCTCGGATTTGCTCAGACTCTGAAAAATTCCAATTGTGGAAAGTTTCCATCGATTTTTGTGTTGGTAATTAAACCAGATATCTGCGCATGCGTGACCCAGCCCCGCCCCCAGCGCTGATTGTTGGTGAGCAGAAGAGCGCATGCGCGCTCCCCTCCCCCAGCTCGGCCTGTGGGCGCCATTCCCTCAGTGAGCGGAAGAAGATGGTTTAAAACAGCCGGGAATGGAGAGATCACGGCCCCCGGGGGAAGGGAGCAAAGAGCAGCCTCGTTACAGCAGCTCATCGCTTCGGGACCGTGTCCGCAGATGGGCTCAGAGATCGGCATTGAGTCCAGGGTAAGGGCAGGGGAGTCCGGGGTCTGTTTGTAAGAGGCGGAGTGGATCAGGATCTGGTCCCGGAACATGGAGTGAGCGGGGGAAGGGAGAGTTCATTCTCGGGCTGTGTGTGTACAGGGTGTGTCCAGGGGAAGGGAGAGAGAATGGGAAGAACGTGCTATTTAAAACCATTGCTGTTTTCTCTCCCCAAACCAGTAGTGAATGGTCCTGGTTTAGTTCCTATCTCACCCTGTTTATTGTTATTGGACAGTGAAGAGTGGAAACAGAGCCGGACAGTAAGGATGTGGGGAGTTATGCAAAGAGCATCTATTGAAAGCACCAGGTGAGAAGTGTGAAGGACACATTTCAAACAGCGGCTCTTTGCTTTCTTTTGAACGGTTAGTCCCATGGGAGAGGGGATTAGAAACCCGACCTGTACAAAGGGCCCTGCCCCATAGGGTAGTCCCATTCATGGATCAGTGCAGGGGTTGCATTTTGTCTGGATGTCACTAAATTGTTCTAAAACAGCCTAACACACCTGGTATGCTGAAGCTGAGTGCTGCAGTACTGCAGTCGAGTCAGACACTGACACTGTATCACTGGTTTTCATTTGTCGAAGCACAAAATAATTATTAACAGAGCTATTAAACTGATCACTTTTGTATTTTCTACCTCACCTGTTATTGAGTAACAAGAGATAATTTTCTTTCTACAGGCAAATCCGAGAATGATCCAGAATGAATGTGAAGTTTCCTCCCCCCGAGACAAAGGAACAGTGCAGCCAACTCCTTCTCTCACACAGTAGGTATATTATCACTCTCAGAGCACAGAGACACAGACAGGTCATCAGTTCCACAGTCTCAGACAGCAGAAGTAGTCAGTTCCACACTGATCTCAAGTTCCAGAGACACATTTTCAATCCAACAGTCAAACAGAGCAGGTGAGGCAGACGCTGTTCCATTGCACCCGAACTCAGTCCCGCTGACAGGAAGATACAAAAATCCCAGTCCAAGATCACACTATCAGATTGTCAATTTCCAAGAAGTGCAGCATTCGCCATGAATTAAAAACCAGATACCCCGAGATTCCAATTGAATACTAGCCCAGAACCCTCACACCCACACGGGAGTTTAATACATGCAGTATCCATTCGAATAGTGTACCATTCGAATACAAATTGCAAGTCCAAAAATCATGTACAATATCAGATTGAGAAATGCTGTGACAGTGTAACCTGAGAAACAAATTAGATACCAGTTTATAATATACTCATAGCATGAGATTTAAAGATACAGTATCAATTCCTTTACTGCAGGCTGATCGACACATTATATACCAATTCAAAAATGTCACCATATCAGTTTGAAAGAAATATTATCATTCACAATAGTACTCACAGAGATACTGATATGATACTCGTCCAAAAAACACAAATCTTCTGATTAAAACCTCCAGCATCAAATCCTAAAGTGTATCCATGTTTACCAATTAAATACTGGGAAAAAACTGTTTAAACATTAAGATCGTAAAGCTACAGTATTGAACACCATAATGTAATCTGAGAGAATAATTATATACAGATACAGAATGAATCTCACACTCAGATACAGTACAGAGACACACAAACACAGAATGAATCCCACACTCACATACAGTACTAGAGTTTGCCAGACACAGATTGAATCCAACACTCAAGTATGGTGCTAGAGATGTCAGATACAGAATGTATCACACACTGACATACAGTACCAAGGACTGAAAGATAGCAAAACCATCCCACACTCTCATAAAGCACTAGAGACTGAGAGATACAAAATAAATCCCAAACTCAAACACAGTACCTGAGATTGGCAGATACAGAATGAAGACCACACTCACGTACAGTACCACAGTCTGACAGAGTACAGAATGAATCTCACACTCACACACAGTACTCGAGACTGACAGATACAGACTGAATCCCACACTCACACACAGTACCTGAGATTGGCAGATACAGAATGAATCTCACACACAGTACCTGAGTTTGGCAGAGACAGAATGAATCTCACACTCATACACAATACCAGAGACTGACAGATACAGAATGAATCCCACACTCACACACAGTACCTGAGATTGGCAGATGCAGAATGAATCTCACACACAGCACCAGAGACTGACAGATACAGAATGAATCCCACACTCACACACAGTGCCAGAGACTGAGAGATACAGAATGAATGCCACACTCACACGCAGTACCTGAGATTGGCAGATACAGAATTAATCTCACACTCACACACAGTACCAGAGACTGACAGATACAGTATGAATCTCACACCAACATACATTATGAGAAACTGGATATATGGAAATAATTCAACACCCACACACAGTACTAGAGAATGGAAATGCAGAATGAATCCCACAGTCAAATAGAGTACCAGAGAGTGACAGTTACAGCATGAATCCCACACTCACAGTCAGTACCAGAGACTGAGAGATACAAAATGAATCTCAGAGTCACCTACATTAGTGCAGGCTGAGTTACACATTACGTACCAGAGCAAAAATCTCACAGTCGCAGATCGAAAGATACCTCATCAATTCCATCAATGCTGTCTTAGTTACACATTACATACCAGTCCAAAAATCTCATAGTGTCAGATTTAAAGGTGCAGTATCAATTCTATTAGCGCAGACTGAGCTACATATTAGATATATTGGTAAATACTCATGGAGTATTATACTGAAATAAACAGTATCAATACCATTGGTACAGACTGAACTACACATTACATACGAGTCCAAAAACCTCATAAATGATCAGACTGGAAAATAGAGTTTCAATTCTATTAGCACTGCCTGAGCTGTACATTACATACCAGACTGGAAATCCCATAAAATATTAGACTAAAAGATGTAGTATCGATTTCATGAGTGCAGACTAAGCCACACATTATATAGCAGTCCAAGAATCTCATACCTTATCAGACTCAAAGATACAATATCAATTCCATTAGCACAGACTGAGCTACATGTTACACACCAGTCCAAAAATCTCATACAGTTTAGACTGAGATACAGAATTAATCCCATTATTGCAGAATAAACTAAACATTACATAAGGGTCCAATAATTTCACCGGGAACAGATTGAAAGGTACATTATCATTCACAATAAAGTTCATGGATTAAGATGTAATACTACTCCAAAACTCACACACATTGTTTGATTAAAGAAAATTGAAAAGTGCTTCCATATTAACAAATTAAATACTCGATGAATAACTGTATATAATTTAAAGTATTAAATCTACAGTTTCAAAAAAGATACTGTAAACTGAAATAAGAACACCGAATGAATCCAGACTTGCACATTGTCTCAGAGACTGAATTACAGAATGAATCCCACACTGAGATAAAGTAGCAGAGAATGGCAGATACAGAATGAATCCCACACACACAGATAGCACCAGAGACTGACAGATACAGAATGAATCCATCACTTATATGTAATACCCCTGAGACTGAGAGATGCAGAATATACCCCATGCTCACACTCAGTACCAGAGACTGACAGATATAGAATGAATCCTACACTCACATACAGTATCCGGAACAGAATGAATCTCACTCGCGCACAGTACCAGGGACTGACAGATACAGAATGAATCTCTCACTCAAAAAGTACCAGAGACTGACGGATACAGAATGAATGTCACAGTCACATTACTGCAGACTGAGTTACACTTTACAGACCAGTCCAAAGATCTCATAGTATCAGCTTGAAAGATAAAGTATAAATTCCATTAGTGCAGACTGAGCTACATATTAGATATATTGGTAAATACTCAGTATTATACAGATATAAATATTATAAATACCATTGGTGCAGACTGAGCTACACATTACATACGAGTCCAAAAATCACATAAATGATCAGACTGAAAGATATAGTTTAAATTCTTTTAGCACCGCCTGAGCTAAACATTATATAACAGTCCAACAATCTCATACAATGTTAGACTGAAAGGTACAGTATCGATTTCATTAGTGCAGACTGAGCCACACATTATATAGCAATCCAAGAATCTCATACCTTATCAGACTCAAAGACATAATATCAATTCCTTTAGCACAGACTGAACTACATGTTACTCACCAGTCCAAAAACTTCATACAGTATAAGACTGATAGATACAGTATCAATTCCTTTAGTGCAGGATGAGCTACATATTACATATCGTGTCCAAAAATCACATGTCGTGTTAGACTCAGATACAGAATTAATCCCATTATTGCAGACTGAGCTACTCATTACATACCAGTCCAATAATTTCACCGGGAACAGATTGAAACGTACATTATCATTCACAATACAGTTCAGAGATTAAGATATAATACTGCTCCAAAACTCTCACACATTGTTTGAATAAAGAAAATCGAAAAATGTATCCATATTAACAACGTAAATAATCGACGAAGAACTATATATAATTTAAAGCATTAAAGATACAGTTTCAAATACGATACTGTAAACTGAAATAAGAATACAGAATGAATCCAGACTTGCACATTGTCTCAGAGACTGAATTACAGAATGAATCCCACACTGAGATAAAGTAGCAGAGAATGGCAGATACAGAATGAATCCCACACACACAGACAGCACCAGAGACTGACAGATACAGAATGAATCCATCACTTATATGTAATACCCCTGAGACTGAGAGATGCAGAATATACCCCATGCTCACACTCAGTACCAGAGACTGATAGATATAGAATGAATCCTACACTCACATACAGTATCCGGAACAGAATGAATCTCACTCGCGCACAGTACCAGGGACTGACAGATACAGAATGAATCTCTCACTCAAAAAGTACCAGAGACTGACGGATACAGAATGAATGTCACAGTCACATTACTGCAGACTGAGTTACACTTTACAGACCAGTCCAAAGATCTCATAGTATCAGATTGAAAGATAAAGTATAAATTCCATTAGTGCAGACTGAGCTACATATTAGATATATTGGTAAATACTCAGTATTATACAGATATAAATATTATCAATACCATTGGTGCAGACTGAGCTACACATTACATACGAGTCCAAAAATCACATAAATGATCAGACTGAAAGATATAGTTTAAATTCTTTTAGCACCGCCTGAGCTAAACATTATATAACAGTCCAACAATCTCATACAATGTTAGACTGAAAGGTACAGTATCGATTTCATTAGTGCAGACTGAGCCACACATTATATAGCAATCCAAGAATCTCATACCTTATCAGACTCAAAGACATAATATCAATTCCTTTAGCACAGACTGAACTACATGTTACTCACCAGTCCAAAAACTTCATACAGTATAAGACTGATAGATACAGTATCAATTCCTTTAGTGCAGGATGAGCTACATATTACATATCGTGTCCAAAAATCACATGTCGTGTTAGACTCAGATACAGAATTAATCCCATTATTGCAGACTGAGCTACTCATTACATACCAGTCCAATAATTTCACCGGGAACAGATTGAAACGTACATTATCATTCACAATACAGTTCAGAGATTAAGATATAATACTGCTCCAAAACTCTCACACATTGTTTGAATAAAGAAAATCGAAAAATGTATCCATATTAACAACGTAAATAATCGACGAAGAACTATATATAATTTAAAGCATTAAAGATACAGTTTCAAATACGATACTGTAAACTGAAATAAGAATACAGAATGAATCCAGACTTGCACATTGTCTCAGAGACTGAATTACAGAATGAATCCCACACTGAGATAAAGTAGCAGAGAATGGCAGATACAGAATGAATCCCACACACACAGATAGCACCAGAGACTGACAGATACAGAATTAATCCATCACTTATTTGTAATACCCCTGAGACTGAGAGATGCAGAATATACCCCATGCTCACACTCAGTACCAGAGACTGACAGATATAGAATGAATCCTACACTCACATACAGTATCCGGAACAGAATGAATCTCACTCGCGCACAGTACCAGGGACTGACAGATACAGAATGAATCTCTCACTCAAAAAGTACCAGAGACTGACGGATACAGAATGAATGTCACAGTCACATTACTGCAGACTGAGTTACACTTTACAGACCAGTCCAAAGATCTCATAGTATCAGATTGAAAGATAAAGTATAAATTCCATTAGTGCAGACTGAGCTACATATTAGATATATTGGTAAATACTCAGTATTATACAGATATAAATATTATAAATACCATTGGTGCAGACTGAGCTACACATTACATACGAGTCCAAAAATCACATAAATGATCAGACTGAAAGATATAGTTTAAATTCTTTTAGCACCGCCTGAGCTAAACATTATATAACAGTCCAACAATCTCATACAATGTTAGACTGAAAGGTACAGTATCGATTTCATTAGTGCAGACTGAGCCACACATTATATAGCAATCCAAGAATCTCATACCTTATCAGACTCAAAGACATAATTTCAATTCCATTAGCACAGACTGAACTACATGTTACTCACCAGTCCAAAAACTTCATACAGTATAAGACTGATAGATACAGTATCAATTCCTTTAGTGCAGGATGAGCTACATATTACATATCGTGTCCAAAAATCACATGTCGTGTTAGACTCAGATACAGAATTAATCCCATTATTGCAGACTGAGTACTCATTACATACCAGTCCAATAATTTCACCGGGAACAGATTGAAACGTACATTATCATTCACAATACAGTTCAGAGATTAAGATATAATACTGCTCCAAAACTCTCACACATTGTTTGAATAAAGAAAATCGAAAAATGTATCCATATTAACAACGTAAATAATCGACGAAGAACTATATATAATTTAAAGCATTAAAGATACAGTTTCAAATACGATACTGTAAACTGAAATAAGAATACAGAATGAATCCAGACTTGCACATTGTCTCAGAGACTGAATGACAGAATGAATCCCACACTGAGATAAAGTAGCAGAGAATGGCAGATACAGAATGAATCCCACACTCACATACAGCACCAGAAAATGACAGATACAGAAATAATCCCACACTCACATAAAGTACCAGAGACTGACAGATACAGAATGAATCCATCACTTATATATAGTACCTGAGACTGAAAGATGCAGAACATACCCCATGCTCACACTCAGTACCAGAGATTGACAGATACTGAATGAATCCCAAACTCACGCACAGTACCAGAGACTGACAATGACAGAATCAACCCCACTCTCATGTACAGTGCTAGAGATGACATCTACTGGCCGTAAGCGAGTACTGTAATGAGGGAACAAATTCACATTATCTGTCGTGGTCACAGAAACAGGATAATGTGCAATGTGATGGAAGTTTCGGTCTGCAACTTTTACTCTCGTATTTTTGCACTTTTTGACGGTGAAAAATGAAGACAATTGATTCATAATAAAGTTTTTGTTTCACTCATTCGATAGTTGTGAATTTACCCCATTGTATTTCGCTTTACATTGCGAAGTATTTCTCGCTGATATCTCAGGATGATTTACATTGCTCCTCTACCCCATTTAGACTCTTATTTTCCATGCAGTATGTGGCCTCCTTATTCCCCCGAGCGAAATGCACCACCTCACACTTTTCTATATTGAAATTCAATGGCCATTTGCACGGCCGTTCTGCAAGTTTATTTTGTCCCAGTCTTCCTCAATATTGACTATACGCCCTAAATCGATTACAAGAATTTAACACAGCATTACAAGTAGTTTTTGGTCCAAAAAAAATGTACTTGCAGCTCGTCTCCATTTTTTCTAAATCCCACTCGTGCAATATAATGTGAAGAATGAGTTTATCTTCTGTCCCTCTCTCATCTGCAAACTTCAATGTACCGGGGTTTGGGGACATCTACTGGCCGAAAGCAGAACTGCAACAGTTCGGAACAAATTGCTGAAACCGGACAATGTGCAGTGTGAGCGTGTTTGTGATTGGTGGCAGGTACTAAATCTGATTTTTTAAACCTGCCCATTAACCTTTAGTGTTTGTTATTGAACAGTAAACAGAGCCGGACAGTAAGGATATGGGGAGTTATACAAAGAGCATCTATTGCAGGCATCAGGTGAGAAGTGTGAAGGTCACATTTTAAACAGCGGCTGTTTTGTTTCGGTTGAACAGTTAGTCCCATGAGAAAGGGGAGTAGAAATCTGAAATGTACAAAGGCTCCTGCCCAATCGGGTAGACCCATTCATGGATCAGTGCAGGGGTTGGGTTGTGTCTGGATGTCACTAAATTGTAAAATTGCCCAACACACCTGGTGTGCAGAAGCTGAGTGCTGCAGTACTGCAGTGGAATCAGACACTGACACTGTTTGTATCGCTGTTTTTCCTTTGTGGATATTACAATGATTATTAACAGAGAGATTCAATTGATCACTTTTGGTTTTTTCTACCTCACCTGTTCTTGAGTTACAAGAGACAGTTTTTTTTCCATCAGTCAATTCGTTGAAGGACCCAGAATCAGTGTGATGTTTACTCCACCCGAGGCACAAGGAGCAGTCAGTGCAGCCAGCTCCTTCTCACACACAGTATGTACATTAACACTCAGAGCATAGAGACACAGACAGGTCATCAGTTCCACATTCTCAGATAGCAGAAATGGTCAATACCACACTGATCCCAATCCAACAGTCAAACAGAGCAGGAGAGACAGACGGAATTTCTATTTCACAATGACTCAGTACCGCTGACTGGCAAATAAATAATTCCCAGTCCAAAATCACACCCAGTTTCAGATTGAAAGGCACTGTTTCAATTCTCACATTATTTCAGCCTTAGCTACAAATTAAATACCAGATAGAACTGACACATGGTACTGATTGATAGATACAGAGTGAATAACAATAGTGTACTCCAAGATTAAAATTAAATACCAGCCCTCAATTCACACACATTTTGAGTTTAAAGGTGCAGTATTCATGCCAATAGTGCACCCTGAGATACAAATTAGATACCAATTCAGATGTTACCCATATTTGACTCACATATATGTTCAAAAACCTCATGGTGTCAGAATGAAATGTACAGTTTTAATTCCTTTACTGCAGATTGAGGTACACGTTAGATACCAGTCCAAAATTCTCATACAGTATAAAACTGAAAGATATAGTATTGATTTGATTAGTACAGACTGACGTACACATTACATACCAGTACAAAAATCTCTCACAGTATGAGACTGAAAGATGCAGCATCATCCCATTAGTGCAGATTGAGCTACACATTATATACCCGTCCAAAAATCACATTCAGGGTCAAACTGAAAGGCACAGTATGAATTCCATTACAGCAGACTGAGCTACACATTATATACCAGTTCAAAAAACAGATTCAGGGTCATGCCGAATGATGCAGTATCAATCCCATTAGTGCAGAATGAGTTACACATTACACACCAGTCTAAATATATTCCGCAGCATCAGACTGAAAGATACAGTATCAATTCCATTATTGCAGACTGAGCTACACATTATATACAGTCCAAAATTCGCATGCAGTGTCGTACTGAAATATACAGTATGAATCCTATTAGTGTGGACTAAGCCACACATTACAAACCAGTCCAAAAATCTCTCTCAGTGTCTGACTGAAAGCTAGAGTGTCAATTCCATTCGTACAGACTGAACTACACATTACATATCAGTCCAAAAATCACTTCAAGCTCATGCTGAAATGTACAGCATCAATTTCATTAGTGTTGACTGAACCACACATTGCATACTAGAACAAAAAAAATCACAGTGTCAGATTGACAGAAAACGTATCAATTCCATCAATGCTGAATGAGCTACAAATTACAAACAACCCATAAATCTCATACAGTGTCAGACTGAGCTACACATTACCTACCAGTCCAAAAATCACATTCTTGGCCATGCTGAAAGATACAGTATCAATCCCATTTGTGCAGACTGAGCTACACCTTACACACCAGTCTAAATATATTACACAGTAGCAGACTAAAAGGTACAGCATCAATTCCATTAGTGCAGACTAAGCGACACATTACATACCGGTCCAAAAACCTCACACGGTATCGGACTGAAAGATACAGTATCATTCTTATTATAGCTGATTGAGCCCCAGTATCAATTTGATTTGTACAGACTGAGCTACACATTCCATACCAGTTCAAAAACCTCATACTTCATCTTTAATTCTGTTACTGTATCAATTCCATTATAGCTGACTGAGCTACACCTTACAGACTAATCTAAATATATTACACAGAATCAGACTGAAAGATAGAGTATCAATTCCATTTGCGCAGACTGAGCTGCACAAGAAATACCAGTCCAATAATTTCACAGTAAAAGATGAAATGTAAATTATCATTTACAAAAGTCTTCAGAGATTAAAGTGTAATCCTACACCAAAACTCACACACATTGTTTGATTAAAACAAAATCCAAAAGTGTATCCATAATTATAAATTAATGCTGGACAAAAGATTGTGCATCCATTAATGAATTAAACATACAGTTTCAAGCAATATACTGTAACATGAAATAAGAATACAGAACGAATCCAGACTTTCACTTTGTCCCAGAGACGGAGTTACACAATGAATCCCACACTCACACGCAGTATCAGAGACTGACAAGAATAGAATGAATCCTACATTCACATAAAGCACCAGAGACTGACAGATAAAGAATAAATCCCACAAACACACATACACACACACAGTACCGGAGACTGACAGACACAGAATGAATCTCACACTCACATACAGTCTGACATCTACTGGCTGTAAGGGAGAACTGTAACAGAGTGGAACAAATTCACATCATCTGTCGTTGATACAGATTCAGGACAATGTGCAATCGGAGGAAATAGTTTCTCTCTGTAACTTCTGCTCTCGTATTTTTTCATATTTTGTCAGTGAAAATGAAGACAATTGATTCATAATAAAGTTCTTGTTTTGCTCATTCGAAAGTTGCCCCATTATATTTCACTCTACATTGCGCAATATTTCTGTCTGATTTCTCAGGACACGATTTATATTAATTCAAATAAACCGAACTGAAACACAAATAAAAACTGAGCGCAAATCTGGAAGTTCCAATGACCGTCAAAAGTGAAAGGGATAAAACATAGAAAAAATTAAAACCGAAAATGCTGGAAAGACTCAGCAGGTCCGGCAGCATCTGTGGAGCAGGGAAGCTCGGGTTAACGGTTCAGGTCAATGACCCTTCTATAGATCAGAAAGGTTAATCCGACATAATTTAAATAAGGAACTGGAATCTGCAGAGGGAAAAACTTCAGGAAATCAATTAATTTCACTGAATCCGGGCAATTGTGTCCTGTATCCACTGTACAGATCAGGAGAAATAATAATACAAAGGAACAAAGTTAAATTCAACGTTATGGGGGAAATAAATGAATATTTAAAATATTTTTTAAATATAAATTAGACCCGTTTGTGTTTTGGAAACACGATCCCTCTGAACATCATCACATTTGATTCCAGTCTTGGTGTTTCTGAATTCAGCGTGCTGGGATTCAAACCTGTTGGAATTAACTGTTTGGAAGGCAGCTATACTCACCATTATAGCGCCTTATTTCACGAGGAGAGAGAAGTAGAGTGTTTCTATGGAGTTTCACACTGAATTGCGCCCTTTGGGTTTTTGGTACTTGAATCACAGACAATAAATAGTTCCCAAACATCAGCCCCTGAACAGACACAACAAGCTGGTGGAATTTCTCATTCATAGATATTAAATAAGAGGATGACAAAAGCAAATAGGAAGAGGTTAGGAAGAAGTCACAAAAACAATTACAGAAGAAAACAGGAACCACGAAATCAAATTATCAAGGTATATGAAAAGAAATAATAAATTATTCTACAGATACAAAAATAACAAAATGAAAATCAGAATAGTTTGAGTGCCACTGAGGGATGCACAAGATAAACTCACAGGTAAGTTCAGCGAAATAGCAGAAATATTGAATTATTACTTTGCTCAGTATTTACCCGGGAGATTAACAGGGTGAACATGATATTAAAGGAAGAGGTCAATAAAGATATCAAGACATTTAAGTTAGAAAGGGTGGTTAAACTGGTCCTGATGGATTGTATCCGTGCATATTAAATGTAGCAAGGGAAGAGATAGCAGAGGCACTGTTACATATATAGACAAAATCATCACAAAGTGGAATAGTGCCAAAGGACTGGATGACAGCTAATGGGATTGTTATATTTTAAAACAGGAGATAGAACAAGTGCAGGGAACTATAGACCAGTTAACGAAAGGTCGGTGGTGGGGATGATCATGGAATCCTTTACTCAATGATGCAGTAGATAAACATCTAGAAACCGAAAATATAATAAGGAATAGTCAGCACGGATTTCAGAAAGGGAAGGTTTAATAGTTTGACAGAAGGTTTGACAGTTTAAATTACAGTTGAACAGAACTTATCTCCTTTTCAATTCTGTTCCTTTAGAAATAAACCTCTGTGTTTGTTTTCTATGACATTCTCAACCTGAGTTGCTACTTTAATGATTTGTCAATCTGTACCCCTAAATCCCTTTGCTCTTCGACCCCATTTAGACTCTTGTTTTCCAAGCAGTATGTGGCCTCCTTATTCCCCCGAGCAAAATGCACCACGTCACAACTTTCTATATGGAAATTCAATGGCCATTTACACCGCCTTTCAGCAAGTTTATTAAAGTCTTCTTGAATTTTGTTACATTCTTCCTCAGAATAGGCTATACCCACTAAATAATTACAAGCATTTCACACGACATTACAACAAATGTTTGCTCCAACAAAATGTTCTCCATTCCCAGTTTCTCTGAATCCCACTCGTGCAATATAATGTGAAGAATGAGTTTATCTTCTGTCCCTCTCTCATCTGCAAACTTCAATGTCAGGGGTTTGGGGACATCTACTGGCCGGAAGCAGAACTGCAACAGTTCGGAACAAATTGCTGAAACCGGACAATGTGCAGTGTGAGCGTGTTTGTGATTGGTGGCAGATACTGAATCTGATTGGATATCTGAAGAAACCTATCAGAGAGTGAAAGGAAAAGGTGACGTTTATCACTCCCAATGTCCCAATCACAATCATTGCCTTCCACCATCCCTTATTAGCATAGGGTTGTGGGGCTGCCTATTTAATCCGAGCTCGGAGTGGATTTGTGTCATTTCTGGGTCTGAAATTGAGTTTTGAGATGCCTGAGGACAAGAAAGCAGCTCCCAAGAAGGGCGCCAAGAAAACCTTGAGTAAAGCACCAGCCAAGGGCGGCAAGAAGCGGAGAAAGTCGAGGAAGGAGAGTTACTCTACAAAGTCTACAAAGTGATGAAGCAGGTTCATCACTTTGAGAGTTACGTCTACAAAGTGATGAAGCAGGTTCACCCCGACACCGGCATCTCCTCAAAGGCCATGAGCATCATGAACTCCTTTGTGAACGATATTTTCGAGCGCATCGCGGGTGAGGCTTCCCGCCTGGCCCATTATAATAAACGCCACACCATCAGCTCCCGGGAGATCCAGACCGCTGTGCGCCTGTTGCTGCCCGGAGAACTGGCCAAACACGCCGTGTCGGAAGGGACAAAGGCGGTGACCAAGTACACCAGCTCCAAGTAAAACTCCACAATCAACTGAAAAAAAATAAACACAAAGGCTCTTTTAAGAGCCACCCACAGTCTCTCTGAAGACGCTGTGCCGACCCCTCTGTATGGAATCATTTTACTGTAGATAGTTTGATAGTAACTGTCTCTCTATAACTCTTGTGCTTTTCTAATTTCTCTTGAAATCTGGAAGATTCTCATAATCACTGCCAGGTATAATAATCTATGTGTCGCTTTCTGTTTAGTTCCAATAACCAAAAACGTGTCCCTGATCCTCTCATTCCCGTTCATATTCCGCCCCTTCCCCCGCGTCTGCCCCTTCATAGCCGTCTTAAGGCGATGGATTAGACTTCATTTCTTTCTCCTTTTCACGTTTGTTTGTTCGTTATTCGGGAATATCACTTTGAGAACCGCAATCCTTTGAAATGCAGCAACCCTGAAAGGGACGTCACACCGAGTACAGAAAAGTCGAAAGGCTCTGTCACTGTTCGACTTCTTACACCAGGAGTCTCGGCTCCGGTTTCGATCGCGCTGCAGCTCCTGTGAACAGGGATCAATCCACAATCTGTGGTTTGTTACTTTTACAAAGATTGAGCTGGAATCTGTCCCGTTACAAAATGTTACTTTACTCCCGCCAGATTGAAAGCGAACGGTGAATGGAGCCGGATTTTAAACGGATTGTAAAAGATTCTGGAAGTTGTGACGGGAAATGTGCAATAACAGAGTAAAAGGAGAGAGATTTTTTAAACTTTGTCTTAAGGCGACATTATTTACTAAATCCGCTTCTTGTGTTACAAATATTTTGGCGGGCTTTTCAAATTTCAAAAAAACGGTTCAGTTCGGTATTTTCCGCCCTTTTCTCATTGCCGGCTATTGATTGGCGAATAAAACAGCTCTCTGATTGGGCTGTTCGCTAAACCAATGAGAGTGAAAACAGATTGACCAATTACAAGTGCCCCCATTTTATACCTCCAGAAGGTATAAGAAGGGCGAGTGCGGGAAGATTTCTTCATTCTTTGTGAAAGTGTTTGTGAGATTGTGGAAATGTCTGGAAGAGGAAAAACCGGCGGGAAAGCTCGGGCCAAGGCCAAGTCTCGCTCATCCCGGGCCGGACTGCAGTTCCCTGTGGGTCGTGTTCACAGGCTCCTGCGAAAGGGGAACTATGCTGAACGTGTGGGTGCCGGAGCCCCGGTCTATCTGGCTGCTGTGCTCGAGTATCTGACGGCTGAAATCCTCGAGCTGGCCGGCAACGCGGCCCGCGATAATAAGAAGACCCGAATCATCCCCAGACACCTGCAGCTCGCCATCCGCAACGACGAGGAGCTCAACAAGCTGCTGGGACGGGTGACCATCGCTCAGGGCGGGGTGCTGCCGAATATCCAGGCCGTGCTGCTGCCGAAGAAAACCAGCAATGTGAGCTCCAAGAGCAAGTAAATCGGCCAAGATTTAATCTGATCAACCCAAAGGCTCTTTTCAGAGCCACCCACTGTATCTGTGAAAGGGCTGGTTACTGTCTGAAGAGACTGACCTATTGATCACAGTTGACCCCGGTCTACGTTGATATATTACATCACTATAGCGGTTGAAGGAATGGGAGCCAATGTAAGTCACCGAACACAAGGGTGACAGGTGAACGGGAGTTGGAGGGAGTTAGAATAGGGCAACGGAGATTTGTAGGAGTTCATGTTTACAGAGCGTGGAAGATCGGAGGCTGACCAGGAGAGCATTGGAATAGCAAAGTCTGGAGGTAACAAGGGAATGGATGAGTGTTTCAGCACCAGATCAGCTGAGGCAGGGGCGGAGACGCGCGATGTTTCAAAGGTGGAATTAGGTCTTGGTGATGGAGCGGATATGTGGTCGGATGCTCATCTCAGGGTCAGATAGGACACAAAGGTTGCGAACGGTCATATTCCGGCTCACACAGTGGCCAGGGTCAAGTCTCTGTCCATCCCGGTCCCTGAATCGATCCAGTCCCCAAACAGGACCTGGGTCTGTCCATCCCGACCACTGAATCTATCCAGTCCCCACACAGGACCTGGGTATGTCCATCCCGGTCCCTGAATCTATCCAATTTCACACTGACTCCAGCTCTAATTCAATTCATAATAGCCACACATGACCAATCTCCATCCATTCCGGTCCCTGAATCTATCCAGTCCCCAATGACCTCAGCTCTAATTAAACTCATTTTACCCACACAGGAACTGTCTCTGTCCATCCCGGTCCCTGAATATATGCAGTCCACACACAGGAACTGGGTCTGTCCATCCAATACCTGAATCTATCCAGTCCACACACAGGACCTGGGTCTGTCCATCCAATACCTGAATCTATCCAGTCCACACACAGGACCTGGGTCTGTCCATCCAATATCTGAATCTATCCAGTCCCCACACAAGACCTGGGTCTGTCCATCCTGGTCCCTGAATCCATGCAGTCCCCATACAGGACCTGGGTCTGTCCATTCCGTTCCCTGATTCTGTCCAGTTCCCAATGACTTCAGCTCCAATAAACGCATTGTACCCACACAGTAACTGTCTCTGTCCATCCCAGGACCTGAATCTACCCAGTCCCCACACAGGATCATTCTCCATTCATCCCAGTGCCTGATTCTATCCAGTCCCATACTGACCCAAGCACGGAAAGGTACAGATTGCCTTCCACACCGATTGATGTTTATTAAACTATTGGGCGCCTCCTGTCAGCTACAAATCTGAAACTAAAACTATCCCTCTTCCAACGTTTCCGTAGCGGCATTGATTGATTTTATTATGAAAGTGATTGTGTTGGAACTGCAGTGTGCCTCATTTATTGAATTTAAATGATATATTCCGCCTTTTTTTCTGGAAACCCTTGAATATCATGCCGGAGTCTGTAAGGATTGTCTCTGAATTTGTATTTCCTATTTGATGCTGGTGAAAATTTTATAAAGGACGGTAACTAATTCCTGGAGGCGGAGCTTGAAGTTGCACGTCCGCTTGTCCGTCATTCTGAGCCAGTCTCCTCCTCTCCCGCACTTCATGCTCTGTCTTTCATTCAAACACTCTTCCCCGGACTCTCCGATAATGTGCATTTCTCAACCAGGTCGGGGCGGGCTTTATAAATGCAGAAGAAAGGCGAGAGTCTTTCATTCAGCAGCGATCTGAGTGAAGAATCATCATGTCTGGCAGAGGTAAAGGAGGCAAAGGACTGGGCAAAGGCGGAGCCAAGCGGCACCGGAAAGTGCTTCGTGATAACATCCAGGGGATCACCAAACCAGCCATCCGCCGCCTGGCTCGCCGAGGCGGTGTCAAGCGGATCTCGGGTCTGATCTACGAGGAAACCCGCGGGGTGCTGAAGGTTTTCCTGGAGAATGTGATCAGGGACGCGGTCACCTACACTGAACACGCCAAGCGCAAGACGGTCACTGCCATGGATGTGGTGTACGCTCTGAAACGGCAGGGCCGCACTCTCTATGGATTCGGCGGCTGAACAACTCGACCCTTTCTAACCGGACACAAACCAAAGGCTCTTCTAAGAGCCACCCACCGCCTCACAGAGAGAGCACTGACCTGGGAACTGGTGCGGGGTTATATGGGGCTCGGGAATAGTTTTACAATTAAAGAGTTTTCTGTGACACGCAGTACGGTGAGGTGGGATCGGCGGCGAGCTGCACCGGTTACTGAGAGGGAACTTTCCCTTATTGAATGCACTGAATTGTCCAGGGAACGTTACAAGTGAGTTTACCCGGAGCTGAATTCCCCCCCCCCCCCCCCCACCTCGCTGAAATGTTCCTTCACTCCATTCGCTCTGTTTTGGTTCTATTTATCAGTCAGATGTTGTGATGTGGGACCGGGGGTTTCCATGGGAGAACAGGTTGAGCTGAGCCGCTGTGATAAGGG
Organism: Heptranchias perlo; assembly: GCF_035084215.1. Taxonomy (NCBI): domain Eukaryota; kingdom Metazoa; phylum Chordata; class Chondrichthyes; order Hexanchiformes; family Hexanchidae; genus Heptranchias; species Heptranchias perlo. Next base: position 2,332,394 of record NW_027139666.1, read on the forward strand.
CCCAGCTTGTGATAAGGATTTTCCCTCTGACGGTTGTTTCTGACACTGATACTGAGAGGGTTTGTGAAATTGAACCGTTTGAGCTCAGTCATTGGGGACCTGGAATTACCACAGGCCCAACTGGCAAACCCCGTTGTCAATAGAGGCTACTTCTCATTGGTTGCTTTGCTTGAAAACTAATTTCCTTAACCAATCGGAGAGACGACAACAAGAAAACGGAGCAAATTGTTGGCCACAATTGACCGATTTTTTTAAATTTGAAAAAGGCCGCCAATTTCAGTGTATGAAATAAGTGAATTACTCGGCCATGTCGTTTTTACACAAAGACTTAAAATCTCTTTGTAATAATGTTATTCCGTATTACACGTCCCAAATTCCGAGCGCTGTTTCAAAAACACATTGTCTATAACTTGCGGAATATAATCCCAATCATAGATTGCTGATATGGACAAATTTCACTTCTACCTGTAAAAATAACAAACTGCAGGTTATCAATTGATTCCGTTGCAGGGACTGAACAGGAACCGTGTGTCCTGAAAACGGAATCATGGACGAAGCCTGAAAATGAGCCAATTCTTTTCTCCAATCGTTCATTCTGGATTGTTACACTGCGGGGAACGTGCTGCTAATATGCGGGATATTAAGATCAGTAATTAATTATTTCAGAGATTGGCTCCACAGTGAGAAAGAGGAAGGAACTAAATTCTGATTCATAGCCCTGAAAGTGGTGGTTCACGGGAAAACCGGGGGCGGTGTAAATCTGAATGAGAGCGAGAGCAAAGCAAAAGGGAATTGAACGGACCCCGGCCCCGTGTTCACTTTATTGGGCAGTAAATTCGACAGAGACAAACATTAAAATGGAGTAGTTTCACTGACTTTCTTTCAATTTATCCACCAGATTCAAAGGATGATGACCGAGTAAAGCAGCAACTCTGTATCTGTCAGTCTCTGGTCCCGTATGTGAGTCGGATTCATTCTGAATCTGTCAGTCTCTGGTACTGTATGTGAGTGTGGGATTCATTCTGTATCTATCAGTCTCTAGTACTGTTTGTGAGTGTGGGATTCATTCTGTATCTATCAGTCTCTAGTACTGTGTGTGAGTGTGGGATTCATTCTGTATCTATCAGTCTCTAGTACTGTGTGTGAGTGTGGGATTCATTCTGTATCTATCAGTCTCTGGTACTGTGTGTGAGTGTGGGATTTTTCTGTATCTGTCAGTCTCCAGTACTGTGTGTGAGTGTGGGATTCATTCTGTATCTGTCAGTCTCGGGTACTGTGTGTGAGTGTGGGATTCATTCGAGATCTGTCAGTCTCTGGAACTGTGTGCGAGTGTGGGATTCATTCTGTATCTGTCAGTCTCTGGTACTGTGTGTGAGTGTGGGAATCATCCGGTATCTGTCAGTCTCTGGTACTATGTGTGAGTGTGGGATTCATTCTGTATCTGTCAGTCTCTGGTACTGTATTTGAATGTAGGATTCATTCTGTATCTGTCAGTCTCTTGGCCTGTGTGTGAGTGTGGGATTCATTCTGGATCTGTCCGTCTCCCGTACTGTGTGTGAGTGTGGGATTCATTCTGTATCTGTCAGTCTCTGGTACTGTATTTGAATGTAGGATTCAATCTAAATCTGTCAGTCTCTTGTCCTGTGTGTGAGTGTGGGGTGCATTCTGTATTTGTAGTCTCTGGTACTGTGTGTGAATGTGGGATTCATTCTGTATCTGTCAGTCTCTGGTACTGTGTGTGAGTGTGGGATTCACTCTGTATCTGTCAGTCTCCAGTACTGTATGTGAGTTTCGGATTCCTTCTGCATGTCAGTCTCTGTATTGTATCTGAGTGTGAGATTCATTCTGTGTCTATATTTATTCTCTCAGATTACATTATGGTGTTCAATATTGTAGCTTTAATATCTTAATGTTTAAATAGTTTTTATCAATATGGATACACTTTAGGATTTGATGCTGGAGGTTTAAATCAGATAATTTGTGTGCTTTTTGGACAACTATTAAATCTGTATCTCTGAGTAATATTGTGAATGATAATGATAATGTATCTTTCAAACTGACATTTTTGAATTGGTATATAATGTGCAGATCAGTCTGCACGAAATGAATTGATACTGCATCTTTAATTTTTGTTTTGTAAGATTTTTGGACTTGTGTGTCTGTGATACTGTGTCATTAAATCTCTTAACATGAGTATATTATAAACTGGTATCTAATGTGTTTCTCAGGTTATACTGTCACAGCATTTCTCAATCTGATATTGTACATGAGTTTTGGACTTGCAATTTGTATCCGAATGATGCACTATTCGAATGAATAAGGCATGTATTGAACTCACGTGTGTGTGAGAGTTCTGGGCTCGTATTCAATTTGAATCTCGGGGTATCTGGTATTTAATTCACGGCTAATATTGCCATTTTGTGAAATTGACAATCTGAAAACGAGACTTTGGACTGGAATTTTTGTATCTACCTGTCAGCGGGACTGAGTTCGGGAGAAATGGAAGTGTCTGCCTCACCTCCTCTGTTTGGCTGTTGGATTGAAAATGTGTCTCTGGAACTTGGGATCAGTGTGGGACTGACTACTTCTGCTGTCTGAGACTGTGGAACTGATGACCTGTCTGTGTCTCTGTGCTCTGAGAGTGATAATATACATACTGTGTGTGAGAAGGCGCTGGCTGCACTGTTCCTTTGCCTCGGGTGGAGGAAACGTCACATTCACTCTGGCTCGTTCAAGGGTTTGCCTGTAGAAAGAAACGTATCGCATGTAACTCAAGAACAGGTGAGGTAGAAAATACGTAACTGTTAACCCATCAACACATCCAGTGGCACATTTGGACAGGGAAACTACTGGCAAACAGGTACAGAATGGTCTGATTCCGATCCTACACTTTCACGTGAGGCATCTACACCCGCAGTGTCAATCTAACTCGGACATCGATACAGGGAGAGGCTCGGGCACGCGTGCAAAATACAAGAGATGCAAGTTTTCATTTCCGATATAGTATCAGCTTGGCACTGTTGGAAATATTTTCATCTCTAATGAACCAGACTCGGATCAAATAAAGTTTGTCTATTTTTCCTCTCCAGTTATTGTGACAGAGGCTGTTTCACTGTAACTCGCACGAATAGAACTTAAGTGTTTTCGCTCAGCGCTATAATCAGAAGCAGTGTAAAACTTAGTGTCACATTCACTGCGGTACTCGTCACTGACACAGGAACAGACTGACAGGGACAGAATAAATCCATCACTCAGCCAATAACAGACAAATTTCATTCACTGATTCAGGAATCGCTGACACAATAATCAACACATCCGTCACCTCCTGGCGGACAAATCTGGGTATTGGAAGTCAGACCGAGTCAGTGTTCTGGGAGGATGAGACTGTAAATAACACTTACAATAATGGCCGCAACACAATAGAGTGCCTCTTGTTGCCGATGATCAAACTCACCTGTTATTTCTGTATTCCACCCTCCCAGTTTAATGAACTGATTATTTTGTGCCTCATTTCCGATACAATCTGTAAATTTCAACCTATTGGAGGTTGGCGACATCTACTGTCCAGAAGCGAGTATTGAACAGATTATTTGTATTCAACAATATATCGTTAGTTTCTAACTAAGCGATTTATTATTAAATTAAGCTCTGACTCGCTTCAGCCCTTTCATAGATACAGTGGGAGCCTTTGGGTTATCAGATTAAATCTTGACCGATTTACTTGCTCTTGGTGCTCACACTGCTGGTTTTCTTCGGCAGCAGCACGGCCTGGAAATTCGGCAGCACCCCGCCCTGAGCGATGGTCACCCGTCCCAGCAGCTTGTTGAGCTCCTCGTCGTTGCGGATGGCCAGCTGCAGGTGTCTGGGGATGATGCGGGTCTTCTTGTTGTCTCGGGCCGCGTTGCCGGCCAGCTCGAGGATTTCAGCCGTCAGATACTCGAGCACAGCAGCCAGACAGACCGGGGCTCCGGCACCCACACGTTCAGCATAGTTCCCCTTTCGCAGGTGCCTGTGAACACGGCCCACAGGGAACTGCAGTCCGGCCCGGGATGAGCGAGACTTGGCCTTGGCCCGAGCTTTACCGCCGGTTTTTCCTTGGCCCGAGCTTTACCGCCGGTTTTTCCTCTTCCAGACATTTCCACAATCTCACAAACATTTTCTCAAAGAATGAAGAATGACGGCTGTATTAACCCTTTTTATTGACTGAAAGATCATCTGATTGGTTGAGCATTATTACACCTCATTTGCCTATTTCAATAACCAATCAGATAGCTGGAAATTAGATGAGGGCGGGATTTAACGGCCTCAACGGACAGATCAGGAATTTTATGAATTTCAAAAAACCCGCCAGTGTCGTAAAGGACCGGATTTAGATCAATGTCGCCCTGAGCACAAGATTTTAAACCCGTTCATTTTATCTTGTCTTATTCAGCGCTACCCGTCACCAATCACTGGCGCTGTTTTAAAATCTGCTTTAATTTATGGCTCATTCTGTTATCGCTTTCAAACTGTACCGGACGGGACTGAAGCCCCATTCATAGCATTCCGTGAAGTGACACGTTTCAATTCAGTCTTTATGAAAGTGACACGTTGTAGTTTGTTCCTTTCTCACAGAGCCGGGGTGCGTTTGCTTTTAATATGGGGATTTTCACCTCAGACATTAAACATTTCTGAGATTGAATTCATAGAGATAATGGAATTGCTCCCGGGGTCATTCAGGGTGTGTTCGTGTCTGGAATAGTAACGCTTTAAGAACAAAACGAATGGGAAGGTGCGGATCAGAAACTCGCGTTCAGTTTATGGGTCAGAAATTTCAACGGTGCAGTTACAGTATCAGTTTTGGATTGGAATAATATCGCGGTATTAAAAAGATACTAAGCAATTATATAGGAAATGCAGCTCTTTCAGAGAGGTTGTGGGTGGCTCTTAAAAGAGCCGTTGTGGTTTTTTTTCAGTACATTGTGGAGTTTTACTTGGAGCTGGTGTACTTGGTCACCGCCTTTGTCCCTTCCGACACAGCGTGCTTGGCCAGTTCCCCGGGCAGCAGCAGGCGCACGGCGGTCTGGATCTCCCGGGAGCTGATGGTCGCCCGCTTGTTGTAATGGGCCAGGCGGGAAGCCTCACCCGCGATGCGCTCGAAAATATCGTTCACAAAGGAGTTCATGATGCCCATGGCCTTGGAGGAGATGCCGGTGTCGGGGTGAACCTGCTTCATCACTTTGTAGATGTAGATGGAGTGACTCTCCTTCCTCGACTTTCTCCGCTTCTTGCCGCCCTTGGCTGGTGCTTTACACAAGGTTTTCTTGGCGCCCTTCTTGGGAACTGCTTTCTTGTCCTCATGATGTGGAGATGCCGGTGATGGACTGGGGTTGACAATTGTAAACAATTTTACAACACCAAGTTATAGTCCAGCAATTTTATTTTAAATTCACAAGCTTTCGGAGGCTACCTCCTTCCTCAGGTGAACGATGTCCTCAGGCATTTTCAAACTCAATTTGAGACCCAGAAATGACCCAAATATGCTCCGAGCTCGGATTGAATAGGCAGCCGCACAGCCCTATGGTAATGAGGGATGGGGGAAGGCAATGATTGTGATACTGAGAGTGATGTCACAATAATTATTCACTGTAACACTCTGATTGGATACCTGAAGAAACCAATCAGATTTAGAACCTGCCACCAATCACAAACACGCTCACACTGCACATTGTTCGGTTTCAGCAATTTGTTCCGAACTGTTGCAGTTCTGCTTCCGGCCAGTAGATGTCCCCAAACCCCGGGTCATTGAAGTTTGCAGATGAGAGAGGGACAGAAGATAAACTCATTCTTCACAATATCTTGCACGAGTGTGATTTAGAAAAACTGGGAATGGAGACGAGATGCAAATACATTTTGTTAGACCAAACATTGGTTTTAATGCTGTGTTAAATTCTTGTAATTGATTTTGGGATTATAGCCAATACTTCGACAAAATATACTTGCAGAACGGCCGTGTAAATGTGTATTGAATTTCAATATAGAAAGTTGTGAGCTGGTGCATTTTGTTAGGGGGAATAAGGAGGCCACATACTGCTTGGAAAATATGAGTTTAAATGGGGTAGAGGAGCAATGTAAATCGTGTCCTGAGAAATCAGAGAGAAATACTGCGCAATGTAAGTGAAAAATAACGGGGTCAATTCACAACTATCGAATGAGTGAAACAAAAACTTTATTTTGAATCAATTGTCTTCATTTTGCAATCACAAAACGTGCAAAATTACGAGAGTAGAAGTGACAGACAGAAATTTTCCTCACATTGCACATTGTCCTGTTTCTGCAACCACGACAGATTATGTGAATTTGTTTTCCGCACTTTCACAGTTCTCGCCTACGTCCAGTAGAGGTCAGTCTCTTGTACTGTGCATGAGAGCGGGATTTCATCTGTATCTGTCAATCTCTGATACTGTGTGTGTGGGATTCATTCTGCATCTGTCATTCTCTGGTACTGAGTATGAGCATGGTATTTATTCTGTATCTCTCAGTCTCTGGCACTACATATGAGTTTAGGATCGTTCTGTATCTGCCAGTCTCTTTCAATGTATATGAGAGAGGGATTAATTCTGTATCTGCCAGTCTCAGGTACTGTGCATAAGTGTGGAATTAACTCTGTTACTGTCAGTCTCTGGTGCTATCTGTGAGTGTGGGATTCATTCTGCATCTGCCATTCTCAGCTACTTTATCTCAGTGTGGCATTCATTCTGTAATTCAGTCCCTGAGACAAAGTGCAAATGTGGATTCACTCTGTATTCTTATTTCAGTTCCCAGTATTTTACTTGAAACTGTATCTTTAATACTTTAAAGTATATGCAGTTTTTCGTCAAGTATTTAATTTGTAAATATGGATATATTTTTCGATTTTCTTTAATCAAACAAAGTGTGTGGGTTTTGGAGTAGTATTACATCTTAATCTCTAAACTCATATGTGAATGATAATGTACCTTTCAATCTGTTCATGGTGAAATTATTGGACTGGTATGTAATGTGTAGCTCAGATCTGCAATAATGTCTGTGAGTACTGTCTGTGAGTGTGGGATTCATTGTGTTCCTGTCAGTTTCTGGTACTGTGTGTGAGTGAGCTTAATTTTGTATCTGTCAGTCTCTGATGCTGTATGTGGGTGTGGGATTCATTCTGTCTCTGTCAGTCTCTGGTACTGTGTGTGAGTGTGGGTTTCATTCTGTATCGATCAGTCTCTGGTATTGCATGTGAGTGTGGGATTCATTCTGTATATGTCAGTCCCTGGTACTGAATGTGAGTGTGGGATTCATTCTGTATCTGTCAGTCCCTGGTACTGAATGTGAGTGTGGGAATCATTCTGTATCTGTCAGTCCCTGGTACTGTGTGTGAGTGTGGGATTCATTCTGTATCTGTCAGTCTCTGGTACAGTCTGTGAGTGTGGGATTCATTCAATATCTGTTGGACCCTGGTATTGTGTGTGAATGAGGGTTTCATTCTGTTCCCCTCAGTGTCAGGCGATATATGTGAGGGAGTCATTCATTCTGCATCCATCAATTTCTAGTACTGTTTGTGAGTGATATGAATGTTGTCTCCGTCAGTCCGTGCTACAGTGTGCGAGTGTGGGTTTCATTCTGTTTTTCAGTCTCTGGTACTGTGGAAGTGTGTGTTTCATTCTATGTCTGTCAGTCCCTTGTACTGTGTGTGAGTGTCGGATTCATTCGGTATCTGTCAGTCACTGTTACGTTGTGTGAGTGTAGGATTCATTCTATATCTGTCAATCACTGGTATATTGTGCGAGTGTGGGTTTCATTCTATTTGTCAGCCTCTGGTACTGTGGGAGTGTGTGATTCATTCCATGTCTATCAGTCCCTTGTGCTGTGTGTGAGTGTCGGATTCATTTGGTATCCGTCAGTCAATGTTACATTGTTTGAGTGTTGGTTTCAATCTGCATCTCAGTATCTGGCCCTGTATCTGAGTGTGAGATTCATTCTTTATCTGTATGTAATTTGCATCTCCGTTTACAGTATGGTGTTCAAAACTATCTTTAATACCTCAATGTATCAATATTTTTTCCCAGTGTTTAATTGGTAGATAATGATACATTTTAAAATGTAATGTAGGTTATAATCAGAGAATGTGGGCACTTTTTGGACTTCATTTAAATCTGTATCGATGGGAAAACAATTGTGAATTAGTTTATCTTCCAAAATGATATGGTGACATTTTTGAACTTTGATATCATGTGGAGCTCAGTCTGCATGAATGGAACACAGTGTATTTCAGTCTGAATCCGTATCAGTTTTTTGTAGTGGTTTATAATGTGTAGATCAGTATGCACTAATGCAATTGATACTGTATCTTTCAATCTGACACTATGAGATTTTTGGACTGATAAGTATTGTGTAACTCAGACTGCATTAATGTGTGTGACTGTGAGATTCATTCTGTATCTGTCAGTCCCTAGTACTGTCTGTGAATGTGTGATTCATTCTGTATCTGTCAGGCTCTGGTACTTTGGAAGTATGTGATTCATTCTATATCTGTCAGTTCCTTGTACTGTGTGTGAATGTAGGATTCATTCTGTATCTGTCAGTCACTGTTACATTGTGTGAGCGCTGCTTTCCTTCAGTTTGTCAGTCTCTGGCCCTCTATCTGAGTGGGAGATTCATTCTTTATCTCTATGTAATTTGTATCTCCATTTACAGTATGGTGTTCAAATCTGTATCTTTAATACATCAATGTATGCATATTTTTCCCAGTGTTTAATTGGCTGATAATGAAATTCTGTAGAATATAGTCAGAGAATGTGTGCACTTTTGAGAATACTATTAAATCTGTATCGATGTGAACACAATTGTGCATTAGTTTATCTTCCAAATTGATAAAGTGACATTTTTGAACTTGTATATGACGTGTAGCTTAGTCTGCATGAATGGAATACTGTATATTTCAGAGTGAATATGCATCAGTTTTTTTGTCGTGGTTTATAATGTGTAGATCAGTCTGCACTAATGGAATTGATACTGTATCTTTCAATATGATACTTCTTGGACTGGTAAGTAATGTGTTACTCAGCCTGCACTAATGTGTGATTCATTTTGTATCTCCCAGTCTCTGGAACAGTGTGTGAGTGTGAGATTCATTCTGTATCTTGTCAGTAGTGTGTGTGAGTTTGTGATTTATTCCATATATGCAGTCTCTGATACTGTGAGTGTGGGATTTATTCTATGTCTTTCAGTCTCCAGTCTTGTATGTGGGTGTTGAATTCATTCCATATATGCAGCCTCTCAGACTGCATGTTGGTGTGGGATGCATTCTCTATCTGTCAGTCTCAGGTACTTTGAGTGAGTGTGTGATTCATTCTCTATCTGTCAGACTCTGGTACTGTGTGAATGTGGGTGTCATTATTGATCTGTCAGTCTCTAGTACTTTATGAGAGTGAGTAATTAACCAGATATCTATCAGTCCTTGGTACTGTATGCCAGTGTGGGATTCAATCTGTATCTGTCATCTCTGGTACCATATGTGAGTGTAGGATTTGCTCTGTGTCTGTCAGTCTCTAGTATTGTATGTGAGTTTGGGATTCCTTCTGCATCTGTCAGTCTCTGGTACTGTATCTGAGTGTGAGATTCATTCTGTATTTGTATGTAATTATTCTCTCAGATTGCATTAATGCATTCAAAATTGTAGCTTTAATATCTTCATGTTTAGGTCATATTTCTCATTATTTAACTGGTAAATATGGGTACACTTTAGGATTTGACGCTGTAGGTTTTAATCAGATAATTTGTGTGCTTTTTGAACTACTATTAAATCTGTATCTCTGTAAGTACAATTGTGAATGATAATGAACATTTCAAATTGATATGGTGACACTTTTCAAATGGTATATAATGTGTAGCTCAGTCTGCAATAATAGAATTGATACTGTATCTATAAATCTCATACTATGAGTGTATTATAAACTGATATCTAATTTGTTTCTCAGGTTACACTCTCACAGCATTTCTCAATCTGATACTGTACATGAGGTTTGGACATGTATGGAATTTGTATCACATGATACATGCAATATCCATTCGAATAGTGCATTAAACTCACATGTGTGTGTGAGTTCTGGGCAAGTATTCAATTGGAATCTCAGGGTACATTATTGGGTTTCATTCTGTCCCTTCCAATCGGGTGCCATGTGTGATTTCGATCTGTTATTTAATTCGTACCTAATGTTGCCCTATTGTGAGATTGACACAGTGCCTTTCAATCTGATAGTGTGATCTTGGACTGGGATTTTTGTATCTGCCTGTCAGCGGGACTCAGCTCGGAGCAAATGGAACAGCGTCTGCCTCACCTGCTCTGTTTGAATGTTGGATTGAAAATGTGTCTGTGGAACTTGGGATCAGTGTGGGACTGACTGCTTCGACTGTCTGAGACTGTGGAACTGATGACCTGTCTATGTCTCTGTGCGCTGTGTGTGATAATGTACTTCCTGTGAGGGAGAAGGAGTTGGCTGCACTGTTCCTTGTGCCTCGAGTGGAGGAAACATAACACTGATTCTGGGTCCTTCAAGGATTTGCCTGTCGGAAGAAATTTATCTCTTGTAACTCAAGAACCAGTGAGGCAGAAAATACAAAAGTGTTCGAATTAATACCCATGTCAAGGATTATTTTGAATATCCACAAATGAAAACCAGTGATACAAACAGTGTCAGTGTCTGATTCCACTGCAGTACTGCAGCACTCAGCTTCTGCACACCAGGTGTGTTGGGCAATTTTACAACAATTTAGTGACATCCAGACACAAGCCAACCCCTGCACTGATCCATGAATGGGACAACCCGATAGGGCAGGGACCTTTGTACAGGTCGGGTTTCTAATCCCCACTCCCATGGGACTTACCGTTCAAATGAAAGCAAACAGCCGCTGTTTAAAATGTGTCCTTCACACTTCTCACCTGGTGCCTGCAATAGTTGCTCTTTGGAAAACTCCTCACATCCTTACTGTCCGGCTCTGTTTCCACTCTTCACTGTCCAATAACAACAAACAGGGTGAGACTGGAACGAAACCAGGAACATTCACTACTGGTTTGGGGAGAGAAAGCAGCAATGATTTTAAATAGCAGGTTCTTCCCATTCTGTCTCCCTTACCCTGGACACACCCGGTACACACACAGCCCGAGAATGGCCTCTCCCTTCCCCCGCTCACTCCATGTTCCGGGACCAGTTCCTGATCCACTCCGCCTCTTACAAACAGCCCCCGGACTCGCCCTGCCCTTCCCCTGGACTCCATGCCGATCTCTGAGCCCATCTGCGGATACGGTCCCGAAGCGATGAGCTGCTGTAACGAGGCTGCTCTTTGCTCCCTTCCCCCGGGGGCCGTGATCTCTCCATTCCCGGCTGTTTTGAACCGACTTCTTCCGCTCACTGAGTGAATGGCGCCCACAGGCCGAGCTGGGGGAGGGACCGCGCATGCGCTCTTCTGTTCAGCAACAACCAGCGCTGGGGGCGGAGCTGAGTCACGCATTCGCAGATATCTGGTTTAATTCCCAATACAAAAATCGATGGAAACTTTCCCCAATTGTAATTTTTCAGAGTCTGAGCAAAGGAAGTGGGTCTGGGGGAAAGGTCAGAGGGAATGGGGTCCACAGGCAGTGCAGGAACAGGCACCAGAATGGGAAACAGATGGGATTCCACCAGTGTTTAACGCTGGAATCCAGACTGACTTTACAATCTCTAACTATTAAACGAGATGTTTCCATCCCTGCTGTTTCTCTCGGTATCTTTTGATGGTAAAGAGCCTTTCAGAGATAAAGTGGGCGGCTGATAAATGGCTTTGATTCATTCTTGCACTCTTTACTCATAAAACAGACGCGTGAGGAAGAAGCTGGGGCGGGGGGAGGATTTCTCAAACTAATCCTGGAGACAAAAGTAGGAAAGAGTGAGTCGATGTGTTTGTTGGGATCGTGTAGGATTAATTTCTGACAGCACTGGTCCAAGATTAATTTAATCAGATTGAAACTCTCGATTACTGAGAGTAATACCGAACGTCCCTGAGCTGCAAAACAGAATAAAGTACAACAGGCAAGAGGGGGTTAAATGTGGCCCATTGTTTTTGTCACTCTCTGAACTGAGTGTGGGATTAATAGTGTGTCTGCCTCTGGTACAATATCAGTGAGAGATGAGATTGCATCTTTTGTCTCTCCAATTGGATATTTCTGGATTAAACGAAACTTTACAGGTTCGTCTGCAACTGATACTGTGGCACTTTGTCTCTCCGTGTTCTCTCTCACCGTGTCTGTCTCCCTGTCTCCCTCTCTCTGTCTCTCTCTGGTGCTGTATATGAATGTGGGATGCTGCTATTGAGCTTGATATGAACACACTGATAGGAAGTGTACGACTGTCAGTGTGTGTTTGTCTCTCTGTTGTGCTGGACATGAAGGTGGGATACTGTCTGACATAAAACAGAGAGAATGTATTGTCCGGGCCGGGCCGCAGTGTAACCGGGGATGCATTCGGCTTCAGTCCCAGTTCATGGTCATTTCTTTTTCACAGATTCAGGGTGAGAGTCTCGGTGAGACGGTACCACGAGCGGAGAAACTTCGCGTCACAACTCAAACCCCAACACATGAGATTCTGGAAATCAGCTGGAATAAAGTGTTTGTAAACTGCTGAACCCGTCCGGGAGGGGATGTGTGGGGAGATAGAATCGGGGGAGACTGGGAGTGAAATGGAAGGCGGTGGGTTGACTTGTTATAGAAGGGACTGTATTTAGGCAGGAATATTACAGACTGTTAATTGCAACGGGGCTTATTTAAAAGCTCCTGGTTTCTGGAAATTCTTGAAGATGAAGTCCGAGTCTGTAAGTGTTTGTACAGAGCGCTGTGTTTCGGTTCTATTATCCATAAACGGTTTGAAATTGGCGGGTGGAGAAAGCTGGAGGTGGAGCTGGAAGATCAGAGGCCGCTCTCTGCTCTGTCTGTCACTCTTTCTCCTCCACTCCCGCCCTCTCTGTTTAATCCCTTACATGGAAGCAACGCGGGTAGTTGGACTCTAAACACGGTTGACAAGTTAACAAGACGAAAGTCGAGTAATGTTTCTGATCTCCTGGGCACCATGTAAATTAACTGTCATTTGTTTCTGTACAGAGTTACATTTCAGTGATTCCCCAGTGAGTTTGATGCGTTATTTAAATAATCCAACAAAATATAACAGAAACGGAGCGAAGCGCTGAATCCCACAGATGTAGAAAGGTTAGTCGAACAGTTCTGGAGATGCTTTACGAGCCCAGCATGGCAACTATTTTAAATAAATACAAGAAATCTGATGATGCGTGGGCTGGGGTGTGCAGGTCACCGATTAAAGTACCGGACTGTGGTCGGTGCCCCGACTCCAGTCCCAATAATACCCCATCGCGTCTGCACCGAGACAAAAGCAGCTCAAAGGAACACTGGTAGCATGATATCAGCGTCTCCTTCAGACAGTAACCAGCCCTTTCACACATAGAGTGGGTGGCTCTGAACATGAGCCTTTACATCGAGTTACATCGAAACCAAGGCACAGAAACTGGCCAGTCGGCCGAATTGGTCTGTGCCGGTGTTCATGCTCCACGTGAGCCTCCTCCTTCCTTACTTCATCTAACTCTATCACAACACCCTTCTATTCCTTTCTCCCTCATGTCCTTCTCTATCTTCCCCTTAAATGCCCCTATGTTATTTTCCTCAACGAATCCTTGGGTAGCGAGTTCCACATTCTTCCCAATCTTTGGGTAAAGCAGTTTCTCCTGAATTCCCTATTGGATTTATTAGCGATTATTTTATATTTATTACCTGAAGTTTTGGACTACCCGCAATTGGAAACATTTTCCCTGCGTCTCCCCTTTCAAACCTGATCATTATCCTGTGGACTTCTATCAGGTCAACCCTCAGCCTTCTCTTTTCTAGTGAAATGAGCCCCAGCCTGTTCAACATTTCCTGATAAGAATATCCTCTCATTTCTTGTATCACCTTTGTGAATCTTTTTTGCACCTTCTCCAATCCCTCTCCGTCCTTTCTATAACATGGAGACCAGAACTGTGCACAATACTTCAAGTGTGGTCTAACCAAGGTCCCATACAATTTTAACATAACTTCTTTGTTTTCAAATCTATCCCTCTCGAAATGAATCTTAGTGTTTGATTTGTCTTTTATGACCTTATTGAGCTGCGTCGCCACTTCTTGTAATTTTTATATCTGTACCCCTAGATCCCTTTGCTCCTCTATCCCGCTTAGACTCCTATTATCCAAGCAGTGTGTGACCTCCTTATTCTTCATTCTGCAAGTTTATTAATGTCCTCTTGCAATTTGCTACATTCTTCCTTTGTATTAAATACATCCCCCAATTTGGAGTCGTCCACACATTTTGAATTGTACTTCCGATTCCCGTATCCAAATTGTTAATGTAAATTGTGAAGAACAGTGCTCCCAGCAACTGGAACATCACTTCCCACCTTTTGCCAGTCTGAGTAGCGACCCTTAACCTCTATTCTCGGTTTTCTGCTTTGTCGCCAGCTGACTATCCATTCCACCACCTGTCCCCTGACTCCACGTGCTCTGAGCTAAGTCATGAGTGTACAATGCGGTAACTTATCGAAGGCCTTCGGAAAATCCAAATATATTCAATCTACTGCTTTAAACTTTTATTCACTTTCTGTTCCTTCTTCAAAGACTTCAATAAGGTTGGTCCTGTCCTTTGGGTTATCAGATTAAATCTTGGCCGCTTTACTTGCTCTTGGAGCTGACAATGCTGGTTTTCTTCGGCAGCAGCACCGCCTGGATATCTGGCGACACCCTGAGCGATGGTCACCCGTCCCAGCAGCTTGTTGAGCTCCTCGTCGTTGCGAATGGCCAGCTGCAGCTGTCTGGGGATGATGCGGGTCTTCTTGTTGTCCCGGGCTACGTTGGCGGCCAGCTCGAGGATTTCAGCCGTCAGATACTCGAGCACAGCAGCCAGATAGAACGGGGCTCCGGCACCCACATTCAGCGTATTTCCCCTTTCGCAGGAGCATGTGAACACGGCCCACAGGGAACTAAAGTACCGGCCCTGGATGTGCGAGGCTTGGCCTTGGCCCGAGCTTTAACGCCGGTTTTTCCTCTTCCAGACATTTCCACAATCTCACAAATACTTCATGCAGAATAAAGAAATCTCCCGCTCTCGCCCTTCTTATACCTTCTGGAGGAGTACAGTGGGGGCATTTGTAATGGGTCTCTCTCAGAGTGTTTACACTGCCCGCTCACCCTCACTGACATTCTATCTTTCAACTGCTGTAATATTGTCCTTCTGCAATATTGCTGCTCCCCCTCCTTTCTCTACTTCTCTGTCCTTTCTAAAGATCTTATAGACTTGAATATTGAGCAGCCAGTCGTGCCCAGCTGGTAGTCCGGTCTCCGTAATCATTTAATGTAATTATTTAACCTCACGAAATGGGTGATGCGGCCGAGAAAAGGTGAAAGATTACTGGCTGTTGTGAAATTTCAATTGATTGGGGGGTTTGCGACATCTGATGGGCGGAGACGTGAACTGCAACAGAGCGAGAAATGATCAGTCAGAAACCGGTTCAAATGAAGAAAAAAATCCAACATCTTGCAGTGTCTGTTCTTGGTCTGTTGTTTATCAACTATTTTATGATGCTGGGTGGTCAGCGATGGTGGTATAGTGGTGAGCATAGCTGCCTTCCAAGCTGTTGACTCGGGTTTGATTCCCAGCTATCGTAATTAAGTGTTCTCATTAGTTTATTTCCTTCAGAAGCTCTTAAGTTTGCAATTGAATTTGATGCAGTTCAGTTGGGTATTGTTTCCAAAACATAAACGGGAGTAATTATCGTAAAATGATTTCAGCCTTCATTTATTTCCCTACAGAAGGAATAGAGGAAAAACATGCTGGAAATAACTAGCTGTAAAGGATCGAATGAGAGTTAGGAAGGCAAGTGATATGGTAGCATTTATTGTAAGGGTTTTCGTATATAAGATTAAGGAAGTCTTGCTGCAATTGCAGTATGAGACAATATTGTGTAAAATTGGCCTGTATTCTGTGGAGTTTAGAAGAATGAGAGGTGATCTCATTGAAATGTATAACATTCTTTGAGGGCTTGACAGGGTAGATGCTGAGAGGCTGATTCCCCTGGCTGGAGAGTCAAGAACTGGAGCTCATAGTCTCAAGATAAGGGGTCGGCCATTTAGGACCGATATGAGGAAAAATTTCTTAACTCAAAGGGTTGTGGATCTTTGGAAGTCTCTACCCCAGAGGGCTGTGGATGCTCAGTTGTTGAGCATATTCAATGCTGAGATCGATAGATTTTTGGAATCGAGGGGAATCAAGGGATATGGGGATCGGGAGGGAAAGTGGAGTTGAGGTCGAAGATCATCCCTGATCTGTTTGAATGGCAGAGAGGGCTCGTGGGGCCATATGGCCTACACCTGCTCCTATTTCATACGTTCTTATGTAGAGAGCCTTATATCCAAGTGTGCTGATGACACTAAGTTAGGTGGCACAATTAATATTGTAGATGGGAGCAGAAAGTTTCAAAGGGACATTGATAGATTCAGTGAGTGGGCAAAACTGTGGCAGATGAAGTTCAACGTGGGTAATTGTGAGGTCATCCACTTTGGACCATAAAAAAGATAGATCAGAGTATTTACTAAATGCGGAAAAGCTAGGAACTGTGGGGGAGGAGAGAGATTTGGGGACCAAATACAGAATTCACTAAAAATGCAAAAAAAAGTTAAAATGGTAATGGAATTTTGAATTTTATCTCAAGGGATCCGGAATAAAAAGGACTGGAAGTTATGTCACAGTTATACAGAGCTCTGGTTAGACCTCATTTAGAGCACGGTGTTCAGTTCTGGGCACCGCACCTCTGGCAGGATAAGAACAGATGAAATATGAGCAGCAGTAGGCCTTACGGCCTTACGAGCCTGCTCCGCCATTCAATCGATCATGGCTGATTTTGTACCTCCACACCACTTTACTGCCCGTTCCCCATATCCCTTGATTTCCTTGTCCTAAAATCTATCAATCTCAATCTTGAATACACTAAACGACTGAACATCCACAACCTCTGGGGTAGAGAGAACAGCATCGATGAAGATAAAGGGAATGAAGTGAAATGTGCCATACAGTTACATCTCGCTGCTCTGTCTGACCATTTTGATCACTACATCCCTGCAGAAGGATTTGAAAATTTGATGGAAAAGCGTTGGATGAAAGATCCTTTTGCTTTCGAAAATCCTGAATAAATAATCAAGCTAAACTTGATGCTTGAGCAAGAAAACGAGCGGATGCGACTCACCTGTGAGCACACTGAAAGCACGCCACAAGTCATTCAGTTTGTCATGTTTTTCGATCAGTGTTTTCAAAGAATGTCCTCTGTTAAGTAAGATTAGTGTTCTGTTGTTGCTGCCGTTCAAAAAAAACTACATCTGCGAACTGGGATTTTCGACTCTGACAAGGTTAAAAACAAAAGAAAGAAACCGACTCAACAGCGCACCTGATATGCGTGGAGCGCTTTCATCTTGTGATCCAGATTGGAACGAGATCATGTACAACAGGCGGAACCATCCGCCACATTAAATAAGTGAAACTCAACCTGACCGTTTCTTATTGTACTTAAACTGTATTTAAATTGATTTTCAAGGAACGTGGATGTCTAATTTTAGTTATTACTTGAAGTGAAGTGAAGAGAAGAGCGAGCATGTATTGACCTTTATTGCGATTTGATGAAAACTCCAGTCAGAAGATATTATTGTTTTGGGTCCCTGGGGGAAGTGTTTTTCTTCCACTGGGTCACGAGGAAAAAAGTTTGAAAAACACTGTTCCTCATTGTACGGTCAGTGTCTGTTCAGCAAACCGGCTCTGAATTCCTCAGTCTGCATTTCGAGAAACGGTTCTGTGCGCGACACGGGCAATAAAAACGCTGACCGACGCACTGCGACTAATGTCGACCGGAGGCCCCACAATCCCCCGGGCCCCAGAAACCCCTCTATCTCTCCAAGATGCTGATTTTCCGCTCAGACTGCGCATGCTCCCGAGGCCCGCCGTGTATTCTGGGAACGCATCGCTCATTTCCTTTGTTCCCGAGTTGGACTCGGTGGAAACGGGAGAAGAAACCGGGAAGCGGCGGGTAGGACGGGGGAGGCGCTGGATGATGGGTGTAATGGAGTCCCGGGACCCCCGCCCGCCCGATCCCCCGGGTCCCCCGGCTCTGATTCGTGGTCTGAGCCGCACTCGGTGTTGCTGAGACTCCGCTCAGTGCAAATGCAGGTTGTTGTTGATCTGCTCCCGTTGGCCTCAGCTTTGCCGGTCAGAATCAGCCAGGGACGGTGACTGTGCTGCTCCCCATGGTTGAAATGCCGGCAGCTCGCTGTACAGGCTCACAGGTGCAGAATTACCACTTGGCCGGGTTTTGGAGGGCAAGCAGTGGCTGGGGTCGAAACCCAACTTCACGCAGAACCTTCAGGAGAGAAAAGGAGGAAAAATAGATCCTGCCATGAATCTGGATTTCAAACAGCGAAGACGTGTCACGGAGGGAGAGTGTGTGGGACGGGGGAATTCACAGCTTAATAGGGGCAAGGAGGGAGAGTGTGTGGGACGGGGGATTTACATCCCAGTCGGGGCAAGGGGGGAGAGTGTGGGACAGGGGTTTTACAGCTTAATGATGGCAAGGAGGGAGAGTGTGTGGGACGGGGGATTGACAGCTTAATAGGAGCAAGGAGGGAGAGTGTGGGACGGGGGATTTACAGCTTAATCGGGGCAAGGAGGGAGAGTGTGTGGGACGGGCCATTCACAGCTTAGGATGGGCAAGGGAGAAAAGAATGTTCCAGAGAAACTAGAACTGTGTGTTCTGAATTTCTATCCTGTATTTATGGTGATGAATTATGTAAATATGAGCACAGATGCGTAGAGGCTTGTATTCTCTTGAATATACAAGATTAAGGACTGATCTAATTGAGGTGTTTAAGATGATTCGAGGTTTTGATAGAGTAGATGGAGATAAACTATTTCCTCTGGTGGGAGAGTCCAGAACAAGGGGGAATCATCTTAAAATTAGAGCTCGGCCATTGAGGGGTGATGTCAGGATGCAATTCTTCACACAAAGGGGAATGGAAATCTGGATCTCTCTTCACTCCAAAAAGCTGTTGAGGCTGGGGGTCAATTGTAAATTTAAAAATTGAGTTTGATAGATTTTTGTTTGGCCAAAGTATTAAGGGCTATGATACTAAGTAGGGTAGATAGAGTTAAGATATAAATCAGCCATGATCTAATTGAATGGCGGAACCGGCTCGTGGGGCTGAATGGCCAACTCCTGTTCCTATGTTCCTAAATGCAGCAATCCGCAATAAGATTGTGGATGGCAAGGGCCTTGCTCACAAGTGAACGGACATCTGGAGGGAGATGCGGTGAGAGGAGGTGACTGGTCAGGGAGTGTCTGTAAATGAAGTAGAAATGGGGACGGTCAGGGAGCGTCTGTCAATGAAGGAGAAATGGTGATTGGTTAGGAAGTGTCTCGAAATGAAGTCGTAATGGGGACGTTCTGGGAGCGTCTGTCAATGAAGTAGAAATGTTGACTGGTCGTGGCGTGTCCGTAAATGAAGGATAAATGGTGACTGGTCATGGAGTGTCTGTCAATGAAGGAGAACTGGTGACAGGTCAGGGAGTGTCTATAAATGAAGGAAGAATGGGGACGGTCAGGGAGTGTCTGTAAATGAAGGAGAAATGCTGACTAGTTAGGGAGTGTCTGTAAATGAAGGAAAAATGGTGACTGGACAGGGATTGTCTCTAAATGAAGGATAAATGGTGACGGGTGAGGAAGTGTCTGCATATGAAGGAGAAACAGTGAATTATCAGGGAGTGTCTATCAATGAAAGAGAAATTGGGTCAGGTCAGTGAATGTCTGTAAATGAAGAATAAATGGTGATCAGTCAGGGAGTGTCTGCAAATGAAGGAAAAATTGCCTGATTATGGAGTGTCTGTAAATGAAGGAAAAATAGTGTCTGGTTAGGGAGTGTCTATAAATGAAATCGAAATGGTGACAGGTCAGGGCGTGTCTATAAATGAAGGAGGAATGCTGACGGGTCAGGGAGTGTATATAAATGCAGGTGAAATGGCACCTGGTAAGGGAGTATCTATAAATGGGAGAGGACTTGGTGACAGGTCAGGGAGTGTCTATAAATGAAGGAGAAATGGTGACGGGATAGGGAGTATCTATAAATGTCGGAGAAATGGTGACAGTTCAGGCAGAGTCTGTAAATGACGGAGAAATTGTGACAGTTCAGGCAGAGTCTGTAAATGATGGAGAAATGGTGACTTGTCAGGCAGCGTTTGTTAATGAAGGAGAAATAGTAACTGGTCAAGGAGTGTCTGTCAATGAAGGAGGAACGGTGATTGGTCCGGGAGTGTCTATGAATGCAGGAGAAATGTTGTCAGGTCAGGTAATGTCTACAAATGAAGAAGAAATAGTGATGGGCCAGGGAGCGTCTATTAATGAAGGAAAATGCTGACTGGTGAGAAAGAGTTTGTAAATGAAGGAGAAATGGCGAACGTTCAGGGAGCGTCTATAAATGAAGGAGAAATGGTGTTTGATCAGGGAGTGTCTGTAAATGAAAGTGAAATGCTGACTGGTCAGTGAGTGTCTGCAAATAAAGGAGAAATTGTGATAGGTCAGGGATAGTCTTTAAATGAAGGAGAAATGGTGACTGGTCAGGGTGATTCCGTCGCAAAATTTTGGAGATATTACATATGGACTGCTTACAGGCAGCTGTAGGGAGGGACATAGTGTCGAAATGAGGGGCAGACCATATATACACACAGCAAGAGTGAGCATCTTCAGGAGAGGAGAGGGGAACCAGTGAGTGTAGAACTGAATCCAACCAGAGTCAGCACCTTCAGCGGAGGAGAGGAAGGGGGACCAGTGAGTTTAGAACTGAATCCAGCCAGAGTCAGCACCTTCAGGGGAAGAGAGGGTTGGGAGCAGTGAGTGTAGAACTGAAACCAGTCCGAGTCGGGATCTTCAAGACAGAAAAATTAAATAGAAGGAAAATTGTTGCAAGTGATGCGATGGGTTTGCGTTTCAGCAGACGGAGGAGGGTGAGTGTGCGGGACGGGCATTTACAGTCTGTGGGAATGAGCGGGTAGAATGTTCCATAGAAACTAGAATTGCCTGTTCTGAATTTCTATCCCGTCTTCACAGTGAGGACTTTTGTTATCTCCTTTTACAGGGCATTAGAAGGGGAGGATTTGCAGACGACAAACTCAAACCAAACATCACGTCAAGATCTGACAGTCACTCGATTCACCAGCCCCTGAAGATTATCGGCCTTAAAATATAGGAGAAATGTTGATCTGTTCCATCTGTGGGAAAAGATTTCAAACATCACTGTGACTGGAATAGCAGCGAGACACACACACCCGAGTGAGAGTGTTCCAGTGCACTGACTGTGGAAAGAAATTTAACCAGTTACACAGCCTGAAAAAACATCGTACCATTCACAGTGGGGAGAAACAAGACAAATGTTCTCTGTGCAGACGAGACTTGAACTGATCGTCCAACCTGGAGAGACACGAGGACGCCCGCACCATGGAGAAACCGTGGAAATGTGGGGACTGTGGGAGGGGATTCAGTTACTCGTCCCGGCTGGAAACTCATCGACACAGACACACTGGGGAGAGGCCGTTCACCTGCTCCGTGTGTGGGAAGGGATTCACTCAGTCATCCCACCTCATTGAACATCAACTTGTTCACACTGATAAGAGACTTTTTAAATGTTCTGCCTGTGAGAAGAGCTTTAAACGAAAAAGTGATCTGCTGACACACCAACGTACTCACACTGGGGAGAGGCCGTTCACCTGCTCCGTGTGTGGGAAGGGATTCATTCAGTCATCCAACCTGCTGACACACCAGCGAATTCACACTGGGGAGAGGCCGTTCACCTGCTCCGTGTGTGGGAGCGGATTCACTCAATCTTCCCACCTCATTGAACATCAACTTGTTCACACTGATAAGTGTCTTTTTAAATGTTCTGTCTGTGAGAAGAGATTTAAAAGAAAAAGTGATCTGCTGACACACCAACGTACTCACACTGGGGAGAGGCCGTTCATCTGCTCCGTGTGTGGGAAGGGATTTACTCGGTCATCCAGCCTACTGACACACCAGCGAGTCCACACTGGGGAGATGCCGTTCACCTGCTCTGTGTGTGGGAAGCGATTCACTCGATCATCCCACCTCCTGAGACATCAGCAAGTTCACATCGGGGAGAGGCCATTCACCTGCTCCCTGTGCGGGAAGGGATTCGCTCAGTCATCCACCCTGCTGACACACCAACGAGTTCACACTGGGGAGAGGCCATTCACCTGCTCTGTGTGTGGGAAGGAATTCACATGTTCATCCGGCCTCATTGAACACCAACTTGTTCACACTGATAAGAGACCCTTTAAATGTTCTAACTGTGAGAAGAGCTTTAAAAGAACATGGGATCTGATGAGACATGAACGTATTCACATTGAGGAAATTCCGATCACCTGTTCCGTGTGTGGGATGGGATTCACTCAGTCATCCCACCTGCTGAGTCACCAGCGAGTTCACATTCGACTGCAGGAGTTGGATTCTGCTGTTATTGCTGTATCCAGGACGAAACCACGTTCATTCTGACAGTTGGAGTTTGTTTCTGATGTTAATGACCCCCTTTAACTGGGCTGCAGTTTAGTATTCTGTACAAGTGTCAAATAAATCAGCTTTCTTTTAAACACAGTGTTTTTGACCTTCATATCTCGATGATAAAAGAAACAGTTGGAGGACTTATGACGACGTGAGTGGAATACATCTTCGCACTGAGCTCCTCCACCTTTTTAAAAGATGGATCTTCAAGATATCCAAGTCTGACAGGACATAAAATTGTATTATATCACAGGGTCAAGTTCAATCAGCCTGAGCAGGTTTCCACTCTCCTTCTGTGAAAAAGTGCTTCCTGATTTCAATCCTAGACGCCCGAGCTCTAAATTTAAGGTTGTGTCCTCTTGTTCTGGATTGCCCCACCAGAGAAAATAATTTCTGTTTCTACCACTTCGAATCCCTTTATCATTTTAAATCCCTGGATCAGATCACCCCTCAAACTTCTAAACTCAAAGGAATGCAAAACCAAGTTTATGCAACCGGTCCTCATAATTGAACACTTCAATGCCCAGTATCATTCTGGTGAATCTGCACTGTCCCCCATCCAAGATCAATATATCCTTGGTGAGGATCAGTACACCAGATGGGCTCTGACCAAGGCTATGTAGAACTGAAGCATCACTTCCTTCCCTTTGTATTCCAACACTAGCATTTAGTGATTTGTGTACATGGACACCCAAATCCCTTTGCTCCTTCACCATTCGCAGTCTCTCACTTTAAGAAAATACTCCAATGTTTCCTTTTTGCATCCAAAGTGAATGATCTCACACTTCCCCACATTGAACTCCATCTGCCACAGTATGTCCATTCACTTAAACTTTCCCTTTGTCACTTCCTGCTCCCATCTACACAACTTACTGTGCCTCATAACTTAGTGTCATCTGGAAACTTGGATCTACAACTCTCTATTCCTTCATCCAAGTTATTGATAAATATGGTGAAAAGCTGAGGCCCCAGTACAGATCCATGGGGACACAACTAGTCATATCCCGCCAATCAAAGAAAATTCCCTTTCTCCTTACTCTTTTCTCCGACCTCCCAACCAAGGTCACTTTCAATTTTGTGCCTTTTATTTATTCCATTAATCTCTTGTGCTGAACCTTTTCAAATGCATTCTGTAAGTCCATATAGAAAACCTTCATAGACAATCCCCTGTCCACCTTGTTAGTTTCCTCAACAAATCCAACGAAATTAGTCAGATATGACCTGCCGTTCACAAATCCAAGTTGACTCTAAAATGACAGGTCTGTATTGTCCTGGTTTCTCCCTCCTTCCTTTCTTAAATAAACGGAGTGACATTTTCAACATTCATATCCAAAGGCACAATTCCTGAGTCTGGAGAGCTTTGGGAAATTATGATGAATGCATCTGCAATTTCCCCACCTGTTTCCTTTAAAACTCTGGGGTGGAAACCGTCACATCCTGGAGATTTCATTCTTAGTTTGCAGTTATTTATTTATCTGACTGTGTATAACAGGACTGAGTGTCCCAGCACTGAGTGTGTGTATAACAGGACTGAATGTCCCAGCACTGATTGTGTCTACAACAGGACTGAATGTCCCAGCACTGACTGTGTCCATAACAGGACAGAGTGTCCCAGCACTGACTGTGTGTATAACAGGACTGAATGTCCCAGCACTGAATGTGTCTACAACAGGACTGAATGTCCCAGCACTGACTGTGTCTATAACAGGACTGAGTGTCCCAGCACTGACTGTGTGTTATACAGGACTGAGAGTCCGAGCACTGAGGGTGGCGAGACATGCGGTTGTCGGTGGAGATTAAATCGGTTGCAGTGGATTACAGAGATAGGGAGAGGGTGAGGGCCATGGAGGGATTTGAACAGGAGGATTGTAGGGCTGGAAGAGGGTGCAGAGATAGGGAGGGGGTGAGGGCCATAGAGGGATTTGAACACGAGGATGAGAATTTTAAAATCGAGGCATTGCCACACCGGGAGCCAATGTAATAGAACACGAACAGAGCAAGACACACACAGAGGCCTCACAACAGAGCATGGACGGTCTGAAAGACCACCTCCCTCCAGGGGTCACGATACCTCCATCGCGGGTTCGTGGTCACACCATCCCGGGGTCGCGGTCCCTCCGTCCCTGTGGTAGCGGTCCCTCCGTCCCTGGGGTCGCGGTACCTCCGTCCCTGGGGTCGCGGTCCCTCCATCCCGCGTTCACGGCCCCTCCCTCCCGGGGTCGCGTTCCCTCCGTCCGCGGGGTAACAGTCCCTCCATCCCTGGGATCGCAGTTCCTCCATCCCGGGGTCGACGCCCCGCTGTCCCAGGATCGCGGTCCCACCATCCCGGGGTCGCGGTCCCTCCATCCCCGGGTCTCAGTCCCACCGTTCGAGGGTCTCGGTCCCTCCATCCCGGGGTCTCTGTCCCACCGTTCCAGGGTCTCGGTCCCTCGATCCCGGGGTCTCGGTCCCACCATCCCGGGGTCGCGGTCCCTCCATCCCGGGGTCTCGGTCCCACCGTTCCAGGGTCTCGGTCCCTCCGTCCCGGGGTCTCAGTTCCACCGTTCCAGGGTCTCGGTCCCTCCATCCCGGGGTCTCGGTCCCTCCATCACGGTGTCTCGGTCCCACCGTCCCGGGGTCTCGGTCCCTCCGTCCCGTGGGTTGCGACCCCATTAACGCCGATCGGGCCTGAAGTCGGAGGAGCTGTTGCCCGGGCCGGCCTCACGGCGCCATTCCAAGGCCCCGGGGCCCAGGCCACTTCCAGATGCGGACCCTCCCTCTGTCGGTCTCGACCCCGCCCACAGCAGCGGCCCTCCGACCGCCGACCCGAGGCCGCCATCATCATCCTCCCGGGACGCGCCTGTTGCTGAAGGAACGCGGCACAGGGACCGCGCGGCGTCCCTCGGGCCGGAGATGCATGTACGCATCGCGATGTCAGCGCGCAAAGGTGAGAGACGGTGCCGCGTGTCAGGTGATAGGAGGAGTCAGCCCAGGACGGAGGCGGGCGGAGGTGAGGGCTGTCAATCAAAGGGCCCGGAGTCAGCACTCACTGCGCACAGGGTTTGGAGAATTTGTTCAAAAAATAAAAATAGAAATGTACAAAAAAGTGGATAAATTGCAAATTCAATAAGCTGAATTAAAAACAGAAATGTCCAAAGTCACATAAGGCTAATGGTCTGGGTCCTCCTGCCTCTCTCAGTCTTCTCAACCTGGGGCACAGGATGAGCAGAATGCTTGAATCTATATTTTTTAATGCAGAGTGCGCTGGATGTATGGAATGGAACAGCAAGGGAGGCAGTGGGGCCTGATTGTATCAGCAAATTCCACAGAGTTGGGAAAGTACCTGATAGCGCTACCTTGGGATATGACAGCCTAGAAATTGGGATCTTTCATTCATTTTTTACACTTGTGCACTTATTTTTATTGATTGGTGTACCTGGACACCCAAACCCCTCTGCTCCTCCACAGTCCCCAGTTTCTCACCCTGAAGAAAACACTCCCTATTTCTCACCTGATGCCTGCAATAAATGATATTTGCATAACTTCCAACATCTTTACGATTCGGGTCTGTTTCCACTCTTCAGTGTCCAATAAGAAGAGAAATAGTGAGACTGGAACTTTATTTAATATTTCAAAATATACTTTATTTCATAAAATTCATGAATACACACAGTTCAATGTAAATATTACAATTACAATTCAAAACAAATACAATACACATCATACGATTCCATTATTACAAGTCAAAACACAGTAAATATCTTCTAACACATGCTGTACAATACAAGGTGGGATAGCCTTACACGGTTGCCTTTCCCCATAAAGCCTTTGTGTAGGCCGCACCTCGCTTCAGTGTGCACCTCAGCATGAAATACTGGACCTTGGATTGTGCCAGTGGCCAACACTTGGCCGCGGACAGTTCCCTCGGCAGGAAGACCAGCAAGTTTCGGGTTACCGAATTGATGGTCTTCCAGCAGCTGTTGATATCTGTCTCGGTGTGCATCTTGGACAACTGCCCATAGAGGACAGCGACCTGTGTTACCGAGCTGTTGGGGATGAACTCCTCTTCGACACCATGGTATAGGGGTCCAGTCTCCGTGGAGGGGGTTATCAGCTTTTAGCCGAATACACGGATCCATTCGCCCACATTCATGTTAGTGTTTGGCAAACACTGTCTGATGTCTTTCACACACCTGTCGAACCTTGGGGTCAGAGACGTAGGGGGTAATTTCACCTTCACATCTTGGGAGGTAAACTGACGGAGCAAGAATTAAAATCGGGCCGGTTCTGTAAGGGGCGGGTGATCGGCTCTACCAGTTCAGTCCCCAGCGATGCTGAAAATTTCCCTCCACGTGTTATGAACCGATGCAATTTGAGAAAATGGACCAGCTTGTGGGCTTCGAAGATTCATTCTAGGGCGTAGGTCAGGAAAGGTGTGGCCGATTTTAAGTATCCTCGCCTGGCGGAAATAGGGTGGTCGAGGCTTGTAAATGGTGTCAGGTCATTACCGCCCCTTTAACACTGGCGTTCCTGCCTCCACCATCGTGGGTCATGTCCTGAGAAGAGCGGCCGGAGCAATACCCACCTGTTTCCGGTCAGGCCACTTGTAATATGTAAATCAGAGTATTATGACGTACAGGGGAAACCATTTAATGCTGGCTAAAAATGGGTGGAGGAGCCGCCCTTTCGATGGGCATTGAGTGGTCCAGAACACTGAGAAGTTTCTTTTTGACTCATATTTTGTGGGGCACGGAGGAGCAGGAGAGCTTTCCCTTGGCCTGCTGCGGCCGTGTGAAATCTCCAGGCCCCTGATCGTCTCAGAAATGTATCAGGAGGTTTCCTTATAGATCTCTGTAACCAGGCCTAGCCTCATGTCCCATTAAACTCCCTGCAGTGGGCAAACATTGCTGCACAGCAGCTCAGAGAGGAAACGATCTCCGGAACTCCCCACTGGAGTTTGAAATTACATTAATATTTTACCAGTTAGTAACGGTCCGGGTGTTGGTCCATTATTATTCTGTTCTGGTCAAAACAAATGTCCCAATGAACAGGACGCTGTCTGACCCTGACAGCTCACCCTCAGTCCATCCCACAAGACAGTGTGTGTGATGGGAAATAATCATCAACCGAAATGGAGCATTTGATTTTATTCATTACAGGATTAAACATTTAATATTGAAATCATATTATTTCCCGACTAATAACAGCAAACCATTTCATGTTCGAATCACATCTTGTATTATTTCTCAAAAAGCATTTGTTGGATAAAATATAATTCCTGTCTGTTATTTCCAAATTTATTTGAAGTATTGGATTGATATCAGTTACTTTAGTGAACTCATTGGTGTCAATGGATAGTAAAATCAGGCGTAGTGAACAATGGGGGCCCGATCCGCTATCGCCGACTTACTCCACCGCCAAAGCGGAAAATCCACTCTCATTCAGCAGTTTACATAAATCTTATTCCAGCTGATTTGTAGAATCTCATGTGTTGGGGTTTGAATTGTGAAGCGGATTTTCTCCGCCAGTTTTACCGTCTCACAGAGACTCTCACCCTGAATCTGTGAAAAGGTTATGACCATGAACTGGGACTGGAGCCGAACACATCCCCAGTTACGGTGTGGCCTGGACACCCCATTGTCTCTGTTTTATATCAGACAGTATTCCACCTTCAAAAACAGCACTCGAGAGAGAAAGCAAGACACACACTGTCAGTCTTACACTTCCTATCAGTATGTTCATATCACGCTCAATAGCAGTATCCAACCTTCAGATACAGCACCAGAGAGTGAGAGAGAAAGGGAGACAGATACTGTGACAGAGCGAGCGGAGAGGCACAGTGCAACAGTATCAGTTCCAGACTGACTTGTAAAGTTGCGTTTCATCCAGAAATTCCCGTTGTAGAGACAGAAGATGTAGTCTTATCTCTCACTGATATACAAGAGACGGACACACTATTAATCCCACACACAGGGACAGTGCAGAGAGTGACCAAAACAATGTGGGCCGAATTTAACCCTCTCTTGCCTGTTGTACTACATTCGGTTTTGCAGATCAGGGCCGTTCGCTATTACTCTCAGTGACCGAGAGTTTCAATCTGATTATATTAATATGGGACTGTTGCTGTCAGATATTAATCCTACACGCTCCCAGCAAATACACGGACTCCGACTTTCATCCCATTTTTCTCCAGGATTGGTTTGAGAAATCCTGCATCCAGTTTCGGAGTCACACGTTAATTAATGGTTAATGGGGCCAAGAATGAACAGAATCCATTGGCTCATTTCACACCCGCCCATTTTATCGATGAAAGGCCCTTTACCATCAAAAGATACCGAGAGAAACAGCAGGGATGGAAACATCGAGTTTAATAGTAAGAGATTGTAAAGTCAGTCTGGATTCCAGCGTTAGTCACTGGTGGAATCCCATCTGTTTCCCATTCTGGTGCCTGTTCCTGCACTGCCTGTGGACCCCATTCCCTCTGACCTTTCCCCCAGACCCACTTCCTTTGCTCAGACTCTGAAAAATTCCAATTGGGGAAAGTTTCCATCGATTTTTGTATTGAGAATTAAACCAGATATCTGCGCATGCGCGACTCAGCCCCGCCCCCAGCGCTGATTGTTGGTGAGTAGAAGAGCGCATGCGCGATCCCCTCCCCCAGCTCGGCCTGTGGGCACCATTCCCTCAGTGAGCGGAAGAAGATGGTTTGAAACAGCCGGGAATGGAGAGATCACGGCCCCCGGGGGAAGGGAGCAAAGAGCAGCCTCGTTACAGCAGCTCATCGCTGCGGGACCGTGTCCGCAGATGGGCTCAGAGATCGGCATTGAGTCCGGGGGAAGGTCAGGGGGAGTCCGGGGTCTGTTTGTAAGAGGCGGAGTGGATCAGGAACTGGTCCCGGAACATGGAGTGAGCGGGGGAAGGGAGAGGTCATTCTCGGGCTGTGTGTGTACAGGGTGTGTCCAGGGGAAGGGAGAGAGAATGGGAAGAACCTGCTATTTAAAATCATTGCTGCTTTCTCTCCCCAAACCAGGAGTGAATGGTCCTGGTTTAGTTCCAGTCTCACCCTGTTTATTGTTATTGGACAGTGAAGAGTGGAAACAGAGCCGGACAGTAAGGATGTGGGGAGTTAGACAAAGAGCAACTATTGCAGGCCTCAGGTGAGAAGTGTGAAGGGCACATTTTAAACAGCGGCTGTTTGATTTCGGTTGAACGGTTAGTCCCAGGGGAGAGGGGATTAGAAACCTGACGTGTGCAAAGGTCCCCGCCCCATCGGGTCGTCCCATTCATGGATCAGTGCGGGGGTTGGGTTGTGTCTGGATGTCAATAAATCGTTGTAAAATTGCCCAACACACCTGGTGTGCAGAAGCTGAGTGCTGCAGTACTGCAGTGGAGTCAGACACTGACACTGTTTGTATCACTGGTTCTCATTTGTGGATATTCAAAATAATCATTGATATGGATATTAATTCGAACACTTTTGTATTTTCTACCTCACTGGTTCTTGAGTTACAAGAGATAATTTTCTTACTGCAGGCAAATCCTTGATGGATCCAGAATCAGTGTTATGTTTCCTCCACTTGAGGCACAAGGAACAGTGCAGCCAACTCCTTCTCCCACACAGTGAGTACATTATCACACACAGCGCACAGAGACAAGGAGAGGTCATCAGTTCCACAGTCTCAGACAGCAGAAGTCGTCAGTCCCACACTGATCCCAAGATCCAGAGACACATTTTCAATCCAACAGTCAAACAGAGCAGGTGAGGCAGACACTGTTCCATTTCCCCCGAGCTGAGTCCCGCTGACAGGGAGATACAAAAATCCCAGTCCAAGATCACACTATCAGATGGAAAGGCACTGTGTCAATCTCACAATAGGGCAACATTAGCTACGAATTAAATACCAGATCGAAATCACACATGGTACCCGATTTAAAGGTGCAGAATGAATCCCAATAATGTACCCTGAGATTCCAATTGATTACTCGCCCAGAACTCTCACACACATGTGAGTTTATACACTATGCGAATGGATATTGCATGTATCATGTGATACAAATTGCATACGAGTACAAAACTCATGTACAGTATCAGATTAAAAATGCTGTGAGAGTGTAATCTGAGAAACAAATTAGATATCAGTTTATAATGGACTCATATTGTGAGATGTAAAGATACAGTATCAATTCTATTAGTACAGACTGAGCTATACATTATATGCCATTTGAAAAGTGTCACCATATCAATTTGAAAGATACATTATCTTTCACAATAGTACTCACAGAGATACAGATTTAATAGTAGTTCAAAAAGCACACAAATTATCTGATTAAAACCTACAGCGTCAAATCCTAAAGTGTACCCATATTTATCAGTTAAATAATGAGAAATATGACCTAAACATGAAGATATTAAAGCTACAATTTTGAACGCAATAATGCAATCTGAGAGAATAATTACATACAAATACAGAATGAATCTCACACTCAGATACAGTACCAGAGACTGACAGATGCAGAAGGAATCCCAAACTCACATACAATACTAGAGACTGACAGACACAGAGCGAATCCTACACTCACATATGGTACCAGAGATGACAGATACAGATTGAATCCCACACTGGCATACAGTACCAAGGACTGATAGATATCTGGTTAATTACTCACTCTCATAAAGGACTAGAGACTGACAGATAAATAATGACACCCACATTCACACAGTACCAGAGTCTGACAGATAGAGAATGAATCACACACTCACATAAAGTACCAGAGACTGACAGATAGAGAATGCATCCCAAACCAACATGCAGTCTGAGAGGCTGCATATACAGAAAGAATTCAACACCCACATACAAGACTGGAGACTGAAAGACACAGAATAAATCCCACACTCACAGTATCAGAGACTGCATATATAGAATAAATCACAAACTCACACACACTACTGACAAGATACAGAATGAATCCCACACTGACAAACTGTTCCAGATACTGAGAGATACAAAATGAATCACACATTAGTGCAGGCTGAGTAACATTATTTACCAGTCCAAGAAGTATCAGATTGAAAGATACAGTATCAATTCCATTAGTGCAGACTGATCTACACATTATATACCACTAAAAAAACTGATGCAGATTCAGACTGAAATATACAGTATTCCATTCATGCAGACTGAGCTACACATCATATACAAGTTCAAAAATGTCACCATATCAGTTTGGAAGATGAACGAATTCACAATTGTGTTCCCATCGATACCGATTTAATAGTAGTCCAAAAAGTGCCCACATTCTCTGACTATATTCTAAAGCATTTCATTATCAACCAATTAAACACTGGGAAAAATATGCATTAATTGAGGTATTAAAGATAAAGTTTTGAACACCATACTGTAAACGGAGATACAAATTACATACAGATAAGGAATGAATCTCACACTCAGATAGAGGGCCAGAGAGTGACACACAGAATGAAACCAGCACTCACACAATGTAACAGAGACTGACAGATACCGAATGAATCCTACATTCACACACAGTAAAAGGGACTGACAGATATAGAATGAATCACACACACCCACAGTACCAGAGCCTGACAGATACAGAATGAATCCCACACGCACAGACAGTACTAGGGACTGACAGATACAGAATGAATCCCACACTCACAGACAGTACTAGGGACTGACAGATATAGAATGAATCCCACACTCACAGACAGTACTAGGGACTGACAGATACAGAATGAATCTCACAGTCACACACATTAATGCAGTCTGAGTTACACATTACACATCAGTCCAAAAATCTCATAGTGTCAGATTGAAAGATACAATATCAATTCCATTAGTGCAGACTGATCTGCATATTATAAAGCACTACAAAAAACTGATAAAGATTCAGACTGAAATATACAGTATACCTTTCAAGCAGACTGAGCTACACATCATATACAAGTTCAAAAATGTCACCATATCATTTTGGAAGATAAACTAATTCACAATTTTTTTCCCATCGATACAGATTTAATAGAAGTCCAAAAAGTGCCCACATTCTCTGATTATAACCGAAAACATTATATTTTAAAATGTATCATTATCTACCAATTAAACACTGGGAAAAATTATTGATACATTGAGGTATTAATGAGAGAGTTTTGAACACCATACGGTAAACAGAGACACAAATTACATACAGATAAAGAATGAATCTCACACTCAGATAGAGGGCCAGAGACTGACATGCAAATTGAAAACAGCACTCAAACAATGTAACAGTGACTGACAGATACAGAATGAATCCTACACTCACACACAT
This sequence comes from Heptranchias perlo, assembly GCF_035084215.1. NCBI lineage: Eukaryota > Metazoa > Chordata > Chondrichthyes > Hexanchiformes > Hexanchidae > Heptranchias > Heptranchias perlo. The sequence continues at coordinate 2,365,370 of NW_027139666.1, forward strand.
TACAAGGGACTGGCAGATACAGAATGAATCCTACACTCACACTCATTACAAGGGACTGACAGATACAGAATGAATCCCACACTCACACACATTACAAGGGACTGACAGACATAGAATGAATCACACACTCCCACGGTACCAGAGACTGACAGATACAGAATGAATCCTAAACTCACACACTGTAGCACAGACTAACAGAGACAAAATTTATATCACTCACAAACAGTACCTCAAATTGATAGATGCAGAATGAAAGTCTCCCTCACATATAGCACCTGACACTGACGGAAACAGACTGAAACGCTCATTCACACAAAATACCAGGGACTAACAGATATTGAATGAATCCCATACTCACACACAGTACCAGAGACTGACAGATACACAGTTAATTCCACACTTATACACAGTACCTGAGACTGGCAGATACAGAATTAATCCCACTCTCATATACAGTGCCACAGACTTGCAGATACAGAATGATCCCAAACTCATATGTAGTGCCAGAGATTGAGAGATACAAAACGAATCACACACTCACACACAGTACCAGAGACTGACAGATACAGAATGAATCCCACACTCACAGACTGTATTGGAGACTGACGGATACAGAATGAATATCACACTCACATACAGTACCAGAGAATGACAGACATAGAATTAATGCCACACTCACATGGAGTCTGACATCTACTGGCCATAAGTGAGAACTGTAACTGAGTGGAACAAATTCACATTCTCTGTCGTTGTTCCAGATTCAGGACAATGTGCAATGTGAGGAAATAGTTTCTCTCTGTAACTTCGACTCCCGTACTTTTTCTAATTTTGTCAGTTAAAAATTAGACAATTGATTTCGAATAAAGTTTTTGTTTTCCTCATTCGAAAGTTGCCCCATTATATTTCACTCTACATTGCGCAATATTTCTGTCTGAATTCTCAGGAGACGATTTATATTAATTCAAATAAACCGAACTGAAACACAAATAAAAACTGAGTGCAAATCTGCAAGTTTCAACGGCGACCGTCAAAAGTGAAAGGGAAAAAATATAGAAAAAAATCAAACCGAAAATGCTGGAAAGGCTCAGCAGGTCCGGCAGCATCTGTGGAGAAGGGAAGCTCGGGTTAACGGTTCAGGACTATGACCCTTCTATAGATCAGAAAGGTTAATCCGACATAATTTAAATAAGGAACGGGAATCAGCAGAGGGAAAAACTTCAGAAAATCAATTAATTTCACTCAATCCGAGCAATTGTGTCCCGTATCCAATGTACAGATCAGGGCAAATAATAATACAAAGGAACAGAGTTAAATTCAACGATATGGGGGAAATAAATGAATTTTAAAAATATTTTTTTATATAAATTAGACTCGTTTGTGTTTTGAAAACACTATCCCTCTGAACATCATCAAATTCGGTTCCAGTCTTGGTGTTTCTGAATTCAGCGTGCTGGGATTCAAACCTGTTGGAATTAATTGTTTGGAAGGGAGCGATACTCACCATCATAGCACCTTAGTTCACTGGGAGGGAGAAATAGAGCGTTTCTGTGGAGTTTCGGACTGAATTGCTCCCTTTGGGTTACTGGCACTTTAATCAAAGACAATAAACAGTTCCCAAACATCAGCCCCTGAACAGACACAACAAGCTGGTGGAATTTCTCATTCATAGATATTAAATAAGAGGATGACAAAAGCGAATAGGAAGAGGTTAGGAAGAAGTCACAAAAACAATTAGGGAAGCAAACAGGAATCACGAAATCAAATTATCAAGGAATATAAAAAGAAATCGTAAATTATTGTACAGAGCCAGAAATAACAGAAGGAAAATCAGAATATCTTGAGGGCCACTAAGGGATTGACAAGATAAACTCACAGGTAACGTCAGCGAAATGGCAGAAATATTGAATTATTACTTTCCCTCAGTATTTACCCGGGAGATTAACAGGGTCAATATGATATAGAGGAAGAGGTCAATAAAGATATCAAGGCATTTAAGTTAAAAAGGGTGGATAAACTCCTGATCCTGATGGATTGCATCTGCACTTATTAAATGAAGCAAAGGAAGAGATAGCAGAGGCATTGTTACATATATAGAAAAAATCATTACAGAAAGGAATAGTGCCTGAGGACTGGATGACAGTTGATGTGATTCTTATATTTTGAAACAGGAAATAGAACAAGTCATGGGAACTGTGGACCAGTTAACTAAAGGTCGGTGGTAGGAATGATCATGGAATCTTTTACTCAATGAAGCAACAGAAAAGCATCCAGAAACCGAAAATATAATAAAGAATAGTCAGCACGGATTTCAGAAAGGGAAGATTTAATAGTTTGACAGAAGGTTTGACAGTTAAAATTACAGTTCAACATAACTTATCTGCTTTTCAAATATATTCCTCTAGAAATAAACCTCTGTGTTTGCATTTCATGGCCTTATCAACCTGTGTTGCTACTTTTAAAGATTTGTCAATCTGTACCCCTAAATCCCATTGCTCTTCTACCCCATTTAGACTCTTATTTTCAAAGCAGTGTTTGGCCTCCTTATTCCCCCGAGCAAAATGCACCACCTCACACCTTTCTATATGGAAATTCAATGGCCATTTACACCGCCTTTCAGCAAGCTTATTAAAGTCTTCTTGTATTTTGTCGTAGTCTTCCTCAGTATAGGCTATACCCCCAACATTAATTACAAGCATTTAATACAGCATTACAACTCATGTTTTGTCGAACAAACTGTTTTCCATTCCCAGTTTTTCGAAATCCCACTCGTGCAATATAATGTGAAGAATGAGTTTATCTTCTGTCCCTCTCTCATCTGCAAACTTCAATGACCCGGGGTTTGGGGACATCTACTGGCCGGAAGCAGAACTGCAACAGTTCGGAACAAATTGATGAAACCGGACAATGTGCAGTGTGAGCGTGTTTGTGATTGGTGGCAGGTATTAAATCTGATTGGATATTTGAAGAAACCAATCAGAGAGTTACAGTTAATTATTGTGACCTCACTACGAATGACCCAATCACAAACATTGCCTTCCTCCTTCCCTCATTACCATAGGGCTGTGGGGCTGCCTATTTAATCCGAGCTCGGAGCGGATTTGGGTCATTTCTGAGTCTGAAATTGAGTTTTGAGATGCCTGAGGACAAGAAAGCAGCTCCCAAGAAGGGCGCCAAGAAAACCTTGAGTAAAGCACCAGCCAAGGGCGGCAAGAAGCGGAGAAAGTCGAGGAAGGAGAGTTACTCCATCTACGTCTACAAAGTGATGAAGCAGGTTCACCCCGACACCGGCATCTCCTCAAAGGCCATGAGCATCATGAACTCCTTTGTGAACGATATTTTCGAGCGCATCGCGGGTGAGGCTTCCCGCCTGGCCCATTATAATAAATGGCGCACCATCAGCTCCCGGGAGATCCAGACCGCCGTGCGCCTGCTGCTGCCCGGGGAACTGGCCAAGCACGCCGTGTCGGAAGGGACAAAGGCGGTGACCAAGTACACCAGCTCCAAGTAAAACTCCTCAATATACTGAAAAGAAAATAAACACAAAGGCTCTTTTCAGAGCCACCCACAGTCTCTCTGAAAAACTGTACCAGCACCTCTATGGAATCATTTTACTGTCGATAGTTTGATACTCACTGTCTCTCTAACTTGTGCTTTTGTAATTTCACTTGAAATCTGGTAGATTCTCATAATCACTGCCCGGTATAATCTCTGTCGTTGTTTTATTTAGTTTCAATAACCAAAAACGTGTCCCTGATCCTCTCGTTCCCGGTCATATTCCGCCCCTTCCGCCGCATCTGCCCCTTCAGAGCCGTTTTAAGGTAATTTCTTTCTCCTTTTCACGTTTTTTTGTTCATTATTCGGGAATATCACTTTCAGAACCGCAATCCTCTTTAAAGCAACAACCCTGAAAGGGACTTCACACCGACTACAGAATAGTCTAAAGGCTCTGTCACTGTTCGACTTCTTACACCAGGAGTCTCGGCTCCGGTTTCGATCGCGCTGCAGCTCCTGTGAACAGGGATCAATCCACAATCTGTGGTTTGTTACTTTTACAAAGATTGAGCTGGGATCTGTCCCGTTACAAAATGGGACTTTATTCCCGCCGGATTGAAAGCGAACGGTGAATGAAGCGACTTCTAACCGGAATGTAAAAGATTCTGGAAGTTGTGACTGGAAATGTGGAATAACAGAGTAAAAGGAGAGAGATTTTTAAATCTTTGTCTTAAGGCGACATTATTTACTTAATCCGCTTCTTGTGTTACAAATATATTGGCGGGCTTTTCAAATTTCAATAAAACGGTTCAGTTCGGTATTTTCCGCCTTTTTCTCATTGCCGGCTATTGATTGGTGAATAAAACAGCTCTCTCATTTGGCTGTTCGTTGAACCAATGAGATTGAGAACAGATGAACCAATCACAAGTGCCCCCACTGCACTCATCCAGAAGGTATAAGAAGGGCGAGTGCGGGAAGATTTCTTCATTCTTTGTGAAAGTGTTTGTGAGATTGTGGAAATGTCTGGAAGAGGAAAAACCGGCGGTAAAGCACGGGCCAAGGCCAAGTCTCGCTCATCCCGGGCCGGACTGCAGTTCCCTGTGGGCCGTGTTCACAGGCTCCTGCGAAAGGGGAACTACGCTGAACGTGTGGGTGCCGGAGCCCCGGTCTATCTGGCTGCTGTGCTCGAGTATCTGACGGCTGAAATCCTCGAGCTGGCCGGCAACGCGGCCCGGGACAATAAGAAGACCCGTATCATCCCCAGACACCTGCAGCTGGCCATCCGCAACGACGAGGAGCTCAACAAGCTTCTGGGACGGGTGACCATCGCTCAGGGCGGGGTGCTGCCTAATATCCAGGCCGTGCTGCTGCCGAAGAAAACCAGCACTGTGAGCACCAAGAGCAAATAAAGCAGCTAAGATTTAATCTGATAACCCAAAGGCTCTTTTCAGAGCCACCCACTGTATCTATGAAAGGGCTGGTTACTGTCTGAAGAGACTGACCTATTGATTACAGTTATCCCCGGTCTACGTTAATATATTACATCGCTACAGCGGTTAAACTTATGGGAGGTAATGTAAGTTACCGAGCACATGGGTGATAGGTGAACGGGTCTTGGTAGGAGTTAGGATAGGGGAACGGAGTTTTGGAGGAGTTGAAGTTTGCAGAGGGCGTCAGATAGGAGGCTGACCAGGAGAGCATTGGAAGAGCCAAGTCTGGAGGTAACAAGGGCGTGGATGAGGGTTTCAGCACCAGATCAGCTGAGGCAGGGGTGTAGACGCGCGATGTTTCGGAGGTGGAAGTTGGCGGTCTTGGTGGTGGAGCGGAAATGGGGTCAGATGCTTATCTCAGGGTAAATTGGACGCTGAGGTTGCGAAGTTTTATGATTCCGCTTCACACAGTGGCCAAGGACAAGTCTCTGTCCATCTCAGTCCTTGAATCCAGTCCCCACACAGGAACTGTCTCTGTCCATCCCAGTGCCTGAATCTATCCAGTCCCCACACAGGACCAGTCTGCATCCATCCCAGTACCTGAATCTATCCAGTCCTCACACAGGACCAGTCTCCATCCATCCAGGTCCCTGAATCTATCCAGTCCCCACACAGGACCAGTCTCCATCCATCCCAGTACCTGAATCTATCCAGTCCCCACACAGGACCAGTCTCCATCCATCCAGGTCCCTGAATCTATCCAGTCCCCACACAGGACCAGTCTCCATCCATCCAGGTCCCTGAATCTATCCAGTCCCCACACAGGACCAGTCTCCATCCATCCCAGTACCTGAATCTATCCAGTCCCCACACAGGACCAGTCTCCATCCATCCCAGTACCTGAATCTATCCAGTCCCCACACAGGATCATTCTCCATCCATCCCAGTGCCTGATTCTATCCAGTCCCCACACAGGACCAGTCTCCATCCATCCCAGTGCCTGATTCTATCCAGTCCCATACTGACCCAAGCACGGAAAGGTATAGAGTGCCTTCCACACCGATTTATGTTTATTGAACTATTGGGCGCCTCCTGTCAGCTACAAATCTGAAAACTAAAACTCCCTCTTCCAACGGTCCCGGAGCGGCACTGATTGATTCTGTTATGATAGTGATTGTATTGGAACTGTAGTGTGCCTCAATTATTGAATTTAAATTGTATTTTCCGCCTTTTTTTCGAGCAATCCTTGAATATCGAGCCGGAGTCTGTAATGATTGTGTCCGAATTTATGTTCCGCATTTGATACTGGTGAAAATTTTAAAAAGGACCGTCACTAATTCCTGGAGGCGGAGCTAAAAGTTGCACGTCCGCTTGTCCGTCATTCTGAGCCAGTCTCCTCCCCTCCCGCACTTCATGCTCTGTCTTTCATTCAGACACTCCTCCCCGCCCTCTCCGATAATGTGCCTTTCTCAACCAGGTCGGGGCGGGCTTTATAAATACAGAAGAAAGGCGAGGGTTTTTCATTCAGCAGCGATCTGAGTGAAGAATCATCATGTCTGGCAGAGGTAAAGGAGGCAAAGGACTGGGCAAAGGCGGAGCCAAGCGGCACCGGAAAGTGCTTCGTGATAACATCCAGGGGATCACCAAACCAGCCATCCGCCGCCTGGCTCGCCGTGGCGGTGTCAAGCGGATCTCGGGTCTGATCTACGAGGAAACCCGCGGGGTGCTGAAGGTTTTCCTGGAGAATGTGATCAGGGACGCCGTCACCTACACTGAACACGCCAAGCGCAAGACGGTCACTGCCATGGATGTGGTGTACGCTCTGAAACGGCAGGGCCGCACTCTCTATGGATTCGGTGGCTGAACGACTCGACCATTTCCAACCGGACACAAAACAAAGGCTCTTCTAAGAGCCACCCACGGCCTCACAGAGAGAGCAATGACTTGGGAACTGGTGCGTAGTTAAATGGGGCTACGGATTCGTTTTTTTATTATAAGGAGTTTTCTGGAACACACAGTAACGTAACGTGGTATCGGCGGCGAGCTGCACCGGTTACTGAGGAAAATTTCCCTCATTGAGTGCACTGAATTGTCCAGGGAACGTTACAAGTGAGTTTACCCCGAGCCGAATTCCCCACTCAGTGAATTGTTCCTTCACTCCATTCGCTCTGTTTTGGTTCTATTTATCAGTCAGATGTTGTGATGTGGGACCGGGGGTTTCCATGGGAGAACAGGTTGAGCTGAGCCGCTGTGATAAGGGCCCAGCTTGTGATATGGATTTTCCCTCTGACGGTTGTTTCTGACACTGAGACTGAGAGGGTTTGTGAAATTGAACCGTTTGAGCTCAGTCATTGGGGACCTGGAATTACCACAGGCCCAACTGTCGAAACCAGCTGTAAACAGACTCCTTCTCATTGGTTGCTTTGCTTGAAAACTAATTTCCTTAACCAATCGGAGAGACGAAATTAAGAAACGGAGCAAATGAGTGGCCTCAATTGACCGATTTTTTTAAATTTTGAAAAAGTCCGCCAATTTCAGTGTATGAAAGAAGTGAAGTTACTCGGCCATGTCGTTTTTACACAAAGACTTAAAATCTCTTTGTAATAATGTTATTCCGTATTACACGTCCCAAATTCCTGGCCCTGTTTCAAAAATATATTGTCTCTAACTTGCGGAATTAAACCCCAAATTTCACTTCTACCTGTAAAAATAACAAATCTCAGGTTATCGATTGATTCCGTTGCAGGGACTGAACAGGAACCGTGTGTCCTGAAAACGGAATCATTGACGAAGCCTTAAAATGAGCCGATTCTTTTCCCCAAGGCGTTCATTCCGGATTGTTACACTGCAGGGAACGTGTTGCTTATATGCGGGATATTAAGATCGGTAATTAATTATTTCAGAGACTCGCTCCACAGTGAGAAAGAGGAAGTAACTAAATTCTGATTCTCAGCCCTGAAAGTGGTGGTTAACGGGAAATCCGGGGGCGGTGTAAATCTGAATGAGAGCGAGAGCAAAGCAAAAGGGAATTGAACGAATCCCGGACCCGTGTTCACTTTATTGGGCAGTAAATTCTACAGAGACAAACATTAAAATTGGGCAGTTTCACTGACTTTCTTTCAATTTCCCCACCAGATTCAAAGGATGATGATCGGAATGAATAAATTGACGACATAAGTGCTGTGGGCGGCTCTTAAAATAGCCGTTGTTTTTTTTCAGTACGTTGTGGAGTTTTACTTGGAGCTGGTGTATTTGGTCACCGCCTTTGTCCCTTCCGACACGGCGTGTTTGGCCAGTTCCCCGGGCAGCAGCAGGCGCACGGCGGTCTGGATCTCCCGGGAGCTGATAGTGTGGCGTTTATTATAATGGGCCAGGCGGGAAGCCTCACCCGCGATGCGCTCGAAAATATCGTTCACAAAGGAGTTCATGATGCTCATGGCCTTGGAGGAGATGCCGGTGTCGGGGTGAACCTGCTTCATCACTTTGTAGATGCAGATGGAGTAACTCTCCTTCCTCGACTTTCTTCGCTTCTTGCTGCCTTTGATGGCGATTTATTCACCGTTTTTTATTGCCCTTCTTAGGAAGTGTTTTCTTCACCGACATTTTCAAATTCAATTTCAGACACAGCATCAACCAAAATCCGCTCCGAGTTCAGATTATACGGGCAGCCCTTTCATTCTGCCAATTCATTCTGCATCTGTTAGTTTCGAGTACTGTGTGTGAGTGTGGGATTCATTCTGTATCTGGTACTGTGTGTGAGTGTGGGATTCATTCTGTATCTGGTACTGTATGTGAATGTGGGATTCATTCTGTATCTGGTACTGTGTGTGAGTGTGAGAGTCATTCTGTATCTGGTGCTGTGTGTGAGTGTGGGATTCATTCTGTATCTGGTATTGTATGAGAATGTGGGATTGATTCTGTATCTAGTACTGTATGTGAATGTGGGATTCATTCTCTATCTGGTACTGTGTGTGAGTGTGGGATTCATTCTGTATCTGGTACTGTGTGTGAGTGTGGGATTCATTCTGTATCTAGTAATGTGTGTGAGTGAGGGATTCATTCTGTATCTAGTAATGTGTGTGAGTGAGGGATTCATTCTGTATCTAGTAATGTGTGTGAGTGAGGGATTCATTCTGTATCTGGTACAGTGTGTGAATGTGGGATTAATTCTGTATCTGGTACTGTATGTGAATGAGGGATTAATTCTGTATCTGGTACTGTATGTGAATGAGGGATTAATTCTGTATCTGGTAATGTGTGTGAGTGAGGGATTCATTCTGTATCTGGTACTGTGTGTGAAAGTGGGATTAATTCTGTATCTGGTACTGTGTGTGAATGTGGGATTCATTCTGTATCTGGTACTGTGTGTGAATGTGGGATTCATTCTGTATCAGGTACTGTGTGTGAGTGTGAGAGTCATTCTGTATCTGGTACTGTGTGTGAGTGTGGGAGTCATTCTGTATCTGATACTGTGTGTGAATGTGGGAGACATTCTGTATCTGGTATTGTATTTGAGAGTGGGATTCATTCTGTATCTGGTACTGTATGAGAATGTGGGATTGATTCTGTATCTAGTACTGTATGTGAATGTGGGATTCATTCTCTATCTGGTACTGTGTGTGAGTGTGGGATTCATTCTGTATCTGGTACTGTGTGTGAGTGTGGGATTCATTCAGTATCTGGAACTGTGTATGAATGTGGGATTAATTCTGTATCTGGTACTGTGTGAGTGTGGGATTAATTCTGTATCTGGTACTGTGTGTGAATGAGGGATTCATTCTGTATCTAGTAATGTGTGTGAGTGAGGGATTCATTCTGTATCTAGTAATGTGTGTGAGTGAGGGATTCATTCTGTACCTAGTAATGTGTGTGAGTGAGGGATTCATTCTGTATCTGGTACAGTGTGTGAATGTGGGATTCATTCTGTATCTGGTACTGTATGTGAATGAGGGATTAATTCTGTATCTGGTACTGTATGTGAATGAGGGATTAATTCTGTATCTGGTAATGTGTGTGAGTGAGGGATTCATTCTGTATCTGGTACTGTGTGTGAAAGTGGGATTAATTCTGTATCTGGTACTGTGTGTGAATGTGGGATTCATTCTGTATCTGGTACTGTGTGTGAATGTGGGATTCATTCTGTATCAGGTACTGTGTGTGAGTGTGAGAGTCATTCTGTATCTGGTACTGTGTGTGAGTGTGGGAGTCATTCTGTATCTGATACTGTGTGTGAATGTGGGAGACATTCTGTATCTGGTATTGTATTTGAGAGTGGGATTCATTCTGTATCTGGTACTGTATGAGAATGTGGGATTGATTCTGTATCTAGTACTGTATGTGAATGTGGGATTCATTCTCTATCTGGTACTGTGTGTGAGTGTGGGATTCATTCTGTATCTGGTACTGTGTGTGAGTGTGGGATTCATTCAGTATCTGGAACTGTGTATGAATGTGGGATTAATTCTGTATCTGGTACTGTGTGAGTGTGGGATTAATTCTGTATCTGGTACTGAGTGTGAATGAGGGATTCATTCTGTATCTAGTAATGTGTGTGAGTGAGGGATTCATTCTGTATCTAGTAATGTGTGTGAGTGAGGGATTCATTCTGTATCTGGTACAGTGTGTGAATGTGGGATTCATTCTGTATCTGGTACTGTATGTGAATGTGGGATTCATTCTGTATCTGGTACTGTATGTGAATGTGGGATTCATTCTGTATCAGGTACTGTATGTGAATGTGGGATTCATTCTGTATCTGGGACTGTGTGTGAATGTGTAATTCATTCTGTATCTGGTACTGTGTGTGAATGTGGGATTCATTCTGTATCTGGTACTGTGTGTGAATGTGGGATTCATTCTGTATCTTGTACTGTATGTTAATATGGGATTCATTCTGTATCTGGTACTGTATGTGAATTTGGGATTCATTCTGTATCTGGTACTGTATGTGAATTTGGGATTCATTCTGTATCTGGGACTGTATGTGAATGTGTGATTCATTCTGTATCTGGTACTATATGTGAATGTGGGATTCATTCTGTATCTGGTACTGTGTGTGAATGTGGGATTCATTCTGTATCTGGTACTGTGTGTGAATGTGTGATTCATTCTGTATCTGGTACTGTATGTGAATGTGGGATTCATTCTGTATCTTGTACTGTGTGTGAATGTGGGATTCATTCTGTATCTTGTACTTTATGTGAACATGGGATTCATTCTGTATCTGGTACTGTATGTGAATGTGGGATTCATTCTGTACCTGGTACTGTGTGTGAATGTGGGATTCATTCTGTATCTGGTACTGTATGTGCATATGGGATTCATTCTGTATCTGGTACTGTGTGTGAATGTGGGATTCATTCTGTATCTGGTACTGTATGTGAATTTGGGATTCATTCTGTATCTGGTACTGTATGTGAATTTGGGATTCATTCTGTATCTGGGACTGTGTGTGAATGTGTAATTCATTCTGTATCTGGTACTGTGTGTGAATGTGGGATTCATTCTGTATCTGGTACTGTGTGTGAATGTGGGATTCATTCTGTATCTTGTACTGTATGTGAATATGGGATTCATTCTGTATCTGGTACTGTATGTGAATTTGGGATTCATTCTGTATCTGGTACTGTATGTGAATGTGGGATTCATTCTGTATCTGGTACTGTATGTGAATGTGGGATTCATTCTGTATCTGGTACTGTGTGTGAATGTGGGATTCATTCTGTATCTTGTACTTTATGTGAATATGGGATTCATTCTGTATCTGGTACTGTGTGTGAATGTGTAATTCATTCTGTATCTGGTACTGTGTGTGAATGTGGGATTCATTCTGTATCTGGTACTGTATGTGAATATGGGATTCATTCTGTATCTGGTACTGTGTGTGAATGTGGGATTCATTCTGTATCTGGTACTGTATGTGAATTTGGGATTCATTCTGTATCTGGTACTGTATGTGAATTTGGGATTCATTCTGTATCTGGGACTGTATGTGAATGTGTGATTCATTCTGTATCTGGTACTGTATGTGAATGTGGGATTCATTCTGTATCTGGTACTGTGTGTGAATGTGGGATTCATTCTGTATCTGGTACTGTGTGTGAATGTGTGATTCATTCTGTATCTGGTACTGTATGTGAATGTGGGATTCATTCTGTATCTGGTACTGTGTGTGAATGTGGGATTAATTCTGTATCTTTTACTTTATGTGAATATGGGATTCATTCTGTATCTGGTACTGTATGTGAATTTGGGATTCATTCTGTATCTGGTACTGTGTGTGAATGTGGGATTCATTCTGTATCTGGTACTGTATGTGAATATGGGATTCATTCTGTATCTGGTACTGTGTGTGAATTAGGGATTCATTCTGTATCTGGTACTGTATGTGAATGTGGGATTCATTCTGTATCTGGTGCTCTATATGAATGTGGGATTCATTCTGTATCTGGTGCTCTATATGAATGTGGGATTCATTCTGTATCTGGTACTGTGTGTGAGTGTGGGAGACATGCTGTATTTCTCAGTCTCTGGTACTGTAAGTGTTTGCGGAATTGAATCTGTAACTATAAGTCTGTGGCACTGTGTGTGAGTGTGAGATTAATCATTTATCTGTCGTCTTTTGTACATTTTGTGTGTGTGGGATTCTTTATATATATTCAGTCTCTGGTTATGCGTGAGTGTGCGATTCAGTCTGTATCTGTCAGCCTCTGATACTCTATTTGAGTGTAGAATTCATTCCGCATCTGTCAGTCTCTGGTACTGTCTGTGTGTGTGGGATTCATTCTGTATCTTTCAGTCTGTGTGAACTGTGTGTGCGTGTCGGAATCATTCTGTATCTTTCAGTCTCTGGTACTGTGTGTGAGTGTGGGATTCATTCTGTATCTGTCAGTCTCTGGTGCTGTGTGTGAGTGTCGGAATCATTCTGTATCTTTCAGTCTCTGGTACTGTGTGTGAGTGTGGGATTCATTCTGTACCTGTCATTCCATGGTACTCTGTGTGAGTGTGGGATTCATTCTGTATCTGTCAGCCTCTGGTACTGTGTGTGATGGATTCATTCTGTATCTGCCAATCTCTGGTACTGTTTGAGTATCTGGGATTCATTCTGTATCTATCAGTTTCTGGAACAGTCCAAAAGTAAGGATTAATTCCATATCTGTCTTTTAATTGGAGATCAGTTTACAGTTTGGTGTTTGAAACTCTATCTTGTGTATATCTAAATCTATAAATAGTTTTCCCCATAGTAGTTAATTTTGAAAATACCGTGCACATTCGAATTTCTTGTTGCAGGTTTTAATGAGACAAGCTGTGTGCCCTTTGGACCAATATTAAACCTGTATCACAATGAACACTAACGCAATTGATCCTGGATCTCAGTCTCAAACTTTGAGATTTTTGGATTGCTATATAATGTGCAGCTCAGTCTGCACTAATGGAATTGATATTGTATCTTTCAGGGTGTCACTGTATGAGACTTTAGCACTTCTATGTAATGTGTTGCTCTGGGTCTAATCGAATTGTAACTTTCAGGTTCATAAAATGGGTGAGTTTTGAACTGGTAACTGATTTTGTTTCTCAGGTTATATTATCTTTCAGCATCTCTCACTCTGATACTATATGTGAGTTTTGGACTTGTATGTAATTTGTATCTCAGGTTACAGAATTTGGATGGATACTGCATCTTTTAATATCACAATGTGTGTGAGTTCTACTCATTATTTGAGATGAATCTTGGTTTACATTATTGGGGCTATTGCTGTATCTTTCAATCGGGCACCGTGTGACAGTTCTATCTGTGATTTAATTTCTAGCTTCGGCTGCACTATTGTGAAATTGACACATTACCTTTCAATCTGATGGTGGGTGTGATATTGGGCTGGGATTTGTGGATCTAACTGGCAGTTGTACTGAGTTGGGGTGAAATGGAAACAACGTCTGCCTCTCCTCCTCTGACTGTTTATTTGAAAGTGTGTCTGTGGTACTTGGGATCAGTGTGGGACTGACTACTTCTACTGTCTGAGACTGAGGAACTGATGACTTGTCTGTGTCTCTGTGCTCTGTGTGTGATAATGTACCGACTGTGTGTGAGAAGCTGGCTGCACTCTTCCTTGTGCCTCGGGTGGAGGAAAATCACATTCCTTCAAAAATTTGCCTGTAGAAAGAAAAAGTATCTCTTGTAACTCAAGAACAGGTGAGGTAGAAAATACAAAAGTGATCAGTTTAATGGTCTGTTAATGATCATTTTGAATATCCACAAATGAAAACCAGCGATACAAACAGTGTCAGTGTCTGACTCCACTGCAATACTGCAGCATGCAGCTCCTGCACACCATAGAAACATGGAAAATAGGAGCAAGAGTAGGCCATTCGGCCCTTCGGGCCTGCTCCACCATTCAAAATGATCATGGCTGATCGTCTAACTCAATATCCTGTTCCTGCTTTTACCCCATATCCCTTAATACCTTTTTCATTAAAAAATATATCGATTTTCTTATTGAATACATCTGAAGACGAGGCCTCCACTGCCTCCTCTGGTCGCGAATTCCACAGGTTCACCACCATCTGAGTGAAGATATTTCTCATCTCGGTTCTGAAGGTGCCAGGTATGTTGGGCTGTTTTAAAACAATTTCGTCACATCCAGACACAACAAAACACATCCCCTGCACTGATCCATGAATGGGACTACCGGATGGGACAGGGACCTTTGCACAGGCCTGGTTTCTAATCCCCTCTCCAATGGGATCGACCGTTCAACCGAAACCAAACAGCCGCTGTTTAAAATGTGTCCTTCACACTTCTCACCTGATGCCTGCAATAGACGCTCTTTGTATAACTCCCCACATCCTTACTGTCCGGCTCTGTTTCCACTCTTCACTGTCCAATCACAATAAACAGGGTGAGACTGGAACTAAACCAGGAACATTCACTACTGGTTTGGGGAGTGAAAGCAGCAATGATTTTAAATAGCAGGTTCTTCCCATTCTGTCTCCCTTACCCTGGACACACGCTGTACACACACAGCCCGAGAATGACCTCTCCCTTCCCCCGCTCACTCCATGTTCCGGGACCAGTTCCTGATCCACTCCGCCTCTTACAAACAGACCCCGGACTCCCCCTGACCTTCCCCCGGATTCAATGCCGATCTCTGCGCCCATCTGCGGACACGGTCCCGAAGCGATGAGCTGCTGTAACGAGGCTGCTCTTTGCTCCCTTCCCCCGGGGGCCGTGATCTCTCCATTCTCGGCTGTTTTAAACCATCTTCTTCCGCTCACTGAGGGAATGGCGCCCACAGGCCGAGCTGGGGGAGGGGAGCGCGCATGCGCTCTTCTGCTCGCCAACAATCAGCGCTGGGGGCGGGGCTGAGTCACGCATGCGCAGAAATCTGGTTGAATTCCCAATAAAAATCGATGGAAACTTTCCCCAGTTGGAATTTTTCAGAGTCTGATCAAAGGAAGTGGGGCTGGGGGAAAGGTCAGAGGGAATGGGGTCCACAGGCAGTGCAGGAACAGGCACCAGAATGGGAAACAAATGGGATTCCACCAGTGCCTAACGCTGGAATCCAGACTGACTTTACAATCTCGAACTATTAAACGAGATGTTTCCATCCCTGCTGTTTCTCTCGGAATCTTTTGATGGTAAAGAGCCTTTCAGAGATAAAGTGGCGGGCTGTGAAATGAGCCTATGTATTCTGTTCATTCTTGAACTTTTTACTGATAAAACTGACGCTTGAGGAAGAAACTGGAGGGAGGATTTCTCAAACCATTCCTGGAGAAAGCAGGAGGAAAGAGTGAGTCGGTGCATTTTCTGGGACGGTGTAGGATTAATATCTGACAGCAACCGTCCCAGATTAATTTAATCAGAGTAAAACTCTCGATTACTGATTGGAATACCGAACGACCTTGAGCTGCAAAACCGAATATAGTGCAACAGGCAGAAGAAGATTAAATGTGGCCCATTGTTTTTGATACTCTCTGCACTGTCACTGAGGGTGGGATTAATAATGTGTCTGCCTCTGGTATAATATCAGTGAGAGATGAGATTTCATCGTCTGTCTCTCCAATGGGATCTTTCTGGAAAAAAACGGAACTTTACAGGTCAGTCTGCAACTGATACTGTGGCACTGTATCTCTCCGCTCTCTCTCTCACCGTGTCTGTCGTCTTCTCTCTCCCTCTCGCTCTCTCTGGTGCTTTATGTGAAGGTTGGATACTGCTATTGAGCGTGATATGAACACACTGATAGGAAGTGTAAGTCTGACAGTGTCTCTCTCTCTCTCGCTAGTGCGGACATGAAGGTGGGATACTGTCTGATATAAAAGAGAGAGAATGAGATGTCCGGGCCAGACCTCACTCCAACTGGGGATGTGTTCGGCTCCAGTCCCAGTGCATGGACAAAATCTTTTGACAGATTCAGGGTGAGAGTCTCTGTGGGACGGTAACACTGGCGGAGAAATTCCGCGTCATAACTCAAACCGGAACACATTAGACTCTCCAAATGTTTGTAAGGTGTTTGTAAACTGCTGAACCCGTCTGGGTGGGGATGTGGGGAGTTAGAACAGGGAAACAGACTGAAGTGGAGGAGCCGAGGTGATTGTTATTGAATGCAATGTATTCAGGCAGGAACATTACTGACTTTGCATTGTAACGTGGCTTATTTAAAAGCTCCGGGTGTGTTGGAATCCTTGAATATGCATTTGGACAGTTACATGGGTAAGATGGGTATAGAGCGATATGGGCCAAGTGCAGGCAATTGGGACTAGCTTCGTGGTATAAACTGGGCGACATGGACATGTTGGCCCGAAGGGCCTGTTTCCATGTTGTAAACTTCTATCAGTCTATGATTCTACAATATGAAGCCCGAGTTTGTAAGTGTTTGTGCGGAGCGCTGTATTTCGGTTCGATTATCGTTAGAAATCGGTTGTCGGAGAGAACTGGAGGTGGAGCTGGAAGATCAGTGTCCGCCATCTGCTCTGTCTGTTACTCTGGCCCCGCCCGCTTTCCCTGTTTAATCCCCCATATGGAATCAAAGCGGGTTGATGGACTCGAAACACGGTTTACTTGTTAACAGGACGAAAGGCGAGTAATGTGTCTGATCTCCTCGGCACCAGACAATTCACTGTTATTTGTATCTGTACAAATTTACATCTCAGTGATTCCCCAGTGAGTTTGATGCGTGATGTAAATGATCCAACAAAATAGAAGAGAAACAGAGCCAAGCGCTGAATTCCACAGATGTGGAAAGGTTAGTCGAGCAGTTCTGGTGATGCTTTAAGAGCCCAACATGGCAAGTAGTTTAAATAAATAAAATACATTTGGTGATGCGTGGACTGGTTCTACAGGTCACCGTTTAAAGTACCGGACTGTGGTCGGTGCCCCGACTCCAGTCCCATTAATTCCTCACCTCGCCTACAACGAGAATAAAGCAGCTCAAAGCCACACCAGGAGCATATCAGCGTCTCCGTTCAGCCAGTAACCACCACTTTCACAGATACAGTGGGTGGCTCTGAAAAGAGCCTTTACATCGAGTTACTTCGGAACTACGGCGCAGAAACAGGCAATTCGGCCCAACTGGTCGATGCCAGTGTTTATTCTCCACACGAGGCTCCTCCCTCCCTAATTCATCTCACTCTATCAGAATACCCTTCGATTCCTTCCTTCCTCATGTGTTAATCGAGCTGCCCCTTAAATGCACCTGTGCTATTTGCCTGAGCTACTGCTTGTGCTAGCATTTTCCACATTCCAACCACTCTTTGGGTAAAGCAGTTTCTCCTGAATTCCCTATTGGATTTATTAGCGACTATTTTATATTTATTACCTCTAGTTTTGGACTCCATGCAATTGGAAACATTTTCTCGATGTCTACCCTACGAAACCCCATCGGAAGACCTCTATCAGGTCACCCCTCAGCCTTCTCTTTTCTAGAGAAAACACCCCCAGTCTGTTCAGCTTTTCCGAATGAGAATATCCTCTCATTTCTCGAATCATGAGAATTTCTTTTGCACCTTCTAAGCCCTTTATATAATATGGAGACCAGAACTGTGCACAATACTCCGAGTGTGGTCCAACAAAGGTCCCATACAATTTTAACATAACTTATTTTCTTTTCAATTCTATCCATCTATAAATGTATCCTAGTGTTTGATTTGCCTTTTTATGACCATATTAACTTGCGTCGCTACTTTCAGTAATTTGTATATATGTACCACTAGATCCATTTGCTCCTCTATCCCGCTCACCCTCACTGACATTCTATCGTTGAACTGCTGTAATATTGTCCTTTAGTAATATTGCTACTCCTCCTCCTTTCCCTATTTCCCTTATTGTCTAAGCAGTATGTGACTTCCTTATTCTTCATTCTGCAACTTTATTAATGTTCTCTTGCATTTTGATGCATTCTTCCTTTGTATTAACTATATCCCCCAATTTGTTGTCGTCCACTAATTTTGAAATTGTACGTCCAATTCTCGAGTCCCGAATTTTTAATGTAAATTGTGAACAACAGTGGTCCCAACACCGATCGCTGTGGAAATCCACTTCCCACATTTTTGCCAATCTGAGTAACTACCCTTAACCTCTATTCTCTGTTTTCTTTTTTGTTGCCAGCTTGCAAACCATTCTTCCACCTGTCCCCTGACTCCGCGTGCTCTGAACTTAGCCATGAGTCTCCAACGCGGTACCTATCAAAGGCCTTCGGAAAATCCAAATATACTGCATCTACGACATGAACCTTGCTCTCCATGGGTCTTTCAGTGTGTTTACACTACCCGCTCACCCTCACTGACATTCTATCTTTGAACTGCTGTAATATTGTCCTTTAGTAATATTGCTACTCCTCCTCCTTTCCCTATTTCCCTGTCCTTTCTAAATATCTTATAGACTTGAATATTAAGCTGCCATTCGTGCCCAACTGGTAATCAGGTCTCTGTAATAATTTAATGTAATTATTTAATTTTACTCAATGGCTGATGTGAGCTGCGGGAAAATGTATTTCCAGCCGGTCAAGTATTGCAGGTATCGGCTATCTCTTCGGTCCGATGTCAGGTGAAGAATCAATGTCTGTTGTGTAATTTTCGTCGATTGGGGGTTGGCGACATCTACTGGGCGGAAACGGGAACTGCAACAGAGCGAGAAAGGATCCGTCAGAAACCGGTTAAAATGAAGAACAAAATTCAACAGCCTGCAGTGTCTGTTCAGGGTCTGAGGTTTCGGAGCAATTTGCTTGTCTTTGATTGCCAGCGATGGTGCTATAGTAGTGAACATAGCTGCCTTCCAAGCAATTGACTCGGGTTCGATTCCCAGCCATCGCATTTCAGTGTTTTTATTAATTTATATCCTTCATTAAGATTGCCAGCGAATTTGTTGGCGTTCAGCTGGATATTGTTTCAAAAACATAAACTGTTAGAATTATAGCAAAATGTTTTCAACGTTAATTTATTTTCCCTATAGAAGGAATAGAGGACAAACATACTGGAAATTATGAGCTACCAAGGGTCTTCTGAGAGTGAGAAAGGCAAATGATATGTTAGCTTTTATTGCAAGGGTGTTGCAATATAAGAGTAATGAGGTCTTGCTGCAATTGTACAATGAGGAGATATTGTGTAAAATTGGCCTGTATTCGCTGGAGTTCAGAAGAATGAGAGATGATCGCATTGAAACGTGTGCAATTTTTCGACGGCTTGAAAGGGTAGATGCGGAGAGGCTGATTCCCTGGCTGGAGAGTCAAGAACTTGAGGTCAGAGAATCAAGATAAGGGGTTGGCCATTTAGCATCGACATGAGGAAAAATTTCATCACTCAAAGGGTTGTGAATCTTTGGAATTCTCCACCCCAGAGGGCTGTGGATGCTCAGTCGTTGAATGTTTTCAAAGCTGAGATCGATAGATTTTTGGACGCTAATGGAATCAAGGCAAATGTGGATCAGGCGGGAAAGTGGAGTTGAGGTCGAAGATCAGCCATCATCTGATTGAATGGCGGAGCAGGCTCGAGGGGCCGTATGGCCTACTCCTCCTCCAATTTCTTATGTTCTTATGTAGAGAGCCTTATATACAAGTCTGCTGATGAAACTAAGTTAGGTGGCACCGTAAACATTATAGATGGGAGCAGAAAGTTGCAAAGGGACATTGACAGATTAAGTGAGTGGGCAAAACTGTGACAGATGGAGTTCAACGTGGGGAAATGTGAGGTCATCCACTTTGGACCATGAAAAGATAGATCAGAGTATTTTCTAAATGGGAAGAAACTAGGAACTGTGGGTGAGCAGAGGGATTTATAAGACCAAGTACAGAATTCACGAAAAGGTGCAAAAATAAGTTAAAATGGGAATGGTATTTTGATGTTTATCTCAAGAGACATGAAATAAAAAGGAATGGAAGTTATGTCATAGTTATACAGAGCTCTGGTTAGACCTCATTTAGTTTTGGGTACTGCATCTCTGGTAGGATATGAACATATGAAATATGAGCAGGTGTAGGCCATACGGCCCCTCGAGCCTGCTCCGCCATTCAATAGATCATGGCTGATCTTGAAGCTCATCTCCACTTTACCGGTCTATCCCCATATCCCTTGATTTCCTGGTCCAAAAATCTATCAAACTCAATATTGAATACACTAAACGACTGAACATCCACAGCTCTCTGGGGTGGAGAGAACAGCATCAATTAAGATAAAGCGAATGAAATGAAATGTGTCATACAGTTACATCTCGCTGCTCTGTCTGACCATTTTGATCGCTACTTCCCTGGAGAGGGATTTGAAAATTTGAAGGAAAAGCGTTAGGTGAAAGATCCTTTTGGTTTCTAAAATCCTGAATCAATAAAGAAGCTAAACTTGATGCCTGAGCAAGAAAACGAGCTGGTGCGACTTACCTGTGATACGCACTGAAAACACGCCACAAGTCATTCAGTTTGTCATCTTTTTCGATCAGTGCTTTCAAAGAATATGCTCTGTTAAGTAAGATTAGTGTTATGTTGTTGCTGCCGTTCACAACAACCTACATGTGCGAACTGGAATTTTCGACTTTAACAAGAATAAAAACAAGAGCAAGAAACCTGATATGCGTGCAGCGCTTTCATCTTGTGATCCAGATTGGAACGAGATCATGAACAACAGGCAGACCCATCCGTCACATTAAGTAAGTGCAACTCAAACTGACCGTTTTCTTATTGTATTTATACTGTACTTAAAATGTTTTTCAAGGAACGTCGAAGTCTAATTTTAGTTATTACTTGAAGTGAAATGCAGAGTGAGCATGGACTGACCTTTTTTGGGATTTGATGAAAGCTCCAGTCAGAGGATATTATTGTTTTGGGTCCCTGGGGGAAGTGTTTTTCTTCCACTGGATAACGAGAAAAATAGTTTGAGAAACACTATTCTACATTGTACCGTGAGTGTCTGTTCAGCAAAACGGCTCTGAATTCCTCAGTCTCTATTTCTCGATACGGTTCTGTGCGCAACTTGGGCAATAAAACACTGATCGACACTCGGCGAGCAATGGCGGCCGCAGGCCCCACAATCCCCCGCGCCCGAGAAACCCCTCTATCTCTCCAACGCGGTGATTTCCTGGTCAGGCTGCGCATGCTGCCCAGGCCCGCATTGTATTTTGGGAGCGCGTCGCTCCTGTGGTTTGTCTCGAGTCGGACTCGGTGGAAACTGGAGAAGAAACCGGGAAGCGGCGGGTCGGACGTGGGATGCCGCCTGTCGGGACCCGAGCCCCACTCGGTGTTGCTGAGAATCCGCTCAGTGTAAATGCAGGTTGTTGTTGAGCTGCTCCCGTTGGCCTCCGCGTTACCGGACAGAATCAGCCAGGGACGGTGGCTGTGCTGCTCCCCATGCTAGAAATGCTGACAGCTCGGTATATCGGCTTACAAGTACAGAATTACCACTTGGCCGGGTACTGGAGGGCAAACAGTGACTGGGCCCGAACCCCACCATCACGCAGCACCTTCAGGAGAGAAAGGAGAAAAATAGAGGCTGCGATGAATCTGGATTTCAAACAGCGAGGACGTGTCAAGGATGGAGTGTGTGGGACGGGGGCTATACAGCTTAATAGGGGCAAGGAGGGAGAGTGTGTTGGACGGGGAATTTACAGCTTAATAGAGGCAAGGAGGGAGAGTGTGGGTCGCGGGATTTACAGCTTAGGAGGTGCAAGAGCGGAAAGAATGTTCCCGAGAAACCAGAACTGTCTGTTGTGAATTTCTAACCTGTATTACAGTGATGATTTTTGTAAATGATGAGGACAAATGCATAGACTAGCCTTGTATTGTCTTGAATGTACAAGATTACGCTGTGATCTAATTGAGGTGTTGGAGAAGATTAAAGGATTTTATGGGGTAGATAGAGAGAAACTATTTCCTCTGGTGGGGGAGTCTAGCACAAGGGGAATCACTTCAAATTAGAGCTAGGCCTTTCAGGGGTGAAGTCAGGAAGCAATTTTTCACACAAAGGGTAGTTGAAATCTGGAACTCTCTCCCCCTGAAAGCTGTTGAGGCTGGGGGTCAATTGATAATTTCAAAACTGAGATTGATATATTTTTGTTTGACGAGGATATTAAGGGTTATGGTATCAAGGCGGGTGGATGGAGTTAAGATACAGATCAGCCATAACCTAATTGAAGGACGGAACAGGCTCGTGGAGCTGAATGGCTGACTCTTGTTCCTATATTGCTAAATGCAGCCATCAGTAATAAGGTTGTGGATGGCAAGGGCCTTGTTCACAGTTGAATGGACATCTGGAGGGAGATGTGGAGAGAGGAGGTGACTGATCAGGGAGTGTCTGCAAATGAAGTAGAAATGGTGACGAGGTAGGGAGTGTCTCTAAATGAAGGATAAATGATGATGGGTCAGGGAGTGTCTGCAAACGAAGCAGAAAGGATGACTGGTCAGGGAATATCTGTAAATGAAGGAGAAATGGTTACGGGTCAGGGAGAGTCTATAATTGAAGTAGAAATGGTGATTGGTCAGGGAGAGATGGTGACTGGTCAGGGAGCCAAAATCACCAAAAGTGGGAGATATCACAGATGGTCAACTGACAGGCAGCTATAGGGAGCGACATATTGTCGAAAAGAGGATGAGAGCATAAACACCCAGCCAGAGTCAGCACCTTCAGTGGAGGACAGGGTGGGGAACCAGTGAGTGGCTGGGTTTAGTTCCACACTCACTGGTTCCCCTCCTTCTCCTCCCCCGAAGGTTCCGACTCTGGCTCCGTTCAGTTCTACAGAGTCAGGACCTTCAGGGGAGGAGAGGGAGGGGAACAAGTGAGTGTAGCACTGAACCCAGTCAGAGTCAGGACCTTCAGGGGAGGAGAGGGAGGGGAACAAGTGAGTATAGAACTGAACTCTGTCGGAGTCAGGACTTTCAGGGGAGGAGAGGGAGGGGAACCGGTGAGTGTAGAACTGAACCCAGTCAGAGTCAGGACCTTCAGGGGGAGTGAAAACATAAATAGAAGGAAAAATGTTGGAGATGGTGCGATGGGTTTGGATTTCAGCAGAGGGAGGAGGGGGAGTGTGAGGGGCAGGGATTTACAGTCTGGGGGAATGAGCGGGAAGAATGTTGCATAGAAACTGGAATTGCCTGTTCTGAATTTCTATCCTGTATTCCCTGTATTCACAGTGAGGACTTTTGTCATCTCCTTTTACAGGGTATTAGAAGGGGAGGATTTGCAGATGGGAAACTCAAACCAAACATCACATCAAGATCTGACAGTCACTCGACTCACCAGCACCTGAAGATCATCTGCCTTTGAATATAGAAGGAGGAATGTTTGTCTGTTCCGTCTCTGAGAAGAGATTTCAAACATCAGTGTAACTGGAAAAACACCGAGACACACACATCCGAGTGAGAGTGTTCCAGTGCACTGACTGTGGAAAGAGCTTTAACCAGTTATACAGCCTGAAAAAAACACCGCACCATTCACAGTGGGGAGAAACCGTACACGTGTTGTGTGTGTGGACGAGGCTTCAACTGATCATCCAACCCGGAGAGACACAAGGACACCCGTACCACGGAGAAACCGTGGAAATGTGGAGATTGTGGGAAAGGATTCAGATTCCCGTCCCTTCTGGAAACTCATCGACGCAGTCACACCGGGGAGAGGCCGTTCACCTGCTCCATGTGTGGGAAGTGATTCATTCAGTCATCCAGTCTTCTGACACATCAACTGGTTCACACTGATCAGAGACCTTTCAAATGTTCTGACTGTGAGAAGAGCTTTAAAAGTCAAACGGAACTACTTGCACACCAACGGACTCACACTGGGGAGAGGCCGTTCACCTGCACTGAGTGTGGGAAGAGATTCACCCAGTCATCCCATCTGCTAACACACCAACGAGTTCACACTGGGGAGAGGCCGTTCACCTGCTCTGTGTGTGGGACGGGTTTCACTCTGTCACCCAGCCTCACTGAACACCAACTTGTTCACATTGATAAGATACCCTTTAAATGTTCTAACTGTGAGAAGAGCTTTAAAGGAACAAGTGATCTGCTGACACACCAGCGTGTTCACACTGGGAGAGGCCGTTCACCTGCTCCGTGTGTGGGAAGGGATTCACTCGTTCATCCAGCCTACTGATACACCAGCGTGTTCACACTGGGAGAGGCCGTTCACCTGCTCCGTGTGTGGGAAGGGATTCACTCGTTCATCCAAACTCATTGAACATCAACTTGTTCACACTGATAAGAGACTTTTCAAATGTTCTGACTGTGAGAAGAACTTTAAGAGAAAAAAAGAACTGCTGACACACCAACGGACTCACACTGGGGAGAGGCCGTTCACTTGCTCGCTGTGTGGGAAAGGATTCACTCAGTTATCCAGCCTCATTAAACATCAACTTGTTCACACTGATAAGAGATCCCTGAAATGTTCTGTCTGTGAGAAGAGCTTTAAAACAAAGTGGAATCTGCTCACACACGAACGTATTCACACTGGGGAGAGGCCATTCACCTGCTCCGTGT
Source organism: Heptranchias perlo (assembly GCF_035084215.1). Lineage (NCBI taxonomy): Eukaryota > Metazoa > Chordata > Chondrichthyes > Hexanchiformes > Hexanchidae > Heptranchias > Heptranchias perlo. Next base: position 2,390,235 of record NW_027139666.1, read on the forward strand.
GTGGGATGGGATTCACTCAATCATCCCACCTGCTGAAACACCAGCGAGTTCACATGTGACTGCAGGGGTTGGATTCTGCTGCTATCGCTGCTGTGAATCACATCCAGGACTGAACCATGTTCATTCTGACACTTGGGGTTTGTTTCTGATGTTAATAACCCCTTTAACTAGGCTGGAGTTTAGTATTCTGTACAAGAGTCAAATAAATCAGCGTTCCTTTAAAGACAGTGTGTCTCGTGCTTGATATCTTGATGAAAAGACAAGCTGATTGTAGATTATTATGAAGTGAGTAGAATCCATCTTATAACTGGGTTCCTATACCTTATAAAAGATGGATACACAAGACGTCCAAGTCGGACAGGACAGATTGTCCCAGCACTGACTGTGTGTATGACAGGACAGACTGTCCCAGCACTGACTGTGTGTATGACAGGACAGAGTGTCCCAGCACTGACTGTGTGTATGGCAGGACAGACTGTCCCAGCACTGACTGTGTGTATGACAGGACAGATTGTCCCAGCACTGACTGTGTGTACGGCAGGACAGACTGTCACAGCAATGACTGTGTGTATGACAGGACAGAGTGTCCCAGCACTGACTGTGTGTATGGCAGGACAGACTGTCCCAGCACTGACTGTGTGTATGACAGGACAGAGTGTCACAGCACTGACTGTGTGTATGACAGGACAGAGTGTCCCAGCACTGACTGTGTGTATGACAGGACAGACTGTCCCAGCACTGACTGTGTGTATGACAGGACAGAGTGTCCCAGCACTGACTGTGTGTATGGCAGGACAGACTGTCACAGCACTGACTGGGTGTATGGCAGGGCAGACTGTCACAGCACTGACTGTGTGTATGACAGTACAGACTGTCCCAGCACTGACTGTGTGTGTGACAGGACAGAGTGTCCCGGCACTGAATGTGTGTATGACAGGACTGAGTGTCCCAGCACTGATTGTGTGTATGACAGGACTGAGTGTCCCAGCACTGACTGTGTGTATGACAGGACTGAGTGTCCCAGCACTGACTGTGTGTATGACAGGACTGAGTGTCCCAACACTGACTGTGTGTATGACAGGACTGAGTGTCCCAGCACTGACTGTGTGTATGACAGGACTGAGTGTCCCAGCACTGATTGTGTGTATGACAGGACTGAGTGTCCCAGCACTGACTGTGTGTATGACAGGACTGAGTGTCCCAACACTGACTGTGTGTATGAAAGGACAGAGTGTCCCAACACTGACTGTGTGTATGACAGGACAGAGTGTCCCAACACTGACTGTGTGTATGACAGGGCAGAGTGTCCCAGCAATGATCGTGCGTCGAGTGTACATGGGCTGTGGGCGGAGATAAATGGGTGGGGTAGAATCCATGATAGGGTGGAGTGGCATGGGGTTGTCCGAGGAGATTAAATCGGTTGGAGGAGGTTACAGAGATAGGGAAGGGGAGAGGACCATGGAGGGTTTTGAACACGAGGATGAGGATCTTAAAATCGAGACGTTGCCGACCGGGGGCCAGTGTAGTAACACACGAACAGAAACTTACGGGTCACTGCCCGGCAGACAGGTGGAGAAGACATTGATGTCCGCGGGGGAACAGTCAGGGTCACAGCAGCAGTCGAGGGGTTGAAAATGAGGAGGGGTTTTGATGGAGTCGATGGGGAGAAACTGTTGCCACTGGCTGGAGGGTCCGTAACCAGAGGGCACAGATTGAAGGGAATTGGGAAAAGAGGCAGAGGGAGATGAGGAGAATGTTTTTCGGCAGCGAGTTGTTCTGATCTGGAATTCACTGCCTGAAAGGGCGGTGGGATCAGATTCAATAATAACTTTCAAAAGGGAATCGGGTCAATCCTTGAAGGGGAGAAATTTGCGGGACTGTGGGGAAAGAGCAGGGGAGTGGGACTAATCGAATCGCACTTTCACAGGGCCGGCACGGGCGCGATGGGCCGAGCGGCCTCTTTCACAGAGCCGGCACAGGCGCGATGGGCCGAGCGGCCTCTTTCAAAGAGCCGGCACAGGAGCCGTCAGCCCGACTCCCGCCAAGCCCGCTCTCCCATCTCAGGCCACTCCCGGGTGCTGGCCCTCCCTTTGTCGGGCGAGGGCCCGCATCATCTTCCTCCTGGCCCCGGATCAAGGACCGCGTCTTGACGTCAACGCGCGGAGGTGAGTGACGCTGACCCGTGTCACTTGATGGGAGGAGTCAGTCCGGGGTCCGGGAGGGGGTTTGTTCGAGCTGTCAATCAAATGGCCCGGAATCAGCACTCACTGCGTAAAGGGATGAAGATTTTGTTTAAAAATGCTAAATCTGCAAGAATGAATTTAAAATATAAAGCTACAAAAAAGGCAAGAAATTGCAAATACAACAATCTGAATTAAAAACAAACGTCCAAATTCATATCAGGCTGATGGCCTGGGTCCTCCTGGGTCCTCCTGACACTATTCGTCTTCTCTCCCTCGGGCATAGGATGAGCAGAATGATTTAATGTAACCTTTTTAATGCATAGGGTGCTGGATGCATGGAATGGCCCAACAAGGGAGGCAATGGGGCCTGATTGTATCAACAAATTTCAGAGAGTTGGCGAATTACCTGATAGCGGTACCTTGGAATATGACAGCCGAGAAATTGGGACCTTAATTAATTTTTCAACATATGCAATAACTTTTAGTGATTGTTGTACCTGGACACCCAAACCCCTTTGCTCCTCTACGGTCATTAGTTTCTCATCATTAAGGAATTAATCCTATTTCTCACCTGGTGCCTGAAGTAGATGCTCTTTGTTTATCTTCCCATATTTTTCCTGTCCGGCTGTATTTCCACAATTCACTGTCCAATGACAACAGACACGATGAGAATGGAACTTTTAAAAAATATTTCAAGACATACTTTATTTCATACAATTTATGGATACAGACAGTTCAATGTAAATATCACAGTTACAATTCAAAATAATACAATATAGATCGTACACATTACGAATCCATTATTACAATTCAACACACTGTACATATCTTAGAATCATTGAATTATAGAATCATAGAAATTACAACATGGAAACAGGCCCTTCGGCCCAACATGTCCATGTCGCCCAGTTTATACCACTAAGCTAGTCCCAATTTCCTGCAATTCGCCCATATCCCTCTTTTCCCATCTTACCCATGTAACTGTCCAAATGCTTTTTAAGAGACAAAATTGTACCTGCCTCTACTACTGCCTCTGGCAGCTCGTTCCGGACACTCACCACCCTTTGAGTGAAAAAAATTGCCACTCTGGACCCTTTTGTATCTCTCCCCTCTCACCTTAAATCTATGCACCCTCGTTATAGACTCCCCTACCTTTGGGAAAAGATTTTGACTATCTACCTTATCTACGCTCCTCATTATTTGATAGACTTCTATAAGATCACCCCTTAACCTCCTACTCTCCAGGGAAAAAAGTCCCAGTCTGTCTAACCTCTCCCTATAAGTCAAACCATCAAGTCCCGGTAGCATCCTAGTAAATCTTTTCTGCATTCTTTCTAGTTTAATAATATCCTTTCTATAATAGGGTGACCAGAACTGTACACAGTATTCCAAGTGTGGCCTCACCAATGCCCTGTACAACTTCAACAAGACATCCCAACTCCTGCATTCAATGTTCTGACCAAAGAAACCAAGCATGCCGAATGCCATCTTCACCACCCTATCCACCTGTGACTCCACTTTCAAGGAGCTATGAACCTGTACTCCTAGATCTCTTTGTTCTATAACTCTCCACAACGCCCTACCATTAACGGAGTAGGTCCTGGCCCGATTCGATCTACCAAAATGCATCACCTCACATTTATCTAAATTAAACTCCATCTGCCATTCATCGGCCCACTGGCCCAATTTATCAAGATCCCGTTGCAATCCTAGATAACCTTCTTCACTGTCCACAATGCCACCAATCTTGGTGTCATCTGCAAACTTACTAACCATGCCTCCTAAATTCTCATCCAAATCATTAATATAAATAAAAATAACAGCGGACCCAGCACCGATCCCTGAGGCACACCGCTGGACACAGGCACCCAGTTTGAAAATCAACCCTCTACAACCACCCTCTGTCTTCTGTCGTCAAGCCAACTTTGTATCCAATTGGCTACCTCACCTTGGATCCCATGAGATTTAACCTTATGTAACAACCTACCATGCGGTACCTTGTCAAAGGCTTTGCTGAAGTCCATGTAAACCACGTCTACTGCACAGCCCTCATCTATCTTCTTGGTTACCCCTTCAAAAAACTCAATCAAATTCGTGAGACATTATTTTCCTCTCACAAAACCATGCTGACTGTTCCTAATTAGTCCCTGCCTCTCCAAATGCCTGTAGATCCTATCCCTCAGAATACCCTCTAACAACTTACCCACTACAGATGTCAGGCTCACTGGTCTGTAGTTCCCAGGCTTTTCCCTGCCTCCCTTCTTAAACAAAGGCACAACATTTGCTACCCTCCAATCTTCATACACCTCACCTGTAGCGGTGGATGATTCAAATATCTCTGCTAGGGGACCCGCAATTTCATCCATAACTTCCCATAACGTCCTGGGATACATTTCATCAGGTCCCGGAGATTTATCTACCTTGATGCGCGTTAAGACTTCCAGCACCTCCCTCTCTGTAATATGTGCACTCCTCAAGACATCACTATTTATTTCCCCTAGTTCCCTAACATCCATGCCTTTCTCAACCGTAAATACCGATGTGAAATATTCATTCAGGATCTTACCCATCTCTTGTGGTTCCGCACATAGATGACCTTGTTGATCCTTAAGAGGCCCTACTCTCTCCCTAGTTACTCTTTTGCCCTTTATGTATTTGTAGAAGCTCTTTGGATTCTCCTTTGCCTTATCTGCCAAAGCAATCTCATGTCCCCTTTTTGCCCTCCTGATTTCTCACTTAACTCTACTCCATGCTGTACAATACAAAGTGAAATGTCCTTACATGGTGGCCTTGCCCCATACAGACTTTGCGTAGGCTGCATCTCGCTTCAATATGTCCCACAGCACGTACTCTTCGACCATGGTGTGTGCCAGTCAGCAACACTCGGTCGTGTGCAGGTCCTTCAGCAGGAAGACGAGCAGGTATCGGGTGCACCAAAGGGCCTCCTTCACTGAGTTGATGGTCTTCCAGCAGCAGTTGATATCTGTCTCGGTGTGCACCCCAGGGAACTGCCCTTACAGCACAGCGGAAATGGGGTGATAGAGGTGTCGGTTACTTATGTAAATCGGAGTAGCATGACGTACGCGGGAAACCATTCAATGTTGGTTCCAAATGGGTGGAGGAGCCGCCCTTTCGATGGGCATTGAGTGGTCCAGAATACTGAGAAGTTTCTTCTTAATTTGTATTTTGTGGGGCAAGGAGGAGCCGGAGATATTTTCCTTGGCCTGCTGCGGCCGTGAGAAATCTCCCGATCCCTGATCGTTTCAGGAATCTATCAGGAGGTTTCCTTCTACTTCTGTGTAAACAGGCCCACCCTCAGGTCCCATTAAACTCCCTGCAGTGAGTAAACATTGCTGCACCGCAGCTCAGAGAGGAAACGATCTCCGGAACGCCCCACTGGAGTTTGAAATTACATTAATATTTTACCAGTTCGTAACGGTCCGGGTGTTGGTCCATTATTATTCTGTTCTGGTCAAAACAAATATCCCAATGAACAGGATGCTGTCTGACCCTGACAGCTCACCCTCAGTCCATCCCACCAGGCAGTGTGTGTGATGGGAAATAATCATCAACCGATAACGAGGATTTGTGTTTATTCATTTCAGGATTAAACGTTTAATATTGAAATTATATTATTTCCAGACTCAAAACAGCAAACAATTTCATGTTAGAATCACAGCTTGTATCATTTCACAACACTACATATGTCACGTAAAATATAATTCATGTCTTGTATTTCCAAATTTATTTGAACTATTGGATTGATATCAGTTACTTTATTGAACTCATTGATCTCAATGGATAGCAAAATCAGGCGCGGCGAAAAGAGGGCGCCCGATCCGCTACCGCCCGTCTTACGCCACCGCCAAACGTGAAAATCCACTCGAACTTGCACTTTATTTAATTTCGGATGAAAAGTCTTGAGACGTTTCTATGAGTTAACTAATGTAACAATTAGATTCAGTGGGTATTTCACTCCGTTTATCAGCTCCTCTCTGAACTTACTCTGGGTCACAGCATAAATACCCGTGTTGGTGCAGGAACTGAGAAGTTGAAGCATGAATGCGGCTGACTCAATGTCACTGGTTATATAGTTCTGGACGTTTGATATACGCACAGAGATAACATAAAAAGCTTCTGCGCTCCATAACAATATAAAACTGCCTGATATGCTGTAGAGTAAATTGATGGATTTCCTTCGGTTCTCCATCTCTGGGTCCTTGTGACTCTCTCCTTTGCTGCGGCCCCGGAGTCCCCTGCGGACTCTGCTGGCCGTTAAAATGTGCCTGGCGGTGAGAACATTGAACAGCAAAATCAGAATGAATGGGAGACAAGACGTTAACACAAGATTAAACAAGTCAAACGCTGCCCATGCAGTTGAAGTGAAAAAGGTTGGTTTCCAGACACAACCCCGGGGTACATTGTCCATTATATATTCCGGGCCAATTGCAAAGTACCAGGGAATGTTTAGTAAACAGCTCAGCGCACTCACCACCCCGATAACAACACCCGCCGTTTTCTCGGTGCAATATTTTGTTTTCAGCTTCTGACAACAAATGGCCACAAATCGATCAAAGGTGAAAACCACTGTGAACAAGACAGTGGCACACGGGGGTAATGGTCAAGAATGAAACTGGGAAATAAATAAGAACAATGCGCCACATTAGGACATCAGTGGTAACGACCAGGAGATCGGCCGCCGCCATTCCCACCAGGTAGCGAGTGATACATTTGGAGAGTCCGCACTTCCCTCGGGACAGGATCACAATCGCCACCAAGTTAACTGTAAGAGAGAGAAACGGAAGCAGAATAATTACTGATCAGACCTGGAGCCAAAGCAGCAGTTTGACCGGATCAGGGGTGAAATTTCCAGCTTCGTTGCTGCCTCAAACGGTGGAAACTGATTCACTGATCTGGGCAGCGCTTTCGGGCAGAGAAATGTTTTTAAACACACTGATCAATAATGAATTGGGAAATTGATAAAGAAATTGAATAAAGTGAGCACCGGATCCACTGGAAGGGCCGAATGAGGACGCAGTGCCGGTGGGGAAGGGAGAAGGTGTTTTACGGAGGAATGTAAAGTATTGAAGACGGATTTGGGCTCCAGACGAAGGGGGGAGAGAGCGCGGGCCGGGAAGGTGAGGGGACAGGCGTAAGTGCTGCTGGTTTGTTGCTCAGGGTTCGGAGAGCTGACGGGCTGGCACAAAACGGGAAAGGACGAGATCCGCGGCGGTGTGTTTGAGGCTTCTGGTCGGATTGGAAAATACAGCTGGAGGCCGAGCCAGTGAGTGAGATTGGGAGGAAGACAAGGAATACTGCATACAGTTTTGGTGTCCATACTTAAGAAATTACATACTTGCTCTCGAGGCAGTTAATCCCGGGGATGAGGGGGTGGACATATGAGGAGAGGTTTAGTAGATTGGGACTCTACTCATTGGAGTTCAGAAGAATGAAACTTATAAGATTGTGAAGGGTCTTGATCGGGTGGATGCGGTAAGGATGTTCCCAAGGATGGGTGAAACTAGAACTAGGGGGCATAATCTTAAAATAAGGAGCTCCTCTTTCAAAACTGAGATGAGGAGAAACTTCGTCACTCAGAGGGTAGTAGGTCTGTGGAATTTGCTGCCCCAGGAAGCTGTGGAAGCTACATAATTAAATAAATTTAAAACAGAAATAGACAGTTTCCTAGAAGTAAAGGGAATTAGGGGTTACGGGGGGCGGGCAGGAAATTGGACATGAATTTAAATTTGAGGTTAGGATCAGATCAGCCATGATCTTATTGAATGGCGGAGCAGGCTCGAGAGTCCGATTGGCCTACTCCTGCTCCTATTTCTTATGTTCTTTTGTTCTTATGAAAATTCCACGTAGGAGCTGGAGGGGAGTGAGGAGCAGATGATTTGGAAAAGCGGATAAACTGAAGCAAGGGATGAGGAGACAGAGGATTCAATGCAGTGGGAGGAGAGGCTGGGATTCACAGGGAGAGACTGCAGCAGAGTGTTGGAGGAAATCTAATCTATAGGTCGCAGTAACACAACGCAAGTAATGAATTCAACCTTTAATTTTTATGGTTATGTAAAACAAATCTCGTTTTTTATATAACGTGGTCAATACATTTAATTTGCACATTTATTTAAAATTAAATAAAAATACATTCAATAAATTAGTCTCGTTCTTTATTGAATTAAGCTGACACATAGTTTTTAGAATACAGTATCCGAATAATCCATAACGATCAACGAATGGCTGATTTTATTTTTCAATTACATTTCAATTATGTTCATGTATTCAGTCATTAAACAAGTAAGTGGAACATTCACATAAAATGACTGAGGACCTGATAGGGTTAAAAATATCCGGCGCGAGCAAAATTAAATTCACACAATCTGACGACATCCTGATAACACCTTCAAGTCTCATTTCCTCTGCATAATTGTACTGCAAGTTTCAGCAGTTCATTCCGATAATTTTTTCACAACGCGGCCGCTCGCTCTCTTTCTCTCTCTCTCTGTCTTTATCTGTCTCACTCTTTCTCTCGTTTCTTCTCCCCCTCCCTCTCGTTTTCCTTCTCAGTCGCGTTCTCTATCGCTCCTCTCTATCTCGCTGCACTCCCTTGACTCTCTTTCTCAATGCCCCTTTTCCCTTCCGAGTAAATCCTAACATCCTGCGCCTGCTTTCTCTCCACCAGCCCCGTGTTCTAACGATCCTATTCTTATTGTCATTTTGTTAAATGGTGAATCCTCTGTGAACAGTTTAATGTTTCGACAGATCATTCGAGTCTCCACCTGTTAACTTACACTGCTCACTTCATCTAGAATGCATGCTCCAGAAACTCATCGCAATAATTGAAATTCCTTCTCCTGTAATCATAAAATGCAGCGTTAGATGGCGGCATTGTTCAATTAACAAAACGCCAACATCACCGCTGCTGCTTATAATCTACAGATAAATAGAAGGGCTCATCATACCAACAGATAAAGTGTAAACTGATATAACATAACCTCAAAATATTGCGTTTTACAGTGAATTCTTCAACAGTGAAGCAGAGAATGAGATGTGAAAGAATCAGCAGCAAATTCAGTTCAGTATCCAGACCTCTGGAGCTGCGTGGGATATACACAAAATAAAATAATAATTCATAACAGTGATAACCAATAAATACATTGAAATCCCAGTTCAACTGAACCATGTTATTGAAGAGGGAGGACATTCCGCTGCCTCCTTGTAACACTGACACCGTGAGCTGTCTCATTATCAATCACTGAAAAAACATTTATGAAAAAAATATTCCATGACAGGTTTGTTCCACAACATGAAACAGTTAATGGCTCCAGATAGTCTGATACCAGCTCTTAGCCAAGATACCAGATTCAGTACAGAGAATAATCCAGTAACAATGCCAGGGTTGGATATACAAAATTATAACAGATATTCTGCAGCTGCAACAAGACCGAACTTTCAGATGTTAAGAACATACTTTTATTCAACACATTCAGTACAGAGAATAATCTGCTAACAATGCCAGGGTTGGATATAAAAGTTCATTAGAGATATAATGCAAAACCAAAAGAGCAGAAACTTTCAATATTCCAGCATCCAACTGATGGAACAGAACAGGCGGCTGTTTAAAAGATGGTGGGAGAAAAATAATTAGCCAAGTATAGCAGCATAGTTAACAGCGATTCACAATATTCGCAGATGAGATAACGGCTTACCCGGGACTCCAATGGCTGCAAGAACAGGATAGTAAACGCGTTCTATCTGGGACATTACTGGATATCCCATTTCTGTGAGAAGCAGTGACTTCTGTTGATCTGAAAACCGCAGTTCCGGCAGGCATTCTGAGCTGATACATTGCAACAAGCTCTGATTTATACAGGGGGTAAATCTCCACTGACACGGTTATACCCCTGATCATTGCTGTTAGTTGCAGTCGCCTAAACAAACACATTACATCTGCAGCTTTGTCTTCAGTGTAAATAATGACATGGACATATCACAAACATCTCAAAGTTCAGAACCTTGTCTGAATGAGACCTCACTCAGGAATAAAGTTAAAAGCTGTGCTCAGAAAGGACTGGTCCAACAACAAATGAGCGGCTTCATTTACAGTTTTCATATCATTGTATTGACCAAGTTCACTCGTGACGATTCATTTTCATCCTGTGGTTTAAATCCCTGCATGGCCTTCCCCTCCCCATCTCCGCCCACTCCTCCACACCTACAGGAAACCCACCCATGACCTCCTCATTCATCGATCCTGGGCCTTTGGTGGTGGGACCACTCTCTCTTGGTTCCACTCACCAATCTGATCAGAGCCAGGAGAAGCTTCTCTTCCCACCCTATCACCGTTATCTCTGATGTCTCTAAAGGTTCAATCCTTGGCCCCCTCCTCTTCCTCATCTACATGCTGCCCTTTGGTGACATTGTCCGCAGACATGGATCAGCTTTCAGATGTACACTGACAAAACCACCGCCTTTCTTCACCCATCCAATGTCTTTGAGTTGTCAGAGCGATATTCGGCTTTAGATGAGCCACAATTTCATCCAGTTAAAAATTGGGAAGTCATGATCTTTGACCCCACGAACTCCACATACTTGCCACAGGGTCCATCCGCACCCCTCTCTTTCCGATTGGTGAGTCCCTCACCAATCATCCAGGTCCTACTGACCTTCATTGACTTCCAGTCTCCTAAGCCTGTAGTTCATTTTTATTCTTTCTTGCACTTAAATCCACCCGGGCCTCACGCCTCGCTATCTCTTTCTCCTCCTCCTGCAGTCCCTGCCAAATGCTCTGCTCCTCCACCTCTGGCCGCTTGTGCCTCCTCAGCCCATTTGCCCCACTTTTGACAGCCGTGCCTTCAGCCATAGCCACGCTCCAGAATTCCCTCCCGATGCCCCTCCATCTCCCTCTCCCTCTTTCAGGCGCCAGCCGTGTCTCAGTGGTAGCAGTCTCGCTTCTGAGGTTGGAAAGTTGTGATTTCAAGTCGCAAATCAGAGACTTGAACACATAATCCAGGCTGACACTGCAGTCCAGTACTGAGGGCGAACTTTATTGTCGGAGGTGCCAACTTTGAGAGCACACGATAAACCGAGGGCCCATCAGCCCTCTCGGGTAAAAGATCCCACGGCAATATTCGAAAAATGGCAGAGGAGTTCTCCCTGGTGTCTTGGGCTTCATTTAACCCTCGACCAACATTACTGTAAACTGATTTTCTGGTCATTTATCTCAGTGCAGTTTGTGGGAACTTATAGTGTGCAAATTAGCCGGCCACATTTTCTTACATTACCACAGACACAGCACTTCAAAATGTACTTCATTTATTGCAAAGCGCTTTGGAACGTCCTGAGATCTTGAAAGGCCCTGTATAAAAGTAAGTTATTTCCTTCTTTTCGATCTTCCATGAAAGCCATCTCTTGCTTTATGATTTTGACATCCCTCCTAATATCTCCTTCTTTGGTCTGGGGTCAATTTTTGTCTGATTATACATCAGTAAATGGTCTTCAGATTATTATCTATGTTAAATCCGCTATATAAATCCAAATAGTTATATTTTACCATCCTCCACTCTCTTCATCCCACCTTTGGTGGCCATTCCTTCAAGCATCTAAATTCTATTCTCGAATACCACCTTATCCCCTCCGTCTCTCCATTTGCTTCTCCTCCTTTTACACCCTCCTTAAACTCACTCGTTGACCAAGGTTTACGCCAGTCCTCCTGATATCTTCTTATGCCCTTCGTGCCCGCTTTTACCCACTCCTCGGTGAAGCCTCATTATACAAAGAACATTAAACCCACAGAGAGCACAATATAGATTCTCTCGAATGAGGCCAGGAAAGGTGCAGTTTATGAGGAAAGATGTAAAATTCCGGGAATTTTTCTATGGAAATGGATATGAGGAAATTTACATTTCAAACCATGAAGTTGTTTGATCGAGTAATAGAGAATTACTGTATCCTCTGGTTGTGAGGATCAGTGACAGAGTAATAGAGAATTACTGTATCCTCTGGTTGTGAGGATCAGTGATAGACTAATAGAGAATGACTGTATCCTCTGGTTGTTAGGATCAGTGACAGAGTAATAGAGAATTACTGTATCCTCTGCTTGTGAGGATCAGTGACAGAGTAATAGAGAATTACTGTATCCTCTGGTTGTGAGGATCAGTGACAGAGTAATAGAGAATGATTGTATCCTCTGATTGCGATGATCAGTGATAGACTAATAGAGAATGACTGCATCCTCTGTTTGTGAGGATCAGTGATAGAGTAATAGAGAATGACTGCATCCTCTGTTTGTGAGGATCAGTGATAGAGTAATAGAGAATTAATGTATCCTATGTTTGTGAGGATTAGTGATAGAGTAATCGAGAATTACTGTATCCTCTGGTTGTGAGGATTAGTGATAGAGTAATAGAGAATGACTGCATCCTCTGTTTGTGATGATCAGTGATGGAGTAATAGAGAATTACTGTATCCTCTGATTGTGAGGATTAGTGATAGAGTAATCGAGAATTACTGTATCCTCTGGTTGTGAGGATTAGTGATAGAGTAATAGAGAATTACTGTATCCTCTGTTTGTGATGATCAGTGACAGAGTAATAGAGAATTACTGTATCGTCTGGTTGTGAGGATTAGTGATAGAGTAATAGAGAATGACTGCATCCTCTGTTTGTGATGATCAGTGACAGAGTAATAGAGAATTACTGTATCCTCTGGTTGTGAGGATCAGTGACAGAGTAATAGAGAATTACTGTATCCTCTGATTGCGAAGATCAGTGATAGACTAATAGAGAATGAGTGTATCCTCTGATTGTGAGGATCAGTGACAAGAAATAGAGAATTACTGTATCCTCTGGCTGTGAGGATCAGTGATAGAGTAATAGAGAATAACTGCATCCTCTGGTTGTGATGATCAGTGATAGAGCAATAGAGAATTACTGTATCCTCCGGTTGTGAGGATTAGTGATAGAGTAATAGAGAATTACTGTATCCTCTGGTTGTGAGGATTAGTGATAGAGTAATAGAGAATTACTGTATCCTCTGGTTGTGAGGATCAGTGATGGAGTAATAGAGAATTACTGTATCCTCTGGTTGTGAGGATCAGTGATAGACGAATAGAGAATGACTGCATCCTCTGTTTGTGATGATCAGTGACAGAGTAATAGAGAATTACTGCATCCTCTGTTTGTGAGGATCAGTGATAGAGTAATAGAGAATTACTGTATCCTCTGGTTGTGAGGATTAGTGATAGAGTAATAGAGAATTACTGTATCCTCTGGTTGTGAGGATCATTGATGGAGTAACAGAGAATTACTGTATCCTCTGGTTGTGAGGATTAGTGATAGAGGAATAGAGAATGACTGCATCCTCTGTTTGTGATGATCAGTGACAGAGTAATAGATAATTACTGCATCCTCTGGTTGTGAGAATCAGTGATGGAGTAATAGAGAATTACTGTATCCTCTGGTTGTGAGGATCAGTGTTAGACGAATAGAGAATGACTTCATCCTCTGTTTGTGATGATCAGTGACAGAGTAATAGAGAATTACTGCATCCTCTGTTTGTGATGATCAGTGATAGAGTAATAGAGAATGACTGCATCCTCTGTTTGTGAGGATCAGTGATAGAGTAATAGAGAATTAATGTATCCTATGGTTGTGAGGATTAGTGATAGAGTAATCGAGAATTACTGTATCCTCTGGTTGTGAGGATTAGTGATAGAGTAATAGAGAATGACTGCATCCTCTGTTTGTGATGATCAGTGATGGAGTAATAGAGAATTACTGTATCCTCTGGTTGTGAGGATTAGTGATAGAGTAATCGAGAATTACTGTATCCTCTGGTTGTGATGATCAGTGACAGAGTAATAGAGAATTACTGTATCGTCTGGTTGTGAGGATTAGTGATAGAGTAATAGAGAATGACTGCATCCTCTGTTTGTGATGATCAGTGACAGAGTAATAGAGAATTACTGTATCCTCTGATTGCGAAGATCAGTGATAGACTAATAGAGAATGAGTGTATCCTCTGATTGTGAGGATCAGTGACAAGAAATAGAGAATTACTGTATCCTCTGGCTGTGAGGATCAGTGATAGAGTAATAGAGAATAACTGCATCCTTTGGTTGTGATGATCAGTGATAGAGTAATAGAGAATTACTGTATCCTCCGGTTGTGATGATCAGTGACAGAGTAATAGAGAATTACTGCATCCTCTGTTTGTGATGATCAGTGATAGAGTAATAGAGAATTACTGTATCCTCTGGTTGTGAGGATTAGTGATAGAGTAATAGAGAATTACTGTATCCTCTGGTTGTGAGGATCATTGATGGAGTAACAGAGAATTACTGTATCCTCTGGTTGTGAGGATTAGTGATAGAGGAATAGAGAATGACTGCATCCTCTGTTTGTGATGATCAGTGACAGAGTAATAGATAATTACTGCATCCTCTGGTTGTGAGGATCAGTGATGGAGTAATAGAGAATTACTGTATCCTCTGGTTGTGAGGATTAGTGATAGAGTAATAGATAATTACTGCATCCTCTGGTTGTGAGGATCAGTGATGGAGTAATAGAGAATTACTGTATCCTCTGGTTGTGAGGATCAGTGATACAGTAATAGAGAATTACTGTATCTTCTGGTTGTGAGGATCAATGATAAGGGGTCATCAATTTCAGCTCATCATGAAAGAGTTTACGTGTAAATTGTTCACGCTGAGATTTTTTGGAGAATGGAATGTTTTACCACAGGGAATGGAAAAAACAGGAAAGAGGCAATTGCAACTTTTACCATTGTATCATTTATGAGAAAATTGAATACATGTTTCAAATTGATGAAGAGACAGGGCATTTGGATGAATATTTACCATGACATACGTTTTGAAATACTTTAACCATGAACTGGCACTGACACGATGGGTCAAATGGCCTCCCCCTCTTCTGAAAACGACTTTACTTCATGTTTCTCCTCGATTGAGATTTGTGATGTGCTTGGATGATCCTGCTTGAATGTGTTGCCCAATATCTAACAAAACGATTGTGTAACTTACTGCTGTATTAATAATTCCCTATATGATCTGAACTGGATATTCATGTTTCTGCACTGCCCAATATCTAACACTATGATAATGTAACCCAGGGATGTAGTAATAGTTCCCCGTATAATCTGAACTGGATATTCGCTTCTGCGTTGTCACATCTCTAATAATACGACAGTGAAAACAATGGATGTAACGATAGTTCCCCGTTATTTTCTGAATTGGATATTCATGTGCCTGCAACCCCCAATATCTATCAATATGATCGTGTGGCCCATTTATGGAACAAAAGTTGCCCTAATAATCTGAACGTGATATTCCTGTTGCTGTACTTCCCCATGTCTAACAATACGAGAGAGTATCTCGGGGGTGTAACAAAAGTTCCCCCTGTAATATGAGTTGGATATTCCTGTTTCTGCACTGCCCAATATCTAACAATATGATAGTGTAACCCAGGGGTATAACAATAGTTCCCCTTATAATTTGAACGGGATATTCGTGTTTCTGCATTGCCCAATATCTAACAATGCTACAGTGTCGCCCAGGGATGTAACAACAGTTCCTCCTTATAATCTGAACAGGATAATCGTGTTTTTGCACCTTCCAATTTCTAACATTACGACGATGCAACGCATGGATGCATCACCTGATTCCGTTTTAAATTTAACTGCACATTTGTGTTTCTGAACTGTCACGTAAATAATAATACCACAGTATAACCCAGGGATGTGACAATAATTCCCCATATAATCTGAACTGGATATTCGTGTTCTGCACTGCCCAATATCTAATTATACGATCGTGTAACCCATGAATCTAACAGTAGTCACCCATGGGATTAAAGGGACAGTGGCAGCGTGTTTTAAAAAAAAACTTCCCATTTATATTCTACATCGGTTTCATCACCACCCATAGTTTTAACCAATTAACCTGTTCCAAATCTTTTGTTATTTTAGTGAAGTTTGCCATAATGAAATCTGGAATGAGTTGTGAATTTTCAGTACTTTTGGTTCTATCAGCCAATTGGAACCATTTAATATTGAGGTCTCTGTTTCTCAGGTTTCCCCCACATGAAGGCCTGACATGAGCTCAGGCTCAATATTAAAAACTCGACATTTCTTTTTATTCGTTCGTGGGATGTGGGCGTCACTGGCAAGGCCAGTATTTATTGCCCATTCCTAATTGACCTTGAGTAGGTGGTGGTGAACCATCTTCTGGAACCGCTGCAGTCCATGTGGTGAAAGTTCTCCCACAGCGATATTAGTTAGGGAATTCTAGGATTTTGACACAGCAACGATGAAGGAACGGCGATGTATTTCCAAGTCGGGATGGTGTGCGACTTGGAGGGGAACGTGCAGGTGGTGTTATCCTCAGGTACCTGCTGCTCTTGTCCTTCTGGGTGGGAGAGATCGCGGACCAACCGCTCTGGTAGAATTTGAACTTACGATTCACGAATTGTTAGTCCAGGCCTTTGGATTACCAGTTCAGTAACATAACTACTATGCTAACGTACACACGTATATCTGTGTAGGAACTGTCTGGATCAATATGTGAGCTGTCCGAACCTGCGTAGTTGCTGTCTATGTCTAGGTAGGACCAGTCTGGGTCTATGTAGGTGCACCCTGGAGCTGTGTTGGTCTCGTTAGGAGCTCTCTGTGTCTGTGTGGGCGATCCATAGTTCTGTGCAGGAACTGTCTGGGTCTGTGTAGGAGCTGTCTGTGTCTGCGTAGGAGCTCAATCTGTGTGTGTGTAGGACCTGTCTCGGTTTGTGTCGGAGTTCCCACGGTCTGTGTAAGGGCTGTTCGGACCTGGATAGGAGTTGTCTCCCTGGGTTGGTTGTTTCTGCGTCTGTGCAGGAACTCTTTTCATCCGTATGTGTCTGGGTAGGTGCTTTCTGGGTCTTTGTTGGTGCCACGTAGACCTGTGTAGGATCTGTGTTGGTCGAGTTCGGAGCTTTCTAGATCTGTGTGGGAGATCCATAGTTCTGTGCAGGAGCAGTCTGGGACTGTGTGGGTGTTCCTTAGATCTGTGCAGGAGCAGGCTGGGTCGGTGTAGGTACTGAATGGGTCTTTGTGGGATTTGACTAGGTCTGGCGAGGAGCAGCCTGGGTCTGTTTAGCCGCTCAATGGCCTATGTACGAACTGTCCTGATTAGTGTCGGAGCTATCTGGGTCTAATTAGGATCTGTCTGGTTCTGTGCAAGAACTGCCAGCGTTCGTGTAGCAGCTCTCTGGTTCATGTCAGGAGTTGTCTGGGTTTGTGTAGGTGCTGTCTGGGTCTGTGCAGGAGAGGTAATGGTCCATGTAGGAGCTGTCTGGTTCTTTTCAGGAGATGTCTGGGTCTTAGCAGGAGCTGCCTGGGTCTGTGTAGGATCTGTCTGGTTCTGCGTATGGATCGTCTGAATCTATGTAGGAGCTGTCCGTTTCTTTGTAGGAGCTTTCTCGGTCTGCATTGGAACTGTATGGGAATGTGTGGGAGCTCGATAGTTCTGTGTAGAGGCATTTTTTAGACACGTTCATGGGATGTGGGCGTCGCTGGCGAGGCCAGAATTTATTGCCCATCATCAATTGCCCTTGAGAAGGTGATGGTGAGCTGCCTTCTTGAATCGCCGCAGTCCGTGTGGTGAAGGTTCTCCCACAGTGCTGTTAGGAAGGGAGTTTCAGGACTTTGACCCAGTGACGATGAAGGAACGGCGATATATTTCCAAGTCGGGATGGTGTGTGACTTGGAGGGGAACGTGCAGGTGGTGTTGTTCTCATATGCCTGCTGCCCTTGTCCTTCTAGGTGGTAGAGGTCGATGGTTTGTGAGGTGCTGTCGAAGAAGCCTTGGCGAGTTGCTGCAGTGCATCCTGTGGATGGTACACACTGCAGCCACAGTGCGCCGGTGGTGAAGGGAGTGAATGTTTAGGGTGGTGGATGGGGTGCCAATCAAGCGGGCTGCTTTGTCCTGTATGATGTCGAGCTTCTTGAGTGTTGTTGGACCTGCACTCATCCAGGCAAGTGGAGAGTATTCCATCACACTCCTGACTTGTGCCTTGTAGATGGTGGAAAGGCTTTCGGGAGTCAGCAGGTGAAACACTCGTCGCAGAATACCCAGCCTCTGACCTGCTCTTGTAGCCACAGTATTTATGTGGCTGGTTCAGTTAAGTTTCTGGTAAATGGTGACCACCAGGATGTTGATTGTGGGGGATTCGGCGATAGTAATGCCGTTGAATGTGAAGGGGAGGTGGTTAGACTCTCTCTTGTTCGAGATGGTCATTGCCTGGCACTTGTCTGGCGCGAATGTTACTTGCCACTTATCAGCCCAAGCCTGGATGTTGTCCAGGCCGTGCTGCATCCGGGCACGGAGTGCTTCATTATATGAGGGGTTGTGAATGGAACTGAACACTGTGCAATTATCAGCGAACATCCCCATTTCTGACCTTACGGTGGAGAGAAAGCCGTTGATGAACTAGCTGACGATGGTTGGGCCTAGGACACTTCCTTGAGCAACTCCTGCAACAATATCCTGGGGCTGAGATGATTGGCCTCCAAAAACAACTACCATCTTCCGTAATGCTAGGTATGACACCAGCCACTGGAGAGTTTTCCACCTGATTCCCATTGACTTCAATTTTACTAGGGCTCCTTGGTGCCACACTCGGTCAAATGCTGCCTTGATGTCAAGGGCAGTCACTCTCACCTCACCTCTGGAATTCAGCTCTTTTGTCCATGTTTGGAACAAGGCTGTAATGAGTCTGGAGCCGAGTGGTCCTGGCGGAACCCAAACTTAGCTTTGGTGAGCAGGTTTATGGTGAGTAAGTGCCGCTTGATAGCACTGTCGATGACACCTTCCTCCACTTTGCTGATGATTCAGAGTAGACTGATGGGGCGGTAATTGGCCGGATTGGATTTGTCCTGCTTTTTGTGTACACGACATATCTGGGCAATTTTCCACATTGTCGGGTAGATGCCAGTGTTTTAACTGTACTGGAGCAGTTTGGCTTGAGGCGCGGCTAGTTCTGGAGCACAAATCTTCAGCACTGCAGCCGAGATGTTGTCGGGGCCATTGGCCTTTGTTGTATTCAGTGCACCCAGCCGTTTCTTGATATCGCGTCGAGTGAATCGAATTGGCTGAAGACTGGCTTCTGTGATGGTGGGGATATCGGGAGGAGGCCGAAATGGATCATCCACTTGGCACTTCTGGCTGAAGATGGATGCAAATGCTTCAGCCTTGTCTTTTGCACTCAAGCACTGGATTCTGCCATCATTGAGGATGGGGTTGTTTACTGAGCCTCCTCCTCCCTTTAGTTGTTTCATTGTCCACCATCGTTCGCGACTGGATGTGGCAGGACTGCACAGTTTTGATTTGATCCGTTGGTTGTGGAATCGCTTAGCTCTACCTGTAGCAAGTTGCTTCCGCTGTTTAATCATGCATGTGGTCCTGAGTTGTCGCTTCACCAGTTTGCAATTCATATTTAGGATCGTCTGGTGCTGCTCCTGGCATGCTCTTCTACTCTCCTCATTGAACCAGGGTTGATCCCCGGCTTGTTGGTAATGGTAGTGAGGAATGCCTTACCTGCCCTGAGTCGTGCTTTTTGCATCGGCTGGATTTGGGGTCTCGGCCCCTCGGCCCCGGGTCGCGGTCCTTACATCCAAGGGTCGCGGTCTCTCCGTCCAGGGTCGCGGACCCTCCTTCCATGGGTCGAGGTTTCTCTGTCTCGTCTCGCGGTCCCTCCGTCCCGGGGTCGCGGGCTCTCCTTCCCGGGCGTCGCGGTCCTTCGTCCTGGGGTTGCAGCCCCATTCATGCCGCTCGGGCCTGGAGTCGGAGGAGCTGCAGCTCGGGCAGCTCTCACCGCGCTATTCCAAGGCCCTAGGCCCAGGCCACTCTTGGGAGCGGGCCCTCTCTCTGTCACCCTCTCGTCCGCCCATCGGAGCGTCCTCCTGGCGCCGGCGTGTTGCTGAGGGAAGGCGGCACAGCGATTGTGTGGCAAATGCGCGGCGTCCCTCGGGCCAGGGATGCACGTACGCGTCATGATTTCAGCGCGCAAAAGGGAACGACGCTGCCGCGTGTCACTTGATGGGAGGAGTCAGCCCAGGAGGGTGGGGTGGGGGGGGGGGGGGTCGTTGGGATGTGAGAGTTGTCAATCAAAGGGCCCTGAGTCAGCACTCACTGCGCTCAGGGTTTGGAGAATTTGTTCAAAAATTCAAAATCTGCAAGAATGAAATAAAAGTAGAAATTTACAGAAAAAGTAAAAAACTGTAAATACAATAATCTGAATTAAAACTAGAAATGTCCAAACTCACATATGGCTGATGGTCTGGGTCCTCCTACCACGATAGTCTTCTCTACCTGGGGCACAGGATGAGCTGAGTGCTTGAATGTAACTATTTTAATGCAGAGGGCGCTGGATGTATGGAATGGACCAGCGAGGGAGGTAGTGGGGCCTGATTGTATCAGCAAATTCCAGAGAGTCGGCGAAGTACCTGATAGCGGTAACTTGGGATATGGCAGACCAGAAATTGGGATCAATAAAATTATTTTTGGACATGTGCATTAGCTTTTCGTGGTTAGTGTACCTAGACACCAAACCCCTTTGCTCATCTACAGTCCCTACTTTCTCACCATTTCGAAAATACTGCTCTTTCTCACCTTGTGCCTGCAATAGATGCTCTTTGTTCCACCCACATCTTTACTGTCCGGCTCTGTGTCCACTCTTCACTGTCCAATAAAAATAAACACGGTGAGACTGGATTTTTTTTTATATTTCAAAATATAGTTTATTTCATAAAATTTATGCATTCACACAGTTCAATGTACATTTCACAGTTACTGATCAAATTAATACAATACATATCGTACACACTACGACTCCATTATTACAATTCAAAACAGAGTAAATATCTTCTAATACCTGCTGGACAATACAAGGTGAAATGGCCTTACACGGTGGCCTTTCCCCATAGATCCTTTCCGTAGACCGCACCTCCCTTCTGTGTGCCCGTCAGCACGTGCTCCTGGACCTTGGAATGTGCCAGTTGGCAACACTCAGTCATGGACAGCTCCTTCAGCTGGAAGACCAGCAGGTATCGGGTGGACCAAAGGGCTTCCTTCACCCAGTTGATGGTCTTCCAGCAGCAGTTGATAACCGTCTCGGTGTGCATCCCGGGGAACTGCATGTGGAGCACAGCGTTCTGTGTTGCCGAGCTGTTGGGAGTGAAACACTCTTTGCCTCCACGGTATAGGGGTCCTGTAATATTGAAGGTAGGTTATCACCTTTTAACTAATTACGCGGATGCATTCGCACACATCCATGTAAGTGTTTGGCAGACACTGTCTGGTGTCTTTCACACATAAGTAGAATCTTGGGGTCATAGACAGAGGGATAATTTCACCTTCACTGCTTCCGCGGTACACGGACGGAGCAGAAATTAAAATCGGGCCGGTTCTATAAGGGGCGGGTGATCCGCTCTACCAGTTCAGCCCTCAGCGATGGTGAAAATTTCCCTCCAAGTGTTGTGAACAGATGCATTTTGAGACAATGGACCAGCTTGTGGGCTTCGATGATTGATACTAGGGCGTAGCTCATGAAAGGTGTGGCCGATTTTAAGTATCCCCTCCTGTCGGAAATGGGGTGGTTGAGGCGATTAAATGGTGTCAGGTCACTTACCGCTCCTTTAACGCTGACGTTCCTGCCTCCGCAATCGTGTGGGGTGTCCTGAGAAGATTAGCGGAGCAACACCTATCTGTTTCCGGTCAGGCCACGTGTAATATGTAAATCAGAGCATTATGACGTAAGTGGAACACAATTTAATGTTGGGCACAAATGGATGGAGGAGCCGCAGTTTCGATGGGCATCGAATGATCCAGAACACTGAGAAGTTTCCTTTTCAACTTATATTTTGTGGGCAAGGAGGGGCAGAAGAGCTTTCCCTTGGCCTGCTCCGGCCGTGAGAAATCTCCCGGCCCCTGATCGTCTCAGAAATGTATCAGGGGGTTTCCTCATAGATCTGTGTAACCAGGCCCAGCTTCATGTCCCATTAAACACCCTGCAGTGAGTAAACATTGCTGCACAGCAGCTCAGAGATGAAACAAGCTCCAGAACTCCCCACTGGAGATGGAAATTACATTAATATTTTACCAGTTGGTAACGGTCCGGGTCTTGGTCAATCACTATTCTGTTCTGGTCAAAACAAATGTCCCAATGAACAGGACGCTGTTTGACCCTGACAGCTCACCCTCAGTCCAACCCACCGCTGGCAACGTCAGCCTTTATTGCCCATCATCAATTGCCCTTGAGAAGGTGGTGGTGATCCGCCTTCTTGAACCGCTGCAGTCCGTGTGGTGAAGGTTCTCCCACAGTGCTGTTAGGAAGGGAGTTCCAGGATTTTGACCCAGCGACGATGAAGGAAAGGCGATGTATTTCCAAGTCGGGAAGGTGTGAGACTTGGAGGGGAACGTGCAGGTGGTGTTGTTCTCATGTGCCGGCTGCCCTTGTCCTTCTAGGTGGGAGAGATCGCGGGTTTGGGAGGTGCTGTCGAAGAATCCTTGGCGAGTTGCTGCAGTGCATCCTGTGGATGGTACATACTGCAGCCACTGTGCACCAGTGGTGAAGGGAGTGAATGTTTAGGATGGGGAATGGGTTGCCAATCAAGCGGGAGGCTTTGTCCTGGATGGTGTTCAGGTTCTTGGGTGCACTCATCTAGGCAAGTGGAGAGCATGCAAAAACTTCAGCCTTGCCTCTTGCATTCACGTCCTGGTCTCTGCCATCATTGAGGATGGGGTTGTTTACAAAGCCTTCCACTCCCGTTAGTTGTTTAATTGTCCACCACCATTTTGTGTGATGGGAAATAATCATCAATCGAAAAGGAGGATTTGAGTTTATTCATTTCAGAATTAAACATTTAATATTGAAATCATATTATTTCCAGACTAATAACAGCAAACAATTTCATGTTAGAATCACATCTTGTATCATTTCACAACGCCGCATTTATTGTCTAAAATATAATTCCTGTCTGGAATTTCGAAATTTATTTAAATTATTGGATAGATATCAGTTACTTTTGTGAACTCATTGATGTCAATGGATGGTAAAATCAGGCGCGGTGAATAACGGGCGACGGATCCGCTGCCGCCCGTCTCATACCACCACCAAACCTGAAAATCTACTCTCATTGACATTTTATTTAATTTAAGATGAAAACTCTTCAGTTGTTTCTATAATTTAATTAATGTAACAATTAGATTCATTGGGTATTTCACCGCGTTCTTCAGCTCGTCTCTGAATTTAGTCTGGGTCACAGCATAAATACACGTGTTGGTGCAGGAACTGAGAAGTTGAAGCATGAATCCGGCCGACTCGATGTCACTGACCGTATTGAACTGGACATTTGTAATACGCAGAGATATAAAATAAAAAACGAATGTGCTCCATAACAATATAAAACTGCCTGATATACTGAAGAGTAAAATGATGGATTTCCTTCGGTTCTCCATCTCTGGATCCCTGTGATTCTCTCCATTGCTGCGGCCCCGGAGTCCCCTGCGGACTCTACTGGCCGCTAAAATGTTCCTGGCGGTGAGAACATTGAACAGCAAAATCAGAATGAATGGGAGACAAGGTATGAACACAAGATTGAACGAGTCAAACGCTGCCCATGCGGGTGAAGTGATGAAGGTCGGTTTCAAGACACAACCCCGGGGTACATTGTCCATTATATATTCCGGGTCAAATACAAAGTACCAGGGAATGTTTAGTAAACAGCTCAGCGCACTCACCACCCCGATAACAGCAGCCGCCGTTTTCTCGGTGCAATATTTTGTTTTCAGCTTCTGACAACCAATGGCCACAAATCGATCAAAGGTGAAAATCACCGTGAACCAGACAGAAGCCGATGTGGCTGCTAATCTCAGGATGTCAATGAGACGGCACACGGGGGTAATGGTCAAGAATGAAACTGGGAAATAAATAACAACAATGCGCCACATTATGACATCGGTGATAACGACCAGGAGATCGGCCGCCGCCATTCCCACCAGGTAGCGACTGATACATTTGGAGAGTCCGCACTTTCCTCGGGACAGGATCACAATCGCCACCAAGTTAACTGTAAGAGAGAGAAACGGAAGCAGAGAAATTACTGATCAGACCTGGGCAAAGGAGCAGTTTGACAGGATGTGAGGTGAATTTATCAGCTTTATTGCCGCATCAAACATGGAAGCTGATTCACTGACCTGGGCAGCCCTTTCGAGCAGAGAAGTGTTTTAGAACACAGTTATCTATAATGAATTGAGAAATTGATACACAGAGTTTGTACTGTATCCAATGGAAGGGCCGAGTGAGGGCGCATTGCCGGTGGGGAAGGGAGAAGTGTTTTACTGAGCTGGAAGCCAACGGGTTAAATCCACATTTGGGCACCAGATGGACGGGAAAGCGAGCGAGGTCCGGGAAGGTGAGGAGATAGACGGAGGTGACCCTGGTTTGTTGATCGAAGTTAAGAGAGCCGACACGGACTGACATAAGACGGGAAAGACCGAGATCCGCGGCGGTGAGTTTGAGGTTTCGGATCTGTTTGGAAGAGGCAGCTGGAGGCTGAGCCAGTGAGTGAGATTGGGTGCGAGACAAACAAAAGGACATGTAGGAGTTGGATGGGAGTGAGGAACGAATGGTTTTGGAAAGCGGATAAAATGAAGCAATCAATAAGTGAAAAGTGGATTCAATGCAGTGGGAGGAGAGGCTGGGATTCAAAGGGAGAGACGACAGCAAAGTGTGAGATGAAATCTAATCTATAGGTCCCAGTAACATAACGCAATTAATGAATTCAACCTTTAATTTCTGTGGTTATTTGTGTCAGGGAACAGTTCGTTGGTTACATAATGTATTTATTAAATTAACTTTGCACATTCAATTAAAATTAGATTAAAATGCATTTATTAAATTAACCTAATTTTTTATTGAATTAAGCTGACACATAGCTTCTAGAAAACATTATCCTAATAATTCAATGCGATCAAGAAATCACTGATTTTATTCGGCAAATACATTTCAGTTTTGTTTATTTATTCAGTCAGTAAACAAGTAAAAGGAACATTGATCTAAACAGACTCAGGACCTGATAGCGATAAACACACCCGGCGCGAGTACAATAAAACTCTCACAATCTGACAACATCCTAATAACACGTTGAAGTCACATTTCCACTTCATAATTGTATTAGAAGTTCCGGCATTTCATTGCGATGAATTATTCACACCGCTGCCGCTCTCCTTCTCCCCTTCTCTCGTTCTATGTCTCAGTCCCGTTCTCTATCGCTCCTCTCTATTTCTCCGCACTCTCTCTACTCTCTTGCTCGATGCCACTTTTCACATCCGAGTAAATCCTAACATCCTGCGCCTGCTTTCCCTTCACCAGCCCCGTGTTCCAATGATTCTATTCTCAGTGTCAGCCTGTTAAATGGTGAAGCCTCTGTGAACAGTTTAATGTTTCTACAGATCATCCAAGTCTCCACCTGTTCACCCACACTGTTCACTTCATCTACAATTCATGGAATAAACAGAGTCGAATGCCTCTTCCAGACACACCTCACAATAATTGAAATTCCTTCTCCTGTAATTACAACATTCAGCGTTAGGTGGCGGCATTGTTCAATTAACAAAACGCCAACATCACCGCTGCTGATAATCCACAGATAAATGGAAGGGCTCATGATTCCAATAGATAAATGCAAACTGATACAACATAACATCAAAGCATTGCATTTTACAGTGAATTCATCCACTGTGAAGCAGAGAATGAGATGTGAAAGAATCAGCAGCAAACTCAATTCAGTAACCTGACCTCTGGAGCTGAGTCAGATACAGAGGTAATTAAATAATCCTTCATAACAGTGATAACCAATGAATACATTGAAATCCAAGTTAAAATGAACTAATTTATTGTGGAGGGAGGACATTGCGCTTCCTCCTTGTAACACAGAGGCCGTGAGCTGTCTCATTATCAATCACTGAAAACACATATATGAACAATATTCCAGGACAGGTTCGTTCCACAACATGAAAGTGTTAACAGCTCCTGATGGTCTGATACCGACTCTTAGCCCAGACACCTGATTCCAATACATTCAGTACAGAGAATAAGTTAATAACATTGCCAGGGTCGGATAAACAAAGTTCACTACAGATATAAAGCAGCTGCTACAAGACCAAACTATCAGAGCTTAAGGACATACCATGTTTCAACAATACATTCAGTACAGGGAATAATCCAGGAAAAATGCCAGGGTAGGATTAATAAAATGCATTACAGATATAGGCAACTCTTACAAGGCTGAAAAAGCAGAGACTTTAAATATTCCATCGTTCAACTGATAGAACTTAACAGGCAACTGAGTAAAGCATGGTGGGAGAAAAATAATTTGCCAAGTACAGCAGCAGAGTTAACACCAATTATAATATTCGCAGATGAGATAATTGCTTACCCGGAACTCCAATGGCTGCAAGGACAGGATAGTAAACGCGTTCGATCTGAATTATTACTGAATATCCCATTTCTGTGAGAAGCAGTGACTTCTGGTGATCTGAAAACCGCAGCTCCGACAGGCATTCTGAGCTGATACATTTCAACGAGCCTGATTTATACAGGGGATAAATCTCCACTGACACGGTTATACCCCTGATCATTGCTATTAGTTAAAGTCACCTGAACAAACACATTACATCAGCAGCTTTGACTCCGATGTAAACAATGACGTGGAGATATCACAAACATCTCAAAGTCCAGGACATTATCTTAATGAAACCTCTCTCAGGAATAAAGTTGAAAACTGTGCTGAGAAAGGACTGGTCTAACAACAATGAGCGGCTTCATTTACAGTTTTCATATAATTGTATTCACCATGTTCACTCCTGCCGATTCATTTATAAATGTTACCGATTTCAACGCGTGTACACTGAATGCAGGGACACAAGCAAACCCGATTCACTCTGTTCCTGTAGTTTCCCAGTTAAAGTAAGAATTTTGAACCTCTGACACGGGGACAGTTAAAGGCCACGTTGAGGATTGCAGCCGAGAAATGTCTGTGGGTGATATTAGGAGGCGGACACTGAATGAGCTTCATTGCAATTCCTCGCTCCGTTATTTTATTGCAGATGTTACCCGTTTATTTTACATCGGTTGACGGCACCAATAAAATTGCTCCCGTGTAACCCTGAAATGAGCTCATGCCCCGATTTGACCTCCATCACAAAGGCCCTGTGCTTCCCTCACTCTCCTCCATTCCTTCCTCAGCCCATTGCCATGAAAACCCTCATCAATGCATCTGTCGCCTCCAGACTCCATTCTCCAATACACTCCTGGCCGGCCATCCAACCTCCACCTTCCAACCAGCACCAGGTCCTGCTCGGCCTCACCATCCCTCATTGGCTGCCAGTTCTCCTTCGCCTAACATTTAAAATTTTCATCCTGGAGTTTAATCCCTCCATGGCCCTCCCCTCCCCATCTGCGCCCTCTTCATCACACCTACAGGAAACCACTCATTCATCGACCATTGGCCTTTTTTGGTAGGACTATGCTCGCTTGTTTCCCCTCACCAATCTGATCATAGCCAGGAGAAGCTTCTCTTCCCACCCTATCACCTTTATACCTGATGTCTCTAAAGGTTCAATCCTTGGCTCCCTCCTCTTCCTCATCTACATGCTGCCCATGGCGTGGACCAGCTTTCAGATGTACGCTGACAAAACCATAGCCTCTCTTGACCCTTCGAATGCATTTGTGTTGTCAGGCCGACCTTCTGTTTTAGATGAGCCACAACTTGCTCCAGTTAAAAATCAGGAAGTCATGACCTTTGACTCCACAATCTCCACATCCTGGCCACTGATTCTATCCCCACCCCTCTCTTTTTGATTCATGAGTCCCAAGTCCTTTTTGAACTCCATTGGCTTCCAGTCTCCTCAGCATGTAGTTTATTTTATTGTTTTTTACACTGAAATCCACCAGGACCTCACCCCTCGCTATTTCTGAAACCGTCTTCAGCCCGGTAGCCCCTGCCTAAGAGTGCACTTATCCGCCTCTGGCCGTTTGTGCTTCCACTGCCCATTTGCCCTTCTTTTGACAGCCGTGCCTTGAGCCATATGCACACTCCAGAGTGCCCTCCCTATGCCAGTCCATCTCCCTGTTCTTTTTCAAATGTGGCTCAGTGGTAGCAGTTTCACTTTTGGGTCAGAAGGTTGTGAGTTCAAGTCCTACTCCATGAGACTCAAACACATGATCCAGGCTGACACTGTAGTGTGGTACGGAGGGAGCACTGTAGTGTCGGTGGTGCTGACTTTCATAGGACACGTTAAACCGAGGGCCCGTATGACTTCTCCTGTAGATGTAAAAGATCCCAGGACAATATTCGAAAAAGAGCTGGAGAGTTCTCCCTGGTATCCTGGGCAATATTTATCCCTCAACCAATATGACTAAAACCGTTGATCTGGTCATTTATCTTATGGGTTTCTGTGAATTGGCTGTGGGCAAATTGGCTCGCACGTTTCCTACGTTACCATAGTGACTACACTTCAAAATGTACTTCAAGGACTTGAAAGCAGTTTGGGACGTCCTGAGGTCTTGAAAGGCGCTATATAAAGGCAAGTTTGTTTCTTCTTTCAGAACTTCTATGAAAGCCATCTCTTGCTTCATGCTTTTGTCATCTCTCCTAATATCTCCTTCTTCAGCCGGGGATCCATTTTTTCTCTGATTATACCTCGATAAATCGGCATAGGCTAATTATCTATGTTAAATGCGCTTTATAAATACAAGTAGTTATTACTATATTTTATCATCCTCCACTCTCTTCATCCCAACATTGGTGGCCATTCCTTCAGACATCTGAATTCGACTCTCGAAATCCAACCTGATCCCCTCCGTCTCTCCATTTCCTTCTCCTCCTTTTACCCCTCCATAGACCCACTCGTTACCCAAGGTTTTCGCCAGTCCCCCTGATATCTTCTTATTCCTTTCGTGCTCTTTTTTCCTCACTCCTCCGTGAAGCCCCTTGGTAATGTTTACTACATTAAAGGCGGTCTGTGAACGCGAGTTGTTGTTGACTTTCATTGGAATGTATTCATTAGTTGTCCACTGTATGAGCAAAAGTAATTCCTGGGCTAATATTCTTGTACCAGAAAGAGATTTATATAATAGACGGAATTGTAGAGATAAAGTAACATGAGCATCTACTCGTGGACATTGTTTTGTTTGAACAACGTAACTTGGTTAATCTACAGACATCGAAATAGAGGGCATTCTAGAACGTGGATATGGCTGAAGGCATTGTTGTGAAAAGTGGGGCAAATGGACTGCGGAAGCAGCCTTTAGGGAGTCCACTATCTAGGATGAGACCAGCTACAGTGAATAGGGTGAATGTTTATTTGTTATTTGCCTTCTTTCTCTTTGGTTATAACCCGTTTTACTGCTCACAGGGGCTGATGAAAAGGATGTAACTTTATCATTTATTCTCCTTCGTTAAAGCCCGTAGTTCCAGAGCATAATGTGCAGTTTGGGCGCCTCATTATAGAAACAACTTTAAACCCACAGAGGACGAACTAGATTCTCTCGAATGAGGCCAGAGAAGGGAAACTGTACGAGGAAAGATTTGAAATATTGGGATTATTTCCAGGATATGGAGAAGAGGAGACTTAAATTGTAAAATATGAAGGTATTTATAGAGTAATAGAGAATTACTGCATCCGCTGGTTGTGAGGATCAGTGATAGAATGATAGAGAATTATTGTATTCTCTGGCGATGAGGATCAGTGAAATATTGATAGAGAATTATTATATCCTCAATTGTGAGGATCAGTGATAGACTAATAGAGAAATACTGTGTCCTCTGGTTGTGAGGATCAGTGATAGAGTAATAGAGAATTACTGTATCCTCTGGTTGTGAGGATCAGTGATAGAGTAATAGGGAATTACTGTATCCTCTGGTTGTGAGCATCAGTGATAGAGTAATAGAGAATTATTGTATCCTCTGGCTGTGAGCATCATTGATAGAGTAATAGAGAATTACTGTACCTCTGGTTGTGAGGATCAGATATAGAGTAATGGAGAATTACTGTATCCTCTGGCGATGAGGATCATTGACAAGGGGTCACCAATACCAACTCATCATGAAATCGTTTAAGTGTAAATTCTTTTTGTAACATAGAATGCTTTGCAACAGGGAATGGCAAAACCAGAATAGAGAGAATTGTAACTTTTACCATTGCATCACTTTAGCGAAAATTGAACACATATTTGAAATCGAAGAAGATAAAGGGCATTGGGAAGAAAGTTTGCCATGACATACGTATTGAATTGCTTTAACCGTGAACTGGCATTGACATGATGGGCCAAATTGACTCCCCCTGTTCTGTAAACCATTGTGCTGTATGTTTCTCCTAGATTGAGATTTTTAATGTGCATGAATGATTCCGGAGGCCGATGTGCTGCTCCTTATCTAACGATACGGGACTGTAACCCATCGCTGTAAATAAAGTTTCTATTCATTATCGTAATTAAATATTCATATGACTGCACTGCCCAATATCTAACAAAACTAGAGTGTAATCCAGGAATGTAATAATCGTTTCCCTCTCATAATCTGAACTGGATATTCGTGCTTCTGCACTGTCCAATATCTATGAATAATGCCCTTTCGGATGGAAACCTGCCGTCCTTACCCGGTCTGGTCAACATGTGACTCCAGACCCACAGCAATTTGGTTGATTCTTAATTGCACTCTGAAATTGTCTAGCAAGCCACTCAGTTGTAAAATCTCGCTCAAAAAAAGTCATAATAATAATAAAACCCGAAGGACCACCCGGCATCGGACCACTAGGCACCAGACACGACAAAGGCATACCATGCCCAGTCGACCCTGCAAAGTCAACCTCACGAACATCTGGGGACTTGTGCCAAAATTGAGAGAGCTGCCCCACAGGCTAGTCAAGCAACAGCCTGACATAGCCATACTCACAGAATCATACCTTTCAGCCAACGTCCCAGTCTCTTCCATCACCATCCCTTGGTATGTCCTGTCCCACCGGCAGGACAGACCAATCAGAGGTGGCGGTACAGTGATATACAGTCAGGAGGGAGTGGCCCTGGGAGTCGTCAACATTGTCTCTGGACCCCATGAAATCTGATAGCATCAGGTCAAACATGGACAGGGAAACCTCCTGCTCATTACCACCTGCTGCCCTCCCTCAGCTAATGAATCGGTCCACCTCCACGTTGAGCACCACTTGGAGGAAGCAATGAGGGCAGCAAGGGCACAGAATGTAGTCTGGGTGCGGGACTTCGAAGTCCATCACCAAGGGTGGCTCGGTAGCACCACTACTGACCGAGCTGGCCGAGTCCTGAAGGACATAGCTACCTGACTGGACTTGCAGAAGGTGGGGAGCGAAACAACACGAGGGGAAAAACCGAGTTGACCTCGTCTCACCAATCTACCTGTCGCAGATGCATCTGTCCATGAAAGTATTGGTAGGAATGACCACCGCACACTCCTCGTGGAGACGAAGTCCCGTCTTCGCACTGAGGGCACCATCCAACGTGTTGTATGGCACTATCACCGTGCTAAATGGGATAGATTCAGAACAGATCTCGCAGATCAAAACTGGGCATCCACGAGGCGCCATCAGCAGCAGCAGAATTGTATTCCAGCACAATCTGTAACCTCATGGCCCGGCATATTCCTCACTCTACCATTACGAACAAGCCAGGGGATCAACCCTGGTTCAATGACGAGTGTAGAAGAGCAAGCCAGGAGCAGCACCAGGCGTACCAAAAATAAGGCCACAACCTGGTGAAGCTACAACTCAAGACTACATGAATGCTAAACAGCGGAAGCAAAATGCTACAAGCAGAGCAACAAGATTCCACTACCAAAGGATCAGATCAAAGCTCTGCAGGCCAGCCACATCCAGTTCTGAATGGTGGTGGACAATTAAACAACTAACGTGAGGCGGAGGCTCTGTAAACATCCCCATTCTCAATGATGGCAGAGTCCAGGACGTGAGTGCAAAAGACAAGGCTGAAGCGTTTGCAACCATCTTCAGCCAGAAGTGGCGAATAGATTATCCATCTCGGCCTCCTGCCGATATCACCAGCATCACAGAAGACAGTCTTCAACCTATTCGATTCAAGTGATATCAAGAAACGGCTGAGTACACTGGATACAGCAAAGGCGATGGGCCCCGACAACAGCCCGGCTGTAGTGCTGAAGTCTTGTGCTTCAGAACTATCCGCGCCTCTAGCCAAGCTGTTCCAGTACAGCTACAACACTGGCATCTATCCGACAATGTGGAAAATTGGGCAGGCATGTCCTGTCCACAAAAAGCAGGACAAATCCAATCTGGCCAATTACCGCCCCATCAGTCTATCCTCTATCATCAGCAAAGTGATGGAAGGTGTCGTCGACAGTGCTATCAAGCGGAACTTACTCACCAATAACCTGCTCACCGATGCTAAGTTTCTGTTCCACCAGGCCACTCGGCTCCAGACCTCATTACAGTCTTCGTCCAAACATGTACAAAAGCGTTGAATTCCAGAGGTGAGGTGAGATTGACTGCCCTTGACATCAAGCAGCATTTGACCTAGTGTGGCACCAAGGAGCCCTTGTAAAATTGAAGTCAATGGGAATCAGGGGAAAAACTCTCCAGTGGCTGGAGTCATACCGAGCAGATGGTAGTGGTTGTAGGAGGCCAATCACCTCAGCCCCAGGACATTGCTGCAGGAGTTGCTCAGGGCAGTGTCCTCGGCCCAACCATCCTCAGCTGTTTCATCAATGACCTTCCCTCCATAAGGTCAGAAATTGGGATGTTCACTGATGATTGCCCAGTGCTCATTTGCATTCGCAACCCCTCAAAAAATGATGCAGTCTGTGCCCCATGCAGCAAGACCTGGACAACATCCATGCCTGGGCTGATAAGTAGCAAGTAACATTCACGCCAGACAAGTGCCATGCAATGACTATATCCAACAAGAGAGAGTCTAACCACCTCCCTTTGACATTCAACGACATTACTGTCGCCGAATTCCCCACCATCAACATCCTGGGGGTCACCGTTGACAGGAACTTAACTGGACCAACCACATAAATACTGTGGCTATAAGAGCAGGTCAGAGGCTTGGTATTCTGTGGCGAGTGACTCACCTCCTGACTCCCCAAAACCTTTCCACCATCTACAAAGCACAAGTCAGGAGTCTGATGGAATACTCTCCACTTGCCTGGATGAGTGCAGCTCCAGCAAGACAAAAGAAGCTCGACAGCATCCAGGACAAAGCAACCCGCTTGATTGGCACCCCATCCACCACCCTAAACATTCACTCCCTTCACCACTGTGACTGCAGTGTGTACCATCCACAGGATGCACTGCAGCAACTCGCCAAGGCTTCTTCGGTATCATCTCCCAAACCCGTGGCCTCTACACCAAGAAGGACAAGAGCAGCAGGCACGTGGGAACAACACCACCTGCACGTTCCTCTCCAAGTCACACACCATCCCGACTTGGAAATATATCGCCGTTCCTTCATCGTCGCTGGGACAAATCCTGTAACTCTCTTCCTAACAGCACTGTGGGAGAACCATCACCACACGGACTGCAGCGGTTCAAGAAGGCGGCCCACCACCACCTTCTCAAGGGCAATCAGGGATGGGCAATAAATGCTGGCCTCACCAGCGACGCCCACATCCAGTGAACATATTTTTAAAAAGCACAGTCTAACCAAACGCTGTAAAAACAGTTCCACTCTAAAATCTGAACTTGATATTCATGTTTCTGCATTGCCCAATATCTAACAATATGACAGAGTGAACCAGGGACGGAGCAATAGTTCCCCCACAATCTGAACTGGATGTTCGTGTTTCTGCACTTTGTAACATCTACCAATACTACTGTCCAACCCACGGATGCACCAATAGTTCCCCTTTATAATCTGTCCTGGATATTCATGTTTCTGTACTCAGCAAGTTCTAACAATTCGAAAGTGGAACACATTAATGTAACAATAGTTCAGCCTCATAATTAACTGAATACTTGTGCTTCTGCACTGCCCGACATCTAACATTACGACACCGTAACCGAAGGATATAAAAATAGTACCTCTTCATGACATAAATATGACATTTTAACCCCGGGATGCATCAACAGTTCCCCTTATAAACTGAACTGGATAGTCTTGCTTCTTCATTGTCCAATAACTGGCAACGCGATAATGTAACCCAGGGATTTAACAGTAGTTCCACCTTATAGAACTAGATATTCGTGTTTCTGCAATATCCAATATCCAACAATGCGATAGTGTAACGCAGGGATGTAACAGGAACTGGATAGTCGTGTTTCTGTACATAGAATCATAGAATCATAGAAGTTACAACATGGAAACAGGCCCTTCGGCCCAACATGTCCATGTCGCCCAGTTTATACCACTAAGCTAGTCCCAATTGCCTGCACTTGGCCCATATCCCTCTATACCCATCATGTGTCACATGCCTCAAACACCTTTCAATATTCGGACACCGGAAACTCTTGTTAAGATGACGCAGTACCAAATCGATAAACTGCTTCATTTTACACCAAGCAAACTTACAAACCAATTGATATTATTGGCTACACAAATTCAATCATTTCGACTTAACGGTACCTATTAACGTAAAATAAAGTATATGCAACACTTCCCCACATCAGCGGGTCGTTTTGGTTGAGCTAAACAAAATGTCTTCTGTCTGTTTGAGTGCTGCGGAGTGAGCAAATTGAGAGTTTGGTAAATGTGGGAGTTTAAGGGTTAATCTCTTTTAAAATCTTGCTGTTAACTTTTAAGTAAGATTAACTGTTTAAGTTCAATTTTAAACTTTATTTTTTTAAGTTTCTGTTTGGCTAAGCAGAGACAAACAATCAAGCTCTCCGACTGGAGAACTGCTGTGGTTAGTTCATTGGTTTGCTGATAGAGCAGCAGAGCAGGGCTCACTCCTCTGAGTCAGAAATAGTAGAAATAGGGGGGCCTGTGAGTGCAACCGGCACTGAGTGCAGCGGGCACGGAGTGAGAAACTTGAGAGTTTGGTAAGTGCGGGAGTTTCGTGAAGTGGGCGAAGGAGGTGCAGGTTTGCTTTGCTTTTCCTAAGTTTTCCTGCAGAGCGGCGGCGGACGTGAGCAGCAGCATACCTGCAACAAGAGAAAACTGCAGTGTGATGTCACAGGTGAGGCAGATAAGTGATTAATGTAAGGAGACACACAACAACTGGTTATGGTCCAACAGCTTTTTTTGAAATCACAAGCTTTCGGAGCTTTGCTCCTTCGTCAGGTGAAGTGAAGAGTTACATAAAGGCACAGCATATATAGTCAGAGAACAATGCCCGGTGATTACAGATAATCTTTCTAACTGCCCTTTATCACACCTCGGCAGAGAGATAATCACAGCAATCAAAGGAGTCAATGGTGTTCAAACAGGTTAGTCAGGGAAACATTACATCCAAGAATACTGAGGTGGGGTCACCAGGGGTCAAATGTAGCAGATGCTGGGGTTTGACTAAAAAACAGATAACTTTTTTTGCTGGAAATTCAGCGGGTCCGGCTGCATCTGTGTATGGAGAACAAGCCAACTACGACTTGAGTCTTGATGACTCTACGTCAGGTGGGGTTACATGTAGCGTGACATGAACCCAAGATCCCGGTTGAGGCCGTCCTCATGGGTGCGGAACTTGGCTATCAATTTCTGCTCGTCGAATTTGCGTTGTCTTGTGTCTCGAAGGCCGCCTTGGAGAACGCTTACCCAAAGATCGTAGGCTGAATGTCCTTGACTGCTGAAGTGTTCCCCGACTGGGAGGGAACCCTTCTGTCTGGCGATTGTTGTGCGGTGTCGCAGATAAGTGACTGTTAGTGAATGTGGGCTAAGTTATCAATTAACACATAGCATATAATTAACTTTAAAAAAAACAAGCTTAATTTAATTAATCTACTAAATTAAACGAGGTAAATAATTTGAATAACATTACATTAATTAAATAAATACATAAGCTATTGGGAGAACGGGAGATGTGTTGCTGCTGCAATATGTGGGATCTTGTGGACATTTTTGTCCGGAGCGACTACATCTTCGGTAAGTGTCTGTGGTTCGAGGGACTTCGGCTCTGAGTTAAGGAGCTGGAGTCCGAGCTGCAAGCGTTGTGAGACCTCAGGGAGGGAGAAAGATACCTGGACCCTTTGCTCCAGGAGTCAGCCACACCCCTTCGATTAAATACTTTAGAATTGACACGTGGTCAGGGGCAGGAGGGTGTGGCTGTGAGTGAGGCAGGTACGGGGATCCAGGAGGTAGTATTGCAGGAGCTTCAGTTCCTGCCCTTGTCCAATAGATTCGAGGTTGTAGCAACCCTTGTGGACAAGTGCGGGGGCTACAGGGAGGACGAGCAAACTGACCATGGCACCGTGGTACAGGAAAGCGTTCAAGTGGGGGGAGTAAAAAGGAAGGTGATTGTAGTCGGCAACATTATAGTTAGGGAGGATAGACACTGTTCTCTGCAGCCATGAGCATGAGTTCATAAGGTTATGTTGCCTACCCGATGCCAGGGTTAAGGACATCTCCTCCGGGCTGACGAAGAACTTGGAGTGCGAGGGGGAGGATCCATTTGTCGTGGTCCATGTAGGTACCAAAGATATAGGTAGGACGAAGAGAAAAGTTCTGCTGACAGATTTTGAGCAGCTAAGTACTAAAGGAAAAAGCAGAACCAGAAAGGTAATAATCAGTGGATTATTACCTGAGACATGAGCAAATAGGTCATCAGAGGATCAGAGAGATGAATGTGTGGCTCAAAAATTGGTGTGGGCGAAGTGGGTTTCGATTCGTTTGGCAATGGTACCTGAAATGCGGAAAGAGAGAGTGTTCCATTGGGACGGACCACACCTGAACCATGCTGGGACCAGAGTTCCAGCGAATGGAATAAATGGGAGGTAGATAGGGCTTTATATTATATCGGGGGTGGGGGGTCCCGGTGGAGAGGAATCTAGAATGCTAAAGGGAAAAGACAAGGAATCAGTACAGGAAAGTAATTGGGGTAAGGATAACCAGATTGTGTCAGGAAGGGACAAAGTGTACAAACAAAAGAGTGCACTAAAAATACGGTCTGTGCAAGAAAAAACGGTAATAAGACAAACAGTTCCATAGTACAAAAAATGTGAAGATGTCTAAAAATGTTAAAAAAGACAGGTCTAAAGGCACTGTATCTGAATGCACGAAGTATTCATAATATGGTAGAAGAATTAAAAGCGCAAATAGATGTAAACGGACACGATACAATTGCAATTGCAGAGACATGGCTGCAGGGTGACCAAGGCTGGCAGCTGATTATCCAAGATTATTCGATATTTAGGAAGGACAGGCAACAAGGATAATAAGGCGGTGTGGCGTTGTTTGTCAAGGATGAAATCAGAGCAATAGTGAGAAAGGATATTGGCTCAGAAAATCAAGATGCAGAATCAGTCTTGGTGGAGTTAAGCAGCATCAAGTGGCAGAAAACACTGTTGGGAGTTGTCTATAGGCGTCCAAACAGTAGTGGTAATGTAGGGGATGGGATCAAACTGGAAATTAGAGATGCATGTAACAAGGGTGTTACAGTAATAATGGGTGACTCTAATTTACATATAGATTGGCCAAACCAAATTAGCAATAGTACTGTTTAGGATGAATTCCTGGAGTGTGTACGAGATGGAATTATAGACCAGTACGGTGAGGAGCCAACTCGGGAATAGGCTATCCTAGATTGTGTATTGTGCAATGAGACGAGGTTAATTAATAATCTTTTTGTGTGGGGTCCTTTAGTGAAGAGTGACCATAACATGATAGAATTCTTCATTAAGTTGGAAAGTGAAGTACTCCAATCCGAAACCAGCACCCTAAACCAGTAAACTACGAAGGTATGAGGAGTGAGTTGACTATGATAGATTGGGAAGCTTCATTAAAAGGTATGACGGTGGATAGGCAATGGCTAAAATTGAAGGAATGAATGCATGAATTACAACAGTGATATAATCCTTTCTGCCACAAAAACACAAAATGAAAAGCGGCCCAACCTTGGCTAAGAAAATAAATTAAGGACAGTATTAGATCCAAAGAGGAGTCATATAAAGTTGTAAGAAAAAGTAGTAAGACTGAGGATTGGGAGCAGTTTAGAATTTAGCAAAAATGGACCAAGAGATTGATTAAGAGGGGGAAAATAGAGTTTGAGAGTGAACTTGCAAGTGACATAAAAGCTTCTATAAAGATGTAAAAAGAAAAATATAAGTGAAGAGAAATAAAGGTCCCGTACAGTCGTAAAGGGGAGAATTTATAATGGGGAACAAGGAAATGGCAGAGCAATTAACCAATACTTTCGTACTGTCTCCATGAGAGTGACGAGAGTGCCGAGACGTCCATCTCACCACGATGGACGTCTCGGCAATCTACACCAGTATCCCCCACGATGACGGCATCGCTGCAACAGCCTCAGCACTCAACACCAACAACAGCCAATCTCCAGACGCCATCCTACAACTCATCCGCTGCATCCTGGATCACAATGTCTTCACCTTCGACAACTAGTTCTTTACCCAAACACACGGAACAGCCAATGGGAACAAAGTCGCACCCCAATACGCCAAAATTTTCATGCTCAAGTTCGAGCAGGACTTCATCACTGCACAGGACCTCCAACCAACGCTATACACCAGATACATCGAGACATTTTCTTCCTATGGACCCATGGCGAAGAATCACTGAAGAGACTACACGATGACATCAACAAGTTCCATCCCATCATCAAGCTCACCATGGACTACTCCTCAGAATCGGTTTCTTTCTTGGACACACGAATCTCCATCAAAGACGGGCACCTCAGCACCTCACTCTACCGCAAGCACACGGAGAACCTCACGATGCTCCACTTTTCCAGCTCCCACCCTAACCACGTCAAAGAGGCCATCCCCTATGGACAGGCCCTGCGAATACACAGGGGCTGCTCAGACGAGGAGGAACGCGATGGACACCTACAGAGGCTGAAAGACGCCTAGTAAGAACGGGATATGACGCTCGACTCATCGATCGACAGTTCCGACGGGCCACAGCGAAAAATCGCATAGACCTCCTCCAAAGACTAACACGGGACGCAACCAACAGAGTACCCTTCGTCGTCCAGTACTTCCCCGGAGCGGAGAAACTACGCCATGTTCTGCGCAGCCTTCAACATGTCACCAATGACGACGACCACCTCGCTATGGCCATTCCCACACCTCCACTACTCGCCTTTAAACAGCCACCCAACCTCAAACAGACCATCGTTCGCAGAAAATTACCCAGCTTTCAGGAGAACTGCCACGGTAACCTCTGCAAGACATGCCAGATCATCGACACAGATACCACCATCACACGAGAGGACACCTCCAACCAGGTGCATGGTTCATACTCCTGTGACTCGGCCAACGTTGTCTACCTCATACGTTGCAGGAAAGGATGCCCCAGAGCATGGTACATTGGCGAGACCATGCAGACGCTGCGACAACGGATGAACGGACACCGCGCAACAATCTCCAGACAGGAGGATTTCCACCCCCCCCCCAGTCGGGGATCACTTCAGCAGTCACGGGCATTCAGCCACCGACCTTCGGGTAAGCGTACTCCAAGGCGGCCTTCGAGACACACGACAACGCAAAATCGTCGAGCAGAAATTGATAGCCAAGTTCCGCACCCATGAGGACGGTCTCAACCGGGATCTTGGGTTCATGTCACGCTACACGTAACCCTAACAGCGAACAAATGTTATCTGTTTTTAATATACCGGGTCATTTGCTGTCTTTCTCTTCCTTCCGGATGTTTCTATGTTTCTGCCTCTCTCTCTCTGTTTTTTTTTGGTTGTTTGTATATTCGGTGGCCCTGTCGGTAACACCTCTCTGTCTGCACACTGTGATTGCCTTGGCAACGGGCAGTTGGAAAGATTATCTGTAATCACCAGGTATTGTTCTGTGATTTATGAATGCGAAGGGTTCGAGGATTTCATTTCCAATTCACCTGAGGAAGGAGGGAGCCTCCAAAGCTTGTGAATTTCAAATAAAATTGTTGGACTATTACCTGGTGTTGTAAAATTGTTTACAATTGTCAACCCCAGTCCATCACCGGCATCTCCACATCACAATATTATAAGCTTTCGATCGGCTGGCAGAACGAAAGTTACTGAAAATGTCCAGCTCAATCCAAGTTTCATTCTGGCAAAATTCAATAAAATGGCAGAAGATTTGGAACAGGTTAATTGGCTAACACGACTGAAACCGGTGATGAAACCGATGAAGACTATAAATGGGAAGTTTTTTAAAACAAGACAAAAAACGTGGAAGATAAATACGTGCCAAAAGTCGAAAAAAGGGAATTCTGGTAAGAAAAGGCAAGATGGCTGACTGGTCATGAACAAAGAGAAATAAGATGTAAACTAAAGTGTTTCTACAAACTAAAGGCATCGAATACTCAACTGAACAGAGTTAGGTACCGGGAACAGATCAAGAAAACTAAGGCTGCTGTTAGATCAGCTAAAAGGATAATGGAAAAGAGAATTGGAGAGAATTGTGGATGTTTTGTGAAAAGCGTTTTCAGTTATGTGAAGAGTCAGAGAACTGTCAAAGACTGTATGGGGCCATTGAAGGATGATCAAGGACAGTTTAAGAAGGACTCACCGAGTGAGGCAGAAATATTAAATGAGGACTTTGCATTGGTCTTCACACTTGAAGGAGATGTTCGTCTGTCACATTTTAATGATGTTAATAATAAAAATGTTAATATTAACATAGATGAATATATTGCTTTAGAAAGAATTACAAAGCTTAAAATAGCTAGGAAAGCCGGTCTGGATGATATTCATCCGTTAGTCCTTAGGGAGATGGGGCTCGTGTTGTACGAGCCCCTTTTCCCTATCTTGAATAGCTCGCTGCACTCAGGGATGGTGTTCTTATACTGGGAGGAGCTTAATGCAGTCCCCATCTTTAAAAAATGAGGTAAGACGGACCCGTGTAACTATAACACCCATTAATTTAACGTCAGTATTGAGGGAACCGTTAGCGATGCAATCTATAACGATTTAGATAGAGGAGGACATGGTCGGGCCACCCAACATGGCTTCAAAAATAGGCGGTCATGTCTTACAAATTTGATTTTATTTTTTGAAGAAGTCACCAAGATGGTGGATGAGGGAAGCCCAGTAGATGCTTTCTACTTAGACTTCCATAAACTTTGGACAATGTACCACACAAGAGGATTCTCTACAAGATCGAAGCGTCCGATATTAGTGGTAAAATATTGAGCTGGATTGAGAACTGACTAGAAGGACGTTGGCAGAAAGTAGTTATCGATGGATTTGGAGCTGTTTGGAGTCCGCTCAACAGTGGTGTCCCGCCGGGATTGGTGTTAGGACCATTGCATTAAACTATTTTAATTAATGATCCAGATGGAGGTGTTGGCGGCAGGATTTGCAGATGATACTGTGATTTGTACGAGTGTCAGGTTTCTCGACTGTTTCAGGCGGATATTGATGCGTTGTGGGATGGGCTCGTTACTGGCTCTAAATAGAAGCATTAAAACATAGAAAATAGGAGCAGGAGTCGGCCATTCTGCCCTTCGAGCCTGCTACGCCATTCAATATGATTATGGCTAATACTCTATCTCAATACCATATTCCTGCTCATTCCCCATACCCATTGATGCCTTTTGTGTCTCGAAAGCTATCTAGCTCCTTCTTAAATATATTCAGTGAATTGGCCTCCACAGCCTTGTGTGGTAGAGAAATCCACAGTTTCATCACCCTATGAGTGAAGAAATTTCTCCTCATCTCAGTCCTAAATGTCCTACCTCGTATGTTGAGACTGTCACCCCTCATTCTGGACCCCCCAGCCAGGGGAAATATCCTCCATGCATCCAGTCTGTCTATCCCCGTCAGAATTATATATGGTTCAATGAGATCCCCTCTCATTCTTCTCAACTCGAGTGAATACAGGCAGAGTCGACACAATCTCTCCTCGTACGACAGTCCTGCCATCCCAGGGATCAGTCTGGTGAACCTTCGCTGCATTCTCTCTATGGCAAGTATATCCTTTCTGAGGTAAGGAGATCAAAACTGCACACAATACTCCAGGTGTGGTCTCACCAAGGCCCTGTATAACTACATTAAGACATCCTTGCTCCTGTACTCAAATCGTCTTGTAATGAAGGCCAA
Organism: Heptranchias perlo; assembly: GCF_035084215.1. Lineage (NCBI taxonomy): Eukaryota > Metazoa > Chordata > Chondrichthyes > Hexanchiformes > Hexanchidae > Heptranchias > Heptranchias perlo. Next base: position 2,432,675 of record NW_027139666.1, read on the forward strand.
AATACCATTTGCCTTCCTAACTGCTTGCTGCACCTGCATGTTTGCTTTCAGTGACCGGTGTACAAGAACACCGAGGTCCCTTTGTACATCAACATTCCCCAATCTATCACCATTTTAATAATACTCTGCCTTTCTGTTTTTCCTTCCGAAGTGAATAACTTCACATTTATCCACATTATACTGCAATTGCCATGTATTTGCCCACACACTCAAAATTGTCGAAATCGCCTTGAAGCCTCTTTGCATCCTCCTCACAACTCACGATCCCACCTAGTTTTGTATCGTCAGCAAACTTGGAAATATTACATTTGGTTCCCTCATCCAAATCATTGATATATATTGTGAATAGCTGGGGCCGGAACACTGATCCCTGCGTTACCCCCCGAGTCACTGCGTGGCACCACGAAAAAGACCCATTCATTCCTACTCTCTGTTTCCTATCTGTTAACCAATTTTCAATCCATGCCAGCATATTACCCCCAATCCCATGGACTTCAATTTTCACACGAACCTCTTATGTGCAACTTTATCAAAGGCCTCCTGAAAATCCAAATAAACCACATCCACTGGTTTTCCGTAATCTATTCTACCAGTTAAATCCTCAAAAAACTTCAGTAGGTTTGTCAAACACGATTTTCCTTTCATAAACCCATGTTGACTTTGCCTATGTGTCCTGTTATCACATCCTTTGTAATAGACTCGAGCATTTTCTCTACTACTGATGTTAGACTAACCGGTCGGTAGTTCTCTGTTTTCTCTCTCCCTCCGTTTTTAAATAGTGGTGTTACATTTGCCATCCTCCAATCTGCAGGTACTATTCCATAATCTATAGAATTTTGGAAAATGACAACCAATGCATCCACTATTTCCATGGCTACCTCTTTAAGTACTCTGGCTGCAACAGATTATCAAGTCCTGAGGATTTATCGGCTTTCAGTCCCATTAATTTTTCGAGCGCTATTTTTTCACTAATACTAATTTCCTTTCATTCCTCCTTCCCACTAGCCCCTTCGTTCCCTAGCCTTGCTGGCAAGTTATGTGTGTCCTCTTCCATGAAGACAGGACCAAAGTATTTATTTAATTGCTCTGGCATTTCCTTGCTCCCTATTATAAGTTCTCCCTTTTCTGAATGTAAGTGACCTACATTTGTCTTCACTTATCTTTTTCGTTTATAAAGAGCTCTATTGATTCATGAGCAATGCCATGATGTGATCGGTGCAGAGAAAAGGGTGCCAGGGTCCATTTATAGGACATAGGATCATAGGGACAGAGGAACCAGAGTAGCCCATTCAGCCCGGCAAGCCTGATTCGTCATTCAATTAGATCATGGCTGATCTGTATCTTAACTCCATCTGCCACATTGGTTCTGTAACCCTTAATATCCTGCCTAACAAAATTCTATCAATCTGAGCTTTAAAATTTTCAATTGACCCCCAGCCCCAACAACTTTTCGGGGGAGACTTTTCCTGATTTCCACTACCCTTCTTGTGAACAAGTGTTTCCTCACATCACCCCTGAAAGGCCGAGCTCGAGTTTTAAGGTTATGCCCCCTTGTTCTGGACTACCCCACCAGAGGAAATAGTTCATGTCTATCTGCCCTATCACTTTCTTTGATGCTCTTAAACAACTCAATTCGATCTCCCCTTAATCTTCTACATTCAATTGAATACAAGCCTGGTCGATGCAACCTGTCCTCATAATTTAACCCTTTTAGCCCCGGTATCTTTCTCGTGAATCTGCGCTGCACCCCTTCCAATGCCAATATGTCCTTCCTGAGCTTTGGTGCCAACTACTGAACGCAGTGCTCCAGATGGGGTCGCACCAGAGCACTGTACAACTGTAACATAACTTCCACCCTCTTGTATTCCAGCCCTCTTGAGATAAAGGCTTTTAAATTAATTTTCGTACCTGTATCCGCTAGATTTTATTGATTCCTGTACTTGAACACCTAAATCTCTCTGCTCCTCCACAGTTCCTAGCTTCTCGCCATTTCGAAAATACTCTGATATATTTTACTGAGGTCCAAAGTGGATGAGCTCTCACTTTCCCACATTGAACTCCAGTTGGTTACAACACAACGCCTATTATTTTGTCTTTGAACAGGACCTTGATCAGGATTCAGTTGACTATTTTGTGCAGTTTTGGTCTCTCCACATGGTTAATGATATTGAGGCTTTGGAAAGGGTGCAGAGGATGGCCACTTGATTAATTCCCATTTTGAAACCTCTTAGTTGTCAAGATAGGCTAAAAGACCTCGGACACGAGACTTGAGAGAAGCGTAGAATTTGGGGTGATTTGATCCAGGTGAATAAGACAGTTTGTGCCAACTAAATAGGTTAGGGAGGACCAGGGGTCACAATTTTAAGTTGTACAAAGCCAGATCGAGGTTAGATGTCAGGAAGTGATTCTTTTCCCAGAGGATCGTGAACCTCTGGAACAGGCTGCCGGTTCGTGCAGTGGACGTCGATTCGCTGAATTCATTTAAGCGAGAGCTGGACCTGTTTCTGGCTGGGGCGGAGATCACCTCGTCCAAAAGATGGATACTGCATAGAATTATCAAGGTCAGAGTGTTCTCCGGGGAGGACAAACTTTCACAGACTCAAAAGGTTAGACAACAGGAGGACAGGCAGACGACATTTTGTTAAGGGCGAGCAAAATGATCCGCTGATGTGGGGAAGTGCTGCATATCCTTTATTTTATATTATTAGGTTCATTTAAGTTGAACTGATTGAATTTTTCAAGCCCATAATACCGATTGGTTTGTGAGTATGCCTGGTGTGAAGTGAAGCAGTTTATCGATTGGGATCTGTTTCATCTTAACAAGTGTTTCCTGTGTCCGAATATTGAAAGATTGGTAAGGCATGTGATACATGTAAAGAAACACGAATATCCAGTTCCTGTTACATCCCTGGGTTACACTGCTGATGTAATGTGTTTGTTCAAATCACTGTAACTAATAACAATGATCAGGGGTATAACCTTGTCAGTGGAGATTTATCCTTTGTATAAATCAGAGCTTGTTGCAAAGTATCAGCTCAGCGTGCCTGCCGGAGCTGCGGTTTGCAGGTCAACAGAAGTCACTGGTTCTCACAGAAATGGGATATCCAGTAATAATTCAGATAGAACGCCTTTACTATCCTATCCTTGCAGCCATTGGAGTTCCAGGTAAGCCGTTATTTCATCTGTGAATATTGTAAATCGCTGTTAACTGTGCTGCTGTACATGGCAATTTTTTTCTCCCACCATGTTTTACACAGCCACCTCTTCTGTTCTATCAGTTGAATGATGGAATGTTTAAAGTCTCTGCTCTTTCGGTCTTGTAGGAGCTGCATTATATCTGTAATGAATGCTGTATATCCAAAGCTGGCATTGCGGCTCGATTATTCCCTGTAATGAATATATTGTTGAATAATCATATGCCGTTAACTTCAAAACCGTCGGTCTTGTAGCAGCTGCATTTTATCTGTTATGATGTTTGCAGATCCATCGCTGGCATTATTAATGGATTATTCTCTGTACTGAATGTATTGTGGAATAATGCTATGTCTTTAACTTTTAAACGTTCGGTCGGGTTGCAATGGCATTATATCTGTAGTGAACGGTATTTATCCAACGCTGGCATTGTTACTGGATTATTCTCTGTACTGAATGTATTGGACTCATGTGTCTGGGCTAAGAGCTGGTATCAGACTATCAGAAGTTGTTAACAGTTTCATGTTGTGAAACCAACCTGTCCTGGAATATTTTTCTATAAATGTGTTTTCAGTGATTGATAATGAGACATCTCACGGACTCTGTGTTCCAAGGACGCAGCGCAATGTCCTCACTCCAAATTAAAATTGTTCAATTCAACTAGGATTTCAATGTATTTATTGGTTATCACTGTTAATAAATATTATTTCATTGTATGCATATCTGACGCAGCGCCGGAGGTCTGGTGACTGAACTGATTTTGCTGCTGATTCTTTCACATCTCATTCTCTGCTTCACTGTGGATGAATTCACTGTAAAATGCAATGTTTTGAGTTTATTTTGGATCAGTTTGGACTTTATCTGTTGGAATCATGAGCCCTTTGATTTATCTGTAGATTATAAGTTGCAGCGGTCATGTTGGCGTATTGTTAATTGAACAATGCCGCCATCTAACGCTGTACTTTGTAATTACAGGAGAAGGAATTTCAATTATTGTGAGGTGTCCGGAAGAGACAATTGATTCTGTTTATTCCATGCATTGTACATGAAGTAAACAGTGTCGGTGAACAGGTGGAGAATTGAATGATCTGTAGAAGCATTAAACTCTTCACAGGGGCTTCACCATTTAACAAACTGACACTAAGAATAGGATCGTTGGAATACGGGGCTGGTGGAGAGAAAGCAGGCCCAGGGTGTTAGGATTTACTCGGATGTGAAAAGCGGCATTGAGAAAGAGAGTAGAGAGAGTGCGGAGAGATAGGGAGGAGAGATAGAGAAAGAGACTGAGAAGGAAAAGGAGAGAGAGGGGAGAAGGAACGAGACAAAATGACAGAGAGAGAATGACACGCACACAGAACGAGGAGAGAGAGGAAGAGGCAGAGCGGCAGTGGTGTGAATAATTCATCGGAATGAACTGCTGAAACTTCCACGACAATTTTGAAGAGGAAATGTGAATTGACGGTGTTACTAGGATGTTGTCAGGTTGTGAGAGTTTTATTGTACTCTCTCCAGGTGTGTTTATCACCATGAGGTCGTCAGTCTGTTTATGTGAATGATGTGGAGATTCCGGTGATGGACTGGGGTGGACAAATTGAAGGAATCTTACAACACCAGGTTATAGTCCAACAGTTTTATTTGAAAATCACAAGCTTTCAGAGGCTTTCTCCTTCGTCAGGTGAGTATGGGATTCCATGGAAGGTACTGCATATATAGTCAGAGAACAATGCAAAGTGGTTACAGATAATCTTTCCAACTGTCCGTTATCAAGGCAATCAAAGGAGTGTTCAGACAGAGAGACATTGATGTTTCTCTCTCTCTCTCTCTGTCTTTGGGTTCTGATCGTTTTTATATTCAGTAGTCCTGTATGTAATGTCTCTCTGTCTGAACACTCCTTTGATTGCCTTGATAACGGGCAGTTGGAAAGATTATCTGTAATCACCAGGCATTGTTCTCTGACTATATGTGCGGTACCTTCCATGGAATCCCACACTCACCTGACAAAGGAGAAAGCCTCCGAAAGCTTGTGGTTTTCAAATAAAACTTTTGGACTATAACCTGGTGTTGTAAGATTCCTTACATTTGTTTATGTGAATGTTCCGTTTACTTGTTTACTGACTGGATGCATAAATATAATTACAATCTATTTAAAGAAAAACATCAATTATTTCTTTATCGCATTGAATTATTGAGATACTGACTTCTAGAAGCTATGTGTCAGCTTAATTCAATAATGAATGAGGCTAATTCAATCACTGCATTTTAATTAAATTTTCATTGAATATGCAAGGTAAATTTATTGAAAACATTATATAAACAACGAAATGTTCCCTGAAGCCAATAACGATAGAAATTAAAGGTTGAATTTATTTTTTGCGTTGTGTTACTGGGACCTATAGATTAGATTTCCTCTTACAATCAGCAGTCTCTCCCTGTGAATCCGAGCCTCTCCTCCCACTGCATTGAATCCTCTGTCTCCTCATCCGTTGCATCAGTTTATTCGTTTTCCCAAATCATCTGCTCCTGACTCCCCGCCAGCTCCGACATGTCCTTTTCCTTGTCGCCCTCCGAATCTCACTCACTGGCTCGGCATCCAGCTGCCTCCAATCGATTCTGAAACCTCAAACACACCGCCACGGATCTCGGTCTTTCCCGTTCAGCGCCAGCCACTGTCGGCTCTCTTAACCCAGAGCAACAAATCAGCCGCATCTTCCCCTCTCCCCTAATCTTCGCGGCCCTTCGCTCACTTTCTCATCCATTTGGAGCGCAAATACTGATTTAACCCATTGGATTCCCGGCCTTGAAACACCTTCTCTCTTCCCGACCGGCACTGCGCCCTCACTCGGCCCTTCCAGTGGTTCCGGTGCTCACTTTATTCACTTCCTGTGTCAATTTCCCAATTCATTATTGATAATTGTGTTTAAAAACATTTCTCTGCCCGAAGGTGCTGCCCAGGTCAGTGAATCAGTTCCCACCGTTTGAAGCAACAACAAATCTGGAAATTTTACCCCAGATCCTCTCAAACTGCTGCTTTGGCTCCAGGTCTGGTCAGTAATTTCTCTGCTTCCGTTTCTCTCTCTTACAGTTAACGTGATGGCGATTGTGATCCTGTCCCGAGGAAAGTGCGGACTCTCCAAATGTATCACTCGCTCGCTGGTGGGAATGGCGGCGGCCGATCTCCTGGTCGTTATCAGTGCTGTCATAATGTGGCGCATTGTTGATATTTATTTCCCAGTTTCATTCTTGAGCATTACCCCCGTGTGCCGTCTCATTGAAATACTGAGTTTAATTAACACAGCAGCCTCTGTCTGGTTCACAGTTGTTTTCACCTTTGATCGATTTGTGGCCATTTGTTGTCAGAAGCTGAAAACAAAATATTGCACAGAGAAAACGGCGGCTGTTGTTATCGGGGTGGTGAGTGCGCTGAGCTTTTTCCGCAATATTCCCTGGTACTTCGTATTTGACCCGGAATATATAATGGACAATGTACCCCAGGGTTGTATCTTGAAACCGACCTTTTTCACTTCACCCGCATGGGCAGCGTTTGACTTGTTTAATCTTGTGTTAACTCCTTGCCTCCCGTTCATTCTGATTTTTCTGTTCAATGTTCAGACCGCCAGGCACATTTTAGCGGCAAATAGAATCCGCAGAGGACTCCGGGGCCGCAGCAATGGGGGGAATCACAAGGATCCAGAGACGGAGAACAGAAGGAAATCCATCATTTTACTCTTCAGTATATCAGGCAGTTTTATATTGTTATGGAGCACAGACGTTTTTTATGTTATCTCTCTGCATACAACAAACGCCCAGTATTATACCGTCAGTGACATTGAGTCAGCCGGATTCATGCTTCAACTTCTCAGTTCCTGCACCAACACGTGTATTTATGCTGTGACCCAGACTAAATTCAGAGAAGAGCTGAAGAACGGGGTGAAATACGCAATGAATATAATTGTTACATTCGTTAAATCATAGAAACATCTAATTACATTTCATTCAAAATTATATAAAAAGTCAATGAGAGTAGATTTTCATGTTTGGCGGTGGTGTAAGACGGGCGGTAGCGGATCCTGCGCCCGTTATTCACCGCCCCTGATTTTACGATCCATTGACATCAATGTGTTCACTAAAGTAACTGATATCAATCCAATAATTCAAATAAATTTGTAAACACCAGACAGGAATAATATTTTACCCGACAAATGCGGTGTTGTGAAATGATAAAGAAGTGATGTTTTGCTGTTTTAGTTTGGAAATAATATGATTTCAATTTTAAATGTTTAATCCTGAAATGAATAAAATCAAATCCTCCTTTTCGGTTGTTGATTATTTCCCATCACACACACTGCCCGATGGGATGGACTGAGAGTGCGCTGTCAGAGTCAGACAGCGTCCTGTTCATTGGGACATTTGTTTTGACCAGAACAGAAGAATAATGACCAACACCCGGACCGTTACTAACTGGCAAAATATTAATGTAATTTCAAACTCCAGTGGGCAGTTCCGGAGATCGTTTCCTCTCTGAGCTGCTGTGCAGCAATGTTTACTCACTGCAGGGAGTTTAATGGGACATGAGGCTGGGACTGGTTACACAGATCTATAAGGAAACCTCCTGATACATTTCTGAGACGATCAGGGGCCGGGAGATTTCTCACAGCCAAGGGAAAGCTCTCCTTCTCCTCCTTGCCCCACAAAACATACGTTAAAAATAAACTTCTCAGTGTTCTGGACCACTCAATACCCATCGAAAGGGCGGCTCCTCCATCCATTTTTGCCCAACATTAAATGATTTCCAGTGCACGTCATAAAGCTCTGATTTACATATTACACGTGGTCTGACCGGAAACAGGTGCGTGTTGCTCCGGCAGCTCTTCTCAGGACCCTCCCCACGATGGTGGAGGCAGGAACCAGAGTGTTAAAGGGGCATTAATTGACCTGACACCATTTACTAGCCTCATCCACCCCATTTCCGCCAGGCGATGATGCTTCAAATTGGCCACATCTTTCCTGACCTATGCAGGAGTATCAATCTTCGACGCCCACAAGCTGGTCCGTTGTGCAAACTGCATCAGTTCACAACACGTGGAGGGAAAATTTCACCATCGCCGGGGGCTGAACTGGTAGAGCGGATCATCCGCCCCTTATCGAACCGGCCCGATTTTAATTTCTGCTCCTTCAGTTTACTGCCCAAGCAGAGAAGATGAAATTACCTTCCACGTCTCTGACCCTAAGGTTCGACAGGTGTGTGAACGACATCAGACGGTGTTTGCCAAACACTAACATGAATGGATCTGTGTATTCAGGTAAAAGCTGATAACCCCCCTCCATAGAAACAGGACTCCCTATAGCATGGAGTCGGAGAGGGAATCAGCCCCCAGCAGCTGTGGGACACACTGTAGCGAGGTGCGGCTCACACAAAGGCTCTATGGGGAAATGTCACTGTGTAAGGCCATTTCACCTTCTATTGTACATCATGTCTTCTAAAATATGTACTGTGTTTTGAATTGTAAAATTGGAATCCGTAGTGCGTACGATTCTTATTGTATTGTTTTGAATTGTAACTGTGATATTTACATTGAACTGTGTGTGTCCAAAAATTTTATGAAATTAACTATATTTTGAAATACAAAAAAATTTCCAGTCTCACCGTCTCTGTTGTTATTGGACAGTGAACTGAGTAAATACGACCAGACTAAAGATGTGGGGAGTAATACAAGGAGCATCTATAGGGACTGTAGAGGAGCAAAGGGGCTTTGGTGTGTCGGTACACAAATCAGTAAAAGTCTGTTATTATTGGATGGTGAAGAGTGGAAAGCTAGTGCACATGTACCAAAAATAACATTGAACACCCCAATTTCGAGGCTGTCATATTCCAAGGAACAGAAAGATATGCTGATAGGGTTAGATGAAGAAGGGTGACAGGAGGTTCATGTAGAGCATAAACACCGGCCTTCCGTACATTCTCTGTAATTCTATTGTTGGTACCAAGTGAGAAATAGGAGAATTTTCTTAATGGTGAGAAACTAGGGACTGTAGAGAAGCAAAGGGGCTTAGGTGTCTCGGTACAGCAATCACTAAAAACTAGTGCACATGTACCAAAAATAATGTTAAATTTCGAGGCTGTCGTACCCCAAGATATCGCTATCAGGGACTTCGCCATCTTTTTGGAATTTGCTGATACAATCAGGCACCACTGCCTCCCTTGCTGCTCCATTCCATCCATTCAGCACCCTCTGTATTAAAAAAGTTACATTCAATCATTCTGCTCATCCGAATCCCCAGGTGGAGAAGACTTAATATTGGCAGGAGGACCCAGACCATCAGCCTTATGTGAGTTTAGACATTTCCGTTTTAAATTCAGATTATTGTATTTGCAGTTTATTCCTTTTTTTGTCGATTTCTATTTTTATTTCATTCTTGCACATTATGCACTCCAAAGAAATTCTCCAAACCCTGTGCGCAGTGAGTGCGATATGCTGGCCCTTTGATGAACAGCTCTCACCTCCTCCGCCTCTCTTCCCATCACGTGACACGCGACAGCGTTTCTCCCCTTTGCGCGCTGACGTCACGGCGCGTACGTGACGCTACGGTCCGAGGGACGCCGCGCATGCGCCGCGCTTTTTCTGTGCCGCGTTCCCTAAGCAACAGGACGGCGCCGGGCGGATGATGATGGCGGTCTCCGGCCGGCGGGCGGGCGGGGGCTGCTTTGGGCGGGGCGAGGCCGACAGAGGGAGGGCCCGCACCCGGGGAGTGTGCTGAGAGGCGAGAGCGGGGGGGGTGGTGGGGTGGTGGGGTGGTAATGGGGAGACGGGCGGAGTTACTCGGGCCTTCCTGCGGGCCCCGTGAATCTCCACTCTGGCAGCGCCCGATGTCCAGCTGGGCTCCGGGGGGCAGTCACTCTGCCGCCTCCAAGTCAAACGGGCCGTGGGTCGGAGAGAAAAGTGAGCGAGAATCAAACAGCACATCGAGAGGCCGCTCGGCCTATCGCGCCTGTGCCGGCTCTGTGAAAGAGGCCGCTCGGCCCATTGCGCCTGTGCCGGCTCTGTGAAAGTGGCCGCTCGGCCCAGCGCGACCGTGCCGGCTCAGTGAAAGAGCGATCCCATTAGTCCCTCTCCCCTGCTCTTTCCCCACAGTCCCGGAAATTTCCCCCCTTCAAGGATTGATCCGATTCCCTTTTGAAAGTTATGATTGAAACTGTTCCCACCGCCCTTTCACGCAATGAATTCCAGATCAGAACAACTCGCTGCCTAAAAACATTCTCCTCATCTCCCTCTGGCTCTTTTCCCAATTCCCTTCAATCTGTGTCCTCTGGTTACCGACCCTCTCGCCAGTGGCAACAGTTTCTCCCCATCTAATATATCGAAACCCCTCCTCATTTTGAACCCCTCTATTTAATCTCCCCTTTACTGTCTCTGCTCCAAGGAGAACAATCCCAGCTTCTCCAGTCTCTCCACGTAACTGAAGTCCCTCATCCACGGTACCACACTGGTCAATCTCCCCTTAACCTTCTCTGGTCTAAAGAGAGTAATCGCAGCTTCTCTATTCTCTCCACATAATTATTATTTTTTATTAAGTGTGTTGTGCTGGGTATTTGGAAGCTGTAATTCGGTGAGTAGAAAGCAGTGGGAGGATAAGTCTGCAGATTGATTTTGGGAGATGGAGAAGACGGCGATCGTGGATTCAGACAAGGGAGGGAGGTGGTCTTTGAGACTGTCCGTGATTTGTTGTACGATCTCTGTGTGTGTTTTCCTTCGCAGTTCCCGTTTGTACCTGGCTGTCGGAGTCAGTGAACTCGACTACTGCTGTGACCCTGACTGTTCCTTCGCGGACATCAATGTCTTCTCCACCTGTCTGCGGGGCAGTGAACCGTAAGTTTCTGTTCGTGTGTTACTTCATTGGCTCCCGTTTCGGCAATGCCTCGATTTTATAATCCGCATCCTTGTGTTCAAAACCCTCCATGGTCGTCGCCCCCTCCCTATCTCTCTAACCTCCTCCAACTGTTTTTCATCACTTCTGACAACCCCATGTCACTCCACCCTATCATCGAATCGACCCCACCCATTTATCTCCTCCACACCCCATGTGCATTCTAAGAACCGTCAGTGCTGGGACTTTCATTCCTGTTATACACACTGTTAGCGCTGGGACACTCAGCCCTGTTACTCACTCAGTCAATGCTGGGTCACTCAGTCCTGTTATACACACTGTCAGTGCTGGGACACTCAGTCCTGTTGTACACACTATCAGTGCTGGGACACTCAGTCCTGTTATACACACAGTCCGATAAATAAATAACTGCAAACAAATAATAAAATCTCCAGGACCTGATTGTTTCCACTCTAGGGTATTAAAGGAAACGGGTGAGGAAATTGCAGATGCATTAGTCATAATTTCCCAAAGCTCTCTGGAGCCGATAGGATTCCGCCTGTTTCATGTCCCCGCCTAATTTTACCCCCAGAATGCCTTCGCCATAACTGGAATGAAATTGGTTCATTGATATAACAAAATGGGTTAATAGGAAGTCACAGCCCGTTTTACACCGCGCCGGATTTCCTTTCCATTCCTGCCCTGTTCAGTGCATTTAACAGTGAGTTATAAATAGTAAAAAAAAACGGTGAAACCTCATGATCTTAAATCGTGCATTAGCAGAAAAAGCTTGTGCGCTTTATCTCTCTTTCCTCTTCCTTCTATGAAAAAGGCGACTCACCCTGGAACACGGTTCTAACGGCGGCGCCTTTTCCCCTTCGGCAGAGTGGACACTTTCCATCTCTGAGCTCAGACGTTGTTTGTCCGCGAAAAGTTTAACAACAGAAGGTGTGAGCACGGAACTTGATAGTGTCCTCAGCCAACACCCACTACTCGGCACTTTACAATCGGAGCCACGGGGTAGCGATAAGCACCGGCGACTCTCTCTGCTTCTCTCTCCCCGCTAATCGCTCACCTTTTACATAAACATGCACGAGTTGCACTCCCTCACCGTTACCACTGAGAATTCATCACACATAAGTAACCGCTCTGATAGCTTTCCAATTCAGAGGGCTCCACATCAAACCACGAGTTGATTTTATCCACTGATCTACCGGATATCGGATACCGCCAGATTCAGTCCCACTCTCCCGCTTAACAGTTGTCCATTCAGCTGCACCACAGTCTGGGAATCCTATACTTTTCATGTAAAACTGTTTCACGACTCAGCAAACAACAGTAAAAAAGCGATTTATCAATTTTCTAAAAGGAATACTTTGACACCCGAGAACTGTGAGGAACGGCAAATGAGTCACATGCTCCGCCACTCAAGAGGAACCCGGAATCATTCAAAGACTGAGAACGGAAAAAGAGGCTGGGAGCAAATCAGTCGGTCTCCACAATGAAAGCAACAACACTGAGTTTTATACAACCTGGAATAACATATGGATTGTAATGTTGCAAGGGTCCAACATGGCAACGTTTGAATCTTACAGAGTGAATTCAGAATTAAGGGGCTAGAATGGAATACATACCCAGAACAACACCGTAAATCATTTGCTTGGAATGGAATTTTGGCTCACATCATGGTCAGGAACTCCAATGCTGCGAATGAGCCTTTTCCCACTTCAGGACCTCCGTGCCAGCATCAAACTCTCAAATATCAGGCGCAGCAGAGACAAATGCAACAACCAAGTGCCTCAACCCAAACCTCTGAAGAGCGCCCCCTACTGCGTCGATCAGTTTTTTTTGTTTCCCAGAACAACCAAACTTTCGGCTCTTTCAGGGAGACATTGATAGTGCCGCGTCCTCTGTCAGATTTATGGTCCAATCCATTAAAAAAAACCGGAATATCCAGAAACTGTCAGCAATTTAGTCACAGGGAAGTCTAATATAATGAATGTAAACAGGTATGTTTAATCTGACAGGGATATTAAGTTGGCTTACATTTGGGAATGATAAGTTGAAACCTACCCTCTTTTATTAGGACATAGTTGTGTGAGTTAATCAACTAATTATTAGTGATTTCCTCCAATTATCTCATAGGGTCTTTCAATTTTCGCAAATTCCGGATGATTCCACAAGAGTTAAAATAGGCACGGTGAGAGATAAGTCACACTGAATTCAAACACTGCATCGTATTTCCACTAAAGTCGTGTTATGTTCATTGTACAGAACATTTAGGTTGTAAAATAATGACAATACACGCCAATACATCCAAAACTCTGCTGCCCGTGTCCGAACCCATATCAACTCCCGTTCACACATCATCCATGTACTCACTATAGTTACCACCAACTCCTCCAATTTAGAATTCTCATCCTTCGGTTCAAATCCCGCCATGGCCTCGCCCCTCCCAATCCCTGCAGTCTCCTTCAGCCCTATACACCTTCATGGTTCTATGTAATTGTTGTCTAAATACTACTCCTGTGAAGTGTCGTTGGACATTTTCTTAAATTCAAGGCGCTACATCAATGCAAGTTATTGTTCTTGCCTGTCCCACAATAAAGAACAGTAGCAGAATCTTGTATTTCAGACACGAGATAAGATCTGGAACAAAAGATTGTGACGGGCAGATCCAAGGCCATTCCTACGTGATGCTGAATGTTCTGTCGATGTTGCAGTTTTCGTCGGCCGTCATGATTCGGTAAATTTTACCACTTCCCTTCAGCGAACTGGGTTCAACTGTCAAAATACCTTTCACTAACCACCACCCCTCTAAACATGCTGCAATCTCTTTAAATAAGCGTCTTTACAATCTGGGGAACATTGTATTCAGCCATCAGATGAAATACGTCAATGGAGACTAAAGAACAGAAAATTTCAGCTGGTGATTGGGAGTGTGATCGGTCAGTTACTTTCAAGGTTGAGGCTTTCTGTGTGGTTTGATTTAGCGATACCTCCAATCGTAACAACTATTGATACTTTTTCACTGCAGATGAATAGAGCTTATCTTCACATCATTAACAAACAACACGCCTTTCATTCATAGTATCGTAGTAGGTACAGCATAGAAGGAGGCCATTCGGCCCATTTTGCTTCTGCCAGCTCTTTGAAAGAGACATCCAATTTATCCCCATTCCCCTGCACTGTCCCCATAGTCCTGTATTTTTTCCCTTCAAGCATTTATCGAATTCCCTTCTCAAAGTTACCATTGAATCTGCTTCCACCGCCCTTTCAGGTAGTGCATTCCAGATCATTACAACTCCCTGCATAAAAACATTTTTCCTCATGTCGCCTCTAGCTCTTTTTTCGACCACCTTAAATCTCTGTCCTTTGGTTACCGACCCTTCTGCCACTGGAAATCGTTTCTCCTTATTTACTCTATCAGAACCGTTCATGATCTTGAACACCTCTAACAAATCTCCCCTTTACCTTTTCTGTTCCACGGAGAACAACACCAGCTTCTCCAGTCTCTCCACATAACTGAAGTCCCTCATCCCTCCTACCATTCTGGTAAATCTCTTCTAAACCCTATCTAAGGCCTTGACATCCTTTCTAAAGTGTGGTTTACTTTCAGTTAGTACAGTGTTACAGTTGGTACATAGAGTGAGCTGTTTGAAATATGTCTAGAAAACTGTATGTGTTTATGTCTAAAAAGAACCCTCAGTTAACAGTTGTCCCAGAAAAGACTATGAAAATCTTTTCGTGACCAACGTAAAGTAACGTGTATATTAGTGTTAAAATATAGCATAAGTGCAACAGTAGTGCAATAATGGAGGCAGAGATAATGAAATGTTTGGGGAGCGAATTCAAGAGCTGAGGGCCTAGACTGCAGAAGACATCGTCGCCAATGTTGGGGCGAAGGGAGATGGAGTTGCTTAAGCGCGGAGAGATTACAGGGATAGGGAGAGGCGAGGCCTTGGGGGGATTTCAACACGACGATTAAAATTTTAAAATCGAGGCGTTGGTGGACAAAGAGCCACTGAAGGTCAGCGAGCACGGGTGTGTTGGCTGAGCAGGTGGAGGTTTGGGTCAGGATACGGGCAACTGAGTTTTGGATGTATTGCTGTGCATTGTCATTACCCCACAGCCTGCATTACCCTGCATTCCTCTACTATCTCGACTCAGCTACAACCTAGCTTCCATTTTCTTAAACAAAGGACATCTGTTCACCTACCTTTCGTTGTTGCTCGAGAATCTAATGTTTTCGCACAAAGGTAAACCTGTTTCTCATTCAAATAATCTTTACCGACACAACCCATTTATGGACACTGGCGCTACACAATCAAAACGTCTCCTCAATTAAGTGATTTCCTCACAAAATCACGACCGAATTGAAAAGGGTAGAATTCAAATAAGTATGACCAGCTGTAAACCAACTCAATTATCGGAGTCAGGTTAAACATATCCGCGTAAATTCATTATACTAGACTTCCACGTAACTAAATAGCTATCAGTTTTATATGATCTAATTTATTTTATTCGGCTGGGTCACAACCCTGACTGTGACCCTGCTCTAACAGCATCTCACAGAAAGAGCCCACAGGATCGCTGTTTTGGGAAATCGGGTTTGTGTTGAGGCACTTTGTTGGTGCATTTTACTGCACTGCACCTGGCGTTTGGTTGTTTGTTGCTATTACTGAGTGCCTGAAGTGGGAAAAGATCCCTTCCCAGCACTGGAGTTCTTGACCACGAGGAGTAAAAATTCTAATCGATCACAAGTGATTTACGGTGTTGTTCTGGGTTCATAGTCCATTCTAATCTCTCCACCCTGTGATCGTTGTATAATATTGAAAGGTTGCCATGTTGGACCCTTCGATAGTTCTAATCCATCTTTTATTCCAGGTTGTACAAAATTCTGTACTGTTGCTTTAATTATGGGGACCACCTTACTTTCTCCAGCCTCTGTTTCCGGTCTCATGATTTAAACACTTCCGGATTCCTTCTGCTGCGAGTTCGAACAAGTGACCGAGTCGCCGTTCCTCACACTTCTCACGTCTCAACGTAGCGCCTCTTAGAAAATGGATACTGTCTCTGTTTTACTGCTGTTTGGTGAGTCGTGAAACTATTTTATACCAAAAGTACAGGATTCCTTGACTGTGGTGCAGCGGAGTGGACAGATGGAAGCGGGAGACTGGGACTGAGCCCAACGCTGTCCGATCTCCGGCAGCTCAATGGAGAGAAGCAACTCGTAGTTTGGTGTGCAGCCCTTTAGACTGGAAAGCTACAGGAGCGGTTACTTGCTTGTGCTCAATTCTCGGTGGGTAACGGTGAGGGAGTGCAACTGGTATTAGTTTCCGGGAAAAGTGAACGGTATAAGGCGGAGACAGAAACAGAGAGAGTGCCCTTTGTTGATCGTTAACTCGTGGCCCCGTTATAAAGTGTTGATTCGTGGATGTACGCTAAGGACATAATCAGGGTCCGTGCACACACCTTCCCGAGTCAAATTGTTCGCGGACAAATAGTGTCTGAGCTCAGACATGAAAAGTATCCGCTCTGCCGAAGGGTAAAACAGATAGGTGCCGCCCTTAAAATCGTGTTCCTGGACGAGTCGCCTCGTTAATAAAAGAACTGAGAAAGAATGGTGAAAAGGCATGAAAAGTCACAGATTTTTTCTGATAATGCACGATTTATGCTCATGAGGGTTGAAGTTTAGCATATTTTCCACTATTTCTTCTAAAAAGCAAATGTTAAATTTGCAGCACAGGGCAGGAATGTACCCTGTGCGGAAAAGCACATTCGGCGCGGTGTAAAACGGGCTGCGATTCGCTATGAGCGAGTGTTACTGGCGAAGGCCAAATTCATCTGGGTTATATCGAAGTCATTCTGGGGTTTCAATTGGACATTGACGGGGACTCAAAACAAGTCGTATCGCATCGGCTGCCTGTTATTCGCCGGCCCGATCCAGGTCCAGGAAAACTGGACGCTTTTCAGAAGTGGCGCAGAGCTGAGGCGCATCACGGAGCGTACTCAAATAACTGATTCATTGTTTCTCCTTTTAGTATTTTTTGGAACTCAGCGGAGCTTTTCTCAAGGTTAGTGTCGACATTTCTCCTTAAAATAATGACATCGAACAGTTAATGTACTACACTGCTACATTATTGATTTTGATTTGATGTAAATGAAGTTGATTGCTGTAACCGATCGTGTTGTCCGATTGGTAGCGGGAATGCAAGTCTGCATCTCAGCAGCTGTTATTGCGAAGGCAGCAGGGGAGAAGTCGGTGTTACTGACGCTTTACCAGATCCTTTCTCTGGTGTGAATTAAACATCTGCACACATCAATCCAGGTGGGCCCGGACCAATGTTCCATTTAATGTTAACATTACTTCTTTAGACCTAATCTGTATTCCGCTTTGTAAACAAATCCCAGCACTTGGCATCAGTCATACATTGGCTGCATGACTTCAAGGTTCAATCCGTCCCCACCCCAGATCGCTCTCCTGCTTCTCTGTGTTCTTTATTTTCCCCTTTCCCTATTGGGTACTTCCCGCTCCCACTCCAATAACCCAAAGCATCGCTACTCCTCCGACTTCCTTCTTACTTTCTATGTTCCCAGTTTGAATACCTTGAACAAGCCGCAGCCGCCTTTGTGCCTTTCTTGGTATTCTCTGAACAGCCCACGAAGGCCCTGCCGCTCGCTTCATAGGAGCAGCAACCCGAATGGCCAGCGTGCCTGCTGACGCCTAATCTCATCAGCCTCCTTCCCGTCCGACTCATGGTACCATATAGCATCATAACGTTGTACTGCACAGAAGGAGGCCATTCGGCTCGTCGTGCCTGTGCCGACTCCCTTGCCCTTTCCCCATAGCCCTGTAAATGTTTCCCTTCAAATATTTATCCAATTACCTTTTGAAAGTTACTATTGAATCGGTTACCACCACTCTATCAAGCAGCGCATTCCAAATCATAACAACTGGCTGCATAAGAAATCTTTACTCATGTCGCCTCTGGTTGTTTTGCCAATCACCTTAAATCTATGTCTTCTGGTGACTTTGTTGAAATGACGGAGAGGGTTGATGAGGGTAATGCAGTCGATGATGTGCATATGGACTCTCAAAACGCATTTGATGAAGCCCCAAATAATAGACTTGCAAGAAAAATTAAAGCCCATAGGATTAAAGGGAGAGTGGAAGCGTGGTTGCAAAATTGGCGAAGGGGCAGAAAGCAGAGAGCAGTGGTTTTCAAACTGGAGGAAAGTATACAGTACTCTTCTCCAGTGATCGGCATTAGGACCACGGCTTTTTTGATGTATATTACTGGCCTCGACTTGGACATACTGGATTTAATGTCAATGTTTGCAGATGATACGAATCTCGGATATGTGGTGAACAATGTTGAGAATAATAACAGTCTTCAGGAGGACATAGACAGTCTGGTGAAATGGGTAGACACATGGCAGATGAATGTTAACTCTGAGCAGTGTGAACTGATACATTTTGGGAGTAAGAATTAGAAGAGGCAATTACCGAATAGGACCGAATTGACTCCTTCTGCGTTGTATTCTCCTATGATACTATGATACTGACCCTTCTGTCATAGGAAACAGTTTCTCCCTATTTACGCTTTCAAAACCGTTCATGATTTTGAACAACTTTATTAAATCTCCCCATAACCTTCTCCACTCTCAGGAGAACAATCCCAGCTTCTCCAATCTATCCGCGTAACTGAAGAACTCATCCCTGGAACCATTCTAATAATTCTCTTTAAGGCCGTGACATCCTTGCTAAAGCGTGGTGCCCTGAATTGAACACAATACTTCAGCTGAGACCTAACCAGTGTTTTATACATGTTTAACATATCGTCCTTACTTTTGTATCTAAGCCTCTATTAATAATACAAAGTTCCCCATACTCTTTTTTAACGGCATTCTCAAATGATCCTGCCACATTCAAAGATTTGTGTACATACCCCCAGGTCACTCTGTTGCTGCACTCCATTTAGAATTGTACCATTTAGTTTATATTGTCTCTCCTCGTTCTTCCTCCCAAAATATATTACTTTACACTTCGCTGCATTAAATGCAATCACTCATGTGTCTGCCCATTTCACCACCGTGTCTATCTCCTCCTCTAATCTGTTACTTTCCACGACATTATTTACTCCTTTTTCGATTTTCGTCATCTGCAAACTTTGAAATTATACGTTGCATACCCAAGGATAGGTCATTAATGTAATCAAAAGGAGCAGTGGACCTAATGTCGACCCCTGGGGAACAGCACTCTGTGCATCCTTCCAGTCTGACAATGAACTGTTCACCACTACTCTCACAATTGACCCCGGGCCAATTTTATATCCACGCTGCTACCGACCCTTTAATGCAGTGGGCTTTAATATTTCTAACAAAGCTTCAATGTGGTACTTTAGCAACTGCCTTTTGAAAGTCCATATCCACAGCATCAACCGCACTCCTCTCATCAACCCTCTCCGTTACTTTATCAACGAACTCAATTAAATTAGTCAAACATGATTTTGCTTTAACCAATACGTGCTAACTTTCATCAGAGTTTGATGAAGGAGGGAAGGAGAACGCTCGTGTGGAGCATAACCGCTGGTATGGAACTGTTGGGCCGAATGGCCTGTTTCTCTGCTGTTCATTCTATATAATGTAATTTATTAGCCCATACATTTTCCAAGTAACAATTATTTTTGTCTCAGATTATTGTCTTTAAAAGTTTTCCCACCAGCGACGTTAGGCTGACTGGCCTATGATTGCCGGATTGATCCCTCTCCACTTTTTTGAAGAATGGTGCAACATTTGCAATCCTCCAGTCCTCTTGTATCACTCCCATATCCAAGGAGGATTGAATGATTTTGGCGAGATCCTCTGCAATTTCCAACCTTACTTTCCTCACTAACCAAGACACATCCCATCTGGATCGAGTGACTTTTCGACTTAGGGTAATTCCAAACTTTTAAATACCTCCTCTTTATCGAAATTTATCCTATCTCATATCGCTGCTCTCTCCTCCTTTACTGCTACATTGACAACATCCTCTTCACCAGTGAAAATCGATGCGAAGTATTCATTTATTACCTCAGCAATACGCCCTGCCTCGACAAGAAGGCCGCCCGTTATGTGCCAATCAGTCCGACCCCAACATTGATTATGCTTCTGCTATGTAATTAATTAAAACATGCTTTTGGATTCCCTTTTATGCTAACCGCTCTATTCGCATACTCTCTCTTTGCCCCTCTTATTTCCTTTCATGAATCTCCTCCGCATTTTTTGTTTTCAGCTTTTTTCTCTACTATATTATGACTCTTACATTTATCATAAACATCCCTTTTGCGTTTCATTTTAATTGATGTATCTTTCGTCATCCAGGAAGTTCTAGCTTTGGATGCCTTTCATTTCCCCTGGTGGGAATACAACCACTCTGTATCCGATCCATCTCCTCCTTGAAGTCCTCCCATTGTGCAATTACTGTTTTGCCGAACAATTTCTGATTCCAATCTAACTTGGCCAGATTTATTTTTAACTCACTGAAATTAGCCCTCCTCCAGTTAAGTATTCAATGCTGATTGTTCCTTTTATTTTCCCATAACTATTTTCCAAACCTGACGATATTATGATCACTGTTCCCCACTGCTCCCCCACTGACACATTCTCCAGTTGCCCCAATTCATTCACCAGAATTAGATCCAGCACTGCTTCCTTGCTCGTTTGTCTGAAAACATACTGATCAATAAAGTTCTCTTGCATACATTTCAATAATTCCTGCCACTCTTTGCCCTGTATTACTGTAATTATCCCAGTCTATATTGGGATAATTGATGTCCCCTAAACACACTACTCGCTAGTTCTTGCATGTTTCTGTAATTTGCCTGAAAATTTGCTCCTCTATCTCCTTCCCACATTTTGTTAGCTAATAGTGTAATCCCAGTAGCGTAATAGCTCCTCTTTTGTTCCTTACTTCCAACCAAATAGGTTATGTATTTCACCCCTCAACTCCATCATCTCCTTCCAGTACCATAACAGTTTATCTGCTCAATACCGTCACAATCCCTCCCCCCAACCCTTCTTTCCATCCCTATCTTTCCTGATTACTTGATAGCCAAGAATATTAAGTTCGGAATCCTTCCTTCTTTGAGCCAGATCTCAGTTATGGCCACCATATTATAGTCCCACATGGCGACTTGTCAGTGAAAATCACCAACTTTATTTACCATGCTATGTTCTCTCCGAACTCACGTTAGACTGATTCGCATTTGCCCCCTGTATGATCACTCCTATGTGGGACCACATCTTGAGTAATGTGTGCAGTTTTGTTCTCCTAAATTGAGGAAGTATGTCCTTGACATGGAGGGAGTGCAGCGAAGGTTTACCAGACTGGTTCCTGGGATGGCAGGACCAACGTATGAGGAGAGATTGGGTCGGCTAGGCCTATATTCACGACAGTTTAGAAGAATGAGAGGTGATCCCATCGAAACATATAAAATTCTAACAGGACTAGACAGACTAGATGCAGGGAGGATGTTCCCGATGGCCGAGGAGTCCAGAACCAAGTGCCACATTCTCCGGATACGGCGTATGCCATTTAGAACCGAGATGAGGAGACATTTCTTTACTCAGATGGTGGTGAACCTGTGGAATTCTGTACCGCAGATGGCAGTGGAGGTCAATTCATTAGATGTATTCTAGAAGGAGATAGATATATTTCTTAATGGTAAAGGGATCAAGGGATATGGGGAAAGAGAGGGAACGGGGTACTGAGTTAGACGATCAGCGATGATCATTTTGAATGGCGGAGCAGGCCTGAAGGGCCGAATGGCCGACTCTTGCTCCTATTTTCTTTGTTTCTATGCTCCTATGTTTCTACGTTTGAACTATTCTTTACTCCAGTGCTATTTGCCTCTCCCATTCCTCTGTGCATCTTGTTTCTGCTCTCCGATGTTACATCCTTGTGCCATCCCTCGACCAAATTAAATTCAACGCTCACCCACAGCACTAGTTAATCTCCCCGCAAGGGGATTGGTCCGAGCTCTTTTGAGGTGCAACCCCTCCTTCTTGAGTAGATCCCTCCAATGCCATTATTGGTCCCAACGATTACTACCATTGAGATTCTGCTTTTTATCCTCCCCCGTGCCTCCTAAAACTCTGACTGCAGGCCCTCAACTCTTTTCCTTTCTATGTCACTGGTTCCCACTTGTACCGCGAATTATGGCTGTTCCTCTTCCCCCTTCAAAATGTTCTGCACTCTCTCACTCACCTCACCCTCGACTACACCATTGGAATCTTCAGCGGATCAATCACCGTCCAACTCATTCCATCCAGAATGAAGGTTCACTCACTAATAAAGCCATTGTCATTCATGTGGATGATTGAGGGGGTGCCTTGACCGTACTTTTTTTTGAATGAAAATGGCAATACCTTGAATCTGACTGACGCCTCCTCACCAGGTTTTACATTCCACCATCTGAGCCATTAATATCCGTCGTGGATGCATTGTAGCCCTGATCACCAAATCACACATTTTCTCTTCTTGAACCGTCTGCTTTTGCCAGCAGCTTACCTTGATCCACATGTCTGGGCTTACCATTAAATCATAGTTGTGTACCGCCCCCCGCCTCCCTTATATCTATCTCTTTGATCATCGATATTAACTGCAGTGGAGACAGAAATTACCTGGGTGGCGATCATACATTTTACAATTTAAGCTATTAATGCCAGGTTCTATTCCCAGCACCGTGTCTAACAATGCAACAACTGCAGAAATGATCAAAGAGCTTACAAGTGCAGGGATGAAAATGAGTGCAATGGGGAATGGATATGGTCCTCCCGCAGTGACTCAATGCAAGTAACGGTAACAGATGAGTGAGATGAGGCAGTGGTTTTGCAACATTACAAGGAGTGGAAAGTTAAATGGACAGAAACAAAGCAGAACGGAACATCCAATTCGCTGAAGATGCCCGGCCGAACATTACACTTTCATTGGTCTCGTTTTAGTCGGTAAAATCTGCACAACTGAAAGTAAATAATTATATAATTTATTGCATAGTGAAAGGAACAACTGATTGTTTTACAAACACATATCTGGGAATGATGCGTGAAACACAGTTAACTACAGTATCAACAGAATGGAATAATCAAGAGGCAATCTCGACTCAGAAATTGTCCCATAGGATTGGCAAACTGCCAATGTCACTGCATTATTTAGGAAAGGAAGGAGAGATAAACTAGGAAATTCCATAGCTATTCGTCTAGCGTCAGTTGTCGGGAAGTTACTAGACCCTGTTATTAGGGACAGAGTGACTGAGCATTTACAAATGTGAGCTGATCAGAGAGACCCAGCAAGGATATGTAATGGGTAAGTCATGTCCAACTAACCCAGTTGAGTTTTTGAGGAGGTAACTAACGTGGTAGATAAGGGAATGTCTCTGGATGTTATTTTTCTATTCGACAAGTTTCTACATAAGAGACTGTAAACAAAAATGGGAATGCAGGGAATAGGAGACATATTATTGGCTTGGATATGGAATTGGTTAGGAGGTAGGAGACAGAATGTCGGGATACTCAAACTGGCGGGATATGACTCGTGGTTCCTCCAAGGGATCTATGCTGTGACCTCAGCTTTTCACGATATTTATAAAGAACTTGGATCAAGGAATAGAGAGCTGTATATCTAAGTTTGATCATGACATTAATTTAGGGGGCACAGTAAATGCTGCAGACTGGAGCAGAAATTTGCAAAGAGACATTAATAGATTAAGTGAGTGGGCAAAAACACTGGCAGATGGAGTTGAATTTGGAAAACTGTGAGGTCATCCACTTTTGCCATCAGAGTATTTTCAAAATGGCGAGAAGCTAGAAAGCAGAGAGATTTAGGGTTCAAAGTACAGAAATCAATAAAAGCTAGGTACAGAGATTAATTGAAAGGCTAATGTAGTGTTGGCCTTTATCTCAGGTGGACTAGAATACAAAGCGGTGGAAGTTATGTTACAGATGTGCAGAGCTCCAGTCAGACCACATTTGGAGTATTGTTTTTAGCTCTGGGCACTGCTCCTCTGGAAGAATATATTGGCCTTGGAAGGGGTGCAACGCAGATTCACCAGAATGATACCGGGGTGAAAAGGGTAAATTATGAGGACAGATTGCATAGACTAGGCTTATAGTCCCTTGAATATAAAATATTAAGTGGTAAATCTAATTGAGATGTTTTGAAAGATCAAATGAGTTGACCGGGTAGATGGAGAGAAGCTGGATCAATTGAAAAATTCAAAACAGAGATTGGTAGGTTTTATCAGGTAAGCGATATGGAGCCAAGACAGGTCAATGGTGTTGAGATACAGAGCAGCTATTATCTAATTCAGTGGCGGAACAGGGTCGAGGTGGTGAATGGCCGACTTCTGTTCCAATGGGAAGACTGTATGAAATAATTGACAAGATTCGGTTTTCACCACTCACATAGATCATTAAAATAAAATCAAAAAGACAACTGCAATGCTGCTTGTCTGACTCCAGTCGGATTTTCTGTTGGAATACAAGGATGTCAGACAGATAGAATTACAGAGAAATTACAACACGGAGAAACGCTGTTACGCCCAATAAGTTCGTGTTGGCCCACAATAGAAGTAGACCTAATCCCATTCCTCACCTTGTTTCCACAACCCCTTTATCCTCCTTTCCTTCAACCATTTATCTAAACTATTGTTCAATGTTAACATGGTCTCTGTGTCAATCACCAGCCTCACAACTCTCGGTTTAAAATTGTTTCTCCTGTTCACTGCACTAAATCGCTTACATTTGATCTATATCTATATCCATTTGTTTTACATTCCCCAATCAACTCCTCCGAATTTTTAAATACAATTCGCGCAGATGGGAGCAGTAACTTACAGACGGACAAAGAGAGATTAAATGAGTGGGCAAAGAGAGATTAAATGAGTGTTCAATGTTGACAAGTGAGGGATAATCCTCTTAGAACCCAAGAAAGATGAATTGCACTATTTTCTAACTGGTGAGAAACTAGGAACTGTGGAAAATGGGTGTCTATTTACATAAATCAATAAAAGTTCGTAGACACATAAAAAAACAATCAAAGTGGCGAATGGAACTCTGGTCTTTATCTTAAAGGGACTGGAATACAATGGGGAGAAAGATATGCTTCATTTGTGTACAGCCTTGGCTCGACCACCTCTGGAGTACTGCATTCAGTTTTGGGCACCGAAACTCAGGAAGGATATATTGGCCTTGGAGGGGGTTCATCATAGATTCATCAGAATGATACCGAGGCTTACAGGATTAAATAATATATTGAAAGGTAGCCTTAAATTAGCTTATATTTCCTTGAGTATTGAAATTTCAGGGGTTATCCAATCGATAAAGATATTCGATAGGGTAGAAAGGCAGAAACTATTTCCTCTCGTCAGGGAATCCAGAAGAACATTAAAATTAGAACTGAGACATTTAGGAGTGAACGTAGGTCGCACTTTTCCCACAAAGTCTGGTAATAACCGAGAACTCCCTCCCCAAAAAGGCTGTGCATGCTGGGACAAATACAATTTTCAATACTGAGATGGATAGATTTTAATACTGGCCGGATTAAACGTGAGCGAATGAGGTTGAGGTGCAGATCAGCCATGATCCAATTGCATGGCGGAGCAGGCTCGAAATGCTGAATTGCCGACTCCTGTTCCTATTTACCATGATCCAAACCCTGGAGTTTCCTCTGCGACAATGAATGCTGCTGGATTTTTGATTGGAGAGAAAGATGAGGCTCATCTAACTGATGGTTAGTTTCACTGCGCACCGACTCTTTTCAACTCAACTCTGAGTTGTGGGCTTAAATTTATTATAAATACTGGTGGCAGCAAAGCATTAATAAGTATTAATATTCACCTACATAATGCGTGCAAGTCTGGCAAAGTGTAGCTTAGGTAAAATTAATCTTTAACTTTTGTTTCAGATTCTCTTGTGATTCCAAGAATTGCTCTGGACCAACATTCGGGTGTGTACATAAAAGGAGATGCGGCCACTCTAACATGTACCAGTCTCGGGCTCCACAGCGGTAGCCCTTTCACTTTCTACAGAAACAGTGAGTTACTGACCCGCACAGATGTAGATCGACGTTGGGCCAGGCTCCGCATTGACCAGATCTCTGATGGGGACAGAGGATCGTACACTTGCCGGGACACGAAAACTGTTTCAGGAAGAGAGGTGCAATCACAGTACAGCAACTCTGTTGAAATAACTGTTACAGGTAAATGAAAAGAAAGAAAGACTTGCATTAATATATAGCGCATTTCACGACCTCAGGATGTCCTAAAGAGCTTAGCAACCAATGACGTACTTTTAAAGTGTAGTCACTGCTGTAATGTAGGAAACGCGCCAGCTAATTTGCTCATAGGAAGATCCCACAAAAACCAATGAGATAACGGACAGATAATATGCTTTTTTCCCCCTCCTGTTGGTTGAGGGAGAAATAGTGGACAGAACTCCAGGGAGAACACCACTGCTCTTCTTTGAAATCATGCCATCTTTTACGTCCACCTGAGAGTGCAGACGACGGTACCTCCGACAATGCAGCACTCACTCAGTTCAACCGTCCGTATAGGTTGCAAAACTCAAGGAACTGGTTAACTTGATAATAGTTATTACATGTGCACGTTATGGTGGTGACGCCGATATTAGTAACCGCTGGCAGACACCGCCAGGCCCACCGCCATCTACAAATCTTACTGTGGATTAATTGCAAACTGTCAAATTAGAAAAAATGTAAATTGACGTCCGATGTGACGCGAAGATGAGCTTCTGACCACATATCCACTCCATCACCAAGAGTGCCTACTTCCACCTAACATTGCCCATCTCCACCCTTGGTTTATATGCTGCTGAAACCCTCATCCTTGCCTTTGTTACCTCTAGACTCGACTTTTCCAGTGCTCTCCGAGCCGGTCTCCCATCTTCTACCCTCCACGAAATTGAGCAAATGATAAAAACTCTGCTGCACTTCTCTTAACTCTCACCAATTCCCGAAAACCTATCTCCTCTTGTGCTCACTGACCTGCATTGGCTAACGGTCCTGCAACGCTTCGATTTTAAAATTCTCATCCTTGTTTTCAAAACCCTCCATGGCCTCACCACTCCCTATTTCTGTAATCTCCTCCAGCCCCACAATCCTCCTGAGATCTCTGCGCTCATCCAATTCTGGCCTCTTCCGCATCCATGATTTTCATTGCTCCACAATTGGCGGCCAAGCCTTCAGCTGCCTGGGCTCCAACCGCTGGCATTCCCTCGCGAAACCTCTCGGCCTCTCTTCCCCTCTCTCCTTCTAAAAACCTATCTGTCCAAGCTTTTGGTCACCGACCTCAATATCTCCTCATATTGTTCGGTATCAAATTTTGTTTGGTATCGCATCTGTGAAGCACCGTCGGACGTTTAACTACGATAAAGGCGCTATGCAAGTATTTGTTGTATAATCTAGTCTGCTCCACTGATAAATGATCAGAAATAAGAATTGCAGATTAATGCATTCCCCTGACTCCACTCGCTTTCCACGCTGCAATTTCTGAGCTAAAGCTCAACTTTGGAAATACCACACGCAGTTGATTTATTTCTTGTTATTTCGCACTTTTCTATCATTCTCCTGATGAGACCACGAATTCCCCTTTTTGACATCTCAGTCCCCGATCGAACGCTTCCCTTCAAACAGCAGAATCTATATTGAGTTTCTAAACTTCCACAGCACAAGTAAACCCAAAGATCGATTTCTAATTGGTCTTTCCATTTATTTACCACAGATTCGCTAACACCGCCAGAGGTATCACTTGATCAATCGACTGGTGTGTATTTGGAAGGAGAGGCAGTCACCATTACCTGCACCGTGACGAGGGACTATCTCGGCGAAGTATTCTACTTTTACGGAAATAGCGAAATTCTGTACTCTAGTCAAATCGTCACAAAGAACAACATTGGAACATTCACGGTAACAGGTACAAACCAGGGAGGGCGGTACCAATGCCGATATGGAAGATCCGTCAACAGAAGGTGGCTGTGGTCCCAGCTCAGCGAGGCTGTGTCGGTAACGATAGCAGGTGAGTGATATGGAACAGAGATTTTTAATATGCCTGTTCAAGCTCTTAACATATATTTTTAAAAACACGCTCTATTCACTGCAACAAAATTGAACGTTTAATATTACGAGACAGGAATATAACCGAATGGCTTTTGATCTCATTGCTCAATTGCGCATCGACTGCCCACCAGATCATTACTGGAGTTAACGGTTTGACTTTTCTCGCTTACGTGAAGATATCAAATTCTAATATTCAAACTATTCCTCTTTAAGTGCTTGTTTCAGATACTTTGGTATCTCCAATATTGGACCTGCAGTCCGGAATGTAGGAAGGAAACGTTTTAGATTCTAATATTGGACTTGCAGTCCGGAATGCAGGAAGGAGAGGAATTACATTCTAATATTGGACCTGCAGTACGGAATGTGGGAAGGAAAGGAATTACATTCTAATATTGGAACTGCAGTCCGGAATGTAGGAAGGAAAGGAATTACATTGTGAGATTGGACCTGCAGTCCGGAATGTAGAAAGGAAAGGAATTACATTCTAATATTGGAACTGCAGTCCGGAATGTAGGAAGGAAAGGAATTACATTGTGAGATTGGACCTGCAGTCCGGAAAGTAGGAAGGAAAGGAATTACATTCTAGTATTGGACCTGCAGTCCGGAATATAGAAAGGAAAGGGATTATATTCTAATATTGGAACTGCAGTCCGGAATGTAGGAAGGAAAGGAATTACATTCCAATATTGGACCTGCCGTCCGAAGTGTAGGAAGGAAAGGCATTACATTCTAATATTGGAGCTGCAGATCAGAATGTAGGAAGGAAAGGAATTACATTCTAATATTGGACCTGCAGTCCGGAATGTAGGAAGGAAAGGAATTACATTCTAATATTGGAACTGCAGATCAGAATGTAGGAAGGAAAGGAATTACATTCTAATATTGGACCTGCAGTCCGGAATGTCGGAAGGAAAAGAATTACATTCTAATATTGGAACTGCAGATCAGAATGTAGGAAGGAAAGGGATTACATTCTAATATTGGGCCTGCAGTCCGGAATGTAGGAAGGAAAGGAATTACATTCTAATATTGGACCTGCAGATCAGAATGTAGGAAGGAAAGGAATTACATTCTAATATTGGACCTGCAGTCCGGAATGTCGGAAGGAAAAGAATTACATTCTAATATTGGACCTGCAGTCCGGAATGCAGGAAGGAAAGGAATTACATTGTAATATTGGACCTGCAGTCCGGAATGTAGGAAGGAAAGGAATTACATTCTAATCTTGGACCTGCAGTCCGGAATGTAGAAAGGAAAGGAATTCCATTCTAGTATTGGAACTGCAGTCCGGAATGTAGGAAGGAAAGGAATTACATTCTAATATTGGACCTGCAGATCAGAATGTAGGAAGGAAAGGAATTACATTCTAATATTGGACCTGCAGTCCGGAACGTAGGAAGGAAAGGAATTACATTCTAATATTGGACCTGCAGTCCGGAATGTAGGAAGGAAAGGAATTACATTCTAATATTGGACCTGCAGTCCGGAATGTAGGAATGGGTACAGTTGCTGTCTCGTAACGCTGTTTTGTCCTTTCCAGCCAGGCCGAATGCTAACAGGATCGGGTGGATCGATCGTTTTACACCCGACTGATTCTAATCTGTGCTAACAGATGGTGCGAACTGTAAAACGGGTGCCCGGCCCGAACTAACCCATTTCATGGCGGCGGGATAGGTTATAATTAGTCCCGTATGTTTTCGTGTATTTAACATTAATGTTTTCCCTTTTTGTGTTTACAGCTTACCCTCTCAAACCGTCACTATCTCTTAACCGTCGGGATAAAGTATTTGTGACAGGAGAAATGGCCACGGTTACTTGTGAATCACGGCCTCCATATTTAGGCAGCAGTTTCTATTTGTACAGAAAAGGCCAAAATACACCAGTCGAAACGGACACAGCCCAGTCATCGCAATCCGCTGTCACCTTTGACATCACGAACCATTTGGGGGCCGGTTCAGAAGATTACTTCTGTGTATATAAAAATACAGTGTCAGAGCGGGAGATCATCTCAGAGCGAAGTGATACAGTGAAGGTCACGGTAGTGGGTAAGTTTCAATTCCTATCACTCTAAGATAATCGGATGTTACATGATGGCCGCTCACGCCTTGAAAATATACGTGAAATTCATCCTCGCTGGTAGCGGAAAAACGGCCATAGCATATCGGCCTCACGTTTTAGGCAGGGCCAATTTTCCTTATCATATAAGTAGGAGTGTGAAACAGGCTGCCGTTACATTGCCGTCCATTTTACGCTACATCAAAGACCGATTTTATCCCCTACATGTCTGAACTATCAGGGCAAAATATTTAATGCCGCAATGACAGCACGTGGACAGGTTTTTAACTTCAATCACTTTATCCTCACCTTATGAGAGAAATATCTGGGACGAAAACTGATTTTGGAAATAGAACCCCAGCTAATTTATTTTCTTTCCCATTTCTATTTGTTTTCGCTCATGACGTTGCGAATTCCCCATTTGTAGAATCTCCGTCCCCGATGCAACCAATTTCATTGAACACAGCACAATCGATATTGTGTAACAGACCTTTCACTACACTTGAAAATCCACAGATCCATTTCTAATTGTTCGATCCATTTATTTTACCACAGACCCGCTAACAACGCCAGCGATAACTTTTGATCAATCGACTGGAGTGTATTTAGAAGGAGAGACGGTCACTATTACCTGCACCGTGAAAAGAGAGTATCGCGGTCAAGTCTACTTTTACAAAGAAAATCAACCACTGTCCTCTCGTCAACTCTTCACAAAGGACAACATTGGTACATTGCTGCTTACCAGTACAAAACAAGGAGGGCTGTACCAATGCCAATATGGAACCTCTGTCACAACAAGACGATTCCTGTCCCAGCCCAGTGAGGCTGTTTGGTTAACTGTAGCAGGTAAGTGAATCGGAACATAGATGTTAATATATCAGCAGCACGTGTTACATTCCACCCTATTGCTTTTTCCATTGGGCTGCTGAAACGCTACCGCCCGAATAGCCCAACACCAAAGACGGGTTTCTACCCCATTGTCACAATTTTTTGCTCCAACCCCAAACAAACCTTGAGGTCAGACCCCAAGGTAACAATTGGTTTGATTACTTAGGCCCCCCCGGTGGTAAAAGGACCGCTTCGGTCAGCCATCTAATTTACAGTTCGCCCAATTTTAAACTCCATTTTCTTTAATGGAGCTGAGATTTATGCGGAGTGTAATACCAGCCGTCGACTGAAATCGTGCCGTTCCTTCCGGAAAGGTCAGGTTAAAATTGCCCATTTTAGCTCATTACTGAGGGAATTCTACATTCCAGAGATGAGTCCTCCTTTCAGCCGTTGGCCCGAGATACCCGATCAGGAGCGATGTGAACACAAGAACTTCAAAAGATAACTGCAGGCTGTGTGATATTGATGCTCATCCATCTTCCTGATTTCCAGTGTTATCTCTTATGTATCTGAACTATCAGACTGAACAGTTTAATGCCACAATTATAGTATATCGTCAGTATTATAACTCCACTGACTGTCGCGTCACCCTCTCAGATTGACTGGCCTTGTCGCTTTACATTTTTCTGTTAGATCTGCATGCGGAGATTTTCAAAATAGTCCTTAATGCGGAATATTTAAACTTAATTCTATTGCGACTTTCCATGTCTTTGACTGGATTGCTGTCCGGCAGCTCCTCTCAAACCCGCGACCTGCACTAACAAGATGGACAAGTGCAGCATGTGCGTGGGAACACCATCACCCTCGAGTCCCGCTCCAAGTCTCACACCATCCTGACTTGGACATATATCATCATCCCTTCATGGTCGCTGGGTCAAAATCCTGGAACTCCCTACGTGACATCATTGTGGGAGCACCTTCACTTTTCAGAAGCCTGCATATAAAGAATAAGGCCCACCACCACCTTGTCAAGAGCATCCGATGATGGACA
This sequence comes from Heptranchias perlo, assembly GCF_035084215.1. Lineage (NCBI taxonomy): Eukaryota > Metazoa > Chordata > Chondrichthyes > Hexanchiformes > Hexanchidae > Heptranchias > Heptranchias perlo. The sequence goes on from NW_027139666.1 coordinate 2,464,783, forward strand.
AAATTGCGGCCTTTCCAGCAACGCCTACATCCCATTGAATGATTTTTTAAAAGTAATTTCAATTGCACAACATTTAACATTTATTTTTAAAGCGAGTCTCCACGGTTTAACGGAGATATTGGGGTCGATCTAGACTTTGTGCGACAAAGTAAAACGGGTGAAAGCCAATCAGCAATCCCGTTTGACATAACTCTCTATTTCTATTTCCATTGAAGTCAAATGGGGAGAGATGTAAAATGGGCTTCCGCCTCGCCATCACCCGCTTTACACCGTGCACATGGGGAACGAAGTAAAATGGGCTTCCGACTCGCCATCACCCGCTTTACACTGTACAAATGGGGAAAGATGTAAAATTGGCTTCCGACTCGCAATTAACCGCTTTACACTGTACAAATGGGGAAAGATGTAAAATGGGCTTCCGACTCGCCATCACTCGTTTTACACTGTACAAATGGGAGAGATGTAAAATGGGCTTCCGACTCGCCATCACCCGCTTTACACTGTACAAATGGGGAGAGATGTAAAATGGGCTTCCGACTCGCAATTACCCGCTTTACACTGTACAAATGGGGAGAGTTGTAAAATGGGCTTCCGACTCGCAATTACCCGCTTTACACTGTACAAATGGGGAGAGATGTAAAATGGACTTCCGACTCGCAATTACCCGCTTTGCACTGTACACATGGGGAGAGATGTAAAATGGGCTTCCGACTTGCCATCACCCGCTTTACACTGTACAAATGGGGAGAGATGTAAAATAGGCTTCCGACTCGCAATTACCCGCTTTACACTGTACAAATGGGGAGAGATGTAAAATGGGCTTTCGACTCGCCATCACCCGCTTTACACCATACAAATGGGGAGAGATATAAAATGTTCTTCTGACTCGCCATCTCCCGCTTTACACTGCACAAATGGGGATAGATGTAAAATGTGCTTCTGACTCGCCATCTCCCGCTGCACACTGTACCAATGGGGATAGATGTAAAATCGGCTTCCGACTCGTAATTACCCGCTTGACACTGTACAAATGGGAGAGATGTAAAATGGGCTTCCGTCTCGCCATCACCCGCTTTACACTATAGAAATGGGGAGAGGTGTAAAATGGGCTTCCGACTCGCCATCACCAACTTTGCACTGTACAAATGCGGAGAGATGTAAAATGGGTTTCTGACTCGCCATCTCCCGCTTTACAGCACCGCACAAAATCAAAATCTACCCCATTCGTTCTTTTTAATTGGGTTTGCAGCTCGGCTAAATCAGCAGAAATTGCAATTTGAAATCAACACATTTTCCTTATTTTGCTCGTATCCCAGAGTGCAATTTCAGGCCGAAACCCAGATGTTGGAAATAGATATCCCGGCGGTTTTTTTTTACTTTCGCAATTTCGCTGATTGCGCTAATGAAATCGTGAATTCCCCCTTGGTAGAATTTTATTCCCGATGCAAACAAATTCCTTCGACACAACGCAACCGTTATTGAGTTATCAACCTTTCACTGGACATGAAAATCCTCAGATCCATTCCTAACTGTTCTTTCCATTGATTTTACCACAGATCCGCTGATACCACCAGAGATATCTCTTGATCAATCGACTGGCGTATATTTAGAAGGAGAGACGGTCACCATTACCTGCACCGTGAACAAAGAATATGGCGGTAAAATCTACTTTTACAGAAATAATGAACTGCTGTCCTCTCGCCAATTCTTCGCAAAGGACAACGTTGGAATATTGACGGTTACCAGTAAAAAGCAAGGAGGACGGTATCAATGCAAATATGGAACCTCTGTCAAAACAAGGTGGTTGGAATCCCAGTTCAGCAAGGCTGTGACGGTCACTATTGCACGTAAGTGAAGGGGACAGAGATTGTTAATATATCTGTTCAATACACTTGTTATTTTCAAAATTTCATATTGTTTTGATAGAATAGTGTTTAATACTCACAGAGAAGGTCCTTGAGCTCAGCTCCTGACAGGGTCCCTGCAACAATGGGTCCTGAACACACAGGCTGACCGTTTACTGCCTCCGAAAACATTAATAGAAACAAGCATTCTCATTGACTCCTTTCTTACTATATCCAAGTGTAGGGTGATATTTGGCTTCGGCTGTCGTGCAAACCGTGTGGTTGCGGATTGCAGCCCATATTACACTCTGCCTGATTTAACTTTCTAATTAACTCACGCTACCAGTCAAGACCAATTTATACCCCACTAAGGCAGAATTATGTGAATTCCATCCCAGCCAAGTCTTGGGCTCAGATCACAAGGAGACAAATCATGTTATTTTGGATAACTGGCAAAGGCAAAAAAGGGGCAGCTTACAACTTGGATAGAATGATATTGAACGACATAGAATTACATAGAAAGTAAAGCATAGAGAAAGGACATTCGGCCGAAATGGGCGATGGCCTTCATTGCAAGAGGATTGTCTACAGGAGCAGGTATGTCTTACTGCAGTTATACAGAGCCTTGGTGAGACCACATCTGGAGTATTGTGTGCAGTTTTGGTCTCCTCATCCGAGGAAGGATGTCCTTGCCATGGAGGGAGTGCAACGAAGGTTTACCAGATTGATTCCTGGAATGGCAGGACTGACGTATGAGGAGAGATTGGATCGACTAGACCTGTATTCACTAGAGTTTAGAAGAATGAGAGGTGATCTCATTGAAACATACCAAATTCTGACAGGACTAGACAGACTAGACGCAGGGAGGATGTTCCCGATGGCTGTGGAGTCCAGAACCAGGGGTCACAGTCTCAGGATACGGGGTATTCCATTTAGAACAGCGATAAGGAGAAATTTCTTCACTCAGTGCGTCGCGAACCTGTGGAATTCTCTATCACAGTAGGCATTGGAGGCCAATTCATTAGATGTATTCAAGAAGGAGATAGATATACGCCTTAATGCTAAAGGGATCAAGGGATATGGGGAAAAATCGGGAACAGGATACTGAGTTGGACAATCAGCAATGATCATTTTGAAAGGCGGAATAGGTCATAAGGGCCGAACGGCCTGCTCTTGCTCCTATTTTCTATGTTTCTATGTGTCCATGTTTATGCTCCTCACTAGCCTTCCCCCAGTCTATTCACCTAACTCTATCAGCATTCGAACCTACACAGGAAAGACCAGCTGGTCCATCATGCCTGACCCACATTCATTATGGCTGGAACATTACGATCCCGCCCTTGCAGCTGTGTAATCTCCGGGGAGAGACAAAAACAGATGAATATTCAGGGCCGATAAGGGAAAAATACTCTAAAAAATTCCTCTTTGATCCAGTGAGGCGATCGAAACCAGCCTGGAGATCACATGGACCAAATGGTATCTATAAAGTCACTTACCTTATATAGGTGCGATTTCTGCCCGAGTCAAGAAGCGGTCCAGCTTGCTTTATGTCGTGCAAAGAGTCAACAACCACCTCACCAGGGGCTCACTAAACTCTGGAAAAAGAACTGCCTGACATCCTATCTATTTCTACACTTGCATAATTTCATTTCATATCCCCTGGTCATCCCCAATCTGTTAAGCTGGAATAATCTATCAATAGGCACGCTATTCAGCCCTTGAATTATTTTGGAGAGGTTTATCCACAAATATGGAGTTGTGTGGTATTAACACAACCCAATACCATTTTAGCTTTAGCTACAGATTCTCTCCATTGGTCATTAACCTTCAGTGATCTGTATACAATGACACCGAGATACTTTTCTCCCTCAACCTCTTTCAGTATTGTTCCCTGCAAATGATGCGCTTATTCTGTGTTGGACGTACGAACGTGCAGGACATCACATTGATCTCCGTTCATAGTATCATAGTAGGTAGAGCACCGTGCATTTTATCATAGTAGGTACATCGTCCCTCTCCCGGCTCTTAGAAAGAGCTGTCTATTAATCACATTCCCTGCTCTTTCACCATCGCATATTTTTTTTCTCTTCAAGTATTTAACTAATTCCATTTTGAATGTTACAATTGAATGTGCTTCCACCGCCCTTTCTGGCAGTGCATTGTAGATTTTTATAACTCGCTGTGTCAAGCAATATTCCTCATCTCGCTCTGGCTGTTTGCCGATCACCTTAAATCTGTGTGCTCTGGTTACCGACCATCCTGCCAATAGAAGCATTTCCTCTTTCTTTACTCTAGCAAAGCCATTCATGATTTTGAAAACCTCTTTCAAATCTCCTCTTAACCTTCTCTGATCTAAGGAGAAGAACCACAGCTATTCCAATCTCTCCACATAACTGAAGTCCCTCATCCCTGGTAGCATTCTAGTAAAACTCTTCTTTACCCTCTCTAAGGCTTTGACATCCTTCCTAATGTGTGGTGCCCAGAATTGAACACAGTACTCAAACAGAGGCCTAGCCAGTATTTTAGAAAGGTTTAGCATAATTTCCTTGTTCTTGTACTCTATGTCTCTATTAATAAAGCCCAGTATAAACTTATGCTTTTTTAGCAGGCATCTCAACTTGTCCAACCACACTGAAAGATTTGTTAATGTGCATCCCCAGGTCTCTCCTTTCCTGCATCCCCTTTAAAATTGTACCATCTAGTTTATGTTGCCTTTCCTCATTCTTCCTCCCAAAATGTATCACTTCACACTTCTCTGCGTTAAATTTCATCTGCCATGGGTCTGCTCATTTCACAGTCTGCCTATGACCTCCTGAAGTCTGTTACAACCCTCCAAATTGTTTACTACATTTCCTGTCTTTCGTGTCTCCTGAAAATCTTAAATTATACCCTGTTTACCCAAGTCCAGGTCATTAATATATATATCAAAAAGAGCTTTGGTCCTATTAATAAATATAATTTGTCATGGTGTGACCTAGTCCACAAGCGCATCTAAATCTCTTTGCAGTTGATTGCATTCCTGTACTGCCTTAACCATTTTACAGATTTTGTATTATTTGCAAACTTACTGACCATAATCACAACACCGCTGCCCAGGTCATTAAGGAAGACCGTGAACAGTAGCGGGCATAGTAGCGATCCCTTGGAAACAAAACTTGTAACTTGCCTCCAGGAGCCAATTGCTGATCCACCGTATCAAATTCCTACTGATATGACAAGATCCTATCTTGTGAAGTAACTTCATATCAGGAGTGCTGAACAAAGGCTTTCTGAAAGTCCAGATAGATAATGCGTACTGGATTTCCCTCATCCAATACCCTGGTAACATCCTCAAAAAACTCAATCAAATTTGTAAGGCACGACTTACTTTCCAGGAAGCCGTGTTGTAGATGTCTAATGGCCCCTTCTCTTTCCCAGTGATCACGAAGGGCACCTCTTACGATTCCTTCTAGCATTTTCCTGATAATGGATGTCAGGCCGATGGGCCTGTTGTTCGCTGGCTCTCATTTGACCCCTTTTTTGAAAACATGAACGACATGGGCTAACTTCCAGTCGAAGGCAACTTTCCCTAACTTAATTGAACTACTGAAGACAGGTTCACGGAGCTCACAGAGCGCCTGCCCCATCTCTTTAATTATCCTTCGGTGGTTATTATCCGAACCTGGAGCCCTATTCAGGTTTGTCACCAGTTTTACGCTCCGCTCGATTTTACCCTCCAACCATTCTAATGGTGCATAAAATCGGGCCAAGTGCAAAATCGTCGGCCGACTGAACCGACTCTGTTTCCGCCGGGTGGTTTAAGTTAAAATTGCCCCATTTTGGTGAGTACTGAAGAAATGCTGCATTCCAGAGATGAATCTTCCTGACAGCCATTGGCAGGAGACACCTGATGAAGTGCAACGTAAGACCTTGTTGAAGGATAAAAGCAGATTGTGTGATATTATTACACATCTATGTTCCTAATTTCCAATTTTACTCCTTACATGCCCGAACTAGCAGACAGAACAGTTCAATGCCACAATGATGGCACATCGCCAAGATCTCAACTGCGCTGAACGTAGCGTCACAACAATAACAAAAACTTGCATTTATACACCGCCTTTAACGGAGTAATAATGTCCCGAATCGCTTCACAGGAACGTTATCAAGCAACATCCCGACTTGGACTTATATAACCGTTCCATTATTATTGCTGGATCAATATCCTGAGACTCTCTCCCAAACAGCATTGTGGGAGCCTCCTCACTACACAGGCTGCAGCGACTCATTAAGAAGACCCACCACTATCTTCACAAAGGCAACTCGGGATGGGCAGCGGAAACGCCCACATCGGAAACAATTATATAAAATTAATTTCGAGTCCACCAACACTTAACTCCTTTATTTTAAGAGCGAATCACCACGGTTTAGCGGATACATTGGGGGAGATTTTGATTTTGCGCGATATTGTAAAACGGGTGAAAGCGAATCATCAATCCTGTTTTACATCACTCCCGATTTTCATTCCCATTGCAGTCAAATCGGCCGAGATGTAAAATTGAATGCCGTCCCGTTAGCATTCATCTTACACTAACGCACAAAATCTAAATCTACTCCATTCACTGTCTCTAATCGAGTTTGCAGCTCGGCTAAATTAACAGAACAGGGGAATTCAAATCAATGCATTTTCCGTGTTCTGCTCGTATCGCAAAGAGCAATTTCTGGGCCAAGCGCTGATTTTCGAAATAGAACCACCAGCTGATTTCTTTACTTTCGCACTTCCACTGATTGAGGAAAGTAAATCGCGAATTCCCTTTTTTTGTGGAATCTCAGAAATTATGCAAACACTTCCCTTCAACAAACCGCCATCCTTACTGAGTCACCAATGTTGAACTGTACATGAAAATACACAGTTCCATTTCGAATTGTTATTTCCATTGATTTTACCACAGATCCGCTAACACCGCCAGAGATATCACTTGATCAACCGACTGGGGTGTATTTAGAAGGAGAAACGGTCACCATAACCTGCACCGTGGCCGGAGAATGTCGTGGTCAAATCTACTTTTACAGAGATAATCAAGTGCTGTGGTCTCGTCAGCTCTTCGCAAAGGACAATACTGTAACCTTCACCGTTACCGGTCCAACCCTAGGAGGGATGTACCGATGCAAGTATGGAATCTATGCCAAAACAAGATGGTTAGAATCCCAGCTCAGCGAGTCTGTGACGGTAACTATAACAGGTGAGTGAATGGGAACAAAGATTTTAGGGCAGTCTATTCAACATTCTTGGTATTTCCAGAATTATATACTTCTTTCAATGTAACAGTGTTTATTATTGGCAGAGAGTGTTTCTGAGTTCATCCCTTGACAGGGTCTCTGTAACAATGGGTCCAGAACACACAGGCTAGCCGCCTGTGAAAGCATCAACAGAGGGAAGCAGTCACTTTGACCCCCATGTTATTGTATCCAAGTGTGGGATGAAATCCATCTTAAGTGGTAGCGCAAAACTGGTGCCAGGGTATGCAGAAGCATGTTACACTTCGCCGAATGTTCTTTTTCATTGACGCAATGTCACCGCCCAAGGCAGAATTTTGTGTCTTCAATCTCAACCAAGTCTTGAGCTCAGTTCCCAAGAAGGGAAGGAGGGTTATTTTTAACTAACTCTCAAAGACGGCAAAGGGGGCAGGTTCGGGTCGGCCACCCGTTTTACACTTCGCCCGATTTTACCCTCCGTTAACTTTAATGGGCAGAGTGTAAAATGGCCGGCCGTTCGATCCCGTCCCATTCCCACTGGGCGGTTCCGGTTAACATGTCCCCTTTAGTTCAGTACTGAGGAAAAACTGCATCCCAGAAATGAGTCTTCCTTTCAGCCGTTGGTCCAAGGTCCCTGATAAGGCACAATGTCAACATACGCCCTCCTTAATGTGTAAATGGAGGTGATGTGATGTTATTACACATCTATGGTCATGATTTCCAATTTTATGCCTTACATATCTGAACAAACAGGTCGAAATGTTTAATGCCACAATGACAGCACGTCGCCAGTCTTTTAGCTCCACCGACTGTAGCGTCACCTCAAGAGGTACCGCCAGATTGACTGGTCTTGACATATTACCAATTTCTCTGACAGTTAACCGAAACTGCCTGCTGAGACTTTCACGGTGATACTGCTTTGCAGAATACTTCAAATCAGTTATGTTGTAGTTTTCCATATCTCTCACTTGATTGCATTTCGGCAGCACCTCTTAAATCCGTGACTTCCATCACCTAGAAGGGCAGCAGGGGCATGGGAACACCATCACTGCCGTTGCCTTACAAGTCACTCACCATCCTGACTTAGACAAATATCGCCATTCCTTCATTGTTGCTGGTTCAAAATCGTGGAACACACTATCTAACAACAGTGAGGGAGTACCTTTGCCACTCGGGCTGAAGCGGTGCAAGAAGAGGGTCGACGATCACCTTCTCAAGGGCACCTAAGGATGGGCAGTAAATGCCGACTTTTGCAGCATAACAAACACACCTAAACATGAGAATCAAAATTGTAGCCCACCAACATTTCCAAGCTTTATTTGAAATGTGACTTCCCACAGTTTAGCGTTGGCGTGTACTCTTGTTAATTGCGTTTGAGATGCTGCGATATTAGCATCAATGGGAATTGAAATCAACGCTTGTTCCGCTTGTATCACAGAGAGCAATTTCTGGGATAAAATCTGATTTTACAAATAGAAACCCCAGCTGATTTCTTTTTAGTCACGCATCCATTTCATTCCACTGATGAAGTCGCGAATTACTCTTTTGTGGAACCCCAGGCCCCGATGTAACATTTCCCTTGATCATAGCGGAATCGTTATTGTGATACCAACATTCCCGCGCACGAAAATATCAACAGGTCAATTTCTCATTGCTGGTTCTATCTATTTTACCACAGATCCAATCACACGGCCGCGGATGTCTCTTGATCAATCGATTGGAGTGTATTTGAAAGGAGGGACGGTTACCATTACCTGCAACGTCAACAGAGAATATCGCGGTAAAATCTACTTTTACAGAAATAATCAACTGCTGACATCTCGCCAATTCTTCACCAAGGGCAACATTGGAACATTCACGGTTACCAGTTCAAACCAAGGAGGGCGGTACCAATGCAAATATAGAACCGTCGTCAAAAGAAGGCGATTCTGGTCCCCGCTGAGTGAGGCTGTGACAGTCACTATAGCAGGTGAGGGAAGGAGAGGAGAGATTGTTAATATATCTGTTCAACGCTCTTTATATTTTCAAAAAATAATCTTTGTATAAATGTCTCAGTGTTGCATGTTCAACGTCTCGGCGCTCAGCTCATGGTCTCTGTAACAAACGGACCTGAACACAGAGGCTGACCGTTTACTGCCGGTGAAAGCATTTATAGCATTCACTGTAACACCGATGTTACGATATATCCAAGTGTAGGGTGAGAATAGTATCGTTAATAGAGACCCGCACTCACTGTAACCCCTATGCTAATATATATCCAAGTGTAGGGTGAGATTAGTCCCATTAAGAGAGACCAGCATTCACTGTCACCCCAATGTTAATATAGATCCAAGTGTAGGGTGAGAATGGTATCGTTACTGGAGACCAGCACTCACTGTCACCTCTATGCTAATATATATCCAAGTGTAGGGTGGGATTAGTCTCATTTATAGAGATCAGCATTCACTGTAACTCGGATGTTAATTTATATCTATGTGTGCGGTGAACTTAGCCTTACACGGGAGTCGAAATTGTCCCCTATTATCCAGCATTGAAGTGACTTGAAATCAAAATTGGGCGGAGTTCAAAATTGGGCGGAGTGTAAAATTGGCTGCCGATAGTTATCGCCCATCTTACGATACCAACCAGGACAAATTTCAGCCCAAATTTGAAGGCCGAAGCATTTCATGCAGATATTTAGGTAACCCCAAGTATTTTCTAACCCGAAATCAGCAGTGTAAATAGAAAGATAATCAGATAGCGGCTTTTCCTTCTTCAAAATGTGCCAAAGCATGTCACAGCCGGTGAAGTGTGGTCACTGTTGTAAACGCGGTACCCAGTTAACACGAACAGCAATGAGAGAATAATCGGTTCATTCATTTTGACCGTATTGGTTGAGGGCTAAATGTTGCCCACCGGTTCTTTCCTGTTCGGCTAAACGGGCAGGTAGTGCCTCGATTTAACGTTTACTTTCACACTGCAGCCTGGCCTTCCACTACGATCAATATTCACCGTGGCTTAGGTACTAAAGTCTTGGAGTTGACCTTATACCCACCGCCTTCGAACTCAGTAGCGAGAGAGATGCCAGGGGACCAGATAATATGTAACTTGCTAATGCAGAGCCCATTAGATAAACCGGGTCTGTGGTAAAATTAATGGAAAGAAACATAAGGCCAAGAGCTGTGAATTGCCACATGTCGTGGAAGGTTGGTAACTCTTTACCGATTGTGTTGAAGGGAAGTGTTTGCATCGGGAACTGAGATTCTACAAAAGGGGAATTCACAATTTCATGAGCTGACTGAAACGGAAATAAGAAACAAAAGAAATCAGGGATTCCAGTCCCAAAGAAAGGATACAGCCCAAAAAATTCACACCAGGATATGAATGGAACAAGGAAAATGCGTTTGTCCCACATTCACAATTCCGCGAATTTATCTGAGTTGCAAACGTGATTAAAAAGAGTGAAAATCTCTGCTAATCCAAGGGGATTCACATTTCAGATGAATGAGTTACAGGCTTGTGGACTTGAATTTTTGATCATTCTTCAGGATGTGTATATCGCTTGAAACGCCGGCGTTTATTGCCCATTTATAGTAGCCATTGAGAAGGTGGTGGTGAGCCTTTTTCTTGAACCATGCAGTCCATGTTGACAAGGTATTCCCGCAGTGCTGTTAGGTAGGGAGTTCGGAAGGGTGTTTGACTTGGAGGGGAACTTGGAGGTGATGGTGTTCCCATAGCGATTCGACACTTGTCTTGACTGATGGTGGAGGTCGCGAGTTCGGAAGGTGCTGCAGTCTATCCTGTAGATAGTAAATACTGCAGCCACGGTGCACCAGTGATGCAGGGAGTGGATAGTTGAGGTAGTGAATAGACTGCCGATCAAGCGGTCCGCGTTGTGCTGGATGCTGTCGAGCTTCTTGAGTCTATTTGCAGCTGTACCCGCCCAGGCAACTGAAGATAATTCCATCACACTCCTGCCACCTTGTTGGTGGCAGTGTAATCAATTTGACTCTCTGCTCAATTCTTCGAGACTGACACCATAATGGTTAATAGCCTTGTGACTTTACTGAGTACAAGCAAGAATCAATACATTACAGTGTTTCAGCAGTCGTTTACAAAACACAATTGAGAATTGTATTACCCCGTTTTCCTTTGGGTAGAAGCTGCGACCTCGTTCCCTGTTCGTTCGTTCACGTACTCTCGTTCTCGTTTACCGCCTTGTACTTTCTATACTGTTCCCTGCACTTAACAAAGGCCCAGACTAACAATTATACTCCAATAAACGGAACTGCGGGAACATGCACCCAATCAGGTCTTTTCCAAAATACTCCCTTTAATTTACCAAATCGTATAGACAACACGTAATTGCCAAGAAAGGATTGCGTCTTGTGCACCCTCCAGCCCCTTATCTTTAACACAATGTTCCTCAATCCCTGCAGTTGATAAATCCCTCTATAGGCCTTTAAGGTAACTAGTTAACTTCAGCATTCCAGTCAGCCTGAAGGAGTGGGGGTGCCGTTATGTCCCTCCCTTAGTTTGCAATAACATGGTTTTCATGACTCTTAGTGCCTGCAGCTGCATTACGTTAATTTAAAAGCAGTCTATGTTATGGTGCAGTAGTTTCAGTTAAAGCCTTGACTAATTCACCCTTTCGCGCCTGGTTCCGCTAAATACCTTAACCAATATTTCCTTACAGCAGATAGGCTTTGGGGAATGAGGAGGTGAGCCACTTACCGCAGAATACCCAGCGTCGAATCTACTCTGATAATCACACCATTTATGTGGTTGGTCCAGTTGAGTTTCCGATAAATGGCGACCTCTACGATGTTGATGGTCGGGGATTCGGCGATGGTAATGCCATTGAATGTCAAAGGGGTGGTTAGTCTTTCGCTTGTTGGAGATGGTCATTGATTGGCACTTGTGTGGTGCGAATGTTACTTTCCACTTATCAGCCGAAGTCTGATGTTGGCCGGGTCTTGCAGCATGCGGGTATGGACTTCTTCATTATCTGATGATTTGCGAATGGAGCTGAACACTGTGCAATCATTAGCGAACAGCCACACTTCTGACCTCATAATGAAGAGAAATGTCGAGTAAACGCTGTTCCATGAATTAAAGTAGATACATAACAGGAAGTTTTGATAAGAAATCGCACTTTCTGATCAATGTTTCACAGGGTACAAAATGTTTAATTACGAATAGCAATGTTCAATAGGCCTTGTAAATTGTGTCTGTGATAATTCCAGGGTGAGTGGTACAATTACATATCACAAAGTGTAAGCCAGTGAAGGGAAGGATTTCAAACTACCCTCGAGATTTTAGGCCACCTTTTTCTTTCTATAATTTTCACACACACAAAACTCCAGTGAATACAAGTTGTCTGTTTTCCAATCGTGCATTTACCTCGCCCACTGCTCTCCCTTTTCGTCTACTGTATCGTGCCTGAGATGACTGCCCTGGCGCTCGGATCCTGAATATAAAGTAAACCAAAATGCTATAAAGTTGGTTGAACCATTAATTGTTCAGCTGCACGATTGGCAGCAATGTGCGGAATCCGGTGAAATTAGTCAGGACTGCTGTACCTGGTGCATTACAGTTTGGCTCACAAAATTACGTCTGTTCGTTGCATTTCAATCGATTGTCACTACTTGTTCCATTCGAATTACAGACCTACCCAAACCAAATATGTCAGTGGATTCTAGTATTGCTGTGAAGGGTGGAAAAGTCATCTTTAACTGTACAAACCCCCAGAAGCTTCCTTGCTCCACATTTTACTTATACAGACATGGAGAAGCGAATTACTCAGATATCCAGTTTGCTGCTGCACGGCGAAATTATGTCACCTTCACGCTCACGAATATAGATCATGACGATGGAGGAAATTACATCTGTTTGTATGAAGCAAATGGGAAGAGAAAGCTGCGAACGTCAGCTCTGAGTGACCCTGTACACATAACTGTAAGAGGTGAGTGAGATTCCCACGGTGACTGTATCACTTAGAATTCTATAGAATTTTACTCACATAGAATTAGGCCATCCAGCCCCTGGAGCATATTCCGCCATTCAAATGGATCATGGGTGCTTTAACAGCTCAGAAATTGGACATTCAGCCCATCGGATCGATGGCGGTCTTTATGCTCCACATGAGCCTCCTTCCACCTGAATTCATCTCACGCAATAAACATGTCCTTCTATTCCTTTCTCCTTCGTGTCCTTATCCAGCTTGCACTTAAATGCAGTTATGCTATTTGCCTCACTCACTCCATGTGGCAGCGAGTTGTGCATTCTAACCACGATCAGGGTAAAGAAGTCTCTCCTGAATTCCTTATTTGGTTTATTTGTGGCTATATTGTATTTACGTCCCCGAGCTTTGGACTCCAACAAGCTCATACTTCTTATCGACCTTATCGAACCCCTTCATAATTTTAAAACCTCCATCAGATCAGCTCTTTTCTACAGAAAAAAGACCGGCCTATTCAGTCTTTCCTGATAGTTGTACCCTCTCAGTTTTGGTGACATCCTTGTAAATCTTCTTCCCACTTTCGACAGTGCTTCGATACCCTTTTTGTAATCTGGAGGCCATAACTGTACACAATATTCTAAATGTGGTCGAACCAAGGTTCTATACCAGTTTAACAAAAAATTCTGCTTTCCGATTGTATTCCGCTGGAAACAAACACAAGTGCTTTGTTAACTTGTGTTCATCCGACACCAGTAAAATGTGTTTATTTTCCATTTTAGGCCTCATCCAGCGTGGTATTTAACGCGTAAAAGTGGCGTGGAAATTATATCAAAAAGCATTGTAACGCTTATTTCATTAAATGTTCGCCATTTATCGTGTTACTGAGGAAAAAACTACAGCATAATACGTTGAATGATTTAATTTTTCAAATTCTGATGAGAAGATTAATTCGCTCGGTTTGTCCTGTCGTTCCTTACCAATCCGCTAACAGTCCAGGGTTGCCCCCCAGTGAAGCTGAGAAAATAACATCCACGCTGCGGTCTTTAACAAGAACTAATTTAACCTAGTCAGCAAAACACGAAAAAACAATCAAATGCTGTAAACATCCGTCAGCCTCTGTGCAGAGAGCAGGTGAGTTCTGACCAAGGTCCACTCCTGAAACGGAACCTCATCAATTCTCACCGCACATGCGCAGTTTAGATCCAATGCTGATTCTAGAGTTTACAGAATTAAATTGATTAATTTCCACACTGCCGGTGTGATATTTTTACCGTGAGCTGGGAAGAATTAAAAATTCATCTGGTCCCAGGTCCACTATTATTATCCAACGAAGGAATCAATGAATATATGAGGCATTCAATTAATGGGCTCATGACAATTGAGCTTTGATCCGTGTCCCCGTTTCTCACCCGGATGTCGAACCATTGCCGAGCTCATTACCGATTCCCTGATTTTGGAGCCTTGCATTAATGTGGGACATTTATAGAGGTTAAAGAGACGAGGGGAGCCACTTCAACTCAACTGGATATTTGGCGTGTGGTATAACTGGCGGCAAAAGCGACTTCACCTGTTTCGCTTCCCCCGCCAAGTCCAATTACGCCCCCGGCGAGTATTGGAAACACTCCTTCATCTCAACCATTTTTTCCTCTTCAGAAACTCACTCCGCATTTGAAAATATCCGCTGCCTATTTTGTTCTTTGTTAAACAGCAAATTATGTATTTCGTGAAGAATCTGCAGGTTAACTTGGTTCTACTCTGCCCCTTTATGTCATTTAGATAAATCCGTTGCGCTGGAGGCTGGCGTTGGCTCTGCTGTGGTTCTGATGCTCATCCTTGCTCTGTTGGTTGTGTGCTTCTGGAAGAGAGGTAGGTTAAACAATATATAATATCTGTTCATTACAAATACACGGACTGAGCTAACTATCCTCTCTCTTCCCCACTGCTAACCATGTCCTCCAACCATCTATCACTGGACTCCTCATCTCGGGCAGTAAATGTAAGGAGATCATGGACTGAAAGATGAAATGTCTGAGGACAAAGTTAACACTCGTACGTGGGGGCATAGTCGCAGGATAAGGGATCGGCCATTTAAGACTGAGATGAGGAGGAATTTCTTCAGTCAGAGGGTTGTGAATCTTTGTCATTCTCTATCTCAGAGGGCTGAGGATGCTGAGTTGTTGGTATGGTCAGGCTGCGATAGATAGATTTTTGGACACACGGGGAATCAAGGGATATGGGGATGGGGCGGGAAAGTTGAGTTGAGGTCGAAGATCAGCCACGATGTGATTGATTGGCGGAGCTGGCTCGAGCGGCCCGATGGCCTACTCCTGTTCGTCTCTATTATTTTCTTATATTCTTAAACGGACTTAAATTCTTAGCAGAACTGGCTCTCCACCTGTCTAACGAGTGCAGAGCAGCGATCAATAAATCCAACAGAATCTTGAACTACACATCCCACAACAATGGAATACAAGTCAGAAAAGGTCTTAATCAAACTGTACTCGGCTAGGATCGGACCATGCATGGCCTCATTAAAATGAATGCATAGATATCATGGCTTTAACGATAACGTGGTTGACGAGCGATGACACCTTCCTCCTTATTAAATCCTCCCCGTGTGATTATAATTTTCACCATCTGCCCCGCCCAAACCGCTGTGGTGGCGGTGTTGCCCTTCACCAAATCACACCTTGTTCTGTCCCCATTGCCGACTGGCACCTTCTCCTCCTTTGAGCACCTCACTTTGTTCCACCCCTCTCACCTCTCCAATAAAATCCTTATTCTCTTCCTCCCACACATGCCCCACGCCAAGTTTCTCACCCAGAATAAATGACTGCTTTTGTCCCTCTGTCTCTGCACTGAACGACTTGGCATCCTGGCTGACTTCAAACCCTATCTCAACTCACCTTGCTCCCTCTTCTCTGAGTTCAGTGCTGTCCTGTCCTCACAAAAGAACATAAGAACGTAAGGAATAGGAGCAGGCGTAGGCCGTACGGCCCTTCGAGCCTGCTCCGCCATTCAATAAGTTCATGGCTAATCTTCTACCTCGACTCCAGTTTCCCGCCTGACCCCCATATCCCTTGATTCCCTTAGTGTCCAAAAATCTATCGATCTCAGTCTTGAATATAATCAACGACTGAGCATCGACAGCACTCTGGGGGGAGGGGGTGGGGGAAAGAAAATTCCTAAGATTCACAACCCTCTACGTGGCCTTGTAAAAGCGAGATCTGGAGGCTGGGGTGAAATCTGATTTCTGATAAAGAAAGTGAAAGGAAGAATGAACGGGCGTGAAACAGAAACCAAAGCAGACTGCACGCCCAACATTGTACCGCGACCCATTCCGGCAGTGGACGTTATTGTCCCAAGTTGCCTGAGCCGAGCTGTTCAGGGGATAGTGAGATTAAGTCCTGTTCCGGTAATATTAAATCATTGTACAGCGGTGAAGCTGCAGGACAGTTGCTCAAGGAAGGAATCCGCTGCTGTCAGAAAGCATCGCTCGTCTTTCTGTGGATGATTCTTGTGTCGAAGTGCTTGAAGATGCCGGGGATTGAACGTGGGGTCTGATACACGGGAATCATGTGATTTCCCACTGACCTACATTCTCCAATGCCACAGTGCCTCAACAAAGCCGATAAATGTTCATCAAATTTTAGTCAGGATTCCCAATGGTTTCCTGCAGTTAAAATGATGTAAATCTACGTTCCAGGCTTACAACAGCCTCTGAAGTACGCGGACCGGATAAACATGCATGTTTGGAGTAAACCAAGTCTCCTTACCCAGAGTAATGATAAAATAGCGTTGAGAACAAAGGCTGGAAGTCGGGGAGAGTGTCCTCGGGCTGTGACAATATCGATCCTTCCTGTTACAAGTCGCCGTTCTTCGAACGCTCCCATTATCAATCACGTGGATTATGGTTGGACGGGACGACAACTTCTTCGGCACATTGTAACAGAGGCCTTCAAGAATGTTTCAAGTCCTTGAGGTGCAGAGAGGGCAACGTGTGACGCAGAGACCATTGCGTCTCATGTCACTTAAGAGGAACTGGGGACATGCCCCACATGTGGTTTTGTGTTTAAAGATCGCTTCACTATAACACCTTGACACGCTGGTGTTGGGCGCCATTGAATTGGTTCTTGCACTCTTCCATTTATTTGTATTCTCTGACAAACGTTTTTGCTGAAGTGAAGAACGTGTTGGCGATTCTTCTTGGTAAGAATACGACGAGTTCAAGAGGATCATTTCACGATTGTATCCAAGATTTAAAATATAGGTTGTTTCGTAATGCGGGGGATCGAACGCGCGACCTCAACACATGCGCTCTACTACTGAGCGACATCCCTATTGACAAAACGTTGCTCTTTTGAAAGCAAACAATTGTGTTTTCCGCGTTTTATCTCCCACGCAACCATCTGTCCGGCGGTCCCGTGTGCTCAAAATTTCAACCTCTGTTTGAGTTCGCAGAGTTTCTGTTGCTCTTTTGCTTTGAGCTTTACAAATAAAGTCTGAGTCAAATCGAATGCTAAGGCTGAGTGACCGTTCTGAAATCCGTTCTCTGAATCAGAAAGTGTGATGGAAGAATTTCAGAGCGTCAAACAGAAACAAGAGCTGTGACTATTCGCTCGACATTTCCACGTCACACATTCCCGTCAGTGAGCGGCTGCTCTGAGCTGAGTTGCTGAGGGGACCGTGAGATGAAGTCCTGCTCCGGGACAATTGAATGTTTGTGGAGCCTCAGAGCTTGCAACTTGCTGCCTTCAGAAAGCAGGGTTCGACTTCGTGTGAACAATTCTTCTGCAAAAAGGTTCTTGCCGAGGAGCTGGTAAACGAATACAGTACATCATGCACGTGAAGCACACACAGAATTGAACCCGCGTCACTGGTGAGAATTCTCCCACTGAACCACCAATGCACCATACTTAATGGCAGCTGTTCCTGGTTCTCCAGCAGGAAGCGGTGACAATTTCTGCTGGAGCAGCAATTTACCATCTGATTGGAAAAGGATGGATTCAATTTAGACACCAAATGTAGCAGCAGACCTCTGGAGAAACAAATATCCAAACGGGTATATTAGAAACAACCGTCACTCTACGAAGTCGCTAAAATCGATCCAAATTGATTTCAACTCAGGATCTCTTCACTATAGGCAGGGCTTTGACGAGCTTATTGGCGCCGCCTGGTCAGCCATCGTAAACTAAAATGCAATCACCAAGCTCCAATACTTCATTAAGACTCCCAAAGAGTATCTAAATCTTTTGTTTTAACTCAACGCCCCACAAACCCGGTCATATGTATTTGTGTGTTGCCCTCTATCACAGTTAGGTGCAGTGCGGCATTCGATCTGTCAAACAGTTTTTTCAGGCTCTCCTCTTCATCGGCTCCCCGTCCACCATCGGCGCACCGTAGCTACAATGTGCACTATCAACAGGATTCACGACAGCTATTCGCTAAGGCTTCCTAAGCAGCACGTCCCAAACAAGCGACCACCTCCATTACCTAGAAGTACATCACTGCCGAGTTCCCCGCCAGGTCACAGGCCATACCGACTTGCTCACATATCGCGGTTCCTTTGACGTCCCTCGGTTAATACCTTGAAACTCCCGACCTAACAATTCTGTGGGATCATCTTCACCACACGGACTGCAGTAGTTCAAGAAGAAAGCCCACCACCACCTTCTCATGAGCAACTAGGGATGGGCTATACATTCCTGTCTCACCAGCGACGCCAACATCCCAAGAATGAATTTAAAAACTCAGTAGACAGCTGTGACTATTTCTACTGAAGCAGCAAAAAGGCAATTAGAACATTTACAAATTCACCCGAAGCAGATTAATCCGTTCCGGGGCTCTCCTGAAAAGCCACGATGGATTGGCTCTACTTTATTACAGATTTTCGTGACCTCCTCAGTGGTGGTGGCGCCGGATTACCGAGAGTATTTCTTTCACATGGAAGTGGCTCCAAGGAGTTAAAGGAGCAGCCTTTGCTGAAAACATGTTGGTGCAATCAGCAGATCCAGTAGTGTTCAGAATTTCCATTCAGATCTGCGGACATCAGAAGGATATCATCAAACGTCCCAGCGTGGTGACCAGTTGGACTAAGATTTCGCCTCTTTCGGTTTCAACCCATTAGGTGTCCTTTCTCAGCTTCCACGACAGGCTACCTGAAGGGGTGTCATGGGAGTTACCTCCAAAGGTAACTGCAAACACTTCTGTCCCTGCTGTAATACCACCAAACCTGGGGCACCATTGGCTTAAAAAAGAATATATTGACGTGAGTTCTTGTTCAAGCACTCGAGAAGGGTAAAGCGTTAACTGAACATTTCCCATTTAAGGACAGTGGTTAATAATATGTTATTAATAAAAAGACTCCAGTCTGGTTGGTTCCTTCACAATACTGTGTATAAAATATGAATGTAACAGAGGAAGAAGGATTGTTTCCCAGATCAGTCAGCTGAAATTCAAATTGATAAGACAGACAAAAGTTGGGAATAAAATTACCGAGCGGAGAGAGGTTAATTGGCTATAAATCCTGAGCACTCGAACCGATCTGGCGTTAGGACCCAGGAACCAGTACTCAGGACTTCAACAGAGAAGAGAGCTGAAATAATTGAACATTGGCAAGTCCTGACCGCTCAACAGTACCAATCCAGTCTGAACCTAATCCTGGTATTGAGTGTGCCTGTGGTTGGGCGGGGGGTGGGTTGGGCGGTGTGGTGGCGGCAGAGGGGTACTGTTGTCTTAAGGATAACTCATATCCAATATCATCCAGGCAGGACGGCTCTCTGGAATCGGTAAAATCCTGAAGAGATAAAATGGACTCAGATTTAATGATGAATAATGTATTGGATGGTAAATTTCCTCCATGGATCATAAATGAGATGGCAAGATTGTGTAATTGGACTTGAAAATTGGACGAGAGGATGTGACTACGGTATAAGGTAACAACAGGAAAATTACACCACACAATGTGATCTAAGCCCTTGATCTAATGAGCTAATTTCAGGTACTTGGACAGAAGGGGTTATGGAAAAGATGTGTGAGTGCACCCACTAGTAATATAAATCATCTGGGCACAATTCACCAAAAGATATCAATATGGTATCAATGCACAATCTGATGAAAGTCAGGAAAGTGTAGTTAAGCATAGTTAGTGGATAACTTTATTTGGAGATGGTTGTCTCCTTGCCGATACGTCACAATGCGAAAATGCATTTTACAGCCTAGCCACGAACATGCAGGAGGTGAGCGAAGAGCTCCAGACATCCCTGATCTTTTGAAAAGGTAGCCTCGAAGCTCAGGAATAGTTTGTATCTGATGCCACGGGCGGCATGATCTTGGGATACTGCTGTATGAGCACATGTGATATGATGCGCGTGAGGCAGCTAGTTTGCGATTTGCACGAAGCAGACCCACTGAAGAATGGGTCCCAGACATGTTCAGTGACGCTGACAACACAATAGTTAATTTGGCTCGGGAGAATGAGAAGGTATATTGCATCACTACTGATTAAAATCTCTTACTCAAAGCTTTGACACGTGCTCCACAGAGGAACCGACCTTCTGCATTCAGCTTAATAAAACAACCAGGATGAGGTTAAACACACTGGTACCTATCAGAGGGAAGGGATTTCATGTGGAGAAACATACAACATTGGAAATTCGAAGTTCAGGCTGAAACCCCCAAATTAAAATTAAAATTATCCGCAATATGAATAACAGTAACAGAATACTTTTAGGTGCATGTCATGAATTTTCGATACATGGAAGTATATCGAGGGCGAAGTTTTGAACCTTGTATACTATTCAATGTACAATGATATTCATCATATTTTTGATATGATATATACATCTAATAGGTAGCTATATATGACACTGATGAAACAATGACCAGTGCTCGTCTTAAATACTCTAAAGCCAACACGGGGGTTGGGGGGCGAGGCGGATACTGTAAGGAAAGGTATAATCAGACTGATTGAAGTGTGCTAATGTAGTTCTGCTAACGGTTTTTCTTGGTATTGTAGTGATGTTAGCTTTTAGACCTTGTTTGTGAAGTAAAGAAGTATGATTCTTAAATTGTAAAATCTTACGTGTGGAAACATACTGTAATTCTAAAGTTATAACCACCTGCTTAATGAAAAAGTTAAAAGGAAATATGGGTCAGAAAGGGTTACTAACTTCAGCAGCACAGGACAGGCAGGAAAGCTCAATTTGTACCAAAGAATGAGAGAAGGATTTAATTCATCAGAAAGGAGGCTTTGAACCCTTACTCAAGATAAGCACCGAGCTGAGAACGAGCACAGCCTGGATCTGGAAAGTTAGTGAGTGTGCGCCATGTAAAGGGAGTTAGACATAGCGATGTTTTGAAGGCTGTTATTTTCACCCATGTGACTAATTGTAACACGGACCTGTAGCTACAAGGACAGAACACAATCAAACCAGTGTTTCATGATACATAATCAAAGATACCTGTTGATATAACTATGTAATGCCAAAACATGCGAATTGTCAGTGAGAAGGGGTGAGAGAAAGGTATTAAAGAGGGTATTGGAACAGATACTTTCGAATTCGATTAAAGTCTGATCAAACTGTATATTTATTCGTATAAATTGTAATTCTCTATCTAAAGCTTGCAAGGTTTTTATTGTATGTGCCGCTGTTAAGTGTATGCTTAATTATTGTATCCTTAATAAATCTGTGAAATCTGGCATTCAATGTTGCCTACCCTACTGATTTGAGGAGTAATTTTTAGTTAGAACACGCATATTTACTCTGCTCGAACAATAATCTGCTCTCGTAATCAGCCATTTGGTATCCTGTCAAAGGTATTTCGAAAGTACATTTATACTGCATCCATTGCATTCCCTACATCTACCATATCTGTTACCTCCACAAAGAATTCTTCTCGGTTTGTCAAGCACGATATTCCCTTTTGAAATGTATGCTGTTGCTCATACAGTGGACAACCAATGAGGACATTGTCATGAATGTTAACAACAACTTGTTATGACAGAGAGCCGTTAATGTACTAATAATTCCCAAGGGACTTCATGGGGCCTCTGTGTTTGTATTAATATATGTTTCACGTTGACCTGATGTGACCCAGTGTCCAGTGTGCATTATTAGTAAATGTTTCACATTGACCAGATGTGACCCAATGTCCTGTGTGCATTGTTAATAAATGTTTCACATTGACCGGAAGTGTCCCAGTGTCTGGTGTTCATTATTCTTAAATGTTTCTCATTGAGCAAATGTGGTCCCATGTCCAGTGTACATTATTAGTAAATGTTACACGTTAACAATGTGGCCCAGTGTTCAGTGTCCATTATTAGTAGATGTTTCTCATTGACCAAATGTGATCCAGAGTCCAGTGTGCATTATTATTAAATGTTACACGTTGACCAGATGTGGCACAGTGTACAATGTGCATTGATATTAACAGTGGCACATTGACCAGATGTGACCCATTGTCCAGTGTGCATTATTAGTAAATGTTTCAATTTGACCAGACGTGCCCAAGTGTTTATTCTGCATTATTATTAAATGTTGCACGTTGACCAGATGTGACCCAGAGTCCAGTGCCTATTACCATTAAATGTTTCACATTGACCAGAGGTGACTCAGTGTCCGGTGTTTATTATTCTGAAATGTTTCTCATGGCCCAAATGTGGTCCCATGTCCAATGTACATTATTATTAATTGGTACACGTTCACAATATGACCCAGTATCCAGTGTGCATTTATTAGTGAATGTCAAACATTGTCCAGAGATAGCTCAGTGACCAATGCGCATTATTACCAAATGCTTCACATTGACAAGCTGTGGTGCAGTGCGCAGTGCACATTATTATTAATAAATATTTCTCATTGACCAGATGTGATCCCGTATCCAGTTTGCATTATTATTAAATAGATCACATTAACAAGAGATGGCCCAGCGTCCAGTGTACATTATTATTAAATGATCCACATGAACCAGATGTGCCTCAGTGCGAAGTATGCATTACTATTAAATGCTTCACTTTGACCAGATATGGCCCAGTGTGGATGTTATTACTAAACGCTTATGATTGACAAAATGTGGCAACGTGTCCAGTGTACATTATTATTAAATGATTCACATTGACCAGATGTGCTACAGTGTACAGTGTGCCTGATGAAATGCTATACGTTGACTAGATGTGACCCAACGTCCAATATGCATTATTATTACATGTTGCACGTTGACCAGATATGAACCAGTATCCAGTGTCTGTTATTATTAAATGTTTCACATTGACCAGAGGTGACCCAGAGTTCGGTGTACATTATTTTTAAATGTTTCTCATTGACCAAATGTGGTACTGTGTCCAGTGTACATTATTATTAAATGTTACACAATGCCACCCGGTATCCATTGTCCATTATTAGTACATATTTCTCATTGACCAGATGTGCTACAGTGTGCACTCTGCCATGTTATTAAATGCTTCACATTGACCAGATGTGACCCAGTGTCCAGTGTGCATTATTAAATGTTACACGTTGACCAGATGTGGTGCATTGTCCAGCGTGAATATTATTAAATATTTCACGTTGACCAGGTGCGACCCAGTGTCCAATGCGCATTATTACTAAATGTTTCCAATTTACAAGATGTGGGCCTGTGTCCAAGGCGCATTAATGTTAATACACATTTCTAATTGACCAAATGTGATCCAGTGTGCATTGTTATTATTAAATGTTTCACATTCGCCAGATGTTATCCAGTTTCCAGTGTGCATTGTTATTATGTCATGTTTCACATTGACCAGAGGTGACGCAGTTTCCAGGTTGCATTTTTACTAAATGCTTCACATTGGCAAGATGTGTTCCAGTATCCAGTGCACATTATTATAAAATGTTTCACACTGACCAGATGTGGTCCAATGTCCATTGTACATTTTTATGACTGCTTTGCTTTGACCGGAAGTGACCCAGCAGCCAGTGCACATTACTATTAAATGTTTCGCATTGACTATATATAGTCCTGTGTCCAATGTGCATTGTTATTAAATGTATCTGGTTGACCAGATGTGGCCAAGTGTCCTGTGAACATTATTAATAAATGCTTCACATCAGCCAGATGTGGTCCAGTGTCCAATGCGACTTATTATTAACTGCTTCACAATGACCAGATGCGCCCCAATGTCCAATCTGCATTATTATTAAATGTTTCAGATTGATCAGACGTGACCCAGTATCCAGTGTAGATTATTATCAAATGTTTTACATTGACCAGATGTGCCTCAGTGACCAGTGTGCATTGCGACTAAATGTTTCAAATTGACCACGGGTGACCGAGTATCCAATGTGCCTTATTAGTAAATGCTTCCCATTGACAAGGTGTGCATCAGGGTCAGGTGTGCATTATTATTAAATACTCCACGTTGACCAGATGTGACCCAGTGTCCAGTATGCATTATTATTTAATGCTCCACATTAACCAGATGTGTCACCTGTCCATTGCACATTATTGCCAAATACTTCACATGAACCAGATGGCAGCCAGTGTCCAATGTACATTATTATTAATTGTTTCATATTGCCCAGATGAGATTCAGCGTTCAGTGTACATTATTATTAATTGTTTCATATTGACCAGATGTGGTCCAGCGTTCAGTGTACATTAGTATTCTGTGCTGCACATTGACCACATGTGGTCCAGTGTTTAGTTTGGAATTATTATTAAATGTTTCACAGTGACAAGATGTGGCCTATTGTCTAGTGCACATTATTAGTAAATGCTTCACAGTGACGAAATGTGGTCCAGTGTCAATCATTATTGATTGCTTCAGAGTGACCAAATTTGGTAGAGTGTCCAGTGCACATTATTACTAAATGCTACACATTAACCAGCAGTTGGTGCATTGTCCAGTTCGTATTATTATTATTAAATGGTTCACATTGACCAAAGATGACCCATTGTTCAATGTACATTATTATTAAATGCTTCACATTGAGGGGATGTAGCCCATTTTCCATTGTACATTATTAATATTAAATGCTTTGCAGTGATCAGATATGATCTCGTGTCAGGTGGCCATTAATATTAAATGCTTCACATTGACCAGATGCTTTTTATTGTAGACATTTTTTTTATTTTGTTGTGTCTCAGTTAATGTGTTAATGTATTCTACTGAAAAGCAGTGCGACTCAAAGAACCTCGCTGATATTTTAATAGCCTGTGCCTCAGTGGGATTAATGTTACATAACCCTATCAGTCAACTGGCTAACTTCCCATGTCTCGCTTTCATGTTGTGAACACCTTAGCCCTTGCCAACTAATTCATATTGAAATCCAACATGCCTTCTTCTGCCTATTAGTAGAAATGGCCAATTACCTCTCAAGACATCCAGGCTCCTTCTTCCAATCACCTGCCAGCGTGGTGTTATAAAATAGAAGAGGGGACTGGGTTGTAAATTTACAAATGCTGCTGCAGTTTTTTGTCAGTTGTTTGTTATTTACATAATTTCCCATTCAGTGTGAACAGATATTTCACCCCATTCTTCAGCTCCTCTCTGAATTTCCTCTGTGTCAGTCCATAGATACACGTGTTGGTGCAGGAGCTGAGAAGCTGCAGCATGTATCCCGTTTGCTGATTGATGTATATTGGGTTACTGTAATATTTGTCTGTATAATTGTAGTTTTTCAACCGGCAACTTAAGGAATGTACAACATACGTGGCCCAGAGTAGAATGAAATTGCCGGATAGAGTGAAGAGTAAAATCATGGATTTCTTTCGGTTCTCGGTCTCTGGATCATTGTGATTATCGACATTCCTCAGGAGTGTGCTACGGACTATATTGGACATTATAATATTTTTGACGGTGAGAGCATTGAATAACAGGATGAAGAAGATGGGCAGTAAAGGGGTTAAAATGCTGTCGAACCACTCGGACGCCGCCCACAAGGGCGAGGTGTGATAGGCATAGGTTAAAATACAAAAATACGGGACATTGTTAATTATAAGTTGGGGTTCGTACACAAAGTAAAAGGGAATGCTCCTCAAACAGCCCAGCACACACACTGTCCCCACAACCAGGCTCGCCGTCCTCTTGGTACAAAACTTTGGTTTGAGATTCTGACAGCAAATGGCGACGAAGCGATCGAAGGTGAAAGCGACCGTGAACCAAACCGAGCAGTCCAGTGCCGCAATCTTCATGACAAGTTTCAGGGCGCATATGGGAGTGATGAACAAGAAATTTAGGGGCAAGTAAATGTTGTTAATTCGCTTCAGTATGACTTCAATGATCACCACCGTTAGATCGGCCGCTGCCATGGCAACCAGGTAGCGAGTGATACATTTGGAGAGTCCGCACTTTCCTCGGGACAGGATCACAATCGCCACCAAGTTAACTGTCAGAGAAAATAAAGGAAACTAGTAGCAGATTCAGTACAAAATAGATTGCTCGGAGAGTTAGGGAATCTACGGCGTGGCGGCTTCGAGGGGGAGAGGTAATTCGGAGTGGAGCTAGAAAATAAATTAACGCAGAGTTGGTGGAGTGTTTTAATTTTCTTAAAGAGAGATCAATCGAATGAAAGGGGTTCAATCAAGTGGCATTCTTACAAAATCCTAGGTCTCATTTCCCTTTTTTGTCCATTTCTGCCCCCATCTACTGAATTTCCCTTCGCTCCATTCATCAGTTCCCGTCTCAATCTGAGCCTCAATCAATGATGACTCATTTCCCAGCTCTGTTGGATACTGAGATCCCAAACACACTGACTGGATATACACTCGCCAGCGCGCGATTTATTTCCCCAATAATTAGGGAAATCTAGGATTGGCGAGTGTTGAAACCACATTACTCATCATGTACAGATTCCATTGACACAATGTCCAGAGCTTTTTATTTAAATTGCAATCCTAATATAGAGTATTAATGTTTTACGCAAATCCACCTGTAGTAAGCAATATGAAAGATAGTAACAGACTTCTGGAGGACAGAGATAGACTGGTGAAATGGGCAGACATATGGCCGATCAAATTAAACGCAGAGGAGTGTGAAGTGATGCATTTTTGTAGGAAGAATAAGGAGAGGCAATATAAACTAAACGGTACAATTTTAAAGAGGGTGGAGGAACAGAGACCTGGGGGTGCACAAACTCAAGTCTTTGAAGGCGGCAGGACAAGTCGAGAAGGCTCATAAAGAAGCATATGGGATCCCGGCTTTATTAACAGAGGCTTAGAGTACAAAAACAAGGAAATTGTGCTAAATCTTTATGAAACGTTGGTTAGGCCTCAGCTGGAGTATTGTGTTCAATTCTGGGCACCATCCTTTAGGAAGGATGTCAAGGCCTTAGAGAGGATGCAGAAGAAATGTACTAGAATGCTGAAGGACATCAGTTGTGTGGAGAGACTGGAGAAACTGGGATTGTTCTCCTCAGAACAGAGAATATGAAGGCGAGATTTGATAGAGATGTTCAAAATCATAAACGGTTTTAAGAGAGTAAATAATGAGAAGCTGTTTCCAGTGGCACAAGGGTCAGTAACCAGAGAACACTGCTTTAAGGTGATCGGCAAAAGAGCCAGAGGCGGCTTGAGGAAACATTTTTTTTACTCAGCGAGTAGTAATGATCTGGAATGCATTGCCTGAAAGGGCGGTGGGATCAGATTCAATACTAATTTCTAAAGGGAATTGCATAAATATTTGAACGAAAAACATTTAGAGGCTATGGGGAAAGAACCGGGCAATGGGACTAATTGGAAAACTCGTTGAAAGAGCCGGCACAGGCACGATGGGCCGAATGGCCTCCACCCGTGCTGTGCCGACGATGTTACTATGATACTATGAGGCCTGTTTCAGTTGTACCGTTTTTGTTCAGAAACTAAACAATGATCTGCAAAGTGTTGCCGTGCTGAATGTTTCCTTCATCAACAATCAGTGGAGATATCCTTTGTTGTCTATCTAATCATATTTTATTAAATTTATTGTAGATAAATCTCCCATGGCTTGGCCATCCCATCTAGTTTAAACAGCTAATTTTCTAGTTGCAAGACTGAAGCACACTGACCACAGGGCGCTACCTAACATCCAATAGAATTGCTACATAGGTGACCTCTGGGCAACGCGCTCACTGTCAAAAAGGCCACGGTCCTATCTACTTCTCACAAGTCTCAGACAGGGTGTGTTAACCCTGGATAGTCCGGGACTATCTCTGAAAATAAAGTGGAACAAAAGGCAGTCAATTATCACAGACCAAAGAACCATGCATTTATATTGATCAAATAGTCAACTTTTGGCATTGGCAAAGATTGTTTTGAATCAATGTAATGACTGTGATCAATTCACTATCAGCAGCACCAAACCATCGTTTTGTGGACCTTGATCCTTGTGAACTCGTATGTTTTCTCACAGCCCGACTAAGTTTTATATTCTGTTTTATGCCAGCGTCTATTCGAGATAAGGAATTCTCCATCACACAGTACAGGGGAATAAATTGCCATTATTTCTTGTGTTGAAAATTCAAAACAGTTCATAATTTCAATCATGAAGTCCTATTAAGTAGGCAACAAAAATACTGTACAATGAACGGAATAGGCGATTATATCACAAACATATCAAGAAAAATAATCATAGAATCATAGAATGATACAGCACAGAAGGAGGCCTTTCGGCCCATTGTGCCTCTGCCAGCTCTTTGAAAGAGCGATCCAATTAGTATTGTTGTACGTATTTATCTCTTTCTCTCTGTTTTTATCTCTCGCTCTCTCTTTCTCTCTATTTATCTCTCTGACAAACACACTCTCTCTATATTTGTCTCTCTCTATGTTAATCCGTGTTATGTATGTATTGCATCAATCAAAACGTACCAAGACCAATATGTTACAGAGCAAGACCAGCGAATAGAGCAGTAACAGTTACATTGGTTTACACGATGACGAGTTCTATTTCCTTACCCGTAATACCAACGGCTGCAAGAACGGGATAGTAAATACGTTCTATCTCAAAGATGACTGGATCGTCCATGTTCAGTGTGAAGGAGCGATGTCTGCAGCGTTGGACACGAGGCTCTGACTGAAAAGTGTCTATTCGGTCAAAGGATCCCTTACTTATACCAGAGGGGATCCTCCTCCGGGACAGTTAGATGGAGCGCACCATCAGAGATATTAGTCACATTCAGTTGAACAAACAGATTTAATCAACCATTCTCCCCAAAGCTTCATTATGTAAAAGAATCTATTTAAATGGATATTTCAAAACACTTACTAATTTCTTTGGAATTTCTTCAGAAAACAACGGTTCTCCTTTAGCCCTGGGACTGAGCCGGACAAACGGCCTCAATAACAGGACTCAGTGTATTTATTACATGTGCAGACCCATCACTTCGATCGTCATCTTTAAAGAATCTAAACTCAGAACGGTGTGTACGGCAACGAGGGATCTGAAGGCCACCCACGGGAGTTTAACTTTATAAATACAATCGAGAATTTGAGTTGCGAACATGAGGAGAGCTGATGTCCGTTCTATTTCATAGGGTTTTACTATTGAAAGTCACAATTGGAGGCAGATGGGATCAAGGGGATTAAGGAGTTATTTCCATGTTCGAAGTTTATTCATTTCGGTAAATCATGAGGAAACACACTACCAATCCTTTTCAGTTTTTACAGAAATATTCAAGATTTCACAGACACTCAGAATACCATTAACAGGTTTCTTTGGATACAATGGTATGGTAACACTCGTGTCTGTAGCATCACCAAAAACTCTGAATGGCCTGGCAAGTTACAGTGTCAGGGCTCTGGACCAGTGAAGTAGAAGATGATACACAAGCCCACCAAATTACCATGACGGCCTATGCTAAAAATAATGAAAGTGCAGTTCCTAACCCTCATAACTGGAATCCGGTAGCAGCCAACTGATATGCGCAGAAACATATCACAGTTAAAGATGTCTAAGGCATAATATCAATCGTCATAATTCTGGCCAATCGGATTTGAAAAGAGTCACTGCTGGAACTGCATTTCTCAGCTGGTCTCAATACAGGCCCTTGAACCTGCAGAAGTCTCGCTGTGAGTTTATCATAAACCACAAACTGTTCCTTCCATCCTTTCAGTCTACTCTTGAACTTTCCGTGCTCCCACCACTCCCTCCCATCCTCAAGATAGCTCCCACTCAACGTCGAACATCTGGGGATTAGTTTCAGAATTGGACCGAACTGAGCGAAAGGAGGTATCTTTGGACAGCAGTTGGGAATGTCTGTGGTAAATAAAGAGAAGTTGTGAGTGAAGGGTGAGAACTGGTGAAGGACTCGCATTTCCTCCTCTCAAAACAAAACAACCCGTTACAGGATTGCGTTTGACACCAAGAAATAAAACCTACCTGATCAAAGACTCAAAGAATCATCGAGTACATGAGGAAGCCGTTCGGCCCATCATGCATGTGCCTTCTCTTTGGAAGAGCTATCCTATTAATACACCTCCCCATTTTTTTATCGCATAGCGCTATAGATTTCTCCTGTTCAGGTACATATACCCTATTCTCTATTGAAAGTTACTGTTGAATCTGCTTCCACTGCTCTTTCAGGCAATGCATTCTCAATCATTATAACTCACTGCGCAAAAAAAATGTCTCCTCATCTCTCCTCTGGTCCTTTTGCCAATTATGTTCAATCTGTGCCCTTTGGTTACCGACTCTCCTGCCACAGGAAACAGTTTCTCTTTATTTACTCTTTCAAAACCCTTCATAATTTGAACACCTCTATTACATCCGCCTGTAACGCTGTCTGCTCTCAGGAGATCAATCCCAGATTCTCTCGTCTCCCCACAAAATTGAAATCCCTCACCCTTGGTACAAATCTGGTTAATCTCCTCTGCATCATCCCCAAGGCCTTGACATCTTTCCTGAAATATACTGCCCAGAATTGTGTACAATACTCCAGGGGAGGCCGAACCAGTGATTTATAAAGGTTTACCATAACTTGCTTGCTTTTGAACTCCACGCCTCCACTATACAGGCAAGGATCCCCTATGCTTTATGTAATAGCCTTATCAACTTGACCTGCAACCTTCAAAGATGTGTTTATGTATATGCAACCATAGGTCTCTCTGTTCAGGCAACTCCAATAAAAATGTACTCTTTCGTTTATAGTGCCTCTCCTCATTCGTCCTCCCATTTCACCAGTCTGTCTCTGTCCTCCTGAAGTTGTTACTATCCTCCACATTACTACATTTCCGAGTTTCATGTCATCTACAAACTTTGAAAGTATACCCCATACCCAAGTCCAAATCATCAATAGATATCAAAAAGAGCATTGGTCCTGATACTGACCCCTGGGGAACACCACTGTATACTTCCGTCCAGTCTGAAAAACAAGCGTTCACCATACTGTCTGCTTTCTGTCCCTTAGCCAATTTGGTATCCGTGCTGCCATTGTCTCTTTAATCTCACGGGATTCAATTTTTCTAACAAGCCTATTATGTTATCAAACGCCTTTTGAAAGTCCATATACACAACATCAATTGCAATACGTTCATCAACCCTCCAAGTTATTTCGTCGAAGAACTAAGTCAATTGTCAGACATGATTTGCCTTTCATTTTGGTGTCAAATTAGATGTTTGGTCCAAAACCGAGATCAGGTCGAGCAAGCCATCGTCTTAACATCCCCTGGCTCAGCATGAGGCGGCATGCAGAGAGTTTAATGCAATTGATCGAATTGCTGCTGAGAGGTAAAGGGGATGGGTTAACACTTGCTGAAATTCGTCTGGAATAAGTTGAGCTCGTAACAGTATTGAAATCTGGGAGGAAACCTCCCAGTGTAGGTACAGATTATGGATCAATAGTGGAGGTAGCGAGGTAAAGTTGCATGTCATTGGCCAATATCTGATAGCTGACCACTTGCTTTATCGAAGGTAGAATAAGGACTGTGAAGCAGAGAGGAACATGAATTCATCAATTCGGTACATTGAAGTTTAACAGAGCGAATGCCATTAACAGCAAAGTGGTGTGAGTCAGGAAAGAGCAGAACCTGGGCAGAGCAGTGCAGAGGAGTTGGAGAAGGACGGTGTGCCGAATGGTGCGGCGAGCGGCAGAGATGTCGATGAGGACGAGGAGAGATTCATAACCCAGGTTGTAATCATTCCGGTTATCCTTTGTGACTTTGACCAGTGCAGTCTCAGCAATGTGGACGGGACAGAAGCCGATTCAGAGAAACTCGAATAAAACCTAGGGACAGAGATTTCAGCGCAATTACAAACCAATATGCAATTCAGGATTTGGAGGAGGAATGGAAGGTGGTGATCGGGCAGTAATTGCCATGGAAACTAGGAACCATAGAATTGTCAAGCACAGATGCAGTAATTTCAGCCCATTGTGGCCTGGTTGGCTCTTTGCTGAAGCATTTCAGAACTAACCGCAGTCCTCTGCGTTCTCTTCATAGCCCCGTATATTAAGATCTTTAAAATTATCTTCCTCTGTTTCAAGTGTAGAAATAGGGTGCGCTGAGGGTTGACGACCTGAGGAGGGGGTGATCACAATGATTCTGAAGGAAGCTGCTGTGCTGGGTGATAGTGATAACGTCAGGAAACATGTGAAAGAGAAGCTGAATTTGAATCATCCGTGGCGTGGGTTGTAGGAGATCGAGGGAACAGTTCGTGGGCTTCATGAACAAGGTGGTGAGCTGAAGGATGGAGGAAGGCAGAACAGAAACTGCTTCGAATAAGAATAGTGAGGATACAGTTAGATGAAGTGGGAGGGCTGGGAGCTTAGGAAGGTGGAAAGGTAAAGGACAAGAAACAGGGTGCAGTTGGAGTTACGCAGATAGTTTTGATTTTGGACACACGAAGGCCCATGAATTGCTCAAACAACATTCACATCTAACACCTCTCCTCCACTCCCCAATTCAGCAAAAAACTCAATCTCGTTGCTTAAACAAGATTTGCCTTTAACGAATCCTTGCTGGCTTTACTTAATTAATCCACACTTGTCCGAGTAACTGTTAATTTTGTCCCGAATTTTCAGTTCTAAAAGTTTTCCCACAACCGAGGTTAAACTGACTGGCCTAGAAACATAGAAAATAGCAGCAGGAACAAACCATTCGGCCCTTCGAGCCTTCTCCGCCATTCAATTTGATCATGGCTGATCCTCATCTCAGTCATAAATGTCATACCCCGTGTCCTGAGACTGTGACACCTTGTTCGAGACCACCCACCCCCTCACCCCCCGCCAGGGGAAACATTCTCCCTGCACCCAGTCTGTCTAGCCCGATCAGAATTTTATACGTTTCAATGAGATCCCCTCGCATTCTTCTAGACTCTAGTGAATACAGGCCTAGTCGACCGAATCTCTCCTCATACGACACTTCTACCATCCCAGGAATCAGTCTGGTGAACCTTCGCTGCACTCAGACTATGACAAGTATATCCTTTCTTGGGGAAAGAGAACACAACTGCACACGATACTCCAGGTGTGGTCTCACCAAGACCCTGCATAAATGCAGTAAGACATCCTTACTCCTTTACTCAAATCCACTTACATTGAATGCCAATATACCATTTGCCTTCCTAACTGCTTGCTGTACCTGCATGTTTGCATTTAGTGACTGGTGGACAAGGACAACCAGGTCCCTTTTTACATCAACATTTTCCAATCTATCACTATTTAAATAATACTCTGCCTTTTTGTTTTTCCTTCCAAAGTGAATAATTTGACATTTATCCACGTTATACTGCATCTGCCCTGTATTTACCCATTCACTCAACTTATCTAAATCGCCTAGAAGCCTCTTTGCATCCTCCTCGCAACTCACAATCCCACTTAGTTTTGTGTCGTCAGCAAACTTGAAAATATTGCATTTGGTTCCCTCATCCAAATCATTGATACATATTGTGAATAGCTGGGACCCAATCACTGATCGCTGCGGTACACCACTAGACACCGCCTGCCACCCCAAGAAGAGCCATTTATTCACACTCTCTGTTTCCTGTCTGTTAACCAATTTTCAATCCATGCCATTATATTACTCCAATCCCATGTGCTTTTAATTTGCACACTAACCTCTTATGTGAGACTCTATCAAAGGGCTTCTGAATATCCAAATACACCACGTCCACTGGTTCTCCCTTATCTATTCTACCAGCTACATCCTCAAAAAAACTCTAGTATATTTATGAAACACGATTTCCCTTTCGTAAATCCATGTTGACTTTGTCTCATCCCGTTGATATTTTCGAAGTGTCCTGTGAAAACATCCCATATTATAAACTCTTGTATTTTCACTACTCCTGATGTTAGGCTAACCGGTCTGTAGTTCCCTTTTTTCTCTCTCCCTCCTTTTTTAAATAATGGGGTTACATTTGCCAGCCTCCAGTCTGTCGGAACTGTTCCATAATCTATAGAATTTTGGAAGATGACAACCAATGCACACACTATTTCTATGGCTACCCATTTATTATTCTGGAATGCAGATTATCAGGCCCTAGGGATTTAATGGCTTTCAGTCCATTAATTTCTCCAGCACAATTTTTCTACTGATACTAATGTCCTTTAATTTCTCCTGCTCCCTAGTCCCTTGGTTCACTACCATTTCTGGGAAGCTATTTGTGTCGTCTTGTGTGAAGACAGATCCGAAGAATTTGTTTAATTGCTCTGCCATTTCCTTGTCCCCCATTATAAATTCTCCCGTTTCTGACTCTAAGGGACCTACATTTGTGTTCACTAATCATTTTCTTTTTACATACTTGGAGAAGCTTTCACAGCCCACTTTTTTGTTCCTTGCAAGTTTACTCTCATACTCTAGTATTCCCCTCTTAATGAATCTCGTGGTCCTTTTTTGCTGAATTTTAAACTGCTCCCAATCCTCAGGCTTGCTACTTTTTCTGGCAAAGTTATATGACTCCTCTTTGCATGTAATACTGTCATTAATTTCTTTTGTTAGCCATGGTTGGGCCACTTTTCCTTTTGCGTTTTTGCGCCCTAAATGCTGGCCATTGCCTATCCACCGTCATGCCTTTTAATGAATCTTCCCAATCTATCATAGCTAACTCACTCCTCATACCGTCTTAGTTTCCATTGTTTAGATTTAGGACCCTATTTTCTGATTGGACTACTTCACTTTCCATCTCAATGTAGAATTCTATCATGTTATGTTCACTCTTCCCTAAATGACCCGTACAACAAGGTTATTAATTAAGCCCTTCTAATTGCACAATACCCAATCTAGGGTAGCCTGTTCCCTGGTTGTGTCCCCAACGTATTGGTCTAAAAAAACATATTATAGAAACTCCAGGCATTCATCCTCCACAGTATTATTGCTAATTTGTTTCGGCCTGTCTAAATGTAGTACCCTTGTTACATGCATCTCTAATTCCTTGTAAATTGCCGTCACTTACATTACCACTACTGTTTGGAGGCCTATAGACAACTCCCACCAGTGTTTTCTGCCACTTGGTGCTTCTTAACTCCACCCAGACAGATTGTACATCTTGATTTTTTGAGCCAATATCCTTTCTCACTATTGCTCTTATTTCATCCTTTACTAACAACGCCAGCCCACCTCCTTTTCCCTTTTGCCTGTCCTTCCTAAATATCGAATACCCTTGCATAACCAGCTCCTAGCCTTGGTCATACTGCAGCCATGTATCCGTAATCGGAATTATATCATATCCGTTTACAATTATTTGCGCTATTATTTCGTCTACCTTATTACGAATGCTTCGTTCGTACAGATAGCGTGCCTTTAGATTTGCTTTTTTACATTTTAAATATCTTACGATTTTTTGGAAGATGGCCCTATTTGTCTCATTCCCATTTTTTCTTACCCGGGCCCTATTTGTTCGTGCACTCTTTGTTACTACGCTCTGTCCCTTCCTAACACAATCTGGTTATCCTTACCCCAATCACGTTCCTGCACTGTTTCCTCGTCTTTCCTCTTTAGCATTCTCGATTTCTCTCCACCGGGATCCTCCTCACTCCCGCCCCCACCTCGCCTTGTTAAGATTAAAGCCCGATATACCTTCCTAGTTATTCGATTCGCTGGAACTCTGGTCCCAGCATGGTTCAGGTGAAGCAGGTCCCAACGGAACAGCTCTCTCTTTCACCACTACTGGTGCCAGTGCCCCACGAATAGAAACCCAATTCTCTCACACCAAACTTTGAGCCACGCATTCATCTCTCTGATCTTATTTACCCTGTGCAAATTTGCTTGTGGCTCAGGTCATAATTCAGAGATTATTACCTTTGTGTTTCTGCCTTTAAGTTTAGACCCGAGCTGCTCAAATTCTCTCAGCAGAACCTTTTTCTTCGTCCAACTTATGTCCTTGATGCATACGTGGACCACGACAATTGGATCCTCCCCCTCCCACTCCAAGTTCTTCTCCAGCCCGGAGGAGATGTCCTTAATCCTGGCACAGGGTCGGTAACACAGCCTGATGGACTCATGCTCCTGACTGCAGGGAACAGTGTCTATCCCCCAAAATATACTGTCACCTACTACTAACCCCTTCCTTTATACTCCCTCCACTTGAACGGCTTCCTGTAACACGGTGCCATGGTCAGTTTGCTCGTCCTCCCCGCAATCCCCGCACTTGTCCACAAGGGTTGCAAGAACCTCAAATCTATTGAACAAGTGTAGGGACTGAGGCTCCTTCAATACTACCTCCTGGATCCCCGTACCTGCCTCACTCGAGGTCACTCCTTCCTGTGCCTGACCACGTATCCTTTCTAAAGTATTTCATCTGAGGGGTGTGGCTGCCTCCTGAGCAAAAGTTCCAGGTAGCTTTCTCCCTCCCTGACGTCTCGCAATGTCTTCAGCTCGGCCTCCAGCTCCTCAACTCGGAGCCAAAGTTCCTCGAGCCTCGAACAATTGCTACAGATGTAGTGGCCCTGGACAAAAATGTCCACAAGCTCCCACATAATGCAGCAGCAACAAATCTCCTGTTCTCCCATGATTTTATTTATTTATTTATTTAATTAATTTAGTGTAAATCAAATTATTTACCCCGTTTAATTTATTCGATTAATTAAGTTAAGTTTAGTTTATAAAATTTAGTTATATGCCATATGTTAACCTAAAACTTAGCCCACAGTCACTGCCAATCATTTACCTGCCTCAACTGAGACGTCACATTGCCGTTTTCTCTTGTTGCAGATCTGCTGCTGCTCAGGTTCGCCGCCGCTCTGCGGAACAAGTTAGGAAAAGCAAAGGCAAAGGAGCACCTCCTTCCCCCACTTCACCGAACTCCCACACTTCCCAAACTCTCAAGTTGCTCACTCCGTGCCCGCTCCACTCAGTGCCGGTTGCGCTCACAGGCCCATGTATTTCCACTGCTTGTGACTCAGATGAGTCAGCCCTGTTGTGCTACTGTTTCAAGAACCAGTTTAATCTCGCTAACCAATTAACAAACTACAGAAGCTCACCAGTCGGAGAGCTTGCTTGTTTGTCTCTGCTCAAGCTTGACAGAAGTTTACAAATTTAAAGTTTAAAATTGAACTTAAATTGTTGATATTACTTAAAAGGTAATTGCAATTAACAATACATTTAAAAAGAGATTAACCCTTAAATTCCCACACTTACCAAACTCTCATGTTGCTCACTCGGTGCCCGCTGCACTCATTTACAATACACAGTGGATAAAAGGGAATGATTCACGGACATTCTCTGTTATACCTCGGAGTGTTTGATTTGATCGAAAAAAGTGACACAAATGGGTAAGCACATGATTGTTGAATAATGTAACTGAAGGGCCGCTCACAGCCTGTCCCCTGGTCATCAGCCTCAGAGAGCAGGCAAAGGGATACAACAAAAGAGAAAAAAAAAGACAAAAACCTTAAATACCTTCATCCTAGTTACTGCAACTGGTCTCAACTTAAAAAGAAAACTCACTAAAGACTGCCTCACAGTTGTACAAACCGATTTCATTGCGATGTCTGCAGATTTCTTTTTATTCGTTCATGGGATGTGGGCGTCGCTGGCAAGGCCAGCATTTATTGCCCATCACTAATTGCCCTTGAGAAGGTGGTGGTGAGCCGCCTTCTTCAACAGCTGCAGTCCGTGTGGTGAAGGTTCTCCCACAGTGCTGTTAGGAAGGGAGTTCCATGATTTTGACAAAGCGACGATGAAGGAACGGCGATACATTTCCAAGTCGAGATGGTGTGTGACTTGTTGGGGAACGTGCAGCTGGTGTTGTTCCCAGGTGCCTGCTGCTCTTGACCTTGTAGGTGGTAGAGGTCGCTGGTTTGGTAGGAGCTGTGGAAGAAGCCTTGGCGAGTTGCTGCAGTGCATCCTGTGGATGGTCCAAACTGCAGCCATTGTGCGCCGGTGGTGAAGGGAGTGAATGTTTAGGGCGGTGGATGGGGTGCCAATCAAGCGGGCTGCTTTGTCCTGGATGGTGTCGAGCTTCTTGAGTTTTCTTGGAGATGCACTCATCCAGGCAAGTGGAAAGTATTCCATCGCACTCCTGACTTGTGCCTTGTTGACGGTGGAAAGGATTTTGGGAGTCAGGGGGTGAGTCGTCCGTCGCAGAATACCGAGCCTCTGACCTGCTATTGTAGCCAGTGTATTTATATGGCTGATCCAGTTAGGCTTCTGGTCAATGGTGACGCCCAGGATGTTGATGGTGGGGGATTCGGCGATGGTAATACCGTTGAATGTCATGGGGAGGTGGTTAGACTCTCTCTTGTTGCAGATGGTCATTGCCTGGCACTTGTCCGGCTCGAATGTTACTTGCCACTTACCAGCCCAAACCTGGATGCTGTCCAGGTCTTGCTGCATGCGGGCACTGACTGCTTCATTATTTGAGTGGTTGCGAATAGAACTGAACACTGTGCAACCATTAGCGAACATCCCCAATTCTGACATTATGATGGAGGGAAGGTCAATGATGAAGCAGATGAAGATGGTTGGGTCAAGGACACTGCCCTGAGGAACTCCTGCAGCAATGTCCTGGGGCTGAGATGATTGGCCTCCTTCAACCATTAGCACCTTCCTTTGTGCTAGATACAACTCTAGTCACTGGAGAGTTTTCCCCCGATTCCCTTTTACTTCAAATTTACGAGGGCTCCTTGGTGCCATACTCGGTCAAATGCTGCTTTGATGTCAAGGGCAATCAATCTCATCTCACCTCTGGAATTCTGCTCTTTTGTCCATGTTTGGACCAATGAGATAAACCAAGTTTTGATTTTCATTAAAAAAAAGGTTCAAAAGTACTTGCCAGTGTTACTTTATCTCAACAATTCCGTCTATTATGCAAACCTTTTTCTGGTACAAGAATATTAGCCCAGAAATTACTTTTGCTCAAAAAATGGAAAACGAATGAACACATTACAATGAAAGTCAACAACAACTGGTATTCACAGGCCGTCTTTAATGTAATAAGCTCAGCTGTAAAATCTCGCCAAAAAAAGTCATAATAAGAATAAAAGCGGATGGACCACCCGCCATCGGATCACTGGGCACCGGACAAGACTAAGGCAAACCAAGCCCAGTCGACCATGCAAAGTCCTCCTCACTAACATCTGGACACTTGTGCCAAAATTGGGAGTGCTGTCCCACAGATTAGTCAATCAACAGCCTGACATAGCAATACTCGCAGAATAATACTTTCAGCCAATGTCCCACACTCCTCCATCACCATCCCTGGGTATGTCCTGTCCCACCGGCAGGACTGCCCGACCAGAGGTTGCGGTACAGTGATACACCGTCAGGAGGGAGTGGGCCTTGCAGTCCTCAACATTGATTCTGGACCCCATGAAATCTAATGGCATCAGGTCAAACATGGTCAAGGAAACCTCCTGCTGATTACACCCTACCATCCTTCCTCAGCTGATGAATCAGTCCTCCTGCATGTTGATCACCACTTGGAAGAAGCACTGAGGGTAGCAAGGGCACAGAAAGTACTCAGGGTTGGGGACTTCAATGTCCATCACCAAGAGTGGCTCGGTAGCACCACTACGGACCGAACTGGCCGAGTTCTGAAGGACATAGCTGCCAGACTGGGCCTGCGGCAGGTGGTGAGCGAACCAACACGAGGGAAAAGCGACTTGAGCTTGTCCTCACCAAACTACCTGTCGCAGATGCATCTGTCCATGAAAGTATTGGCAGGAGTGACCACCGCACAGTCCTCTTGGAGACGAAGTCCCGTCTTCGCACTGAGGATATCATCCAACGTGTTGTGTGGCACTAACACCATGCTAAGTGGGATAGGTTCAGAACAGATCTAGCAGCTCAAAACTAGGCATCCATGAGGTGCTGTGGGCTACCAGCATCAGTCGAATTGTATTCCAGCACAATCTGTAACCTCATGGACCGGCATATTCCTCACAGTACCATTACCGACAAGCCCGGGGATGAACCCTGGGTCAATGAGGAGTGTAGAAGAGCATGCCTGGAGCAGCACCAGGCGTACCTAAAAAAATGAGGTGCTAACCTCATGCATGCGAAACAGCGGAAGCAACATGCTATAGACAGAGTTAAGCGATTCCACAACCAACGGATCAGATCAAAGCTATGCAGTCCTGCCACATCCAGTCGTGAATGGTGACTGACAATTAAACAACTAAAGGGAGGAGGAGGCTCTGTTAACAACCCCATCCTCAATGATGGCAGAGCCCAGCACGTGAGTGCAAAAGAGAAGGATGACACGTTTGCAACCATCTTCAGCCAGAAGTACCGAGTGGATGATCCATCTCGGCCTCCTCCAGAAATCCCCACCATCACAGAAGCCAGTCTTCATCCAATTCGATTCACTCCACGTGATATCAAGAAACGGCTGAGTGCACTGGACACAGCAAAGGCTATGGGCCCCGAAAACATCACGGTGGTGATGCCGAAGAATTGCACTGCAGAACCAGCCTTGCCTCTTGTCAAGCTGTTCCAGTACAACTACAACTTAGGTGTCCACACGACAATTTTGAAATTTGCCCAGGTATCCTGTCCACAAAAAGCAGGACAAATCCAATCCGGTCAATTACCCCCCATCAGTCCACTCTCAATCATCAGCAAAGTGATGGAAGGTGCCGACAACAGTGCTATCAAGCGGCACTGACTCACCAATAACCTGCTCACCGATGCTCAGTTTGGTTTCCGTCAGGGCCACTCGACTCCAGTCCTCATTACATCCTTGGTCCAAACATGGACAAAAGAGTTGAATTCCAGAGGTGAGGTGAGAGTGACTGCCCCTGACAACAATGTAGCATTTGACCGAGAGTGGCACCAAGGAACCCGAGTAAATTTGAAGTCAATGGGAATGAGGGGGGAAACACTCCTCTGGCTGGAATCATACCAAGCACAAAGGAAGATGGTAGTGGTTGTTAGAGGCCAATCATCTCAGCCCCAGGACATTGCTGCAGGAGTTCTTCAGGGCAGTGTCCGAGGCCCAACCATCTTCAGCTGCTTCATCAATGACCTTCCCTCCATCATAAGATCAGAAATTGGAATGTTCGCTGATGATTGCACAGTGTTCAGTTCCATTCGCAAACCCTCAGATAATGAAGCAGTCCGAGCCCGCATTCAGCACGACCTGGACAACATCCAGGCTTTGGGCTGATATGTGGCAAGTAACATTCGCGCCAAACAAGTGCCAGGCAATGAACATCTCCAACAAGAGAGAGTCTGAACACCTCCCCTTGACATTCAACGGCATTACCATCGCCGAATCCCCCACCATCAACATCCTGGTGGTCACCATTGAACAGCAACTTAACTGGACCAACCATATAAATACTGTGGCTACAAGACCAGGTCAGAGGCTGGGTATTCTGCGGCGAGTGACTCACCTCCTGACTCCCCAAAGGCTTGCCACCATCTATAAACACGAGTCAGGAGTGTGATGTAACAATCTGCAATTGCCTGGATGAGTGCAGCTCCAACAACACTCAAAAAGCTCGACACCATCCAGGACAAAGCAGTCCACTTGATTGGCACCCCATCCACCACCCTAAACATTCACTCCCTTCACCACCCGCGCACTGTGCCTGCAGTGTGTACCATCCACAGGATGCACCGCAGCAACTCGCCAAGGATTCTTCGTCGGCAGCTCGCAAACCCACGACCTCTACCACCTACAAGGTCTAAGGGGCAGCAGGCACATGGGCACAAAACCACCTGCACGTTCCCCTCCAAGTCAAACACCATCCCGACTTGGAAATATATCGCCGTTCCTTCATCGTCGCTGGGTCAAAATCCTGGAACTCCATTCCTAACAGCTCTGTGGGAGAACCTTCACCACACGGACTGCAGCGTTCAAGAAGGTGGCTCACCACGACCTTCTAATGGGCAATTAAGGATGGTCAATAAATGGCGGCCTCGCCAGCGACGCCCACATCCCATGAACGAAAAAAAAACATTCCCATTTGGCTTCACGGAGGATTGAGGGAAGACGGGCACAAAAGGAATAAAAAGATATCAGGAGGACTGTCGAAACCCTTGGTCAAAGAATGGATTTAAGGAGGGTGTGAAAGGATGAGGTGTAAATGGAGAGACGGAGGCGATGAGTTTGATTTTCGAGAGTAGAATTTAGATGTCTGCTGGAATGGCCGCCAATGGTGGGATGAAGAGAGTGGAGTATGGCAAAATATAACAACAACTATTTGCATTTCTGTAGCCTCTTTAAAGACCACAGGACATCCTAAAACGCTTTACATTCAATGAAGTACATTTTGAAGTGTAGTCACTGTGGTAATGTAGGAAACGCTGAAGCCAATTTAAACAGAGCAAGGTCCCACAAACAGTGATGAGGTAAATGACCAGAAAATCGGTTTTACTGATGATGGTTGAGGGATAAATATTGGTATCGTGGAGAACACTATTACACCGACCTGAGGGGACAGATGGGCCCTCGGTTTAACTTTTCCTCTGAAAGTTGGCACCTCTGACAGTACAGTACTCCCTCAGTACCGACCTTCCTGCAGCAGAGTGATCCCTCAGTATTGAACCTCCGACAGTACAGCACCACCTCAGCACTGACCCTCCAACAGTACAGCACTCCCTCAGTGCTGACCCTCCGACAGTACAGCACTACCTCAGCACTGACCCTCCAACAGTACAGCACTCCCTCAGTACTGACCCTCCGACAGTACAGCACGACCTCAGCACTGACCCTCCAACAGTGCAGCGCTCGCTCAGCACTGACCCTCCAAACATGTAGCGCTCCCTCAGTACTGACCCTTCCATAGTACAGCATTCCCTCAGTACTGACCCTCCAACAGTGCAGCGCTCCCTCAGCACTGACCCTCCAAACATGTAGCGCTCCCTCAGTACTGACCCTCCCATAGTACAGCACTCCCTCAGTACTGACCCTCCAACAGTGCAGCGCTCCCTCAGCACTGACCCTCCAACAATGTAGCGCTCCCTCAGTACTGACCTCCGATAGTACAGCACTCCCTCAGTACTGACCCTCTGACAGTTCAGCACACCCTCAGCACTGACCCTCTGACAGTACAGCACTCCATCAGTACTGACTCTCTGACAGTTCAGCACTCACGCAGTACTGATCCTCTAACAGTACAGCACTCCCTCAATACTGACCTTCCCACAGGACAGCACTCCCTTAGTTCTGACCCTACTACAATACAGCGTTCTCTCAGTACTGACACTGCAACAGGGCAGCGCTCCGTCAATACTGACCCTCCCAGATTTCAGCACCCCCTCAGTATTAAATCTTCGACACAACAGCGATCTCTGAGTACTGACGTGCCTGCAGTGTTGCGCTACCTCAGTACTGCACTGCAGTGTCAGCCTGGATTTCGTGCTCAAGTTTCTGGACTCTGACTCGAAATCACAACCTTATGACTCATAGGGGAGACAGCTATCACTGACCCACGT
This sequence comes from Heptranchias perlo, assembly GCF_035084215.1. NCBI lineage: Eukaryota > Metazoa > Chordata > Chondrichthyes > Hexanchiformes > Hexanchidae > Heptranchias > Heptranchias perlo. The sequence continues at coordinate 2,508,574 of NW_027139666.1, forward strand.
TTGACAGCTGAAAGGAGGATGGGAGATGGAGGGACTTAGGGAGGGCATTCTTCGCCGTGGATATAGCTGAAGGCACGGCTGCCAAAGTCGGGCAAAGCAGACGCACTAACGACCAGAGATGGAGGGGCAGAGTGTTTGGGAGGGGCTGTAGGGCTGGAGGAGGTTACAAAGATTTGGAGGGGTGACATCTTGATGCATTTAATTGTGAGAAATCATAAAAATAAACTATAGGCTAAGGAGACGGGAATCCAATGCAGGTCAGTAAGGGCTTGGGTGATTGGTGAGGGACTCACCAATCAAAAAGAGAGGGTTTGGAGATGGAATGCGTGGCATGGATGTGGAGAATGTAGGACTAAAGATCATGACATCCCAATTTTTAACTCGAGTCACAGAATCTATTCCTCCACTTCACTCCTTGCCGGCCACCCATCCTCCACCTTCCAACCCGCACCAGGTCCTCCTCGGCCTCACTGACTCTTACTGACTTCCAGTACCCCATCGCCTTGAATTTCAAATGCTCTTTGGTTAAAATCCCTCCATGGCCCACCCCTTTGCATCCCTTTCCTCCACTGCCCACCGCCACCCGCCCCCCAACTCTCCAAGCATAAAATGATCGATTCACACAGCACAGAAGGAGAACACAATGGAGATTGTTGCTCATCTGAAACAGGATGTCGGTCTCACACCACAAACACATTGGAAGAGTCAAGAGAGGTGGTGGTTTTGTTAGCGTACATCTGAAAGCTGGTCGAAATCTGTGGTCAATGTCACCAAAGGGCAGCATGCAGATGAGGAAGAGGAGGGAGCCAAGGATTGGATCTTCAGATACATGGGATATAACGGTGTTCGGGTTGGAAGAGAAGCTTCTCCTGGCTATAATCGGATAGGTAAGTGGAATCAAGAGAGGGTAGTCCCACCAAAAGAGGCCAGTGATCGATGAATGAGGAGGTCACGGGTGGATTTGCTGTGGATTTAAGGGACAAGAGCAGGGGAGTGCAGCTAATTGGATAGTTCTTTCAAAGAGGCCGCACAGGTACAATGCCTGAATGGCCTCTTTCTGTGGTCTGTGATTCTATCATTTTAGCTGTGGAGAGGTGAGGGGTGGGCAGTGGAGGGACGGGATTCAGAGGATTCGACCATGGAGGGATTTGAAACAGAGAAATATAATTTTAAATCTATTGCAATGAGGCGATGGGGAACTGGAAGTCAGTGGGGGGCATTGAGAGCGAGCAGGACCTGGTGCGGTTCGGAAGGTTTGGATTGGTTGCTGCCCAGTAGTGAAATGGAGGAATGGAGTCTGAAGGGGTAGAGGCATGGATGAGGGTTTCAATGGAATTGAGCTGAGGGAGGAATGAAGGCGGGTGATGGAAGCACGGGGCCTTTGTGATGGAGGTCATATCGGGTCATGAGCTCAGCTCAGTTACACGGAGCCTACTTTACTGGAGCCATGAATAAAATGTCGGACAAATATCTGCAGTAAAACAGTGGAGAGAGGAAAGACAATGGAGCTCGTTCAGTGTCCGTCCCCTTATATCACCCACAGTCATTTCTAGGCTTCAATCCTGAACCTGTCTTTAACTGTCCTCGTGCCAGAGACTCAAAATTCATATTTTAACTGGGAAACTGCAGGAACAGAGTGAAACGGGTCTCTTTGTGTCCCTGGATTCAGTGTACAATGCGGAGAAATCGGTAACATTGATAAATGAATCGGCAGGAGTGAACATGATCAATAGAATTATATGAAAACTGCAAATGAAGCCGCTCATTGTTGTTGGATCGGTCCTTTCAGAGCACAGCACGTTACTTTATTCCTGAGAGATGTCCGATTAAGATAATGTCCTGGACTTTGAGGCGTTTCTGTTATATCCACGTCATTATTGTGCATTGTAGTCAAAGCTGTTGATGTAATGTGTTTGTTCAAGTTACTGTAATTAATAACAATGATCAGGGGTCCAATCGTGTCAGTGGAGATTTAATCCTGTATAAATCAAGGGTCATTGGAATGAATCAGTACACAGTATCAGCCGGAGCTACAGATTATAGGCGAACGGAAGTCAGTGCTTCTCGCAGAAATGGGACATCTAATAATTCGTCAGATAGAACGCATATATTATCCTGTTCTTGCAGCCTTTGGAGTTTTGGGTAAGCCGTTATCTCAGCTGTTAATAGGGTAAATCGCTATTATTTGTGCTGCTGTACTTTGCATTTTATGCCTCCCCGTGTGTTTCACAAAATTGCCTGTTCTGTTCTATCAGTTGATGGTATGTCCGAAGTCTCTGCTCTTTTTCTCTTGTAGCAGGTGCATTATATCTGCAATTAACTTGGTCTGTCCAACACTGGCATTGTTACTGGATTATTCATTGTACTGAATGTATTGTTGAATAATGGTGTGTCCTTAACTTCTAAATGTTCGGTCTTGCACAGTTGCTTTATATCTGTAGTATACTTTGAATGTCCAACGCTGGAATTGTCACTGAACTATTCTCTGCACTGAATGTATGGGAATCTGGTGTCTGGGCTAAGAGCTGGTATCAGACCACCAGAAGCAAAAACGTTTCATGTTGTGGAAATAACCTGTCCTGGAATATTTTTTTCATCAATGTGTTTTCAGTGATTGATAATGAGGCAGCTCACGGTCTCAGTGTTAGAAGGAGGAAGCGCAATGTCCTCCCTCCACGATAACATGGTTCAGTTTAACTGTGATTTCAATACATTTATTGGTTATCACTATTATGAAATATTATTTCATTGTGTGTGTATCTGACGCCGCTTCAGATGTCTAATCACTGAACTGAGTTTGCTGCTGATTCTTTCACATCTCATTCTCTGATTCACTGTGGATGAATTCACAGTAAAATGCAATGTTTTGAGGTTATGTTGGATCAGTTTGCACTTCATCTGTTGGAATCGTGAGTCCTTCTATGTATCTGTAGATTGGGAGATGTTCCACACCGTTCACCTGAGGAAGGAGGAAGCCTCCGAAAGCTTGTGGAATTTAAAATAAATTTGTTGGACTCTAACTTGGTGTTGTAAAATTGTTTACAATTATCTGTAGATTATAAGCAGCAGCGGTGATGTTGGCGTTTTGTTAATTGAACAATGCCGCCATCTAACGCTGTACTTTGTAATTACAGGTGAGGAATTTCAATTATTGTGAGGTTTCTGCCTTGCAGTGTGGAGGAAGTAAACAGTGTAGGTAAACAGATGGAGACTTGGATGATCTGTAGAAACATTAAACTATTCACAGCGGCTTCACCATTTAATAAACTGACACTGAGAATCGAAACTTTGGAACACGGGGCTGGTGAACAGAATGCAGCTGCAGGACGTTAGGATTGAATCGGATGTGAAAAAGGGCATTGAGAAAGTTAGTAGCGAGGGCGGAGAGATAGCGAGGAGAGACAGAGAAAGAGACTGAGAAGAAAAACAAGAGGGTGGGAGAGAAGGAATCCTAGAAGAAAGAAAGGGAGCGAGAGAGGCACAGAGAGAGGGAGCGACAGAGAGAGAGAAGATGAAAGACAGATGGAAGCCGAGAGAGAGGGAGAGGGACAGAGAGGGAGACAGAGTGAGACAGAGAGACAGAGGGAGACACACGGGAAGAGACAGAAAAAAAGTCGCATCTGGAGTTTGAAAGAGAGACACAGAAATAGACAGAGGGAGAGAGGCAGAGACAGAGAGAGTGTAGAGAGAGAGATAGAGTGATACACACAGAGAGACACATGGAGATCGACACACACATAGAGAGAGGGAGAGACAGAAGAGGGAGAGACAGAGATAGAGAGACAGAGACAGAGAGAGACACAAAGAGAGAGAGAGAGAGAGAGAGAAAGCAGCAGCGGGGCGTGCAATTAATCGGAATGAACTGCTGAAACTTCCAGTACAATTATGAAGAGGAAATGTGACTTGAAGTTGTTATTAGGATGTTGTCAGATTGTGAGAGTTTCATTGTACTCTCGCCGGATGCGTTTATCACTATCAGGTCCTCAGTCTGTTTATGTGAATGTTCCTTTTACTTATTCACTGAATGAATAAATAAACATAATTGAAATGTAATTAAAGAATAGACTCAGTCATTTCTGGACAGCCATGAATTATTAGGATATTGTATTCTAAAAAGTATGTGTCAGCTTAATTCAATAAAGAACGAGAATGATTTAATTAATTTTATTATAATTTTAATTGAATGAGCAAAGTAAATTTATTCAACACATTTTATGCCCAACACGCTGATCATTGACGCCCATAACCACAGAGATCATTTTTTGAATTTATTAATTGGATTGTGTTACTGGGACTTATCAATTAGATGTCCTCTAACACTCTGCTGCAATCTCTCCCTGTGAATCCCAGCATCTCCTCCCAATGCATTGAATCCTCTGTCTCCCCATCTGCTGTTTCAGTTGATCCGCTTTCATAAACCAACTGCTCCTGACTCCCCTCCAGCTCCGACATGTCCATTTCCTTGTCTTCCTCCCAATCTCACTCACTGGCTCGGTCTCCAGCTGACTTTCTCCGTTTAGTGCCAGCTCCTGTCGGCTCGCTTAACACAGAGCAACAAACCAGCTGCATCTGCACCTGTCCCCGTGCCTTCCCGAACTTCTCTCTTTTCCCCGTCCATCTGGAGCCCAAATCCGGCTTTAATCCGCTTGATTCCCGTTCGGTGAAAAGCCTTCTACTTCGCCACCGGCATGAGCCCTCACTCAGCCCTTCCAGTGGATCCGGTGCTCACTTTATTCACTTTCTGTAGCGATTCCCCAATTATTTATTGATCATTGTGTTTAAAAACATCTCTCTGCCGGAAAGCGATGCCCAGGTCAATGAATCACTTTTCACCCTTTGGTGCAGCAACAAAGCTGAACATTTGACCCGAGATCCTCTCAAACGGCTGCTTTGGCTCGAGGTCCGATCAGTAATTTCTCTGCTTCCTTTTCTCTCTCTTACAGTTAACTTGGTGGCGATTGTGATCCTGTCCCGAGGAAAGTGCGGACTCTCCAAATGTATCAGTCGCTACCTGGTGGGAATGGCAGTGGCCGATCTCCTTGTCGTTATCACTGATTCGATATTGAGGTGGATTCGTTGGATGTATTTCCAGGGTTCATTCCTGGACATTACTCCCGTGTGTCGACTCATTACCTTCCTGGTTTTTGCAATCACCGAGGTTTCTGTTTGGTTCACAGTCGCTTTCACCTTTGATCGATTTGTGGCCATTTGTTGTGAGAAGCTGAAAACAAAATATTGCACCGAGAAAACGGCGGCTGTGGTTCTGGGAACAGTGACTGTGCTGAGCTGTTTGGAGAGTCTCCCCTGGTACTTTGCATATGAACCTGCAATTATAATTAATAATGTTCCCTGGCTTTGTGTGCTTAAACCGAGCTTCCATGCTTCCACCGCATGGGCCGCATATAACATGTTTCATCGCATTTTAACCCCTTGTGTCCCGTTCCTTCTGATTTTGCTGCTCAATGTTCTGACCATAAGACGTATTTTAGTGTCCAGTCGAATTCGCAGGGGGCTCCGGGGCCGAAGCAATGGAGAGAATCACAAGGATCCAGAGATGGAGAACCGAAAGAAATCCATAATTTTACTCTTCAGTATATCGGGAAGTTTTATATTGTTATGGGTGACACTGGTTGTAATTAATGTCTATCGGCGAATCACAAACATAGATTTTTACCCCTCCACTAGTCCTGTTTTTATCACAAAACGCATAGCAGGAATGCTGCAGCTCCTCAGTTCCTGCACAAACACGTGCATTTATGTCCTGACTCAGAATAAATTCAGAGAGGAGCTGACGAACGGATTGAAATACCCACTGAATCTAATTGTTAAATTAGTTAAATTGTAGAAAGATCTGAAGGGTTTCAAGCAATAGAACTAAATCCCATTTCATATTCTGTCCCCTACACTTCCCACTGGATGGAAAGTACATGCTTTCCGAACAGCACCGAACCCGGAAACGATCTTTAACCTGATTCTGATCTATTTCATTGATAACATTGGCATTAAGGGCAATGACCACCCTTGACCCACAGTAAAATGGGCAAACCTGGCAATCACAGTCACTACTGTGGGCCTGATCAGAATGGGTGCGCTCTACATAAATGGAGAGGTGGAATGGCAGAGATAGACAGATAGACAAACAGACAGACGACAGGGTGACGTTTTTGGACCACGAGACCCTGAGACACATGGCGAGGGGGAAACAGGGTGCTTGGGGGATCGCTGGGTTACTTTATTGGACCAGGAGACACAGAGACACGTGGCGACGGGGAGATAGGCTGTGAGAAGGATCCCTGGGTTACTTTATGGGACCAGTGATACTGAGACACACGGAGGCATAGCGGAAGGGGAGACAGGCTGCGAGCGTAACCCCGTGGTTAAGTTATGGAACCAATGAAACTGAGACACACACAAACACAAACACACACACACAGACTGATCAGTCAGGAGACACGTGTCCTTGTCTTGACAATGGCGTTGAATTGACCTGAGCTATGCCACAAATGAATATGGGATTAAAATATCATATTCAAATCAGTTTGCTCGAAATCTTCACAATTTTGCTTCAAGATACCTTGTCAGAAGAAGATAAAATGAAAGAGAGCGAGAGAGGGTGATAGAGAGAGAGAGAGAGAGAATGAGATAGAGAGACAGAGAGAAGCAGAGATAGGATGAACTTGAAGCATGGAGCATGGAGCATGAGAGAGAATGAGATTGAGACAGTGAGAGACAGAGAATGAAACAAAGAGAATCAAGCAGAGAGAGAATGAGACATACAGACAGAGAGAGCGAGATGGTGTGAGAGAGAGGGGATTTTCGGGTAGATTAAAAGGGAGAATGTAAAATATAGGGGTCGAATTTGTGTTTGTTTACACCAGTAATATCAGTTCATTCCTGGTGGAATCGGCCTAACCTGGGCAAAAGAACGTGGGAATTTTAAACGTCCATGAGTTACGCCCAAAACCACTTCCGTTGTTATTTTCAGCCATGTTTTACGCTGGTTCAAGATTTAATTGTCCGGGATCAGGTTCTGCCCGCAGAACTGACCAGATCCCCAGACCGGCATTGCGAGATTCCACCGATTGCGCTGTATCAGGAAGCTCTTCAAATTGTGCTCATTTTCATTGGCACACAGGCATTAGTGGCCACGTTTTAGAAGATTCTTCACATCAAAGAATATTTAACTTGCTAAAATATTGACTAGTTTACATCAATGAATCAAGTAAATGGTTCAATATAGTTATTTAAAATCATTATAAACCACGTTACTCACTGGTGGAGGACTGGAAATTCTTATTAAAATGCTTATTTTGGTGATAAACCCATTTTTTGTTGCATTAATAAAACTGCACCAGGTTACCACTCTTAAATACATCAAGGAATAGTTTTTAATGAGAAGAAAATAAATGAAATGATTACTTTATATTACGATGCCCGAATACGCTAGTTTATTGAAGACTATACGTTTCTGCATTTGCAATTGATTTTCATTTAACATTTGAAAGGGTCCCTGGTCTATGCTGAATCTCTGATAGTTTACTGGGTAAAGGCCCTGATCCCAGGTCTGTGCTGATTCTCTGATAGTTTACTGGGTAAAGGCCCTGATCCCAGGTCTGTGCTGATTCTCTGATAGTTTACTGGGTAAAGGCCCTGATCCCTGGTCTGTGCTGATTCTCTGATAGTTTACTGGGCAAAGGCCCTGATCCCAGGTCTGTGCTGATTCTCTGATAGTTTACTGGGTAAAGGCACTGATCTCTGGTCTGTGCTGATTTTCTGATGGTTTACTGGGTAAAGGCACTGATCCCCGGTCTGTGCTGATTTTCTGATGGTTTACTGGGTAAAGGCACTGATCTCTGGTCTGTGCTGATTCTCTGATAGTTTACTGGGCAAAGGCCCGGGTCCCTGGTTTGTGCTGATTAACTTGATAGTTTACTGGGTAAATGCCCCTATCCGTGGTCTGTGCAGATTGTCTGATGATTTACTGGGTAAATGTGAACCAATGTGTCTGTCTTTTATATTATCAAATACTTGTGAATACTGATAGCAAGCAGAATAAAGTAGTCTTCTTCCAATTAAAAGAAAGTCTCTCCTTCATTGAGAGCAGTTCAACACACACGGTACAATGAAAGGTGGATATGCGTTCTTTAATTCCAGCCTGACTCTGGATACAGTGCAGTAGGAACAGATCCTTCAGCATTGTACCGAAACTAAAAACTAAAACCAAAAGGCGTTCACGTTTGGAGATCAAAACATGGTTACACTCAATACATTAGTACCCGAATGTTGCATAGAAACATAGAAAATAGGAGCAGGAGTGGGCCATTCGACCCTTTGCCCTGCTCCGCCTTTCAATACGATCATGGCTGATCTTCTATCTCAATATCCTATTCCCGCTTTCTCCCCATACCCCTTGATGCCTTTTGTGTCAAGAAATCTATGTATCCCCTTCTTAAATATATTCAGTGACTTGGCCTCTGCAGCCTTCTTTGGTGGAGAATTCCACTCTGAGTAAAGAAATTTCTCCTCATCTCAGTCCTAAATGGCTTACCCCTTATTCTGAGACTGTGACCCCTGGTTCCAGACTCCCCAGCCAGGGGAAACATCCTCCTTGCACCTACCCTGTCGAGCCCTGCAACAATTTTGTAAGTTTCAATGAGATCACCTCTCATTCTTCTGAACTCTTGTGTATATAGGCCTAGTCGGCCTTGAAGACAATCCCGCCTTCACAGGAATCAGTCTGGTTAACCTTCGTTGCATTCCGTCTATGGCAAGTATACCCTTTCTTAGGTACGGAGACCAAAGTTTTACACAAAACTCCATGTACGGTCCCACCAAGGCCCGATATAATTGCATTTAGACATCTTTACTTTTCTGCTCAAATGCTCTTGTAATAAAGGCCAACATACCATTTCCCTCCAGAATTGCTTGCTGCACCCGCATGTTAGCTTTCAGTAACTCATGTACAAGGACACCCAGGTCTCTTTGAACATCAACATTTCCCAACCTCTCACTATTTAAAAACATCCTGCATTTCTGTTTTCCGAACAAAGTGGGTAAATTCACATTTGTCCACATTCCATTCCATCTGCCATGTTCTTGCCCACTCACTTAGCCTGTCTACGTCCCCTTGAAGCCCCTTTGCATCCTCCTCCAAACTCACATTTCCACCCAGTTTTGTGTCATCAGCAAACTTGGAAATATTACATTTGGTCCCCTCATCCAAATCATTGATAGAGACAGTGAATAGCTGGAGCCCAAGCACCAATCCCTGCGGTCCACCACTAGTCACATTCTGCCAATCTGAGAAAGACCCATTTATTCCAACTCTCCGTTTTCTGTCTGTGAACATTTCTCAACCCATACCTGTATATTACCTCAAATTCCATGTGGTCTAACTTTGTTGACCAACATCCTGTGTGGGACCGTATCGAAAGCATTCTGAAAATCAAAATACACCTCATCCACTGGTTCCCCCTGATCTATGCTACTAGTTCCATCCTCAAAGAACTCCAATAGGTTTGTCAAACATGATTTCCCTTTCCTAAATCCATGTCATAGAATCATAGAAAATTTATGGCACAGAAGGAGGCCATTGGGCCCATCGTGTCTGGGCCGGCTGAGAAAGGAGCTACCCAGCCTAATCCCACTTTCCCGCATTTGGTCCGTCGCCCTGCAGATCACGGATCTTCAGATGCACATCCAGGTATGTTTATAATGAGTTGAGGGTTTCTGCCTGCACCACCTTCTCAGGCAGTGAATTCCACAACCCCATCACCCTCTGGGTGAAAAAAATCCTAATTTTCGCTCTAATCCTTCTACCAATCACTTTAAATCTATGACCCCTGGTTATTGACCCCTCCACGAAGGGAAATAGGTCCTTCCTATCCACTCTATCTAGGCACTTCATAATCTTGTACACCTCAATCAAATCACCTCTCAGTCTCCTCTGTTCTGAGGAAAACAACCCCAGCCTATCCAACCTGTCATCATAGCTAAAATTTGCCTGTGCTGGCAACATCCCCGTAACTCTCCTCTGCACCCTCTCTCGTGCGATTACATCATTCCTGTAATATGGTGACCAGGACTGTGCGTAGTACTGAAGCTGTGGCCGAACTAGTGTTATATACAGTTCCAGCACAATATCCATGCTTTTATACTCTCTGCCTCGGCTAATAAAGGTAAGAATTCCGTATGCCTTCTTAACTACCTTAACTACCTGTCCTGCTACTTTCACGGATCTGTGGACATGCACTCCAAGGTCCCTCACTTCCTCTACACCTCTCAGTATTCTCACATTTATTGTATATTCCCTTGCCTTGTTTGCTCTCCCAAATGAATTATCTCACACTTCTCCGGATTGAACTCCATTTGCCAATTTTCTGCCCATCTGACCAGTCCATTGATATCTTCCTGCAGTCTAAAGCTTTCCACCTCACTATCAAGCACATGGCCTATCTTTGTGTCATCCGCAAATTTCCTATGTTTAAGCCTTACCACCATCGACAAGGCACAAGTCAGGAGTGCAATGGAATACTCTCCAATTGGCTGGATGAGTGCAGCTCCAACAACACTCAAGCAGCTCGACACCATCCAGGAAAATGCAGCCCGCTTGATTGGCATCCCATCCACCACCCTAAACATTCCACTCCCTTCACCAAAGACACAATGTGGCTGCAGTGTGTACCATCCAGACGATGCACTGCAGCAACTCGCCAAGGCTTCTTCGACAGCACCTCCCAAACCCGCGACCTCTCCCACCTGGAAGGATAAGGTCAGCAGGCACATGGGAACAACACCACCTGCACGTTCCCCTCTAAGTCACACACCATCCCGACTTGGAAATATATCGCCGTTACTTCCCCGTCGCTGGGTCAAGATCCTGGAACTCCCTGCCTAACAGCAATGTGGGAGAGCAATCACCACACGAAATGCAACGGTTCAAGAAGGCGGCTCACCACCACCTTCTCAAGGGCAATTAAGAATGGGCAATAAATGCTGGCCTCTCCAGCGGCACCCACATCCCATGAACGATTAAAAAAAAAGTCCAACCCGTTAATGTTTACCACAAAAGGCAAAGGATCGAGTATCGAGCCCTGCGGCACCCCACAGGAAACAGCCGTCTCGTCACAAAAACACCCATCGACAATTACTCTTTGCTTCCTGCCACTGAGCCAATTCTGGATCCAATTTGCCACATTCCCTTGAATCCCAGGGCCTTTACTTTTTGACCAATCTGTCAAAAGCCTTGCTAAAATCCATGTCGACTACATCAATTGCATTACCCTCATCAATCCTCCTTGTCACCTCCTCTAATAATTCAATTAAGTTAGTCAGACACGGCCTCCCCTTAACCGACTGTCCCCGTGCTTAACCCCGTGCTGACTGTCCTTGAGTAGTCCGCGCCTTTCCAAGTGACAGTTTACCCTGTCCCTCAGATTGATTCCAATAATTTGCTCACCACCGAGGTTAGGCTGACTGGCCTGTAATTACTCGGTCTATCCTTCGCTCCCTTTTTAAACAATTGTACAACGTTAACAGTCCTCCAATCCTCCGGCGCTACGCTTGTATCCAGGAACATTTGGAAAATGATTGTTAAAGCCTCATGAATCTGAAGCCCTCCCCCTTGCACCACCTTTGCAGCCATGCATTCATCTGCTCTATCCTCCTTTTTCTATTCTCGCTTGCGCGTGGCACTGGAAGAAATCCAGAGATTACTACCTTTGAGTTCCTCTGTCAAATCCTATTATTATTTTCTAAGTGTCCTGTTATCATATTCTTTATAATAGATTCTAGCATTTTCCATACTACTGTTGTCAGGCGAACAGTTCTGTTGTTCCCTGTATTCTCTCTCCCTCCTTTATTAAATAGTAGGGTTACATTTACTACCCTCCAATCTGCAGGATCCGTTCCAGAATATATAGAATTTTGGAAGATGACAACCAATGCATCCATTATCTCTGCAGCCTCCTCTTTCAAAGCCCTGGGATTTAAATCATTCGGTCCTTGGTATTTATTGACTTTCAGTCCCATTAATTTCTCCAGTACATTTTTTTACCAATTCTAATTTCTTTCAGTTCCTCATTCTCGTCAGACCCATGTTTCGCTAATATTTCTGGGAGGTCTTTCTGTGTCTTCTTCCGTGAAGACAGTCACAAAGTACTTGTTTAATTTCTCTGCCATTTCCTTATTCTCCATTGTAAATTGTCCCGTCTCTGTCTTTGAGGGACTCACATTTGCCTTCACCGGCCTTTTCCTTTTTGCATACTTCTAGAAGCTTTTTCAGTCCGTTTTTATGTTTATCGCAAGTTTACTCTCATATTCTATTTTCCCTTTCTTTATCAATGTCTTGGTCCGCCTTTGCTGAATTCGAAAATGCTGCCAATCCTCAGACTTACCTCTTTTTCTGGCAAATTTACATGCCTCTTCCTTTGATTCAATGCTATCTTTAATTTCTCTTGCTAGCCACGTTTGGACCACTTTTCCTGTTGGGTTTTTGTGCCTTAAAGGAATGTATATTTGCTGCAAATTATGTTTTAATTCTTCAACGCCAGCCATTGCATGTCTCCCGTCATACCATTTAATGCAGTTCCCCAATCAACCACTGCCAACTTGCGCCTCATACCTTCGTAGTTTCCTTTGTTAAATTTAAGACCCTAGTTTCGGATTGAACTACATCACTTTCAAACTTAAATACCTACATTATATGTACAGAAACCCAGACAGCACCTGCACAGGCCCAGGCAACTCCGACACTGACGCAGGGAACCCCTACACAGAACCAGACAGCTCTTACACAGGCCTAGTGAGCTCCAACACCTACCCAGACAGCTTCGACACAGACTCAGACAGCTCGTACACAGGAACGTTGAGCTCCTACACAGACACAGGCAGCTCCTACGGAGACTTCTCAACAGATCTAGACGGATCCAACACAGAAACAGACAGCTCCTATACAGAGCTGGACAGCTCGTACATAGAACCAGACAGCTCCTACACAGATCCATGACGCTCTTATGCAGTCCCAGACCCTCTTAAACATTCCCAGGCAGCTCTTACACAGACCCAGACTTTCCTACACACACCCAGTCAGTTCCTGCTCAGATCCAGACAGCACCAAAACCACCCAAGGAGCACCTACACTGGCGCAGACAGCTCCTCCATAGATCGAGACAGCTCATACACAGTTCGAAACAACTTATGCCTAGATCAAGATAATAGCTTGACAGACCCAGACAGCACCTACACATGACCAGACAGCTCCCATACAGTCCCAGGTAGCTGTGACACAAACACGGACTGTTCCCGCACAGACAGAGAGAATTCCTACACTTAACCTGACAGCTCCTATACAAACCCAGCTAGCTCCTACACAGAACAAGGCAGCTCCTACACAGACCCAGGCAGCTCCTACACAGACCCAGATACTACCTACGCAGACCCAGACAGCACCTACAAAGAACCAGACATCTCTTATACAGAGCCAGATAATTCCTGCACTAACGAAAAAAGTTCCCACACAGACCCGGACAGCTCATACACAGACCGATGAGCGGTTAAACTTCCCCTGACAGCTCCTCGCCAGATCCAGTCAACCCCCTCACAGACCCATTCAGCACCTACGCAGAGCCAGACAACATCTTCACAGACTTATTGGACACCCAAACAGACCCAGACAGCTCCTGCACAGACCTGTGGAACACCCACACAGATGCAGACAGGTCGTAACGAGACCGACACAGACCCTACAAAGGTTCAGGGAACACCTACAAAGACCCAAACTGCTCCTTCCCAGACACAGTCAGCAACCACACAGAACGGAACAGCTCTTATACAGATCCAGACAGTTCCTCCACAGACGCACACAGCGCCAACCCAGTCAGACAAATACCACGTACACCCGAACAGCTGCTACACAGATCCAGTGAACTCCGACACAGACCCAGGCAGGGCCCACACAGACCGATGGAGCTCTTACAAAGATCCAGACAGCTCCTACACAGACCCAGACAGCTCCTACAGAGAACCAGACAGTTCCTACAGAGACCCAGAAAATTCCTACACAGACCCAGATAGATCCTACACAGATCCAGACAGTTCCAACACAGATCTAGACAGTTGCTACACTGACAGACGCTACTCCTGCACAGAACCAGACAGAAACTACATGGACCCAGACAGCTCATTCTCAGACTCAGACAGCTCCTATACAGACCCAGAGAGCTCAAACACATACGCAGAAATTTCCTGTAGTCTCAGACAGTTCCTGCACAGAACCAAACAGCTCGTAAATACTTCCAAGAAGCTCTTACACAGTGCCAGACAATTCCTCTACAATCTCAGACATCTCCCGCATAATCACAGACTCTTCCCACACCGAACAGGAGATCTCCTCTAGAGAACCAGACAGCTCGTACACAGACCCATACAGCACCTACACAGACCCAGTGAGCTACTACACTCACCCAGACAGCTCAGCAACCAACCAAGTCAGCTCGTACACACCCCATAGAGCTCCGACACAGATCCAGTCAGCTCGGACTCAGACCCAGGGAGCTGCCACTCACACACAAGCAAGTTCCTACACAGACCCAGACAGTTCCTTCACAGAACCAGATGGCGCACAAACAGAGCGAGGCAGCTCTTAAACAGGTTCAGTCCCCTTCTACACAGAGACAGACAGCTGGTACCCAGATGCAGAAAGCTCCTTCACAGACCCTGGCTGACGCTACACAAACACAGACAGCTCCTCCACAGATCCAATACCGTCCCAGAAAGATCCTACACAGAGCTTGACAGCTCCTACACAGACCCAGTCAGTTCCTGCACGGACACCGACCTCTCCTACACAGACGCAGGCAGCACCTACACAGAAACAGACCGTTCCTACACAGAAACAGACCGTTCCTGCACAAAACCAGAGAGTTCCTACACAGAAACAGACTGTTCCGACATAGAAACAGACCGTTCCTACACAGAAACAGACAATTCCTACTCAGAAACAGACAGCTCCCACACAGAAACAGACAATTCCTACTCAGAAACAGACAGCTCCGACACAGAAACAGACAGTCCCTACGCAGACCTAGACAGCTCCCACACAAGCCGAGATAGCTCATTCACAGAACCAGACAGTAACTACCAAAACCCAGAGGTCACGTGCACAGACCCAGGCTGCTCCAGCCAAGATGCAGTAATCTCCGACACAGACTGATTGAGCATCTGCACAGACACAGGCAGCTCCTACGCAGATTCAGGAAGCTCCTGCACAGGCCCCAGACAGCTCTTACCAAATATCCAGACAGCTCTTACATCGACCCACACAGGTCATGCGCCGACTCAAATAGCTCCCCTACAGACGCAGACAGCTCATAAACAGACTCAGACAGCTCCTATACAGACCCAGACATCTCCTACACTGACCCAGGCAATTCCTACACCGACCCAGGCAACTCCTGCACAGAACCAGACAGAACCGACATGGACCCAGACAGCTCATTCACAGACCCAGATAACTCCTATAAAGACCCAGACAGTTCCAACACAGACCCAGAAAGGTAATGTACAGTCTCAGACAGTTCCTGCACAGACCCAGACAGCTCGTACATTCGTACATACTTCCAAGGAGTTCTTAAACAGTGCCAGACAGCTCCTCCATTGTCCCCGACATCTCCCGCAAAGGCACAGACTGGTCCCACAAAGACCCAGCGATCTCCTATATAGAATCAGACAACTCGTACACAGACCCGTACAGCACCTACACAGACCTAGTGAGCTGTTACACTCACCCAGACAGCTCCTCTGCCGACCAAGTCAGCTCGTACTGATATCCAGGGAGCTGCCACTCACACACAAACAATTTGCTACAGAGACCCAGACAGCTCCTTCACAGAACCAGATGGCTCATAAACAGAGCCAGGCCCCTCCTACACAGAGACAGACAGCTGTTATCCCGACCCAGAAAGCTCATTCACAGACCCTGGCAGACGCAACCCAGACAGAGACAGCTCATCCACAGAACCACACAGCTCCAAAACAGTCCCAGAAAGTTCCCACACAGACGCCGAAAGCTCCTACACAGACCCAGTCAGTTCGTGCACAGACAAAGGCAGCACCTGCACAGACCCAGGCAGCACCTGCACAGACCCAGGCAGCACCTGCACAGACCCAGGCAGCACCTGCACAGATCCAGGCATCATCTGCACAGACCCAGGCATCACCTGCACAGACCCAGGCATCATCTGCACAGAACCAGGCAGCACCTGCAAAGACACAGGCAGCACTTGCACAGAACCAGGCAGCATCTGCACAGACCCAGGCAGCACCTGCAAACACCCAGGCAGCACCTGCACAGAACCAGGCAGCATCTGCACAGACCCAGGCAGCACCTGCAAACACCCAGGCAGCACCTGCAAACACCCAGGCAGCAACTGCACAGACCCAAGCAGCAATTGCACAGAACCAAGCAGCACCTGCAAAGACCCAGGCAGCAACTGCAAAGACCCAGGCAGCACCAGCACAGACCCAGATAGCACTTACAAAGAAACAAACATCTCTTATACAGAGCCAGATAATGCCTGCACGAACGCAAAAAGTTCCCACACTGACACAGACAGATCATACACAGACCATTGAGCAGTTAAACATACCCAGAGCTCCTCGCAAGACCCAGTCAACTCCCTCACAGACCCATTCAGCAACTACACAGAACGAGGTAAAACCTACACAGACCTATGGAACACCCACACCGATCCAGACGGCTCGTAACAAGACCTACACAGATCCTACACCGGTTCAGGGAACACCTACAAAGACCAAGACTGCTCCTACACAGACACAGACAGCAACTACACAGAATGGAACAGCTGATGTACAGATCCAGACAGTTCCTCCACAGACGCACACAGCGCCAACCCAGTCAGACAGATATTACGTAGACCCGAACAGGTGATACACAGACCCAGTGAACTCCGACACAGACCCAGGCAGGTCACACGCAGACCAATGGAGCTCTTACAAAGTCCCAGACACTTCCGACACAGGTCCAGACAGTTCCTACATTGAAGCAGACAGCTCCAACACAGAACCAGCCAGCTCCTACACGGACCCAGACAGCACCTGCACCGATCCAGGCAGCACCTGCACATGCACAGACCGCATTTTCACAGACCCAAATATTTCCAACACAGACCCAGATAATTGATGCACTGATGCAGAAAGCTCCAACACAGACACAGACAGCTCGTATACCGATCAATGAGCGGTTAAACAGGCCCAGACTGCTCCACGCCAAACCCAGACTGTACCGACACAGACCCAGACATCACCTACACAGAACTATGGAACACCCACTCCGATCCAGACAGCTCCTGCACAGGACTATGGAATTCCAACACAGACACAGACAGCAGCTCCGAACGAGAACAACACAGATCCTAAACAGGTTCAGGGAGAACCTACAATGTCCCATACAGCTGCTACCCAGTCACAGACAGTAACTACACAGACCCAGACAGCTCATATACAGATGCAGACAGTTCCTGCACAGAGGCAGGCAACACCAACCCAGGCATATATATCATATGCAGGCCCGAAAAGCCGCTGCACAGAAACGGGGAACTGCTACACAGTCCCAGGCAGGGTCCACACAGACAGATGGAACTCCTACGCAGACCCAGACAGCGACACACAGAACCAGACAGTTCATACACAGACTTAAACAGCTTCTACATAGAACCAGATAATTCCTACACAGATGCAGACAGCTCCAATTCAGACTCACACAACTCCTGCAAAGCATCAGACAGCCTCAATGATGGCGGAGTCCAGCACGTGAGTGCAAAGGACAAGGCTGAAGCGTTTGCAACCATCTTCAGCCAGAAGGGCCGAGTAGATGATCCATCTCGGATACCTCCCAGTATCCCTAACGTCACAGAAGCCAGTCTTCAGCCAATTCGATTAACTACATGTGATATCAAGAAATGGCTGAGTGCACAGAATACAGCAAAGGATATGGGCCCCGACAACATCCCGGCTCTCGTGCTGAAGTCTTGTGCTCCAGAACTAGCTGCGCCTCTGGCCAAACTGTTCCAGCACAGCTACAACACTGGCATCTACCCGACAATGTGGAAAATTGCCCAGGTATGTCCTGTCCTTGGGGGGAAGGGTAGAAACTTTTATGGAGCTGAAGCTTTGCTTTGCATTCCGGTTAATCGCACACAAAGTTAGAGTTTGGCTGGCGCGCGGGAGAGATTAAACGGTGACGAGCCCGTCCCGGCCGATTCCCAGTGAAACCGCAATGCTGATCTACCCAGCTTGCTCTCGCGGCCGGTTGCAAAGCCTATTGAGCAGTTGGCTATTCGGCTGTGGAGTTTGGTAGCAAAATCCTCACTTATGTTGGCCAGAGGCTGCAGAAACATATTGAGGTTAATTCTAATTGCTAACAAAGACACTGACCTTTTGAACTGAGGTGACCTGGAGTTCAGTCACTGGTCTGAACTGGCCAGAACCGGTTTGAATTCGTTCCGCTTCTTACAGGGACAAAGGAACTGTGATGAGACACCAGTCCTTATTTCGAAAAGGAGTATGAGGTGATGCTCCCTCGGCCCTTGGAACAGAGCCAATCAGGGGATGACATCGATAACTCCAGCAACTTTGAGCCAACCAGAGAAGACAGCATCATTCGAAAAGACAGACATGGGAATAAAACTGAAGAATTGCTGGCTTGGTCCCAGTGTGTGTTTTTGAGGGAGATTCCGGAGACTGACCCTCGTGGAAGTGGGATTCCTACGTCAGGGACGTAGAGACGACGTCGGGAGTGAGAGAGAGAATTGCCTGGCCAGCAGTGCCTCTCCTTTCCGGGTAATATAATATCCTTTCTATTCTGTGACCACTCGGGGACGGTTCGTCAGAAAAATCGAGTGGGTGTGCGTTTAGATCCTAATACTCAGGGAGTGTTAGTCAGCTAGTGGGTGTGCGTTTAAATCCTAGTTTGAGTACAAAACTGTATAACCTGCTGTTAACTGCATGCCTATATCTAACTAGACGTATAAGCGGTATGTACATGATCTAATAACGTTAATAAAGCGAATTGAGAATTAAGAGAGAATTGACTCTTCCTCTGTGTACTAAGCCAAAACCGTTAACCGGTGATTTCCGGTCAACATCTTTGGCGTCCCTGGGTGGGCTCGAGGATAAATCTCTCCGTTGCGTCAGTGGGAGCCTCGAGGCGAACCGAATTTGGCAAAGTAAACAGAGAATAGGAGTTTGGGTTAATTCATAGTTAATAACGTAAGATGACGAATAAAGGGCAATCACCAAGCCCTGGGGACTTGGACTGTTTTGATTGGAAGGGACTCCTTCAAAAATATGTAATAGGGAAGTGGCCGCAATACGGGGAGTATGCGGGTCACATTGGAGACAAGGGAACGCCTGTTGGGGAGGTCCTTTGGAAAATTGCGCAAACAAAGATGTCAGATAGGAAATTTAAGAAGATACAAAAGTCCGTAGCGATCGGATGTTGACTTGAGGAATGGATAGAATGCCGACAGCAGGCTAGGAGAGAGAAAGAAGAGACTCAGAAAATCCAAGACGAATTAGGGGAAGATAATTAAAAACTCCGTGAGGAGATAGCTCCCCTGAGTGAGAAGGTAACTGATCTACAGGGACAGAGAAGTGCAGATTTGATGCACATGAACCAATATCAGTTACAGTGCGAAAAATTGACGAATGAAAAGAGTAAGAGAGAGGGAGAAGCCCAAGCAGCGAAAGCTGAGGTGGAGAGATGGAAACAAAAATGTGGTGATTTAAAAACTGCTATGAATGTGATTCACAGATCAGCTCAGGAGAAGAGGAGTAGTACTGGCGATCACACAACGTGTCAGAAAGTGATAGGGAGGCTGCAAGATCAGCTAGCTGCACAGAGGGGCATATTGTGTGCTTTTGCACCCGGGAGAGGTGAAGAAAGTGGTTTAGGGGATGCAGATTGGGATGATTTAGCAGAGAAGGCGGATGGATACAGCAGCGGTGAGAGGGAACCTCAACTTGGGGACCCACCGCCAGCATATGCTCCAGAGCAGAAAAAAACGACTGCCGCAATGGCCCCCCTTGTAACCACTAGAGCACAGATGGGGCAAGATGGCCAGGATATGACATATTCCACCCCACTTGGGGTGCAGGAACTGAGGGTTATTGCGAAAGATATTGGAACGTGTGCGCCTGGGGATGATCCTCGGGAGTTGTTCCTCGCGGTCAGGCAACAGAGAGCGATACACGGCTTAGATGGTGCTGAGGAAAGGAAATTAATCCTAATGTGCCGACACCCACATATACACTCCGCCCTACCGGAGGAACAAAAACTTGGTAGAGGCACAAATGAAGCCTTAAAGGACCAGGTATTATCTGTCATGGGCGATAACAGAGGGGATCCAGTGGAGGCACTGATGAGATGCGATCAAAGGAAAGGTGAACACCCCACTGTATTTTCGGCCCGCATTTGGGCGGTGTTTCAGGGGGTCTATGGTACAGACTTAGACAGGGATAATTTACAGCGGGAGGTTAGGAACCGATGGCTGAGAACACCAGTGTCGCATGGCACTGAGGAGTCGAGGAAGGCACCAGATCAGTTTGACCCCGCTGATGACACACATACGGAACCCTGGATAATTAGGATGAACAGTTAGAGAAATGGGTCGGAGAACAAACACCTCGATGCCACCTCAGAAGTTTAACCTTAGCTAATAAGGTGTTAGGTACGTGTCCTGAGGATAAAGGGAAATATTACGTTGGGACGGTGTTTCATATTCCCCGGCATGGAGGCAATTTGACCTATCCGTTAAAAATAGTTCATAACGTGGGCAAGTATCATGAGGTTACTTGGATATCTTTGAGCAATCCACCATCTCATGCTATTGTAATGGACGGTGCTGAGAAAGGGGTAGATTTGTCAAAGTGTCACCAAGGAGGGAATCACTGGGCCTGTCCAGAAGAGATAACGAGACAGAGACTTACTAATTGTGGGTTCAGTACTTATGAAAATTGTTCATTGTCCATTTTGCGAGTCAACAACCAGTCCTTTTTACAATACGCCCTTGTGGGACAAACGTATTACATAGCCACAGCGGCTATGAGCTATAACAAAGGATGGAAACAGTGCCCTCTGGAAGGACACAATGTGGCCATCAACAATGTGACCTCAGACCTGGTTGTCGGTGGACAAGTTCTGCCTAAGCCAATAATGAGGATGGTAAAAAACGAAAACCTCACAGTCCAACGTACCGATATAGACCAAGGTCTGTGGAAATATGTTCCTACCGAACTACCACCCATTCCGCACCTGACTGCAGATTGGATGCAAATAGCGGAGGAAGCCAATGAGATAATTCAACAATGGACTAAACACACTGAAATAATTAAAACGCATGCTGATAAAGCAGATGAACTGATACGGGACCCCGGGTTCTGGAATACGTTTTGTAATTGGGGATCTAATGTTCAAATACATCCATGAGTCAGGATTTTATCACATGCTGCTGTAATTGTGATTTTATGTGCATTAATACTTGTCATATTCAACGTATATCAGCTTAGAAGGTGGAACAATTAAATTTTGCAACAATTGAGTGTTAGTGCTATAATGAAACAGAAGAAGCGATTATCCACATAAGGACAGTTTGTGAAGTATATTTTATATGTTTCTGTTTGTATTTTTTCTATAACCATTTATATATTTTTTTTCTATAATCATATGATGTTGCGGATGTAACATGCCCATTGGGGGACAATGACGGCCTCAGGAGTGGTACACAGAACGGGAGAATAATGATCCTAAGATAGGCATCTTTGGATCAAAAGGGGGGAGATGTTGGCCAGAGGCTGCAGAAACCTATTGAGGTTAATTCGAAGTGCTAACAAAGGCACTAACCTTTTGAACTGAGGAACTGACGTTTTGAACTGAGGTGACCTGGAGTTCAGTCACTGCTCTGAACTGGCCAGAAACGGTTTGAATTCGTTCCGCTTCTGAGAGAGACAAAGGAACGGTGATGCTGCCTCGGCCCTTGGAACAGAGCCAATCAGGGGATGATATCGATCACTGCAGCAAGTTTGAGCCAACCGGAGAAGACAGCATCATTCGAAAAGACAGACATGGGGAATAAAACTGAAGAATTGCTGGTTTGGTCCCAGTGTGTGTGTCTTTGTTCGTTTGTGAGCGAGAGAGAGAGAGAGAGAGAGTGTGTATGTGTGTGTGTGTGTGCGTGTGTTTTTGTTAGTGTGTGTTTGTGACTTTGTTTGTGAGGGAGACTCTGGAGACCAGCCCTCGTGGAAGTGGGAACCTTACGTCAGGGACGTAAAGACTGCGTCAGGGACGTGGATACGACGTCGGGAGTGAGAGGGAGAATTGCCTGGCCAGCAGTGTCTCTCCTTTCCGGGTAATATAATATCCTTTCTATTCTGTGACACTCAGGGAGTGTTGTGAGAAAAGTCTAGTGGGTGTGCGTTTAAAGCCTAATACTCGGGGAGTATTAATAGAAAAACTTAGTGGGTGTGCGTTAAAATCCTAGTTTGAGTATAAACCTGTATAACCTGCTGTAAACTACATGCCTATATCTAACTAGACGTATAAGTGGTATGTACATGATCTAATAACGTTAATAAAGCAAATTGAGAATTAAGAGAGAATTGACTCTTCCTCTTTGTCCTAAGCCAAAACCGTTAACCGGTGACTTCCGGTCAACATCAGTTACGTGTGTCTTCCTGGTACCCTGCTAAAACTGAGCTAAGTCCCCATTAATGAATCTTTTTGTAAATGTGTTTGTTCTTTATATATTTAAGTTCACTGCAAAATGCGGCAAAGGGAATAATTCGAACTAGAGAACTTCACAAGTTTTCTTTTTTTATATATTCATTATCAGGGTGTGGGCGTCGCTGACAAGGTCAGAATCTGTTGCCCCTCCCTAGTTGCCCTTGAGAAAGTGGTGGTGAGCCTTTTTCTTGAACGGCTGCAGTCCGTGTATCCCACTAAGCTGTTAGGGAGGGAGGGCCGAAGTATTGATCTCGTAATATATTCTCTGCTGCACAACATTACGGCAGTCTTCAACTGGGTCAATTTAAACGAGCTTCCGTTGATGCAATCATCACACAAACGTGAATGTAGTGGGAGAGCAACACTTCAGGAGGGGAAAAGTGTAGGTCTTGTGATGTTTTCTGCAGTGCTAGACTGAAGTTAGATACAGGGTGAAGCTGACTCTATAGAGGGTTCCTAACCCTAAACTCTAACCCTCCCTGCCAACAATACTCTAGTCAGATTACAGTGGCATTAATAGGATTCGCGTTTTGGTTAGGGTTCGGACTAGGGCTCGGGTGAGGGATTGGCTCGGACTATAACGTTGGGATTAGGGTTAGGGTTTCAGGTTTAGGGTTAGGGTTTCGGTTAGGGTGTCAGGGTTATGGTGTTAGAGTAAATGGAAATCGCAATCCCTCTATCTCTGCAACCTCCTCCTACATCATTCAGTACTCTGACTCTTGCCTGTTGTGCCCTTCTCCCCCTCGCTTCTTCCCATTATGAGACCTTTAACTGCCTCCACCCTATTCTCTGGAATTGCCTCCTTAATAAGCGCCAGTAACTTTTTTGGTCACTTTGTACAGGTTGATTCCTTTTTCTGGGATACTGTGAACAATTTCGGAGTTAAAATGCTGTGCAATGATCTGCTCGTGAAAATTCATGGCTCCCATGTGCTCACGCATTTTCGAGCAGATGTAAATAATAGTGTTTTGGTTGCTCAGATGTTGTAGGTTCTTTTGCAGTAAGTGGAATTCACGTTTCTTGTAGACGATATCGGATCCAAGGATAATATCGTAGTCTGACGGAAACTGATCATGGTTTTCACCCCACGAGAGAGCAGAGACTTTTGACCGCTGGATAATTGAAGAGGGGACATTGTTGGCCACGTTTCGTTCTATTTGATTCAGCACTTCCGGTTTGTCTGTCAAGGTCACATCTCCACCTGCCAGAAGAATGTAAAAGAGCAATGACGTATCTTCACTTATTGCTTCCCTGTGACACAATCCTGTAAATGGTAAATGTGGGCAAAAGGGATTCGGGGCAAAGCAGATTAACACAGCAAAGGCTGTTAAATATAATGATGAACTTGTGCAGTGTCACAACATCGCTACGCGATTCCATTGGCACAGCGGTTATTTCACTCGATAAGTAATCCAAAACTGCAGACTTAAAAATTCATACAACTTGATTTCAAATCCAACCACGGTAGTTTGAGAATTTGATTTCAATTCAAAAGTTTTAACATAAAAAGCTGGTATCAGTAAAAGGGGCGATATTGACTTTCTGCCAGAGCGTAAACCGGTGACAACGAGTTTGTCGCCCGTTGAACATTACTCCCGGTTTTTATTTTTAGCTATCACACGTTTCGAAGTGCCGCTCGAAGTCAATATCCGCCCCAAAGTGACCATGAAACTATCCGATTGTCGCAAAAACCCAATAGGTTCACTGATGTCCTTTAGACCTGCCGTCCTTAACCAATCTGGCCTGTGTGTGACTCCAGTCTCACACCAATGTGGTTGATGCTTTACTGCCCTCTCGTGCGGCCGTGAGACACGCCGCGGTATCAAAATAAGGATAAAGCTGCGACCCAGGCATCGAATTGGGACAGAAAAAGGCACACCCAGCCCAGTTGACCTTGCAAGGTCCTCCTCGCTATCAATTGGGGACTGTTGTCAAATTCGGGAGAGCTGCCTCACAATCAAGTCAAGCAACGGTCTGACATACCCTGAGAATCAGACCTGTCCTTACACTGATGAAACCCTCCATCGTGTCGTGTGACACTACCACCATGCTGAGTGGGATAGATTAATAACAAATCAAAACCGGGCACTCATGAGGCGCCGTGGGCCCAAAGCAGCAGCATAATGGAATGCCACAACAATCTTGTCACCGCAGGGCCCGACATATCCCTCTCTTCTCCATCACCATCAAGCTAGGTGACCAAATCTGTTTCAATGAGGAATGTAGAAGAGCATGCCTAGAGCGGCACCAGGCATATCTGAAAATCGGATGCCAATTTGGTGCAGCTACAGCAAAGGATTACCATGCATTATAAACAGTTAGAGCACTCTGCATTATAAACAGTGAGAGCACCATGCATTATAAACAGTGAGAGCAACATGCATTATAAACAGTGAGAGCACCATGCATGACAAACAATGAAAGTACCATGCATTATAAAAAGTGAGAGCACCATGCATTATGAACAGTAAGAGCACCATGCATTATAAACAGCGATTCCCATATCCCTTGATTCCCTGAGTGCAAAAAAAAGTTTGATGCGCTTGCAACAATCTGCAGCCAGAAGTGCCAAGTGGATGATCATTCTAAGCCTCTTCCATGCGTTATAAACAGTGAGAGCACCATGCTGTGCACAGAGTTCAGCAATCCCCAAACCAAACAATCAGGTTAAAGCTCTGAAATCCGGTCACATCCAGTCGCGAATGGTGGTCGCAAATTAAGCAACCAACAGGAGAAGGAGGCTCGGTGAACATTCTCATCCTCAACAAGAGCGCAGCCCAGCACATAGGAACATAAAAATAAAAGAAAAAGGAGCAGCAGTAGGCCATACGGCCCCTCGAGCTCCCTCATTCGATAAGATCACCAGCCTACTCTCAATCATCGCCAAAGTGATGGAAGATGTCGAGAGTGCTATCAAGCGGCACTAACTCACCAATAACCTGCTCACCGATGCTCAGTTTGGTTTCCGCCAGGACCACTCGGCTTCAGACCTCATTACAGCCTTGGTCCAAACATGGAAAACAATCCTGAATTCCAGAGGTGAGGTGAGATTGACTGCCCTTGACATCAAGGCAGCATTTGTCGGAGTGTGGCACGAAGGAGTCCGAGTAAAACTGTCGTCAATTGGAATCAGGGGGGAAACTCTCCAGTGGCTGGAGTCATATCTGGAGCAAAGGTATATGGTAGTGGTTGTTGGAGACCAATCATCTCAGCCGCAGGACATCGCAGGGCAGTGACCGAGCCCCAACTATCTTCAGCTGCTACAGTAATGACCACCCCTCCATCACAAGGTCACAAGTGGGGCTGTTCGCTAATGAAAATGATAAGGACATAATGTTTATTTCCTTTCGCAATTCCTCAGATAAAGCCGCAGAATACACGGCCTCCGACCTGCTCTTGCAGCCACAATATTTATGTGGCTGGTCCAGTTATGTTTCTGGTCAATGGTGACCCCCAGGATGATGGTGGTGAGGGATTCGGCGATGGTAATGGCGTTTGATGTCAAGGGGAGTTGGTGAGACTCTGCCTTGTTGGAGATGGTCATTTCCTGGCTCTTGTCTGGCGCGAATGCTACTTGCTACATTAGAGCCAAACCTGGATATTGTCCAGATTGTGCTGGATGCGGGCACGGACTGCTTCATTATTTTATTCTAAAGCATGCTTACTGTTTTAATTTGGCAATCAGTTGGGTGCTGGACACGTGACTGGAGCTCACAAGGACTCAAAAACATGATCAAAAGCTCCAGCTTCCCCGTTTAATATCTGATCAGAGTCGAGATGTTCAGGATTTTGTGCAAATATTACATTGAATATAACCAGGCCATTACTGATAGGTGCCTGGTTCTCAGCTCATCAGCTCAAGGAGAAACGTGTTCAAATTTTTCACTTTTTCATTTACTGGAATTTTACGTTCACTGGATTTTCACAGATCAACAGCAGTTCAATTGAGATCCCGCTCCCCGATGGGAGGAGGGACTTGCTCCAAAATGGCAGGTGGTTCGGCTGAGTCTAGAAAGCTGCGACTTTTTTGAGGCATCATTCTTATTACCTAAGGTAAGGGTCCTGTGCTTTGAAAGCATTCTCTATCAAACAGATCAAAACTGGAGGTGAAGAACTGTCAACAGTAAGGACCTCAAAAGAAGAGCAGACTGCAGCGTTCACAAACCATGCAGAGAACTGGGGGTTTAATCACCCAATGACCAGTCACTGTCATGGTCCTTCTCACTATATAGCCGTCCTACTCCATTACAGTTCATCGCGCTCTCTCACACATCCAAAGTGCTATCGCTTGGAACCTTTAACTCACCCAGCAGGATGGCAAGAATCCCCACGATCCCAGTGCCGGACCTCAATTCAATCATCTTCTTCCCAGAAAAACTGATATTCTCTTTCTCAAAGAACCTGCAGAGAACGAGGCCCTGAAACAAAATATGGTATTAACGTTAGAATTCGTTCACCTGCAACTTTCTGAATCCAAGTTCATGCTGCAAGGGATGTTGCAAGGGAGGGTGCAAGGGAGTGAGCAAGATAAATTCCAGGGGAGGATGCAAGGGAGGGTGCAAGTGTTGGAGCAAGGGAGGGTGCAAGGATAGGTGCAAGGGAAGGTGCAAGGTAGGGAACAAGGGAGGGTGCAAGGGAGGGAGCAAGCCAGTAAGTAATTCCAAGGAAGATATAAATCTCGTGCTCAGTTCCAAGGAAGATATAAAAATCTTAACATCGTGTTGTGATTGGTATAAACCCAATATATGGTGTCAAGGAAGGCGTATACCCTGCGCATGGTGTCAATGATGGTGTATACACCGGGAATGGTATCAAAGATGGTGGATACACCGCGCATTGTGCTCAGGATTGTGCATCCTCAAGGGCAATTAGGGATGGGCAATAAATTCTAGCCTTGTCAGCGACGCCCACATGCCATGGATAAATTTAAAAAAATAATACATCGTGCACGGTGCTAACAATGGTGTATGTACCGCATAGGGTGCCAAGAATGGTGGATACCCAGTGTCGGGGATCAATGATGGTGGATACCCAGTGTCGGGGTTGAAGGAAAGTGGATACCCAGTGTAGGGTGTCAAGGATGGTGGATACCCAGTGTAGGGGTTGAAGGAAAGTGGATACCCAGTGTAGGGTGTCAAGGATGGTGGATACCCAGTGTAGGGGATCAAGGATGGTGGATACCCAGTGTAGGAGATCAAGGATGGTGGATACCCAGTGTCGGGTGTCAAGAATGGTGGATTCCCAGTGTAGGGGATCAAGGAAAGTGGATACCCAGTGTCGGGTGTCAAGGATGGTGGATACCCAGTGTAGGGGATCAAGGATGGTGGATACCCAGTGTCGGGTGTCAAGAATGGTGGATTCCCAGTGTAGGGGATCAAGGATAGTGGATACCCAGTGTCGGGTGTCAAGGATGGTGGATTCCCAGTGTAGGGGATCAAGGATGGTGGATACCCAGTGTCGGGTGTCAAGAATGGTGGATTCCCAGTGTAGGGGATCAGGGAGGGTATGAACATAATACATGGTGCTGTTGGAGTATCAAACCCATATTGATTGCAAGGAAGATACTTCAATCAGTACTTTGTGGCAGCTAGGGTATAAACCGAGTACATGGTGATGAGGATGGCATAATCCCAGGGTATGGTGAATTGGAACGTATAAACCCAAAACATGATACAACAAGGTTATAAACCCGTTACATTGTGTCAGGGAGGAGGCAAAACCGGTAAATGTGGCGTGGAGGGTAAAAACAATTTAATGGTGCCATGGATGGTATGAAGACAGAACATGGTGCCATGGATGGTATGAAGACAGAACATGGTGCCATGGATGGTATGAAGACAGAACATGGTGCCATGGATGGTATGAAGACAGAACATGGTGCCATGGATGGTATGAAGACAGAACATGTTGCCATGGATGTTATATATTAGGTGTAGAGCAGTTATGGAAAGAGACAGGGATCAATCAAAGGTGAAGGTGCTGAGGGGTAATTTCAGTGAGTTGAAAAGCGATCCGGCCAATGTTGAATACAAACAAAGACTGGCTGTAAAACAGTAAATTTGCAAGGGGAGGCCTTCAAGGAGAAGCTAGTTCGGGCGCAAACGAAACACATTCCGATGAGAGAGATAGGAAGGGCATCCAAAGCTGGAGCTCACTGGATAACTGAAAATATAGAGACTAAAACGAAACAGAGAAAGGAGGCTTATGACCAATGTCAGGACCATAATACATTAGAAAATGAAGCAGTATACATAAAGTGCAGAGGAGAACTGAAAAAGGAAATAATACGGGCGAAGAGAGTGTACGAGAAAATGGTGGCAGATAAAATAAAAGGGAACAGTAAAGTCTTTTATAAACAGACAAATTGCAAAAGGATAGTCAAAGGAGGGGTGGGGCCAATTAGCGACAAAAAGAACGAACTCATTGTGGAGTCACGGCTGCGGTACGAAATGAATACTTTGCATCTACATTCACAAAAAAAAGAGGATGCTGACAATGTCCCAATAAAGGAAGAGATAGTGGAGGATGCACTAAAAAGATTGGCAGTACTCAAAGTAGAAAAGCGACGCGGTCCAGGTGGGATGCATCCTAAGTTGTTGTTGGAAGTAAGGGTGGAAATAGCAGAGGTTATAGCCACAATTTTTCAATCCTCCTTGGATATGGGGATGGTGCCAGAGGACTGACCGGTTGCAAATGTTATACTCCTGTTCAAAAAAGGGGAGAAGGATAAATCTGGTAACTACAGGCCAGTCAGCCTAACGTCGGTGGTGGGGATACTTTTAGAGACAATAATCTGGGTCAAAATTAATTGTCACTTCGAAAAAGATGTTTTAATAAATTACTGTCAGCACGGATTTCTTAAAGGCAAATCGTGTTTGATAAACTTGATTGAGTTATTTGATGAAGTAATTAATAGGGTTGATGGTGTTCGTGCAGTTATGTTTGTTTACATGAATTTTCAAAGTACCACGTTATAGATGAGTTAGCAACATTGATGCCCATGGGATTAACGGGACAGGGGCAGCGTGGATATGAAATTGGCAAAGAGACATAAAGCAGAGAGTAGTTGTGAACGGTTATTTTTCAGGCTGGCGGGAAGTATACCATGGTGTTCCCCAGGGGTCGGTATGAGCACCATTGATCTTTTTGTTATATATTAATGAACTGGACTTGGGTATAGAGGGTATAATTACAAAGTTTGCAGATGATACGAAACTCGGAAATGTAGTAAACAATGTGAAGGCTCAGAACAGACTTCAGGAGACCAGACACACAAGCAAAATGGGTAGACAAATGGAAGATGAAAGTTAACGCAGAGAACTGAGAAATGATACATTTTGATTGGAAGAATAAGGAGAGGCAATATGAACAAAATGTTACCATTTTGAAGCGGGTACAGGAACAGAAAGAACTCGGGGTGTACGTACACAAATATTTGAAGGTGGCAAGACAAGTTGGGAAGGCTGTTAAAAAAGCATACGGGACCCTTGATTCATAAAAATAGGCACAGAATACAAAAGGAAGGAATGACGCTAAACTTTTATAAATCACTGGTAAGGCCCCAGCTGGAGTATTGTGTCTAATCCTGGGCACAACTTTAGGAAGAATGTCAAGTCTTTAGGGACAGTGCAGTGTAGATTTACTAGAATGGTACCAGGGATGCAGGACTTCAGTTAAGTGGGAAGACTGGAGAAGCTGGGGTTGTTCTGTTCGACCAGAAAAGGTTAAGATGAGATTTAAAAGATGTGTTCAAATTCACGAACCGTTATGATAGAGTAAAAGAGTAAAATGGGGTTCATGGGGTTGGGGGTTATATATTAGCATAGATGGAGGATTGGGTAACGGACAGAAAACAGAGAGTCGTGATAAACGGGTCATATTCAGGTTGTCAGGCTGTAACTAGTGCGGTGCCGCAAGCATCCCTGCTTGGGCCTCAGCTTTTTACAGTCTATATTAATGAATTAGAAGAAAGGACCGAGTGTAATGTATCCAAGTTTGCTGACGATACAAAGATACGTGGGAAAGTGAACTGTGAGGAGGATACAAAGAGTCTGCTAATGGATATAGACAGGTGAAGTGAGTGGGCAAGTGGATGATTAACTGGAGACATGAAATGTGGTGAGTGGAGCAGGTTTGGGAGGAACATTTGACTTTGGACCTGTGATTCCCAAAGCTATCCACCACTGTAGGGTTTTCCTCGCCTCATGTCTGGGTCTGATGGAGACTAATTGATGGGGATTGGTTGCTTTTATTAGTCTGCAACTCGGTTCTCACTGTATCATGTGACTACCAGGAAAGGAGACGGCGAACAATAATCTTTCTTCTAGCAATTCCGATGTTCTTATGCATGTTCGTCTGCAAAACCAATGCATCAAGTAAGGCTTCCTCAACATGGCGGGGGTGGGGGTGGGGGTGGGGGCGGTTGCTGTAGTGGAAGGAAGAGGCTCTGGGTTTGGTTTCTCTCTATCAGATCCAAGCATTTACACCAAACATTGGACTTACAGCTTCCCAGATTATTGCTGGTATCCCAAGGTTATTGCTGGAGTCCCCAGTGATTCTCAAAGTGTGCCCGCAAAACTGATAGCGACTTTCTAGTTTCTTGCTGTCCTCCTTGGAGTCGGAGCTGCTGAAATACTTATTTTCCTGCTGTGTTTGCATTATCTTTTCTGAGCTCACTCTGCACTGCTTTGATCCTGGTTGAACCTCTGCAATTTCCAGGTAGTTTTTGTCCAGGGGTCTGGATGTGAGCCTGTCTCGGTTTCAAGCAGTCCGCTTGTCCGACAATGTATGAAACAATACAAACTCTGATCTGGAAACACAATAAACTTGAATTAATTAGTCTCCCTTCTCTCACCTCTTCCCCAACAAATTTGATAATAACACATTAACACAATATTCGAAAGTTTCTGAAAGGTCCTAATTCCAAAAGTGATCAAATAAAGTCAGTATGCAGAGAGCCGAAACTGTGGGCCTTTATCTTAAGGCAGGGACGGTGTTTGCCTTACACTGCGACTGTTGTTTTAGTGAAGTTACTCCCTTCGATCCAGAGATGCTCAGCTTACAAACCTAGCAGAAGAACTTTTGTTGCGAACCGAGGTATCATCGACCCAACCTCGGCCGGGTTGGTGAGCAGCCTTTCTCTGCCGCCCACTCTTCACCAGTTTCATTTTCTCCACCTGTCTCACCAGCTGCACCGATCAGTAACTGCCTTTTCCCAATGTGGTGATGACAGTCACTGCTCCATGCTGCTCACTGCCAGCGGGACGATGTGATAGGCCGCTGACTCTCGGCGCTTTGTTGCGCAGTGTCTTTATTCATTTCTCATCTGACTCGAGTTACAACGAATCGATGGGGAACAGCCGAGATTCCAAACACTTTTGAGTATTGTGTTAAGGTGTTACTATCAAATTTGTTGGTGGAGAGGCGAGAGAAGGGAGACTAATTAATTAAAGTTTATTGTGTTTCCAGCTCAGAGTTTGTATTGTTTCACAAGGTACCGGCAAGCCCTCAGTGATCAGCTAATTAACGTAACTGGATCTGCTCAGGGCTCCGTGTAATTGCACGGCCCAAACGCTGCACTGTTTTAAGGTCATCAACATTTCAAATTATCATCAGCACAGAGCACCTAACACTGATGCCTTTGACCCGGACGGTTGAATTTTTATTTTATTTTAAAATGAACATGGAAATCAACTTATTTGCCAACAACTAACTGCAAATATTCAATTATCCGCCTTCGGGTTACTTTCTCCCAACAGGAAAACTGTTTCCAAACTGTGCCCTGTCGGAGTGCTTGGAAATCCCTGGTTTCACAAAGCACCAACTGGAGGATGGGGCAATGCTTCTTTGTGCTTCGGAAGCCTGTCGATCGTCACTCTCATTTATGTGGTAAGAAGATCTCTAAATATCAGGTAATTCAGCAATTGAAAAAAATTCATTCTTGGATTGAGAAGTAGCAATGCACAGACTGAAGCAACATGGGAACAAGAGTAGGCCATTTCGCCCCTGGAGCTTGTTATGCCATTCAATGAGATCATGGCTGATCTGCAACCTAACTCCCTATACCGCCTTCGCCCCAAATTCCTTAATACTCTTGGTTAACAAAAATCAATCAATCTTAGAAATAAAATTAACAATTGAGCTTCCATCTACTGCCTTTGTTGAAGAGAGTTCCAAACTTCTCCCACCCTTTGCGTGCAGAAGTGTTTCCTAATCTCACTCCTGGAAGTTTTGGCTTTAATTTTAGGCTATGTCTAACCCTAACCCTAACCCAAACCCACCCAGCGGAAATCGTTTCTCTCTATCGACCCTATCAGTTCCCATTAATATCTTGAAAACTTCGATTAGGTCACCCCTTACTCTTCTAAATTCCAGGGAATGGCAACCTAGTTTGTGTAATCTCTCCTCGTAATATAACACTTGGAGTCCAGATATCATTCCAGTAAATCAAAAGCAAAATACTTCAAAAGCTGGAAATCTGAAATAGAAACAAAAAGTGCTGGAGAAGCTCAGCAAGTTAGGCCACAGCTGTGGAGAAAGAAAAAGTGTTAACGTTTCAGGTCGAAGACCATTCGCCCGAACTCATTCCAGCAAATCTGCGCTGCACTCCCTCGAAGGCCAATATATACTTCCTGAGGTGTGGTGCCCAGAACTGAACACAGTACTCCAGGTGAGGTCTAATCTGGGTTTTTTATAGCTGTAGCATAATTTCAACCCCTTGTATTCTATTGCTCTCGATATAAAGGCCAGCATTCCATTAGACTTTTTGATTATTTTCTGCACCTGTCCAAGACATTTTAATGATCTATGTGCATGGACCCCTAAGTTTCTTTGGACCTCCACTGTTTCGAGCTTTTCACCATTTAGAAAGTACACTGATGTACCCTGTTTAGTTCCAAAGTGGATGACCTCACACATGCCAAAAACGAAATCCTCTTGCCACAGTTTTGCCCATTCACTTAGACTACTACTATCTTTCTGGAATGTTATGTTTCCATCTGCACTGCTAAAATGCTGCCTATCTTTTTGTCATTGGCAAACCTGGATATATGGATCTCTATCCCGTTTATCTAAGTCATTAATAAATGCAGCGAAAAGTTGAGGCACAAAAACAGATCCCTGTGGGACACCACTAGTCACATCCTGCCAATTTGAGCCATTCTCCCTACTCTGTCTTTTGTCCCGCTCAGCCAATTTCCTAACTATGTCAATAATTTGCCTTCAATTCCATGAGCTTCAAGTTTAGTTAATAGTCTCTTATGAGCGACTTTATCGAATGCCTTCTGGAAGTCCATATAATCAACATCAAAGATATTCCGCTGTCCTCTGCTTTAGTAACCTCTTCAAAAAATTCAATCAGGTTCGTCAGGCATGACCTGCCCTTTACAAATCAACGCTGGCTCTCCCTGGTCAGCTGAAAATTCTCAAGTTGTTCAGTCACTCTATCCTTAATTATGGACTCCAGTAATTTCCCGACAACAGATGTGCGGCTAACTGGTCTATAATTCCCTGGTTTCCCTCTCTCAACTTTTTTAAATAGCGGAGTTGCATGTGCAACTTTCCAATCTAAAGGAACAGTTCCTGAATGGAGAAATCTTGGGAAGATAATAGTTCGGGCTTCTGCAATATTCTCAACTACTTTCTTTAAAGCCCTTCTGTGGAAACCATCTGGTTCTGGGGATTTATCACTCCCTAGTGCCATTATTTCCATCATTACTGTTAATTTGTTTGTGTTAATTATAGTAAGTCCCGTCCCTGATTCACAATTAGTTTCCTTGGAGCGTCCGGCATGCGATCCTCTTCTCTACTGTAAATACTGATGCAAAGTAAATATTGAACATTTCTGCGATTTCCTTATTTTCAATTACAATATCATCATTAACAGTTTTTTAAGGGGCCCAAATTGCTCTTGATCACCCTTTCTTTCCTTGTACAATTGTAAAAAAAAAATTGTGTTCGTTTTGATATCTGTTGCAAATTTCTATTCATGCTCCCTTTTTGTAGCTCTTACTATCTGTTTTGTCGCCCTTTGCTGTTCTTTGTATCTCTGCCATTCGCCAGGATCTATGCTATATTTGGATTTTTGTAGGCTTTATCTTTTAGTTTTATGTTGTCCCTTACCTTTTTTTTCGTCCATGGCTGTTTTTCTTTTTGGCAAGTAGAGCTCTTGCCCCTTCGAGGCATGAACTAGTTCTGTATCACGTTAAATTCTTTTTAACACCTCCCACTGATCTTCTGTCCTTTTACTCGTAACAGATTGACCCAATTTACTGTGGACAGTCTCTGACTCATCCCGTTGAAGTCGACCTCACCTAAATTTAGACTCTTAGCAGCTGATACGAGTTTCTCCCTTTCAAACACAATGTTGAACTCGATCATGTTATGGTCGTTATTCCGTAAATATTCACACATTATTAGGCAGTTAAATAAACCTGGGTCATGGCTCATTATTAAATCTAATATGGCCTGCCCCCTAATTGGTTCTAGGAGATATTGTTGCAGAAAGCTGTCCTGAACACTCTCAATAAATTTGCTACCGGGAAGGAACAGAGAGAGGGAGAGATAGGGAAGACAGTAATAAAGGAGAGAGCCAAGGAGAATGAAAACTGGAGGATAGAGGAGGAGAGAGGCGGAATTAGAGGCGAGAATTGGTGGATTAAGAAGAGAAAGTGATTGAGAGAAGAGAACCGGGAGGATGAGAGAGAGAGAGAAAGAGAGAATGAGAGAGGGGAACCAGCCATATAAAAGGGAGGTGGAGAATTAGAGAGGGGAGAGGGATGGATAAAGGGGAGAGAGGAAAGACGAGAGGGGAACTAGATGGATGAAGGGGAGAGGGAGAATAGGAGATGAGTACAGGAGGATAATGGGGAGAGAGAGAATTGATAGAGAGAATGAAAGAGGGGAACCAGGCATATAAAAGTGAGAGGGAGAATGGGAGTAGAGGCCGAGAAGAATAAAGAGGAGAGAGAGAATAAGAGGAGAACCGATGGATAACGGAGAGATAGAATGAAATGAAAACCGAGTGATAAAGGGGAGTGGGAAAGAATGAAAGGAGAACCGATTGATAAAGGAGTCGGAGAGAGAATAGGAGACGGCCATGCAATCATAAAGATGGAATGAACATGAGTGAACCTGTAGTTTCCTCGGCGCTACTCCGGCTCCACCACCGTAACTTCAGCGTAAGTGCGGCCAAAACCCCATTTACCTGTGTAAATATAAGTGCATTTTTGACAAAGTTTCAGCGACGGAGCGAAAGCAGCTCTGAGGGTGTGGTTCAAACTCAGATTTGCCATTTGTAACACGCAGCCGCCCAAATTCTGTAACTGAACAAGAAATTGATTTAAAATTAAATAGAACTTTGCCTTCAAATTCTGTATTATAATCCTTCATATTTCTAAAGTAAACTGTTTCATGACGAGAAGAAAATGTAACCTCGGCCTTTACAGAGCCAATGTAGCAGCTTTAAGGAGAAAGCAATACAGTGAGCGGAAACAATAAAAGCTACTGCTGCCTATAAATATACAAATGGAGCTCGAAAACTTACGCTACAAATTCTCAGTGCCCCTCAGTGATGTTACACCCTTTTCAATAAAGATGACCTCAGACTGCCAACAAAATCTCGCCAGTAGCTCCTGTTGAGCATCGCCTCCCGTTTTAACTTTTCACAGTCTCGTCAGATTGCAACACCCTCACGTTTTGCCCTCCTACTGTGACATTGGGATGAGATGTATCAGCTGGTCTGCGGGTTAGGAGGATTCCTTGGGATGGTGACCTCCATTCACTTGGTGTCCTGCACTGGGACATCCAGTACTTCCTGTGCTATACTGGGTTGAGATGGCTCAGAGGCGCTGTTCCATTCTATTGATAGTCCCTTGCTGTATATCTACTCATTTGGGGAAGTTGTTATCAGCTCTGACCTCTGCTTGTTATATATAAAAAACTCCATGAGCGATCATCCCTGGCCATCCCATCTATAGGTGGTGCTTTGCGACCTCTCTGCAGCTCAGTAACATCCCTGTTTCCTTCATTACCTCATCAACTCACTCGAACTTTACTCGATTTTTTTTGAAGGAGATACTCGGGTAATTTGTCTGGGAGTCTGTTCCATACAGTCTTTACTTTTCAGTGACAATCAGTTCAGCTCCTGTGTTCCTGCTCATCATAACTTAGAGCCCTAAATCCTGGAATCATTCTTGGACTCCTCCTCAACATTGTCCATTGCGTCATTGGAAACACCAGTGGCCAGAACTGGAGACAATGTTCCAAATGCTTCGTCACGAGAGATCTATCAAAGGTTCGAATGACGTGTTTCAACGCAAGTCCTTGAGATACATCCCGCAGATGAGCAACATTGTCCCTGCTGTAGCACTGCTTCAGTCAGAGGTCAGAGAGTCCTGTGGATGTATCGGCTGCTGTACAACAGTAATTGGGCTTCCTAGCCCCGTGTGCCAGAGGCAAATGCTGCTGGGAACAGAAGGCAAAATGAGATACTAAAGAGGAGGTCTTCAGCTCAGGCTACATACGAACTACACAGGAAGAGGGGTTGCACTGAAACTACATGTGGTGAGGGGCTACAGTGGAACTACACATGGAGAAGGTGTACAGTGGAACTACATTTGGAGAGGGGCTACAGTGGAATTACACAAAGAGAGGGCTTACAGCAGAACTACATGAGGCGAAGGGCAACTGTGGCACTCCACAGAGATAGGGGTTACAGTTGAACTATATAGGGAGAGGGTGTACATAGGAACTACATAGGGTGAGAGGCTACAGGTGAAATATATATGGAGAGGGGCTACAGTGGATCTACATAGAGAGAGGGGATACAGTGGAACTACATAAGGTGAGGGGCTACAGTGGAAATACATAAGGGGAGGGTTTTACAGTGGAATTACATAGGGAGAGGAGCTACTGTGGAACTACATAGGGAGAGGAGATACTGTGGAACGACATAGGGAGAGGGACTACAGTGGAATTACATAGGGAGAGGAGCAACAGTGGAAATACATAGGGAGAGGAGATACTGTGGAACTACATAGGGAGAGGGACTACAGTGGAATTACATAGGGAGAGGAGCTACTGTGGAACTACATAGGGAGAGGAGATACTGTGGAACTACATAGGGAGAGGGACTACAATGGAATTACATAGGGAGAGGAGCAGCAGTGGAAATACATAGGGAGAGGAGCTACTGTGGAACTACATAGGGAGAGGAGATACTGTGGAACTACACAGGGAGAGGGACAACAGTGGATTTTCATAGGGAGAGGAGCAACAGTGGAAATACATAGGGAGAGGAGATACTGTGGAACTACATAGGGAGAGGGACTACAGTGGAATTACATAGGGAGAGGAGCTACTGTGGAACTACATAGGGAGAGGAGATACTGTGGAACTACATAGGGAGAGGGACTACAGTGGAATTACATAGGGAGAGGAGCTACTGTGGAACTACATAGGGAGAGGAGATACTGTGGAACTACATAGGGAGAGGGACTACAGTGGAATTACATAGGCAGAGGAGCAACAGTGGAAATACATAGGGAGAGGGGCTACAGTGGAATTACATAGGGAGAGGAGCGACAGTGGAAATACATAGGAGAGGGGCTACAGTGGGATTACATAGGGAGAGGGATGACAGTGGAATTACATAGGGAGAGGAGCAACAGTGGAAATACATAGGGAGAGGAGCTACAGTGGAACTACATAGGGAGAGGAGCTGCAGTGGAATTACATAGGGAGAGGAGCTGCAGTGGAATTACATAAGGGCAGTGGCTGCATCGGAATTACATTGTCAGAGGGACTACGTTTGAACTACATAAGTGGGGGGAGGGGCTACATTGGAACTACATAGGGAGAAGGTTTATCATGAAACTACATCGGGAAAGGGGCTATCAGCATCAGTTGTCTGGAATTTACTAGAGTCTACAATTAAGAATAGAGAATCTCAACACCGTGAAAAATTCCAGCTGATCAGAGAGAGGCAGCGTGGATTAGTAAGGGGTAAAGGATTTGCCTGATGAAACTGATCGAATTTTTTGAAGAGGTGACTAATGTAGTGGGCAAGGGAATTTCTACGGATTTTTAAAAATTCATTCATGGGAGGTGGGTGTCGCTGGCGAGGCCAGCTTTTATTGCCCATCTCTAATTGCCCTCGAGAAGGTGGTGGTGAGCTGCCTTCATGAACCGCTGAAGTCCGTGTGGTGAAGGTTGTCCCACAGTGCTGTTAGGAAGGGATTTGCAGGATTTCGACTCAGCGACGATGCTGGAACGGCGATAAGTTCCCAGTCGGGATGGTGTGTGACTTGGAGGGGAACATGCAGGTGATGTTGTTCTCATGTGCCTGCTGCCCTTATCCTTCTAGATGGTAGAGTTCGCGGGTTTGAGGGGTGCTGTCGAAGAAGCCTTGGCTAGTTGCTGCAGTGCATCCTGTGGATGGTACACACTGCAGCCACAGTGCGCCGGTGGTGAAGGGAGTCAATGTTTCGGAGGGTGGATTGGGTGCCAATCAAGCGGGCTGCTTTGTCGTGGATGGTGTCGAGCTTCTTGAGTGTTGTTGGAGCTGCACTCATCCAAACAAGTGGAGAGTATTCCATCGTACTCCTGACTTGTGCCGTGTTGATGGTGGAAAGTTTTTGAGGAGTCAGGAGGTGAGTCACTCGCGCAGAATGCCGAGCCTCTGGCCAGTTCCTGTAGCCGCAGTATTTCTATGGCTGGTCCAGTTACGTTTCTGGTCAATGATGACATCCAGGATGTTGATGGTGGGGGATTCGGCGATGGTAATGCCGTTGAATTTCATGGTGAGGTGGCTACACTCTCTCTTGGCGGTGATCGTCATTGCCTGGCACTTTTCTGGCGCGAATATTGCTTGCCATTTATCAGCCCAAATCTGGATGTTGTCCAGGTCTTGCTGCATGCGGGCACGGACTGCTTCATTATCTGAGTGGTGGGAAATGGAACAAAATCCAACAGCCTGCTGTGTCTGTTCAAGGTCTGATGTTTGGAAACTATTTTATGATTATTGATTATCACCAATGGTGGTAAAGTGCCGAGCATAGCTGCCTTCCACGTATTTGACCCGGGTTTGTTTCTAGGCCATCGCAATTCAGTATTCGCATTAATCCACTTCCTTCTGAAACTATAAGTTTGGAATCGAATTTGATGCAGTTAGCTGGATATTGTTTCTAAAACGTAAACGAGTATAACTTTGGTAAAATGTTTTCAACGTTCATTTCTTTTCCCTCTAGAACGAATAGAGGAAAAACATACTCGAAATAGTGAGTTAACAAGAGTCTAATGAGAGTGAGGAATGCAAATGAAATGTTAGCCTTTATCGCAAGGGTGTTGGAATATGAGAGTAAGGGGGTCTTTGTGCAATTGTCCGATGAGGAGCTATTATGTAAAATTGGCCTATATTCTGTGGAATTTAGAAGAATGAGAGGTGACCGCATTGAAACGTATAAAATTCTTAGACGGCTGGAGAGTCAAGAACGAGAGGTCATAGTCTCAAGATAAGTGGTCTGACATTTAGGACCGATATGAGGAAAAATTTCTCAACTCAAACGGTTGAGAATCTTTGGAATTCTCTACCCCAGTGGACAGTGGATGCTCAGTCGTTGAGTTATATTCAAAGCTGAGATCGATAGATTTTTGGACTTCAGGGGAATCAAGGGATATGGGGATGGGACGGGAAAGTGGCGTTGACGTCGAAGATCAGCCATGATCTGATTGAATGGCGGAGCAGGGTCGAGGGCCAGTATGGCCGACTCCTGCTCCTATTTCTTCTGTTCTTTTCTGGAGAACCAGATATCCCAGTGTGTTGACGACACCGGGTTAGGTGGCACAGTAAGCGTTATAGATGGGAGCAGAAAGTTGCAATGGAACACTGATAGATTAAGTTAGTGGGCAAAACTGTGGCAGATGGAAGTCAAGGTGAGAAAGCGTGAGGTTATCCAGTTTGGAACTTAAAAAGATAGATCAGAGTATTTTCTAAATGGCAAGAAGCTAGGAACTGTGGGGGACGGTGGGGGGAAGAGAGATTTAGGGGTCCAAGTACAGTGATTACTAAATCACGAAAAAAAAAGTTAAAATGTAGATGAAATTTTGATCTTTATCTCAAGGGAACTGGAAAAAAAAGGAGTGGAAGTTTTGCCACAGTTATACAGAGCTCTGGTTAGACCTCATTTCGAGTACTGTGTTCACTTCTGGGCACCGCAGTCTCTATAATGGCTTGGAATGAGAAAGAGTTTTTTTCTCTTTGGGATTCTATGCAATGGGAGGGAATGGGATTTGGTCTTTAAGGAATTTTTCCAGTGGGAGTGAATGAGAAGGGATTTGTTCCATTGGGATTCCTTCTGCGTGCTCTTGCGTTTACTGGGGAGACCTGCATGTTGCCAAATTGCTTTGTGTTTAACCCTAAAAAGAAAAGTATAAATGTAGTGGAACATGGAAAGGAAATTCGTCAGATATCATGTTACCAGCGAAGCTTATAGGGCGGGTAGCTGCTTGCCAGACAATGCTGAGCCCGATTGACAATATCAGCTCACTGCCATTAAATTGGTACGGTCACAATACAATCCCAGGAAAATCAAATGAAGCAAAACTGGACATCAAATAAGAAAAGGGCAAACATTTATTTCATAAAGAGATGATATGTCACAGGCAGTTTTGTAGTCAGAATTTGTGATTGCGTGAAATTGATTGGTTGAATGTTGGACTGAAGTTTACATTCACGTTGTTATTAGGTAATTTCCGTTGGGCAGATGACAGGCAGTCATTTCATTCTGTGGAGCGATGGTCTTGTTCCATTGGAATAGTCTTCCTGTTATGTTTCGTGTTCCTCAGCATCAACCAGGATGTGTTCTTCTTCGCCGCCAAAGCCACGGTGAGTGGTGCTGGTCTCGGCCCATTATCACGGGGAAAGGGGTCGGGGGCGGCTTAATCTTCAAACTTTAATCCCAAAAAAATGACCATTTTGTAATAAAAGAAAGACTTTCGAAAACACAGTTATCAAACCCATCTACATCCGACAATAAAACAAACATGTGTAAGTCCGTCGTCTGCAACAGAAAGTTCGAGTAATGACGGACTTACTTCTGCCATGTCGACCTGGTCTGAACTGACGACTAAGAAGAAAACTAAATCTTGGACGAGGCAGCATAGTGAGGCTTTTTTGAAATGTGGTTTCATCAATTGTGCAAACGCAAACCAAGATCCAAAGCCCCAACGTGTTATTTGTAGCGAGTTGCTTGGAAACGAGAGTTTCATACCGTCAAAATTAAAAAGACATTTAGAAACAAAACATGGGGATCTCGTTGATCACCCGCTTGAATATTTTCTAAGGAAGCAACGGGGATTAAAGTTATCAGCACAAGTTCTTAGTCGGTCAACTGCTCTGAATGATAAGGCACAACTGGCGTCATATTTGGTCTCATATCGTGTGGAAAAAGAGAAAATGGCCCATACAGTTGGCGAAAAAAATATTCTTCCACCATCTCTGGATATGGTGCGTACAATCTTTGTCGAGAAGCCTGCTGAAAAATTGAGAAGCATTCCTCTCAGTGATATATTCTATTGCTGAGCATTTAGAAGCCAAGGTTATTACTCGGTTACAGTCAGCCGGGGATTTTGCTATCCAACTTGTCGAAAGTACTGATATTTCAAATTGTGCAACACTGTTAGTTTCTGTGAGATATGTCGGGCAAGATGACTTTATGGAAGGTTTGCTGTGTTGTCTAACTTTACCAACAAATATAGGAGCACAGATATTCGAAGCACTGCATGACTGCGAAGATGGAAAATACAAATTGGAGTGGGGTAATTGCAAAGGAATTCCAAGTGATGGAGCAGCAAATATGACAGTTAGAAATAGCGGAATTATGAGAAGAATATCTGAGGCAGCTGGTAATGACGTTGTTTGGAATCACTGTTTCATTCAGCAAGATGCTTTGGCGGCCAATTGCATTCTCCCTCATCTTATGGCAATACTGAAAGAATTAGTGATTTTTTTTAATCGTTCACGGGATGTGGGCGTCGCTGGCAAGGCCGGCATTTATTGCCCATTCCTAATTGCCCTTGAGAAGGTAGTGGTGAGCCGCCTTCTTGAACTGCTGCAGTCCGTGTGGTGAAGGTTCTCCCACAGTGCTGTTAAGTCGGGAGTTCCAGAATTTGGATTCAGCGACGATAAAGGAAAGACGATATATCTCCAAGTCGGGATGGTATGTGACTTGGAGGGGAACGTGCAGGTGGCCTTGTTCCCATATACCTGCTGCTCTTGTCCTTCTATGTGACAGAGATCGCGGGTTTGCGACGTGCTGTCGAAGGAACCTTGGCTAGTTGCTGCAGTGCATCCTGTGGATGGTACACACTGCAGCCACAGTGCGCCGGTGGTGAAGGGAGTGAATGTTTAGGATGGTGGATGGGGTGCCAATCAAGCGGGCTGCTTTGTCCTGGATGGTGTCGAGCTTCTTGAGTGTTGTTGGAGCTGCACTCATCCAGGAAATTGGAGAGTATTCCAGCACACACCTGACTTATGCCTTGTAGATGGTGGAAAGGCTTTGGGGAGTCAGGAGGTGAGTCACTCGCCGCAGAATACCCATCCTCTGACCTGTTTTTGTAGCCACAGTATTAATATGGCAGGTCCAGTTAATTTCTGATCAATGGTGACTCCCAGGATGTTGATGGTGGGAGATTTGGCGATGGTAATGCCGTTGAATGTCAAGGGGAGATGGTTGGACTCTCTCTTGTTGAAGATGTTCATTGCCTGGCACTTGTCCGGCGCAAATGCTACTTGCCTCTTATCAGCCCAAGCCTGAATGTTGCCTATGTCTTGCTGCATGCGGGCTCGGACTGCTTCATTATCTGAGGGATTGCGAATGGTACTGAACACTGTGCAATCGTCAGT
This sequence comes from Heptranchias perlo, assembly GCF_035084215.1. Lineage (NCBI taxonomy): Eukaryota > Metazoa > Chordata > Chondrichthyes > Hexanchiformes > Hexanchidae > Heptranchias > Heptranchias perlo. The sequence continues at coordinate 2,552,274 of NW_027139666.1, forward strand.
GAACATTCCCATTTCTGACCTTATGATGGAGAGAAGGTCAGTGATGAAGCAGCTGAAGATGGTTGGCCGAGGACACTGCCCTGAGGAACTCCTGCAGCAATGTCCTGGGGCTGAGATGATTGACCTCCAACAACCACTACCATCTTCCTTCTTGCTTGCTATGACTCCAGCCACTGGAGAGTTTTTCCACTGAGTCCCATTGACTTCAATTTTACTCGGGCTTCTTGGCGCCACACTCGGTCAAATGCTGCCTTGATGTCAAGGGTTGTCACTCTCACCTCACCTCGTTGTTAATTACATTAATGAAGATCAATGAACTGCAGGCTTTTTGAAGCGTTATGCTCAGAAATGGGAGCTGAGCTACTCATTTAATGTTTTAACAGTGAAGTACGATGGCTGTCACGGGGCAGGGTGCTTACGAGGGTGTACGAGATGTAAATATGTGACACGTTTCATTTGATTCCATTTTTCTTCATTGATGCTCTTCTCCTCAATGTGTTGTAACAGTGTTGGGAACATGGAATAGCTCGGATGATCACTTTTCAGTCGGGCTTGCCACAGTTCTGATGACTTTTGGAGTGCTTGTATCGGGAAAGAATATCACATTTTTCTGGTACAGAAACGTTTAATTTGGCAAATTTGTTTTACGGTGACAGTTGGTTAATGAAGTTGTCATTCCTGGCTGACATGTTCTCAATTTTAAACGATCTGTATTTGAAGTAACAAGGAAGAGTCAATGATTTGTTTCGACATTGTGAAAAGATACAAGCATTCCAAAAGTCATTAGAACTGTGGCAAGCCCGACTGAGAAGTGATCACCCGAGCTATTCCATGTTCCCAACACTGTTACAAAACATTGAGGAGAACAGCATCAATGAAGAAAGAGGGAATCAAATGAAACGTGTCACATATTTACATCTCGCTGCTCTGTCTGACAATTTTAGTCTCTACTTCCCTGCAGAGAGTTTGAAAATTTGAAGCAAAGTGTTGAGTGAAAGATCGTTTTGCCTTCGAAAAGCCTGAATAGATAATAAAACTAGATTTCATGTCTGAGCAAGAAAACGAGCTATTGCGACTCACCTGTGATACACACTGAAAACACGGCACAAGTCATTCAGATTGTCATCTTTTTGGATCAGTGCTTTCAAATAATATCCTCTGTTAAGTAAGATTAGTGTTCTGTTTTTGCTGCCCGTCACAACTGCCTACATGTGCGAACTGGGATTTTCGACTTTGACAGGGTTAAAAATAAGAAAAAGAAACCGAGTCAACAGTGCACCAGATATGCGTGTAGAGCTTTCATCTTGTGATCCAGATTGAACGAGATCATGAACAGGCAGACCCACCCGTCACGTTAAGTAAGTGAACCTCAACCTGATCTTTGTTTTACTGTATTTATACTGTACTTAAAATGTTTTTCAAGGAACATTGATATCAAATTTTAGTTATTACTTGAAGTGAAATGCAGTGAAGAGCGAGCATGGACTGGCCTTTACTGAGATTTGATGAAAACTCCAATCAGAAGATATTATTGTTTTGGGTCGCTGGGGGAAGTGTTTTTCTTCCACTGGGTCACGTGAAAAAAAGTTTGAAAAACACTGTTCTAAATTGTACGGACAGTGTCTGTTTAGCAAACCGGCTCTGACTTCCTCATTCTGTATTTCTGGAAACCGTTCTGTGCGCCAGGCGGGCAATAAAACATTGACCGAAGCCCGGAGAATAATGGCGACTGGAAGTCCCACAATGCCCCGCGCTCCAGAAACCTCTCTATCTCTCCAAGGCGCTGATTTCCCGAACAGACTACTCACCACGCCCGCAGTGCATTCTGGGAACGCATCGCTCCTTTCCTTTGTCCCGAGTTGGCCTCGGCGGAAACGGGAGAAGAAACCGGGAAGCGGCGGGTAGGACGTGGGAGGCGCTGGGTGATGGGTGTAATGGAGTCCGGGGACCCCCGCCCGCCCGATCCCCCGGGTCCCCAGGCTCTGATTCGGGGCCTGAGCCGCACTCGGTGTTGCTGAGACTCCGCTCAGTGTAAATGCAGGTTGTTGTTGATCTGCTCCCGTTGGCCTCAGCTTTACCGGACAGAATCAGACAGGCTCGGCGGCTCTGATGCTCCCCATGGTTGAAATGCCGGCAGCTCCCTGTACAGGCTCACAAGTACAGAATTACCACTTGGCTGGGTACTGGAGGGCAAACAGTGACTGGGTCCGAATCCCAACATCACGCAGCACGTTCAGGAGAGAAAAGAAGGAAAAATAGAGCCTGCAATGAATCTGGATTTCAAAGAGCGAGGACGTGTCATGGAGGGAGAGTGTGTGGGACGGGGGAGTTCACAGCTTAATAGGGGCAAGGAGGGAGAGTGTGGGACGTGGCATTTACAGCTTAATAGAGGCAAGGAGGGAGAGTGTGGGACGGAGGATTTACAGCTTAGGAGGGATAAGGGAGAAAATAATGTTCCAGAGAAACTAGAACTGTGTGATCTGAATTTCTATCCTGTACTTACGGTGATGACTTATGTAAATGGTAAGGACAGATTGCATGTATTCTCTTGAATGTACAAGATTAAGGGGTGATCTAATTGAGGTGTTTAAGATGATTGGAGGATTTTATAGAGTAGATGGAGATAAACTATTTTCTCTGGTGGGAGAGTCCAGAACAAGGGGGAATCATCTTAAAATTAGAGCTCGGCCGTTGAGGGGTGATGTCCGGAAGCAATTCTTCAGACAAAGGGGAGTGGAAATCTGGAACTCTCTTCACTCCAAAAAGCTGTTGAAGCTGGGGGTCAATTATAAATTTGAAAATTGAGATTGATAGATTTTTGTTTGGCCAGATTATTAAGGGTTATGATACCAAGGAGGGTAGATAGTGTTAAGATATAAATCCATCATGATCTAATTGAATGGCGGAACAGGCTCGTGGGGCTGAATGACCAACTCCTGTTCCTATGTTCCTAAGTGCAGCCAATAAATGAAGGAAAATTGTCTGGTTAGGGAGTGTCTATAAATGAAAGCGAAATGGTGACAGGTCAAGGTGTGTCTATTAATGAAGGAGGAATGGTGACGGGTCAGGGAGTGTTTATAAATGCAGGTGAAATGGCGTCTGGTAAGGGAGTATCTATAAATGGGAGAGGACATATTGACAAGTCAGGGAGTGTGTATAAATGACGGAGACATGGTGACTGGTCAGGCAGAGTCTGTAAAAGTTGGAGAAATGGTGACTTGTCAGGCAGTGTCTGTAAATGAAGGATAAATGGTGTTTGTTCTGGGAGTGTCTGTAAATGAAGTAGAAATGGTAACTGGTCAAGGGGTGTCTGTAAATGAAGGAGGAATGGTGATTGGTCCGGGAGTGTCTGTAAATGCAGGAGAAATGTTGACAGGTCAGGTTGTGTCTCTAAATTAAGAAGGAATAGTGATGGGTCAGCGAGCGTCTATTATTGAAGGAAAATGCTGACTGGTCAGGGAGAGTTTGTAAATGAAGGAGAAATGGGGAAGGATCAGGGAGCGTCTATATGTGAAGGAGAAATGGTGTTTGGTCAGGGAGTGTCTGCAAATTAAGGAGAAATTGTGATCGTTCGGGGATAGTCTTTAAATAAAGGAGACATGGTGACTGGTCAGGGAGAGACCGTCGCCAAATTTGGGAGATATTACAGATGGACTGTTTACAGGCAGCTATAGGGAGGGACATAGTGTCGAAATGAGGGGCAGAGCAAAAACACACAGCCAGAGCCAGCATCTTCAGGAGAGGAGAGGGGAACCAGTGAGTGTCGAACTGAATCCAACCAGAGTCAGGACCTTCAGGGGAGGAGATGGAGGGGAACCAATGAGTTTAGAACTGAACCCCGCCAGAGTCATCACCTTCAGGGTAGGAGAGGGAGGGGAACCAGTGAGTACACAACTGAACCTAGCCAGAGCAAGCACCTTCAGGGGAGGAGAGGGATGGGAACCAGTGAGTGTAGAACTGAACACAGTCCGAGTCGGGATCTTCAAGAGAGGAAAATTAAAAGACGGAAAATTGTTGGAGGTGGTGCGATGGGTTTGAGTTTCAGCAGAGGGAGGAGGGTGAGTGTGTGACGGGGATTTACAGTCTGGGGGGATGAGCGGGCAGAATGTTCCATAGAAACTGGAACTGCCTGTTCTGAATTTCTATTCCGTATTCACAGTGAGGACTTTTGTTATCTCCTTTTACAGGGTATTAGAAGGGGAGGATTTGCAGACGGGAAACTCAAACCAAACATCACGTCAAGATCTGACTCTATTCACCAGCACCTGAAGATTATCGGCCTTAAAATACAGGAGAAATGTTGATCTGTTCTATCTGTGGAAAAAGATTTCAAACATCATTGTGACTGGAATAGCAGCGAGACACACACACCCGAGTGAGAGTGTTCCAGTGCGCTGACTGTGGAAAGAATTTTAACCAGTTACACAGCCTGAAAAAACATCGTACCATTCACAGTGGGGAGAAACCAGACAAATGTTCTCTGTGCAGACGAGATTTCTACTGATCGTCCAACCTGGAGAGATACACCCGCGGCACGGAGAAACCGTGGAAATGTGGGGACTGTAGGAGGAGGTTCAGTTACTCGTCCCGGCTGGAAACTCATCGACACAGACACACTGGGGAGAGGCCGTTCACCTGCTCCGTGTGTGGGAGCGGATTCACTCAGTCATCCCACCTCATTGAACATCAACTTGTTCACACTGATAAGAGACTTTTTAAATGTTCTGTCTGTGAGAAGAGCTTTAAAAGAAAATGTGATCTGCTGACATACCAACGCACTGACACTGGGGAGAGGCCGTTAACCAGTTCCGTGTGTGGGAAGGGATTCATTCAGTCATCCAACCTGCTGGCACAACAGCGAATTCAAACTGGGGAAGAGTCCGTTCACCTGCTCCGTGTGTGGGAAGGGATTCACTCGGTCATCCAGCCAACTGATACACCAGCGGGTCTGCACTGGGGAGAGGCTGTTCACCTGCTCCATGTGTGGGAAGAGTTTCACTCGATCATCCCACCTGCTGAGACATCAGCAAGTACACATCAGGGAGAGGCCGTTCACCTGCTCCGTGTGTGGGATGAGATTCACTCAGTCATCCCACCTGCGGAGTCACCAGCGAGTTCACATGTGACTGCAGGGGTTGGATTCTGCTGTTATTGCTGATGTTAATCACATCCAGGACTGAATCATGTTTATTCTTACAGTTGGGGTTTGTTTCTGATGTTAATAACCCCTTTAACTGGGCTGGAGTTTAATATTCTGTACAAGTGTCAAATAAATCAACTTTTTTTTGAAGACAATGTTTCCAGCCCTTGATATCTCGATGATAGAAGAAGCAGTTTGAGGACTCATGATGAAGTGAGTGGAATCCATCTTATAGCTGAGTTCCTCCACCTTTTTAAAAGATGGATCGACAAGATGTCCAAGGCTGACAGGACATAAAATTCAATTCTATCACAGGATCCACTTCAATCAGCCTGAGCAGGTTTCCACTACCCTTGTCTGAAAAAGAGCTTCCTGATTTCACTCCTGGATGCCCTAGCTCTAAATTTAAGGTTATGCCCTCTTGTTCTGGATTCGCCGACCAGAGAAAATAGCTTCTATTTCTACCCGATCGATTCCCTTTATAATTTAAAATCCCTGGATCAAATCGCCCCTCAACCATCTAAACTCAAGGGAATGCAAACCAAGTTTATGCAACCGGTCCTCATAATCGAACCCTTCAAGCCCCAGTATGATTCTGGTGAATCTGCACTGTCCCCCCTTCAAGGCCAATATATCCTTGGTGAGGATCAGTACTCCAGATGGGATCTGACCAAGGCTCTGTCGAACTGAAGCATCACTTCCTCCCGTTTGTATTCCAGCCCTCGAGATAAAGGCCAACATTCCATTAGTCTGTGATTACATCTTGTTTCTGTGCACGAGCTTTTAGTGATTTCTGTAGATGGACACCCAAATCCCTTTGTTCCCCCACTGTTCCCATTCTCTCACTTTAAGAAATTTCCCCAATGTTTCCTTCTTGCATCCAAAGTGAATGATCTCACACTTCCCCACATTGAACTCCATCTGCCACAGTTTTCCCGTTCACTTAAACTTTCCCTTTGTAACTTTCTGCTCCCATCTGCACAACTTTACTGTGTCTCCTAACTTAGTGTCATCTGGAAACCTTGGTCCATAACTCTCCATTCCTTCATCCAAGTTATTGATAAATATGGTGAAAAGCTGAGCTCAGTACAGATCCATGGGGACACCACTTATCACATCCCGCCAATCAAAGAACGTTCCCTTTATCCCTATTCTTTTCTCCGATCTCCCACCCAATTCCAACCCAAGTCACAAGGTCACTTCCAATTTTCTGCACTTTTATTTATTCTATTAGTCCCTTGTGCTGAACCTTATCAAATGCCTCCTGGAAGTCCATATAGACAACATCCTGAGACACTCCCCTTTCCAACTTGTTCGTGACTTCAAAAAAATCAACTGTATTTGTCAGACATGACCTGCCTTTCATAAATCCATGTTGACTCTTTGATCAGCTCAGATTTGTTCAAGTGTTCCATCATTTTGTCTCTGATGATAGATTCCAGTATCTTCTCCACAACTGACGTTAAACTGACAGATCTCTAATTTCCTGGTGCCCCCCCACCCCCGCCGCCACCAACCCCCCCCCCCCCGCTTCTTAAATAACGGAGTGACATTTTCAATTCTCATCTCCATAGGCACAATTCCTGAGTCCAGAGAGCTTTGGGAAATTATGACTAATGCATCTGTAATTTCCCCACCCGTTTCCTTTAACATCCTGGGGTGGAAACCATCAGTTCCTGCAGATTTCATTCCTTGTTTGCAGTTATTTATTTATCTATTTCCAGAGCTAAAATACTCCCCTTTAATATTAATCATTGATTATTAGATGGCTTTGTTTTGTATTCTTTTTGTTACCGATTTTTGCTCACTTCAGTATAATTCATCTGTTTCTTTCTTTTATTAAGGTCAGTAATTTCTTTCATCCAAAACACCGATTCCCCAGTCGAGGTTCACTTGGTTAACTCGAGGTTTTCTCCACCACCACTGGAACAGGAAGATCGACTGCAGGTAACTGCTGGGGAGATCACATAATCAGGGAACAGGGGGATCACACGGGGAGGAACCGGGGAGGTCGCACTACCACAGGGAGAGGGATCGGGGAGGTCACGCGACCACGCGGGGAGGGATAGGGGAGGTCGCACGATCACAAGGTGAGTGGAGAGAACTTGGAAGTCGCATGATCACCCGGCGGGGGTGGGGGGGCGGGCACCGCGGAGGTCACTCGATCACAAGGGGTCCGGGGAGCGGAGACGATCACACGGGGGGTTGTGGGGGAGAACCGGGGAGGTCGCACGATCACACGGCAGGGTGGGGGGAACCGGGGAGATCGCACGATGACACGGCGGGTGGCGGGGCGGGGTGGTCGCACGATCACACTTCGGTGGAGTTGGGGGGGTGGTGGGTTTGACCGGGAAGGTCGCGCAACCACGGGAGAAGGGACAGGTGAGGCTACAAGATCACACGGTGGGGGGTGGGGGGTTGGGGGGTTGGACCGGGGAGCTCACACGACCAGGGGGGACGGGGAGGGCACGCGGCCACGGGGGACCGGGGAAATCACAGGACGAGAGACTGCGAAATTACATGAAGTACTGGAAAGAACACACGATGAGCTGCAGGAGACATCACATGACGAGGCAAATGAGAGGACCCATGATGAGGTACTGGGGAGATCACATGACGAGGTACAAGGAGATTATATGACGGGGAATTGAGGAGATCACATGAGGAGCAACTGAGGCGATCCCATGATGCAGAACTGTCGTGATCACATGATTGGGAACTGGAGCGATCACATGAAGGGGAACCAGCGCGAACACATGAGTAAGTATTGAGGAGATCAAAAGACATGGTCCCAGTCAGAAGATATGTTGGTTCCCTGGGGGAAGTGTTTTTCTTCCACGGGGTCACGAGAAAAAAAGTTTAAAAAACACTTGGGTCGAGAATACATGGGGTGTGGGAGGAGATTAAACGAGTAGTGGAGTCCACGACAGTGGAAAGTGTACATGGGCTTTAGGAGGAGATGAAATCGGTGGGAAGAGTCCAGAATATGGTATCGTGTACAGGGGGTGTGGGACGTTATTAAATGGGTGGGTAGAGTCCATGTTAGAGGAGGGTGTACATGGGTTGTGGGAGGAGATTAAATGGTGGGTAGAATCCATGGTAGGGGAGAGTGTACTTGGGCTGTGGCAGGAAATTAAATGGTGGGCAGAGTCCTTGATAGGGGAAAGTGTAGACGGGTTGTGGGAGGAGATTAAATGGGTGGGTCGAGTCCATGATAGGGGAGAGAGTACATGGGCTGCCGGAGGTGGTTTACATCAAGTTACCTCGAAATTACATCACAGACTCAGGCCATTCGGCCCATCTGGTCTATACAGGCCACTCCCGGATGTGGGCTCTCCCTCTGTCGGCCTCGCACCCCGCCCACAGCAGCGCCCGCCCACCCGCCGGCTCGAGGCCGCCATCAACATCCTCCCGGCGCCGGCCTGTTGCAAGGGAACACGGCATGAGGTCCGCGCGGCGCATGCCCGGCGTCCCTCGGGCAGGACGTCAATGGGCAAAGGGTCGAGACGCTGAAGCGTGTCACGTGATGGGAGGAGTTCGCCCAGGAGGAGGTTGGCGAGGGCGGGGGTTGGAGGTGAGAGCTGTCAATCAAATGTTCCGGAGTCAGCACTCACTGCCACAGGGTTTGGAGAATTTGGTTAAAAATGCAAAATCTGTGTGTATGAAATAAGAATAGAAATGTCCAAAAATATGAAAAAATTGCAAATGCAATAATCTGAATTAAAAACAGAAATGTTCAAACTCACATAAGGCTGATGGTCTGGGTCCTCCTGCCACAAATAGTTTTCTGTACTTGGGGCATAGGATGAGCAGAATGCTTGAATGTAACTTTTTTAATGCAGAAGGTGTTGGATATATGGAGTAGACCAGCGGGGGAGGCAATGAAGCCTGGTTGTATCAGCAAATTCCAGGGAGTTGCCTAAGTACCTGACAGCGGTACGTTGCGATATGACAGACTAGAAATTGGGATTTGTTTTTGCACATGTCCATTAAATCTTAGTGATTGTTGTATTTGGACAGCCAAATCCCTTTGCTCCTCGACAGTCCCTAGTTTCTCAGCATTAAGAAAATACTCCTATTTCTCACCTGGTGCATGCAATAAATGCTCTTTCTACAGCTCCCCACATCTTTACCACTGCCAATGTTTCCATTGTTCACTGTCCAATAACAACAGACACGGTGAGACTAGAACATGTTTTTAATATTTCAAAATATACTTTATTTCATAAAATTCATGGATCCACACGGTTCAATGTAAATATCACAGTTACAATTCAAAACAATACAATACAGATCATGCACTCTACGATTCAATTATTACAATTGAAAACACAGAAAATATCTTCCAATACATGCTGTGCAGACAAGGCAAAATTGCCTTACACGGTGATAATTCCCTATAGAGCCTTTGCACAGGCCGCATCTCGCATCAGTGCGTCCCACAGCACATTATCCTGGACCCGAGAGTGTGCCAGGTGGCAACACTCGGTCGTGGACAACTCCTGGAAGACCAGCAGATTTCGGGAGGACGAAAGGGCCTCTTTCACCGAGTTGATTGTCTTCCAGCAGCAGTTGATATCTGTCTCGGTGTGCGTCCACAGCGTCCTGTGTTACCGAACTGTTGGGGGTGAAATTTTCTTTGACTCTCCGGTATGGGGTCCTGTCTGTGTGGAGGGGAGTTAACAACTTTTACCCGAATACATCGATCCATTCTTGTATGTATTTGGCAAACATTGTCTGATGTCTTTCACACCCCTGTCGAACCTTGGGATCAGAGGTACATGGGTAATTTCACCTTCACTGCATGGGCGGTAAATTGACTGAGCAGAATTTAAAATCGGGCCGGTTCTATCAGAGGCGGGTGATCCGCTCTACCAGTTCAGCCACCAGGGATGGTGAAAACTTCCTTCCACATGTTGTGAACCGGTGCAGTTTGAGACAATGGACCAGCTTGTGGGCTTCGAAGATTGATACCAGGGCGGAGGTCAGGAAAGGTGTGGCCGATTTTAAGCATCCCTGCCTGGCGGAAATTGGGTGGATGAGGCTAGTAAATGTTGTCAGGCCACTGACCACCCCTTTAACTCTGGCGTTCCTGCCTCCGCCATGGTGGGTAGGATCCTGAGAAAAGCGGCCGGAGCAGCATCCACCTGTTTCCGGTCAGGCCACGTGTAATATGTAAATCAGAGTATTATGACGTACATGGGACACCATTTAATGTTGGTTGCAAATGGGTGGTGGAGCCGCGCTTTCGATGGGCATTGAGTGGTCCAGAACACTGAGAAGTTTCTTTTTAACTTATGTTCTGTAGGGCAAGGAGTCGCAGGAGAGCTTTCCCTTGGCCTGCTGCGGCCGTGCGAAATTTCCCGACCCCTGATCGTCTCAGAAATGTATCAGGAGGTTTCCTTATACATTTGTGCAACCAGGCCCAGCCTCATGTCCCATTAAACACCCTGCAGTGAGTAAACATTGCTGAACATTCTCCGGAACTCCCCTCTGGAGTTTGAAATGACATTATTATTTTACCATTTATTAACGGACCGGATGCTGGTCCATTATTATTCTGTTCTGGTCAAAAGAAATATCCCAATGAACAGGACGCTGTCTGACTCTGACAGCTCACCCTCAGTACATTCCACCGGGCAGCTTGTGTGATGGGAAATAATCATCAACCGAAAAGGAGGATTTCTTTTTATTCATTTCAGGATTAAACATTTAACATTGAAATCATATTAATTCCGGACTAATAACAGCAAAGCACACATCTTGTATCAATTCACAACACCGCATTGATCAGGTAAAATTTAATTCCTGTCTTCTATTTCTAAATTTATTTAAAGTATTGGAGTGAGATCAGTTACTTTAGTAAACTCATTGATGTCAATGGATAGTAAATCCAGGCGTGGTGAATAATGGACACCCGATTCGCTGCCTCTCGTCTTAAACCACCACCAACTATGAAAATCTAATTGACTTTTATTTAATTCCGGATCGAAAATTTTGAGACGTTTCTATGATTTAACTAATTTAACAATTAGGTTCAGTGGTTATTTCATCCCGTTCTTCAGCTCCTCTCTGAATTTAGTCTGGGTCACAGTATAAATACACATGTTGGTGCAGGAACTGAGAAGTTGAAGCATGAGTCCGGCTGACTCAATGTCACTGCCCGGATAGGACTGGGCGTTTGTTATATGCGGAGAGATAAAATAAAAAACTTCTGTGCTCCATAACAATATAAAACTGCCTGATATACTGAAGAGTAAAATGATGGATTTCCTTCGGTTCTCCATCTCTGGATCTTTGTCATTCTCTCCATTGCTGCGCCCCCGGAGACCCCTGCGGACTCTAATGGCCATTAAAATGTGCCTGGCGGTGAGAACATTGAACAGCAAAATCAGAATGAATGGGAGACAAGGCATTAACACAAGATTAAACAAGTCAAACGCTGCCCATGCAGTGGAAGTGAAAAATGACGGTTTCAAGACACAACCCCGGGGTATATTTTCCATTTTATATTCCTGGTCAAATACAAAGTACCAGGGAATGTTTAATAAACAGCTCAGCGCACTCACCACCCCGATAACAGCAGCCGCCTTTTGCTCGGTGCAATATTTTGTTTTCAGCTTCTGACAACAAATGGCCACAAATCGATCAAAGGTGAAAACCACTGTGAACCAGACAGAGGCCGCCGTGGCTGCTAAACTCAGGATGACAATGAGACGGCACACGGGGGTAATGGTCAAGAATGAAACTGAGAAATAAATATCAATAATGCGCGTCATTATGACATCAGTGATAACGACCAGGAGATCGGCCGCCGCCATTCCCATCAGGTAGCGAGTGATACATTTGGAGAGTCCGCACTTTCCTCGGGACAGGATCACAATCGCCACCAAGTTAACTGTAAGAGAGAGAAACGGAAGCTGAGAAATGACTGATCAGACCTGGAGCCAAAGCAGCAGTTTCAGAGGATCTGGTGTGAAATTTCCAGCTTTTTTGCTGCATCAAACGATGGAAACTGATTCACTGACCTGGGCAGCGCTTTGAGCAGAGAAATGTTTTTAAACACAATTATCAATAATGAATTTGGAATTTGATTCAGAAAGTGAATAAAGTGCGTACCAGATCCACTGGATGGGCCGAGTGAGGGCGCAGTGCCGGTGGGGAAGGGAGAAGGTGTTTTATTGAACGGGTATCCAACGGATTAAATCCGGATTTGGGCTCCCGATGGACGGGAAAGTGAACGAGGGCCGGGAAGGTGAGGGGACAGGGGGAGCTGATGGTGGTTTGTTGCTCTGGTTTAAGTGAGCCGACAGGGGCCGGCACAAAACGGGAAAGGCCGAGATCCGAGGCCGTGAGTTGGAGGCTTCGGATCGGATTGGCTGAGACAGCTGGAATCCGAGCCAGTGAGTGAGATTGAGAGAGAGACAAGGAAAAGGGCATGCAGGAGCTGGAGGGGTGTCAGGAGCAGATGGTTTGGGAAAACGGAGAAACTGAAGCAACGGATGAGGAGTCAGAGGATTCAATGCAGTGGGAGGAGAGGCTGTGATTCACAGGGAGAGACTGCAGCAGAGTGTTGGAGGAAATCTAATCCAAAGGTCCAACTAACACAATGAAATTAATGAATTCAACCTTTAATTTCTTTTGTTATTGGTGTCAGGGAACAGCTCTTTGTTTACATAATGTGTTCAATAAATTTACTTTGCACATTCAATTAAAATTACATTAAAATGCATTAATTGAATTAGCCTCTTTCTATATTGAATTAAGCTGAAAGATAGAGTCTAAACTACAGTATCCGAAGAATCCAACGCGATCAATGAATCACTGAGTCTATTCATTAAATTCATTTCAAATATGCTCATGTAAGCAGTCAGTAAACAAGTAAAAGGAACATTCACATAAACAGACTGAGGACCCGATAGCGATAAACACAGCCGGCGTAATCTGACATCATCCAACCAACGCCTTCAAGTCAATTTCCTCTTCATAATTATAGTGGAATTTTCAGCAGTTCATTCGATGAATTATTCACACCACAGCCACTCTGTCTCTTTCATTCTCTGTGTGTCTCTCTCGGTCTCTCTCTACCTCTCGTTCCTTCTCCGCTCCCTCTCGTTTTCTTCCTCAGCCGCGTTCTCTATCGCTCCTCTCTATCGCTCCGCACTCTCTCTACTCTCTTTCTCAATGCCCCTTTTCACATGCGAGTAAATCCAGCGCCTACTTTCTCTTCACCAGCCCTGTGTTCGAACGATCCCATTCACAGTGTCAGTTTGTTAAATGGTGAAGCCGCTGAGATAGTTTAATGTTTCTACAGATCATCCAAGTCTCCACCTGTTCACCTACACTGCTCACTTCATCTACAATGCAGGCAATAAACAGAATCGAAGGCCTCTTCCAGCCACACCTCACAATAATTGAAATTCCTTCTCCTGTAATTACAAAGGACAGCGTTAGATGGCGGCATTGTTCAATTAACAAAACAATTACCTGAGGAAGGAGGAAGCCTCCGAAAGCTTGTAGATTTCAAATAAAAATCGTTGGACTATAACTTGGTGTTGTAAAATTGTTTACAATTAAGAAAACGCCAACATCACCGCTGCTACTGAAAATCTACAGATAAATAGGAGGGCTCATGTTTCCAACAGATACAGTGCAATCTGATACAACATAACCTCAAAACATTGCATTTTACAGTGAATTCATCCACAGTGAATCAGAGAATTAGATGTGAAAGAATCAGCAGCAAACTCCGTTCAGTAGGCAGAACTCTGAAGCGGCGTCAGATACACACAAAATGAAATAATATGTTAGAACAGTGATAACCAATAAATACATTCAAATCCCTGTTAAACTGAACCATGTTATTGGGGATGGAGGACATTGCGCTGTCTCCTTGTAACACTGAAACCGTGAGCTGTCTCATTATCAATCACTGAAAACACATTGATGAAAAAATATTCCATGACAGGTTAGTTCCCCAATATGAAACTGTTAACAGCTCCTGATGGTCTGATGCCAGCTCTTAGCCCAGACACATTATTCCAATACATTCAGAACAGAGAATAATCCAGTAACAATGCTAGAGTTGGATATGTAAAGATCATAACGGATCTAATGCAGCTGCTACAAGACCTACCGCTTTGAAGTTAAGGACATACCATTATTCAACAGTATTATCAATACAGATATAATGCAGCTCCTCCAAGACTAAAAGAGCAGAGACTTTAAACATTCCATCATTCAACTGATAGAATAGAACAGGCGGCTGTGTAAAACATAATGGGAGAAAAAATAAATGGCCAAATCCAGCAGCACAGTTAACACCAATTTACAATATTCACAGATGAGATAACGGCTTACCCAGAACTCCAGTGGCTGCAAGAACAGGATAGTAAATGCGTTCTATCAGAAATATTACTGAATATCCCATTTCTGTGAGAAGCAGTGACTTCTGCTGATCTGAAAACCGCAGCTCCAGCAGGCACTCTGAGCTGAAACATTGCAAAGAGCCTGATTTATACAGGGGATAAATCTCCACTGACATGGTTATTCCCCTGATCATTGCTATTAGTTACAGTCACCTGAACAAACACTTTGCATCAGCAGCTTTGTCTCCAATGTAAATGATGACGTGGCTATATCATAAACATTTCGAAGTACAGGGCATTATCTCAATGAGACCTCTCTCAGGAATAAAGTTAAAAGCTGTGCTCAGAAAGGACTGGTCCAACAACAATGAGCGGCTTCATTTACAGTTTTCATATAATTCTATTGAATATGTTCACTCCTGCCGATTCATTTATAATTTTCACCGATTTCTACGTGTGTCCACTGAATCTAGGGACACAAGCAGAACCGTTTCGCTCTGTTCCTGCAGTTTCCCAATTAAAATATGAATCTTGAGTCCATGATACGGGGACAGTTAAAGGCCACGTTGAGGATTGCAGCCGAGAAATGACTGTGGGTGATATTAGGTGTCGGACCCTGAACGAGCATCATTGCCATCCCTCTCTCCGTTATTTCACTGGAGATGTTTACCCGTTTATTTACAATGGTTGACGGCTCCAGTAAAATTGGTCCCGTTTAACCCCGAGCTAAGCTCATGACCCGATTTGATCTCCATCACAAAGGCCCCATGCTTCCCTCACTCGCCTCCATTCCTTCCGCAGCCCATTGCCATTGAAACCTTCATCAATGTCTCTGTCCCCTCCAGACTCCATTCCTCCAATGCACTGCTGGATGGTAACCCAACCTCCACCGTCCAACAAGCAACAGGTCCTGCTCGTCCTTCACTGATCGCCTAACATTTAAAATTTTGATCGTGGGGTTTAAAACCCTCCATGGCCCACACCTCCCAATCTCCGCCCTCTCCTCCACACCTACTGGAATCCCATCGTTCATTGGCCTCTTTTGGTTCAACTTCCCTCGATTGGTTCCACTCACCTATCTGATCATAGCCAGGAGAAGCTTCGCTTCCCACCCTATCACCGTTATATCTGATGTCTCTAAAGGTTCAATCCTTGGCTTCCTCCTCTTCCTCATCTACATGTTGCCCTTTGGTGACATTGTCCACAGACATGGACCAGCTTTGAAATGTACGCTGACAAAACCACATCCTCTCTTGACCCTTCCAATGTATTTTTATTGTCAGATCGACATTCTGTTTTAGATGAGCCACAATTTCCTTCAGTTGAAAAGTTGGACGTTCTGATCTTTGACTCAACAATCTCCACATCCTGACCAAGGATTCCATCCCCAACCCTCTCTCTTTGATTAATGAGTCCCTCATCAATCACCCAAGTTCTTGCTGACCTTCATTGACTTCTAGTTTCCTAAGCCTGTCGTTTATTTTTATTCTTTCTTACACGTAAATCCACCAGGGTCTCACACTTGGCTATCTCTGCATCCTCCTCCAGCCCTGCAGCCCCAGTCGAACACTCCGCATCTCCACCTCTGGTCGCTTATGCATCCTCAGTCTATTTGCCCTACTTTTGACAGACGTTACTTGAGCACATCCACGGTCCAGAACTCCCTCTCGATGCCCTCCACCTCCCTCTCCCCCTTTCGGGAGTCAATCGTGGCTCAGTAGTCGCAGTCTCGCTTCCGAGTTGGAAGGTTGCGAGTTTAAGTCCCACTCTAAAGACTTGAACACATAATCTAGGCTGACACTACAGTGCGGTACTGAGGGACACCTGTACTGTCGGTGGTGCTGACTTTCATCGGACACATAAACCGAGGGACGATCTGGTCTCTTAGGTCGATGTAAAAGATCCCACGGCAATTTTCGAAGAAGAGCAGGGGAGCTCTCCTCGGTGTCCTGGGAAATATTTATCCGTCAAACAACATTACTAATACCAATTTTCTGGTCATTCATCTCATTTCAGTTTGTGGGAACTTGCTGGGTGCAAATTGTCTGGCAATATTCCTCCATTGCCATAGTGATTAAAGCATTTGACAGGGTATTTAGAGAGAAACTATTTCAGCTGGTGGGGAGAGTCCAGGAAATGGAGGCATAACCTTAAAATTAGAGCTCGGCCGCTCAAGGGTGATGTCAGGAAGCACTTCTTCACACAAAGGGTAGGGGAAATCTGGAACTGTCTCCCTTATAGAGGTGTTCAGGCTGGAGATCAAATGAAAATTTCAAAACGGAGTTTGATAATTTTTTGTTGGGTAAGGGTATTAAGGGTTAAGAAGCCAAGACGGAAATTGAGTTAAGGTACAGATCAGCCAGGATCTGTTTGAATGTCGGAAAAGTCTCGAGAGGCTGAATGGCCTCCTCCTGTTCCTATGTCCTAACGGAGTCCGCCGGCGAGATCCTGTGCGAACGGTAATAGGAATATTATGGGATGGAAATTCATCGTGGGCAGGAATTCCGAACGAGTGTGATCGGATCGACCGCCCGTTTTACATCTCATCCGATATTCAGGATGTGATCGAATTGGGCAGCCGTTTTAAACCACACCCGATATTCAGGTTGTGATTGGATCGACCGCTCATTTTACACCAGCCCGAAATTAGGCGTGTGATTGAATCGACTGCCCATTTTACACTTGGCCCGATATTCAGGTTGTGATCAGATCGACTGCCCGTTTTACATCTTGCCCGATATTCAGGTTATGATCGGATCGAACGCTCGTTTTACACCTGGCCCAATATTCAGTGTGTGATCGGATCGACTCCCTGTTTTACACCTGGCCCGATATTCAGGTTGTGATCAGATCGACTGCCCGTTTTACACTGGCCCGATATTCAGGGTCTGATCGGATCTGGCAGCCGTTTTACACCTATCCTGATATTCAGAGTGTGATCGGATCGACTCCCTGTTTTACACCTGGCCCGATATTCAGGTTGTGATCAGATCGACTGCCCGTTTTACACCGGCCCGATATTCAGGGTGTGATCGGATCGGTCGCCCGTTTTACACCTGGCCCGATATTCAGGGTGTAATCGGATCGGTCGCCCGTTTTACACCTGTCCAGATATTCAGGGTGTGATCGGATCGGTCGCTCGTTTTACACCAGGCCCCATATTCAGGGTGTGATCGGATCGACTCCCCGTTTTACACCTAGCCCGATATTGAGGGTGTGTTCGGGTCCGGCAGCCGTTTTATACCTGGCCCGATATTCAGTGTGTGATCGGATCGACTCACCGTTTTACACCTGGCCCGATATTCAGGGTGTGATCGGATCGAATCCCCGTTTTACACCTGGCCCGATATTCAGGGTGTGATCGGATCGAATCACCGTTTTACACCTGGCCCGATATTCAGGGTGTGATCGGATCGACTCACCGTTTTACACCTGGCCCGATATTCAGGTTGTGATCGGATCGACTCCCCGTTTTACACCTGGCCTGATATTCAGGGTGTGATCGGATCGGCCGTCCGTTTTACACCTGGCCCGATATTCAGGGTTTCATCGGATCGACTCACCGTTTTACACCTGGCCCGATATTCAGGGTATGATTGGATTCACCCCATGTTTTACACCGTCCCGATATTCAGGTTATGATCAGATCCACCTCCCATTTTATACCTGACCCGATATTCAGGGTGTGTTCGGATCGACTCCTTGTTCCACACCTGGCCCGTTATTCAGGGTGCGATCGGATCGACTCCCCGTTTTACACCTGGCCCGATATTCAGGGTATGATTGGATCATCTTCCTGTTTTACACTTGGCCCGATATTCAGGGTGTGATCGGATCGACTCCGCGTTTTACACTTGTCCCGATATTCAGGGTGTGATCGGATTGATCGACCGTTTTACACCTGGCCCGATATTCAGGGTGTGATCGGATTGATCGACCGTTTTACACCTGGTCCGATATTCAGGGTGTGATCGGATTGATCGACCGTTTTACACTTGTCCCGATATTCAGGGTGTGATCGGATTGATCGACCGTTTTACACCTGGCCAGATATTCAGGGTGTGTTCAGATCGACCACCCGTTATACACCTAATCCGATATTCAGGGTGTGATCTGATCGACTCCCCATTTTACACCTGGCCCGATATTCAGTGTATGATCGGATTGATCGCCCTTTTTACACCTGGCCCGATATTCAGGGTGTGATCAGTTGACCACCCGTTTTACGCCTGTCCGCATATTCTGGATGTGATCAGATCGACCACTCATTTTACACCTTGCCCGATATTCAGGGTGAGATCGCATTGATCGCCCGTTTTAACCTGACCCGATATTCAGGGTGTGATCGGATCGACTTCCCGTTTTACACGTAGCCCGATATTCACGGTGTGATCGGACCAACTCCCTGTTTGACAACTCGCCAGATATTTAGTGTGTGATCAGGTTGACCACCTATTTTACACCTGGCCTGATATTCATGGTTTGATCGGAAGGACTCCCCATTTTACACCTGGCCTGATATTCATGCTTTGATTGGAACGACTCCGCGTTTTACATCTGGCCCAATATTTAGGGTGTGTCCGGATCAATTCCCTGTTTTACAATTCGCCCGCTATTCAGGCTGTGATCAGGTTGACCACCTGTTTTACCCCTGGCCCGATATTCAGGTTGTGATCGGTTCGATTCCCCATTTTACACCGAGCCCGATATTCGTGGTGTGATCAGATCGACTCCCCATTTTACACCTAGCCCGATATTCACGGTGTGATAGGATTGATCGCCCCTTTTACACCTGGCCCGATATTCAGTGTGTGATTGGATAGACCGCCGCTTTACAACTGTCTCGATATTGAGGTTGTGATCGGATCGACTCCCCATTTTACATCCAGCCCGACATTCAGGTTGTGATTGGATCGATTCCCCATTTTGCACCTTGCCCGATATTTAGGGTGTGATTGGATCGACTCCCCGTTTTACACCTGGCCTTTCAGGGTGTGACCGGATCGGCCGCCGGTTTTTCACCTTGCCCGATATTCAGGGTGTGATCGGATTGACTCCCCATTTTACACCTGGCCCGCTATTTAGGGTGTGATTGGATCGACTCCCCGTTTTGCACCTGGCCCGATATTCAGTGTGTGATTGGATCGACCGCCGTTTTACAACTGTCTCGATATTCAGGTTGTGATCGGATCGACTCCCCATTTTGCACCTGGCCCGATATTGAGGGTGTGATCGGATCGACTCCCCATTTTGCACCTGGCCCGATATTCAGCGTGTGTTCGGATCGACTCCCCATTTTACGCCTGGCCCGATATTCAGGGTATGATCGGATCTACTCCCCATTTTACACCTGGCTCGATATCTCGTTCTATTGAAGCCCAAAGCAAATCTGAACACCAATATGTTTAAATAGTGGATTCTTATAGAATCATAGAAAATTTACAGCACAAAACGATGCCATTCGGCCCATCGTGTCATCGGCGGCTGAGAAACAAGCCACCCAGCCGAATCCCACTTTCCCGCATTTGGTCCATAGCACTGCAGGTCACAGCACTTCGGGTGCGCATACAGGTATTTATAAAATAAATTCTGGTTTCTGCCTCTACTACCCTCTCAGGCGGTGAGTTCCAAATCCCCACCGCCCTGAGGGTGAAAAACATTTTCATAATTTCCCCTCCAATCCTTCTACCAATCACTTTAAATCTGTGCCCTCTGTTTATTGACCCGCCGCTAAGGGAAATACCACGTTCCCATCCACTCTATCTAGGCCCATCATAATTTTGTACACCTCAATCAAATCAGTCCTCAGCCTCATCTGATCCAAGGAAAACCAGCCCCGCCGACCCAATCTGTCATCATAACTAAAATTCTCCAGTCCTGGCAACATCCTTGTAAATGACCTCTGCATCCTCTCTAGTGCAATTACATCCTTCCTGTAATGGGGTGACCAGAATTATGCGCAGTAGTCACGCTGCGGTCTAACTAGTGTTATATACAGTTCCAGCATAACATCACTGCTTTTATATTCTATGCCTCGTCTAATAAAAGAAAGCATTCCATATGGTTTCTTAACCACCTTATCTACCTGTCCTGCTTCGTCCAGGGGTCTGTGGACATGCACTCCAAGGGCCCTCACTTCATCGACACTTCTCAGCATCCTCCCATTTATTGTGTATTCCTTTGCCTTGTTTGCTCTCCCCAAATGCATCACCTCACACTTCTCCGGATTGAACTCCATTTGCTACTTTTCTGCCCATCTGACCGGTCCATTGATATCTTCCTGCAGTCTACAGCTTGCAACCTCACTATCAATCACACGGCCTATCTTTGTGTCACCCGCAAATTTCTTAATCATGCCCCTTACGTTTAAGTCCAATTCGTTAATATATACCACAAAAAGCAAGGGCCGTAGTACTGAGCCCTGTGGCATCCCACTGGAAACAGGCTTCCAGTCGCAAAAACACCCGATGGCCATCAGCCTTTGTTTCCTGTCATTGAGCCAATTTAGGATCCAACTTGTTACTTTCTATTGGGTCCCATCGGCTTTTATTTTTCTGACCAGGCTGCGATATTGGTCCTTGTCAAAAGCCTTGCTAAAACCCATGTAGGCTACATCAAACGCACTACCATCATCACCCTTCCTTTTTGCCTCATCAAGAAATGCAATCAAGTTTTTCAGACACGACCTTCCCCTTGAAATCCATGCTGACGGTCCTTGATTAATCCGTGCCTTTCTAAATGACGAATTATACTGTCCATCAGATTTTTTTCCAATAATTTGCCCACCACCGAGGTTAGGGTGACTGGCCTACATTTATTCGTTCTCTTCTCTTCTCCCTTATTAAACAACAGTGCAACGTCAGCAGCCCTCCAGTCCCCCAGCACCACACCTGTAGCCAGAGAGGATTAGAAAATGATGGTCAGAGCCTCCGATCTTACCTATTTTGTTTCTCTGAACAGCCTGGGATGTATTTCATCTGGGCTTGGCGATTTACATAAGATGCTAAACCCCTTAATATTTTCTTTCTCACTATGTTTGTCGCATCCAATATTTCACAATCCTCCTCCTTAACTACAATGTCTGCATCGTCCCCCTGTTTTGTGAAGCCAGACGATAACCATACCCACATCTTTTGCACCCCCCCCCCACACACACACACAGTTTATCTTTTTGGTCTCCAGTAGGCCCGACTCTTTCCTTAGTTATCCTTTTGCTCTTTATGTATTTATAAAACATCATTTGGTTTTCCTTAATTTTACTGACCAATATTTTTTTCGTGCCCTCTCTTTGCTTTCCTAATTTCCTTTCTAATTTTATCCCTGCGCTACCTATACTCTTTTAGGCTTTCCACACTATTGAGTTCTTGGCATCTGACATCAGCTTCCCTTTTTTACCTTCTGCTACCCTGTATGCTGTTTGACATCCAGGGAGTTCTAGATTTGGGAGTATGCTGCTTGACATCCAGGGAGTTCTAGATTTGGGAGTGTCAAAATTTTTCTTTGTTGGAACATATTTGCGCTGAACTCTCCTTATCTCCCCCTGAAATGCCTCCCACTACTTTGACGCTGATTTACCTTCAAATAGCTTTTTCCAGTTCACTTTTGCCAAATCACATCTCAGCTTCGTAAAATTGGCCTTTCCCCATTGAGAACTTTTATTCCTGTTCCATCTTTGTCCTTATCCATAACTACGCTGAATCTAACTGAATTATGATCACTAACACTAAAATGCTCTCCCACTGAAAGCCCGTCCGCCTGTTCAGCTTCAATCCCTAAAACTAAGTCCAGATCAGTCCCCTCTCTTGTTTGGCTTGCTACATACCGTGTAAAAAAGTTCTTCTGAATGCACTTTAAGAATTCTTGACCCTCTATACCTGTTGCATTGATTCCGTCCCAGTTAATATTAGTGACTAAGGTTACTTCAGGGAAAAATAGTAACATGTTAAAATTGAAGCCGTTATATCTGAATGCATCAAGTATTCGTAACAAGATAAATGAATTAATGGCACAAATAGAGATAAATGGGTTTGATCTAATAGCCATTACTGAGTCATAGTTGCAGGTTGACCAAATTTGGGAACTAAATATTCCAGGGCACCTGGCTTTTAGTGAATTCTTGAGGAGTGTACATATTACAGAGAGGGAGGTGCTGGAAGTCATAACGCGCATCAAGGTAGATAAATCTCCGGGACCTGATGAAATGTATCCCAGGACGTTATGGGAGGTTAGGGAGGAAATTGCGGGTCCCCAAGCAGAGATATTTCAATCATCCACCGCTGCAGGTGAGGTGCCTGAAGATTGGAGGGTAGCAAATGTTGTGCCTTTGTTTAAGAAGGGCGGCAGGGAAAAGCTTGGGAACAACAGACCGGTGAGCCTGACATCTGTAGTGGGTAAGTTGCTAGAGGGTATTCTGAGAGACAGGATCTACGGGCATTTGGAGAGGCAGGGACTTATTAGGAACAGTCAGCATGGTTTTGTGAGAGGAAAATCATGTCTTACAAATTTGATTGAGCTTTTTTAAGAGGTAAGCAAGAAGATAGATGAGGGCTGTGCAGTAGACGTGGTCTACATGGACTTCAGCAAAGCCTTTGACAAGGTACCGCATGGTAGGTTGTTGCATAAGGTTAGATCTCACGGGGTCCAAGGTGAGGTCGCCAATTGGATACAAAATTGGATTGACGACAGAAGACAGAGGGTGGTTGTAGAGGGTTGTTTTTCAAACTGGAGGCCTGTGACCAGCGGTGTGCCTCAGGGATCGGTGCTGGGTCCGCCGTTATGTGTTATTTATATTAATGATTTGGATGAGAATTTAGGAGGCATGGTTAGTAAGTTTGCAGATGACACCAAGATTGGTGGCATTGTGGACAGTGAAGAAGGTTATCGAGGATTGCAACGGGATCTTGATAAATTGGGCCAGTGGGCCGATGAATGGCAGATGGAGTTTAATTTAGATAAATGTGAGGTGATGCATTTTGGTAGATCAAATCGGGCCAGGGCCTATTCCGTTGGGGAGAGTTATAGAACAAAGAGATCTAGGAGTACAGGTTCATAGCTCCTTGAAAGTGGAGTCACAGGTGGATAGGGTGGTGAAGAAGGCATTCAGCATGCTTGGTTTCATTGGTCAGAACATTGAATACAGGAGTTGGGATGTCTTGTTGAAGTTGTACAAGACATTAATTCGGCCACACTTGGAACACTGTGTACAGTTCTGGTCACCGTATTATATAAAGGATATTATTAAACTAGAAAGAGTGCAGAAAAAATTTACTAGGATGCTACCGGGACTTGATGGTTTGACTCATAGGGAAAGGTTGGAAAGGCTGAGACTTTTTTCCCTGGAGAGTGGGAGGTTTCGGGGTGATCTTATAGAAGTCTATAAAATAATGAGGGGCATCGATAAGGTCGATAGTCAAAATATTTTCCCAAAGGAAGGGGAGTCTATAACGAGGGGGCACAGATTTAAGTTGAGAGGGGAGAGATACAAAAGGGTCCAGAGGGGCAATTATTTCACTCAAAGGGTGGTGAGTGTCTGGAACGAGCTGCCAGAGGCAGTAGTAGAGGCGGGTACAATTTTGTCTTTTAAAAAGCATTTGGACAGTTACATGGGTAAGATGGGTATAGAGGGATATGGGCCAAGTGCAGGAAATTGGAACTAGCTGAGTGGTATAAACTGGGCGACATGGACATGTTGGGCCGAAGGGCCTGTTTCCATGTTGTAAACTTCTATGATTCTATGATTCTACAGGGAAAATGGAAAATGAGTGGGGGTGGGGGGTGGTGTTAGCCCTGCTAATAAAACATGAGATAAAGACAGTAGTGAGAAAGGATCTTATCTCAGAAAATCAGGATGTAAAATCAATATTTTTGGAGCTAAGTAATAACTAGGGGCAGAAAACACTGGTGGGGGTAATTTCTCGCGCCTTAACAGATATAGTATTATACAGAGTATAAATCAGGAAATTGGAAGATCATGTAACACGGGTAATGCAATAATCGCGTGGGACTTTAATCCTCATGTAGACTGGGTAACCGAAATTGGCAAATGTAATTTGGAGGGCGAGTTCATGGAATGCATTCAAGACAGTTTTCTGGAACAATATATCGAGGAACAAACTAGAGGACAGGCTATTTTAGATCTAGTATTGTGTAATGAGTCAAGGTTACTTAGTAATCTTATAGAAAGGATCCTCCGGGGAAGACTGATCATAATATGATAGAATTTCATATTGATTTTGGCAGTCATATATTTAAGTCCGAAACTAACGTCTGAAATTTAAAGAAGGACAATTATCAGGTATCAGGGGCGAGTTGGCTAAGGTAGATTCGGAAATTAGATTAAAAGAAATGAATGTTGATCAACAATGATGAACATTTAAAGAAATACTTCTTAATTCTCAACAAATATACAGTCCCTTGAGGAATAAAAACTCCAAGGGTAAAGTGATGCAACCGTGGCTAACTGGAGAAGCTAAGGGTAGATTTCGATTCATATAGGAGGCTTACAATGTTGCCAAAAGATTAGTAAGCCCGAGGATTGGGAGGCTTTTAGAAATCAGCAAAGGATGACCAAGAAATTGATAATGAGGGAGAAATTGAATATAAGAGTAAACTAGCAAGGTATATAAAACAGATTGTAAGAGCTGTTACAAGCATGTAAAAAGGAAGCAATTGGCGAATGTAAACGTGGGTCCCTTAGAGGCAGAGGCAGGAGAATATATATGGAAATGGCAGAGATATTAAACAAATATTTTGCATCTGTCTTCACAGTAGAATGCACAAAAACATACCGGAAATATTTGGGGAGGAGAGGGTGTAATGAGGGTGAAGATCTTAAAGCAATTAAGATTAGTAAAGGAAAAGTAATCGAGAAATTAATGGGACTAAAAACCAACAAATCCCTTAGGCCTGACGGCCTATGTCTTGAGTTTTAAAAGAGGTAGCTGCAGAGTTAGTGCATGCATTGGTTTTGATCTTCCAGAATCACCTAGACTCAAGAACTGTCCCGGTGGATTGGAAGGTAGAAAATGTAACCCTGCCCCTCAAGAAAGCATGGCAAGAGAAAACAGGGAACTAAAGGCTCGTTAACCTGACATCAGTAGTAGGGAAAATGTTAGATTCGATTATAAGGGTGTAGTAACAGGGCACTCAGAAAATCATGATATGATTGGGCAGTCAATACGGTTTTATGAAAAGTGTTTGGCAAACCTATTGGAGTTTTGTTATGGTGTAACTAGCAGGGTAGGTAAGGGGGAACCAAAGGATGTATATTTGGATTCTCAAAAGGCATTCGATAAGTTGCCAGACAAGAGGTAGTTACACAAGATTAGGGCTCATGGGATTGTGGGTAATATATTAGTGTGGATTGAGGATTGGTTAACGGACAGAAAACAGAGAGTAGAAATAAATGGTTCATATTTGGTTTGTCAGGTTGTAACTAGTGGGGTGCGGCAAGGGTCAGTGCCTGGGCTTCAGCTGTTTACAATATATAACAATGACCTAGATGAGGAGGCCGAGTGTAATGTATCCATGTTTGCTGATGATAAGAAGCTGGGGGTGCAGTAAGCAGTGAGGAGGATGCAAAGAGGCTGCAAATTGATATAGGCAGGTTAAGTGAGTGGGCGAGAAGTTGGCGGCTGGAGTATAATGTGAGGAACTGTGAAATTATCCATTATTATAGAAAGAATAGCAAAACGGAATATTTTTTAGAAGGTGAGAGACTAAGAAATGTTGGTATGCAGAAGGACTTAGGTGTCCTTGCAAATGAATCACAGAACATTAACATGCAGGCAAAGCAAGCAATTTGGAAAGCAAATGGTATGTTCGCCTGTATTGCACGGGGGTTGGAGTATGAGAGTAAGGAGGACGTGCTGCAATGATATAGGGCTCTAGTGAGACCACAACTGGACGACTGTGCACAGTTTTGGTCTCCTTATCTAAGGAAGGATATACTTGCCTTAGAGGCGGTGCAAAGAAAATTCACTAGTTTGTATCGTGATATGAGAAGGTTGTCCCATGAGGGGAGATTGAGTCGAATGGGCCTTTTTTCCCTGGAGTTCAGAAGAATGAGAGGGGATCTCATTGAAACATATAGGATTCTGAGGGGGCTTGACAGGATAGATGCTGAAAGGCTGTTCCTCTGTCTGGAGAGTCCAGATTTAGATGTCATAGACTCAAGATAAGGGGTCAAAAAATATTCCGTTTTGCTATTCTTCCTATAATAATGGATAATTTCACAGTTCCTCACATTATACTCCAGCCGCCAACTTCTCGCCCACTCACTTAACCTGCCTATATCAATTTGCAGCCTCTTTGCATCCTCCTCACTGCAAACTGCACCCCCAGCTTCGTATCATCAGCAAACGTGGATACATTACAGTCGGCCTCCTCATCTAGGTCATTGTTATATATTGTAAACAGCTGAAGCCCAAGATAAGGAAATATTTCTTCACCCAGAGGGTAGTGAATCTTTGGAAATCTCCTAGAGAGCTGTGGATACTCCGTTGTTGACGGAGATCAATCGATTTTTGGGCACTAAGAGATAAGGAGATCGGGCTGGATAGTGGAGTTGAGGAAGAAGATCAGCCATGATCTTATTGAATGGTGGAGCAGGCTTGAGTATGGCCGACTCCTGCTCCTATTCTTATGTTCTTATGTTTGTATGAGAGAGAGAGTGAGAGAGAGAGACTGAAAGAGAAACAGAAATGGACTGGTATCAACTCGGATCGGTAGATTGGTCGGGTCTGGCTTTCAGATTGGAGGATGTGGGATGTCGTTTTGAGAAACATTGATTCAATATTTTAAAATAAGACACCAGTTTTTAAACACAACACGATCTGCATCTGTGTTTTGCTTCTGCAACTTCTGACCTGGCAAATGCAATTTAATGCAGATACGTGTGAAATGATGAGCTTTGGGAGGAACAACACAGCGAGGCAGTATAATCGAAATGGTACTATTTTCAGTGTGGTGCAAGAGCAGAGGGACCGGCGGTGGAAGGGGTGGGGGCATATTCACAAATATTTAAAGGTGGCGGGGGAAGTTGTTAAGGTGGCTAAGAAAGCGTATGGAATTCTTGGATTCGTAAATAGTGGCATTGAATACAAAAACAAGGAAGTCATGCTCGACCTTACAAAACACAGGTTCGGCCTCAGCTGGAGTATTGTAGTCTATTCTGGGCACCACACTTAGGAAGGATTCCAAGGTCTTGGAGAGGGTACAAATGAGATTTACTAAGGTACCAGGAATGAGTTATGTGGAGAGATTGGGAAAGCTGGGATTGTTGTCCTTACAACAGAAAAGTTTAAGGGGAGACATTAGAGTGGTAGTCAAAATAATGTGGGGATTTGATAGAGAAAATAGGGAGAAACTGTTTCCTGTGGCAAGTGGGTCGGTAACCAGAGGTCACAGATTTAAAATAATTGGCAAAAGAACAAGAGTGGAAATGAAGAGAAATGTTTTCACACAGAGAGTTGTTAAGATCTGGAACGCACTACCTGAACAAGTGGTGGGATCAGATTCCATCGGAACTTTCAAAAAGCAATTGGACAATTGGACTTGAAGAGGACTAATTTGCAAGTTTATGGGGAAAATCTTGTGGTGTCGGACTAAATGGGACAGCTCTTTCAAAGAGCCAGCATAGGCACGGTGGGCTGAATGGCCTCCTTCTGTGCAGGATGATTCTATCATTCAATGATTTTGTTTATTCCGTGGCCCTCTGTACAGTGTGTGTCTTTCTCAGTGAGGAGTGGTGCTGTGTAAAAATGTCCCAGTGCTGTGTTAACACAAAATGGTGGTCTACACTTGAATCAAAATCGCTGCATTTACATTGAAATAAAATGTTTCTCTCAGTCTGTATCGCACTCTCTGTACTCTACGGCTCGGGTGTGTGTCAGTGTCAGCTCGTCTACATGTACAGTAGACAGTGGGTAAAAAGGAACGATTCATTCCTGTCAGGTACTGCAGATCACATCTCTTTCTCAGTGTCAGCTCCTGTACTGGAGCTAAACACAGCGGGTAAAAGAGAATGATTCACTGTTAATATACAATCAATGTGTGTTTATTGGAGAGGTTACAAATGCATGTCTGAGGTTTTCAGTGGTAGATGGGCAGGGCGGTGTGACGGTTAATATTACGGAGACGGAAGTAGACGGTCTTTGCGATGGAGAGGAGAGGGTTTCAGAAGCTCAGCTCGAGGTTGACTCGGTGGTCGAAGTTACGAACAGTCAGGATTGTCGTCAGACAAAAGCCCGTGATGGGGATGCAATCAGTGCAAGGATGTGAAGATCGTGGGAACAAAGATCATGACTTTCGAATGGTAACTTAGAGGAAATTGTGTCTCATTTAAAACAGGATATCGGTCTGACAACACAAAGACATTGGAAGGGTCAAGAGAGGTCTTGGTTTTGTCAGCATGCAGCTGAAGCTGGTCCATCTCTGCGGACAATGTCACTATAGGGCAGCATGTAGATGAGGAAGAGGAGGGAGCCAAGGATTGAACTTTTCGAGACATCAGATATAACGGTGATAGGGTGGGAAGAGAAGCGTCTCCTGGCTATGATTGGATAGGTGAGTGGAACCAAGTGAGGGTAGTCCCACCAAAAGAGGCCAGAGTCAGATGAATGAGGAGGTCACGGGTGGGTTTACTGCAGGTGTATGTGGAAATTTGCAGGGCTATGGGGCAAGAGCCGGGGAGAGCGAATAATTCGACAGCTCTTTCAAAGAACCAGCTCAGGTACGATGGGCCGAATGGCCTTCTGTGCTGTATAATTCGATCATTTTATGTGTCGGGGGAGGGTGCGGATGGGTGGGCCATGGAAGAACTTAAATCCAAGACTGAGAATTTCAACTGTAAGGCGATGTGGAACTGAGAGTCAGTGAGGTTCAGTGATGTCAAAAAGGACCTGGTGCGGGTCCGAAGGTCGAGAATGTGTGGCCGTTCAGGGGTGAACTGGAGGAATGAATTCTGGAGGGACAGAGGCATGGATGAGGGTTTCACTGGCAATGGGATGAGGAAGGAATGAAAGCGAGTGAGGGAAACACGGGGGTCGAATCGGGTCATGAGCTCAGCTCAGTGATACGGGATCAATTTTACTGGAGCCATGAATCAAATGCTGAATAACCGGGTAAACATCTGCGGTAAAACAACAGAGAGAGGAATGAGAATGAAGCTCGTTCAGTATCCGCCCCCTAATATCACCCACAATCATTTCTCGGCTGCAATCCTGAAAATTACCGTTAACTCTGTCAGAGACTCAAAATTGATATTTTAAATGGGAAACTGCAAGTACAGAGTGAAACGGGTCTGCTTGTGTCCCCGGATTCAGTGTAAATGGGGTGAAGTCGGTAACATTGATAAATGAATCGGCAGGAGTGAACATGGTCAATACAATTTTTTTGAAAAAAGTAAATGAAGCCGCTCATTGTTGTTGGACCAGTCCTTCCTGAGCACAGCTTTTAACTTTATTCCTGAGAGATGTCTCATTAAGATAATGTCCTGAACCTTGAGATGTTTCTGTTATATCCACGTCATTCTTTACATGAGATTCAAAGCTGCTGATGCAATGTGTTTGTTCAGGTGACTGTAACTAATAGCAATGATCAGGGGTATAACCTTGTCAGTGGAGATTTGCCCCCTGTAAAATGAGGACTCGTTGGAATGAATCATCTCACAGTACCGGAGCTCTGGTTTCCAGGCAAACAGAAGACACTGCTTCTCACTGAAATGGGATATCCAGTAATATATCAGATAGAAGATATTTATTATCCTGTTCTTGCGGCCCTTGGAGTTTCGGGTAAGCCGTTATCTCAGCTGTTAATCGTGTAAATCGGTGTGAACTGTGCTGCTGTACTGTGCACTTCATTTCTCCCTGTGTGTTTTACACAGCTGCCTGTTCTGTTCTATCAATTGACAGAATGTCCTGTCTCATCTCTTCCGGTCTTGTTGGAGTTACATTATATATGTAGTGCACTTTGAATATCCAATTCTGGGATTGTTGATGGATTATTCTTTGTACTGAATGTATTGTTGAATAATGGGATGTCCTTAACTTCTAATTGTTCAGCTTTGCAGCAATTGCATTATATCTGCAATGAAATTTGTACATCCAACCCTGGCATTGTCACTAGATTATTGTGCTGAATATACTGGAATCAGGTGTCTGGGCTGATAGCTGGTATCAGATCATCAGGAGCTATTAACACATTCCCGTTGTGGAACTAACCTGTCCTGGACTTATTTCTATAAATGTGTTTTCAGTGATTGATGATAAGACGGCTCACGTTACAAGGAGGCAGCGCAATGTCCTCCCTCCGCAATAACATGGTTCCGTTTAAATGGGAATTCAATGTATTTATTGGTTATCACTGTTATGAAAGATTATTTCATTGTGTGTGTATCTGACGCATCTCCAGAGGTCTGGATATTGAACTGAGTTTGTTTCTGATTATTTCACATCTCATTCTCTGCTTCACTGTGGATGAATTCACTGTAAAATGCAATGTTTTTGAGGTTATGTTGTATCAGTTTACACTTTATCTGTTGGAACGAGGAGCCTTTCTATTTATCTGTAAGATAAGAATATAAGAAAGAAGATGACAAGCAACGGTGATATTGGTGTTTTGTTAATTGAAGATTGCCGCCATCTAAAGCTGTACTTTTTAATTACAGGAGAAGGAATTTCAGTTCTTGTGAGGTATGTCTGGAACAGGCATTCGATTCTGTTTATTCCATGCATTGTAGATGAAACGAACAGTGTAGGTGAACAAGTGGATACTTACATGATCTGTAAAAACATAAAACTATTCACAGTGGTTTCACCATTTAATAAACTGACAACGAGAATAGAATCATTGGAACATGGGGCTGGTGAAGAGAATGTAGGCGCAGGCTGTTAGGATAGAATCGGATGGGAAAGCGGGCATTCAGAAAGAGAGTAGAGACAGTACGAAGAGATAGAGAGGAGAGATAGAAGAAGGGACTGAGAAGGAAAGCGAGAGGGAAGGGAGAGAAGAAACGCGAGGAAGAGAGAGTGCGAGAAACACAAGGAGAGGGTGAAAGGGAGAGACACAGAAAGAGAGAGAGGGAGAGCAAGGGAAATAAACAGAGTGAGAGAGAGGTGACAGACAGAGAGAGAGGCACAGAGAGATGGACAGAGAGAGATATAGCGAGAGACACGTGGAGAAGGGAGAGACAGAGAGAGAGGGGGAGAGACAGAAAGCGAGAAAAAGAAGCAGCAGGGTGAACAATTGTTCGGAATAAACTGCTGAAACTTTCAGTACAATTATGAAGAGGAAATGTGACTGAAAGGTGTTATTAGGATGTTGTCAGATTGTGAGAGTTTCATTGTACTCCCGCCGGGTGGGTTTATCACTATCAGGTCTTCAGTCTGTTTAGGTGAATATTCCTTTTACTTATTTACTGAATAAATAAAGAAGAATTGAAATGTATTTAACGAATATACCGAGTCATTTTTGACCGTTATGAATTACTACGATATTGTATCCTAACAGCTGTCTGTCAGATTAATCTATAAACAACGAGGCTGAGTTAATTAATACATTTTAATTTAATTTTAATTGAATGTGCAAAGTAAATGTATTGAACCCAATTTATACAAAACGGGATGTTAACTGACACCAATGACCACAGAAATCAATGGATGAATTTATTAATTGGATTGTGTTTGTGGGACTGAGAGACGAGATTTCCTCTAACACTCTGCTGCAGCCTCTCCCTGTGAACGCCAGCCTCTCCTGCCACTGCATTGAATCCTCTGTCTCCTCATCCGTTGCTTCAGTTGATCCGCTTTCACAAACCATCTGTTCCTGACTTTCCTCCACCTCCGACATGTCCCTTTACTTGTCGCCCTCCCAACCTCACTTCCTGGCTCAGTCTCCAGCTGTCTTTCCACGTTTCGTGCCAATTCCTGTCGGCTCTCTTAACCCGGAGGAAGAAACCAGCTGCACCTTCCCCGTCCGCTCAACTTCCCGACACTTTGCTCTCATTCCACGTACGTCTGGAGCCCAAATCAGGCTTTAATCCGCTGGAATCGCGCTCGGTAAAACCCCTTCTCTTTCCCCACCGGCACTGCGCCCTCGCTCAGTCCTTCCAACAGATCCGGCGCTCAATTTATTCACTTTCTACATCGATTTCCCAACTCATTATTGATCACTGCGTTCAAAAACATCTCTCTGCCGAAAGCGGTTCCCAGGTCAGTGAATCACTTTACACCCTTCGATGCATCAACAAAACTGGAAATTTAACCCCAGATCCTCTCAAACTGCTGCTTTGGCTCCAGGTGTGATCAGTAATTTCTCTGCTTCCTTTCCTCTCTCTTACAGTTAACTTAGTGGCGATTGTGATCCTGTCCCGAGGAAAGTGCGGACTCTCCAAATGTATCACTCGCTACCTGCTGGGAATGGCAGCGGCCGATCTCCTGGTCGTTATCACTGATCTGATATTGAGGGAAATTAGTGTGATTTATTTCCCAGGTTCATTCCTGGACATTACTCCCGTGTGTTGTCTCGTTGACGTCCTGGTTTTTGCAACCACCGGGGTTTCTGTCTGGTTCACAGTCGCTTTCACCTTTGATCGATTTGTGGCCATTTGTTGTGAGAAGCTGAAAACAAAATATTGTACCGAGAAAACGGCGGCTGTGGTTCTGGGAACAGTGAGTGTGCTGAGCTGTTTGGAGAGTCTCCCATGGTACTTTATATATGAACCAGAATATATAATTAATAATGTTCCCTGGTTTTGTGTGCTTAAACCGAGCTTCTTTACTTCCACCGCATGGGTCGTATTTGAGTTGTTTCACCGCATGTTAACCCCTTGTGTCCCGTTCTGTCTCATTTTGCTGTTCAATGCTCTGACGGTCAGACGTATTTTAGTGTCCAGCGGAGTCCGCAAGGGACTCCGGGGCAGAAGCAATGGAGAGAATCACAAGGATCCAGAGATGGAGAACCGAAAAATGTCCATCATTTTACTCTTCAGTATATCGGGCAGTTTTATATTGTTATGGGTGACACTGGTTGTAATTTCCATTTATCAGCGTATTACTAACAGTTATTCTTACTCCCCCACTGAACCTCTTTATATCACGGTACACACAGCAGGAATGCTGCAGATTCTCAGTTCCTGCACAAACACGTGTATTTATGTCCTGACTCAGACTAAATTCAGAGAGGAGCTGAAGAACGCGGTGAAATACCCACTGATTCTAATTGTTAAATTAGTTAAATTATAGAAAGATCTGAAGAGTTTTGAAGCCCTGGAACTAAACCCCATTTCATATTCTATCTCCTACACTTCCCACTGGACGGAAAGTACATTATATATTCGCAGCACCGTGCCCAGAAATGATCTTAAGCCTGATTATGACATTAAATTTTATTGATAATCTGACCTATTGAGGCAGAAATTGTTCTGCAGACGACACATGAGTTGTTGCTCAAAAGGCAGCATTAATGAGCTCGGCTGGACTTCAAATAAATGGTGCCCCGCACCAACAGCAAAATGGGCAAACCTGGCAATCCCAGTCACTGCTGTGGGCCGGATCAGATTGGGTGCACTTTGCATAAATGAAAAGAGAGAATAACAGAGACACACAGACAGACAAACGACAGGGTTACGTTATGGCACCAGGAGACCCTGAGACACACGGAGCACAGGGGGAGGGGGAGACAGACTGTTGGGTGGGCGTCCGTGGGTTACATTATTGGACCAGGAGAGCCTGAGACACATGGGGCAGAGGGGAAGGGGTGACAGGCTGTGAAGGGGACCCCTGAGATACGTTATGGGTCCGGTGACACTGAGACGCAAGGGTCACAGAGGAAGGGGGAGCCAGGCTGCTAGCGTGACCCCTTGATTACGTTATGGGACCAGTGACACTCACACATGAACCACACACACACACACACACACACACACACACACACACACACAGAATGTAGAGTCAGCAGACACGTGTCCCTTGTACACAAATTGATGTTGAATTGAGCTGAGCTGTGCCACAAATGAATCTTGGATTAAAATATCAAATTCTAATCAGTTTGCTCCAGAGCTTCACAATTTTGCTTGTCAGAAGTGGATAGAATGGAGCGAATGAAAGAGAGCGATAGAGAGAGAGGGAGAAAGCGAGAATGAGAGAGAGAGTGAGAGAGGGTGATAAAGAGAGAGGGAGAGAGAGAGAATGATAGAGAGTGAGAGAGGGTGATAGAGAGAGAGGGAGAGAGAGAGAATGAGAGAGACTGCTAGTGAGAGAATGAGAGAGAGTGAGAGAGGGTGATAGAGAGAGAGAGGGAGAGAGAGAGAATGGGAGAGAGTGAGAAAGAGCGATAGAGAGAGCTGGAGAGAGAGAATGAGAGTGAGTGAGAGAGGGTGATAGAGAGACAGAGGGAGAATGAGACAGAGACAGAGAGAAACAGAGACGGAATGAAAATGAGACAGAGAGAATGAGAGAGAGAATGAGAATGAGGCAGAGAGAGAGAGAGAGAATGAAACAGAGAGGCAAGCATAGATAGAATGAAATAGATATAGACAGAGAGAGACACAGTGTTTGAGAGAGGGGTTGTTGAGTAGTTTGAAAAGGAGAATGTAAAACATAAGGGACGAATTTTCATCTATTTACACCAGTAATTTCGGTTCATTCTGGACGGAATCGGCTGAACCAGGGCAAAAGATCAGGGGAATTTTAGTCAGTGAGTTGCACCCAAAAACACTTCCGTTGGCATTTACAGCCATCTTTTACATTGGTTGAAAATTAAATTGTCCAGGGTCAGGTTCCGCCCACAGAACTGACCAGTTCCCCCGGTCGACATTGCGAGATTCCACCGATTGCGCTCGGTCGGGACGCCCTTCAAATTGTGTTCGTTTTGTTAGGCACTCCTGCATTAGTGGGCACGTTTTAAACGGTTCTTCACATCAAAAAAATAATAATTTACGAAGTAATTGACTGGTGTACATCAACAAAAGAAATTCATTGTTCAATATGGTTGTTTAATTCATTTTCAGTGATTATAAACCAGGTTACTCACAGGTGGAGGGCTGGAAACTTTGATTAAAAATGCTTATTTTTGGTGAAGAACCCGATTTTTAGCTGCACTGATAAATCTGCACCATGTTACCAATCCTAAATACATCAAGGAATAATTTTAATGTAAAGAAAATAAAATAAGTAATTATGTTTTACTAGCTGCCCTGTGTGCTGGTTTATTGAAGATTATACGTTTGTGAATATGCAAATATATTTTAAAAGGCCCTGATCCCTGGTCTTTGCTGATTACCGGATAGTTTATTGGGTAAAGGCCCTGATCTCTGGTCTGTACTGATTCACCTGATGGTTTACTCAGTAAAGGCCCTGATCCCTGGTTTGTGCTGATTCACCTGATGGTTTACTGGGAAAAGGCCACGATCCACGGTCTGTGCTGATTTTCTGATAGTTTACTGGGTAAAGGCCCTGA
Organism: Heptranchias perlo; assembly: GCF_035084215.1. Taxonomy (NCBI): domain Eukaryota; kingdom Metazoa; phylum Chordata; class Chondrichthyes; order Hexanchiformes; family Hexanchidae; genus Heptranchias; species Heptranchias perlo. The sequence goes on from NW_027139666.1 coordinate 2,588,238, forward strand.
TCCCTGGTTTGTGCTGATTCACCTGATGGTTTACTGGGAAAAGGCCACGATCCACAGTCTGTGCTGATTTTCTGATAGTTTACTGGGTAAAGGCCCTGATCCCAGGTCTGTGCTGATTCACTGATAGTTTACTGCGTAAAGGCACTGATCACTGGTCTGTCCTGATTCGCCTGATGGTTTACTGGGTAAAGGCACTGATCCCTGGTCTGTGCTGATTCACTGATAGTTTACTGGGTAAAGGCCCTGATCCCCGGTCTGTGCTGATTCTCTGATAGTTTACTGGGTAAAGGCCCTGATCCCTGGTTTGTGCTGATTCCCTTATAGTTTACAGGGTAAAGGTCCGGATCTCTGGTTTGTGCTGATTCGCCTGATGGTTTACTGCGTAAAGGCCCTGTTCCCTGGTTTGTGCTAATTCTCTGATAGTTTAATGGGTAAAGGCCCTGATCCTTGGTCTGTACTGATTCACTGATCGTTTACTGGATATAGGCCCTAATCCCTAGTTTATACTGATTCGCCTGATGGTTTACTTGGTAAAGGCACTTTTCCCTGGTTTGTGCTGATTCTCCGATAGTTTAATGGTAAAGGCCCTGAACTCTGGCCTGTGATGATTCTCTGATAGTTTACTGCGTAAAGGCCCTGATCCCTAGTCTGCGCTGATTCACTGATCATTTATTGGGTAAAGGCCCTGATCCCTGTTTTTTGCTGATTCCGTGAGGGATTGCTGGATAAAGGCCCTGATCCCTGGTCATTGCTGATTCCCTGATAATTTACTGGGTAAAGGCCTTGATACCTGGTCTGTGCTGATTACCTCATGGTTTCCTGGACAAAGGCTCTGATCTCTCTGAGTCCTCTCTCTCTTTGTCCCTTTCTGTCTCTGTGTCTGTCTCTCTCCCTCTCTCTCTGTCTTTCTCTCTCTCGGTATGTCTATCTATGCCTCTGATTCTGTTTCTCTCCCTCTCTGTCTGTCTGTCTGTCTCTCTCGGTCTCATTTGTCTCTGTCTCATCCTTTCCCTCTCTCTGTCTCTCTACCTTCCTCTCTGTCTCTCTATCTCTGTTTCTCTCAGTCTTTTTTTGTCCCTCTCTTTCATTTAATTCTTAGAATCATAGAATCATTAAATGGTTACAACATGGAAGGAGGCCATTCGACCCGTCGAGTACTTGCTGGCTTTCTGCAGGAGCAATCCAGCTACTTCCACTCCGCCGCCCTATCACCGTAGTCCTGATTTATTTCCCTTCAAATAATTTTCCAATTCCCTTTTGAAAGCCTCGATTCAATCCAATGCCGGCTCTTTATAAGGGCAATCAAGTGAATCCCACTCCCCCGCTCTTCCCCCGTATCCGTGTAATGTTTTCCCCTTCAAGTATTTATCCAATTACATTTTAAACTCCACTTCTGAATCTGCTTCCACCGTCCTTTCAGGCAGTGCTTTCCAGATCATAACGACTCGCTGCATAAAAAAGTTTATCCTCATGTCGCCTTTGGTTCTTTTGCCAGTCACCTTAAATCTATGTCCTCTGGTTCTTGGTCCTTCCGCCAATGGGAACAGTTTAATTCTCTCTACTTTGCCTACACCCTTCATGATTTTGAACACCTCTATGAGTTCTCCTCTCAACCTTTTCTGCTCGAAGGAGAGCAACCCCAGTTTCTCCAGTCTATCCACGTAACCGAAGTCCCCCATCCCTGGACTTATTCTCGTAAATCTCTTCTGCACCCTTTCAAAGTCCGTCACAGCTGTACTAAAATGCGATGCCCATAACTGGACTCAATACTCCAGTTGTGGCTGAACCAGTGTTTTATAAAGATTCGTCATAGCCTGTTTGCTTTACTACTCCATGCCTCGATTTATAAAGCTCAGGATCCCGTATGTTTTCTTAACAGCTTTCTCAACCTGCCCTGCCACCTTCAACGTTTTGTGCACATATACCCCCAGATTTCTCCGTTCCGACAGCCCTTTTAGATTTGTACCATTTAGTTTATATTGCCTCCCTTCGTTCTTCCTCTGAAATGTTTCACTTCACAGATTCTTGTGTTAAATTTCATCCGCCACATTCCACCAAACTGTCTATGTCCTCTTAAGGTCTATCACTATCCTCCTCACTGTTCATCACTATCCTCCTCACTGTTCACCACCCTTCCAAGTTTTGGGTCATTCGCAAATTTTGAAATTGTGCCAAGTCAGTAATATATATATATATATAAAAAGCAGCGGTCCCAGCACCGACCCCTGGGGAACACCACTGTACACCTCCCTCCACTTAGAAAAACAACCGTTCACCATTTCACTCTGTTTCCTATTAGTTAGCCGATTTCATATCCATGCTGCCACTGCCCCTTTTATTCCATGGGCTTCAAATTTGATGACAAGCTTATTATGCGACACTTTATCAAACGCCGTTTGGAAGTCCATATACACCGCATTAACCGCATTGCCCTCATCTATCCTTTCTTCTACCTCATCCAAAAATGTTTTTCAAACTACCTCGTCCGGCAAAGCTGAGGCCAACGTTAGCAGATCAACAACAACCTGCATTTACATTGCGCCTTTAACGTAGTAAAACGTTCCAAGGCACTTCACAAGAGCTTAATCAGAACAACGATTGACTCTGAGCCAAAGAAGGAGACATTAGGACTGAGCTTGGTCAAAGAGCTCAGGGCCTCGCCAACTGATGGCACGGCCGCCAATGGTGGAGCGAAGGAATTTGGGGATGAACAAGAGAGCAGATTTGGAAGAACGCAGAGTTCTCGGAGGCGACATGGAAAGAGGGAAATGAATGACATTTAAACACTTGATCCACTTGTCACTGAAGTGTCTGAAACTAATAATAGGAACTACAGTTTAAAAAAGTACTGACAAATGGTAAAACTGCTTTCTTGACAAAAGGAATCTCGACTGAGCTTTTAAAGATAAATTATTAACAGGCGTTCCCACGAACTCAACTGACTCGCCGACCCAGGCTCCACCCCTCAAGCACCACGATTGGTGCAGAACACGCTGCTCCCGTGGCCCTCAGGCCTGGGCTCTCTTCCTGTTGGTTTTTGGGGCAATCAATCACCACTCGCCAACATTATGCTGCCGGGTGAAGTTGAGGTTCTCAGAGGAAGAAAATAAAATGAGGCCTTGAATCTGAGTTGGGGAATTAGAGAAACATGATTCAGTTCATAAACTTAGCTATTTAAAATCAAATTAAATGAAAAGCTGCAATTAATATTGGCGTGTCTTTGGCTCTCTGCTCCAAATGCACTTCTTTCGGTTCAGGATATCATTTACACATCGAGCTGACTTTAAAGCTCCTCAAGACCCATCTTTTGTTTCTTTACTTGCCCCATTACCAGCATCCTCCCCTTGCACCATCATCACTTTTGTCGCTTTATCACTCCTGCACTCTATCACAGACAATCCCTTTTGTTCTTACCCATCCCGCCTTTTTCCTGGCTCTGTACCTGCTTTAAAAACTATTAAATCTTTAATTTTTTCCAGTTCTGACGAAACCTGAACTCTGACCTGAAATGTTAACTCTGTTTCATTATCCACTGATGCTGCCTCACTTGCTGAGTCTTTCCAGCAATTTCTGTGTTTATTTCACATTTGCAGCATCCGCAGTATTTTGCTTTTGATGGATAAAACTCGCCCTTCTGAACCCATCACTGAAATATCAGCAAGAGGGGCTTGCAATGGTGGATGACCTTAGCCAGAATGCCCCGCGCGGTCTCGCTCCAGTAGGAGTGCAGCGCGCATGCGCGGGAAGGGCTGGTAGCCGGAGCATGCGCAATGCGGGTCCCGGACTCTGAGCGGGACCGAGCGGAGACTCAGCAACACCAGTGCGGCTCAGGCCCCGAATCAGACCCGGGGGGCCCATCGGGCGGGGGCCCCGATCACCATTAAACCCATCACCCAGCCCCTCCCCCGTCCTACCCGCCGCTTCCCGGTTTCTTCTCCCGTTGCCAACGATTCCGACTCTCGACAAACCACAGGACCGAGGCGCTCCCAGAATGCAGGGCGAGGCTGGGGAGCATGCGCAGTCCGAGCGAGATATCAGCGTCTGGCGGAGATAGAGGGGTTTCTGGGGCGCGTTGGACTGTGAGGCCTTTGGCCGCCATTAATCACCAGGTATCGGTCAGCGTTCAATTGCCCGCGTCGTGCACAGAACCGTGTCTGTAAATACAGACTGAGGAATTCAGAGCCGGTTTGCGAAACAGGCACTGACCGGACAATGTGGAACAGAGTTTCTCATACTTGTTTTCTCGTGGCCCAGTGGAAGAAA